>NC_057866.1:95806232-97057898 GCF_019393635.1 Dromiciops gliroides
TTCTTACCCTGAGGGCTCTGGCCAAGCCTCTGCCTACCTAGAACCCTGAGAGGAAACCATGAAGCAATGCAGAAAGGTAAGTAGCTGGTAGTGGATGAGATCACTGGGTTTAGTTACCATCCCTGTTCTCAGCTCACCAGCCTGGGCGCTGTGGGCCTCTCTGCTTTGTCTTCTGGGAGATGAAGGCTCTAGGATCAGGTCAGGGGTGGAAGCTTTTCGGAGTCACTAACCCTTTTGGCCATATGCTGAAGGTTAGATCCCCTGCTCAGAACCACGTGTGTGTCAAGTAAAATCCAAGGGATTCCAGTGGGCCAGTCAGGTTTAAATACCAGTAAATCAAAGGACACCTAAGAGTTCACAGCCCCCAGCGTTAAGAACCTGTGGACAGGTCCCTTTCCACCTCCAAATCATGTGGGATGATGATGGTGATGATAGTGATTGATGATAAGGGGATGTGTGCCCAGTTTCCCAGCCACCCCCTGTAGCCTGTACATCACACATTTCTTCACCATCCCTCCCCTCCCCCCAGACATACTAGTCTCCTAGTCTCGGTCGCCTCACCTGCGTACGTGAAGCAGACACCGTCCTCTCCCCACAGGTGTTTAGTAAATGTCTGGGGTCAAAGGGCCAGCCAGCCAGTCTGCCAGTCTGCCTTCCCTGGTCATTTCAGGCCCTAGGTGGGGCCAGAACACACAGTTCTGCAGCTTGTGTTTCCTGGAAGGGGAGTCTCCCAAGAGAGGCCCTTGTATAGAAGAGCCAGAGCTGGGGACAGGAGGTTCAGAACAGCGGGCCACCTGGGGAGTGGCTAGATGTTCATGTAGGGCTCTGCGTTCCCTGCCCCCCTGCAGCTGATGGCTCACATACCTCGCATTTCTGCCAAGATCACATTTCCTAAGGGAGCGTTCCCATCCACCATCTCCTCTGATCCTCCCCATATCTGGGGAGGCTGGGAGGGCAGGAAATCAGCCCCATGTGGGCCTCAGAGGTCACAGTGGGAGTTCAGTGCGAACCAGGACATAGTTGAGAAGGTCCATTTCCATAGCACCTTGAGCTTAACTGAGCCTTTTCCTCAAAGCAAGTGCTACAGACCCATCTTAAGAGGAGAAAACTGAACCTTAGATTGCACAGGCAAGCCTTGTTCCTATGAGCCCAGCCCTGCGCTCATCTGCCTTTAGGACAAAGGTCCCCTAGTAGAAGCAGAAAATGAGTGAAAGACCCTCATTAGACATCAGAGATGAGCTTGTTGTTGGAGCCTTGCAGGGACCCTCCCTGGTTTGGCTATACTCCCGGGTGACAAGTGCCGAGGGCCCCGGGGAGGGCCAGGGGCCTGTGTGCTGTGGGAACCCAGCAGAGGGCCAGAGCCCTCTAGAGGCTCCTAGAGGAGGTGGGGACTTGGAGAGGAGGGGTTCTAGGCAGCCCAAAGTAGCTGGCATTCATCTGCTTTGTTCTTCCCTGGTACCCAGAGGCCTTTTGGGAGGGGTGGGGAAAGGGACAGCAAGGAAAATGTTCTGTGTTTTCAGGAGTTCTGAACCTTGCTAAGCCATGATGTGCTAACAAATTCTGTTCACTTCAGCGAGCCTTTATTAGATACCTACTGTGTGCTAAGCACTGAGGACAGGAAGACAAAAAGGGAACCAGTGCCTTACTTTAAGAAGGAAGCACGTACAAAATAATTCCCCGAGGGAGATGGCTGGTACTTGGGAGGGGAGGAAAGACCTCTGGTAGCAGGGACAGGGGTTCCCAAGCTGGGCTTTGTGGGAAAGCTCATCCTGGAGTCAGACAGCCTAGATTGGAGGCCTGGCTTGGTTAATTCCTAGCTCTGTGACCTTGGGCAAGTGACATAGCTCCTCGGAGCTTTACTTTCCTCCTTGGGTCCCTTGAGCTGTCAGCCCCAGGAGCCAGAGCCCTCTCATTTAAAGCTGTATGAGTCATGCAGGCAGCACTGCTCTTGCTGGAGCTGGTTTGTGCTGGCTGCAGAGGCCCAGGAGCCTAGGGGAGGGTTTCCCAACAAAACTCAGCCTGACAGCCATGAGAGGGACCAGACAACTCCCCCTTCCTCCCTGTCTAGCTGCCTGGCCATCTGTATTCAGCCCCTTCAGGTCTGTGTGCTAAAGACAATGTCTTCTCCTTTTTACGTGACCATGGCTGCCTCCCAGCCCAGGCACGGAAGAAGGCTTCCCCTCCTAGATCTCTGGACAGAATGGGAGGCTGAGGGAGGGGATCTGTGAGGTCCCTTCCAAGGGGTGCTCCCAGCCTCCTCTCCTGGGGGCCAAGGGTCTTGGAGTCTACAGGCTTTAGAGCTGAAGAAACTGGAGCCCAGAGGCTTCAAACCTGCCCAGGCTTACACAGGTTAGAAATGGCAGAGCTGACACTTAAAATGAGGACTAAGGCATCTGAGGCTGGGATTCCTTCCATTCCGTCACCTGCTGCTTCCTACCAGACTGTAACCACGGACCCAAGTCATAAATGCCAAATGCCTCAACTAGAGGGACCTTAGAGCAGAATGTCAGAGCTGGAGGGATCTTAGAAAACGGCATGTCAGAGCTGGAGGGATCTTAGAACGTGGCATGTCAGAGCTGGAAGAAGGGAACTTAGAGGCCATGTAACCCAGCCCTCTCATTCTACATAGGAAAGTGAGTCCCAGAGAAGGGAGGTGTCCTACCTGAAGGCCAACAGTAAGGGAGTGACATAACTTGACTTCCAGTCTTCGGACTGCTCAGCTACAGTTCTTTCCCCTCCACTGAGGGGCCTAACCTAGGTAGTGTTTTCTTTTTTTCTTTTTTTGTATAGAATTTTATTTTCCAAATATATGTAAAAACAAATTTTAACATCAATTTTTTAAAACTTTGTGTTCCAACTTCTCTTCCTCCCTCCATTCCCACCCCCCATCCACAAGAACTCAATCAATTCAAAATAAGTTATACATGAGTAGTCATGGAAAACATTCCCATATTAGCTAGTTGTGAGAGAAAACAGTCAAAAAGCCCCAAAACTTCAGATTAAGGAATTGTCAAAGAGATAGTCTTTTCTAATAGTGCTTTTGATTCTTGAGTGTCTTGGGAGAAAACTGCATCCTTTCCCCAAAGCCCCCGCCCTTTGTTCTTCCTCCTTTTATCTTTTCCTCCCTCCCTTGGCTCCCTAGCTACACAATGCACACTGCGAAATGTCTTCTGCCTCTCAAGTGATTTCCTTAAATTGTTGGTGTTCTGGCCCTGACCTCTACTCAGTCCTGGAGGATGGCTGGTGTGAGGCTTGTCACCGAGTCCCAGAGCCCTTCTTCTCCTTGGCTTTCCGCAGCCAGGTAGGGCCAATTGTATTCTGGGTCCCCTCAACAGCCTACCCTCAGCTGGACTATAACAGAAGAAGCAGAGCCTAAGGAAGTGACCCATCCAAAGGAACCGTGAATCTCTGCCCCCAAGTGATTATTCTTCCTCAAAGCTTGGGGTTTGTTTGAGAGACCAGCTGAGAACCCCAAGTTTGAATGATTTATTCCCAGGCCAATGTAGTCAAAACCTTTTGTTTTGGGAAGGGAGTGGGGAGACTTGAGTTTGAGTCCCGCCGGCCCTGTGACTCAGTTTCTTTATCAGTAAAATGGGCATAATGATATAGAACCATATTATTTTCTGCTTTGCAGAGTGGTTGTGAGAAAAATTCTGTATAAACCTTAAAACAGTAAAGAAATTGGAACCAGTAATAGTTGTAGTACTAATCAATAAATTGCTTGGGCAAGTTCCTTCCCCTTTCAGGGTCCTCTATTTTTCCATCATTTATGACTTACGACATCCATTTTTGGAGCTAGGATCAGGGTCCGATGAAGCTTTTAGAAACCATCATGGTTGTCTCAGGACTTTGTGGCTTCCTACAGCTGTGCCCCCTCTGCTTGGAGGAAGCCAGTCTCCCTTCATCTGCTTCCTAGTCCTGCCAAGGGCAGACCTTGCTTAGGATCTCCTTATGTTGACTTTCGGAGCTGCAGAGGACCAGGCCTGGACTCTCCCCACACAGGAATCTCCTAGAACCTCCCTGACAGGAGCACGGAAAGCCAGCCAGCCTTCTGCTTGAGAGCTTCCAGGGGCAGGGAGTGCTCTCTCTCCATTATAGGATGAAGCTCAGGACCAATATTCATCCAGTTGATCAGCAAGCATTTATTAAGCACTGACCCTGTGCCAGATGTTGCCGTTCAGTGCCCAAGTAAAGCTTGCCCTTTAATAATTTAATAGCTCCCATTTTTCTGGCCTTTAAAGTTCCCAAAGTGCCTTCCCCCCAACAACCCTGCTGGGCAAATGATGCCAGGATTTTTGTTTTCATTTTATAGATAAGGCATTGGAAACTCTGAGGACCTTCTAAATCTTTAGTGGAGACACCTACCCACCCACCTGGATTAAAACAAACCGCCAAAAGTGACCAGAATGAGCTGCTTTGATACCAACAGTTAGATGAAGAGCTTTGTGATGAGCATTTGGCTTCTCAGCCAAATTTGATAGCGATGTGCTTAAAGTGTGCACCAAAGGAAACCTGGAAATAATTTGCCCAAGGTGACACTGCTAATAAATAGGTGGTCTGAACCCAGGTCTCCATTATTCACTCTATTTTCCTGGGTAGTGGTAGGGGAACCCTAAATACCCTGTGGGCTCCCTGGATTTTGCATTTTCCTCATAATTTGGGGGATACCCATCAATGTTGGCATTAGCTTGGAAGCACCTCAAATCTGGGCCCGCATCCTTTTTTTTTCCCTTTGGCTTTTGTAACAGCTGTTTGTCTCTGTCTGAATGAAGTGGGCTCTGGGGAAGGTTGAGTACTGGGGAATAGGTTGGGTGAGGTTGGAATCATGAGAGGTAAGCCTGGGAAACAGCACCTGGGGGGAGACAGGGGATGGATGCTTCTTCAAGTGGGCCAGGCCAATGGGATGTTGATTAAAAAAATAATAATAATGAACAACTCAGATTTCTTTCATATTTTAAGGTTTACAAAGCATTTCCTTCAATACCTTGTGAATTAGTGTATATGTTTTCACCCCCATTTTATAGGTGAAGAAACTGGGGCTCAGAAGGGTGAGGCCATTTGCCCCTAGCATGGACACCCTGTGGGGTGTGCCCATGCTATTCCCTATGTCTAGAATGCCTGACCTTTCCCCTTGTATTGTTGAATCCCTCTCTTTAAATACCACCTCCTTCATGAAGCCTTCTAGGATTGCCTGTCACAGAGTACCTCGGCCATGTAGGTGTTGTGGAATGGTTAAGTGATTATCTCTGTCTTACCCCCCCAGCTAGACTGAGCTGCAGGGAGACAGGGGCTTGGTTCAGGCTTTATTCAGGCCTTTCCTTATCTTCAATGTCTAGCAGTGCTCTGCACACAGTAGGTGATTTTAAATATATGGTAGATTGAGTTGAATGGAACATGGCAAGTAGAATAGTGTAGTGGGGAAAACCCTGGAGTTGGAGCTTAGTTTGAAGCTTGGTGCTGCTGGTGGCATGACTTTGCTGAAAGAGCCTCAGCTCTTTAAGCCTCCATGGAATAAAACCTCCAAGATGGCAGGGACCTCAGGTCACCTAGCCCAGCCTGTTGTCCCAGTCTTGCCTATGTCACCTCTCCCTGGACTGCACACCGTGCTTTGCTGCTGGCTAGAGGTGTAACCTTGGCCAAGTCGCATGACCTCTATGGGCTTCAGTTTTCTCATCTGTAACTGAGGAGGCTGGGCTGGATGGCCCCAAGGTGCCTTTTTAAAAAAATCAACAATCTTCTAGTAATGTATCACTTACCTGCTTTTGCATCACCCCCAGTACCTGACTTTGGATTGAAAAATGATTGAATTGATTGGAAGTTGCCCCATTTGGCAACATGAATGGACCCCAGGGCTTGGGGCCAGAGCAGGTCATGACATTTGCTCATAGTCCCCTAATCCCTGAAGTGGTACACAGTGTTTTCCTCATAACAACTCTATGATAGAGATAACACAAGTGTTACGATGATGATTTTAGAGAGGAGTAAACCAAAGCTCAGTGAGATAAATTGACCGGTCATGCAGTAGCAGAGCCCAGGACTTGAACCCAGGTCTTTTCTGATTCTTAAGCATGCAGCTCTATCTACTCCTTGAACAGAATTCAGGAAACAACTGCATGAGTTCCCCTGATCCAACAGACCTGAGACCCCATGCCTGTGTGAAAGGGAAGGTTGTTCCTCTGGCATAAAGTCTGAGTCTGTCATGAGCAAAGCATCATGTGCCTTTGTGTCCTTGGACACCAAGCTCTTCCTGGGGTTGAAAGTCTGGGCACCAGACGAAGAATTTCTTGGCTTCTATAAGTCATGAAGAATGTGTACTACTATGAGGGGAGAGTGCCATCTGCTTTAGTGGACAGAGTGCCCATTCTGATTGAATCAGAGGGCAGAGCTCAGAGCAGTGGGTAGAAGTAACAGAGGGTTTGGGTAAAAAGCTTCCTTACTGTCAAAAGTGTCCAGACGTACAATGGGCTGTCTCATGAGGTAGTGAGTTCCCCATCAGTAGAGGGATTCAAGTAGAGGCTGGGTAACAATGAGTAAGGAACATCAAAGGGAGATTCCTGTTCAGGTACAGTTTGGACTAGAAGCCCTCTGAGGTCTCCGATGAGTCTTTTTTTTTTTTTTTTTTGGGTGAGGCAATTGGGGTTAAGTGACTTGCCCAGGGTCACACAGCTAGTAAGTATGAAGTGTCTGAGGCCGGATTTGAACTCAGGTCCTCCTGAATCCAGGGCTAGTGCTCTATCCACTCCGCCACCTAGCTGCCCCTCCAATGAGTCTTTTAAGTATTGAAGGAGGGAAGGAAGGATCCAGAGTCCTTTCTCTCTGTAGTCCTCCAAGTCCAGAAAATAGCAGCGATTCCGGAATTGATCAGGCAATCACTAAGGGGTTATGGCAGCAGGCTGCTGAGGAGAGGACAGTAAGAAGATTAAATGCTTCCTTTCTCAGGAGGCTCGGATTCTAGAATAGGCTGATGACAGAATCGCCTAAATTTAGTGCCTCACTGTTCTTTTTCCCAAAAGAAGTCCTTGCCAATCCTCGCCCCTGGAAGTTGCTGATGGACCGGCCCCAGGAAGTAAACAGATCAGGCCTGCATTTCCTAAGCCCAGTACACAGTGTTACAGTTTCCCAGGGCCCACATGGCTGAGACGCAAGTGCCCAAAGCCTCTTTGTCATTAGGTTGTGGACAAAGTGCTCCCAGAAACCACTGAGATAAGAAAAATTGATTTGAATTCTCCCTGAAAGCCATGGTGAGCTGGGAGGAAGCGCCCTGTACTTGCTTGGTTGTCCTGGGCAACTTGGTAACCCAGTGTTTGTTCCTTGGGGCTGACATGGTTTGGGGAAGGAGCCAACTTGGAAGGCAGAAAACTCTGATTTGAATCCTGGCTCTGCCACTTGCTAACTGTGTAACCTTGAGTAAGCCCTAACCCTCTCTGTGCCTCAGTTTTCTTATGTGTAAAATGGGAAGAATGATACTTGAACCCTATGCCTCATAGGGATATTGGGCAAGGAAGAAAATTTCATAAATCTGGAGGGAGGGAGGGAGGGAGGGAGGGAGAGGGAGAGAGGGAGAGAGGGAGAGAGAGGGAGATAGAGATGAAGATTGTTTGTGGTTATTATTAAGAACCACATAAATTGGCCTCGGGAGCAGAATGTGGCAAACTAAAATAAAGTGTTTTATCAAAGCAGCAGTTTCTGAGGTCTGTGGCACATCTGCCCAGTCTCTGCCACCTTCTGCATCCCCATTTACAGGCCTAGGTGGTGCAAAGTCACACGCAGCCCAATTTCTTCCACCTTCTTTGTTTTTCCCAGAACACTGGATCTACAGTCTGAAGATGTGGGTTTGAGCCCAGGCTCCTCCACCACTTCCTAGCTGTGTGACTTTGAGGAGGTCATTTTACTGTTCAGGATTTGAGTTTTGTCTTCTGTTAAATGAGGGCATTGGACTGCGCAGCCTCCAGGCTCCCTGCTAGTGCTAATTCCTAAGGTCCTATTTCTTGGGTGACGGTGAGGTGGGGGTGGCGTGGCTGGGGCACTGTTGGTTTCCTACCCCCCAGGTCATCCAGGACTGTGGTCAGCCTGCCCCCTTGGTCTCCAAGTCCCTTCTGTTTTGATTGCTCTATGATCCTGAGCCATGATGTAGGCCCTGTGCTCTGATTGTCGGGCTCTTCCAAGAGTGTTCCCCTGTTCATGTTAGCCATCCTTCTCAGCAGTATTCTGTGATGTTTTAAAGGTCATCTCATCCACTCCAACCAGAAATCTCTCTTGGGCATAGGAGGTGAGGTCATCCATCTGTTGGAGGAGAGGAGCTTCAGGACAGAGGAGGTGGGGAATAGCTATTTTCAGATGAAGAATTAAGCTATAGGGGGCAGCTAGGTGGCGCAGTGGATAAAGCACTGGCCCTGGATTTAGGACCTGAGTTCAAATCTAACCTCAGACACTTGACATTTACTAGCTGTGTGACCCTGGGCAAGTCCCTTAAACCCCATCCCCCCCCCAAAATCAAGCTATAAGGTATGTATTTTCCATGTAGAAGTGAGGCGGGGGACCCTGGGATCCTGGGTCATCTTAGCCAACCTTCCCATTTTAGAGATGAGGAGCTGGAGGCCCAGAGAGGTAAAGGGACTTGCTCAGGTTCATTTAGCTGGTTAAATGATAGGACTGGAATTCGACTCAAGAGCCAAGGTTCTTTCCACTGCACTAAGTCAGGTAGTAGGAGTGTGCAGTGGGCCCAGGGGGCAGTTTTGTGACTCGGGTGACGGTGAGGCCTAGTTTGTGTTGTGACCACCAGATAGGTCTGGCGGCCTCTCTGTGGAGGTGAGAGGAGGGTTAGCTTCATGTCCTATTGTCCCGGCTGACCTTGGGTGGGGGGGCGGCCAGCAGGGACAGACAGCAGGGAAATGACTGCTGAGAGCTGCCCTTTCTTGGGTAATAAAAGGGTGTCCTTCATGGTGTACCAGAAGGATCCTGCATGCACATTGCTGTATTTAATTTATGCAAGTTAATAGAATCCTATAGAAAAGCCCAAGCCATTGCAAAGGATCTTAATGAGATTAGCCAACACACAGGCACAGAACCCCGGCACCAACATAGTAGGTGCATAACAAATGTGTGTTGTTGAAAATGCTGGGATCCTGTTCTCAGGGTAGGGCTTGGGGGGGTGGGGCAGGGCAAGTCATGGTTCCTACCAGGGTGGCCCAGGGCTTGAAGCAAACTGAGCACCCTTTATCTCCATGTGGCTTCTGTCTTGGAGCTTCAGGGCCCAAACCACCCATAAACATCATCGTGAGTTCCTAGGGGACCCCAGGGGCCATTTGGTTCACTTCTCTTCCCTTGTACAGCCTCTTGGAAAGGGGAGAACCACAGAGATGGGTTTGAGGCAGCTGGGAATGGCAGTGGATTGACTTCTGTGTGGGGAGTCAGGAAGACCTGAATGCAGATCTTGCCTCAGTCACAGTGTGGCTCTGAGCAAGTTGATTAACTTTGAGTTTCTGCTTCTCTTTCCCATCCCCGTCCCCACCCCCACCCCCACCCCTGCTCCCGGCCCCCATCACAATCTCTCTTGTTTAAAACCACACTTTAGTCAGTGTGGTAGATTGTCCATGTCTTGGGAGTTTGGTTTGTGTAATTTCAAAACAAAGCTTGGTATCCTCAGAGCTCTAGCACAGGAAGCCCTTAATATTTGTTAAAGGAATGGATGATGGAAGGATGAATGGACAGACCGACAGATGGAGGGGGGAAGGATGAGTGGATAGTGGGGGGAGGGAGGACATTCAGGTAGGGAGGAGGCTGGCCCGAGAATGTCACTTCTCTAGTTTCAGAGCCTCTGCCCCTCCCTGGAGAGGCTGTAGCCCTTAGGAGTTCAGACAGTTCTCAGAGGCCCTTTGTTGGAGGCTTCCCCAGAGCCCAAGGTCCAGCTGTGCTCCCTAGGTCCCTTGGTAACCTGGGTCAGAAGGAATCCCAGCCTACGGGCAGACCCTGTAGTCTAGGGAGGGAGGAAGGGAGAGAGGAAGGAAGGATGGATGGATCCAAATTTGATTCTGTCTCAGGCTTGAATTTACAACGATGCTTCTACTTCCAGCAGCAGCCTTAGGGTTAATGGCACTACTCATAATATGAGCTCCCATTGCTATGGAGCATTCTGACTCAGGGGGCACTCAGGGTTATTGTCTTGCTTCAATCTCACAGCAACCCTAGGAGCTGGACAGTCCAGGAGGAATCAGTATCCCCATTTTCAGAAAAAGATGAGAAAGCTTGGCAGTAAAGGAGATCAGGTCACTTGTCTAAGATGACCCAGCCATTAAGTAAATACCCACATGACAGATATGTATCTGTGGATGGAAGACTCGGTGTTTTCCAAAGGAAGAGTACAGTGCTCTTTCCATTAGTGTGTCTAGAGCATGAACACACCAGACATATTTGTGGGGCAGATGGAGGGGCAGAGAGTAGTCCAGGTGGGCTAAAACCTAGGATGTGTTGGGAGCTCTATGAGATTAATGCCAGACAGGTTGGGGCATGCCAGACTGAACTTGTCTTGGAAGACAATGGCCAGCATGGCATAGTGGATAGGATGCTGAACTCAGAGTCTCTGGCCTTCTGCCCTCTTCCTTCTCCTTGTCTTTCTCCCCCCTTTCTCCTGAGAATCTTCCTGGCCCTTTTCTGCTGTCTTGTCAAGCTAGAGATACCACTCACCAAGGTTCTGATGAGGGGAAAACCTTTCATTCCTGGGCTTCAGAGCCCGCCTGAAATATGATCTGGGCAGTGCCACATTACTGGGCACCAGGGCTGGCAGGGGAGCCTCAGGGGCACAGACCCAATAGGCACCAGGTCACCTGAGAGGCCAGGACTCTTCAGGAGAGTCTCTGACTTGGCTGGCTGGCTGATGAAGTCAAAGAGCAAAACCACAGTGAAATGGCACAGAGATGGTGGGCACCAGTCTTCTCTGTCCAGTCTGGTAGGACACTGTACTTGCCCTGTCTCTTTTCCCTTCGGGCACTGGGCCACAGGCTGAAGACTGTGTTCTCACCTCCCAGTGTCCTCTCCTTTCCTTTTCTATCCCATTCTGTGTCTATCTAATCCCTAATGAGGTGTTGATGGCTGATAACTGTAGCTTGATTGAGGTTCTTCCAGGCCCTCATAGGAGATCACAGACTCTGGGCACTGTGGTAGAATGGGGCATAAGTCTTAGGCCAGGTGGTCAGAGGAAGCCTCTTACATCACACCACTTAGATGCTTGCATAGCCTGCCTCTGGCTAGGGTCATCCCTGGGCATAGGAACACCTGGCTGGAGATGGGGAAAGAAGGGCCCCCTCATTGGCCAGGGTCTTCCTGTAGAACCAGGGCTGCTAGGCTAACCTCTCTGCCCCCAGGCTTCTGATGTCACTGCCCTCTCCAGTTTCCTTGGCTAGCTTGCTAGCTCGTAAGGCTGTCATCGAATATAAGAGTAGTCAAATTTTAAAAGTTACAGAATCCTAGAATCTCAAGAGTGTTGTTGTAGAACTTTCTTGGACTCTCAAAGCCAGCAGGGACTGTAGAGGCCACCTGGTCCACCCTATGCGAACTTTCAAGAAGAAGAAACAAAATCCTAGAGGAGCACGAATGACTCGCTAAAGACTATTGCAGCAAGCTAGCAGACAATCTGGGCTTTGCACCTGGGGCTGCTGAGCCCCGAGTCAGTTCCTGTTTTCTTGTATTGCTTCTGGACTCCAGTGAGGACACTGGCAGTGTCCGGAGCCCAGGGAGTGGCTCAGGACCTGGGCATCCCTGGTGTCTAGCACAGGGCCCTTCCCATAGTAGGGGCTTGGTGAGTGGCAGTTGAATGGAATGGAAGAAGAACGGGAGACTTGCTAAAGGCATATGGATAACTGTAATTTGGCCCGTAGTTTGTCCCTTCCCACAGCATTACACATCTGCTAGTCACCTGCCCTGCACAGACACTGCAGGTCTGCCCCCACGGCCCTTAGAGTCCAACCAGGGGAACCTCCTTTTCCCTTCTACTTAAACATGAGCTCCCTGAGGACAGTCTCTGGGTTTTTGTCTGTCTGCTCCCTGGGCACACACAGTATCCACTTCAACACCTTGTTAAATCGAATTGGAAGAAGGCATCTGGGAGTTGAGGAACAAAATACTCCTGAGATCCGAGGGTCAAGATCCACCCTGGTGAATGGAAATGGAAGAACTGAAGGCGGGGGTGGGGGGGCTCTCCAAATAGGGAGAGGTAGGGGGTCGGTCAGGACATCGGCTGAGCTAGCGCAGTCTCTGGAAGGTCGGGGAGCTCTTCCCAGGTGGATGTTTGCCTCCTCACGAAGGGCTCAGTTATTCTGTTGTGTGCCGGACCAGGGGATGACGGAAAGACGGCCTGAGTGCACTGGCTTCCTCAGGTATTGACCGCTAAGCTTGAGGTTAGTACAAAGAACATCGTCCCAAGACCTGAGCTGCATCTGGGGCTTTGCTCCGCTCCTTATACTGGAGCAGCATTAGATAAGACGTTCCCCTTCTGCTTTGTCCAATGAAGAAGTTGGACCAGGTGACCTCCTAGGTCTCTTCCAGCACCGGGTCTGTGATCTTAGGATCCTGCTGCTGCTCCTATTGCTGACTGGGGGACCATTTCCAGGTCAGAAGAAAGTATTGAAGCCTTCCCTGTCACTGACCCACTGGTACTTCCTTGGGTCAGAGTTCAGCCATCAGTGACCTCTAACCCCTCCCTCCCCTCCATAGTCAGCCTTTGCTTTGTCCTGCACATATACCCAAGTAACCCCGCTCCCATTCACCCCCTTCTTTCTTTCCTCTGACACTGCCACCATGCTGGTGTAGATCCTTCTCATCCCAGTCCTGGATCATTACACTAGCCTGCTTATGGGTCTTCCTCCCTACAGTCTCTCCTTGCTCCAAACTGTCGTCCTTGCAGGAATGGCTTTATCACTTCCACCTCCATACAGTAAACCCCCATTATTTCCCTCTTCTTTTCAACATCAAATATGAAACCATCTGTCAGAGGTTCAAAGCCCTTTATGAACTGGTCCCCTCCTCCCTTTCCAGTATCCGAAGATCTTCCTTCCCTCCAGGTATTCTATGATCCAGTGGCATTGATTGGCTTCCTTCCTGGTCACAAGACATTCCATCTCCCAACAGCTTGCATTGTCACTGGCTGTCCCCCATGCTGGCAATTCCTCTCTCCTCACTTCCGTTTTCTGGCCTCTCTGGTTTCCTTCAAGTTTCTGCTAAAATCTCGCTTTTTTTTTTTCCTGTTCCACTTAATGCTAGCCTAAAACAAACTACAAGTTTAAAGGCATAGTCAAGTCTCTCTGCTGTAGCTGATCAGCCAGTAATAGGCCCTAGCCCAAGCTTCACTTGCTCTTTGTTTGGGATTTGATGGCTCAGAGTGAGTGTAAATTGCAATTGTTTCTGTTCTGGCCAGAAACCCTGAGGGTCTTTCTCTCCCAGTTTGATTCTTTTGTGAAGGCAAAGTAAGCCACCATTTACCTAGCCTTTAATCACTGAATGGGTGTTACCTCAAACTGAGACCTGGGAAAGACCTTAGTTTAAAAAGATCAAGCTCTCTGAGCAGCTAGGTGGTACAGTGGGATAGAGCTCTGGCTGTGGAGTCAGGAGGACCCGAGTTCAAATCCATCCTCAGACACTTGACACTAGCTGTGTGACCCTGGGCACCTCACCAAAAAAACCAAAATAACAACAACAACAACAAAATAACCCCAAAGTTTCCCACTGCATCCTGGGCCATCACCAGTCCTCCTGACCTATGCTTTGCCACTGGACCCGATGACTTTGCACAGCCCTGACTCACTTAAATCCAATTCACTTCAAATCAAGACATCACCTTCCTGATGCCATCACTCCTCTTCCAGAATGAATGATGAACAGCAGCAAACAAAATGCTGGTAACTTCCCTCTGTTGATAATTTCCGGTTTACCCTCTTTAAAGCTTATTTGTTTGCATGTTCTCTCCCCCATTGGACTGTGAGCTCCTTGAGGGCAGGACTGTTTTTGTTTCTTTTTTTTTTTTTTGCCATTCTTGGTATCTCCAGTGCTTAGCACAGTGTTTGGCACATGGTAGGGAGGCTCTTAATAAATATCTGTTGGCAAATTCCAGATTGGCTTAAAGTAACCTTTACTCTCTGACATTCTGTGGTAAACCTTCAAAGGTCCATTCTCGCTCCAACCTTTGATGTGATCTATTCTAAGGCCCCTTCCAGCTCCCAAGTTCTCTGTTCTTTGGTTCGTTATAGCTCTGACAATCCAGGGCTTGTTTTCTACAGGCCTTCCCAGCTCTGGTAATCTGTAACTCTGTGAAGTGAGTGAAGCCTGTTAGCCACTTCCCAGAGAACTTTGGAGGATTGACAGGGACACCATCTAGTACTGGGGACTGTGACGAGTAAAATTAAATGTGTGGTCGCCTTATTCCTGTCCCAAGTGTATGGAAAATTAGCTAGAGTTTACTTATAAATTAGAAGCTTTAGCACCAGTTTGGAGCATTAAGCATTTCTTAAAGCATACCAAGTGTTAGTAAAAAGAAAACACTTGGCTCAGAAAGTTAAGAAAAGGCCTATCTAGCCTAGTATTCCAGCCTCACCTGGTTCTTCCTCCAGTCTTCCACCACCAGCCTGTTTGAGAGCCCAACTGCCAATGGAAGCTGCTCCTGTGTCCCGAGAAGAGGCAGTCCTTCCACTCTGCTTCAAGCTAATTGGCTAGCATCACCCAAATCCATTGGCTCACTGGACTTGAGGGTGGTCCTGTGTTGAGGTCAGAGTCCACAGCCTCTGAGCACACACCCTCTTCAGTCCGGCAGGGATGGTTTCAATCAAGTCAATTTCAAGTGAGTGAATCAGCGGAGTCAGTCAATCCAATCAATCAATCCCCTGGAGCTGGGGCCTTTGGGCATTGGTGACCCCAGGGAATCACAAAGCCCTAATCTGAACCCTCACTTTCCTTTCTTCCTCAATCCTTTTAAATCTCTACTGTCTTGCTCTTTGTTCAACTATGCTTAAAGCATTGTCTAGCCTAGCCTTCTGTCTCTAGGCAGGTTAACTGGCATTATCTCAATTTTTCAGAGGAGCCCAGAAAAGTTAAGTCCTTTGCCCAAAGTCAAAAAGATCAAAAGTCATTTGAGTGGCAACTAGAAGCCCAGTGTCCTGGCTCCCAGGTCAGCGATCTCTTCACTAGGCCAGGCTTTCGGGAGTTAAAACAGATTCCACTTCTCCCCCAGTGATCTACCTGTTTCTCTGCTGCCAACCTTCCAGTCTACTGAGGATCCTTACTGCGCACAGGCTGATGCTTGGATGGCAGACCACCATCTATCAGCGGCCTCTGAAACCCTTCCACACCTTCCAGGCCTTGTGCACCAGAAGCATATTCTTCAAAAGCCCAGGGTTACCTCCACACCATGAGGAGGAGGAGGAAAAAGAGAGCCTTCATGTGATAACAATAGCATGATTTTTCTTCACTCTCCTCTTTGCTGCCTCTTCTCTCTTTGTCTCTGTTCCCTTCTCTTTCTCTCTCCTCTCCCTCTCTCCCCCTTCATTTCTCTCTGTCTCCCCCCCAGCCCACTCCCTCTGCCTCCCTCTCTCTCAGACACAAATGGATGAGGCCATGCCTTGGTCATATGGCTGCTCCTAGTTCTCCGCGCTCTGTGAAAGGCAGGCCAGAAGTCTGCCTTTCTGGCCTAGGGTTACCTTTCTTTGTTTCTTCTGGGCTGACTTCCTCTCTCCCTGTTATTTTTTGTCTCTCTGGGTCTGGGAGTCCCCTGGGGAGCCTTTCATTCCCCATCTCTAGGCCTGTTGAGAAGTTTGCAGTGTTACCATTGTTGCTCTCTGCTCATGCTTAACCAACAGGATAGCCAGTAGATGGATCCCATGTGTGCTCAGGGGTGGGGTGGGAAACATGGTGATTGCCAGTGATAGCCCACCCAGAGGATTGTGGAAGGGAAGCATGGAAGATGGTGGCCTAAACCACCATCTGACTGCCCCTGTAGGAGAGCTGGTCTTGCCCTGCTCCCAGGAGGCTGAGGACTGGTGGTGTTCTTCTGTGTTTTATACACACAGAAGGCATTTCATGGCGGGGTGGGGGTGGGGTGCTTTTGGTCTCATTTGGACTCCTGAATCCCCTTAGCTTTGACCTTTCTAGAGGAGGCACGGTGGAGTGGAAAGAGTTGAGTCAGATGAGTCAGACCTGAATCCTGACTGCAATTTACTATGAAACCATGGTCAACTTCCTGTGCCTCAGTTTCTCATTCGGTAAAATGAGAAGGTGGGATCTGCTGCTCTCTGAACTCTCTTCTGGCTCTAAATTCTACAAATTCTGAGGGTGGGAATTGATCTTGTAGCCTTTGGAGGTGGGACAGGAGCTAGCCGAACAAGGCTTATATAACCATTTATGTAACGGGCAACAGATGTCGGCCCATAAGGCTCCCAAGGACTTTGGAACTGTTCTGGGGGGGGGGGGGGTCTTGTCAGACCAGAGGAAATATTTGGGAGATAGTCTCCTCCCTCCCCTGTACTAAGGGGGAGAGAATAGATCTGACTAAGCTGTCCTTGTCCAGTGGGATTCAGAAAATGCATTTCAAATATGTTCAAGAGAAATGAAAGTACGTTTGAAAAGGAAGCTATTTCTGACAACTTTCTGCCGTGGGGGTGGGGAGGTGGTCCTATGTTGTTCCATTCTACTTGGCTGCCTCCGAAGTCGCAGGGAGGAAGTTTGGGGAAGTTGCTTCCCAGAGGACGTTCCAGTAACAAGGACAAAAGGTCACCCTTGATGGCTGGATGGAGTGAGGTGTTTTCTCTTTGCCCCTTCAGCATTTCCTTTGTCAGAAGTGCCCTTTGGGAGTCAGAGGCTTGAGTTCAGATCTCACCTCTGGTCCTTGTCAGTCATATGACTCTGAACAGTCACTTCCTCTTTGTGCCTCAGTTTCCTCATATGTAAAATGAGAAGAAGCTTGAACTAGATGATCTCTGAGTCCCTTTTAACTTGAAATGCCATGGTTCTAATTTGAACTGTACTAGGAGAAAGCAATGGTGGCGATTTGTCTTGGGGAGATAATGAGTTCCCTGTCACTGGATATCCTCAAGTGAAAATTGGACAACCAGTAGTGATACTTGCACATCTTTCTTTAGTGGTTTCCCATTTACAAAGCTCACGCTTCACAATAGCCTTATGAAATTAGGAGGGCAAGTATTGGCCCCATTTTACAGAGATAGAAACCAGGCCCTAGAAAGGGGTAATGACCTGTCCAGAATCCAGTGATTAGTATGTGTAGGAGCTGAAACTCAGAAATAGATTTTTGGATCTAAAAGGAAACTCAGCGGTCCTCTCTTCAAGCCTGGGTCCAGTGACCTTCCACCAGCCCAGCTCAGTACAGAGAGATGACCTGTCCCCTCTGCTTATCTGGGAGGTGTCAGAGGGGATTCCTGCTGTGCACAGAAGACATAAAAGTACGTAATGATCTCCCTGGCCAGAGCGCTGTAAGGCCCAGGCAGTCTCCTGGCAGATGGGACCCAGTAACCTACCTGGTTTATAGGTGAGCAGACTGAAGCTCAGAGAAGTCCTAACTTCCTTCATCAGTAAGTGTCAGATCAGTATTCAGTCGCCATTACAGTTCTTCTGACTCCAGGACCACTAGGCTGCTGTGTTTGGCCCCTCAGTTCTATGGTCTCAGAGGTTTTTACCACCCACTAGACTGGGGCAGGCTGGCATGGTGGTGAGGTGGGGCTGGGGCTGTCCTAGGGGCGGGCAGGTGGTGGATGCCCCTGCCGACTCTGCAGCAGGAGCAGATAAATTGGTTGGTTCTTGGGGACATCGTGTGGAATGCTGGCCAGCACAGTCTGAACTGATTTCTTCTTCCTTTCTCTGTCTGTTTCAGACGAGCCAAACTGCGGTTGTATTTGGAACAGCTCAAGCAGCTTGTGCCCCTGGGGCCCGACAGCACCCGCCACACGACCCTCAGCCTTTTGAAAAGAGCCAGGATGCACATCAAGGTATGGAAGCACCTTCCCCAGGTGGAGGCGCTGGCCTCTGGCTCTCTCAGGCTGCTGGGTATGTTTGTCTCTCTTGGGGCCGGGCCTTTGTGGCAGCTATCCGGAAACTTCATAGCTCTGTTAAGTGGACCTGTCTGAGCCTTGTGGCCTTCAAAGCTCAGCTGAACCTCCACCTGCAGGCATCCTTCCCTGACCTCCCTAGCTGAGCTTTCCTTTCCCAGAACTCTTATTGTACTTAGTTCCAGTTCATTCAAAACAAAACAAAACAAAAAAACCATTCAGGGCCTATTATTTACAAGTATGGGTCTGGTGACGGACTGTGTGTTGTGGCATAATGTATCATGAATAGAGTATTCACTTTGACCTGAGTTTGAATCTTAGTTCTCTGCTACTTCCTACTTCGTGACCGCAGGCAATTACTTAACCTCTCTGGGCCTCTCATGACTGTCTCTTCTAACTCTGTCTTATGCTTATTTAAGACCCAGCCTAGCTGAAAGGTTCATCATCACAAGGCTGACTACCAAGGGATGAATTGGATACTCATTGAACAGCAGGAGAGAAGTTTTTGTCTAGGCGGGTTCCTAAGAGGCTCCCTCACAGATGATTCCTTGTCATTTGAAATGGGCCATTTCCCTTCCAGAAAGACTTAACTCAGCCACATGAACCTACCTGGTGTGTCCTTGAGAGCCCAGCTCTGATCCTTCCTTTGACCTGCAGGAAGCATCTGCCCCCCACCCTAGACAGGGTCTCCTTTTCCAAAATTCCTATTGCATCCACGGCCATTTCTAATACAGCTCCAAGTATTTTTCCTCTTTTAATTTCCCTTGAGGCCTCCCATTCCCCCAGCAATGCTTCCCTTTGGTGTGGCAGTGATTCTTGGTTCCCAAAGGCTTTGGTGGGCCCTGCCAAGCTGGAGGGGCTTTGCATATGGGCCCAGCAGTGGACTGGATGTCTGCCATCCAAGTAAGAACTAGCCTAATGAAGTATGGAGAGTCTTGGCACCAAAAGGGGGCCCAGGAATCCATGACCTATTTTTTTCCTCTTAATAAATCATAGAGACATAGGCATGAAGTCTGCATTGGTAAAGGTAGCACCCTTTAACATATCCTTGAAGTATGTTCAGGGCCTTATGCTCAGCCTTCTGCCTTCAAGTGCATAGGGAGAAGCCAACAAAATAGCCTAAGAGGTTTGATGAGGGAGGGCTCCCACTGGGGACATCAGGAAAGGCTGCATGGTGGGCATGGCACCCAGTCTGCACCTTGAGGGAAGGAAGGGAGGAATTTTGGCCAACAGAGATAGAGGAGATCCCTTTCAGATGTTGGGGGAAGCCTGGGCAAAGGCAGAAGAGGCCAGGAGGAGGTCAGATGATCTCAAGGAGCCAATACAATTGGACTAAAACATAGGTTTGCCCTAAGGAGATACTGTGATCTAAGACTGGTCTGGTAAATTGGAACTAGGTCACGAGAGACCTCAAATGCCAGGCCAAGCATCTTATTTGAGAGGCACAATGGAGGAGGGAGGTTTTTGAGTAGAGAAGTGACATGATCAGAGCCATACATTAGGAAGATAATTCTGTCTAAAGTGTGAAAGATGAATTAGGGAGGCTAGAGACCAGTGTCAAGGAGACCTGGTGGGAGGGTATTCCTGTGGTCCTGACAGATGGGAGTGAGCCCTGAACCACAGTGGTGGCAGCAACAGCAGTAGAGAAGAGGAGGAATACATCGGAGAGATATTAGAATGACAGAAGAGACAGGTTTGGGCAACTGAGGGAATTGAGAGGTGAGTCAAGGGGAGGAATTGAAAGATGACTTTGTGCCTAGGAGACAGAAAGAATTGTGATGTCATTAGCAGAAATGGGAACCTTGAGAAGCAGAGCAGGTCTGGGCAGAGGGTGGGCAGGGTTGGGTTGAGGGAAAATGATGAGGTAGGATTTTTACGTGTTGACTTGTTAGTTGTACATCTAGGTGGGGATGGCTACCAGGCAGCTGGGGTCAGGGTAAATGGAAGGTCTGACCCTTGGGCTCAAGGCATATTGAGCTGGCACAAGTAGAAGCATGACCCAAGAACAGTTCATGTGAAAGAGATCTTGGAGCACTGGCCTTGGATTCAGGAGGACCTGAGTTCAAATCTGGCCTCAGACACTTGACACTAGTTGTGTGACCCTGGGCAAGTCACTTAACCCTCATTGCCCTGCAGAAAAAACAAATAAACAAAAAAAAGAACTTGGGATCTTAGTGGACTGGGAGCTCTGTATGACTGAGTGATTCCATATGGAAGCCATAGATGCTAATGTGACCCGTGGCTGCATGGAGAGAATAAGGTTGTGGCCAAAGAAGGAGAGGGGCACCTTTTGTGTGGTCCCTGTCAGCCTGAATCTACACTATCAGGCGCCATATTTCAGTAAAGATACTGACAATTTGGAGAGTGCCCCAAGAAAAGAACTAGCTAGCATGGCAGAGGGACTGGAGACCATGGAGCCAGGTGAAGATTCACAATAACTGATAACTGAAGTTTGCAAAATCCTTTGCCTAGATTCATGCTCATATGACCCTCCCAGCAGCCTCGTGGGCCAGGCCCTGCCAATATTATTTATCCCTGATTTATAGATGAGGAAACAAGCTCTGAGAAGGCCAGTGACTTGTTCAGGGCCTCCCTACTAGTGAGAGTCTTTGTGTTTCCGTGTTTGGCACTGTAGCTGCTGCACCACATGGCCCAAAGCAAGCTGAAGGTCATTTTTGGATGTGGATAAATGAAAACTCAGAGGAGAGACATGGCAGCTAGTCTGCCAGTATTTGAAAGGCTGAGTTGTGTGTGGGGAAGGGAAAGATGAGACTTGTTCTGCTTAGCCCCAGGGGAACACTGAGTGGAATTTGCTTCAAAGTAAAAACTTCCTAAAAGGTAGAACTATCCAAACCTGGGGATGTGCTGCTTTGGGAGGGAGCAGGTACCCCTTCCCGGGGTTGGTGTGGGCTCAGGATGCCCATTCAATTGGCTTTCCATCCCTGTCCACATGGAGGCGCTGGGATACAGCCACACCTGACAGTTTAGCAATTGGTTGATAGCTTGTTGTTGTTTTTTTAAAGTGTGAGTGTGAATCTTGTCTCCCCAAAGGGACTAAAAACTTCATTAGGGCAGAGCCCAGCTCTCCTCCTTTTCTCTCTCCCAGACAGCAAACAGAGCTGAGCCCTGGGGGACAGATAGGTTGATTCATATGCTTAGCTCAGGTCTGGTCAGGTTTTTGAAGCCTGTATCCTGGACCTGATCTTGAGACAAGCTGTGTGATGTGACCACAAGCAGATCCTGTCCCTTCTCTCCAACATGGTTACTTTTATGAAAAACTGGTATAAAAATACAGCAGCTGCTTCTCGGGGTCCTTGGGAACTGTGGAGGTGCAGCGATGAGGGGTATATCTGACACACACAGAGAGTGGTTTGTGGTTTGCAAAGGGCTTTACAGAGAGTATCTCATTTGAGTCATACAGGGCCGGGATGTTATTGTCAACATCAGCAGCATCACTCCTCCTCCCTGCAGCTGCTGCAGTTCAGGCTCACCTGGCAGCCGTGGGGTCCGGGAACCCCAGGACTTAAGCTTTGCCTTTCCTGGGCCAATACTGACGGGACAGGAACTCTTGGGCCTTGGTGCTCTCCAGTGTCTTAATTGCTGGATGGCTGGGCGTGGAGGGGAAGGGAGGAGGTCAAGGAAGGGAGTAGAAAAGCTGACAGGCATCTCTTTGCTTCCCAGAGTGGCGGGCTCCACCCCAAGAGTTTGTTTGTCTCTTCAGAGCCTTTGATGCCCTGGCCTGAGCCAGCCAAGGGGCCCCCAAGCTGGGGGTGGAAAGAGGAGACTGTCTCTAGGGGGCAGAGGGTTAGGGGCAGGTCACTGCCTCCCTGCCAATGGGCAGGGCCAGGGAGCTTCAGTCAGAACATGCAGAATAGCTGTCCCTGTGCCCCTGCCCCAGGGAGCCCAGGGGGAGAAGTGCTGCAGCTCAGATGTCATGGATCTGAGGCGGCCTCTCCCTGACCCTGATCCCCTGTCCCAAGGAAAGAAGGCGCTCTTTGTGCCTGGCAGGTGGGGAGAGAGGCAGAGGAAAGAGAAAGAGGAAAGAAGTGCTGACTCGGATGGCCAAAGAGGCCATTGGGCTGTCCTCTCCTCTTCTGATTGCCTGAGAAAGAGCTAACACCAAGGCAAGCCCTCTTTTCCCCAGCCTTCAATCCCAACAGGGGGTCGTCCTGCCTTCACTTGAAGACCTCTAGTGAGGGGGAGCTTACTACCTACTGAAGTAGCTCATCTCTCTTTTGGATGGCTTTAATCATTGGGAAGTTTTCTGAGAATCCTTTGGCAGTCATGAAAGCAAAGGCTGGCTACCTAACTGCTTGGCCGGTATGTTAGTTATGGTAGAATCCTCACTACGTGGGCTAGACTAAAGCCTGGCCAAAGTGCATCCCAACTCTCAAATCCTGGGATTCTGTGGTGGGAGGGATAGAGGGAGGCAGAGAAGAGAAAGGATGCTAGGTCCAGGAATGGCCTTCTCAGGGATTCAAGTCCAGTTCTCTCTTTTTATAGAAATGAGACATGGGGAGAAATGACTTTTCCAAGGCCACAGAGTATGTAATAGAGCCAGAGATGGACATCAGTCATGCTTTGGTCCAGCTCATGTAGTGAGGATTCTGTAGAGTGTTTTCTATATTGGACCAACATTGCCTCATTCCAGGGGCAGCTAGGTGGTGCAGTGGATAAAGTACTGGCCCTGGATTCAGGAGGACCTGAGTTCAAATCCGACCTTAGACACTTGACATGTGTGATCCTGGGCAAGTCACTTAACCCTCATTGCCCACCCCCAAAAAACCTATGTTATTCCAGGTAGAAAAAAGAAAAAGAAAGGAGAAGAGTGAAGGCGAGTCTGTGTGGGCTTCTGATAATATCTGTCCTCCACCCATCCCATCCCTGGTGGAACTTTTGCCCAGGTGTTGGGGGAGGAGTGCGGAGGCCTGACTACCTTTTACCCTCCAGAGCTAGCCCTGAATGCTTGGAGACGTTGGAGAATGCCATCTTAAAATGAGCATGGGGTGCGGCCTGATCCAAAATGTGACTTGGGCATTGGAAGCATCCCCATGAGATTGTGGGGCAGCTTTAGGAGAAAGTCCTTATGGGATGTTGCATGGAAGACTGCCCACCCTGACTGGCCTTGATCAGACTCTGTCTGGGGGCGGGGGTCAGGGCCCGAGGCTGGCTGGGGATAGGGATGGGGATGGGGATGGGAAGGCTGTTTGCCCTTCGAGATCTTCTTCCTAGTATTTCAGGCCAAATGGGGCCACTATGCAGTGACTCCCTAAAGGACTTGGCCCCAGTCCATCTTCAGCCAAGAGATACACCCCCGAGCTGAGGATAGTCTGTGAGTGGGCCTGCACTTTGAGATTATCTGTGCCTTCTCCCTTAGAACCACAGACTGTCTAAGTTTATAGGGAATGTGGAGGTCACCTCAAACCAACCTCTCATTTCGAAGATGAGGATGCTGAGAGGATTAGTGTCTCATGTAATGTCACACAGCAAGTTAAAGTCCAGGTCAGGACTATAATCCAGGTCTCTTGAGTTTGAGCCCCCAACTCCTGTGCTGTCCCTTGTTGTCAATTGAGATGGTCAAGCCTGTGAACAAGTGCATGCATTTACAAAAAGGCATTTATCAGTGGGTGAACACCGTGTCTGGCATATAGTGGGTGCCTAAGAAATGTTCATTGACTGACTGCTAGGCACTGGGATGCAGATACAAAAGTGAAACAGCCCTTGCCTTCAAGGAGTTTACATTCTAATGCGAGAAGTGATGGCAGGCAGAGACTGCTCTTTCCCATAGCAGAGAGAATAGTGATGTGATTATTGTTCTCAGAGCAAGAGATGAAAAGAGCAGGAGTCTGGGGAGACCCAGGAGATTCCAAGTGGCAGAGCAGGAAGCCAGTTGATTGGCCAGAACCTGGTCTCCTGTGACCTTAGATTGTTAGAGCTAGAAGGAACCTCAGGAAAGATCAACTGGTCCAACCCCTTCGTTTATCAATTGTGAAACTGAAAGATCTGGGATTAAATGCCTACTCTGGTCCTGAAAACCTTGGCCTGGGTAACTAGCTCAGGAAAGGTCATTCAGTCAGGTCATCTCCTTTATAGCTAAGCCCCAGAGAGATTCCAGTGACTTGCACAAGATCACACAGAGTGATTAGTTGAGCTAAGATTTGAACCCAAGTCCTTTGACACCAAATCTAAGGCATTTTCCATTCCCCAAGGCAGCCTTAGTCTTTATGGAAGCTCTACTGGTCTTCACTCTTTTACAGTCACATAGAGACCCTCTCAGAAACCTTGATCCTGAGGTATGATAATGGACCCTCTACCCTCGGGGAACAGGGCTTGGGTTCCTTTTTGTTCAAAACTAGGCCCCTTGCCAGTGGCTCCTGGGCACAGACATTCAAATGACCTTCTTTAATATGTACTAAAAAATCAACTCCTGAGCAGTTCTATTGAACAGCTTAGTGGGTAGAAAAGCCCCTCAATTGGATGATCTGCCTAGGATTGACAGGCCCCTTCACCTTGGCTTGACCACAACCCTCTGGGCCTCAGCCTTCTCCTCCATAAGAGGGACTCTCAGGTCCCTTTCATCACCGAAATTCTGAGATCAATATTAACTGATTCAGTGTCTAAATTATAAAATATTTTAAAAGAAATGTAGCAGCTGTAGCAAGTTTGTACAACTAAGTTAGGCTAAAATCGTTGTCTGGTAGAACTTCTTAGGAATCATCCGGTAATGAGTAGGTTGGGAAAGTTTGTGATTAATATATATCATCTGTGCTTGACTTGGGTAGAATGGTAAGAACCCTGAATATTACTGAGAAAGTACCTTGGTCCAAATCCCAGTTTCTTTTACCTTTTAGCTATATAACTTTGAACAAGCTACTTAAGCATTCTGGGCCTCAGTTTCCTGGTCTGTAAAATGAGACCATTAGCTCTCTAATGACATTTCTGGTTATAAATCCTAGGACCCTAGGCCCTGAATTATTTTCTTAAGTAGACATTTCCTTTGCAGTCTTATTTTCACTATTAATGTCTTCAGTGGAACTTAACTTTATAATAATAATAATAATAACAAATCAGATCATTTCTATTTTTCAAAACAACCTTGTGAATCAAAGCTCAAGCATATTTTCTTTTTAAAAACTTACTCATACCTTTTGTTTTTCTATCACTTTAAATTTTTTGATTAAAAAATAAATACATTTTTAAAAGAATTGATATTTTTACATTTACTTATTTTTAAAAATTAAAGCAAGGTGATGGAAAAACAAAAAATAAGCAAATTTTTACAAAGAAAGACATACTTTATTTTTTTATCAGTTCAGATGAATTTATTTTTATTTTATTTATTTTTATTTTTTTAAATTAATAAAGTATTTTATTTTTTTCCGTTACATGTAAAGATAGTTCTCAACTTTTGTTTATACAAGCTTTACAATTTGAGATTTTTCTCCCTCCCTCCCCCCTCCCCTAGACAGCAGGTAATCTGATATAGGTTTTATATATATATATATATATATATATATATATACACACACACACACACACACATAATAACATTAAACATATTTCTGTGTTAGTCATGTTATAAGAGAAAAAATCAGAGCAATGATGAAAAACCTCAAAATAGAAAAAACAACAGCATCAAAAACAAAAGAAATAGTATGGTTCATTCAGCATCTATACTCTGCAGTTCTTTTTTTTTTTTTTCCCCTTGGATTTGGAGATCCTCTTCCATCACAAGTTCCCTGGAACTCTTCTGTGCCATTGCATTGGTGAGAAGAATATAGTCCATCACAGTAGATCAACACTCAATGTTGATGATACTGTGTACAAACATACTTTATTTTTATATGCATTTACAATCTATGACTTCCTCCTCCCCTTCCTTGAATAATGGAAGGAAGAAGAAAGGAAGGAAAGATCATCATAAATATGCATAACCCAGCAAAACAACGTCCCAATTGATTATGCATGGAAATGTATTTTTTTTTAAATTTTTCCTTTTAAGTTTATCACCTCTCTGGCAGGAGGTGAATGGCATGTTTCTTGTTCCATATTCTGAGTTCATTTATTATTGCATTGATTGGAATCCTATGGTCTTTCAAAGCAGTTTTTCTTTATGATGTTTTTGTCCTTGTAGAAAGCGTTCTCCTGGTTCTGCTCCCTTTTCTCTGCATCAGTTCATAGAGTTCTTCTCAGTTTCCCTAGGAAACTGGCCATTTTGTCATTTCTTATAGCATAGTAACATTCCATTCCATTCATATACCTTTATCTGTCTGAGCTCCTGGACACCAAAGAGCTGAGCTGCAATTAATGTCCATCCCCATGATCTCCATGCCCTTTGACGGTGCCCTCACGGCCATCCTCTATTCTCTTGGCTGTGCCTGTGTCAGATGGCATGGGGCCCTATGATCTAGCAATTGCAGGATGATTACAGTGGTATCACATTAGACATCCATGGGAACTGGGGTTTGAAGTCAGGCCTCCAGACTTGGAGAGGACTGTTCAAAACAAAGCAAGGCCACAGGCTAAGAGGAACCAAGGTATGAGGCAAGGCACTGAGGCAGGAACTTGGGCCCAGAGCAATGAGACCAGGGCCTCATAGGTCTGGGGCCCTACTAAGGCTGTGACACAAGAAACTTCATGAAGTAAGAGCCTGGTTATTCAGAAGACAGAACCAGGCTGGCTGCCCCAGGCACCACCCCCTCCACTCAACATTTTTCAGTGACTAGGAAAAGGTTTGCAGACTAAATTTGCAAATGACACGAAGCAGAGAGGAAAAGGTGAGAGAGCATTCCCCATGTGACCTTTGGCAAGTCACTTCCTCTATATCTGGGCTCTCATTTCCCTATTTGTAAGGGTATTGGCCAGGTAAGGGGTATTATGTAAAATAGTCTCTAAAAGGTTCAATATTCAATCACAACAGTATCACGATTGAAGAGATCTTGACAACATGGAGTGGTGTTCTGAAGCAACTTTTCATTAGGAATATAGGATTGAGGGGGCAGCTAGGTGTTGTTTTGCTGAATTATGCATGTTTATGATTTTTTGGGGGTGGGGCAATGAGGGTTAAGTGACTTGCTCAGGGTCACACAGCTAGTAAGTGTTTATGATGATCTTTCCTTCCTTTCTTCTTCCTTCCATTATTCAAGGAAGGGGAGGAGGAATATAGGATTGAGAGCTGATGTAGGGGCTTCTTCTGGTGCCATCATTTGTCCCAAGGGCCACTCCCTGATATGTCTGTTACCCTCAATTAAACCTCAGTTCCTGGTGTTGCTGACTGCAAACTGCTATGGCCCACTGTGTGAGAGTGTTTCATTTAATTTATTTTCTATTTTTAATAGTTTCAAAAAGATTTTTCTCAATTATGTGTAAAGATATTTTTTTAGTTCCAAATTTTTCTCTCCCCCTCCCTTCCCTCTCGCTCCCAAAGCCAGCAAGCAATTTGATATAGTTTATACATTACTATCATATTAAACATATTTCCACACTAATCAGAAGAAAAGGAAAAAAATTCAAGAAAGAGTAAACAAGGACAATAACAAAAAAGCAACAACAAAAGTGAAAATAGTATGCTTCCATCTGCATTCAGACACCATAGTTCTTTTTCTGAATGTGGAGAGCATTTTCCATCATGAGTCCTTTGGAATTATCTTGGATCATTGCATTGCTGAGAAGAGCTAAGTCTATCACAGTTGATTATCACACAATGTTGTTGATACTGTGTACAGTATTCTCCTGGTCCTGCTCATCTCACTTGGCATCAATTCATGTTTCATTTAGTTGAACACACACTTATTAAGTACTTACCATGTGCCAAGGCACTGGGCTAATACACCAGAAGTCCCTGCCTTTGAGGAGTTTATGGTTCTACAGTCTTCTCTGGGAACTCACAAATGGGGCTTTATTTGAGCCCAGGATTTCTGCCTTTTCTTCATTATTTCTTCATTATTGGACCTCCTTGCTCCAATGTATTTGTTCTGTACTTAGAAGATTCTTGTCAACACCCTAACACAAATGAGAGCTGTCAGTTCTTTGTACTCAGCTTTCGTCTGGGAAATGGTCTGACTTCCATCCATCTGATCTTTGTTTCTTTGGCTGGGAATGGAGAAGGGACATAGCTAGAGGTCATTCTATAAATTCTTTTTTTTTTTTTTTTTGGGTCAGGCACTGAGGGTTAAGTGACTTCCCCAGGGTCACGCAGCTAGTAAGTATCAAGTGTCTGAGGTCAGATTTGAACTCAGGTCCTCCTGAATCCAGGGCCAGTGCTCTAGCCACTGTACCACCTAGCTGCCCTTCATTGTAAATTCTTAATGTCCAGGCTTATGGATTGCACATGGAGAAAGTGAAGGAGAATGGACTGTGTTAGGGTGGGAGATGAGGAAGAGATTGTGCCAGGCATGAATTGTCCATGTTTTTGCCCATGGGTGGGGAATAGAGAAGGTGGAGGAGACAAGTTCTTGGTGCCAGATACCAAGGGTATTAAACCAAAATCTGGTGCTGCTGCTGCTGCTGCTGATGTGTTGCAGGGTGTTCTTAGGTAGGTTTCATCTGGGAAAACCATCATTTCTTTGTGGACCTTGCCCTTTCCCCTTTTGTTTCTGACTCTGAATTGCAAGTTGGCTCTCTCTTGTCTTCATAGAAGTCATGCTTCACTGCTTGACTTGCTCTTCCTGGGCCCAGGTGAGGGCCCTGAGCCTAGATCTTGGGCTGGTCCTGGGCTTGGGAGGTGGGCTTTGAGTTTGAGGCAGAGGGAGGTGTCACAGTCCAGCCCTGTGCCCCAGCTGACCTTTATCCTTTCATTTCTTCCCTCTGCTGGTGCTCACCTCAGAAATTGGAAGAACAGGACCGGAAAGCCCTGAACGTGAAGGAACAGCTGCAGCGTGAGCACCGCTACCTCAAACGCCGCCTGGAGCAGCTCTCGGTGCAGGGAATGGAACGTGTGCGCACTGACAGCACTGGCTCGACCATCTCCACGGACTCGGAGCAAGGTCAGTGTGTGTGCATGTGCACGTACATGTGCTTAGACTGGGCATAGACTGGGACCTCACCTGGCCTGGAGGCCTGTGCTAGAATTGCAGGAGCAATTGCTGGGCCAGGCAGGAGGGTCATCTGTACACATCCCCTTCCATGTGATCATAGTCATTCCCTCCCCCCGCCCAGATCTGTGATTTCATGAGTGTAGTCAGCTAGTTTTCTCTGCAGAGACTTCCTATGCTGCAGGAGAGAGCTGCCAGAGACACCTGCCCAGAGTCACAGTTTTCAACTTGGCTCTTCCTGACTTACTCCCATTTGCCTGATACCCTGTGTACTGATAATTCTCACAGGCATTCCTGCATCTCTTCTCCCTAGTGCCTTGTCAGGAATCACATGAAGGATGACAGTCATTGGCAGGAACCAAGATGAATAATAATGATTTGTAACTTGAAGGTTTCTAAAAAACTTAGGTCCACAATGGTCCAGGGAGGGACATAGTACAGGTGTTATCCTTATTGGACAGATGCAGGAACCAAGTCTTGGGAATAAAGGATTTTGACAAAGGTTGTGCAGCTAATAAGTGGTGGGGCCTTAGATTGAACCCTTGTTTTCTAGTGCATCTTCCCCACTCCCCCTTTGGCCCAGCATGCTTCCTGTTAAGCCAGTGGTTCTCAAGCTTTTTGGTCTCAGAACCCCTTTATCCTCTTAAAGGGTTCAACCAGACAGCCTGTGAGGCCATCCACAACATAAATTCAGAGGCTACTGCCTGCCTGGTGCAGTGGTTCTCAAAGTGTGGTCAGATCCTTTCAAGGACTCCACGAGGTCAAAACTATTTTCAGAATAATCCTAAGACTTCTCGGTATCTAGGATAGTAAATATCAATCGACATAACCTACATAAACAGAGGCATTTCCAGGAGGGGAACGATCCTCTGAATTTATGTTGTGGATGGCCTCACAGGCTGTCCGGTTCTCTCAGATGACTCCCTCACCAAAGTTCCTGGTATTGTTCTCAGTCAGCTGGGATGGAGGAACTGTTCTGGGTGTGACCTAGAGTGATTCTAGGCTCCACGTTTATCAGGCCTGGCCTGGCCTCCACCGAGCAAGTAGCACCCTGGGCAGTTGTCTGGAGGATGAGTCAGGAAAGGCTGGGGCAGGCTTCTCAGCTGGGAATGCCCCTTCTTCAGACAGTGGCCTGAAAGGGGCAATAGACAAGAGTCCTGGTTTTGGAGCCAGGGGATCTGAGGCCTGTCCAGTGTGGCTACTTACTACCTGTTTGACATGTCACCTTGACCCCAGAGACCCTCCTCATCTGTAAAATGGGACTCTTAGATGACGGGGATCTCTAAAGTCACTTCTGGTTAATTCTAAATACTGTGACTTTAGGCCGGTCACTTAACTTTTATGGACCTCATTTTCTTCATCTGCAAAATGAGAAATGTAGTCTAGATGATCTCGGAAGTTTCTGCTCTAAAGCCTGCGACTATAACTTCTAAGGCCTCTTGTGCTTTCGAGACTATGAATGTGACTCTCTCTTCCCACCCCTGTCCTTCTCTGTTATTTCCTCCCCACATAGAAGTGGACATTGAAGGAATGGAGTTCACCCCCGGGGAAATGGACAGTGTTGGGAGTGCCAGTGATGCCGATGACCACTACAGTTTGGGCAGCGGCTCCAGTGACAGCAGCTACTCCCATTCCCGCAGACTGTCGGGCCGGCTCTCGTAGGGCCCAAGCGAGCACCCCCGACCCCGTCCACCTCCGGAGCATCCAACTGAAGCACTTAGACCGATGGCTGATTCCACCCGTGTCCACTGCGGCTCTCCCAGGAAACTCCAACCACTGGCCTCTGCTGAAGAAGCGGGGGCTTTGAACCCCTGGTTCCCTGCCCTGGGACCACACCAAGTAGCTCTTGTCAACCCCGGTTTTTACTGCAGAGATCCGTGGTTAGGTACAGTTGTGACTTAAAGTTAGCTTGATGTAGCTGTAACTATAATTTTTTTTAAAAAGTCATAATCATTCCATTGAAGAAGTATTAAATGTAATTGCTGGAAACATGCATGACGGTGTAAGAAGTTTAATAAGAAACAAAAGCAAACCAAAAATCAGGAGAATGAAAGAAACCAAGAGAGACCCCTTGGAAATCTTGAAAAGTGACTGGACTTGTTGATGCTGGGATTGTGGGCCAGCTCCTCCCTGGGGGAGGGGAAGATGCCCCAACAGCACCTACTAGCCTATTAGTGTTCTGGAAGCTTTGTTTGCCCTTGAGAAATGATGAACAGTGGGTCATGGCCAACTTAAGCCAATGTAGTAGAGAGAGGTAGAACCCCCTCCTCTCAATCCCACCCTACTTTGATTCACTCTCTAAAATGAGGTTTGCTCTGAGGTCTCTCCCTATTCACTAGTGACCACTGTGCTTCAGACTGGGTGGATGGAAAGCCAGGTTGAAGAATGACTTCAGGTGGGATGTTGAGTCACCTTTGGCTTTGCGCATTCAGCATCCTATTGGCAGCAAAGCTCTCTTTTTGTCTGGTTGGCGGGGGCTGGGTGGCCTCGTGTGTGAGCTCCCAAAGAGACCCCTGGGGAGCAGCCCCACTTCCTTCCTGATATGGCTCTCGGCTAATCCTCCAGAGCTCGGAGACTCCGAGTTAGTGCCAGCTCTTGGAGACAGAGGCCTGGGGAAGGTGGGTAGGTCCCTTCTCTTTTCCTCTTTTTTTTTTTTTTTTTTTTTGCGGCCACTATCTTTGGTGGGAAAGGCCCAGCTCCTATTTCCAGTATTCTGTTAGAGGATGAGTAAAATCAGTTTTCTCCTTTTGCACACCATGTAACAGCATTTTTCTCCTCTTAAAAAATGCAAAAAAAAAAAAAGTTATGCTTAAAACAACCCAACTTATATAGCATTTGTCCAGCTTTTCCAAACATATTTACTTATGTTGTAGCAATACTATGAAGATGTATTTTTAATACAAATTCTGCTTAGTGAAGTCAGTAGGGCTTGGCTTGCTGGGTAAGAAAAAAATGGACCAGTCTTTGCATTAGTATTAGCAAAGGTCTTTTCAAAAAAACAAAAACAAAAACAAAAAAACAAAAAAAGAAAGAAAATGGCTCTAAACACTTTTAGATAAGTGGTTTTAGCAAGTGTAGTCTATATTTCCTGTAAGAGATTTTGTATTATATTTTCCTAAATGTTCTCATTTCCTTGCATTGGGAGGGAGTGGTGCAGACCCAGAGTCCCAGGGACTCTTCACCGTTGTCATATCGTGCCTTGGTGACTGTGTGTGTGTGTGTCCCTCTCTTGGCATTGTTCAAAAGACAGTGAAGCCTGGCCAGGTGAGTAAGTGGTTTCCTCTGTGGGCCTCCATGTGAGCGATCAGGTCTCCCTCAATCTCCCCTCCCAGGAATTAGCCAGGGCTGGGGACCTCTTCCTCTCCTCCTGCTGCATCCCTCTGCAGTGGGGATGGCGGGATGGGAGGGAGTGGAGGGATCCCTTTCTAGCTCCTTTTCTTAAGCGCACACACAGCCCTGTTATTGGAGTGGCTTATAAAGCTGGGATCTCTGTGAGACAGAAACTCATTGGCTTCTGAAACAAGAGCACATTACTGTACTGTATCACATCCTAGAACTTGTCACGGTGCTGCCATCTTGGATTTATTTTTTTGTAGTGTTTGAGCAGTCCTTAGAATATTGACCCTTAGTCCTCAAACAAAGACCCAGCTGTTCATTCAGCACCCAACGTACGTGTCCTCCCATTGCTCTTACAGTACAGGATGTAGAAACCTGAAGACATTTTATGGCAGCTTTTTTTTTTTTTTTGGAGGGGTGGTGCCTCGTTGCACTCTTACCACAGGGGAATCTTGATAACAAGGGAAAGGTCCCCTTTGAGTTATGTAACCTGACTCATAGGCACCCCTTCCATCAGTTCGGGAGGAAGGGCTCTGGGTCATCAACTTTGGCAGCTGATTCTGAAAACCATTAACCTTTTCTGTGATGCAGGTTTTGGTATTATGTTCAATATACCTTGCAGATGACTAAAATTCTCTTTTGTCAGGGGAAAAAATACACAGCAATAGACTTATATTGTGGGTAGCTGAGAAACAGCAAAACTTTACTAGCTCCTTTGGTGCCTCTATAACTAATTTCCTAATCATGGAAACAAAATCATGAGTTTACTTCAAGTAACATGCATGACTGTTAGGCAGGTCATCCACAGTGAGGTTTGGATCAACTGTTGCTGTTCATTCGTTCTATAATGAGCATGCTCCTGAATTGTAAAGTGTTTCCTTTCCTGAGACCCTCTTGCACAGAACCTGCTAATAAATGAAAATTTTAAATTAACAGAAGGATGGGTGAGATTTTAAAAAAATGAATGTGATTGTTATTGAATGAGAATTTGAAATATTTCCTTCTCTGTGTCCCTTCCACACACATCCCCTCTGCCCCCAACAAGAATGTGTAGACACTGATGCAGAGAGATCTCGCAAACCCAATTGTCCTGGCTTTATCAATACTTCACAAATACTGCCAAGCCAGGAAGACAGAGTTGCGAGAGTGTCTCTCTCCCCTCCTACTCATTTCTCTCTTAATGCCCAGCTGGTTCCCAAAGAGAGAGAGAGAGAGAATTCCAAAGCTTCTCAATCCAAGCCCATCCTGTAGTCACCAGGTCATAGCAGGGCACAGCAAATGTGGAGCAGAAATTGTTTTTCCCCCTTTGGAAGCTGGTTATTAATTTGGGCAACCCCTTGCCCTGCCATGATTTGGCAACTGGGGTTCCCCCAACTTTTTTGTTGTTTGGATTTCTAACATTTTTGCTTAGCAATGGTATGGAGGTGGTGGGTCCAATAGACAGACAATTCAGGAGTGATTCTGTCTTGTTGGGCTTAGAATTTTCTAGAAATAATTTTAATTATAAAAGAATACATTAGTCTGGCATTTGAAAATTGAATGTAACTGATTACATACCCTCTCTCTCCCCTTTGCCCATATTTTCAAGTGTTGTTTACCACTCACTATTTGTGTGACTTTGGGAAACTCATTCCACTTCTAGGGTTTAGCTGTCTCATCTGTAAAACTGAGGACTCCATGCCCTCAAAGGTTCCTTCCAGTTTGACAACCCTCTGACCCCTTGTCTCTTTCTGCCATCTGGTCCCCAGAAGCAGGGATGGCCTGCGGGAAGTGTAGCTTGGCCTCAAATACAGCAGTTGAATTATACCAGGACACTTTCCTCCAAAGGTCTGTCAATACCTGGGTTAACCAGCACAGGAGAGGAAGCCCTGTTGGCTGTAAGGGTCTTGGGGTTCCATAGCCCAAACCATCCCTTACATAACACTCTGGAAATGAGTGGGCTCAAAAAAAATTGGTTGCCATTTGCACAAATGCTAGGAAAAGGCATGATTGCCAAGACAGTGATTGTCAGTGTAACCCCAACTTCTCTGAATAGTTTTGTGACATGGCTGCAAACTCACTTTAGTAAAATATACAGGTGCTCAGGATACAGAATTTTCAGATTTGATCATGAATCATGACTGCATTAATTTTTTTTTCTTTCTGGTCAGTTTTTACCAAATCCATTTATCTTAATCAATGAACCAAATTATAAAGCCATGTGTAAGAACACAGAGGGATTAAGATCCTCCCATGCTCACCTCTCTTACCCACATGAAAGGATGCCTGGGCACACAGTGAACAAGGAGGCTGAGCAGACAGTGCCGTAGGGCAGGTCTCACTGCCCTCAGCATAGTCTGTGCTTACTCAGAGTGTTCCATTTTTCTGGTTTCCTTAATCACCACCTACTATCGTCTTCTTCCAATATATTTTCTCTGGGTAAAATAGAAATTCCCCCAGTCACCCAAGCTGCAATCCAGAGAGAGAGAGCACTTGCCATTGCACAGACATCTAGATCTCAAACATCAGTGAAGGAAGTGCCTCAGATGTGGTCTTCTTTAGGGAACCTCTTCCCAAGGTGGATTTTGGAGTGCGTTAGTGTGATAATATAGGACTCATCCTTTCCCATCTTTTCAGAGCAGACTAGGAGAGAGGAAACAACATCTCACTTTTATGTTTTTAAAGTGGTCCCTTTTAAAAGGAGGTTCATGGTCAGTATAAAATCTAGTTTGCTCCATTATCCAATCTGGGTACCCTTTTTCTGGCTACTCTTCTTACAAAGGGGACCAGGGTCCAGGGACAAAGAAAGTTCATGGCTAGTGTGTCTCCATTAGGTTGAACTAGATTAACTCTTAGGGCCCTGTCAGCTCCAAAGTCTTGGGTTTCTATGTGAGAGATACAGAAAATCACCTCCCAGTAGAGACAAGAAGCTTGGGAATGGAAACTCTCAAGAGACCATCATTGGCTAGCTTGGTTAGCTAAAGGATATCCTTGCAGACCCCTACCCCACAGCTATGTGAAGGGTCCTGGACCAGCAGTCCTTCATCCTCCAAAACTGTACAGTCTCATATATATATATATATAAAGGAGGCCAAAAGAAATCATCACTGAGGCTTCTCAATGGAGAGAGGGGCCGTGTTGATGAAGGAGCCACACCAGAGGTGCTGTGTGGAGTGGGGGGGAAAAGGGGAATCACTTGACTGGGCATTTCTTGAGGTGCCCTGGGCAGGTTCTGTGCCAGAGATATTTTGAATATGTAACTGAGAAGGAACGCTTTGTAGGTGGCAAGATGTATTATATTGTAAAGATTCATTTGTACACACGTTCCTGGTGCTTGCTGCTGCTGGTGGCTCCACCAAAGGTATTGTGTTGTATCTGTCTTTCATTGTAATATAAATACAAATTTTTATACCTCATGTACCTGTGCTGGTTTCCAGTATTTATTTCTTTCTCCTTTGTTTTCTTTCATCTGATCTCCTCCCCTTGTTTCCCCAGTCATCTCATACCCAGGCCTGCAGGAGATATTTTCATGCCCAAGAGGTCTTAACTATTTTTATGTGTCATGGATGCCACTGGCAGTTTGGCAAAGCCTATGGACCTCTTCTCCCAGTAATGTTTTCGAATGCATAAAACAGGGTTTTAGAAAAAAATCATTAATACCAAAATAATCATCAGATTATTTTAAAAAACGAATCCACACAGCTCCAGATGAAGAGTCCCCTTGCTAAGGGCACTTAGAAAGTTCCAGGGCCTCAAAGATTGGTCCTCATTGTTCAGTAAAACCACGTGGAGGAAAATTAATTCATCTTCCAGCTTAAATCAAGTTCTCTAAGGAACCTGTCTCTGTTGGACAGTGTCATAACCAAATTCTAATTATTCCATTCCGTTCAGCCAGACAAACATTAAGCACCCACTGTCTACAAGGTGGCATCGAGGATACAAAACCAAGAATGAAAGAATCCCTGTTTTGTTTTCTTTTTTTTGTTTGTTTTGAGTGGGGCAGTGAGGGTTAAGTGACTTGCCAGGGTCACACAGCTAGTAAATGTCAATCCCTGTTTTTAAAAAACTTACATTCTATATCTGGAAATACTGAGATACTATTGGGTATAAAGTACACTAAAACTCTGACTTCTATACTTGAGAGTGGCTCACCCCACAATATGTTTGAATGCATATTGGAGATAAAGATAACACTGTCAATAAGAACAACACTTGGGGCAGCTAGATGGCGCAGTGGATAAAGCACTGGCCCTGGATTCAGGAGTACCTGAGTTCAAATCTGGCCTCAGACACTTAACACTTACTAGCTGTGTGACCCTGGGTAAGTCACTTAACCTCAATTGCCCCACCAAAAAAAAATTAATTAAAAAAAAGAACAACACTTAACATGCTGTCCTCCACATCTCTGGGATGGTGCTTTTAAGAACATACACACAAGCTCAGTTCATTCTCACAGAGCAGATACTATTGTGGCACAGTGGGATTTAGAGTCAGAGTGTAAGATACATGAACCTTCATGAAGTTGAGAGTCTAGAACAAAGATAAATATAATGCAGTTGATTTGAATGTTAGCTTGAACCCTGGACCAGATGGTTTGTTTCTAAGGGTCCTTCCTGCTTCCATCCAGTTTTGCAGAGGAAATACTTCTGCGCAGAGAGCCTGTCCTGATGACATCTGGCTGTGACTTGCCTATTACTCAAATGATGAATTAATGAGAATAAGGACTTAGATCGAATGTACTGCCTTCCGGGGGCGGGGGGGGGCCCTCCCCCTTCTTTCCACCATACTACCACTGCCTCTGCTATTCCTTCTGCTGTTTGCTATTCAAAGTGAAAACTGACATTTTCTACCCTTTGAATGAAGCAGTAATGGGTGTGTGTTGCAAGGGAAGAGGATAGAGTTTGCAAACTTTAGTTCCATGACCTTGGATTCCCAGCAAATTCTACAACATGTTATTAAAGGGCTGATGAGTGAACATTTAGAAATGGAAACAGTGATTGCAGAGAGCCAGTATACCTCTCTGGAGAGCAGGTCATGCCTTGCTTTATTTCTTTGTTTTTTGTCAGGGATACTAGACCATGTACTGAGATTTTGGTGAAGCATTTGTTAAAAGCTCTCACACTGATCTTGTGGAAAATTCTGAGAGATGTGGGCTGCAAAGGTCAAATGGTTAAAAAGATTTGAAACAGCTTGAATGGATGGACTAAAAGAGTAGCAATTACTGGCTCTATGTATAGTGCCCCAGGGATCTGTGCTACTTCACAATCTTACCAATGACTTGGAGGAAGGCATAGATGGCATGCTTGCCAGTTTTACATATGATGCACACTGGGGTAAGACAGCCAGCACACTGAAGGAGCAGTCTAAAAAAGTCCAGACTGGCTGGAACAGTGGGCCAAATCAAAGAGCATGGGAATTAATAGGGACAAATGTCAAGTCTCATACTTGAGTTCAAAGCATTATCTTCCCAGCTACAAGATGGAGGCCAACAATTCATCTGAAGAAAATCTTAAAAGTTAGAGTGGACTTCATTGTGATGCAGCAGCCAAATAGTGAATGTGATTCTTAGGCTGCTTTAAGAAGATAGAGCCCAGGACCAGCATAGCTGGAAGCAAACACCAGGTAGAGGGAGTTTTCCTCCAGATCTGGACATTCCATGAGGCCTACTTGTTCCCCCAGGGGGACATTTCCTTCCCTCAGTATTCTGCTGATGGATTAACTAAATAATTAATTTATCAACTTTATTTAATGAATTATAAACTAAATTTACTTATTATTTAACTTATTAAAAATAAATAGTATTAATTTATTTGATAATGAATATTATTTAATTTGTTAAATACAATTGTCAAATACAATTTATTATATAATAAATGATATGGATTTACTAAATGGCAATAAAAACATGCATTAAATATCTAAACAAATTCAAATTAGATATTAAGTAAAGTATTAAATAGCAGCTCTCTTACTGCCACCAGAGGATGTAAGGCAGGACTAGGAGAAGGTAACTTGGGCCTTACGGTGTAAAATTTAGAGCCAGAACTTTGTTTGTTTGTTGTAGACCTGTAAGGAAGAAGGTGTGTGGGGGCGGGGGTGGAGGTCAGTGCTAGTGGATCAGAGCTGGGTGGGGAAGGCAGAGCTGTGTCTAGTCTGAGCTGGTACCAGGATGGCCAGGAACCAGCTCCTATGAGGAAGTAACTCAAATGTAGCTCTGGCTCTGACATTGATTTCCCAGGAGAGAGGGGAGAGAGGACACAGGCCACGGTAAAATGACTTTTGGCTTAGTCTAGGACTGAGGAGGGTACTTCAGCCCTGGTCCATTCAGTGCAGGCAGCAGCAGCCCGGGATGGTAGGGGGAGGGAAGAGTGTGACCATCCCCACCTGGCTAGCCCAGGCAGTAACTCTTCCCAAAAGAGGCTGCTGGGCTGCTCTCTTTGGAGTGGGCAAAATTGGAGCCAGAGTGCACCTGGGAAGGATTGGGGGGGGGGGGCTTTCCTTCTCACCCAGCTGACCCTCCTGAATCATGAGACCAGGGGCCAGTGCTCTGAAAGGGCCTATGTCCCCTAGTAATGTACCTTTTAGCAATCTGGCTGAAAGAATGCTGCACTGGGAGCTGGGAGACCTGGGTTCTAAGTCCCTGCTTGAGCACTGACCAGAGACTTCTGTTTCCTTCCCTGTAAAATGATGGGGTCGGACAAGGTGGTCTCTAAGGTCCGTTCCAACTCTAGCAATCTGTGAGTCTTTGAGATTTGGGCTCCAGCTTGATTCCACCTCAGCTCAGCCTCAGTCAGAAACCAACGAACCTTCCTTGGTGCAATTGGGTAAATCATTTCCCATTTCTGGGTCCTTAGGTGTTTTCCTCTGTCAAAGGAAGGAGTCCAGCTGGATGGTTCTGAAGGTTCCTTTCCACTCTAGCCATTGTACTTTAATGGTGTTTTTTGTTGGGCTTGGGGGGTTATCTCTAAGCCTTTTATCAGTCCCTTCCCCCAAAACATTTTGTTTGTTATATCATTTTTCATTCTATTTCCCTATAACCTAAGCAGGCCTCTTAGATGCTGAGTGTGAAAACCTGACTGACCTTAGCACCTACTAATAATAATTAGTAAAACCCGGCCTACTTCTCTCCTTGAGGTAGCCTCTCTAGCAGTAGCCTTTTGCTGTCTCAGGATCTCTGGCCACAGGAACCACTGCCACAAGGTCTCTACCTCCCCTCCTAGGGTGGTGTCTTCCTTCTTCCCTTCCCTTTCCTCCACCCCCATGAGGGCACTTTTTATGTCAATTGCCCCAGAATGGTTTTAATACCTGCCCCAGGCACAAATATTCCAAGGTTTGTCCACATATTGCAACGGAGGGACTTGTACAGCCATGCTTCTGTTGGCAGAGCATACTCAAAAATATAATCACAAACACAGATACCCTAACAGCCATCATATGCACACATGGATAGCTACCATATACCTATGCCTACATATGCAGGTATGTGCACACACATACACACAAATGCCCAAGCAAACATATAAAGTTGGTCAAAAAAAATTATTAAGCACCTACTATGTGTCAGACACTGTGCTAAGAGCTGGGAATACAAAAAGAGGCAAAAGACAGTGCCTGTCCTTGAGGAGGTAATAGGGAAAACTGACATGTAAAAAGGTGAGAAGGAAAGGGGGTGTGATGAAGCCCAGAGGATGCAAGTCGATGGCACACAAGCACATACACAGTCTGGGTTACTGATCAGTAGCTGAGAACTTAGAACTTTCTCCCTCTTAATTAGTCACCTACAAATATGTCAAGAGCCTGTTTCCCCCCTCCTCTCTGGTGCTTTGCACTGAGCTGGGAGACAGGAAGAGGAAGTCTCCTTTGGTAGCTCAAAATCTGGTGGAATCAGAGGAGAAGCAAAGCCGGTTTCTCATCTTCAGGACATTCTCTGACCCGCCAGGGAGACCTGATTCTCCTACAGAGAACACTTAGAGTACAAGACCTGGTGGGAGGGTCAAATACAGTAATTGTCTTGTACAGGTAAATTGGGGGGCGGGGGCCTGTGGTAACTCAGAACAGGTGTGACCTGTGAGTCTGCTGCCAGAGAGGAGAAATCCTCATGGGGTGAAAGGTGGACTTGTAACCCTGCTGACAACTTTCTCTATCCAGTTTTGTGATGCCCTATGTCTGCTCTTAACATTCCTTATTAACAAACAGTGTAATAGCACTAGATTTGCATAATGTCACCTTATTTTGGGTATAAACCAAGTGATGTGCCAACAGTGATTGGGTTTATCATTATTAGCACTAACAGCACAATGCGTTTCTAAGATGCCCTTCCTACAAAGGGCTCCATGGAGAAAGCTTCATGGAGCCACTTTAATTTGAATCTTCCTCTTATTCCTCCCTATCAGTCCCTTCCCAGTCATTTCCAGACCACGTCACATATTCTCCATCCATCCATCCTATTCTGCTACTGGAACTTGGACTGGGTGTGCCCCCGGGACTAGATGGGTAAGATATTGCCTTGTCTGGCATACTTCGTTTTTGTGTTTTATCCCCATTACCTGGCACAGCGCTTGGCCTCTATTAGGCACTTAATAAATGTTTATGGAATTGCACTGAATCCATCTGGTACAAGATACTAGAGTAATAACCTTTCTGATTCTCTTTTAGCACCCTAACATGGCCCCCAGTTGGCTACTCCCAGGTCCACAAAACTCCAGGGGTAATGAGCCATCTCAATCCACTGCTTATACCTGATATGTCCTCTGGCCGTACCTGACTAAGCTGGGATTAATCATGGGACCTGAGAGTAAAGGCTCCCTCCCTTACTTTCCTATATTCAAAGGGGTATCATTTTGGTATTATATCTATGTATTAAATAGTGGATCTGCTTATGCCAGGCTGGACCCTTGACCATCCCCTCCATACACTTTGCTTATTCTCACTCCTGGTGCTTTTTTACTCATAACATTCCCCCCACCTGATATGTTTTCCCCTTTCCCTTCTAAGCACTAACCTTCTAGAACCCGATCCATTCCCCACTTCCCTGCCATGCTTTCTTTGACTTCTTTAGTCCATAATACTCTACTCATTCTCTACTATCCCACAGCATTTAGCATAATCTGCACCCAAGCTGGCACATGATTCTGCATTATCTCATAGATCCTTTGGTATTTTCCCATAGATCACAGGATTTAGATACATTCTGTTGGGAGGGACAGCATGTATACTCAAAATTGGTAGGAAATTAACATAAAATAATGCAGGGGACAGGGAACTGTCATCTGGGGAAACCCAGAAAAGCCTCATTTAGAAGGTGGTTATCTTTATGATGTCACGAGAACAAAGGAAGGCCCCAGCACATTGTGTGGCCTCGTGAAAAATTTATGGTTGGTCATAGATAAGAATTGCAAAGTTTGGGCAGGCTGCAGTCTGCATCATTGGAGCAAATAGGCACATTGAATGAGATCACTGAGCCCTTTGAGAATCCTTAGTGCCTAGCACAAAGCGGGCCCTTCATAAATTTTGTTTGTTGAATTGAATTTGGATCATACAAATATGGTACATAGTGAATTGTATGCAATAACATTTTCAGCCTTGTTATGACCACATGATTCCAGGAGATGGTGCAAAGACATCTTGTATTTTAAGTGAAAATTAGAGGAAATAATGGTATTTCAGAGCTCTGTTGAATGAAAGCCATTTATTTCGCTAAAAGGTCCTATTTCCAATCCAGTCCAATTGTACCTGTTGAACATCTGCTGTATATATGTAAATCTGTGTTAGGCACTATGGGGGAATACAGAAAAAGCTGACAACATTCATGCCCTCCATTCTATTCTATCTCATTCTCTTACATATACATTCACTGGGATTCTAAAGTATATCTACTCCTATGATAGGCACTAAGGGGGGACAAAAGAAATAGAAGACATAAATCCCTGCCCTTTGGGGGACTCACAGATTGTGTAAAAGAATTAAGGTGTAACACAACTCTAGGTAAACTCGTTAGTGGCTAGAGGTAGAGGGTTTGGATTCAGAAAGTCAGTCAATAGTCAACAAGCATTTCTTTTCTTTTTTTTTTTGGCAGGGCAATGAGGGTTAAAGTGACTTGCCCAGGGTCACATGGCTAGTAAGTGTCAAGTGTCTGAGGCAGAATTTGAACTCAGGTTTTCCTGAATCCAGGCCGATGCTTTATCCCACTAAGCCACCTAGCTGCCCCCAATAAGCATCTCTTAACCCCCTTTTAAGTGCCAGGCACTGTGCTAAGCACTGGGGATACAAAAAGAGGTAAAAGACAGTCCCTGTTCTCAATGAGCTTACAGTCTAATTCAGAAGACATTAAAAGAGTTAAGTACAAACAAGGTATCTACAGAATAAATTGGAGATAATTAAAAGAAGGATCAAATGCTGCCTGAAAACACAGGATGACAGATTAGAGCTGGAAGGGATCTTAGGGGTGTTCTAGTCCAGACCTAGGAAGGAAACTAGAAGGGAAAATACTTTCCCAGCATTACAGAGGTAGTAGCCAGGATCTGAACCCTGGTCTTCTGGCCCCAAATCCAGCCCTCTTTGCACTCACCGGGCTTCCTCACTTTCATAAAAGAAACAGCTTTTGAGACAGGCTTTGAAAGAGTGAAAGCTTTCTAAGGGAAGATTATTGTTTGTCTTCATTCTCAAAGAGGATCATGACATCAGGAAGGTGATGTCATGACTTTGAATGATTGGATTAAACTGAAGCAGGGCTGTGAGGAGGGGCTCAAGGAAGGCTAGAGTAGGGTGGCCTGAATTTGAAGGAAAGGTGTAGGGCAGAGGTCAAAGGGGAGTCTGCCTTTGTGAGTAAAGCCACGAGATGGCAGAGAGCAGGATTAAGTGTAAGGCAGAGAGTAATCCATTTTATCTGAAATGCAGACTATGTGAAGGGAAATTGTAAGAGGTAGGACTGGAACCAGTAGAGGCTGGAGTCACATTGTGTGAGGACAAACAAAAAGAGGAAATGGGGGACCACTGAAGGTTTTTGGGGTAGAGGAGAAACCTGATCAGAGTGATGTTAGGTTTATTCCAATACAAACCTCAAATTCACACATAAATGATAATTCACTCTTTCTCTTCCCCTCCCCCCCCAGATATAAAAGTTATATCTAGATTCATTTGGGAAGGAGAGGTTAAGTCAAGTTCTCAAATATCCATTGTAACTCATTATCTGACAACGAGTGTGAACTTGTCACGCTTTGGAAAGCATTCTAGAATTGGGATCAGAAAACCTAGGTCATAATTTCAGCTGGGGATTTGCGGGGATAGGTTGGGTGAGGAAGAACTAAGTGACCCCTTTTTCAAACACTTAGCTGTGTAATCCTGGTGCTGGAAGGTGACAGCTGAATCTCCTCCGACTCAGTGCGCTCCTCTAAAACGTGGCCGATAACAGGACAGAAAGCAGAGCTGCGGGAGAGAGATGGCGTTGGGAGGTACAATTCCAGGCCCCGTGAGTTTGGTGTGATTCACACACACACACACACACACACACACACACACACAAACACACACACAAACACACACACACACACACCATAGTGCTCTCATGATGGCTGGATTGGGAGGGTCTTCACTGAAGACCTCGTAGGTCTGAAGGGCCTTGCTCATCTTAAATGACCCTAATGAGGGGAAATTCTGTTCCACCCTCAGTTTTAGGAAGAGAATGAGTCAAAGTCCGAATTCATCACGGCTGGGAAGGTCGATCTTAGGTAAATATGTTGGAAACAGGACGAGGGGAGGAGAGGGTAAAAAAACCAAAAACAAACCCACGACCCTCCCTCCTTCCCGTGCACGAAATCTCTTCCAGTCTCAACCTCAACAGCACATCAGTTATTAGTCTTGAGAACACTGAGGACCTGCGCAGAAATCAGACTCTTGAATGGATTTAGTTGGGGGGGGGTGTCTATTCGTCCTCCCTATTTTCCTTAGTACGGCTGCGCGTTCAGACCCGCCCCCTTCCCGCCTATTGGTTCTTTCCCTTCTCCCCAGCTTACTTTCCTCAATATGGCTGCGCGCGGAGGTCCGACCTCTCCCTCCTACCTCCTCTTCCCTCCGGAGGCGAGGCGTGTGTGCGCGTCAGCGTGTTTCCGAGACTGCGCTTGCGCCCGCGCCTGCGCCCGTCGGCCGGTGTCGCCGCGTTCCCGTGAGGCAGTGCGGGCCAGAGGAACGACGGTTGGAGAGCCGCGGGATCTGTGAGAGGGTGAGTGACTCTTGTTGCTGAAGTGTCCCGCGCGGGACTGAGGTATATCCTCTCTGCTCCTGGGGAGCGACAAGCGCTTTCCCCTGAGGCAGGGTTGCGGTTGGAAGGGTCGGTTGAGCGGCGGGGCCTTGTTACTAGAAACCTGAATGCGTAATCACCGACGGCCCGACAGCTCGAAGAGGCTCGTAAGGTGCTTGGAGATCTGCCTTCCTGTCAGTGAACATGCATTAAGCGCCCCGCTATGCGTCAGGCTCTGTGCTAAGTGCTTCCTGCATCTGAGCTCCTTCTGTGCGCTGGAATTGAAGATTAAAAAGACAAAAACAGACAATTCTGCCCCCCAAGTAGCTTCCATTCCCCCTAATGTCCTTTGGCTCTGTGCTGTTGGATAAAGGCACAGATGACGCGCTTATTAGATAGATTGAAACGGCGCTGGCAGTGACAGTCGACGTGCTGGCTGACACGCGGCAGAGTCCCTGGGACGCGCTGGAACGGTGGAGTCGAATGTTTGGAGCCTTTCTCCGCCTGGCTCCCACCTCCCCTTCCCTGCTTGTCACCCCATCCTGTAGTCTCTGTCCCTTACAGCTAGCGGGCCCGTTGGCTGCTGGCAGCAGCATACGTGGAAAGGATGTGATTCGAAGATGTTGTGGCACCTGGAAGGCTTAGCCCAGAAAAGAGGAAGACTTAGGGATCAGGCGGTTGTCTTCAGATGGAAGGGAGGTCAAGAGGCAAAAGTATTAGACTTGCTCTGCTTGGCCCCAGATGGCTAAACAAGGAGCAGTGGGTTTAAGTTTTATAAGAGCTAGATTTATGCTTGAGATAAGGGAAAAGTTCTTTTAAAAAATATTTTATCCTTTCCCCCAGTTACACGTAAAAACAATTTTTAACATCTATTTAAAAAAAAATTTGGGGTTGCAAATTTTCTCCCTCGATCCCTCAAGGAAAAATTTCCTAAAGAGTTCTTTTTGTTTTTTGTGGGGCAATGAGGGTTAAGTAACTTGCCCAGGGTCACACAGCTAGTAAGTGTCAAGTGTCTGAGGTCGGATTTGAACTCAGGTTCTCCTGAATCCAGGGCCGGTGCTTTATCCACTGTGCCACCCTAGCTGCCCCCCCTAAAGAGTTCTTAAGTGGATCCACCCCCTTAGGAGATAATGAGCTTTTTGTTCCTAGGATTCTTTAATGAAAGATGGATGATTCTTTATGAGGATCATTGTTGAGGGAATTCCTGTCCAGATATAGGTTGGACTAGATACCACCTCCGAGGTCCTTGACAGTTTTGAGATGCTGTGATTGTTGCCAAGATAGGGCTTTGTACACCTTAAAGGTACTATCGAAAGGGGAGATATTATTGTTTGGCTAGTAAGGGTTTGGGGTGCTTTGGAGAAGCTGGCATCAACAATGAGAACTCACATTCATTCATCTAAGTTGTAAAGTAGTCTTTATAACCTCTGGGTGTCCAATGCATATTTGGTTATCAGCCCTACCCTCTTTGGGATTCTGGTGGAGGCAGGGGTTAGTAATAAGTGGGGTTTAGGCTCTGTAGGAAGAAAGGGAAGAGGGTTTTTGCTTTTCGTCTTGAGCATGTTACTTCTCAGAAATGACTGGCTAATGACAGGAAGAATAAGCCCATTGTAGGGGGAGGCTATGTCATTTTCTGTACTACACAGTTTTGCAGTTGATTACATGCCAAATTGTTTGATTCAATCAAATATTTATACTATGCCAACCAGCAGGTCAGATGTAAAGGCCCTTGGTCCTTAGGGTGCAGTGACAATGCTTCTTTATTGTAATTTCTACTGATAACTGCATCTTATTGTTGAACTATTTGATAGTGCCAAAAACTTTGTTGGCAAGAATTTCCACTCAGGTTAAGTACATGTGGTACTTAAGGAGCAATTGTCAGACTGCATCTCCACTAGGGTTGCTTTGTAGGATGATGGCTTAGGATACTGAACTAGAAGCAGTGCTACTTCCTAGGCTCTTGGATTGAGAATTCTGGGCTATCTCCATCAGGTCTGAAGGGAGATGGAGGTCAAGGTGGTACTGATATTTTAATTTGCCTGGTGCATGCTTTTTCTTGTCTCTCCTTGCTGTTTCTGCTAAGCTGGCTTGCCAGTCCTGTGAGTGGCAATTAGTTGACATTTGGTGGTGATGGCTAGTTCCTTTTCCACAGGAGCTGCTATAATATAAAACTATTCCTAATAGTTCATAACTGTTCATAAAATAGAGCATAAGTTCACAGTAATGGCTTTTAATATTTTTTATTGATTATTAAGAGATACAAAATACTGTGTAAGCCAGAGAAAAAGAACATAACTCCATGGATTCAAACCCTTCCTCTGATGTTTACTACTTGTCAGACTGGGAAAGTCACTTCACTTCCCTGGGTCCAGTTTCTTTTATCTTTAAAGTAATGGGTTTTGAACTAGATAGCCTATGAAGACCCTTCTAGCTCTTGATCTTTGAGCATCTCATGATTGGTGTTTAGGTCTTAGCTCTCCAGCCTTATCATTACTATATAATAGATACCCAGGTAAATACTTTTGTTTATTTTTTTTTTTGGTAAGGAAACAGAGTAATCGCTTTTGTGTGTGTGTGTGTGTGGGGCAATTGAGGTTAAGTGACTTGCCCAGGGTCACACAGCTAGTAAGTGTTAAGTGTCTGAGGCTGGATTTGAACTCAGGTCCTCCTGAATCCAGGACCAGTGCTCTATCCACTGTGCCACCTAGCTGTCCCTGAGAGTAATCTCTTAAAGTTGGGGTAAGGAAGATAGTTGGAAATATATCCTTAAAATACCCTCTAATTTCATATATCACTGATTTTTTTTTTTTTTGGCGGGGCAATGGGGGTTAAGTGACTTGCCTAGGGTCACACAGCTAGTAAGTGTCAAGTGTCTGAGGCCGGATTTGAACTCAGGTACTCCTGAATCCAGGGCCAGTGCTCTATCCACTGTGCCACCTAGCTGCCCCTTATTCCTGTACTAATTCTTAAGATAACCTTGTGAAGTAGGAAGGGCTGGTACCAGAGATGAGGAAACTGAGTCTCAAAGTGGCTAAGATCACAAAGTGGTAGAGCTGAACATTGATAAGACTCCTGGTTCATAATTCACTTAATTTCTTTGAGACAGTGTTCTTATCTATAAAATTGGGTGTACCAGGTGATATCTAAATTCCCTTCTAATTCTAAATCCTATGATCCTCTGAATTCTTAAAGGAACACAAATGTTCCTCCTACTGTTTGTGTGACATGGGCTGGAAAGGAATTATTATCCATTTTATAGATAAAGAAGCTGAGGCTCAGAAAGATTACCTGACTAGCTCAAGGTCATACAACTAATAAGTAACAGAAATCAGGACTTGAATTACAGGTCTGATTGAAGTTCATTATAAATTCTTTTTGTTACTTTATACTCTGTTTTACCCCCTCTCTCCAAAGAGCTTACAATCTAGTGGGAGGGACAGAATGGATATTTATTAAGCAATTAAGTTCTAAATTATGTGATATTGACTACAATTATAGTAAGAATTCTCAGATGAGAGAATGTTGTTGAGAAATACTGTAAGGTTGGGAGTTGTGTTGACACAGATTGGTGACTATTTGGAAATGGGTGGCAAAAGAAAAGTTATTCCAAGGTTTTGAGCCAGCGTTGTAAAAAGAATGAATTGTTTAGCAATAGGGACTCCTGCAGTGGGAGTTTTTTAAAAATTGAAGTGGTGGTAGGGGAAATCACAAGGACATTTTTGCAGTGGGTAGCTAGAAATAAGCTATTGGAGCTCAAAGGAAAGGTGAGTAGATTTGGGAATCATCTTTGGGTGATGATAAAGGAAATGAATTCGTAGTACAGTACATTGAACATCATAGGCCCTCAAGTATTTTGCTCAGTGATTGAACAAATTGTAGAGTACCTAGTTACTGTCTGAAATCTATTTCCAATTCTGCCATTAATTGTGTGATGTGGACAAACCAGTTTAGTCTGCTAGCCTTCAATTTCCACATCTATAGGAACAGTTAAAAGGTACAAAAAAGAAAACTACATATTGCTTAAAGGTACCGTAGATAATGAAACTATTTTTGACAATAAATATTACACCCAACAGCTAAGTATCCAAATATCTAAAGAAAAAGCTAATTGACAGGTAGAAAGAGACATAGTAGTAAGTAGCAGTTTGGTCCTTTTAATGTCAAATCTAGTGCTCTTTCTATTATACCATGATAGGAAATTTAATTACTAAAATACTAAAAGGAGTTACCTCTAAAGTATTTTCACCTATTGGTTGAAAAGCATTAGTATATTAATATTTATAATGGCTTTTAAAAATGTACACAAATGGATATGTAGGACCATCTCTCTCTCTGTATATGTATGTATGTATATATGTGTGTGTGTATAAACAGTTCTATAAAACTAGTTTCAAACAAATACAATTTGGGGGGGAGGGAAATGTTTACTGCAAAAGATTACTTTCCACAGTGACTGGAAATTTTGGCCAAAAATTGCTCCTGACAATATGTTCCATTTTATCTATGGCTTTGAGTTGCTGATCTTAATAATGATGCATCCATATAATTTGCCAAGTATTTTGGGTGCACGAAGGGCAAAATGGACGATAAAATTTTAAAATAGTAATTACAATTGTTTCAGCCCTGACATCTGTTTAGAAGTGTCTAAAATTCATGTCCTACTAAGGTTTTGGGCTCCCCAGCAGACTGAGACCGAAAATTTGCTTTTTCCTTTGAAAAACTGACTAAGATACATTTCTACATTCTAGGTTATATTTGGAAACAACGATTTTTTTTAAGTTTTGTGCCTTTTTTGGGTGGATTCATATTTTTAAGAACATTTTGGGCCCTGTAAGTTTAAGGAGTTTTAAGAAATAAGATTTGATTAGTTTCTCCTATTTCAATTCCTATATTTGATGGCTAGAGACTCTCCAAATGAGTTGATAATATGGTTACTCATTATACACTAGGAAAGGGAAATGGAGAAAGTTCATGCACTAGACTTGTTTCCAAGTGAGATTTATTGAAGAATATTCTTTACATATGGTTGGAGATGGAGGTGGGGAATGCTGCTGTCCTTCCTATCTACATCCAGATATAGGTTGTGGTGGTGGTGCTGTGACAGCTCCCAAGACAGCTTCCCATCCTTACTTTTTTGTATAGGAAAGGACCCATCTTTTTTTATTTTTTATTTTATTATATTTTTTTGGTGAGGCAATCAGGGTTAAGTGACTTGCCTAGGGTCATACAGCTAGTAAGTGTCAAGTGTCTGAGGCTGGATTTGATTTCAGGTCTTCCTGAATCAAGGGCCAGTGCTTTATCCACTGCACCACCTAGCTGCCCCAAGGACCCATCTTTTTATATATTTTTTGTTTTTGAATTAAAAAAAAATTTATTTATAGTTTTGAGTTCCAAATTTTATCCCTCCTTCCCTGAGGTGACAAGCAATCAAATATGGGTTATACCTGTGCAATTGTGTAAAACATTACCATATTCGTTATTTTGTACCAAAAAAAAAACTTGAATAAAAGAAAAAATGAAAGGAGGTGAAAAATAGTATGCTTCAGTCTGTGTTCAATCAATATCAGTTCTTTCTTTGGAGGTGGATAGTACGTTTCATCAATAGTCCTTTGGGATTGTCCTGGATCATTGTATTACTAAGAATAGTCAAGTCATTCACAGTTCTTCATCAAACAATATTGCTGTCTCTGTGTACAGTGTTCTCTTGGTTCTACTCACTTCACTATACATCAGTTCATACAAGTCTTTCCAGGCCTTTTTGAAATCATCCTGCTTGTCATTTCTAATAGCACAATCTATCACCATCATATACCATTCTCCAATTGATGTGTATTCCTTTGATTTCCAGTTCTTAGCTACCATAAAAAGAACTGCTATAAATATTTTTGTACAAATAGGTGGTTTTTTCCCCTCTTTTTGAAGGACCCATCTTTTGACGTATGTTAAGGATGCTGTTTTGAAGGGTTCTAGAATGGTGATGATTGGTGGCAAGGGAACAGTGTGTTATATGCTATATTTACTTTCACATCTGTGCTTTTGGGATATTTGAGCATAATAAATTTTTGAAGGAAATCAGAATATGGAATTTAGAATTTTTCCCAATCTACTCAAGGTTGACCAACAATATGATATTAGATGCTGTGGGATGGTTTTGCCTCAGAATGACACCTCTCTATGAAGCTGTAATTGGAGAAACCTGATATTTCAGGGAGAGTAGCAAAAACGAAGTAAGAAGCAGTTAAACTTACATAGATATTATACAGGATAGTAATGGTTAATATGGGCATGTTTTCCCAGAGAATTCTGCCTTTACATTTCCTGACCAGTGTTAGGATGGCCCTGCATTCTCATTCTCTCTTGCTCTCGCTGTCATATAAATTTTTATTGATATCTTTTGATTTTTACATCACCATAGTTTCCCCCAGTATCCTTACCTTTCCCCCTCCTAGAAAACTATTTCAGATAACAAATAGTATTTTTTTAAGATGTGAAAAGAAAAAGAAGAGGAAAGTGGGAAAAATCAGCATAACTGTTCAATACATTAAAAAAGTCAGAAAATATGTGCAGTGTGCAACACTTGGCAACCTCCCACCTCTGCAAACAGATGCATTGGGAGTATTTTTTCATATATTTTCTTTCAAGCCATGCTTGTTCTTTATAATTTTGCAATATTAACTTTTGATTTGTGTGTATGTGTCTCTTTGCACATATATTTATTTTTGTAGTCATTGTGTATGCTTTTTTCTTGGCTCATTTAAAAAATTTCATTCTGCTTCAGTTCATGCAGAACTTCGAATTCATTCCCCCCTCCCCCGGGCTATGGGGGTTAAGTGACTTGCCCAGGGTCACACAGCTAGTAAGTGTCAAGTGTCTGAGGCCGGATTTGAACTCAGATACTCCTGAATCCAACTGCACCAGCTAGCTGCCCCACATTCATCATTTTTTATAGCCCAGTAATATTCCATTACATTCACGTACTACAGTTTCTGTAGCCATTCCCCAATCACTGGGCATCTACACAAAAAGTTCTGCTGTAAATATTTTGGTGTATATAAGGACTTCTTATGACTTCCTTAGGACATAAACCTTGTAATGGAATCTTGTGTTGTTTGAAAATATGTGGGGGTGCCTATCTCTGTTTTAGGTTTTAGGGAATTTAGCTGGGGTTTCTAATATATTGCTACTTATAAATTAGAGGCTATAGCACCAGTCTTTGGCATTAAGCATTTATTAAAGCATATTAAATGTTAGTAAAGAGAGAGAGCACATTGCTCAGAATTAGAATCCCTACATACCCAGGTAGAAAAGATGGGGGGGGGGGAGGCGCATGGCTGCCTCCTCCAGCATCCCAGGCCCAGCATAAAATCCCAGGATGGGGAGAGGCTCAGCAAGAAGAGCGGGGAAGAGAAGACAGCAACAGAGGCTCAGCAAGAAGAGCGGGGAAGAGAAGACAGCAACCCCCCTCACCCTAAGGATTTTTATCCTCTCTCAAGTAGAGGTGGGTCACTGCATATTGATCCAAGCTAATTGGCCAGTCCATTGATTGACATGACTTGGGGGAATTGCCCGGCTGAGTTAAGTTCCTTTAGGTGGTCAGGAAGGTGTTCCTGACTCCAGGGCCAGTGCTCTATCCACTGTGCCACCTAGCTGCCCCTAGGAAGGTCAATCTACACTTTTGCAATTCTACTTACTCTGGGCTGGCCTTAAAAGAAGTCAGGCAGGGCTCCCTCAAGTGGGGGGGCCTCCCAAAATCCCATTATTTTCTCACAATCTCTGGGTCAAAAGGTATGAATAGTTTAGCCATTTTATTTGCATAATTCTGAATTGTTTTTTAAAATGTTTGTACAACTCTACCAACAGGGCACCCATATACCTATCTTCCAACAACCCCTTCAGCATCACTTATCACCTATTTATTTATTTATTTTTGGTCATTGCCAATTTGCAGGATGTGAAGTGAAACCTTAGGGTTGTTTTGATTTGCATTTCTCATTATTAGCAATTTGGAACCTTCTTTCATGTGGTTGTTAAAACTTTTAAAAATTCTTTTGAGAAATGTTTGTCCATATCCTTTGACCACTTATCTATTGGGAAATTGATTATATCCATATCTGTTAATTGCTTATGTATCTTAGATAATAAACCCTGATCAGAAAAATTTGGTACAAATTTTTTATTGCAATAACTGCTTCCCTTTTTATCAACTAGGTGCATTAATTTTGCTTGTGTAGAAGCTTTTCAGTTTCATGTGATCAGAGCTATCTATTTTATCTTTTGTAATTTACTCTTTTCTATATTTGGTTTAAAATACATCTCCTACTCATTGATATGAGAGTTATGTGATCTGCTTCTCTTCTAATTTAAAAAAAAATCTTTATTCATTTGGAATATATTGTGGAATATGGGGTACAATGTTAGTCTAAGCCTAATTTCTGTCAGACTGCTTTCCAGTGTTCCCAAGTGTCCCCAGAAGTTTTTTTTACCAAATAGAGAGTTCTTTCCTAAGTAATTTATGTTTTCCATTTATCACCTGGATTGAGTTCCATTGTTTCTGATTTTCCCTAGTCTGTTTCATTGATCTATTTTTTAGTCAATACTAGATGGTTTTGATAACTGCTTCTTTATAATCTAATTTGGGTTCTGGAAGTACTATTCCCTTTTCTTTCCTACCTCTTTTCATCATTTTTCTTGATATTCTAGGTGTTTTGTTTTTTCTAAATGAATTTTATTAATTTTTATTAAATGTTCTTTTGGAACTTTGACTAGTGTGACATTAAAATATAAATTCAATTTGGTAGTATTATATTGCCTCAGTCCACCTGTGAGCTCTAAATATTCTTCCAGGTATTTAGGTTTCAGGGAGTAAATTGTCTGATTAAGATACTTAACACTTTTTTCTCTAGGGCTTCTGCATCTGAATGTAATCCAGATTTGCTAGGCAAAGGAGAATAAACTTCTAAAATAATAAACTTGTAATATATCATAATCATAATGGGAAAAAGACTTTTAAGTATGCACATAGCTATACATATGTAAATGGATATATGCATGCATATTGTTGTTTGTCCTTTGTTTTCAAAAAGGACCATGACCTCTTAGGAGGTGATGTCATGACTTTCAGTGAATTGGCTTTAAGTGAGGCAGGGCTGTGCAAAATCATTAACCTCACTCCTCCAGAGCTGGCTCGGCCCTGTGGTAAGATATAGATCAAGATGATTGGAGATGGTCCTGGATGATGTAGTGGGAGGCCCTGGCCTTTTTAAGCTAAGGTCTTTCCCAGGTCTCAGTTTGTCCAAGCAACATTCATTCAGTGATTAAAAGGCTTGGCAAGAAACTAGGCAAAGAAAGGCCTCTTTCACCTACCCATAAATAAATAAATGAATGAATGAATGAATGAATGAATGAATGAATGAATGAATAAATGAATGAATTTGTAAGGGGAGGACCCTCAGGGTTTCTGGCCAAAACAGAAACACTTGCTATTTACACTCTGAGCCATCAAGACCTCAAACATGTATGAATATATTTTGTAGCAAGCAATATCAATTAATTTACATTTCCGAGAGGAAGGAAGGATTACACTTGCTTTTTGTTTTTGTTTTTGTTTTTTTTAGTGAGGCAATTGGGGTTAAGTGACTTGCCCAGGGTCACACAGCTAGTAAGTGTTAAGTGTCTGAGGCCGGATTTGAACTCAGGTCCTCCTGACTCCAGGGCCGTGCTCTATCCACTTCGACACCTAGCTGCCCCTACACTTGCAATTATAGAACTCTGAGAAGCAAACATATCCTTTGAAACAACGTAAGAAAGGTCATAGACTAAAAATAATGAAATATGAAGTGAATTAACAGTAATAGTTTAAGGGTCACTGCAGTAGGTTCTCATAGGAAGAATATTTAATAGGTGGCCAAAAAACTTAAGTGAGAAAACCTTCAAGAATAAGTAGATTAAAATTCTTTGAGTATCTGGGGGGAAAAGACACTAAATAATTTTTTTTTCTTTCTACAGGGATTTTTTTTTTCTCCTGAAGATATCTACAGTTTGGAAAAACACACATGTAAAGTATAAATTAAAATTTAAAAGTGACACTTCAAGCTGAAAGGTAACTAATTTTGGGGTATAAGTTCTGAGCCATAGTATGCATAGATTTCACATTTTGTTTTAGTTTTAAGACTGATCCACCTGTCATACAAATTTACCTTTTTGTTATATGTATTTTGCTAAGGTCCCTATGGGTTTGAGTGAGTGAACAAACAGAACTACCCAAATTCTAGAAGGAGTGGGGCATGGGTTCATCAGTGGCCTTGAGGAAAGATATGATGGGACTGCTTGTGTTTTATCTCAGTAGGGGTTGGTGATGAAGGGGTAAAAACTGGGAAAATAGGATGTGTGGGTACCTCAGAAGAGTAGAAGATAATTAAGTGTGTTATTCAAACCCAAGTTCAGCATCCCATCTCTCCTTGTGACAGCATGGCTTCTTGTCCTTTCCTGAGAGACATTTAGCTATTTACCCCTGTCTCTTAGAAACCCTGCTATTTCTAAAAGACCCATCTAGGCAGTCACCTCTTAGAGTTCTTTTCCTGAGTCATCAAGTTGCTGGTTCCATACTCCTCGCTCCCCCTCCCACTGCCCCCCTGCCCCCGGTTACATTGTATTTATTTAATTGTATATACAGTTTTATCCTTCCAGTGGAATGTGGAGTCCTTGAGGGCAGGAAGTATTGATTTGTGTCTTTTTATTCCCAGTTTTAGGCACAGTACCTTGCACATAGCAGGAACCTAGTAAGTGTTTGTTGAATCTGCTTTAACTGTACTTTATACATGTGGATGAAGAAAATGCTTTCTTCTAAGGTATCTTAGGATACATAGGCCAGTTCTTTCAGAATATAGGCCTTATGTATTTTTTCTTAAAGTAACTAGAGCTACTTCTGATCATTTGTTGAAAGTAATATACTTTAAAAATCGTTTCAATTCCTGCATGTTTTCAATTTTGAGAACTTAAAAGTTGAGGGATTTTCAAACCATTAGCCTGCTTTCCCCTATAATACGAAGCACACAGATTTTAGGGATACTGATCCTGGTCATAATTGATTTATGGACAATATGTTTAATAGTAGTATCTAAGTTTTCCAATGCCTGTTGTAACATTTAATCCAAGGGTTTTTTTGTTTTGTTGTTTTTTAAGGAACGGGTGTGGAAATGACACTTTCTGTAGTTTGAAATGATATTGTAGAGGACTGTGGTCCATACTAAGAATTTAGGAGAACTTTCAGGGGTCAAATGAGAATTCAGGCCAAGTTCAAAACTGTAATCATGTTTGTACTATAAAATGCAGGAAATTTTTTAGTAATTTTCCCCCCTAATTAAAGTGATTTTTTGGGTTGTACTTTAATAAAAAAAAGACTCTCTTTGGTAGTAAATTCAACTCAAATGTTAAGCTCCTACCACTGTGCTAGGTGCTGAAGTTACAAAGACAGAAGAGAAGCCTCCTCTGTCCTCAAGGTACTTAGGTTTCTACTAGGGAGATAAAAAATATACACAGGTAAATAAATACAAGGTGTAATTTTTTTTTTTTTGGGTGAGGCAATTGGGGTTAAGTGACTTGCCCAGGATCACACAGCTAGTAAGTGTTAAGTGTCGGATTTGAACTCAGGTCCTCCTGACTTCAGGGCCGGTGCTCTATCCACTGCACCACCTAGCTGCCCCAAGGTGTAATTTGAGGAGGGAACAACCCTAACAATTGAAATCAAGAAGGGATTCGTAGAAGTGATAGGAAACTTTAAGTGAAAATTTGCTTTATGTTTCTACTATAGTAAACCATTCAAATTATCAGAAAAAAATAATATACCTTACACCAAGATCTTAAATTTTGACTGGAGAGTGATGTAGCTATTAGGAGCTGAAATGGGTTGTGTCATCTATCATGCCCTCTCAGATCATAACATAGATTAGCTTGATATTTATAATTGTTATGAATAATACTACTATTGATATTTGTATTGAATTCTGGTCCCTATTCACAATTCCTGGGAACTGTGTTTTTATATGCATTTAATTATTCATAAATTATATCCTACTCTTATATTTGAGGAAATTTAGCTATAGCAAGATTTGGGTTATTTGGTTAATTTTTAAAGATGAACTTAACTTGGGAGAGCCACATTTGTGAGTTAATTTCCATCAAATTATTATTATTATCCACTATGTAGGTAAGTAGTTAGTAGTGTAACAACAATGTGTTATTAATGCACAAATTCATTTCGGATATTTAGCCTACTCATTTGTGATCTAATACCTGTTTTTTTTTTTTTTTTCATAGCAAATATTGTAGTTTTAAAGAAAAACCTTTTTTTGTGTGTGTGTCCATGGATTTAAATTGAAATCAGTATCCTGTGTACTTGTTGCTTGGATTAAAAAATATATATGTACATATATATATATATATACACACACATGCACACATATAAATCAGAATAATAAAAACATTCATAACGAAGTTTTGGCAATTAAGACATGAGTTGTGGAAATGAGTTTGTGGAAACTTTAAAAAAAATTGGTTATCCAAAGAGTAATAATCTTAATGGAGAAGATTTTGAGTGGTTGTTTGAAACTGTTGAAAATAAACCTTTTTTGGAGTGGTTCTGTAGAAATGTGAATGAACAGCATGTATTGACTGAAAAAGAACTGCAAGCTTTTAGCACCCTTCAAAAATCTGGCAAGCCCATCCTAGAAGAACAAGCACTGGATGAAGTTCTTAAAACTTGTAAAACTTCTGATCTGAAAACATCTAGTTTGGAAGGAATTGAGCTAGAAAAATTAGAAACTGAACTCCAAGCTCTTCAGAAGTTAAAAAACCTAAAAATTCAGCGTCGTAATAAATTTCAGTTGATAGCTTCAGCAAATAGTCATAGATCACGCCAGTTAAATGCTAAAGAAGAAGAAGTCGCTAAAAATCTGAAGGAGAGTCAAGGATTTCTAAATGCTGTAAATACCAAGATAACTAATCAACTTCAAAATCTTATCGATGGAGTTGAGAAATTGACATCATTCTTTGGTTGTTCAGAGACAAAGCAAGGGACAACTCCACCAGTGTTTTTATCTCAACTTGCCTTGGAAAAATACTTAAGCCAAGAAGGACAGAGCACGGTAGCATTAACCTTATATACCAAAAAGCATTTCTTTCAAGGTATACAGGAGCTAGTTGAAAGTTCAAATGAAGAAAATTTTCAGCTTTTTGATATACAAACACCATCCATTTGTGATGATGATAACGAAGCCCGTGAGGAGAGACGGCTTGAGATGGCTAGGCTGCAGCTGGCTTATGTTTGTGTCCAACATCAGTTAATTCAGTTGAAAGCAAATGAATGTAGCCTTCAGTCACGTATAAAATGGGCAGAGGAGACTCTTGAAACCCTGGCTAACAAGGTAAGTTGAAAAATAATCCTGTCATTTAAGGAGAAGAGTGTTGTAAATACTATCAAATTACTTAAAAGGGGAGATAGTAGATAACTGTATTTCCTTATTGACAGTTTGTCTAATGAAGAGCCACTATATGCCAAGTATTTGAAAATTTAACAGTGATCATGAACTTAACTTTAAACATCAAAACCAAATAAATATCTATTCACAGTTTAAAATGAACTTCTACATAATGTGTGTTAATAAAGGCATGTTTATTACTCATATATCTCCTATTCCATTAACTAATTTTGATATTTTTATAGACATTTTGATTTTTATATGGTCATAGTATGTATAGTCTTCTTGTTATCTATGATTTACATTATGGAATAGATTTACAAATTTTGTTAGCCTCCTCAAATTTATCATTTTTAATGGCATTGTAGTGTATTCCACTATGTTTATATACTATGGCTTGTTTAGCCATTTGCAAACTATTAAACATTTAAGTAGTTTCCAGTTCTTTGTAATCAGAAATGACAATGGTATGTGTGTGCAAGCATGCTGCCCTTTTTCTTTATAAAGTGTATTCTCAATAGAGCTTATTGGACCAAAAGGGCATGAGTATTTCTGTGCCTCTTATGTATATCAGTTTGTTCCCCAAGGAGATTCTATTAATATGCAATTCTACCAGCGGTTTATGAGAATATTTACCTCTCTGTAATCCCTGGGGCATTGAGTTTTGTCACATTATTTTTGCAAAGTGATTAACAATTGACTACCCCTATATTAATTAAAACCAGAAACATTCATGATAACTCGTCTCAGTCAAGTTTCATCAGTTTGAACTCTGCTAACTTGGAATTTGTGAACATTCAGATATGGGCAGAACTGAAATTTACCTTTTAAAAAGAGTGGTGGTGATTTTAAAAAATTGTACATTGTGGCTCAGTTCTATAGTGACCTTTGTTACATAGTAGCTAAATGTATAGGCATATTTACTAGAAGTTTTAATGTGTCACTGTTTTTAAGATAGTAACTATATCCAACAACATCTAAAAAGATTCTAATAGTGTTTTTCAAAAAAGTATTATAATCAGTTAATTGATGTAGGAGACTAGCTTTCCTGGAAGAGTTCTTTCCTTTAGAGAACAAAGTATTTTAAAATGTTTAGCTGGTTTCCATTTTGTATATCATTAATGTACTGATTACAAAGGATCATGTCTCTTAATTGAAACAGATCCTGGCAGACCTTGTTAGTTATTAGTTTGTAGTATTATTGTATCTATTAACAAAACAATTTAAAAAGTAAATATTCAGTATCAAAGTAGCCTTTTCTCCAGTTCCATATTTTTTTCTAACTAGTTTGTTTTCAGAATGCCTGACTATATATGGCAGTATATTTGCCTCCATAATCATATTTTCTTTAGTTTAATATTAAAATTAGTTTTCATTTCCTGAGCACACACTGAATGACGGCAAAGGTTGAAAGTCAAAATGGAATATGAGAAGTTTTAAAAAATGTTTGTTTTTGAAGTTCCTAAAGGTTTATAAATATATTGCTTTTCTTTGTGTAGGCTATAGGCAAAGAAGACTTTGAGGCTAAAATTTCTAGCTTCAGCAGTGAGATACTAAAACTTGAAGAACAAATCAGCCAACTGAATAATAAAACATTGCCTGCTGTGGTAAAAGAAAATGCTCAATTACTGAATATGCCAGTTGTGAAGGGAGATTTTGATTTACAGCTTGCTAGACAAGACTATTATACATCAAGACAAGAATTAGTTCTTAATCAGCTGATAAAACAGAAGGCATCTTTTGAACTTCTACAGCTGGCATATGAAATTGAATTGAGAAAGCATCGGGATACTCACCGGCAACTTGAAAGCTTAACTCAAGAACTTAGTCAAAGTAATACTATACTGCATCAACGACTAGAAATGTTAGCTGATCCATCTATATCTCAGCAGACCCATCCAAGGAATACTATTGATGCCAAGGATTGTTCTACTCATAGGTACGTGTCATGATTATGCTGTTACATTGATGTTTTAAGGGACCTTTTATAGGCAACAAACAGTGGGATCTTATAATCTCTATACCTTTCAGTTGATTGTCAGGCTATAAAGATATCTGCTCTAGTATATTATTTGTGGAAAAACTTTTTTCTCATGAGAGGCAGCATAATATAGTGGGTAGAGAACTGGTCTTGAAACCAGTCTAACCTGATTTTTAAGTTTTATCTCTTGTGTGATGCTGGGCAAGTTACAAAACTCAGGGCCTACAGTCCAGTGCAGTTGGACAGATAAAAATGTCATTGGGAAATGCTTAACAAAATAAAATAAAACATAATATAGTTAATGTTAATTTGTGGTTTTCTAAGTCAGTATGCAGCAGAACTGATCCAGGGATCCATTTCTGTTTGAGTTTGACACCACCGATCTGGAGAACTCTCAGAGTGAACTTCATTAGTAGAAAGAGTTTACTTGGGTCAGCTAGGTGGCACAGTGGATAAAGCACCGGCCCTGGATTCAGGAGGACCTGAGTTCAAATCCAGCCTCAGACACTTGACACTTACCACTGTGTGACCCTGGGCAAGTCACATAACCCTCATTGCCCTGCAAAAAGGAAAAAAAAAAAGAATATTTTATAGAGATGGAAAAGTAGGCAAGGTCTCAGATTTTTTTTCTAAGGGTTTGACATCCTGTCCTCTCTTACGGACCTTAAGAATCAGTCCCTCAATACCCTCAAAATTGTCATTTCTAGCCTGAGAAGTATGGTGTTTTTGGTCTAGTCCCACTGCTTATCATTTCTTGGTTCTCTTTAGTTTCATATCTACTTCTTCATGTTGCAAACTGAGAACTGAGAAATTAGAGTCCAAATGTAATTCCACTGTAATTGGTAGTGAAGAGTTTGTTATAAAAATCTTGCTAGCTCTTTTGCTTCATGAAAACTGGAGACAAGTTGAATTATTTAGAGCAAAGAATTGTTAATTTCTACCCTAGTCCTGGCCCATCTGCTAACTAGTTCTGTGACCATGAACAAATTACCTCTGCTTTCTGTGCCTCATCTGCCTCCTTTGACATGTTCTCTACAGTTCCTACTAGCTCTTTAAAAACTCCCAGACTTATAACAAAGTCTGTTTCTTTGAAAGAGGACAGGACAATCCTTCATGGTTATGTATCTGGAAGGTGATTGCCTTTGTTTTCTTCATCTCCCATGTCAAAGGAAGTACACTACCTTTCTTAGAAGCTTGTTGAAACCTGGGAGTGGACTTTGTGTGTGCTTCATCAAGACAATATCTTTTGTAGAGGATTGTGTTGTCGTTGTTGAGCCATACCTGACTGTCTGTGACTTCCTTTGGGGTTTTCTTGGTAAAGATACTGGGGCACACCCCCCCCCCCCAAAAAAAAAGAAAAAAGAAAAAAAAGAGGGGCAGCTAGGTGGCCCAGTGGATAAAGCACCGGCCCTGGATTCAGGAGGACCTGAGTTCAAATCTAGCCTTAGACACTTGACACTTACTTAGCTGTGTGACCCCGGGCAAGTCACTTCACCTTCATCACCCCTCAAAAAAAAACAAACGATACTGAGGCAGTTTGCTTATTTTGCAGATGAGAAAATAGGGTCACATAGCTAGTAAATGTATGAGGCTGGACGCTCAGGTCTTCCTGTCTCCAAGGCTGGCACTCTATCCACTGCATCATCCAGGACTTAGCCAAATTTTACTTGTGAAAGGACAGCTCATTTTACTGTATTTTAAGTCAGTTTATCTGGGATGGAATTAATAATAATAACTCACATAAAATTCCAGAAAAAAGAATAATAACTCACATTTATATAGTACTTGAATTTTTGCAAGATACTTTCATCATGGTCCTATGAAGTAATTAATGCAGGTATTTTATCCCCATTTTATAAATGATGAAACCAAGGCTAAGGTTAAGTGATTAGCCTATTAGCTAGTAAGTGTTTGAAGAGGGGTATAATTATATCTAAGATTTGGTAGAAAATGGAATCTGGGTATTCATATATTGCAGTTATTTAGAATAGTGTAGCTGACTAGTGTAATATTCATATTGCCTTAGCTATCTTGATTTAGTCTGATTCAGTAACAGATGAATTGATTATTTAAAAAGCCATCCTCAGGGCAGCTAGGTGGCTCAGTGGATAAAGCACTGGCCCTGGATTCAGGAGGATCTGAGTTCAAATCTGGCCTCAGACACTTGACACTTACTAGCTGTATGACCCTGGGCAAGTCACTTAGCCCTCATTGCCCCCCCCCCCAAAAGCCATCCTCAAAATAGTCTCTAATATAATGTTCTACATTTAACAAAATGTTGACTTTACAATTATGTTCCTATTAATCTGATAATTCTTTTAAAATACTGGTTTAGGCTTTATCAGCTTTTAGAAGGGGAAAATAAGAAACAAGAGTTGTTCAAAACATATGAAGGCCTGGAAAAAGTGGCTCAGAAACTAAAGCAAGATGTTTCTTCTGTACGAGATCAGCTGGCGATAGCTGCTCAAGAGCATTCTCTCTTTCTGTCCAAACTGAATAACAGCAGGGATATGCTTTGTGATACTTTGTATCGTGGAGGAAATCAGCTTTATCTTAGTGATCAGGTAGGTATTGACTTTACACAGGGCTTCTGCATGTAGGAGGCCCTTAATATTTTTTTATTATAGTCATTACGATAGTGATTTTTTTTATAATTTGCTTAAGATTCTCAGACATATCAGAAGACACATTAAGTGAAATTCCAACTTAAATTTTATATTTTCTCTGTATTCAGGTTTGTTAAAGTTGTTCTTAACAGAGACTTTTTCATACAGATTGTATTAAAATTTTAGATTTGGTACTCCTCTATCGCCTTCATTTTGCATATAGGGAAGAAGTGAAGTGACTTCCCTAAGATCACACATATAAATCAGTAGCTAAGCAGAGATTCAAATTTAGATGCTCTTCAAATCCTGAGCTGTTTCCACTATAATGTCCTACCAGTTTGCATTTAAGAATGCTGTTCTATTGTTTTGTTTTCTCACACTGAAGGAAAATATGGCAGCTTCTAAGGGGTTATATAGACCTAACCTATAGACCTCCTGAGCAACTATTTGGCAGTGGTGAAGGGTTAAGTTGGGGTCAGGGGTGGTAGAATTACAGGATTATTAGCTTGAGAATCATTGTTTTTGAGGTTAGTCACTGCATCAGAAAACTAGTTTGTATTTTAAGTTGACAGGTAGTTATGGAGTTTCCTTCTTTGTGTTTCCTTAAGTTCTGTACTAATTAGTTGGACTATATGAAAGAAACCAACATCTTGGACTTTGCCCATAAAGTTTATATTACAGTAAAGAGGATGAAGCATATGTGCTCAAGAGTATGAGATCACAATTTGCTGACATTTGAATTACAATCAATATGGGGGGGCGTGTCTAAGAATATATTGCAAAATAATTGCAAAACATCATACCAAGTCCAAAATGATAGATTGAAGTACAAGTTTAATATATAAATAATGAAGAAATATTGGGTAAAAGAATAATCACAGCATGAAGGTGGTCAATAAACAAAAATTTTCTCCAAAAGGTAAATTGAACTGAGACTAAAAATTGTTGAATATGGATTGAAAAGGTAGCAAGGATATTCTGGAATATAAAATGGAATAAATTAGAGATGTGTAATGAGCAAGAACGAACAAGTTTAGTGATGGGGAGCTGGGTGAATGAGGTATAAAGGCAGGAGAAATAAGGACTAGTCAACAGGAGACTCTTCATGTTTAAACTGAGAGGAATTTTCATTTGATGCATATAAACAGCTCCTGTTAGACTAGAATTAACAGGAAATTAGAGATGTTCAAAAATGGAATGAGATACCTTGGGAGATACCTTGGTCATCTTCAGGCATATATTAGATTACCATTTGTAGGAATGCTGTAGAAAGGACTTAGGCTTTAAGGAGAATATAGACCGTTCCATGACCTCTAAGACCCTTTCCATTTTTAAGATGCTGTGATTCTGTGTAATCCTATTGATGACAGTAAAGAGCTTAATTTAGTGCAATAGGTTACAGTATGAAATACTCTTAATAAGTATTTGAAAAGATTTACCTCGGATAACTCATCAAGTAGACAAAGCTGTGCAGGGCAAAGACCATTGAACTAGTCAAGAGACTTTGTTCTAAGCCTGGCTTTCCCACTAACTAGGAGTGATTGTGAGCAAATCATTTAACATGTGTGAGCGTCAGTATCCTTATCTTTAAAATAAAAAGATTGACACCAGATGATTTCTATCATCCCTTCCAACTCTTTGTTTCTAGTCTTTGTGCCTCAAAAGTTGATTAATCCAAATCACAGCACATTATAATCAATGAATACTTTTGACTACAGAGTGCTTGTAGTTGAAAATAGTTTATGCTGAAGAATTGTGGGACTAACAGTTGTCTTTAAAATTGCCTCCCTTTAAATTAAGTTTTGTAATACTAAACATTATGTCTAGGTTCTATGTAACTGAAGTATATGTATATCTTTCTTTTAGGAATTAAAGGAGCAGTTTCATCAAGTTGATTCTCACTTGATAAAGCTAAATCATCTACTTATGGATATTCTTGCTAATGTAAAGGCAAAGAGAAGAATTTTGGCAACTGATAAACTATTTCAAATGGAGCGAGAATTATATGTGTATTTCTTCAGAGATAAAGAACATTTACAGAATATTGTGGAGAATTTAGAGCATCAGCAACAGATTACAACTATTGGTCTTAAAGATTGAATTATTTTATTGAAAATCAGATATTCAATATTATATTCATGTTATAAAATGTGTACTATTCTGACTTATATTGGGAGGGGCAGTTTTTTTGTTTCTACTTTTGTAATTTGCTGGTCCAGAGTACCAGCAGCTTTTAGGAGAGGAACTTTTGCCTTGTGAAAGGAATACCAGGTGTCCTTTCTCTGTTTTCCCCCAAGGGGGGAAAGAAGCATTCAGTTACATTGTAATGGGGATGTTCTACTGTTCAGTTATATTTCTTTAGTTTCTTGTTTTGTCTTTTTAAATGGAAAAGTTAAACATTTAAAATTATCAAAAGGTTTTTCACGTCAGCATTATAGAGATATCCTTTGGTGTATACAATAGAACTGTTTCTTCAGTTGGTTATGTAACATTTTTCATTTATTGAATCTACTATAAACACCCCCTATAAGTATAATAATTACAGTTCCTATTTATATAGCACTTCATGGTTTACAAAGTGATTTACCTGCATTATCTCATTTGATCCTCACATTAATACTGAAGTATGTAATGCACAGCATTAATATTATTATCCCTGTTTTATAGATGAAAAAAACAAGGCCTTGAGAAGTTGTGACTTGGCCAGGGGACATAATTAGTAAAGGACTAAGCTGGGCATTGAATCCAGGTGTTCTGACACAAGGTCCACTCCTTTTTATATTCCATCATAACTGCTTCTTCTTGTAGAGTTTTGGAAGGTTGAAGAAGAGGCTGCCATGCTAGTAATTTAGCACTGGTGGTAATAAAATAATCCTCTCATTGTGTTTATAGCCTTAGGGACTAGTGACTGTCATAGGGGAAAGAACTCTGGGGCTCACACATTTTGGTTTCTTAATGTTCAATAGGCATTTTGGAACTGGTGGAGCAGTACAGATGTTGACAATATTTTAGTGCCTTAAAACAAGGCTCCTGAATAAATCTCAGAAGTCTATATAAGCAGTTCTTCAGGGAATATGTATCGAATTGTTCTCTCCTTTTATCCATTCTATTGAAGTGAAATTCAATATACAGAGTTGCTGTATATTAAAGGATACCAGTATAGCATTTTAAGTAATTTAAATAATCTAATATTTACATGGGGTCCTTTAAAACAATGGAAAGAAAATTAATCTTTATTATCACAGACAGTGAATGCTCACTTTTTATATCTATTGGGTTCCTTGTGGTTTTATAGATTTTGGAGTAGGCACAGACACAGTCACAGTGTTCAAGAACATACCTTATCTGCTTTCATAGTCTTTAAGAATATGCCTTATCTGTTTTTAATCTGGAATAATATAGTTCTTTTAGCTTTTTCCTAGACTTTATGGAACTATTGATTTCTACGCTGTAATCATGAGAAAAGAGGGTAAAATTAGGTGTGAGGTAGACTTTGGTGATAACTGTAGCTCTTTTAACCTAAGTATTTTTTTTTGTTACTATACTTGCTCATTATTAAAAAGGAAAATTGTTAACATTTTAATCAGATAAATAAGTAGATTTGTGATCCTAATCTCTTTTGAATAATTTATAACAATAAATCAATAAATGCTATCCCCAAGCTTAAAATAACTGTCCTTCTATACATCTCCAGAGATTTCCTTCTATAGTTTTTTCTAACTTTATTTCCAATCTTCTTCCCCCAAGGAATCAAATACATACACATGCAACATTCCCTATTAACAATATGGAATAATAAGAGCTGACATTTATATAGGGCTTTAAAGTTTGCAAAGCAGTTTAGTATATTCTTTAATCCTGCTAGTAAACCTGTATGGTAAATACCACAGCTGTTATTCCCATTTTTCAAAGATGAGAAAATAGGTTTAGAGACATACACATGTGTGTTTTTTTGTTTTTTTAGTGAGGCAATTGGGGTCAAGTGACTTGCCCAGGGTCACACAGTTAGTAAGTGTCAAGTGTCCAAGACCAGATTTGAACTCAGGTACTCCCGACTCCAGGGCCGGTGCTCTATCCACTGTGCCATGTAGCTGCCCCTACACGTGTTCATGTCAAATGCAGCATTCTTTCTATTATACTATGATATGAACTTTTTAGCATGCTTACATTAGTACCATCTAGAAATGTATTTTGTATAGATGGCTGATTTTTCCATGGCAACTTTAGTATCTTTCTCTATCTTTAGTTATCCATCTGGGTCAGCAATATGAGCTCAAGCAAATGAGCAGTTGGTACCTGGCATGAGGGGTGTGGAGTAGAGGGGGAGGAGACAGAGACAGAAACACAAACCCAAATATAAATGCTTTTTGTATTATCTATATTTCTACAGCTCTTGGAAGATTAGCTGTTTTGTACTTCAACTAGTAAAATTTAATGAATATAACATTAGATTAAACATAAAATTACTGAAAATTCTATTCTTTGCTGTGCAACTGACTGATGCATCATATGTTGTAATTGGGTCACTTAACCTCTACGCTAGTGTCTCAGTGACTTTATGTAATGCGGCTAATTGACACGTATGCCATGGATAGTGATATTAATAAGTATTAGTATACAACTTTATTTAGTTCAGATAATTTAGCGGTTTTGTTTATAATCCTACTGTCTCATTAATTAATGCACAGATATTGTTTTATATTTAGGATTTATGTGAAAAATATGGAAAATTATGAGGGAAATGTAGGCTTTGACCTCTCTAAAATGCCGCTATCAAATGTTGCTCAGAGGATTATGGCAGCCATGCATTCATTTGATTTAGTGGAGATTAAGAATTTCAGAGAAAATGAAAAAAGTGAGTAATTTTTTATAGTTTTAAAGTTTCTTAGTTAATTTGAATTTTAAATACTTCTAAGAATAGCTCTTAAGATGAAAATGTACAGCAAATCTATAATTTAAGAACTTTAAATTGTATTGGAGAAGCACTAGATATAGTACATTAAATTCCTTTTTAACACATTATCTTACTTGTTCCAGCTTGATGTCTGAACTTCTCTGTTGAATCTCTTGCTGCTGTATTCCTTCTGCTCTTGGGCTTTTAAAATATCATTTTCCCTGTTGTAGGTAGTTTACTCTCTGCTTATAAACTGACGTAGGTGTTCATGAACCTTTCTGGGTACCTATGGGCTCTTTTATAGCTAGCTTTTAATCCTGCTTTTCAGTCATTGAGACCCACAGGCTAAGACCCAATCACATTTAACCTTCCTCAAAATCCTGACTTTTATTTGGAAGAGATAAAAATACTTTTGTCTTATCATTTAGCAATTAGAAGACCTTGGTTTGAATTTTAGCCCTGTTTTTGAATAGCTGTCTGATTTTTCTGTAAGTCATTAACTTCTCATGAGTGCCACATGTAAAATGAGAGAGTTGGACTATATGATCTCTAGGGCCCCTTCCAGCTCTAAAATCTGTGATCCTGTGAAATGGAGCCCTTAAAGGAGATAATTAGGGGCAGCCAGGTGTTGAAGTGGATAGAGTTCTGGACCCAGAGTCAGGAAGACTCATCTTCCTGAATTCAGATCAGACCTTGGACACTTACTAGCTGTATGACCATGGGCAAGTCACTTAACTCTTTGCTTCAATTTCCTCATCTGTAAAATGAGCTGGAGAAGGAAATGCCAAACTACTCCAGTATCTTTGCCAAGAAAACCCCCAAATGGGGTCACGAAGAATCAGACATGATGGAAAAATGACTCAACAACAGCCAGGAGATAATTACCAGCATGCGTATTCTCACCCATTAAGTACTATTCCATAAATATTTTTTTTTTAAGTTTATCTATTTTCCTCTCCCCAATTCCACCACTGAAAAAAAAAAGAAAAAAAAACTTGTAACAAATGAACATCATTAAGAAAAACTAATTCCTGCTTTGGTGTCTTAACTGTCTCAGTCTATACCCCAAGTCCATGACCTTTTTGTCAGAAAGGTTCTGTTCTATATTAAAATCACCAAATATTCACATAAAGTCATAGCTGTAATACATGGGTTATCAGAGATTTTTGTTAATAAAACAATATTTTTAATTTCAGTATCACTAAAGAATGAATATAATTGAAGTGTTCTGGCTACAATTATATTACAAAGGAAATAATCAAGAACTCATGACAGAACATAAGGGCAGAAGGATATTGCAGATGTCCTGGAGAGGCAGCACGTAAAGGACAGAATTTGGGGACAAATCTTGGGTTCAAAGCTTGCCTTTCTTATAATCTAGTAGCTTGAGCAAGTTACATAACTTTTATGGGTTTCAGCTTCCTCATGTACAAAAGGAAGAAAGATACTGGAATAGATATTCTTTGTTTTTCTAGCTTTAAATCCTGTAAGTTTTTTCACCTCTTTGTCAGATATCCTTGACTTCAATTTTTTTTTTCTTGAAGCTTACTATGAAATGATTTTATTTTTGGTTACATCTATATTAAGGTTAAATGGGGGATCTGGTCATACCTTTTGAAGTGCATACATCATTGTGAAATCAGTACACTAAACTATATCTCATCCTAGAAGTAGGTTGGATTTTTCTAGAGCAGTATTGATTAGGAGAGGGTTTGAAATTATGTACCCAGGCCAAAAAACCACCAGAGAAACTAATTAACTCTCTGAAGTGAAAGGATTATGGTATTTTTCCTCTAGTGAACTTGAAAACTTATTTATGCTTTAGATGGTAGTTGTGTTACTCTACTGTCAATGTCAATGATATGCATTGTCTACAATTGTATTTGTATAACCCCAGTATCAGGATTCTTAAAATTAGCCAGTGGAGCCCAAGTTTGGGCAAGTTCTGCCAAATGAGACAAGCTTTGATTGTGGACTGTATCTTGTCTGAAGACCATCTCAGGCATGTGCAGTAATGTACAAAGACCCTGGGCTTAGAGTCAGGAAAACCTGGTTTGAAGACATACTTCAGAAACTTGGGGCAAATTACTTAACCTACTCTCTGAGCCTGTTTCTTTATTTGTAAAATGGGGATATTTGCATCCCCCTCACAGGGTTGTGGTGAGGATCAAATAAGAATATTATAAGTGTGTTTGGCATATCTTCAAGTGCCTTTTATATGGGAACTGTTTTTCCAACATGGGGCTGCCCAGAGTAGGGGTGATACTTTTGTCCCATAGCTTTTGAATGTTGTCTTCTACTGAGGCAGAAGAGGGATTAGGCCCTTCATCAGTGAGGGAAACAGCTACATTTGATAAAAGCACAGGCTCTTGCTGTATTAAAGGGTTCTAGACTTATAGTTGTATGCCATACTTCGGCCGTTTTCTGTTATTACATAGTCACAGAAGCCTAGGATATAGATCTGGGAGAGACAGATCATCAACTCTAACCCCTTCTTGTTTTATACATGACAAAATGGGGGTTCAGATAGCCAGTTGCTTAGCCACAAGAAGTAATTGTTATTTTTGTTTGTTTGTTTTTGCGGGGCAATGGGGGTTAAGTGACTTGCCCAGGGTCACACAGCAAGTAAGTGTTAAGTGTCTGAGGCTGGATTTGAACTCAGGTACTCCTGACTCCAGGGCTGGTGCTCTATCCACTGCGCCACCTAGCTGCCCCTATTATAACCTTTAAAATACATTTAGAAAATTAAAGAACCTGTTCACTGCCCAAACATTTCAGTTTTCCTACACCTCTACCCTAAAAGGCAAGTATATATTGGTCTTTTTGAGGGATCTGCTTGGGCATGGTTCTAGTACATTTGGTTGGAGTTCTTTGCATTTGAGGCTTTCTTGAAGGTTAAGTCGCTTCTAGTATATGTTACATGCCTTCTCTGCTGTCAGACCCTCAAAACTTAGCTTTTCTTAAAGCTGTTTGTCTGGATTTCTCTCCTGTTACACTCTATTTTGTATTATACTTTGTCTACATGTGATAGCCTTCAAATAGAATATAAGTTCATTGAGGGCAAAGGAATGTTATTGTTTCATTTTCATATCCCTACTATCTAGTACATTGCTTTGCACATAGTAGGCATTTAATAGATTTATTTTCTTAGAGTTTCCTAAACAATTCTAAATTCCCAATAATATACAGAACCCACTGGCCTCACACAAGTCCACACAAGTTGTAGACCCTGCATCTAGAGATTTGGAAGCCCTTCAGAATGAACTTGAAACACATTAGATTTGGATTTCTATAAGGAACTGTCACAAGAATGGGGGAAACATTTAAAATCTGATAAAGGTGAATTGTATAGGGAGATGAATTGTATGTGTTTGAGAACACTTTACCGATAGTAGAACTGGGCAGTTTTTTTACATTGGGATATTCAGGAGAAAACATAGGAACATGATTATAAACAAAACCTTGCTCAGGAGCTGCTATCATGAGATTTACCATGAGATTTGGTCTTGAAAATCTACCAAGACTGATAGATGACTGAACTAATACAGAGGGTGAAGGAAATTATTCAGTGGTTTATAGGAAGTATTGTTTCTGACCTCTGTGTTCTTTACTACATTCCGTCTGCCATTTCTGTGTCTTTGCTTTGGCTGTTCCCTATGTCTGGAATGCATCTCCCTCCCTTACCTCCACCTTATAAAATAGCTTTCATTCTTCAAGATATAGCTAAGATACCATTAAGCCTTTCTTGATTCCCCTTGCTCCATAAATGTTAATTCCTTCCCATATTTATATTTAACTACTCTGTGTGTGTATATACTATGTATATAGAAGAAAATACATAAATATAAACAATATTTATACAGTATTTAGTTTTATGTGTACTTTTCTCCCCCATAGCAAGTAGAAATTATTTCATTAACTGTGCTGTCTCCCAAGCATATAACATAGTAGGTGCTTAACAAATATTTGTTGATTGATTGATAACAGTACCATGTAACACCTCTGAATGCAAAATTGTGGGTTGATCCGCTCTCTTCTAAAGACTGAAAAAGCTGAAGCTGCCCCAGGAACACAGCTTCTTAAACTCCAAAGAAAAATGATGTGATTGTACAAGGTGCCTTAGGAGTCATCCAGTAATGGTCAGAGGAAGAAAAGACTATGGTGGTTGCTGAAGGAGTAGTCCCAAGATGGTAGTTCTAAGGAGTACCAAGAAAACTATTTGTTAGCCTTATGTAAACAATAGTAGGGGACTTATTTAATAATGTTTATTAAACATCTACTATGTGCCAGACCCTGCTAGGACTTGAAGGAAACGAGGGAAGCTAGAATGTGGAGATGAGGAGGAAAATATTCCAGGCACAGCATTCTAGGGGACAGCTGGAAAAAATGCCTAGAAGTGAGAGATGTAATATCTTGTGAAATAGGCAGAAAGCCAGTGTCACTGGTGTGAAGGGTACATGGCAGAGGGAGTGAGGTGTAAAGACTGGAAAGGTAGCGAAGGGCTAGGATATAAAAGACTTTGAACACTGGAGGCTTTTATATTTGATCCCAGAGGTGATAGGGAGCCACTGCATTTTTAGGAAAAACACTTTGGCAGATGAATGGACAGTAGAAGTGGAAAGAAACTTTGTGGCAGGCTGACCAACCAGCAGGTCTTCTGGGAGTTGACGTTCTTCATGTTTGTCTAGAAGGAACCCAGAAAATACTTCTAAGGATTAAGAATTATTGAGCAAGAAATCTAAAAAAGTTGGAGCACCAGTGGTATTTCAGTCTCTTGAAGATTAAAGGAGAGGCTTTGGGAAAGAGGTAGATAAAAGAAATAACAATTAGTTAGGAAGATGGTGTTTGAGAATAGGATTGTATTTCTGTAATCACACTTTTAATGTACAAGAAGAATGGGCTCATTGGCCAGAATCAAGTAGACCTAATGAGAGTTGGTAAGATTTTTGCTTAAGATCTTTCAAAGTTGATGAAGGAGACTGTAAATTAAAAACAGAAGGAAAAAGAGAAGATGACCCATCTATTTGCTAAGCCAGAAACCAGAGAGTAAGCAGGTACCAGGCCCGGGTCAACTCCTGGGATCTTGCAGATAGGGCTGCCCAGTCACTGATTGATCTTTGAAAGAACTTGGGTAGTAGAAGTACAGGAGGATTTGAGATAAACAGAAGTTCCAGTTCTGAAAACCAGAATAGAATAGAGGTGACAGACTCTAGACCAGGGAGCTTAACCTCTCTTCCTGGCAAAATTCTAGGACATACTAATAAAGGTAGAGTTTGTGAGTAAAATAATGAGATCATTGGACTTGGTGTAGAGAGACCCAAGATTGGTTCCTGCCCCTGACCTGGCCTTGCTCTATGTCCATGGCAATTATTCAATCCCAGCCTTTTTCTGTATCTGTACGATAGGAAGAATAATAACTGGATTTATTCCAAGAGTGTCCTGATGATTGAATAAGAGCACTTTGCAAGCCATAAGATACAGCACAAACATGAGTCATTCTTAGATGATAGTGTGCTTAGATTCAGGACTGCCTGAAAGTGATAGGGAGTACCCCCAGCAATATATCCTTGTCTGTGTGCTGTTCAGCATTTTTTTTTTTTTTATCCCACTGATACTACCTATGTAACCCTCGAATAAATCACTTAATCTCTACAGGCCTCAGTTTGTTCTTTTGTAATGAAGGATTTGGCCTAGATAACCGCTAAGGGCCTTTCTTGCTATAGAACTATTTTCCTTTAATCCTGTGACTTGGATGAAGCCATAAAAACATGTGTATATGTAGTATTTCCAAATGACACAAAGCTGGGAGAGATAGTTAACATGTTGGATGACAGAATCCCAAAAAAGGTTTTTTTTAAAACGGGTTAGAACAATGTGCCATATTAATAAGATGGAATTTAAAAGGTTATATATGAATTAAATCAACTTTACAAGTATTTTAAGGTACACCTCATATGAAAAAGATTTGGGATAGTTAATGAACTTCAGACTCAGTATATGTCAACAGTATGTATGATATGTTAGCCAAAAAAGCTAGTATTATCTAAGTCTACTTGAAGAGAAGCTTAGTGCCTAAGGGATGTGCTAGATGTTTATACTCCTTCCTGGTCAGACCACTTCTGGAATACTGTTTGCAGTTCTTAATGCTATATTGTAGAATGGGCATAGACAAACTAGAGCATTTCCTGAAGAAGGTGGCAAGGCTGAAGTTCTGGAGACCATGTCACACAAGAACTAGATGAAAGAACTAGGGATATTATCCTGTAGAGAAGATGATTTAGGGGGATTTTATGGTTGCATTCACATCTTTGAAGGGGCATTCTGGGGAAGAGAAATTAGACTTGGTTTTCCTTGGCCCTAGAGGGCAAGATTAAGAGTAAGGCATTTGTAGGTTTGATGTAATGACCTCACTGAAAGTCTTTGGGCAAAGACTGGCAACCTCTTGTCAGAGAAGCTGTAATAGGATTGTTTCGAGGGACAAGTTGGACTAAATGGCCATCCCCACATCCCACCTAGCTTATGAAGACTCACCTCCACCTCCAGATGGCATCGTCTTTTTCTTGGCATGTTTGGTTACAGCTTGTTGGGCAGCCCCAGAGTTTACTTTACCAGGTAACCTCTGTTTTAAGCAGTGAAGGATCATACTGCCATTTGGGGGGCGGGGGCGGGGGCGGGGCAATGAGGGTTAAGTGACTTGCCCAAGGTCACACAAGCTAGTAAGTGTCAAGTGACTGAGGCCGGATTTGAACTCAGGTCTTTCTGAATCCAGGGCCGGTGCTCTCTCCACTGCGCCACCTAGCTGCCCCTGCACTGCCATTTTAAAGAGATATATTTTAGTATGGAGAGGTAGTCTGATATGGGCAGGAATTGAAGAGGGGATAGAAGTAGATAAACACAGAAGGCATTGCTCATTAAAATTAATATTTTCTTAGGTGTTAGATATAGTCTAATTTTCCTGATATTGTTACATGTTAATTTAGTTCAATTCAGCAAGTATTTAATAAGGAATTTATGCCTGAAAGTAAACAATCAGTGCAGACTATGGTATAATATGTTTTGATTAAGTTACAGTCTGAAATGTATGTGCTGTGGAGAAATCAGTGGGGAGTCCAACAGCTACAACACATTTGGAATAATTTTGTCTTTAATATGTTCATCAATGAATATCAATAAAATAGAAGTTATGAATCTCATAGTAAATAAAATTATTATCATAGATCCTATGCACACATACACATATCATTGGCTTATACTATCAATTATGGACAGGTATCTACATAAAATTTTAAATTTTTTGAAATATTAAATAATTTGGAATTAACTATTTTAAAATAAATTAGTTATATTGAAGTTCACTGTTTTCTGGTATTGAGAAAAGTAGTTTATAAAGGTATAGCAAACTAAGGTGAATTTGCAACCACTTATGATGGTATTTTCAAATTTCCTTCTTTAGAAACTAAATCTCATCACTACTTTCTGCCACCTAGTGGGGGTTTTTGAGGTTTCAGGAAAACATCTATATATCTATATCTAATTCTAGATGACGAAAGTGATTACTATTTATTCAATGAATATTGGAGATGTAGGAGACCTTGGAGAAAACTCATCTAGTACCCCCCTCACTTACAGGTGAAGAAGAAAAAGGAGAATAAGGGAAGGGAATAAGCATTTATATTAGCACTTACCATATATCAGGCACTGTACTAGGTGCTTTACAAATATTATCTAATTTGATGCTCACAACAACCTTGTGAAGTAGGTGGTGTTATTATCCCCATTTTACAGTTGAGGAAACAGACAAATAGAGATTAAATGACTTGTCTAGGGTCACACAACTAGTAAGTGTCTGAGGCTGGATCTGAACTCTTCCTGATTTCACTTCTGGTACCTCTAGCCACTTCACCACCTACCTGTCTAGATGGAAGTGACATAGCTCAAAAATGTTGTGACTTGCCCAAAACCATATAGCTAATAAATAGTAGAACTTGTACTTGAATTCTTAGGACTCAAGTATAGTGACCTCATTTTATAGTTGAGGAAACTAAGGCTAAGAAAGATCCAGTGTTGTCTGTGCTTTTATAATTAGAATTATAAATAATAATAATGATAATAGCTAGCATTTATACAGTACTTTAAAGTTTACAAAGTGTTTTATATATGTCTCTGTGTGTGTATAAATCTTATTTAGTTCTTAACCATTTTGTGAGGTGTATGCTATTATCCCCAATTCAAAGATGAAGAAACTGAGGTTCAGTTCTGTTTATGAGAAATTCACTGTTAAATATCTATGTCATGGTTTTTATTTTCCACTGTTCTCTCCCATCTCTTCACACCCATTATACTTACTATGGGTAATGTGCTTTGTTACTTAATTATGTCTTAATGTACATAAAGTCTTTAGTCTAATGAAATGGTTAGCTTCTTGAGAGTAAGAATCAATGCCCTGTGCTTTGTATCTTTCCTCTACAGGTTCCTCTTGACCCCCAAATAGTGCCAGACCTAGGGGGTCTATTGATTAGGGGTGGGACAAGAAATTTTTCATAGGATTTTGTTTGTTTTTGTTATTTTTTGTTTGTTTTTTGAGGGGCAATTGGGGTTAAGTGACTTGCCCAGGGTCACACAGCTAGTAAGTGTTAAGTGTCTGAGGCCGGATTTGAACTCAGGTACTCTTGAATCCAGGGCCGGTGCTCTATCCACTGCACCATCTAGCTGCCCCTTTCATAGGATTTTAAAGTGAAAGGCACCTCTAAGATAACTTGTTCATACTCCTCATTTTGTGGATGACAAATTAAAGTCCAGAGAGGCTGAGTGTTTTGCCCAAGGTTAGCCAGAGCTAGGGTTCAAATTCAAATCCTCTGAATCTAAAATCAGGGTTCTTTCTACTATGACCCATTGCCTTTCAAATACTATAACACTGGATTCTTCATAACATTAATTTTCAAAGGCTATCATCTCTCCCCTTTTTTCCTACCACTACACACACTTAAATGCTACAGATAAAATTTTAATTCATACTAGAAATCTCTTTAACTTAGCAAAAAACCAATGCTTAGATTATTCAAACATGAACTTTAGCACAGCTTTAGACAAGTTATAACAAAGTTTGTATAAGTTTGATTTGATTAAATTTTAAATATACAATTATTTTGTTGGGCTTAAACATTTTCTTAAACTATTTGCAAGACATTTCTAAAATATAGTACCATCTGTATATTTTTGTTGTTCAGTTCTTTTTCAGTTGTGTCTGACTCTTCATGACCCCATTTGATGTTTTCTTGGCAAAGATACTGTAGTGGTTTGCCATTTCCTTCTTCAACTCATTTGCCAGATGAGGAAACCGAGGCAAATAGGGTTAAGTGACTTGCTCAGGGTCACACAGCTAATAAGTGTCTGAGGCCAGATTTGAACTCTGGAAGATGAGTCTTTCTGACTGTGTACAGTACTTAGTACTATAGTACTTAGCTGCCCTACCACACATATATGTAGGATAAAGTATTTAAATACAGATGGCAAAATAGTGATTCATAGCAAACATTTCACAACATAATCTTGATTATACATTGTCCAAAAGCAATGATGTGTGTGATAAAAACTCATTTCTGCTTTCTTAGTCATTAAGGTAAAAATCACTTAAATGCTTTATAGAAATTTTTTTTTTTTATAAACAAATTTTCATACCCTAAACTTTTTTACTCAAGCTATCTGGTATAGTAGTCATAAACATTCTAGATATGTTTCTTGGTTTATTTTCTGGGTGTTGGTGAAAATTTGTTCTTACATACTTTCCTAGTGCTTAACTATGTGCTTTCTTGTTACAAATTATAGTTTGCAATATTGGGAAATAGTTTTGATATTGATTCCGAATTTTCCTAATTGCTGAGATAATACCTTTGTGCATTGCATGAATGCTAGATTAGTGAATTATAATAGGTACTTGGGTAAGATTTACATTTTACATTTTTTGAGTGTGGATTTATTCTATTTAAAAAGTTTATTTAGAATCTTTAAGCTGGAAGGAATCTCTAGTTTTTTCATTTTATTGATGAAGAAATTGCTCTAAAGATGTAAAATGACCAGAGTTATAGAGTGACTAGTGGAAAGGGTTGGACTAGAATCTAGTCTCCTGACTTCCTAGGAAAGGCTTTTTTCTACTATGTTGGATTGCCTCCCATTCCTCAAGCTGTCAATCATTGTGCCTCTTTTTCTGTCGTCCTATCTTTGGTCTCTTAGGAGTTAGGCCTAGAATGGGAATGGGAAGGGGTAAAGGGTTCTATTATCTCTTCCTGATCCTTGACTCAGCCTTTTGGAAATCCAAGTCAAAGTACAGTGAAGAAAGAAAGGGCTAAGGACATGTTCCACTCTGTTCAAATAATTTTCTAGCGTATTTATGGTAGGGTAGATGTTTCCAAAGAGCTGCTAATTTTTCCTATAGAACTTTCTTTGTTGGGCCTTGGAAGGCATCACCTATGTGTGAGATAAAATACTTACTTCTGACTTCTTGCCATATTGGCAGGAAGAATTATACTATATTCTCTTCAGTGATGAGGGCCCTAATGACCCTTTAAAGCAGTTACTTTTTCTGCACAGTGGCCAAGCACAAGGCTTTGTCACACTGCTTGAAAGCCATCTCAAAAAAAATCATCCCTCAAAGCAAAGAATCTGAAGCCACTGTGTTGACTGTTGAATTGATAGAGCAGTAAGAACATGGATTTTTGAGGCTTTTTATTTTGAGGGATGACTATTGGAAAAAGCAAAACATAGGAACTTAGTGGTCTCTAGCTAAAAAGTTTGAAAATTGCTGTTCTGCTTCAGCCGTGATTTTGCTTCTTCTGTCAGGGCTTTTGTGTTCTTTAAGTTGTTTTAAATTTACTGTGCAACAAAAGAGAAAAAATGTGGTATGACTAATGTTAGACTGGCTGTGTGACAAAATGGACCAGCACTTAGATATCCAAATGAGAGCTGTCCTCATATCAATTACTCAAGAAGCATTTATTAAGCTCTTATTGTGTTCTAGGCCCTAGGGATACAAACAAGAGTGAAAATACAAACATTTTCCTTGCACTCAGGCTTATGTACTAACGGGGGAGGCAAGATATAAAGAGATTGGTAAACTGGAGAACAGTGTCTATAACAACGATATTATGAAGCAACCACAATTCCAGAGAACCACTGATCAAGTATGCTAGCCCCCTACTGACAAGTAGTGGATTCAAGAAGTAGAGTAAGACATAGACTTTCAGACATGGCTAGTGTGGAAATTTGTTTTACTTCACCATGAACATATTAATTACAGGGGCATTGTTTTTCTTTTTTAAGTTTGAAGGGGAGGGAGGTGAGAAGGAATGGAAGGGTAGAGATATGGCTGCCATGAAAAGAAAGAAGAGAGGCTCACTGAAGCATTGCCAAAAAAAAAAGTGTATGGAAAAGAAAAGGAAGTGAAAGGGAAGAAGTATTAAAATAGCACCTGCTATGTGCCAGCCACTGGGATAAGTGATTTGCATTTAATTTATTTGATCCTCACAACAGTCCCACAACTGCTGTTATTATTCCTCTTTTAGAATCGAAGAAGCTGAGGCAAACAGTGTAACTGACTTGCCCATGGTCACCCAACTAGTAAATGTCTGAGGCTGAATTTGAACTCATCTTCTCAACTCTAGGCCCAGAGCTCAATCTACTGTACCACCAGTGTTGTAGAGAAGAAGAGAAGAGGGGAAAAAAGCCCAATTATCAGTTATATGTTGAATTTCTTATATATTTGAAAAGCAAGCTGTACATAGTAGAGACTTGTAGTTTTGTGTTCATCCTGTTTTACACACGAGATACATAACAGAGTAGCAATAGCAAGAAGGGAACATTAGAGGACAAGTCTTACATGGTTGGGAGATCTGGGAAGGCCTTCTGCAGAAAGTAATGTTTGCGATGAATTTTGAAAAAAGTTAGGCATGTCAGAAGTCAGAGGGAAGGAGGGAATGCTTTTCCAGGCCTGGAGCACAGACAGTACAAAGCCATGGAGATGGGAGCTGGAGTACTTTAATGGTGCTATCCTAGCTTAGAATGAGTAAGGAGGACCTCTTTTGGAATTCTCAGAGCCCATTTATAAGCAGCATAAAGAAATCAACATTTTAAAAACCTGAAAAGAACAATGTTATTCAGCTTGACCACTCATCCTATTTATCAGACTGAAGCCCAAATGACTTTCTGCTAATTCTATAAGCATAAACCACCAAAAGATCTGCCCTCCATTGAGGTAGTTATTTCAAAACAAGGAATGTGGTTTGAGCCCTGAGCATAATTTCTGAAGAGGAGTTGCAGAAAGCTTTTGGCATCTTTGAAGTAAGTGTACAGCTTCTCAAGGTGACTAGTTTGAAGGGGATGGCATCCATTTGGATGTATGAATGGTGGTCTTTTTGTTAAAAAATTCATTACATTATAGTCAGGGTTCATGTCCTTTATTCAAGTAAGACTGAGACTGATGATTCAGGAGCCTGGATATTTTACATAGAACAGATTGAAGGGTAATTATTGACAGTTCTCATTCTGCATTCATTGTAGCTTACTGACCTTTTAGCATTGCTTTATGTAATTTTTCCCACCTTGGAAATAGAGCCTTCTACAATTTTCTTACAGCAATAATTCTTTAATGACTGAATGTATTTCAGGTTCAGGTCTTCTTATTTTGCATTTGATAACTTGTTATTAAATAATAAGTAGATATTTACATTCGGTTGTCAATAGACTTTGTATTGAAAGGAAAGAAGAAACCAAGCATTTATTATGTGCCTACTAAGTGCTACACTGTGCTAGGTGCTTTACAAATATCTCATTTGATCCTCATAACAGATGCTATAATCCCCATTTTACAGTTGAGGAAACTGAGGTAAATAGAGGTTAAATGACTTGCCCAGGGTCACACCAGCTAGTAATTCTCTGACATAAAATTCAAACTCAGATCTTCCTTACTCCAGGCTCTCTTTTCTGCCTACCTACTTGACTAAAGTAGAAGCATCACATTATCCTTATCTTTGCCTTGTTTCTTTTGTTGCTTACCACAAAAGTTTTCAACTTGGCTTTTGTCTGGAATACTTTCCCTAAGTATGTACCCTAATGCATTGTTACAAGGCTGTTGCTAAATTGTATCAGTTTGAATATTTTATTTTATTTCAAATATGTGAGTAGATTATTGTAAGAAAAACCTGTTAGCTTGAGTTTATTAGTGCTTTGTTAGTAATGTGATTTTTTCATCTCTTTTTTGTCTTAATATCCCACATTTGTATGTGCTTTTCTTATTTTTAAAAGATGAGAAGATGGTACATTATTCCAGTGTAAAGGATACACTTCTAGAAGATAAGGCAAGTATATCACTGGTAGATAATATAATAGTTTAAATAATTTCATTTTCCACTGAACATATGAATTATTTTAAGCATATTTTAACATTTTTATTTAGAATGAGAACGTGATGAAAATCCTTTCATACTGAGAATTTAAAGAATTTTTTTTCTTAGTTATAGTACATAAGGATAAATTTGGTCCTGTAGCTTGAAAGGGAAAAGGTGATTCACAGTAAGGTTGAGCTGTTAGAAACAGTTGTTCATTCTAGGTACCTCCTGAGCTAAGGACATGCTAAACTTGCTGTATAGAAATTCAGATTTTTTTTCTCACAGACTATTCTCTGATTTACAAAAAGATTTAGCATAATCCTCTAATTAGGGAGTTTTCTTTGACACTTAGAAAATAGGATTTGATTTAAAAAATATGATTTACATATAATTTTTCAAGAATACATCTATTATACAGAGCAAGGTACTTCTATATTATGAAACTCCTGGAACATTTTATTTCCAGCTTATTGGAACATAAGTTTTGCTCAGCTTTAGGAACTTGTATGCTCCATTTATCCTTCTTAGTGAAATGTTCTCCTCGCTAAGTTAGCTTTTAGAAATCCTACATTTTTGGTATTATCTAATCAGCTTTTGGAAGTAAAAGTGAAAACGAGCTAAGACAAGAAGTAAGTTAATTGGTAAGACGGTAAATTTTTTTTACACAATTAATTGATATATTTTGTTTTAGCAAAGCAGATTGTTCCTAAGAAATACTCAAATTTCTCTACAGAATACTTTCCTTGAAAAGTTAGTCTATTGATTTTTGCATCTTGTTTGTTTTGTTTTTTGTTTTTGGTGAGGCAATTGGGGTTAATTGACTTGCCCAGGGTCACACAACTAGTAACCATCAAGGTCTGAGGTCAAATTTGAACTCAGGTCCTCCTGAATCCAGGGCCAGTGCTCTATCAGGGTTCAGAGGACAGCAGTGGGGGATAAAGCCCAAAGTTTTTTTGGGAAAGGATGTTAACTTTTTATCCTTGTAGTTCTCAAAAATCCTTAATGACCCCTCATTACTGAAAGTCCAAAGACCTTAGTGTATCCTTCAAGGCCCTTCAGTATCTAATTTCACACTGCTTTTTCAGATTTAGATGAACCCCTTTGCATTCCTTAAACCCTAGCCAAACTGAACTATTTACCTTTTCACAAATAACACCCTATTTTTCGACCTGTTTTTGCTCACATTGTTTCCTTTCTATCAGTCCAAATTCCATTCATTCTTCTTCTTTTTTTTTTTTTGGATGAGGCAATTGGGGTTAAGTGACTTGCCCAGGGTCACACAGCTAGTAAGTGTGTCAAGTGTCTGAAGCTGTATTTGAACTCAGGTCCTCCTGAATCCAGGGCTGGTGCTCTATCCACTGCGCCACCCAGCTGCCCCTGACCATTCATTTTTTAAAGCCTAATTCAAAGGCTGCCTTTTGTAGAAAGCTTTCCCTAATCCCCCTCAGACTATTTCCCCCCTTGAATTTCAAGTGCAAAACACTTAGCTAGCATCTATCTTCTGTATTTCATCTTCCTACTTTACCTAGGTTTGTAACCTGGGAGTCATTTTTGATTCTTCACTCCTTCTTACTCTACATATGCAGTCACCTACCAAGTCCTGTCATTTATACTTTCGCAATATTTCTCTCATTTAACCCCTCTCCATTCCCACTGTAACTATGAATGAAAACTCCCCAATTTTCCTACCTAGATTATGCCAATAGTTTCTTAATTGGTCTTCCTACTTCCTCTGTCCCTCTTCTAATTCATCTACTACATGACTGCCCAAGTAATCTTTTTAATATACTGCTATTAATATCCTTCCATTGGCTTTTTCGCTGAATAAAATATAAAACCCATGATCCTGATATTCAAAGCCCTCTATAAGGTAGCTCTAATCTATCTTGTCTCTTATACTCCTCCATCTCATCTTGACTTTTCATATTGATATGATTTTATTTATTTCCTTCCCTTTCCTCAGTAGATTCCTCCCTGACCCCATCACTATCTGCTACTGTGTCTTACCCATCAAGGCCTTCTGTGAACCTTCTTTTAGTTTTGAAATTAAAAGGAGTTTCTTTATCTTAAAAATTCCCAGAGCATTCTGCCTAGATCTCTTCTTTACCTTTATCTTCCTTTCTCTTATATCACTTAGTTGTATAGTTGTCCTTCCTCCAATTAGTTTGTAAAGTCCTTGAGAACATGGTCTGTGTCATATTTTAATTTTTGTATTCCTAACACCTAGTATGGTACCTTGCACATAGTAGACATTTAATAAATGTTTGTGTAAGAAGATCAAGGTATTTCACTCGACAAATACAACACCAAATAAATCAGGCTTTGCTGCTCACAGGTATAATAAAGACAGAAATATGGGGTAGGTGGGTAGAGAATAATGACCATGCTTTCTTAGTTTACTTTTTGTTCCTTATCAAATTCATTTATGTGCTCCACCAGAGAGGATTTGAGCACTAACTCTAATGTAGGGAAAAGGTTGTTAAAGGCTAAAATTCTAGCTAGATTGTCTAAAATCTAATGAGTGGTCGCCAATAAATTATAAGCTTTAGCAAGAGTTAGACTTTTAGGCATTTATTAAGGAGAATAAGAATTTGGTAAAGAGAGAAGGAAAGGCCTAGATTCCTATCTATTAAAAGGAGAGCACATTTCTAGCTCCGCTCTCCACCAGAGTCCAGAGGAAAGAGTGAGAGCGAGCGCCAGTCTCTTCCTTCCTCCTCCCACTAGCCCGTGTCACTTCCTGACGCCAAAGAAAAGACTCCTGGTCTTGCCCTCAAAGACGTTCACTTCATGGGCGGAACTCTTCTACAGTAAGTCTCCAGCAGGTGGCGTCATTCCAATCATTACAAGGTTTAGCCACTATACTCTTAGCTCATGGGAGCTGAGATGTTTTTGATGAATCTTAACTGGTGAAACCTAGAAGCTAACAGAAGGGAGCAGTGCCCAGCGATTACAAGAACAGTCAGCGGAGACTGCTGTCACCATGAGACTAACAGAAATCAGCAGAACAGTTCTCCCAGAGAGACTCCACAATTTGAGGGAACTAGCCCAATGAAAGCAGGGTGATTACTTCATCAGAAGACATAAGGTTCTGTACCTGTTGTGTTGGAGGTGTGAATTGAAGTGGTTACATGTATTCTTCAATTCTGTGCCCTTTATTATAATTACCTGAGAGAAAATGCTGACATGTAGCTCTTCTCAAAGATAAGGAAAACTAGAACAAGAGAGGGGACGAGGTCGGTAGCTAGCTAGAACCAATTGGAACTGGTCCAAACCAGTAAGGTGGGCAAGTCTGAACTTTTGGTGAACCCAGTTGCTAGCTTAAACACTATTAATAAGTTCATGAATATTATCTTCTTCACCTCTGGGTGGGATTTGACAGCCATTTTCTGAACATACGATGTATGGAAATGTATATAACAGGAGGGGTAACATACTAAGGGGTACCATAGGTAGATTTCCAGGAAGACTGAACCTCCCATCCAATTGGGGAAAAGTGGGGAGGGACCTTAAGGGATATAAGCTTGTCTGAGACTTTGTTTCATGCACTCCTCTGAGCATAAGCATGGGTGCTCATTTTTGTGAGGCTGCAATAAAAAGCCTTCATCCATACTCTGTTGCAAGTCTGATTATTTGTAAATACTTTACTTCCAACAATTTACCCTTTATATGTTCATCCTCTGAACTAATTATAAATATGTGAGAGAACATGCTCTTGGTTTATTGGAGAAATGACCTAATGCAAATTTTCTTAAACTATATCATTCAGTGTCTGACCAGAGAAAAGTAAATATGAGTGGAAATAGTTTTGAATGAATATGGACCCACAGAGTACATTGAACCATAGGTATTCTGAGGGTCCTACATGGAAGAGGAATGTTACCTTCATGTTACAATTTGTCAAATTTAAATAAATTTCTTGAATATTTTACTACTGTAATTTGTATATGTGTACTCTTTCTTTGGTCAGCGAAGTGGCACAGTGGATAGAATGCTGGGCCTGGAGTCAAGAAGACCTGAGTTCAAATTTGGCTTCAGACCCTGGCCAAACCCTTTTTGTCTCTGTTTTCTCATCTGTAAAATGAGCTGGAGAAGGAAATGGCAAGCTACTTCAGTGTCTTTACCAAGAAAACCCCAAATGTGGTCACAAAGACAGACATGACTGAAAATGACTAAACAACAACAACTTTTTCTTTACTAGTTGTGAGCTTGTTAAGGACAGAATCTGTGACTTTTCTAAATTTAGTCTTTCCCCAGGCATCTAGAAGAGTCCTTTAAACGCAGTAGCTGATTAATATTTGTTAATTAAATTCAATTGCCTTCTACAAGTGCTCAAATGGACCTGTTATCTTGTCAGTTTGAGTGTTCCCCCTAGCAATACAAATCACAATCCATCCATGCCTGCCCATCCTGTATATCTCTTGCCTATGTTCTCTCATTAATTTACTAAAGGATGAATTAATTATTCTGGGATCTTTCTCATTTTCTACTGACATTATAAGGATATTAGTGGATTTTTTTTTTTAGTGAGGCAATTGGGGTTAAGTGACTTGCCCAGGGTCACACAGCTAGTAAGTGTTAAGTGTCTGAGGCCAGATTTGAACTCAGGTACTCTTGAATCCAGGGCCGGTGCTCTATCCACTGGTGGATTTTTGTTTTAACCACATACATTTTCCATCTTTTTTGTCCCCCCCCCCCTCGTTGAAATCCCTCAATTTTTGTTTGGTAGTATGGTTCATCTTATAAATGAGACTTTTATCAGAGTAACCTGCAGCAAAGATTTTTCCCAGTTAACTGTTTCCCTTCTAATTTTATTTGTATTCAATCTGAACCCTCATTTTAAAAGCTTAATTTTTATTTAAAGAAAATCCACCCTTTTCCCTCCCATTTCTATCCCTACCCTCATTGAAAAAGAAAGAAAAAGAAAATCCTTGTAACATAGGCATAACCAAGCAAAAAATTTCCTCTTTGACTATATCTTTATCTAAATCCATCAATATGTTATCTGTCTGACTCATGTCTCAGTCTGTTCCCTGAGTCCCTCACCTCTGTTAGAAGGTCAGTAGGTAGAGTGTAAAGCCTACACCAGTTTCACGGTGAAGCTCATCTTAGTGACCACTTCAGAATAACGTATTCAGCCCTGATTTAGGTAAGCTGGCCTTTATTTGCCAGCCTTCTTTCACTTAGGGCTTCTATTTGAATGCAGTACCTGCTGAGTTCTCTTGCAACAAGAGTGTCATTCTGCATTCTATATCCATTATCTCTCTGTTAGGAGGTTGGTATCATAGATCATCATCAGTCCTCTGGAATCATGACTGGTCATCACAGTTCTAGATTTGATTTATCAGAGTTGTTTGTCTTTATAAGGTTGTTGTTACTGTACAAATTCTGCATCAGTTTGTTGGTTTCAAATGTTTTTCCAGAGTTCTCTGAACTCATCCCTTTTGTCATTTCTTATGGTACAATAGTATTCCATTATATTCACATTCATATATCATGATTTGTTTAACTAGTCCCCAATTTATGGGCACTTCCTTAGTTTCTACTTCTTTACCACTAAAAAGAAATTGATGCTAAAAAGATTTTTGTACATATGGGCCCCTTTTCTCTTTCTCTGATCCCTTTGGAATTTAGCTGGGTCAGAGGGTATGCACAGTTTAGTGACTTTTTAGATATGGTTCCAAATTGATAACTAGAATGACTATAGCATTTCATACATAACTTCATCAACAGTACATTAATGTGCTCATTTTCCTAAAGCCCCTCCATTATTTGTCATTTTTCTTTTTTTTTGGTCATCTTTACCAATATGATAGGTGTAAGGTAGAAACTCAGAGCTTCTTCTTCTTCTTTTTTTTTTTTTTGCAGGCAATGGGGGTTAAGTGACTTGCCCAGGGTCACACAGCTAGTAAGTGTCAGGTGTCTGAGGCCGGATTTGAACTCAGGTACTCCTGAATCCAGGGCCGGTGCTTTAACCACTGCGCCATCTAGCTGCCCCCTCAGAGCTTCTTTAATGTGTTTTTCTGTAATTATTAGTGACTTGGAGAATTTTTTCATATGTTGATAGCTTGGATCTCTTCCTTTAAAAATTGCCCATTCATATCCTTTGACCATTTATCAATTGGGGAATGGTTCTTATACTTATAGATGTGAATCAGTTTCTTATATATCTTGGAAATGAGGTCTTTTTCAGAGAAACTTGCTGGAAAGGTTTAACAATTGTTTTTGTCCTTCAAAAAACCCCCTGTTTTAGAGGGTTATCTGATATTTGGGACAATATAATATTCATAAAAGCCAATGCATCTAAATAAAAGTTTAACTAATAAAAATTAAATATGAATGGTGAAAAAGTAGTAGTGCAGACTAAACCCAGCATTTTAAAAATTTATGATTGAGGGGCAGCTAGGTGGTGCAGTGGATAGAACACCAGCCCTGGAGTCAGGAGGACCTGAGTTCAAATCCGGCCTTAGCCACTTAACACTTACTAGCTATGTGACCTTAGGTAAGTCACTTAACCCCAGTTGCCTCACTAAAAAAGAAAAGAAAAGAAAAGAAAAGAAAAGAAAAGAAAAGAAAAGAAAAAAATTGTGATTGGGGGAGCTAGGTGGCACAGTGGATAAAACACTGGCCCTGGATTCAGGAGGACCTGAATTCAAACCTGGCCTCAAACACTTGACACTTACTAGCTGTGTGACCCTGGGCAAGTCACTTAACCCTCATTGCTCTGCAAACAAACAACTAAAAAAAACCCCAAACAAACAAAAACAAACAAAAATTTTATGATTGCCATAGTGTGAGTAGTTTTCTAATTTGGTAGAAGTTTCCAGGGTTTCTGCTTTATTTGTATAAACTCTAAAAGGCCAAGGTGACACCCTTATGTGATGCTAAAGTATCAAAGGAAGATTTTAGTTAAGGATGTAGACCAGCATGTTCATAAAACATTTAGTTTTAATTTCATGTATTTTTATATAAATATAGTTTATCTAGCATAAAAGGTACCATAATTGCAAGTTAGATTTTTATACTCTTTAAGGTTTACAAAGAGATTTCCTTACCATAATCCTGTGAGATATGTAGTACAAGTCTTATTATCCCCATATAAGTTAGTATAGACAAACTCTATAGGAAATACATTTGGTTTACATTTGTGACTTAAATACATAGATCGTTTTCTAATGAAGCATTTACATTTTTTTTCAATAGAGTCCTCATTATGTAACTATAACAGACCAGTCACCAAAAGTTTCCAACACCATCTCTCTTCAGTCAACTGATATTAGGTATTCTAACCAAAAGTCTAATATCAAGGACTATAATTCATCAGGGTCAATGTCCCTTACCAGTTGTGTAATTCCTCCTTTAAATTTCAAGTCCTCACATTTACAGAAAAAGGAAATTAAGAAGGAGTATTTCTTAAAGGAAAACAACAATATTGAAAATAAGGATGCTAAGAACCTTAAAAGAAAGCATACTACAGACAATCATTCGTCAAAGCAAACAAAGAATTGTTTTACAATGGAAGGGTTGGGAAATGGAATTGAAACAAAATATCAAAATTCAGGAGAGACAAAAGCTTTTGAAAGCCCAGTCTGTGATGTTAGAGCCTTGGGACCTGTGGAAAAAAGCCAACTGATGGTAATACTAAAACAAGCGGCTGCTCTGGTAGTCACAATAATCTATCAGGATGGATCATCCCAGCTAAAACATGACAAGGTCAGTAAATAGTGATATTTTTTGCCAACTGAGAAGTAAGATACCCTTTTAAAAATAGAAAATATATTAATAGAATTTTAAGCTTAAATATTTTTATTGTAGTGTATGGTCTACAATAGGAGTAATAGCTCTTGATACACTGTACAGTTAGAAATCTTTGAGACAAGGGAGGAAAAGCACTGAATATGTGATTTATAAAATATCGTTGCTGTTTAAATATTATATATAGTTCACACATTGCAATTTAAATTTCAGAAGATTTTGTGTATTTCAGTGTCAAAATTTTATAGAAAATGCTATTTAAATTATTGAAAGACATAGATATTTACAAGAACATATATGAAAGAAAGTGGGGGATTGGCACTTGGATTTAGATTATGCTTTGCCTTTAAAAAGCACCTTCCTTTTCCAAAATAATTTTATAAAATTTGACTATGTTCCATGTAGTATATATTATAGTAGCTAATTTTAGAAAATGTTATAGACTAGGGAAATTTTGACCAAGAATATTTCAATGGACAGATCTTGATTTAGTGTCTATCTACAGTTTGATCATATGGGGCTTGCAACTTCTTGGGTAGAGGAGCTTAATGTACAGCACATCACATTCAAGTAGTAAGTTAGAAATAATAATAATAATAAGTAATAATAATACTATGATGATAATGACAATGGTAAGTTACATTTCAGTAGCATCTTAAGTTTTATAAAATACTTTACTCAATTGTGTATCTGGAATCAGAGGGTCTGGGTTGGATCCTAACCCCGATACTCATTACCTGTGTTACCTTGGGCTGTCTGCTTTCTCTTTATGAGCTTCTTTTTCTTCATCTGTGAATGATGGGGGTAGATAGTCTAAACTTCTCTAAGGTAATCACTAGCTTGTTAAATTGTTGTTTTGATTGCATTTTTACAGGATCTAAATTCATTGGTAAAAGGAATCATTATTTTAATAAAGAGCCCACTGGACAACAGTAGCCATCCTTTTACTGCATCAAACACAGACCCACCTATTATGGATGAATTTACTAAAGATGATAGGTATATATACATAAAAATAGAACATGATACTCTTTGGAGACAAGAGCAAGAGATGAGTAATCAATTTGCCAGGTAAGAAAATGAAAAATAATCAAATCTGTATCAGTCCATATACATACCGTCTATGTTCCAGTTATGGTATTATTTAAAATGTCAAATTATAATAGATTACCTTTATGTGGTTTATAATGTAATTGGGAAACATTTAACAAAATAAAAAAATACAATAAAATACAAATAGCAACATGTTTTAAAATGAAGTAAATAAATATGCAGCCCTTAGGGACCCCTCTGTTATAACCCCTGTTTCTATCTTCCTTTAACACCAGTGATCTAGATATGAGCACTGATTCACACTGGGTAGAAGGGTTTTCTGTAATCTTTCTAACTAATCTACAAGAGAACCTCAGGTGATTAGGCTTCTAATGCATCTTAAAGCTGTGGATAAGTTCTGGGCAATAATGATTTTAGGAAAAATAACTTTATAGGGGATAGTCAGTGACAATGTTTTTTTTAAGCCAAAAAGCAGAGATTTTTTTTTTTTATAGTTTGGTTATGGTTTACCAAAGATTTAATTATGAAATGATATTGATTGCAGCAGTAGTATGTAGGATATGACTAGATATACATGGTTTATGGTCCATTTATAAAACTTAAATAAAGGTTAAACATGCATATCACTTCATAGTACGTAGCAGGAAATTATAATCCCTATTTCCTAGAGTTTTAAGTTAAATTTCAATCTGTATACATATGTATATATGTGTATGTCTATTTATGTATGTATATATTTAGCAAGAATCCAATTTAAATTAAAGTCTGATTTTAAAAATGTTGATTTTGATCCAACTTTTATTTAAGTGGCCTCTTTGCAATTTAAACCATTTATTCTTTCTGGACCTTTCCATTAACCAAAATGAAAAGCATGTATAGGTACTTATAATTTTTCATATACAGGCATACCTCATTTTATTGTGCTTCACCTTATTGCATTTTGCAGATATTACATTTTTTACAAATTGAAGATTTGTAGTAACCTTGTATCAAGCAAGTCTATTAGTGCCATTTTTCCACCAGCATGTGCTCACATTGTGTCTCTGTGTCACATTTTGTTAATTCTAACAGTATTTAAAACTTTTTCATTATTATTATTTCTGTGATGGTGATCTGTGGTCAGTGATCTTCGATATTATTATTGTAATTGTTTTGGGGTATCATGAACCACATCCATGTAAGATGGCAAACTTCTGACTGCTTCTGGTCATTTCCCCATCTCCCTCTCCTTGGACCTCCTTGTTCCCAGAGATATTACAATATTGAAATTAGGCCAAATAACCCTAGAACAACTTCTAAATGTTCAGTTGAAAGGAAGAGTCAATCGATGTGACAAACTTCATTGTTGTCTTATTTCAAGAAACTGTCGGGGGGCGGCTAGGTGGCGCAGTGGATAAAGCACCGGCCTTGGATTCAGGAGTACCTGAGTTCAAATCCGGCCTCAGACACTTGACTTACTAGCTGTGTGACCCTGGGCAAGTCACTTAACCCTCATTGCCCTGCCCCCCCCCAAAAGGTGTTTTCTTTAAAAATTTTATTGATTTTCTTTTTTGGGGGGCATCATAATTTTCTCCCTTTCTCCTCCCAGAGAGTCATCCCATTTAACAAATATTATTTTTTCTTTTCTTTTTTTTTTTTGAGGCAATTGGGGTTATGTGACTTGCCCAGGGTCACACAGCCAGTAAGTGTTAAGTGTCTGAGGCTGGACCTGAACTGAGATCCTCCTGAATCCAGGGCCAGCGCTCTATCCACTGTGCCACCTAGCTGCCCCCAACAAATATTATTTTTTAAAGACAAAAAAACCCAAGAAAATGTAGAGGAAAAAAATCAGCATAACCTATTAACATATTGAAAAAGTCCAAATACATTTGTAATGTGCAGTATTTGTACACCTCTTTCCTCCACAAAGGGATAGGTTAGTGGCGTCCTCATGTTTTGAATCATCCTTGATCTTTGTCATTTTGCTACATTGAGTTTTGATTGTGTGTGTGTGTTTCTTTCCATTTACATTGTTATAGTTACTGTGTGATAAGGCAGTTAGGTGGTTCAGTGGATAGAGCTCTGAGACTCATCTTCCTCAGTTCAAATCTAGTCTCAAACACTAGCTGTGTCACTCTGGGCAAATCACTAATCTTGTTTGCCTTCCTTTGTTTATCTGTAAAATGACCTGGAGAAGGAAATGGCAAACTACTTCAGTATCTTTACCAAGAAAACCCTAAATGGAGTCAGGAAGAGTTGGACACGACTGAAAATGACTTAGCAACAACAACAAAGTTACTGTGCATATTGTTTTCTTGGCATTTGGTATCTAGGAGTCTAGGAATCCAGGCCAGGTGTTAGAGCTAATTTAGTGTCAATACCTTGAAGAAGACATGGTGATCTCTGGGAACAACCTTCAGGACTTCAGACTATTAGAAGGATTCATCCAACAATTGTGCCATATGTGGACATGAATTTGGTGGAAGCATTGATATGTAGGAACTGAGCTAAGGTTCAAAGCTACTCCTGTAGAGACTGAGAGGAGACTATATCCCAGAGATGTTTGGAAGAAATGTTTGTATGTATATTCTTGCTATATCATTGAAGTAAACATTCCTATGTAAAAGCTATATGATGTTAAGTGGTTAAATGGAACTAATCACACTGACCTCTAACACACAGGGGAACACAGGGAGTGGGGCCTTGAGCCAATGTCAGAGAAAAGAATTTTTTTTCAACCTCCTCAGGGTACCAAAGGACCCTGAGGGAGAGAAATATAATAGGCCTGATTCTTGAGAGAGTGGAGCCAGAGTCAACCATGTTACATATTTCTATATATTAGAAATCTGGCTGTGAGGACAAATATTCCAAAACAGCTACTAGCAATGACCTATTTAGATAACTATTGATTAGCAGCATTGACTATTTTTGAAAGTGCCTTACATAGTACCACATGCTCTACAAGAATATGAAAGAAATTCTAATTAAATTTTATTTTTAGTAATTGAGAGTCAGGGACTATGGGTTTTAGGCCAGAATACCACAGCTGGGTCACATCTCTCTCAATAAATTTCAGTTGTTTTCTATTCCCTCTAAGATAAAATGTAAACTCCTCTATTTGGTTTCTAAAGTCTTTTACCACCTGATTTTATCTTGTCTTTCCAGTCTCATTAGATGTTACTCTCCTTCTTGGACTCTAAGGTTCTGCCAAATTGATCTTTTCTCTGTTCTGCACACATGGCCTTCCATCTCCTGTCTCTGTGGGTTTGCACTGTCCCCCATGCCTGGAATGTACTCACTCAATAAACATTTATTAAGTGCCTACTATGTGCAGTGCCCTGTGCTTAAGTGCCAGAGATACAGAAAGTGGCAAAAGATAATCTCTTTTCTCAAGGAGCTTACAATCTAATGGGGGAGACACTATTCAAGCAAATATATACGAAGCAAGATATATACAAGATAAATAGGAATAATTAACAGAGGAAAGGCACTGAGATTCAATAGGAAATGGAGAATACTTCCTATAGAAGGTTTTAGTTTGGACTTACAGGAAGCCAAAAAGGTCAGTAGTCAGAGAAAAGAGAGAGAGAGCATTCTCGGCATGGGGGACAGTCAGAGAAATCTGGAGCCAAGAGCTGGAGTATCTTGTTTGTGGAATAGCCAGGAGACCATGTTACTAGTTCAGAGAGTATGTGTCAGGGGATGAAGGTATAAGAAGATTGGAAGAGGGTTAGCTTATGAAGGACTTTGAAGTCACTGGGGTCAATAGAGGAGGTGTGTGTGTGTGTGTGTGTGTGTGTGTGTGTGTGTGTGTGTGTGTGTGTGAGTGTGAGAGAGAGAGACAGAGAGACAGAGACAGAGACAGAGACATGATTGGGCTGACGTACTTTAGGAAAATCACTTTAGTGGTTCTCTATTGCCCCTCGCTTCTGCCTTATGGAGTCCTTCACTTTAAAAACTCAGCTTACATACCAGCTTCTATAGAAAGCCATTCCTGATCTTCCCTCACAACTATCTTGTTTTTAACTTCTTTGTATTTATTTTATATGTATTTTGTAACTATTTTAATATGTACTTGTTATGTCCCCTTGAGAGCACAGATTATTTCATTTTTTTGTCCTTGTATCCCCCCCACATAGTATCTCCCTATATGTGCCTAGCACATAGTAAAATGCTTATTGATTAATTGACTGGTGCTTAGTTTCTTTATTGCTAACAGATGAGAGTAAGACTAAATGATCCTCGAGGTCTCTTCCAGATTTAAAATGATGATGATGATGATGATGATGATGATGATAAGAATAATTAACATAGTGCTAAGCACTTAACAATTATGTCATTTTATCTCACAACAACCCTGGGAGGTCAGTGATATTGTTATCCCCATTTTATAAATAAGGAAAATGAAGTAAACAGAAGCTAAGTAAAATTATAATTCTAATTAAGGTAGAATTAATAGCTCCTGGATTTTTTTTTCCTTAGGGCAGCTAAGTGATACAGCAGATAGAGCTCTGGATTTGGAGTCAGGGAGACCTGAGATCAAATCTGGCCTCAGACACTTACTAGCTGTGTGACCCTGTTTGCCTCATTTTCCTCATGCATAAAATGAGCTTGAGAAGGAAATGGCAAACCACTCCAGCATCTTTGCCAAGAAAATCCCAAATGGGGTCATGAAGAATGGAGCACAGCTGAACAGCAACAAATAACAGTTTTGTGATACAATTATGACATTTTTTTCAAATGAATAAGTATTTAAACTAATGACATAATTTTTGTCCTTACAGAACTGTACTGTTTCAAATACTGAAATGTAAATATACTGTTGTTTGCTTTAATGCTAAAGAGTTTGTGAAAACAGTCCTCCAAGTTTATGGCAGTTGTGGTCATTGGAAACATGGTAAGTGCAACTTTATACTTAGATTTCATTCTCATGAGGATGGTCCGGGAATGGAATGTTTTGGTAAATGCAGAAGTCCAGTTAGTGGAGAATTGCTGTATACATTTGTTTCAAAAGACCCTATATGAGACTGTGTGATGGACTTGTAGTCATAAGACGAGGGTTCAAATACTGGGCATCTCCGGACAGGTCACTTGACTTCTCTAAGCCTCTGTTTCCTCATCTATAAAGTAAAAAGTTTGGACTCAGTAAGGTCTGCAGTCCCTTCCAGCTCTAACTCTGTGACCCTATGTTATATAATGAAGAACTATCTACTTTGGAATATCAGCTAATAACTCATGTCTGAGCTCCTTAGAAATCATCTAGTCTCAGGTACTAAGCACCTTGCCTATGGTAATGCAGCAGGAAAGTGGCAGAGCCAGTCTCTTGAGCTAGATCATGATCATTGTCTTATCACCTAAATATTGTACTCCAGGGCTCTGCCTTGTGCCCTTTGATCTTCTGTCTACTCTTTACTGGTATTGGCATTGGTATGAGTATGGGTTTGGTTATCTTTATGCAAAGAAATCCCCAAACTGCATAACCAGCATTCATCTCTCCTGGGCTCCATATGTGCATCTTTTTTTTTTTTTAAAGTGAGGCAATTGGGGTTAAGTGACTTGCCCAGGGTCACACAGCTAGTAAGTGTTAAGTGTCTCAGGCCGGATTTGAACTCAGGTACTCCTGACTCCAGGGCTGTTGCTCTATCCACTGCGCCACCTAGCTGCCCCCATATGTGCATCTTTAACTGCTTGCTGGTCACCTTTTCCTGGACATTTCAAACATAAAATGTCCAAACTGGAACTCATTAACTTATCTTTTAAACTGTTTTCCTAATTTTCCTATTTCTATCAAAGACACAACTATCTAATCATCCAGATGCACAACTTTGACTTTCCATCATAACCTATATCCAGTCAGTTGCCATATCTTATTGATTCTTTTGTGCTCATTGTCTTCCCTCCATTTGCATGGCCACTACACTTGTTTAGGCTCTATCTGGTCTCTTTGCCTGTAGTCTTTGCCCTTTTCAACCTGTTTTTTTCATGCGGCTGCCAAAGTGATATTCCTAAAGCACATATCTGGTCATGTTGCTCCCTTGCTCAAGAAGCTTTAGTGATTCCTTGATCTTTTTAGGATAAAATATAAACTCCTCTGTTTGGCATTTAACATTCTTCAAAATGTTTCCAGCCTATCTTTCTAGACTGATTGCATGTTATTTTCCTCCTTATGTATTCTGTGTTCCAGTTAAACTAGCCTATTTGCCATTTCTCATATACATCTTGCCGTCTCCTGACATATAAGTCATAAACACACAGAATACATATTTACTTTCCTATGTGAATACCCCTAATAAAATGTAAGTTCCTTGAAGACAGGGACTGTTTAATTATTTTGTCTTTATATCTCATGCCTAGCATAGGGTCTGGTATATAGCTGGCAGTCAATAAAAGTTTGGTCAATTGAATTGAAGTGCTGTGTCCAGAGTTATACAGGTAAGAAGTGGCAGAGCCAAACTCAAACACAATGACAGTAGGCTACCTTCTTCCATACCCTGCTGCCTTTCCACAAAAGGCTTTTCAATATGAAATAGCTCTTTTGTTTATTAATCATGTAAACTTTGTATCTTGTAAAGCCATTATAATCTTATCTGTGGGCAGCCTTTGTACCCTCTATGGCTCTTGCCTATTTCTCATTCCTGAAGCACATACCAACAGCCTTAAATCTTTTGTGATTTTTTGGGAACCAAACTGCTGACACAACATGAGACCTCCTATGGTTCCTCTGAGCTCTAAGCATACAACATCTAATTGTAAACTTTTTTATTAAAAATTATATTGGTGAGAAGTTATTCAGAGATCCTGTCCTAAAAAGTGGGGATTAAAGTAAAGCCACTAATGAAACTAGGGGAAAATTAGGGAACTGTGTTCTGGATCCAACTTCAAGGCATTATTTATTATCTTTAATGCACAATACATGCCTCCATAGGACATTAGTAAACTTTTGGACTGATATGGCTTAAAGATATCAGTCAAGGATAACATCAGTGTGATAAAAAGCTTAGTGTACAGGTAATAACAAAGGCTAAATTTGGTGTCAACAACTTGTTGCCTTTGAGGTTCCCATGAGCTAAATCTCTTTTTAAAAATTTTCTAGGATATGTATCTATAGTTATTTAGCATGGAAAGTGTTTTGTAGGAAATAGGTGACTGCAAGCAGTATGCCTTTTAGGGGCTATGGGAAAGCCTTTGCCTAAAAAGTCTTCTGCAACCTGCTGTTTAAACCAGCTGCTATTTCTACCAAAACATACTGCAACTGTAGAACTAGATTATTTTATCTTGCTTTGCTCACAACTCTTTGGGACAGGTGTACAACTAATATTATCCACATTTTGCAAATGAGGGAACTCAGATTTAGAGAGGTCAAACCACTTTCCCATGTATTTATAGAGTAAGTGTAAAAGCCATGACTTGAATCCAGATTTTGTAACTTTAAATCAAACTCTCTTTCTACTGCAACTCTGCTTCAACAAAATGTTCACGTCTTACTTGATCTTCATATAACATCTACTTGAAGTAGGTAGTTAAAAATTATTATTAATTTCATTTTACAGACTAGGATACTGAATCTTGGAGAAGTGACTTGCTTTACCCAAGGGTAGATAGCTATCAAGTGACAGAACCAGAATTCAATCCTAGTTTTTTGACTTCAAATCCAAGTTCCTTTCTCTTTATCTTAGTTCATAACTCAACTAATCTGTTTCCCTTTAACATGAAAGAACCTCTCTAATATTTTAAGCTGTTATCTTTAATTTATGACTTGATGTGTTTCTGATCACTCACCAAAAAAGGCCTTTGATAGAGAAGAGAAGAAGATGATTCTTGATAATTGAAGAAGTAAGGAGATATCTCAAACAAAGGGAGAGGTTGCATGCAGTTCAGAGTTAGTTTGCATCTATAAAATTAGGTTAATAAAAACAGTCAATCACTTTTGTGGTAATAGAGGAAGTATATACAAATACACATATATCAGTTTCTATAATATACTATATAGGTACCCATGTATATGTGTGTAATATACATGTGTATGTATACACACATACATATATACATATATAAATACACAAAATTATGTTCCTCACAAGACACCAGTATTTCAGAAATGTGGCATTTCTCCCTTGTTGTTAACAAAATTTAATATCCTTTTAGAAACTTAAAAGATAGATTGATTACTTCCATGGTTTTTTGCTTCTATATTCTTTTTAAAAATTTCTGTATAACTTTTCCCCTCTTCTTTTCCTTTAGTTGCTGATTTTGTGGTTTTAGATCCTAGAATTGCAGCATGGCTTCTTGATCCTAGTGATACTATTTCTTCCTTTGAAGATTTAGTAAGAAAATATTTTGAAGAATCAGTCACAATGAAAATGAATAACACAAGTGGTAGTTCTTCACACAGTATAGTGGTGAGTCATTTTTAAAATAGTTACAGGTTTAAGAACAACTTTGCAGAAAAATACATGATTATAAAAGAGGGATAAACCACTTTTTGGAATTCTTAGCCCCAAAAGGGGGCTTAAGTAATTACTTTATAGAATTACAAAATCTTTTTTAAATTAACCTTTTTATTTAAAGTTTTGAGTTTTTCCCCTCTCTGAGGCAGTAAACAATTAGATATGTTATACACGTAAACCGTGTGAAACATTTCTATATTTGTCATTTTGTATAAGAAGACTTGAGTAAAAGAAAAACATGAAAGAAAGTGAAAAACAGCATACTTCAGTCTGCTCAATCAATATCAGTTTTCTCTGGAAGCAGTATACTTCATTATTAGTCTTTTGGAATTGTCTTGGATCATTGTATTGCTGAGAAGAGCTAAGTCTATCACAGTTGATCATCACACAATGTTGCTGTTACTGTGTACAATGTTCTCTTGGTTCTGCTCACTTCACTCAGCATTTATTCATGTAAAGTCTTTACAGGTTTTTCTGGAATTATCCTGTTTGTCATTTCTTATAGCACAATAATATTCCATTACAATTATATACCACAGCTTGTTTAGCCATTACCCACTTGATGGGCATTCCCTTGATTTCCAGTTTTTAGCCACCACAAAAAGAGCTGCTATAAATATTTTTGTAAAAAAAGGTCCTTTTCTCTTCTTTGAATGTCTTTGGGACATAGACCTAGCAGTGGTATTGCTGGATCAAAGAGTATGCACAATTTTATAGCCCTTTGGGCATAGTTCCAGATTGCTCTCCAGTATGGTTGGATCAATTCACAGCTCTACCAATAGTGGATTAGCATCCCAGTTTTCCTACGTCCCCTCCAACCTCCAACATTTTCCGTTTTTGTCATATTAGCCCTTCTGATAGAAATTGTTTTAATTTGCATTTCTCTGATCACTAGTGATTTAGAGCATTTTTTCATATGACTATGGGTAGTTTTGACTTCTTTGTCTGAAATCTGTCCATATCCTTTGAGCATTTCTCAATTGGGGAATGACTTATAGTCTTATAAATTTGAATCAATTCTCTACAAATTTGAGAAATGAGGCCTTTATCAGAGATATCTTTTATAAAAATTCTTTCCCAGTTCTCTGCTTTCCTTATAATCTTGGTTGCATTGGTTTTGTTTGTGAAAAAGCTTTTTAATTCTACATAATCATAATTATCTATTTTACATTTTGTAATACTCTGCATATCTTCTTTGGTTCTAAATCCTTTCTCTGTCCATAAGTTTGACAGATAAATGATTCCATGCTCTCTTAATTTGCTTATGGCATCACCCTTTATGTGTAAACCATGAACCCTTATTTTGGTATGTGGTATGAAATTCTGTACCTAGTTTCTGCCACATTATCTTCCAGTTTTCTCAGCTGTTTTTGTCAAGTAATGAGTTTTTCTTCCAAAAGCTTGAATAACTTTGGGTTTTTAATGTACTTGATTACTATAGTCATTTATTATTGTGCAATTTATATTCTATATTTATATTCTATTCCATGGATCCACCTTTCTTTCTTAGCCAGTAAGTACTACATTGTTTTGATAATTACCATTTTATAATATAGTTTGAGATTTGGTATTGCAAGATCACCTTTTTTCATTTTTTTCATTGTTTCCCTTGATACCCTTGAGCTTTTGTTCTTCCAGATGAATTTTGTTATTATTTTTTAGATCTATAAAATATTTTTGATAATTTGGTTGGTATGGAATTAATAAGATTATGGTATTATGGTATTAATAAGATTAATTTAGGTAGGATTGTCATTTTATTATATTGGCTCAGCCTATCCATGAGCAATTAATATTTTTCCAATTGTTTAGCTCTGTCTTTTTTGTGTGAAAAGTGTTTTATAGTTGTGTTTATTTATTTCCTGGGTTTGTGTTAGCAGGTATTTTATATTGTCTACAGTTTTATTTTATTTATTATTTTTTGGAGGTAAAAAGCATGTTTTTTATCTTACCCCTAGGAACTTTTTAAGAAAAATAAAAGTATTTTAAAAATTATTTTCCAGTTACATGTAAGAATAGTTTTCAACACTTGTTTTCATAGAATTTTTAATTCCAAATTTTTCTCCCACTCTCCCTTCCCTCCCTCCTCCCCAAGACAGAAAGCAATCTGATATCGGTTATATATGTGCAATCACATTAAACATATTTCTGCATTAGTCATATTGTGAAAGAAGAATCAGAGCACAAGGGAAAAACCTCAAAAAAGAAGGAAAAAACAGCCTAGAAGTAGAAACAGTATGGTTCAATCTGCATTCATAATCCACAGTTCTTTTTTCTGGATGTGGAGAACATTTTCCATCATGAGTTCTTTGGAATTGTCTTGGGTCATTGTACTGCTGAGAAAAGCCAAGTCTATCACCATTGTCTACAGTTATTTTAAATGGAATTTTTCTTTCTGTCTGTTGCTCCTGGACTTTCTTGGTAATATATAGAAATGCTCTTGATTTATGTGAGTTTATTTTGTATACTGCCACTTTGCTAAAGTTGTTAATAATTTCAAGTAGCTCTTTAGTTGATTCTCTAGGATTTTCTAATTATAACATCATATCATCTGCAAAGAGTTAGTTTTGTTTCCTCATTGCCTAGTCTAATTCTTTTGATTTCCTTTTCTTATTGCTTTATCTAACATTTGTAGTACAATATTAAATAACAGAGGTGATAATTGGCATCCTTGCCTCATCCCTGATTGTATTGGGAAGGTTTCTAGCTTATCCCCATTACAGATAATACTTGCTGATGGTTTTTAGATAACTAGTGCTTATCATTTTAAAGTAAGCTCCATTTATTCCTATGCTCTCTAGTGTTTTTAATAGGAATGGGTGCTGCATTTTGTTAAAGTCTTTTTCTGCATCTATTGAGATAATCATATGATTTCTGTTGGTTTTGTTATTGATATAGTCAATTATGCTGATAGTTTTCCTAATATGGAACCAGCCCTGCATTCTTGGTATAAATCCCACCTGGTCATAGTATATGATCCTTTTGATATATTTCTGTAATCTCTTTGGTTGTATTTTATTTAGAATTTTTGTTTTGATATTCATTAGGGAAATTGGTTTATAATTTTCTCTGTTTTGGCTCTTCCTGCTTTGGGTATCAGCACCATATTTGTCTCATAAAAAGAATTTGGTAGGACTCCTTTTTTACTTGTTTTCCCAAATAGTTTATATAGTACTGTGAATCCATCTGGTCCTGGGGATTTTTTTCTTAGGAAGTTCATTGATTACTTGTTCAATTTCTTTTTTCTAAGATTGAATTAAGTATATTATTTCTTCTGTTAATCTGGGTAATTTACATTTTTGTAAGTATTCATCCATTTTATATAGATTGTCAAATTTATTAGCATATAATTGTGCAAAATAGTTCCTAATAATTGTCTTAATTTCCTTTTCATTGGTGGTGAGTTCACCCCTTTGCTTTTTGATACTAGTAATTTGTTTTTCTTCTTTCCTTTTAAAAATCAAATTAACCAATGATTTATCTATTTTATTGCTTTTTTCATAAAACCAGCTTCTAGTTTTATTTATTAATTCAATGGTTTTCTTACTTTCAATTTGACTAATCTCTCCTTTGATTTTCAGGATTTCCAATTTGGTGTTTAATTGGGCATTTTAAATTTGTTTATTTTCTAGTTTTTCTAGTTGCATACCTAGTTCATTGATTTCATTTTTCTCTTTTGTGTTGATGTAAACAATTAGAGGTATACATTTCCCCTAAGTACCACTTTGTACCCATAAATATTTTGTTGTTGTTGTTTTTGTGGGGCAATGAGGGTTAAGTGACTTCCCCAGGGTCACACAGATAGTAAGTGTCAAGTGTTTGAGGCCGAATTGGAACTCAGATCCTCCTGAATCCAGGGCTGGTGTTTTATCCACTGTGCCACCTAGCTGCCTCTATCCCGTAAATTTTTATTTGTTGTCTCATTGTTGTCATTAAAATTTTTTTTTTTTACCTTTTTGTATTCCTAGTGCTTGGTACTATGCCTGGCATATAGCAAGTGTTTAATATTTATTGACTAGCTGACCACTGGGAAAACTTTGATTCTCTCCTAATCCCACCTCCCCCAAATCACCTTCTGGCTTCAGCAGGTGCCCATTTGTAGGCTCTGCACTCTGGGGCAATGACTGGCAAGAGCCCTGCCTTTCCCCTTTTTGTTACTGAACTTTCATTGTCAGTTGCTATGATGCAGATATGATAGAGAAAATTCTTAGGCTAGTATTATTTTTTGGTGGGGTGGAGGGAAATGTTTTCTTTGATAAGCCTTCTAGGTTTGAATAGCCTTTTATAGTGGGATAAGTATCACCATCGTTTACCTATTAATTTTATATTATGATTTTTTTTATCAGAACCTATGTTCAGACTTGAGGATCCTTTACAGACTTACAGTGGATCTTTGTTCTAAATTAAAGGTAAGAATTTGAATATGTTTATATTTAATTAATTTAGTTGAAAGTGAGGAAGATGCTTTTCAACTAGCTTTTTAACACAAGAAGCAGCCATATTACCTGCAGTATCTGAAAGTGAAGGATAAGATAGGAAGATATAAGATAAAGTAACTTCCCTGTCCTTTTACAAAAGAGGAGGCCGGGATGATAAGATACTAAGTTAGAGGATAAGTGTTTCTATGGAAAGAAAATAATTCCAATAATGTCTAGTGCCCTAAAATCTATTAGGATCTATTCTTTTTTTTTTTTTTTTGGTGGGGCAATGAGGTTTAAGTGACTTGCCCAGGGTCACACAGCTAGTAAGTGTCAAGTATCTGAGATTAGATTTGAACTCAGGTCCTCCTGAATCCAGGGCCAGTGCTTTATCCACTGGACATTTTTTACTAGGTTGCTTCATTTCAGATACTGCCATTGATATAAAATGTGAGAATTAACATTTCCTAATTTTGCCTTTTGAAAATGTAGATAGGGGCAGCTAGCTGGCACAGTGAATAGAGCACCAGCCCTGGAGTCAGGAGGACCTGAGTTCAAATCCGGCCTCAGACGTTTAACACTTACTAGCTGTATGACCCTGGGCAAGTCACTTAACCCTCATTGCCCCACAAAAAAAAAAAAAAAAGAAAATGTAGATAAAATCTTGGGTTTTGTTGTTGTGTCTGACTCTTCATGACCCTATTTGGTATTTCTTGGCAAAGATACTGAAGTAGTTTGCCATTTCCTTCTCTGGCTTATTTTACGGATGAGGAAACTGAGGCAAGCATGGTTAAGTTATTTGCCCAGGGTCATACAACTAGTAAGTTTCTGAGGCTAATTTAAACTTATGTCTTCCTGATTCTAGGCTTGGAGCTCTATCCACTGTGCCATCTAGCTGCCTCAAAAAGGCTGCAGTGATCTAAATTTATATCCTGGAGCCCCCAAGGAAAAGTTTCAAAAAGAGCCTGGCTTTATCCTATGGATTGAAAAATAAATAGCTCTCCTTCTATAGACCCCTTGCCTGAAGGCTCTGCTCAGATGCAGTTTCTCCTGATATCTATTAGGAAACAATGGAATAAAATAGAATTGAAGTGAATAGTTAGAAATTTTATTTTGGGAGAACTCAAGACCACTGAAATTTGATTTCCATTTTAGCTGAAACTTCTTATGTAGTATTTAGACTGTTTGCTCCAGTTATTAAAATGTGAAATTCTCTTTAGTTTGTGATTTCTCTTCATAATGATATCTGTAGTGCTCTCTCACTATCATATTTGGTGTGCTTTACTATAAAGTATATTAATAGAAAATAGTAATGTCTTTGTGAATTTTTCCTACAACACAGGTTTGTGGTCTGTGGCAATTATTTTATACTTTGGAACTTCCTCTGATACCCATTTTGGCAGGTAAGAAGATAACATTGAAAGAGAAAAGTTTTACAGTCGAGACTTCAGAAATCTCCCTTATATTGTGATTATTGCTTAACCGATCCATATTTAGCTTCTTTCCTTTCTCGTTCATCATTGTGGCAACGTTGACATTCCTAAAACACAGATTTGATTAGGTCATTTGGCTGCTCAGCAGTTTCAGTGCCTGCAGGTTAAAATACAAACTTCTGTGTTTGATATTTCAAATCTGTCATAATCTGGCTCAGCCCCTCTTTCCAGGAATAATTAATTCTACCTTATCCTTCTTTATATACTCTGTGTTCTAGCCAAACCAGACTACTTGCTGTTCCTCATACATGATATGATCTCTCCCATCCTTATGTCTGGAATGCTCTCCTTCCTCACCTCCTCCTCTTGGAACCCGTAGATTCCTCCAATGCTCAGCTCTACTGCCACCACCTTCAAGAGTCCTTTTCTGTGTTGTCCCCTCTCCAAATGCTGTGTATATATTTTGTATTTATTTTTATATGTTGTATTTACTTCTCTTTATGTTTTCTCCCATTAGGATGTAAGCTCCTTGACAGTAGATTCTGTTTCATTTTTGTCATTATATCCCTAGTGCCTAGCCACAGTACCTGACATATAGTAAGGGCTTGTTGAAATGATTGGAATCTATTGGGTCTAATTCTCTCTTTCACTAGGAATGATGATTACAATAGATTATCTTAAGTGCTGATGAAACTGAAATCAGCCTTTCTGTGTTCCTCAGTTATCCTATCTGTCAAATAATAGAGACTAGATAGTCCTTAAGTTTTCTCCCTACTTTGACATTCTGTGTTCAAAAATTTCTTCAAGTTCTGATATTCTGTGATCTATAATTCTCTCCTATAGCCTTTGATTTGTTTGGACAGCTGACAGAAATGGAAAAAAATGTGTTGATCTTGGTCTACGACTGTCCTGCTGTATTGTGAACAAGGGAAGGGCCATCTTCCTATATTTGCAATAAAGATAGTTTAATTTCTATAGTATTTTCAAGTTTACAAAATGCTTTCTTCTCAACTACCTTGTAAGGCAGTATTATTTATTCTAATTTTACTGATGAGGAAACTGAGGCTCAGAGAGGCATAATGACTTGACCAGTATTTCATATGGTATGAGTCTCAAACAAATATGGTTAACTCCAGTAGTCCAGTATATCTTTCCTTATTCCCCATCTGGTTATGCCCCTCTTTTCCACTAGGGAGCACAATGGAGCTGTCTTTGTTTCTTATAGAATTATTGCAAGGCTTCATTTTCTCTCTCTGCTTCCTTGACCTTCATTTGCTTTACTCTTGTTCACACACTATATACATATTGTGGAAATTTATTTTGATTTGGGGACCCTACCTTTAGGCTGAGATTAGAAAGCCTTAGGCCCTCAGGGTCTCTCCCCCTCCTCCTCAGCTTCAGCTGAGCCAGAAAGCCTCGTGGGCTGTACAAGACGCCAGGTCAGACAGCTGGGGGGAAAAAAGCCCCCAGCTCCCTCTGACCTGAGCGGAGTTATCTGAGAGATTGTGACTAGCCATACAATTTGTATCTCAAATACTTGACCAAATGAAGGACTTTGAGTGATGTTATTGTAAGAAGATTTTGGCCAATTCAATGTTACATGGAATGGACCTGTATAGATCCATTCCTGCCTACAAGAAGTTAAACTGATTACTTCAAAAGTTATTTGTTGGGGCAGCTAGGTGGCGCAGTGGATAAAGCACTAGCCCTGGATTCAGGAGTACCTGAGTTCAAATCCAGCCTCAGACACTTGACACTTACTAGCTGTGTGACCCTGGGCAAGTCACTTAACCCTAATTGCCTCACCAAAAAAAAAAGGTTATTTGTTAATGTATATGAATAATATCTATTTTGTTCTATGAATTTCAGTAATGGAAACCCACAAAATTCAAGTGAACAAAGAAGAAATGAAGAGAACATCAAAGCTTCTTGGGGTAAGTTAGGATTTTTGACATTACTTTCTGTGTTAGGATCATTTTTCATTTAAAATGGGTTTATCCAACTACAGGTTGTGCTTCCTTAAGTTTGAAATAAGAAGAGAAGAACTTGTATGATTTTCTCCTCTCATTTCCCCACTAACTTCAGGGTAACTTTGAACACCTTCCATTCTGGACTCTTAGAAGGTCCATGCAACACAGTGAGACAAGAGCCAGAGTTCCATCTACTTACTTGGAACAAAGCCCTTCGAGTCTAATAGGAAGGACTAGAGTAGAGACCCTGCCCAAACCACTACTGGTGTTGTTGACAGGAGAGTGATGAGACCAATGTGATACAGAATTAGGATATACCCTGCATGCCTCAAAGAAAGGTAAGGAAGAAGGCAAGAAAGTGGTGAAACGAGGAAGAAGAAAGTGGAACAAAAAATGGAGTGTATTTGAGACTGGTTTCCATCAGCTTAGAAATGGGGTTTCATGAATTAAAATAAAAGAAATGGGGTTAAAGTCTTCCCAAAAAGCCCAAACTTTTCATTTTCTCCTTCCCTCTGTTTATCAAATTTCTTCCCATCTTTAAAGGCAAAGATAAATGCCATCTCCTAAATGAAATTTTCCCTTATTCCTGCTCCTCATTCCTCTCAATAATTACCTTTCTTTCTTCAGTCAACCAATCAATATATATATGCTAGGTACTATGCCAAGTGCTTGGGATAGCAAGAAAGATGAAAATATGAAGCTACATTAGTGAGAAAGACATGATACTAGAGGGATGGGTAGAACACTTCCATGGTGTTCTTAACAGACACTCATCAATCAGTGCTGAAACCATTGATCTCAGGTTGAAGTCAATCCCTTTCTAGCCAAACTTCCAACTGAAGAAGATGTTCTGAATGCTGTTAGGCTCCTCTCATGTGACAAAGCTTAAGTTTACAAAGCTGGGGGTCTACTGCTTATACAAAAACTGATTGAAAATTTCCAGGATATATGGAAAGAAGAGATTATTCATTGTCCATATCTATAAAGGTAAAAGAAATAGATTATCCTGTGACAATCACTGGGGTGTGTGGTGTCTCTCTCTTAGTTATTGCAGGCAAGAGTCTTGCCAGAGTCTTCCTTAATAGACTGATCCTTTACCTGGAAGATGGTCATCTACCTGAGAGCCAGTGTGGCTTCAGAAAGGGCCAAGGAATGGTTGATATGGTCTTTGCTGCTTGACAACTCCAGGAGAAATGCCAGGAGCACAACAGAGATCTGTACACAATGTTTGTTGAGCTGATCAAGGCCTTTAATACTGTCAGTCATGAAGGCCTGTAGAAATTTATGGCAAAATTTGGTTGCCCTGAGAAGTTTATCAGTATTGTACACCAGTTTCATGACAGTATGCTTGCTTATAATGGACAATACTCATACTTTCCCAGTCATCAATGGAGTGAAGCAGGGCCATGTGCTTGCTTCTATGCTTTTTAGCATGATGTTTTTTAGCGGTGTTGTCAATACCTTCAATGAGGATGAAAATGGCATCGGGGCAGCTACCACACTGATGGTAAATTAATTATTTAACTTAAAAAGAATGCAAGTCAAGAATAAAGTAGAGAGAGAGCTGGTGCATGGTTTTTTGCTTGCAGATTGTGGACTCAGTGCAGCTTCTGAGTCTGAGATGCAACAAAGTATGGATTGATTCTCTCTGCTGCTTATAATAATTTAGTCTTAAGAATTAACACCAGGGGGTGGCTAGGTGGCGCAGTAGATAAGCACCGGCCCTGGATTCAGGAGTACCTGAGTTCAAATCCGGCCTCAGACACTTGACACTTATTAGCTGTGTGACCCTGGGCAAGTCACTTAACCCCCACTGCCCCGCCAAAAAAAAAAAAAAAGAATTAACACCAGAATAGAGCAGTGACCCTGGATTCAGGAGGACCTGAGTTCAAATCTGGCCTCAGACATTTGACACTTACTAGCTGTGTGACCCTGGGCAAGTCACTTAACCTCAATTGCCTCACCAAAAAAAAAAAAAAAAAGAAAGAAAGAAAGAAAGAAAAAAGAAAAAAGAATTAACCCCAGAAAACACAGATTCTCCACCAGTTAGCACCACACCATCCATACGTGGAACCATTGGTTAGAGCAAATAGAGAAATTTAGAATGCTGTGGATAAATTTACTTACTTTGGCAGTATGCTTTCCAAGGTTGTACACATAGATGATGATGTTGATACATGCATTGCTATAGCTAGCTTAGTGTTTGGGAGGCTCTGAAGGAAAGTATGGAAGGAAAAAGGCATCAGACTGACTACCAAACTGAAGGTCTACAGAGCCATTGTGCTGAACTCACTGATGTATGCCTGTGAAACCTGGACCATACAAGATGTAAGGAAACTGAATTGATTCCATTTGAATTGTCTTAGTAAGATTCTGAAGATCACCTGGAAAGATAAGGTACTGAATGTTGAGGTTCTTTCTCAAGCTGAACTGCCAAGCATTCAACCTCTACTGCAGAGAGCACAACTCTGATGGGCTGGCCATGTTGTTCAAATGCCAAATAAGACTATTTTATGGAGAACTCACACAAAACAAGTGCACACATAGAGATCAGAAGAAGAAATACAAGGACATTCTTGAGGTATCTCTGGAGGACTTTGAAATTGATTTTGTCACATGAGAGATACTGACAAGTACCACCCAACATGTCATGCCTACATCAAAGATGGTGGTGTGCACTATGAGCAAAGCAGAGTTGCAGTAGCTCAAAAGAAGCAAGATACTCAAAGTTAGAGACATCTCCCCTACAAATGTTTTTGTGAACTATTTGTGACTGACCTATGGTAGATCCTTCTAAGCTCATATTGTTCTACATTCAGACACACCGTACCTTGACTCCAACATGGTTATGTCATTTTGGTCTTCTTCAAGAATGAAGGACAACAGTCATGAATTATTTTTTTCAGATTTTCAAACAGTTGTTTGAAATTGTGTTGATAACTTTACTTTCTAACTTTATTATAGTGAGAAGTTATTTTGTTAAATTAAATTTGTAGAATTTTATAGAATATCAGAATTAGAAAAGAAGCTTAAGGATAATCTGGACCAACCTCATTTGTTAGTGGGGAAAGTAGCTTGTTTAAGGTCTCATGGACTATAAGTAGGAGAGCTAGGATTTCAACCTGGGTCTTTTGAGCAGTATGCTGACAAGAGTTCTTCATAACAGCTAAAATTTATATTGGCTCTTTATCTGTGTATTAGGTAAATGCTTCATTACGGCATTGTGAGGAGCTCTAGGTTCTTCCCCCTCCCCTTTTTCTCCTTACTTTTGGGGGGTGTCTGGCAGTGGGGGTTAAGTGACTTGCCCAAGGTCACACAGCTGGTAAATGTCAAGTGTCTGAGACCGGATTTGAATTCAGGTCCTCCTGAATCCAGGGCCAGTGCTTTATCCACTGCACCACCTAGCTGCCCCCTGGAGCTCTAGGTTCTTGACAACTATGCCAGTGGAATTCTACCTCTGGTATATTCTACTAAGCTGAAAAGCTTTGAATACTTATCTCTCATTGGACTGTGTATCTCTTTTTCAAGATCCAGGGTAGGTAAGTTCTAGGAGACTAATTATCCATAAGGTTGGTCACAAGGTGACTATTTTTGTCCCTAATAACTTACCAAACAGTCTAATAAGGCAGGAAGAGGTTGTGGTTTACTTTGGCGATGGGGGTATTTGAACCAACAAAATAATTTTTCTCTAGCCTATGTTTCTGTTTAAGAGAGAAACCCAAATTAGTAAGGAATTTTTAAAATTAAAAGATTTAAAAAATATGAATTTTGATTGAGGATTATTTTATACTATTAAGATTCTTGTCGTATGAAATCCTTTAAAATTGAGAAAGTTTATTATTGAAATTAATTTGGCACATTATTTTTGCAGGTTCATTTAAAGGAATTGGAAAAAGAAGCCCATGTTGCTGCAGGAGAGCAGTTTCTTATTACTAGTAATAATCAACTTCGAGAGGTAAATCTATATCTTGGTGCTTTATACAAAATAGTGTCCATTGGGAACTACATTTCTTATTCAAAAATTAGATCAAAGATTTTTGTCATGTTATAAACATTATCTATTTGTCATGTTAAGTATATGAAAATTATAAATGCTATTAATTATATTGAAATTTATTTCAAAGATTTTTCTTAAAAATTCAGAATTTAATTATTTTTATAATTTCTTAACTGGCATTCTCTTTTTGGTAATTTCCTTTTTAATTATTTATACCTCTTGTAAGCAGTATAAATTAGCTACTGTTGTACTAAAGCTTAGTTTATTTAATTTTGAAAGATCTTTGTCATCTGAAATATCACTTTTATGCAGGTATTATTTGACAAGTTAAAGCTGCACTTGCTGTGCAAAAGTAAGACTCTCCCCAAAACTGAGCTACAGAAATATCCATCGACGTCGGAAGCCACGGTGAGAACTGAAAAGTGCTCTTTTGTTTTTTGGCATTTCACCTTTCAGATGTTCCAAATAGACTGAATTAGGTTCAAGAAATGAATTGCACAGCCATAAAGGTGGGATATACATACATGTGTATATGTATACATATACATAGCGTAAACTAATGGGGTTTCAAACTGCATTAGTAGAAATCTAGGATCCAGAATAAGGAAGTCATAGTCTCATTCTGTTTTCTGTTAGTTGGTCCCAATCTGTAGTGTTAGTTTTTAATTCTGGGTATATTTTAGAAAGAACATTTGACAAATTTGAGTACTTTCAAAGGAGGGTAACTAGAATCATAAGGGGATTTGAAGCCAGTGAACAGTTCAGGTCATCAAATACTTATTAAACAACTCAATAGCCAATAAACATTTATTAAGCCCCTACTATGTTCTAGGCAGTGTTCTAAGTGTGAGGGATACAAATAAAAAGAAACTTAGTCTCTGATCTCAAGGACCTTATAATTTGATAAAGGAAGATAACACAGAAGGAATCTGAAGGGGGTGGGGTTGAATGGAAAAGGTACCAGGGTTGGGGCATGGTGGAGACATTCAAAAGAAATGCAGCTGATGGGAAATGGGGACATAACACACCTGTCCTATAAGGGATATCGTGTTGTTGTTCAGTCCTTTCAGTCGTATTCAAGTCTTTGTGACTCCATTTTGGAGTTTTCTTGGCAAAGATACTGGAATGGTTTGCCATTTCCTTCTTCAGCCCATTTTACAGAAGAGGAACTGAGGCAAACAGGATTAAGTGACTTTCCCAGGGTCACACAGATGGTAAGTATCTGTGGCTGGATTTGAACTTAGGAAAATGAATCTTCCTGATTTCAAGCCCAATGCTCTATTCACTGTACCACCTAGTTGCCTAGTTGTCATGTAAGAGATATAAATACAAAAACAAACAGCACCTGCCTTCAAAGAGTTGGTGTTCTACTGAGGGGATACAACATGTAATATATATATATATATATATATAATATTTTGGATAAAGACATATCATATACATATGGAAGGATTAGGAAACGTGACATCTAAGATGAACCTGTAAGGACAAATTCTGAGAGGTAGAGGTAAGGAAGAAATACCTTCCAGTCATGGTGAGAAATCTCAAGCAGATGTATGGAGGAATACAGTTAGCCCAATTCAGCTGGAACATGGAGTGGTAAAAGGGTGACGTGAATAAAGTTGTAAAGGTAAATTGATTGTGAAGGTCCTCAAATGCCAGACTGGAGACTTTGTACTTTATCCTCAAGGGAAAAAGAAGCTATTGAAGGCATTCGATCAGAGGAATAACTGATTATTTAGTAGCTGTGTGGAGGATGGAAAGGAGAGAGGAGATTCTGGTAGTATGGAGACCAATTAGAATATTATTTCCATATGTGAGATGATAAAGTTGAGAAATAGAATATTGGCTATATGAGAAGGGAGTGGATTAAAGAAATGTGAGGACAGACTTGATGATACTTGGGAACTGATTGATTGTGAGTGGTGAGGAGAATAAACTAGAGAAAATTCAGAGATTTTCATCCTGGTCCACTTATGACAAATGAGAAGAGGCCAGTGGATTTAGTAATTAAGATCGATTTAGTAATTAAATGGATTTAGTAATTAAGGGATAATTGGCACTCAACACTTACTAGCTGTGTGACCCTGGGCAAGTCACTTAACTCTCATTGCCCTGCACCAAAAAAAAAAAAAAAAAAAAGAAAGAAAGAAAGAAAGAGAGAGAGAGAGAAATAATTGGGAGAGGATTATGAGAAGATGGAAGAATAAGGCAGGAAATTACCTAACTCTCTCAAATTTCCCTACAAATAGGAGGGGAAAGGGAGAAGATAAGGGAAATACTCTTAGAAGTTTGGGTAGATTAAGGAATAGGAGGGCAAAGAGAGAGGATAAGAGGGATTCTTAGAAGAGCTGTGGGAAGCAGTGATCAGAAGTAAATTAGATGTCTAAGAAGGCTTAGGACAAAAAAAGAGTGAGGAAAAGTGAGGATAGTACTTTCTCCATAGGTGAAAGGACAGGAGGGAATGGAAGGCTGGTTGTACTAGAACCTTATTTTTATCAGAACTGGCTAAAGAGGGAATAACATATACATCTATATGGCTATAAAAGTCTTCTTATCTTACAGAGAAATAGGGCAAGGGGAGAAAGAAGGAGGGACTATTAGGAACATGGGTAGATTAAGATATAGGAGGGGAAGGGGGGGTGAATAAGGGAGGGATTCTTAGAAGGGCTATGGATTAGGGAGGCAGTCAGAAGTAAAATAGATGTCTGAGGAGGGATATGGGAAAAAGAGAGGGAGAGAAGGATAAATAATGAGGAAAAATAAAATGGAGGGAAATACACAACTAGTCATTATAACTTTGTGAATTGGATGAACTTACCCAAGAAGATCAGAATTGAAACAAGGATGCCCATTATCATCAATATTATTCAATATTGTATTAAAAAGCTAGCAATAGGGGCAGCTAGGTGGTACAGTGGATAAAGCACCGGCCCTAGATTCAGGAGGACCTGAGTTCAATTCTGGCCTCAGACACTTGACATTTACTAGCTGTGTGAGTCTGGGCAAGTCACTTAACCCTCATTGCCCTTTCCCCACCCCCCAAAGGATTATATATAAAAAGCTAGCAATAACTAGCTTTATACAATTAAAGTCAGATTTAAACAATTGGAGAAATATTAATTTTTTTATGGGTGGGCAGAGCCAATATAATAAAAATGACAATTCTACCTAAATTAATCTACTTACTCAATGCCATCACAATTAAATTTCCAAAAAAATTATTTTATTGAGCTAGAAAAAAATTAAAATTCAGAAGAACAAAAGGTCAAGAATATCAAAGGAATTAATGAAAAAATGTAAAGGAAGGCGGTTTAGCAGTATTAGATTTTTTTTTTAATATTCTTTTTTTGTATGTGTGTGAGGCAATTGGGGTTAAGTGACTTGCCCAGGGTCACACAGCTAGTAAGTGTTAAGTGTCTGAGGCCAGATTTGAACTCAGGTACTCCTGACTCTAGGGCCCGTGCTCTATCCACTGTACCATCTAGCTGCCCCCAGCAGTATTAGATTTTAAACGATATTGTAAGACAGTCATTGTCAAAACTATCTGGTGCTGGCTAATAAAAAGGTGGAACAGGATATATACATATATATATATATATATATATACATACATATATAATACACAGTAGTAAATGATTAGAGTAACCTTGTGTTTGACAAATATAAAGATTTAAGATTGTGGGATAAGAATTCTCTATTTGGTAAAAAAAAATTGTTGGAAAAACTGGAAAGCAGTCTGGCAGAAATTGGGTATAGATCAATATTTTATACCATTTAATAAGATAAAGTCAAAATGGACACATGACCTAAATATAAAGGGAGATGTCATAAGGAAATTAGAAGAATATGGAACATATTATCAAATTTATTGATAGGAGAAAAATTTATGAATAAACAAGAGATAGAGAGCATTGTGAGATGTAAAATGGATAACTGATTACATTAAATTAAAAAGGATTTGTACAAATAACATCAATGTAGCCAAGATTAGAAGGAAAGCAGAAAACTGGGGAAAATTTTTATAGACAGTTTGTCAGATAAAGGCCTCATCTCAAATATATAGAGAGCTTAGCCAAATTTATAAGAGTATGAGTAATTCTCCAAATGATAAATGATCAAAGGATATGAACAGGCAGTTTTTCTAGAAAGAAATTAAAGCTACATATAGTCATATGAAAAAATACTCCTAAGTCATTATTGATTAGAGAAATTCAAATGAAAACAACTTTGATATATCATCTTATACTTTGTCAGGTTGGCTAAAAACATAGAAGGGAAAAATGGCATATGTTGGAGGAGATGTGGAAAAATTGAGACACTAATGCCCTGTTGGTGAAGTTGTGAACACTTCTAACCATTTTGGAGAGCAATCTGGAATTATGCCCAAAGAATTATAAAATTGGGTATACCCTTTGACCCAGAAATACTACTATTAGGTCTGTTTCCTGAGGTGGTCAAGGGAAGAAGGAAAAGAATCTATGTGTTCTGAAATATTTATAGCAGCTCTTTTTGTGGTGGCAAATAACTGGAAATTGAAGGGTTGCCTATTAAGTGGGAAATGACTAAACAAGTTTTGGCATATGATTATGATGGAATACTACTCTTCTATAAGAAATGGTGAGCAGGTTCATTTTAGAAAAATATGAAAAGATTGGCATGAAATAATTAAGAGTGAAATGAACAGAACCAGGAGAACATTATATACAGTAATAGCACTATTGTTAGAAGAATCACAGTGAACAACTAAGTTATTCTGAGTATTATTACTACTCAAATCAATTATAAAGGGGAAAGAAGGTGTTATCCACCTCCAGAGAAAGAACTGATAAATAGAAGTACACATAGTATGTTTTTTTGTTTTGTTTTGCATAACATAAGTATTTTTGTTTATTAAAAGCATATTATTTCCTCTAGAAAAATCCTCATTTTGCCAATATATTCTGTATGTATGTTTAAAAATATTTTTATTTTAATTAATTATGCATTTATTTTTATTTAAAGTTTTGAGTTGCAAATTCTATCCTTGCTCCCTCCCCTGTAAACAATCAGATATAGGTTATACATATGCAATTATGTAAAACATTTCCATATCAGTAATTTTGTACAAGAAGATTGAATAAAAAAAAATGAAAGTGAAAAATAGTATGCCGTGTGTGTGTGTGTGTGTGTGTGTGTGTGTGTGAAATGGTGTTCTTTAGTGCAGGTTGAAGTCACCACCATCTTTCTAGTCTCCCATGTTTGTAACCCCAGTGCTATCTATCCTCAACTATTTATCCTTCCTCGCCCCTAATAACCAGTCAATTGTCAGATATGGATTTTCTATCTCTGCAGTATCTTTTGCATCCTTTCCCTTCTTTCTACTTACACAACCGTTCCTCTGTGAACATTCAAATATAACTGATGGCACATCAACAAACACATCAATAAACACACCCATGAATGGATTCTTCTGGGCCAGGTGACTTGTATTCATTAAAGTGCTCTCTCTTATTAGGTGCTATCTTATTTATATTATCAGTTGCCCTTGATCCTCCTCCTTTCTTCAATATAGATGAAAAAACCCCATCCTTTTTTGTTGTCTTTAACTCTTCTTGCCCAGCCTCAGCTCATGTCACCACAATAGGAAGTCTCCAGTAGGGCACCTCAGGGATCTCTGGTGGACTCCTTCCTGTTGAACAATTTTATCAGTGATGTGGACAAAAGATAGCATAGGTGCTTTGATCATCAAACTTGCTAATAACAAAGCTGAGAGGGAATTCAGTGAAGACAGTTAGAATCCAAAAGGGTTGTGATAAGTTAGTGCACTGGGGTAAACCTAATAAGATGAAATTCAATAAGGAGATATATATATATATCTCCTTATTGAATTTCATCTTATTAGGTTTACACATATATATGTGTGTGTGTGTGTGTGTGTGTGTGTGTGTGTGTGTGTGTGTCTTATACTTGGGTACAAAAATAAACTACAGAGATGAGAGAGGCTATATATATGTGTGTGTGTGTGTGTGTGTGTGTGTGTGTGTGTGTGTATGTGTGTGTGTGTTCTGAAAAACATCTTAAGGTTTCAGTGGAATACCAACTCAACAATGTGATGCGACATTCAAAAATGCTAATGTGATCTTGGGGCTACATTAAAATGGACACAGCTTCCAGTGATATGAAGTTGATAGTCCCACCATACTAAGAAGCCTGTGTAATAGGGATGCTTCATCTTTCTTCGAGTCTTCTTGTTAGCAGCCCAATATTTTCTGTCTGTATTAAGTAGTTGCAATAAGCTTTATACTACTGGATCCCTTCCTTCACAACCAGAAAGCTTCTTTCATCTTTATTTAATTTCTTAATTTCACACTGGGGAAGATCAGATTCATGAACATTAGTAGACTGAAGGGTATGAGGAGGGTTTGGTCAGAACACCAAGGACGGGAAATTTCAAGAGATTTTTGTGCCTAGGTCTGTTCTCTACCTGAGCACCATCTTCCTTTGTAGCAATCATCTTTTCTCCAGCCAGAACCTCAGGGTTGGGCCAGTTCATGAGTCTCACTTCACCCAGAGGATGAGGATCCAGCTGGAATGTTGCCAAGGGGTCCACTTCGAAATTTGATGCCTAACTCCAACAGCTCTAAGGGAGGAGGAATTCTGGGCCCTGAGTCAGCCTGGAAATGGGCTGAAGGACAAGGAACTTTGTTTTTTTGTTTGTTTTTTGGTGGGGCAATGAAGGTTAAGTGACTTGCCCAGGGTCACACAGCTAGTAAGTGTCAAGTGTCTGAGGTCAGATTTGAACTCAGGTCCTCCTGAATCGAGGGCCAGTGCTTTATCCACTGTGCCACCTAGCTGCCCTTTACAAGGAGCTCTGGAACTGCCAAGAGCAGTCTGGTAAAGTGAACTTTTATTACTTTTTTCGGTAAGAATTACCTTGTGGCAACTTCATTTCCTCCATCTTGTTCTTGCTCTTCCTATTGCATTTATTTTTGGCTTGGGATGATAAAGGGAGAGCTGATTCCTAGACTGCATCTTACCCTGCCATTTTGATCACCTTCCTTCCTCTCCCCACCCCTATTTAAAGTAAGTGAAATGACTTGCCCAAACTCAGAGCTAGAAAATGACAGAGCCGGGATCCCTGCCTCCCAGTTGAGCACCTTTCCACTGGACCATGCAGCTTTACTTTCAAAAGCCTTTCTTTTGTCCTCTTTTGGCACAACAAGCTAACGATGGTATTTGTTGTGCCAAAAGAGCTTCAACTAGGATTTTTGAGGAAACAAAGCAATCTCTTTTTCTCCCTTCTAAAGCAGTAAAGAAAAGCCTTTTCCATCCTTAAATTGCCCTCTCAGTTATTAATTAAGGAAAATGTAGATAATAAAAGGTACTCCCACAGTCATTCATTCGTTGGTGGTCTTGCTGCTGTGGATAAGTTGTCTGAACACTGAGCTCCTTTTCTTCTACAACAGAACAGCAGGCTTCTTGCCAATTACATTTATTTCTTTGTGCTGTTGTCTTAGGAAGTGACTGGGAATGGGAGGAACTTTCTATTCACTGAGCCTTTTTCATTGCCATTTGGGGATGCTTTTCTTTCTAAGGAGAAAGAAAAAGACAGAGGCTTGTGAAATTTTATTTATTTCCATTTTTTCATGGGCATAGTAGAATACAAGTAGCTTGTCAGAGGTCAGTGAATATCTCTATATAAAACAGAGTTCAAAATAGAGTGTGGCTTAATGATTGGGGAAACTCATTTCATAATAAGAGTCACACATTGAAGGTCAGACTAGTGCTTTCCTTGTCTCTGCTAATTTTTCAACTTGGGAAGATGGTTTTCATGGTTTTTGGTGTTTTTTTTTTTTTAAACTTCTTGTCACTAGGCACTCTCTGAAAACATCACAACTTTATCTGTTCTACATGTTTCCTTTTAAAATAGAGTGCTCAGAATCTCAATGTAAATCACTTTCAGGATTGATTATAATTATATTGGTGTATGTTAAGAAATGATTATCTTTGTGAACTTTAGGATTGATTTGGTGGTGAACATTTAGGCAACATGCTATTTTACATATGATCTTTGATGTCTCCATATTGGAGGACAGATATATTATTGATAGAAATCATTTTATAATATATCATAAATCTTATTTTATCCATAGACTTTATTTTGACAAAGCATATACTTTCCAGTCAACTGAATAATATTTTGCCCCTGAAAATTACATTCCATGGAAAAAAGTTTCTGAAGGAAATGTGTAATTTAACATTAATATTTGGTATCAACATTGTCCAATGTATGTGATCCAGATTTTTTGCATTTTTTTGTTGCTGTTAAGTATATGCTTTTTGGGGGCGGCAGGGCAATGAGGGTTAAGTGACTTGCCCAGGGTTACACAGCTAGTGAGTGTCAAGTGTCTCAGGCCAGATTTGAACTCAGGTCCTCCTGAATCCAGGGCCAGTGCTTTATCCACTGTACCACCTAGCTGCCTCAAGTATATGCTTTCTTAATGCTTTTCCTTTTATATCGCTGTCACTTCCCATTGGCTCTTTTTCCCACTTCACTCTTAGAACGCTCCCCTTCAAGTAAAACAAACCCATACATTAACCATACCTGACAAAGTATGCCTCATGTCACATACCTAAGTCCTCTGACTTTAAGATTGGTTACCTCATCAGAGTTTTATGTTTTTAATTGTTGTTCCAGATTTTCAAATAGTGAGTTGGAATTCTTAGGTTTTTCAATCACTATGTTACTATGTTTAGCTATTTTTGAGTATTTAAATTATATTTGAATATGAGTGGGATTAGCAATCTAAATAAATAATATTTCAAGAGGTAATAGCAACAGATACAATTTTTAACACAAAATTTAAAGGGATTATTAAAATAATATTTACAAGACCAAACAATTCTTGAACTTTTATTAAAACCAAAAAGAAAGAACAATTATTTATGAATTTCATAAAGGACTGAATGTGAAACTGATACCTGCTATTGATGATCTCATAATATACAATTTGTCCAGTAGCTGATCAACTTTTCTGTTTTAACAGGTATCCAAAAGTTTTTATTCTAACTGCTTTGTAGTATACAACGAGATTTTGTATAGCTAGGACCACTTCTTTGCTATATTTTTCATGATTTCCTTTGAGATTCTTGAACTTCTTTTCTCTAGATAAATTTTGTAATTTTTTTCTAGTCATATAAGGGAATCTTCTGGAAGTTTGATCTGTATGCCATTGAGTCTATACATTAATTTAGGTAGTATTGTCATTTTTATTACATTGTGACAAGCCAGTCTTAATCAGCAAATATCTTTTCTGATATTTATGTCTCTTTTTTTCCTTTGGAGAGTGCTTTGTAGTCAAATTCTTAAAATTCCTGTATTTGTCTTTTGTATTTTATATATACCCTAGTAATTATGAATGGAATTTTTTTCTCTCTTCTTGACAGATCTTATTTTTAATATCCAGAAAGGCTCATGATCTGGATACTTTACTAATTATTATTTCAGTTAATTTTTAGTTGACTCATCATCTTTTAAAAATCGATCATTTTATTCCCTCTTTGCCTCTGCTTTCTCCATCAATTTTTTTCTTATGTTATTGATATAGCTAGCATTTTTAGTAATATATCAAATAATAATGACAGTACATATCTTTGCTTTTATAATTTCTCTATGATATAAACTCACACTTGATTTTAGATAAATACTATTTACCATTTTTAAGGAAAAGCTCATTTATTGTTACAGATTTTAATGGGTTTTTGTTATAATGACTTTTGTAATTATATGGTCATTATGTTTACTGTTTTCATAATGAACCAAATGTGCATTCCTGTAATAAATCCAACATGGTCATAGTGTATAATTCTCTTGCCATGAAATAATGACCTCTTTGCTAGCATTTTATTCAGTTAAAAAAAGAAAACAACTCCTGATTTTACCAACTCAGTTCTTTTTATTGTTTTCAAGTTTGTTGATCTCTTCTTTAATTTTCAGAATTTTTATTTTAGTTTTGGTTGGGTTTTTTGATTTATTGCTTTTCTAATTTTAAAGTTGTATATCTAATTTATTGATATGTTTATTCTTTTTTCATTGATGAAAATGTTTATCGATATACTTTTCTCCCATGTATCCCACACACTTTAATATCTTGCTTCATTGTTACTCTTTACTTCATTGAAATTATCTATTATTTCAATAATTTGTTATTTGACTCTCCAATTTATCAGGCTTAAATTATTTTAAATCCTTTCTTCAAAGCCCATATTTTAATATAATTTTATTGTGTTGTGATCAGTAAAGCATGTATTTAATATTTCTGCTTTTCCATATTTATGGTGTTTTATGCTTTAGCATTAATCACTTTTTGTAAACATGCTATATACAGCTGAAAAATATGTTCTTTTCTATTCTTCTAGATTCATCTGAAGGCCTACTAAATATAATTGTATTACTACATAATTCAGTTCTTTAATTTTTTTCTTATTTTTGTTTTATTTATATAGGCCTAAGAGGAGCACATTGAAATCTCCAACTATTATAGTTTAATATCTATTTCTTCCTATAATTTGATTAATTTTCTCTCAGTTCCATAGATGCTATACTACTTGGTACATATATATATGTATATATATATATATACATATACATGTATATATATATACATATATATGTATATGTATTTTGTATATTCACATTATTTCATTATCTATGGTGCCCATAAGTATAATGTAATTTCTGTGCTTATTTTTATTCATGTCTATTTTTACTGTTGCCTTGCTAACTTTGCTTTTTGTGTTCACTTGAAACATAATAAATTCTGCTCCAGGCCCTCAAGTGAACTCTTTGTAAATTCTTATTTCAAATGTGTTTCTTATAAGTAACATATTGTTGGATTTCGCTTTCCTAATCTATTCTACTGCATATGTCTTCATTTTATGGGTATTTGTATCCAATTCACATTACCATTTATAGTTAATTGTGAATTTCCTTCCTTCACAACTAGTCTCTTACATGTTTTCCTTTTTTTCAGTAGCCTTACTCATTGCAAAGAATATGGGGGCATGGAGAAAGAGCAGGAATTTTATTAATCCCACAAGTTGTATGGTTTGTTCCTACTCATTTGCCCCTTCTTTCTTCACCAAGACTAGATCCCAATCTCTAGTTCTTATTCCTTCTTTCTTTGTTTTTAAGTCATCCCCTGCTTTGTGATCAGCTCTCCAGGGTTGAAATTTGCTTCCTTTCTGACTATGCCCTATTTGATTCTACTCTCATTCCCCTTTGCTTTGGCTTGTCTCTCTCTTTACTTCTTCACTTCATTACTCTTGAGAGTAATGACAAAAACATTGTTTTTGTCTCTGTGTTAAATCTTTTTTCCCCACACTCCTCTTATCTCTTCCTTCATGTTTGTGTACTCTTCTCCCATACTCCATTTATATAAAATCGTAAATTGCTCTCTTCTTCCTCCTTTTTTTTCTTTATTGCTTTTTATTTCCTCTCTTAAAACAACAACAACAACATGGAACGAAATACACAGGCCCTGTGTTTATCTTACTTTTCTGTAAAATTTACAGACATTAGGCTTAAGAAGGAACATTCCATTATAAATTATGTTGCTCAAATTTATTTACTTTTCTAGGTGTCTCTTGACATCTTTGTTCACATTTTGGACACTATTTAGTTCTTCTGGTCTTTTCATTAAAAATGCCCTAGTTTTATGTTCTATTAAAAGTCCATTTTTCCTTTGTAGTTTTATGCTCAATTTTATATGGTAAGTTAGCCTCGTTTGCAAGTCTTCATCTTTTGCCTTTTGGAATACCATATTCTAAGATTTTCTCTCCCTTGTGGTAGTTGCTATTAAGTCTTATATGATATTGCCTGTGGTTCATTGGAACTTGAATGATTTTTTTCTTACTGCTTTCACTATTTTTTCTTTGGTTTGGAACTTTTATATTTTGTGTATAACTTTACAGGATGTTTTTATTTTGGGGGTTTCATTCATGATGGGAGGGGTTAATTTTTTCCCCCTATTTTTATTGGGCCTTCTGGCTCAAATAGAGTTTTCTTTTTTATGATTTCTTGAAATATGATATTTGTTTTAGTTTGGTCATCCTTTCTAGTAATTCCTAAATGATCTCTCCTTAACCTATTTTGTAGGTCATTGGTTATGGTACTTTATATTTTCTTCTATTTTTCAACATTTTAAATTTATTTTAATATTTGTCTTATGGAGCTATTGGTTTCTGTTTGTTTCCTTCTATTTTTCAGGAAATACACTACTCCCTGAAAGTAAATGTTTTAACTTTTTTCTATGCCACTTATTTTCCTTTACATTTTCCCTCCTGAACTCCAATTTCATTTTTAATATGTTTGATATCTTAATTTCTTCCATTTATTCTCAGTGTCCTTATGGTGAACTATCTTTTTCTCTGGGGGGTTGCTTGTAGTTGCTTTAGGGTTACTTCCTTTTTATGGGTTTATCTTTGGGTCTTCTCTTAATCCATAATATTTCTTCATTGTATTTGGTGTTTTCTATTGCTTACTCATATCTTCAGTTTTAGTTCTTGGAATACAATTTTATGTTCAGGCCAGTCTATCCTGGCAGTCTTGGATGCATGGGTAGACCTTATTTGGTCCTGTCCCATCCTATAGTCTTGATTCTGCAGCTAATCTGGATTGGATGGCTGGTATTAAGCCCTACCCTCTGCTTCAATCCCTGACTTCTGTTTCAGACAGCTCTAGTGGTCCATTTCTAAGTTTAGGCCTCCATTGGACTCTTTCTCCCCTTTTAATGATCCTCATTTAGGAGTTAGTTTCAGTCCCTGCTGTGGCCTTGTCATTCTTTCCTGGGATGTTGGAGAACATGCTGGTCTTAGTCCTTCTGCTTCACTGCTCTCTTACCCCCTAACCTTCTAGTGGCCAAACTCTGAGTTGGTCTTTTCTCCCTGTACATTGACTATTGAGGATTGGTTCTGTCCATTGCTTCCATTATGATATGTTAGAGGGTCCTTGATTACTGAGTGAGTTCATAACTTTTTTCTGCCCCCTTTTCCCCCACCTCAGAGAGCTGGATGGTTTCAGGTCTATTTCTGGGAGTTTGTACTGTCTTCTATGACATAGATTTTTTTTCCTGCCTCATTTGGCTTTGTGTTTACCTGAGCCTTAACTTTCTGGTATGACTTTTCTACCATACACTGCCATTTTATGCGTATGTGTGTGATTGTGGACTGATGGAGGAGCTCAATTCTGTATTTTTTTTTCATTATTGGTCTTTTTAGAATCTGTTTCTTATATTTTCTACTGTTTATGTGGAGAACTGGGCTTCTTTAATACATTTCATGTCATTTTCTTAATTGAAAGTTGAAAATTTGCATTTTTAAGTCTTCTAATTGAGAATTGAAAAGGGGATGCAGTGAAAGCAGTACATGTCTCTAAAAGTTTACATTAATAACATAGAGAAAGAACAGATAAATAAGCTGAGCATGCAACTAAAATTATTAGAAAAAGAATCCCCAATTAAATCCCAAATTGGAAATACCAAAAATCAAAGGAGAGATTAATAAAATTGAAAGTAAGAGAACCATTGATCTAATAAATAAAAATAGGAACTGGTTTTATGAAAAAAGCAATAAAATAGATAAACCATTGGTAAATTTGATTTTTTAAAAAAAGGAAACCAAATTATCAGTATAAAAAATTAAAAGGGTGTATTATTCACCACCAGTAGAGATAAAATTAAAGCAGTTTTTAAGAGCTATTTTGCCCAATTATATGTCAATGAGTCTGATAACATAAGTGAAATGTATGTAAATTTAAAAATATGAATTGTCCAGATTAACAGAAGAGGAAGTAGAATTCTTAAATAACTCCATCTTAGAAAAAGAAACCAAACAAGCCATCAGTGAACTCTCTAAGAAAAAATCCCTGGTATAGAATTCAAGTGAATTCTACCAGAGATTTAAAGAACAATGAATTCCAATATTCTATAAACTATTTGGAGAAATAGACAAAGAAAGAATCCTACCAAATTCCTTTTGCCACACAAATATGGCGCTGATACCTAAACCAGGAAGAGCTAAAACAGAGAAAGAAAAATATAAACCATTTTCCCTAATGAATATTGATGTGAAATTTTAAAATAAAAAACTGGCAAGGAGATTATGGAAACATATCACAAAAACCATATGCTATTTATCAGGTGGGATTTATGCCAGAAATGCAGGACTGGTTCAGTATTAGGAAAAGTATCAGTATAATTGACCATATCAATAACAAAACCAATAAAACCATATAATTATCTCAATAGATACAGAAAAAGCTTTTGACAAAATACAGTACTCATTCCTATTAAAAACACTAGAAAGCATAGGAATAGATGAAACTTCCCTTAAAATGATAAATGGTATCTATTTAAAACCATTAATAAACATTATCTGTAATGGAGATAAGCTAGATGCCTTCCCAATAAGATTAGGGGTGATATAAGGATGGTCATTATCACCACTATTATTCAGTATTGCACTAGAAATGTTAGCTATAGCAATAAGAGAAGAAAACCAGTTGAAGGAAATGGCAATGAGGAAACAAAACTATCACTCTTTGCAGATGGCATATTTAAAGAATCCTACAGAACCAACTTAAAAAACTAGTTGATATAATTAACTTGAGCAAAGTTTCAGGATATAAAATAAATCCTCATAATTCATTGGCATTTCTATATATTGCCACCAAAGTCCAGCAGCACGAGATAGAATGAGAAATTCCATTTAAAATAACTGCAAATACTTGGGAGTTTACCTGACAAGACAAAATCAGGAACTATATAAACACAATTACAAAACAAATTAGGAGAGCATGGAATACCTTACCTATCAGACCTATGGATAAGGGAAAAAATAATTTTATTTTAATTTTTTTGTGGTTCATGGACTAATTCTTTAATTAGACAATATACCCTTTATCAGCTAAAGTTGTTACATTCAACAATAAGGGAATGGTGAAGTTTCTTTTTTAATAACTTCTACTCTTTTTCTCATTAATTTAATATATTTCCCCTCCAATTACATGTTAAAATAATTTTTTGACATTTGGTTGTTTTTTTTTTAAAAGGTTGAGTTCCAAATTCCAACCCTCTCTCCACTCCTCCATCCCTCAGATGGTAAGCAATCAGATATAGGTTATACATGTACAATCATGTAAAATATTTCCATATTAGTTACTTTGTATAAGAAGTGTAGAATAAAAGAAAAAGAATGAAAGTTAACAATAGCATGCTTCAGTCTGTACTCAAACAATATCAGTTCTTTCTCTGGAGGTGGATGTTATGATTTATCATTAGTCTTTTGGGATTGTCTTGGATCATTGTGTTGGAGAGGACAGTTAAGTCATTCACAGTTATTCATTGTATAATATTGCTGTTAATGTCTTCAATGTTCTCCTGGTTCTGTTCACTTCATTTTGCGTCAGTTCATGTAAGTCTTTCCAGGTTTTTCTGAAACCATCCTGCTTACCAATTCTTTTTTTTTAATAAACATTTTTATTTTAAGTTTTGAATTCCAAATTCTATCTCTCCGTTCCTTCCTCCTCTTCCCTCCCCCCTTCCTGAGGTGGTAAGCTATCAAATATAGGTTATACATGTACAATTATGTAAAACATTTTCATATTAGTGATTTTGCATAAGAAGACTCAAATAAAAGAAGAAAATTAAAGAAAATGAAAAGTAGCATGCTTCAGTCTGTGTTTAGTCAATATCACTTCTTTCTCTGGAGGTTGATAGTATGAATCATCATTAGTCTGTTAGGACTGTCTTGGACTCTTCATCCAACAATATTACTGTCACTGTGTATAATGTTCTCCTGGTTCTACTCACTTCACTATACAACAGTTCATATAAATATTTCCAGGACTTTCTGAAATTATTCTGCTTGTCATTTCTTATAGCACAATTATTTCATTACAATCATATACCATAGCTTGTTTAAGCCACTCCTCAATTGATGGATATCCCTTTGATGCCTAATTTTTAGCCACTATAAAAAGAGTTGCTATAAATTTTTTTGTACTAATAGGTCCTTTTTCCTTTTTTTGGATGTCTTTGGGATATACATCTAGCAGTGGTATTGCTAGATCAAAGGGTATGTTTTATAGCCCTTTGGTCATAGTTCCAGATTGTTTTCCAGAATGGTTGGATCAGTTCACAGCTCCACCAACAGTGGATTAGCAACCCAGTTTTCCTATGTACCCTCCAACTTCCAACATTTTTCTTTCTTTTTTTTTTTGTCATATTAGCCCTTCTAATAGGTGTGAGGTGATACATCAGAGCTATTTTAATTTGCATTTCTCTGATCACTAGTTATTTAGAGCATTTTTTCATATGACTCTATATACTTTTGACAAATATTGGAGGGGATATGGCTAAACAAGTTGAGGTATATGATTGTGCTGGAATACTATTGTACTTTAAGAAACGACAAGCAGGATTCTTTAAAAAAAAATCTGGGAAGACTTATATTGCAAAGTGAAGTGAAAAGAGCCAGGAGACTGTACACAGTAACAGCAAGATTGTACTATGATCAACTATGAATTACTTAACTATTCTCAGCAATACAACAATCCATGAGAGTTCTGATGAATTTATGTTGAAAAATACTATCCACCTCCAGAGAAGGAACTGATGGAGTCTGAATGCAGATCAATGTATACTTTTAAAACTTTCTTTATTTTTCTTGTTCTTTTGGTCTGTGTTCTCTTTTGCAACATGGCTAATATGGAAATATATTTTGCATGACTGCACATGTAAAATCTATATTAAAGTGCTTGCCTTTTCAAGATGTGGGAAGATAGGGGAGGGAGGAAATTTGGAATTAAAAATCATAAAAAAGGAATGTTAAAAATGTTTTACATGTAATTATGAAAAATAAAGTAAAACATTCTAAAAAATCAAAAAGATAATTGAAAGGGAAATGAAAAGTAAATAAGAGAAAGCCACTACCCTCAAGGAAGAAGTAGTCTTGTGATAGTGATGAGAACAATATAAGACATGCACATAAATAACTATAAAATAAAATAGAAAATGAAAAGTACTTAATAGCCTTATCTGAGATCTGAGAAGCAGGATCAGAGAAGGCTTCCTGGAAAAAAGTTCCATTTCAACCACATCCTGAAGAATCTGTAGTATTTTAACAGTTTTAATTGGGGGTGGGGTGGGCATTTTTAGTGAGAGCAATAAGGACATTCTAACCATAAGTGTAAGCAGAAACACAAAGGTAGGAAAGTGGAATATGTGTTCTCAGAACAGGGAGTAGTCCAACTTGACTGCAACATTAAAATGCTTTTAGAAAGGAGTGATTAGAAACAAGACAGGCAGGTGACTTATTACAAAACTTCAATTTTGGAAAATACTGTAAATCACATGTCTATTTTTAGGTTTTGTTCAACTATAAATTAGTAGTTTAAATGTTGAACTCATTCTCTTGTGTCTGCAGTCCCACAGGTGGTCCCCCTGCCATGCCTGCAGGGTACTCTTCCTTCATCCCCATTATTGGAAATCCTCTTCTTTTATAGCTCACAGAGTAAGTCCTCTGTGAAGCCTTCTGTGATTCTCCCAATTAACAGTGATCTCTTCCTCTCATATTTTTCTTGTGCACTTTGTCCAGACTTATTTGATCTTGGAAGGGAGGAGATGATGCTATCTTTCATTTTTATTCCAAGTATTTAACACAGTGACTCACATGTAATAGATGCTTAACAGATGTTTATTGAATTGAATGAATTGTCAATATTTATTTTTATTTTCTAGTTAAATGCTTTGCAAGATCTTCATCCTTTGCCCAAGATCATTTTAGAATATAGGCAGGTAAGTTATTTTTTTCTTAATAAGGATAGAAAGGTCTACTTTTTGGTGGTAGTAGTTTACTGTATTGCAGCCAGGATACTGGCTCTGTTGCTTTCTTATACTGAACTGTAGTGCAAAGCAGGCTTTGTATATAAAGACAATCTCCCCATTCATGAAAAGGTAGGACCCATTCCCCACTTTTCTCCCCAGCCTATTAAAGGTTATGCCTCTTCACAAAAACCTGCTTGAAAGGCTAAGACAGGGAGAATGGGTTATAATATGAATACTGTGCTTGATTCTCTGCTTTTAGCAAATCCATAGATGGATACTTTCCATGTCTTTTCATGGGGAGTAAAGAATGTCTTTCCTTGCTTACTCTTGTATTCTCACACTGGGTAGAGGTCCCATTCATGAGCCAACATATTCTGAAAGCTGTTTGTAAAAACGACTGCAAAATTCTCTTGGGAAAATACATTAGAAGAAGGTTACTAGCCTTAGGTGAGCAAATTTCTGACCTAGTAAGGCAGATGCTAGGTGAAGCTTGAGAATTAAAGAAGTTGGAAGGGAAGGTTTTTTACCCTCTGTTGTTTTGGCATAATGTCCTAGTGGGAAGAATCAGGGTGATGAGCACTTAACTGATATAGAGTGTTATTTCTTTTAAAAGATTAAAACATTTCTTGAGCTGTACCTAAGAATATATCTGGCATTAAAACATTCTTTTAAATGAGAATTTTACTATATCTATGTTTAATATAATCTCAAAACTTCTAATATAGTATGATGGGCTTTGTAGTAGAGATTTTTTGGGACAGTTTAATGTCTCAAGACACTTAGATATTGTCAGCTTGGTCCCTTGCTAATACCATGTTTATAAAATTTGACATTTTCTTGTATGTTTCATATCTGTGATAAATCCTGTTTGATATCACATAACTTTTTTATAAATAGCCAGAAAATTATTAAAGAGAACTGGACTTAGAGTTAAAGGAGCTGAATTCAAAGAGGCCTCTGATACTTAATAAACTGTGTGATTTTGGCCAAGTCACTACCCCTCTCCCTTAAAATAATAGATAATGGAGCTAGATGTGACCTTATAAGGAACCCAAGAACCAGAGAGATGAAGTGAACCCAGGTATTCATGACTTTAAGTCTAGAACTCTCTCTACTGTGCCATGATAGTGGGCCTTAGTTGTCTCATCTGTAAGGTAAACTGAAGGCTTCTTGGTTCTTTGTAAAAAATGAATAAACAACGTTTTGAGGATTTGGACTATTTAACTGTGACCCCTGAGTCCCCCCTGGTAGACAGTAGTGGTTGGTTGGTGTTCTTCATGCTCAAAGAGGACTAAAATGCCATCATTATGTTAGAGTCAAATTACAAGTCTGACCATGTCTGATAAAACCAGTAAGAGCTTGGAATGCTCTACCACAGGTCAGACACAAATAATCCATGAGAACATTTGTCATGGATTCTCCAAATCTGTGCATCTCATTTTTCTTTTGAGCTACTTCAATTCTGTTTTGCTCATAGAGCACAGTGCCTTCTTTGATGTGGGTATGCCATGTTGGGTGGTCCTTTGCCAGCATTTCCTATGTCACGTAACCAATTCCAGAGTTCTTTAGAGAGACCTTTAGAGTATCCTTATATTTCTTCTTCTGACCACCATGTAAGCACTTGCCTTTTGTGAGTTCTCTATAAAATAGTCTTTTAAGCAAGTGTTTGGCATTCAAACAATGTGGCCAGCTCATTGCAGTTGCATTCTCTGCAGTAGAGCTTGAATGCTTGGCAGTTTAGTTCAAGAAAGGACCTCCTTGTCCAGTACCTTATCCTGCCAGGTGATCTTCAGAATCTTCCTAAGATAATTCAAATGAAAGATAATAAGCTCCTTTCAAGAGAGAAGCCCAAGTCTTTTTTTTTTGAGAAGCTCAAGTCTTATATAAACTTTGTATCTTCACAATACTTGCTTAAAACATTTGTTGTGTTTTCTTGTATCTGATATATTGTCATCATGTACTTCCACTTAAGTCCTGCTTCACCTCATGCTAGTATGTAGGTGACTCAGGATTTCTTGAAGGTGATGTCAGTGGAATGTTAGCTCTGTTGTCTACTAAGCAAGAAATACTTTGTGTTAATGCCTAGTGATGTACTATAAATCTCTTGTCTAAGGACCGGTTAAATTTGGAGATAATTATCATCAGATTCATTACAGGATTATGAATTTTTCAGCCACAATAACTCTCAAAACCCACCCCCCTAGTGCTGCTGCTGCTGCTACTGCTGGTAGATATACTAAATGTTACAATCCATGACCATATAATGAGTATCCATACTGGTAGTTTGCAGGTCCTTGAATTGTAAGCCTCTGTACACTTTGATCTTAAATTGGTATCAGAATATTGTCAGTATCCAGCCCATGAGACTTTAGGGAATTTACTGACCCAATTCCTTTCACTGGTTAAATGAGCTATCCTTGCCAACATAAAAGTATATTTTGGTGTCACTTATTAGTGATTTTTGAAAAGTCCATTTTTATTCCTTTTTATTGAAAATCTGAGTTTTCTTCTGAAACTTTTTCTTGTTTAAGTTAAAGAGAAAATCACTATTAATTTTTTAATCACTTAGATTCATAAGGTCAAATCAACCTTTGTGGATGGGCTGCTGTCATGCATGAGAAGAGTAAGTAGATTGCAAGTTTAATGATGAAGAAATGAGTATTGAGATTGACAGTGTGTTTTATATACAAACAGATAAGGTTTAGGTGCCTTAAACATAGTAGACAATTTAAGAAGTATTAAATTTATGAGTTTTTAAAGGGATATGTGAAGATAGCTTGGTATTTCTTTAAAACTTAAACCATAACATTGACAATATGCAAATCTGTTTTATACATATTACCAACAAGCATTCATTGTAATATGTTCAGTTAGCCATTACCTTCCTTCTGTGTTTTAGTTGATCCTACATGCTTATAATAAGGACTTATTTGGTGGTGGAACATTGTCCTCTCTCCCCATAGATGGACCTTGCTTTAGAGATTGAATAGTTCCCAAAGAAATTACAGTTGGGGACATTTAGGCCCAGAAATCTGGGTGCATAAAAGGTCACATCTAGTATTTTCTATTGAATCAAGTGGATAAAATGGTTAGACAAGTTTTTAACTATTTGTACTGATTTTAAAGTGATTCTTTTTATTGTTAAAGGGGTTTATTACATCAACATGGAATCAGACTGGAACTGTGAGTGGCAGACTTTCAGCCAAGAAACCTGTAAGTTAATTAAAAAAAATAAATATGATTATTCTACTCTCAGACATTGGAAACTTTGTTTAGAAATGCATTTGTTCATTTCCAGTAGCATGTCCTCAGTCAAGAAAAGTAAAATGTAAATACACAGTAAATCTTATTCTTTATTCTACCTTTATGTCTAGAAAGGTACTAGTAGGAAAAGCTATTGTTGTATAGGGCTAGTCTCACTCCTCACCACTCTTTAGTTTACAGTGTAGTTAGTCTCATATCTCCACTGAAGGAATGGCAAGAAGTCCACCTTGGCTATACTGTAGTGTAGAAAGTTAGTGATATATAATAAGGCTGGAAAGTTGGGTTGGGACCAGGTTGTAAGGGGTTTTAAAAGACTAACCAGAAAAACTTATATTTGATCCTATAAGCAGTAGGGGGCTGTTAGAATTTATTAACATTAATTATATTACTTAATTAAGTGAAAAAATTTTTTTTGCTTTTAAATTTTTTATTTATTTTAAAAATTCTTTTTAAAATTTTGAGTTGCAAATTCTCTCCTTCCCTCCCATCATCTCCCTACCTGCTGAGAAGGCAAGCAATATATCAATTATATATGTGAAATCATGCAAAAAATATTTCCATACTAGACATGGTAAAAAAGCAAGAAAAAATTTAAAATGAGAAAATTATACTTCAGTTTTCAGTCAGAGTATATCAGTTCTTTCTTTGGAAGTAGATAGAATTTTTCATCAGGAGTCCTTTGGAATTGTCTTGGATTATTGCATTGATCAGAGTAGCTAAGTATTTCATAGTTGATCATCATTATAATGTTGCTGTTACTATGTGCAATGATCTCCTGGTTCTACTTACTCCACTTTGCCATAGTTCATATAGGTCTTTCCATGTTTTTCTGAAACCATGATACTTGTCATTTCTTATAGCACAATTGTATTCTATCACAATTATATGCCACAACTTGTTCAGCCATTCTGATAGGCATCTCTTCAGTTTCCAATTCTTTGCCACCACAAAAAGAGCTGCTATAAATATTTTTGTACATATAGATCCTTTCTAGTACTATAACTGAAAAACCTCACTGTTGTGCTCCCCGCAATGATTGTTGGTTGATATTAATTAGTCTAATAGATTTAATTACCTTTCAGAGAGGCATATATAGTAATGTATTAAATCAAGAACAGTGGGTATAAAACATTCACCAAAAAGTCTGAGACTCAGTCATCCACAAGTACCTATAGAATCCAGGGGAAAGAGGGCTAAAACTTAGAGCATATGTGGTAACTAGAGTAACTCAAGCCCCATTCTCCTTACTGTGGTGTAGTTTACTTCACGCTGTCACTCCTCAAAAGTGTTTTGCTTCTGATTGCCCCTTCCCTCAATCTGTCCTCCTTTCTACCACTCCCCCTCCCCATCCCTTTCCTCTCCTACTTTCCCACAGGGTAAGATAGATTACTGTACCCAATTGAATATGTATGTTATTCCCTCTTTGAGCCGATTCTGATGAGTAAGGTTCACTCACTCCCCAGAACCTCCCCCATTTTCCCCTCCACTGTATAAACTTTTTCTTGCTTCTTTTATGTGAGATACTTTACCCCATTCCATCTCTCTCTTTCCCTTTCTCTTAGTGCATTCCTCTCACCCCTTAATTTTATTTTTTTAAAGATATAATCTCTTCATATTCAACTCACGCTTCTGCCCTCTGTCTAAATATACTCCAGCCAGCTACCCTAACAATGAGAAAGTTCTTATGAGTTACAAGTATCATTTTCCCATGTAGGAATGTAAGCAGTTTAACCTTTTTAATATCCCTTATGATTTATTTTTTCCTGTTTACCTTTTATATATCTCTAGGGTCTTGTATTTGAAAGTCAAATTTTCTATTCAGTTCAGGTCTTTTCATCACAAATGCCTGAAAGTTCTCTCTTTCATTGAATTCCCGTTTTTTTCCTCCTGAAGGATTATACTCAGTTTTGCTGGGTAGGTGATTCTTGGTTGTAATCCCTGTTCCTTTGTCCTCCAGAATATCATATTCCAAGCACTCCAATCATTTAATGTAGAAACTGCTAGTTCTTGTGTTATCCTGATTGTGGCTCTACAATACTTGAATTATTTCTTTCTGGCTGCTTGCAATATTTTCTCCTTGACCTGAATTTGGCTATAATATTCCTGGAAGTTTTCCTTCTGGGGTCTCTTTCTGGAGGTGATCAGTGGATTCTTTCAATTTCTATTTTACCTTCTGGTTCTAGAATATCAGGAATATTTTCCCTAACAATTTCTTGGAAGATGATGTCTAAGTTCTTTTTTTTATCATGGCTTTCAGTTAGTCTAATAATTTTAAAATTATCTCTCCTGGATCTATTCTCCAAGTCAGTTGTTTTTCCAATGAGATATTTCACATTGCCTTCTATTTTTTAATTCTTTTGGTTTTGCTTTATTGTTTCTTGATTTCTCATAAAGTCATTAGCTTCCATTTGCTCAATCCTAATTTTTAAGGAATTATTTTATTTGGAGAGCTTTTGTACTTCTTTTTCCATTTGGCCAATTCAGTTTTTCAAGGCATTCTTTTCCTCATTGGCTTTTTGTAATTCTTTTACCATTTGACCCAGTCTGATTTTTAAAGTGTTATTTTCTTCAGTATTTTTTGTGTCTCCTTTACCAAGCTATTGACTTTTTTTTATGATTTTCTTGCATCATTCTCATTTCTCTTTCCATTTTTTCCTCTACCTCTCTTACTTTTTTTTCTTTTTTTTTTAAATTTGGTTGTTTTAGTGAGGCAGTTGGGGTTAAGTGACTTGCCCAGGGTCACACAGCTAGTGTTAAGTGTCTGAGGCTGGATTTGAACTCAGTTACTCCTGACTACAGGGCTGGTGCTCTATCCACTGCGCCACCTAGCTGCCCCTCTTACTTTATTTTCAAAGTCCTTTTTGAGCACTTCTATGGCCTGAGACCAATTCATATTTTTCTTGGAAGCTTTGGATGTAGAACCTTTGAATTTGTTATCTTCTTCTGAGGGTGTGTTTTGCTCTTCCTTGTCATAAACTTTCTAGGGTCAGCATTTTTTTCTGTTTGCTCATTTTCCCAGCCTATTTCTTGCTTGACTTTTAATTCTTTGTTAAAGTGGAGCACTGCTTCCAGTGTGGAGGGCATTGTCCCAAGCTTCAGAGGGTTTGAGCAGCTGTTCTCAGAGATACTTCTAAGAATTTTTAAGTCCTTAGTTCTTCCAAGGTGTTATGATTTAAGGAAAGGCATATTTACTACTTTCCTGGTCTGTGCTCTGGTCTGCAAGGAACCACAGGCCTGCTTTTCTGCCCTGGAACTATGAACAGAGCCCTGCTCCACTGTGGCTGCAAGCTCTTGTGTGTTTGTGCTCCTCCCCAGCCTGGGACCACCACCCAAGACTGTGACCTGGATCCCAGTATGGGCAAAACAACAGAGTCTTGCCTCAGTGCTAACAAAAGGACCCCTGTAATCTCATTCTGGATAATGGTTCTACTCCCATACCATCTGTAGGCTGAGTTCTGCCACTGATTCAGAAGCTTCTGAGACCTGCTTCTGGTTTGCTGGGGCTGGGTCTGAGTCGGGGTTGGATCTGTGCTGGCATGGCCTGCATTGGACTGAGCTCCACTCTTACCCAGGTACAACAGACCTTTCTTCTCAACCTTCTAAGCTGTCTTTGACTGGAAAATGATTTAACCCTGTCCTTTTGTGGGTTCTGCTGCTCCAGGAATTGTCTAATGGCATTATTTGAAGGTATTTGGAGGGGTCTTGGGAAGAGTTCAGGCAAATCACTGCCTTTTCTCTGCCATCTTTGTTACTGTTATTCCTTAATCTGATCCCTATATTATAGCTATAAAGTTAATCATATTGAAAGGCTGTATAAGGATGTAGATCTATATCCCTACTTAAACATTTATAGGGAGCCTAGACCTTTCTTCTCTATTAATCAATCAGAGTTATAAACTTAGTGTAAACAAGGCCTAGACATCACCATTGACTCAATTAATCAAAAGCTTTTAAACAAGATACAACAGGAAATGTAATAGGATTGGCTGAAAACAGTCATGACCTGAGGTGCCTGAATAAAAATGGGCTAGTTTGGAACTCAAGCATTCGAGTATCTGGCCACACTAGAGGAAAGAAAATAGTTCCAGGAAAGCCCCTAAAAGGGAATGGCTTTGAAAGAAGTAGAACCTCAGTCTCTTTACCCCATTCTTGTGAAAGGTCTGAAAGATATTAATTTTTCATTAGGGTCCTATCAGTGTCCCCAGAACAGCAGTGATGGCAACAGTGTATCCACTTTGAACCAAGGACAAAGAAGTCATACAGAAAAGGCCAATGAAGGATTCTACAAGAACTACAGGGACTACAAGGCCAGATTGGGGGAAGGGGCAATCAGAAGCAAAACACTTTTGAGGAGGGACAGGGTGAAAGAAGATAGAAAATAGAGTAAATGTCATGGGAAGGGAGTAGGATGGAGGGAAATGCAGTTAGCAATAGTAACTGAAAAAAATTTGAAACAAGTTTGTCTGACAGGCCTCATTTCTCAAACATATAGAGAACTGAGTCAAATTTATTAAAATAAGAGCCATTCCCCAATGATAGATGATCAAAAGATAGGAAGTTTTCAGATGAAATAATCAAAGCTACCTATAACCATATTAAAAAAAATGCTCTAACTCACTATATATGTATATATATATATATATATATATATTTTTTTTTTTTGGTGAGGCAATTGGGGTTAAGTGACTTGCGCAGGGTCACACAGCTAGTAAGTGTTAAGTGTCTGAGGTTGGATTTGAACTCAGGTTCTCCTGAATCCAGGGGCGATGCTCTATCCACTGCGCCACCTAGCTGCCCCCTAACTCACTATTGATTGGAGAGATGCAAGTCAAATCAATTCAGGGGTTCTACCTCATACCTATTGGATTGGATAATAGGACTGCAGAGGAAAATGATAAATGTTGTAGGAGATATGGGGAAAATGAGAAATTAATGCACTCTTGGCACAGTTGTAAACTCTGTAGAGCAATTTGGAACTATGGCCAAAGGGCTATAAAACCATGCATACTCTTTGACCTATTAATACCACTACTAGATCAGTATCCAAAAAGATATTAAAAAACCAAAAATTGAATTTGAAATTGAGGAGATGCCCATCAGCTGGGGAATGGATGAACAAATTGTGGGATGAGATTATGATGGAATACTATTGTGCTATGAGATATGATGAGCATGCTCTCAGAAAAACCTGGAAAGACTTATATAAGCTGATGCAAAGTGAAATGTACTGTATACAAAGTAACAGCAATATTGAAAGATGATCAGCTGTGAATGACAGCTATTTTCAGCAATATAATGATCCATCTCCAGAGAAAGAACTGATGGTGTCTGAATACAGATTAAAGCATAATTTTTTTTGTTAGGTCCTTTTTCTTAAGTTTTTTTGTCTGTTTTCTTTCACAACCTGACTAATGTGGAATTTTTTTGCATGACTAAACATGTATAACTTATATTGAATTGCTTGCGTTCTTAAGGGGGGGGTAGGAAGGGATGGAGGGAGAGAATCTGGAATACAAAATTTTTAAAATCGACATTAAAATTGTTTTTACATGTAAAAGAAGAAAACCCGAAATAACAGTAGCACAGAGGTACGTACTCTCCCTGCTATTAATTGCTGTCTTTAGGCAGTCTCAGAATTGGATGGTCTGATCCTCTTGTTAGGGCTATTGGCAATAGCTGTTACCTTCCTACTATCCCACTTCAAAGGCATACCTATGTGATTATGGCAACTACCAAGTGCTCAGGGGACATTGTATAAAATAAGTGATTTGAATTGCATAAGATGAATCAAGAAAGCCTTCCTGGGGGGAAGAAATTTTAAGTTTGAATTTGAAGAATGACAGGATCATAGAGCAGTGAAGTTGATAGATGAGGATATTCTGAATAAAGGCAATGATAACTGAAAGCACAGTTAGGAATTAGTAAGCTTTAACGAGAAATTGGAGTTGTTTACTAGGTCAAAAGATCATAGAAAAATAGAATCTTTGGAACTTTAAAGATTATGTAGTCCAACCCCTCATCTAGTATATAAATATCCTCTATTAGTAGTGGTCTCAAAAGTGGAGGAGCCAAGCTCACTCCAAGTCACCTGTGACCAACCAGTTGGAAAGTAGGGAAATAGTTTGCTTCTTACCCACACTTATATCTAGTTATGAGGGTTATATTGAATTGGATTATATCCAACACAATGACCCCCCTCTTCGATGCTACCCTCCTCTGTTTCTTCTCAATACAAGCCTCCTATATGGCTGCTTCACTGTGGGCCCCTCAAGATGGTTATAACCTAACCCTACCCAGGCAACTGTGAAGGCACAGTTCCTCATACCCTAAGTGCCATACACACACGATTTTATATTTTAGTGGAAAAGAATAAGTAGTACAGAATGAGCAGGTATGAATAGGTTGTGATTATATAATTTTTCTCCAAAAATATATCTTTTTTAAACTTTCTTATTTCTGTTAAGGATAACACCATCCTTCTAACCACCCAGTTTTGCAACCTTGGCATTGTCCTTGATTCTTTGCTTTCTACCACATATCCATTCAGTTGTCAAATCTTGTTATTTCTACCTATACATCAAGTTTTGTACCTGCCCTCTTCTCTCTGCTCCCATAGCCCCCACCCAAGTTTAAGCCCTTGTCATCTTTCATCAGGACTATTGAAATGATCTCTCTCTCTCTCTTTTTTTTTTTTTACAACTCAGAGTTTATTGTTCTAATACACCCAAGAAGATGCAAGAACTTCTGTGACAAATATACAGAAAAAAGGGAGAGCAATACAGAACAGACATTTAGCTTAAATTCTTTGCAATTTTTGGTCGGTGACCCTACAAGCATGGGTATTGGTCTTTAGTTTTTTAAATTTTTTTTTTAAATTAATAAAGTATTTTTTTTCAGTTACATGTAAAGATAGTTCTCAACCTTTGTTTATACAAGCTTTACAATTTCAGATTTTTCTCCCTCCCTCCCCTCCCTCCCCCCTCCCCTAGACAGCAGGTAATCTGATATAGGTTTTATATATATATACACACACACACACACATAATAGCATTAATCCTATTTCCGCATTAGTCATGTTATAAGAGAAAAAAATCAGAGCAATGATGGAAAACCTCAAAATAGAAAAAAAAAACAATAGCATCAAAAACAAAAGAAATAGTATGGTTCATTTAGTATCTATACTCCGCAGTTCTTTTTTTTTTTTTTTTTCCTGGATTTGGAGATCCTCTTGCATCACAAGTTCCCTGGAACTCTTCTGTACCATAGCACTGGTGAGAAGAATATAGTCCATCATAGTAGATCAACACTCAATGTTGATGTTACTGTGTACAATGTTCTTCTGGTTCTGCTCATCTCACTCATCATCAGCCCATGCAAGACCCTCCAGGTTTCTCTGAACTCATCGTTTCTTATAGCACAATACTATTCCATTGTATTCATATACCACAACTTGTCCAGCCATTCCCCAAGTGATGGGCACCCCCTCAACTTCCAATTCTTTGCCACCACGTAAAGAACACCTATAAATATTTTTGTACATGTGGGTCCCTTTCCCCCTTCCATGATCTCTTTGGGAAAAAGACCCGAAAGTGGTATTGCTGGGTCAAAGGGTATGCACAGCTTTATCGCCCTTTGGGCATAATTCCAAATTGCTCTCCAGAATGGTTGAATCAGTTCACAGCTCCACCAACAATGGATTAGTGTTCCAATTTTCCCACAGCTTCTCCAACATTTAATATTTTCCTTTTTTGTCATTTTAGCCAATCTGATAGGTGTCAGGTGGTACCTCAGAGTTGTTTTTATTTGCATCTCTCTAATCATTAGAGATTTAGAGCATTTTTTCATATAGGAACAGATAGCTTTGGATTCTTCATCAGAAAACTGCCTGTTCATATCCTTTGACCATTTCTCAATTGGGGAATGACTTGGGTTCTTATAAATTTGATTTAGTTCCCTATATATTTTAGAGATGAGGCCTTTATCAGAAGTACTGGCCTCAAAAATTGTTTCCCAGCTTTCTGCCTCCCTTCTAATTTTGGATGCATTCCTTCTGTTTGTACAAAAATTTTTTAATTTAATGTAATCAAAATCATCCACTTTGCATTTTATAATATACTCTATCTCTTGTTTGGTCAAAAACTGTTTTCCTTTCCAAAGATCTGAGAGGTAGACTATTCCTTTCTCTCCTAATTTACCTATGGTATCACCTCTTATGTCTAAATCATGTATCCATTTTGACCTTATTTTAGTATAAGGTGTAAGATGTTGGTCTATGCCTAATTTCTGCCATACTATCTTCCAGTTTTCCCAGCAGTTTTTGTCAAATACTGAGTTCCTATCCCAGAAGCTGGAGTCTTTGGGTTTATCAAACACTGCATTACTAGTGTCATTTACTACTGCATTTCCTGAGCCTAGCCTATTCCATTGATCTACCACTCTATTTTTTAGCCAGTACCAGATAGTTTTGATGACTGCCGCTTTATAGTAAAGCTCCAGGTTTGGTACCGCTAACCCACCTTCCTGTGAATTTTTTTTCATTATTTCCCTGGATATTCTTGATTTTTTTGTTTTTCCAGATGAATTTTGTTATTATTTTTTCTAGCTCTATAAAATAATTTTTAGGTAGTCTGATTGGTATGGCACTGAATAAGTAAATTAATTTAGGCAGTATTGTCATTTTTACTATATTAGCTCTGCCTATCCATGAGCAATTGATATCTTTCCAATTATTTAGATCTGATTTGATTTGTGTGAAGAGTGTTTGGTAGTTGTGTTCATAGAGTTCCTGGGTTTGTCTTGGCAAGTAGACTCCCAAGTATTTTATATTATCTACTGTTACTTTAAATGGAATTTCTCTTTCTATCTCTTGCTGCTGGACTTTGTTGGTCATGTATAGAAATGCTGATGATTTATGTGGATTTATTTTATATCCTGCTACTTTGCTAAAGTTGTTAATTGTTTCAAGTAATTTTTGAGTTGATTCTTGAGGATTCCTTAAGTATACCATCATATCATCTGCAAAGAGTGATAGTTTTGTTTCCTCCTTGCCTATTCTAATTCCTTTAATTCCTTTCTCTTCTCTGATTGCTAAAGCTAACATTTCTAGGACAATATTAAATAATAGGGGTGATAATGGACATCCCTGTTTCACCCCTGATCTTATTGGGAAGGCCTATAATTTATCTCCATTGCATATAATACTTGCTGATGGCTTTAGGTAGATACTGTTTATTATTTTAAGGAAAGCTCCCCCTATTCCTAAACTCTCCAGTGTTTTTATTAGGAATGGGTGTTGTACTTTGTCAAAAGCTTTCTCTGCATCTATTGAGATAATTCTATGATTTTGGTTGGTTTTCTTGTTGATGTGGTTGATTATGTTAATAGTTCTCCTAATATTGGACCAGCCCTGCATTCCTGGTATAAATCCCACCTGGTCATAGTGTATTATCCTGGTGATCACTTGCTGTAATCTCCTTGCTAATATCTTATTTAAGATTTTAGCATCAATATTCATTAGGGAAATTGGTCTATAATTTTCTTTCTCTGTTTTTGCTTTGCCTGGTTTTGGTATCACCACCATATTTGTGTCATAAAATGAATTTGGTAGAACTCCTTCTTCACCTATTTTTCCAAATAATTTGTACAATATTGGAATTAGTTGTTCTTTAAATGTTTGGTAAAATTCACCCGTAAACCCATCTGGCCCTGGGGATTTTTTCTTAGGGAGTTCATTAATGGCTTGTTCAATTTCTTTTTCTAATATGGGTTTATTTAGGGATTTTATTTCTTCTTCAGTTAACCTGGGCAGTTTGTATTTTTGTAAATATTCATCCATTTCATTTAGATTGTCAAATTTGTTGGCATACAGTTGGGCAAAATAATTCCTAATTATTGATTTAATTTCCACTTCATTGGTGGTAACATCCCCTTTTTCGTTTTTGATACTGGTAATTTGGTTTTCTTCTTTCTTTTTTTTAATCAAATTAACCAATATTTTATCTATTTTATTGGTTTTTTCATAAAACCAGCTCTTAGTTTTATTGATTAATTCTATAGTGTTTTTGCTTTCAATCTTATTAATTTCTCCTTTGATTTTCAGGATCTCTAATTTAGTGTCTAATTGGGGATTTCTAATTTGTTCTTTTTCTAGCTTTTTAAGTTGCATGCCCAATTCATTAATCTCCTCTTTCTCTTTTTTATTCATGTAAGCATTTAGAGCTATAAATTTTCCCCTAAGCACTGCTTTGGCTGCATCCCATAGATTTTGGTATGTTGTCTCATTACTGTCATTTTCTTGGATATAGTTATTGATTGTTTCTATGGTTTCTTGTTTGGCCCATTCATTCTTTAGAATGAAATTATTCAGTTTCCAATTGATTTTCATTCTACTTTTCCCTGGCTCTTTCTTACATGTAATTTTTATTGCATCATGATCTGAAAAGGATGCATTTACTATTTCTGCCTTTCTACATTTAACTATGATGTTTTTGTGCCCTAATACATGGTCAATTTTTGAAAATGTGCCATGTACTGCTGAGAAAAAGGTATATTCCTTTCTATCTCCATTCAATTTTCTCCAGAAATCTATCATGTCTAACTTTTCTAGTAATCTATTCACCTCTTTCACTTCTTTCTTATTTATTTTTTGGCTAAATTTATCTAATTCTGAGAGGGGGAGATTCAGATCCCCCACTAGTATAGTATTACTGTCTAATTCCTCTTGTAACTCATTTAACTTCTCCTCTAAGAACTTGGATGCTATACCACTTGGTGCATACATATTTAATATTGATATTACTTCATTATCTATAGTACCTTTAAGTAAGATGTAATTTCCTTCCTTATCTCTTTTAATGAGATCTATTTTTGCCTGCACTTTGTCTGAGATAAGGATTGCTACCCCTGCCTTTTTTACTTTAGCTGAGGCATAATATATTCTGCTCCAGCCTTTTACCTTTACTCTGTGTGTATCTCTCTGCTTGAAATGTGTTTCTTGTAAACAGCATATTGTAGGGTTCTGGTTTTTAATCCACTCTGCAATTCGCTTCCGTTTTATAGCAGAGTTCATCCCATTCACATTCACAGTTATTATTACTGACTGTCTATTCCCCTCCATTCTATTTACCCCCTTTGTACTTTTCCCCCCTTCTTTCACCCTATTCCTCCTCACCGACGTTTTACTTCTTACCCCTGCCTCCCCCAATCTGCCCTCCCTTTTTATCACCCCCCTCTCTTTTCTTTACCCTTTTCTCCCTTGCTTTTGTCCTCCCTTCTATCAGTCCCCCCTTTCCCTTCCCCTTTTGTTTCCCTAAAGAATGAGTTAAGTTTCTTTATCCCAATGAATGTATATGTTATTCCCTCTTTGAGTCAAATCTAATGAGAATAGGGTTGAAACAATGTTCCCCCCTCCTTTCTTTCCCTCTATTGTAATAGGGGTTTTTTTTCCACCTCTTCATATGATATAATTCATCCCATTCCTCCTCCCCTTTCCTCTCCTCCCCATAGACTCCCTTTTTAACCCCTTAATTCTTTTCTATCATCACATCAAAGAAAATTTATATTTATACCCTCTACGTAAAGTCCTTCTCTCTGTCCAAATACATTTACAGTTCTTAAGAGTTATGAGTATTATCTTCCTGTGTAGGGATATAAACAGTTTAACCTAATAGGGTAACATTCCCCCCCCCCTTTACCTTTTTAAACTTCTCTTGAGTCTTGTATGTTGAAATCGAATTTTCTATTCAGTTCTGGTCTTTTCACCAGGAAAGATTGAAAGTCCCCAATGTCATTAAATGTCCATCTTTTCCCCTGAAAGAAAATGCACATTTTTGCTGGGTAATAGATTCTCGGCTGCAATCCAAGCTCTTTTGCCTTCCGGAATATCATATTCCAAGCCTTGCGGTCCTTTAATGTTGAAGCTGCCAGGTCCTGAGCAATCCTGACTGTGGCTCCATGATATTTAAATTGCTTCTTTCTGGCTGCTTGGAGTATTTTCTCCTTCACCTGATAATTCTGGAATTTGGCTACAATATTCCTTGGAGTTTTCCTTTTGGGGTCTCTTTCAGGTGATCGGTGGATTCTTTCAATGATGATTTTATCCTCTGATTCTATGATATCAGGGCAGTTCTCCTTAATAATTTCCTGGAATATGGTGTCTAGATTCTTTTTCTGGTCATGGCTTTCAGGCAGTCCAATGATTCTCAAATTGTCTCTCCTCGATCTGTTTTCCAGATCAGTTGTCTTTCCAATGAGGTATTTCACATTTTCTTCTATTTTTTCATTCTTTTAATTCTGCTTGACTGATTCCTGGTGTCTCATGGATTCCTTATCTTCCAACTGTCCAATTTTAATTTTTAAAGCATTGTTTTCTTCAGTAAGATTATGCACCTTTTTTTCCATTTGGCCAAGTGAATTTTTTAAGGCACTGTTTTCTTCAATGAGATTATGCACCTTTTTTTCCATTTGGCCAGATGAATTTTTTAAGGCATTGTTTTCTTCAATGAGATTATGCACCTTTTTTTCCATTTGGCCAATTGAATTTTTTAAGGCATTGTTTTCTTCAGTGAAATTATGCACTTTTTTTTCCATTTGGCCAGTCAATCTTTGTGCTTCCTTTTCCAAGCTGCTGATTCTTTTTTCATAGTTTTCTTGTTTTGCTTTCATTTCTCTCCCCATTTTTTCTTCTACCTCTCTCAATTGATTTTTAAAATCCTTTTTGAGCTCTTCCAGGAAGGCTTTTTGTTCCTGAGACCAATTCACCTTCCCTCGTGAGGCTTCACATGTAGGCAATTTGAGGGTATTATCCTCATCTGAGTTTGCGTTGGCTTCTTCCCTATTGATACAGAAGTTCTCAATGGAGAGGGCTCTTTTTTGCTTCTTACTCATTATTGCAGCTTACTTATTTATTTTTTAAGTTGAGGTCTGCTCTCGGGGCACCAGAGTCCCTGTTTTGGGCTTCTTGTGCAGGGGTATAGGTGCTGTGTGACTGGGTTTTTACTCTGAGGCCTTTATGGTGTGTGGAGATCCCCCGCCCTGCACTTCCTGTCTGGGTGCGCTCGGCCAGCCAGGCGCCCGCTCCTGGCGCTGACCCGTTCGTCGCCCTCCCGGCCAGTGCAGGTAGGTTTTTCCACTGTCCTTCTTGGCCACCAGATTTTTGAACCAGGTTCCAGGGGCCTCAGTTGTTTGGCTGTGGCCCGCAGCTCCTGCTGACTTTCCCTGACCTCCTCGGCGCTGGGTTGCTGCCCTGCGCTGGGCCTCCCTTTTGCCCAAGTCAGACCGACCTTTTCTTGAAGTCTTCTAAATTATTTCTGGTTGGAGGACTGTGTCTCTCTGTCCCTTTGCAGGTTCTGTAGTTTCAGAATCCGTCCAGAGGCTTGATTTAATATTCTTTTTGAGGGAACAGAAGGAGAGCTCAGGCAGTTTGCTGCTTCCTCTCCACCATTTTGGCTCCGCCCCCTAAAATTTGTTTTAATAAGCTGTAAGCGGCCTGTTTCTGGGTGCTCTTAAGTTGCTCCAGGTTTAAAGGAGGAAAATATATAAAATCAGTTGGTCATGTGAGTCTAATAAAATAGGATGTTGAAACTTGCTATGCAGCTCAGAACCTATTCCTTAGATATTAAGCAATGATTTCTTAATAGGTCTCTTTGCCTCACATCTTTCCTTTCTCCAGCTTATCCTCCACCCAGCTTTCTAAGTGTTTTTTCCAAAGTTCGGGTCTAATCATGACAGTTCCTGAATTAGTAAACTCTAATGGCTCCCTATTGACTTTACGATTAAATAGCTTTTCATCTTTATCCTGTACTTTTTCATTTTCTATTTCTGTGTGTAATAATGTACATAATTATTGTTATAGTCGTGCATTGAATTTTTTATAAAGAAATAAATATAATGTATTTGGAGTCCTTCGTATAAATATTTTTACTTATAGCGTACATGATTAAAATTTTAGAGACCACTAATTTATAGCATCCAAGACAGTCATTTAATAGCACTCTTGAAGAGGCATGAGGCATGTCTTGTCCAGACAAAACTGGGGCTCATAGATGAAAGATACAGGGAGACAATTTTGTTTTTTAGTATCAGGAAGAATGTTCTATCAACTGGAGAAGTCCAAACAAAAGAATGGGCATGCCTTATGAGGTAGTGAATACTAAGAGTGTTCAAGGAGAAGCTGAATGACCATCTGTAATGTAGGCTATCAAAGAAGGAATTTATTCACTAATCAGGGAAAGAGTAGGTGATATCTAAGGTCCCTTCTCATTCTTATATTCTTTTGTTCTAGGTTTTTGGTATGTCACAATTTTGGATTGGAGCTATTACAAGCTATTTTATATAGTTGAATTCATTTTAGGAGCTCCCATGATTGTGTAAGGTTGTAGTGACAAAGGGGTGGTCAGATTTCATTTGTTACATCATGTCATATTTGATTAATCTTTTTCTTCTTCAGTTTTTACCTAAAACTTTCCTTTGGTTTATCTATTTGGACATCAAAAATCAAATTAAATATCACCAAAGTAGATTATTTCATAATGTGATAATGAGCACCTTTCATTAAATCCTCTTATTAATTCTGACTCAAATGCTGGCAGTGCTTAAGAATTGAGTGTGCCAGAAACAGAAATAACAAATTAGAACTTGGCAAACATATTTATCTCTCTATTACTGAGAATGTTACATTTGATAATTTCATTTTGAAATTCATCTAACCCAAACCTAACAACACATAGCTAACAGATTTATATAGTTTCTTCTAAATGCTTAAACAAGCTTTTATTTTTGGAGAGAATGTGGACAGTTTGGGACATTTAAAAACATATTTTCAAAATTATCACTGTTTTATATGACAGCAGTAAATATATCTGCAAAGTTAATAAATATGCAGAATATCTTACAAAAGATTAAACTACATATAATCTTGCCCCTGAACTATGATGTGTATTTAATTGAACTGCAGCATGAAATAGTTATGTCTTGGGCCACATGATGGTGCTATATACTGGCCATATAACAAAATGTAGGCTTGAGTTACATATTTTAGTTTATAAGGTTGTACAAAAAGCTGATAGCTTCATATCTTTTAAAATCAGGTTTGAACTGCCTCTTAACACTCTAGAGGCTAATTTTCACTTCAGAGAGGATGTTATGGTACCAATTAACTCTAATGAAACCTAGTGCCACTCTGTTCTGTATATTATGGGCTTCATAATTACATCTGATAAAAGGAAAATGTAGAAAATGGTGTTTATTTTTAATAGAACTCTGTGGATTTTTTTTTGGCCTTCTCCTACATATAACTTTTGAGGTAAATTTGTTCACTTTTGGTTCATTGTTTTATTATATATCCTGTTCCTTTAGTGCAGTAATTGTGTCTATGACACTTATAATTTCTTATTCTGCCTTTATTGGAGTCATTATAAATTACAAGTTAAGAAATGTGAAAATAAACCTGATATATTTTTATTTATATAACTACACAGATGTATATATTTGGAGTCAGTCTTATACATATTTACCTCTTTCATAAAGTTTTATCATGACCTAAAATTAAAACTTTTATTTTACATTTTATACTTTTCATGAATAGAAAGTAAAAAATGAAAGTTTTGATGTATTTTTCCTTATACAGTCTTTAAAAAAAAAGATTTCTGTCCTGAACCCTAGGAGAATTATTGGTAAAACTGTTTCACATTCCTCTTCCACAGGGCTATCTTGGTTGCATACTGGTAGGTCATGATAAGGTTGTTTACCCCAAAGGGATTTTCCAATACTGGTGCCACCAAGATTTTCTAACCTGATCTCATTTTACATATCTCTACATATTCTCTGTTCTTTTAAATTCCTCCCCATTTTATAAAGTCCAATTCAAACACTATCCCCTCCATGAAGCCTGATTCTAATTTGTCCTCACACTTGTGGATCCTTTACCACCCAAGGCCTTACTTTTTTTTTTCATTTCACTAATGCACTTATAATAGGTTTACAGGATCATAGATTTAGACATGGAAGGGACGGTAGATTCTTTCTAGTCCAGTCTTGTAATTTCACAAATGATGGAAGCTAAGTGAGTTTTCTAATGTTAACATAGGTAGTGTTAGAAGCTGTTGCAGTGAGGGTTAAGTGACTTCCCTAGGGTTATACAGCTTGTAAGTGTCAAGTGTCTGAGGCTGAATTTGAACTCAGGTCCTCCTGAATCCAAGGCTGGTGTTTTATCCACTGCACCACCTAGTTGCCAAGGAATAATTTCTTAGGTTGGTCCAATTAACACAGTTCTATTTTAAGATCTCACTTGATCACTATGATTACTAATTTTGTGGTTTAAAAAAAAGTAAATCCTTGATTTTAAACATTTCCATTCCTTGAGAGTCTCTTATTTCCTCCTATTTTGAGCTAATTTTGGGGGGTATATTTTATATTTTAGGGGCTCATAATTTATCCTACACACTATATGGTTTTTACTCAGGACTTTCTGGAATAGAGCTGCTCTTTCAACTTTATTGCATCTGTGAATGGGCTAATCATTGTCTTTACAGTCTCTCCCTCATTATTTGAGGGATTCTGATTCTTGTTATCAAGAAATACTCAGCTACTTGAGACAATGATTTTCTGGCCATAGAGGATCTACTTAATGGTGAGGGCAGACCATCATTTTTAGCTATTTTGAGCATGTATCTAGGGATCAAATAGTTATCAAAGGAATTCAGTACCAACAGGAATGGCAAATTGAAATGAATGAAAAAAGCCTAGAAACAGGCATTTCATTGAAGGATTTTTGGGGGATGATATTTAGCATTTTTTTTTTTTTTTAGTGAGGCAATTGGGGTTAAGTGACTTGCCCAGAGTCACACAGCTAGTAAATGTTAAGTGTCTGAGGCCGGATCTGAACTCAGGTACTCCTGACTCCAGGGCTGGTGCTCTATCTACTGCGCCACCTAGCTGCCCCGATATTTAGCATTTTTAAATAAATGTATGCTCTTTGCAAGTAGGGATGCTTCAATTATATTTATGTCCCTGAATCCCAGTGCTGTTGTGTGTAGTAAGAACTTAACTTGTTGGTTGGTTGTTGACAATGCCCTTCAGCAGTGCAGATCCCAAGTGTGCTTCAGGCTCTCCATGCTTACTCTGGACTTCATGAAGATGCCAGTGAAACAGTCTGCCAGGCTACCTGTCATCATTTGTCTATACCACTTGTGTAATTTAAAATTCTAAATGTGCGTTCTAATCTATTCCCCCAGTTTTGGGGGAAACTGACTAAAATCACTGTTAAAACGAGTTTAGATTTTTAAGGATTTATTGAAATATAGAAAGAGAAAGATTGAGAACAGAATTCCTACAACCTCGCAATCCTATCTTTCCTCAGCTCCTCTCCATCATTCTCTGCTATCACCACCAAGTCAGGAACCAAAAAGACAGTGCTCTTTGTGCAGGCTCCCCTTTCCTCCTTCCTGTTCCCTCCCAGAATGGGGAGGTTCTTCAAGCTGGTTGGTTGATTGGGCCGGAAGTTCAAAGTTTTTTTAGATTCTGAGAACCATGCTTTCTTAAGTACTCTCAAGTACCAGCCAGATGTGCTCAGAGTCTAGTCAACTACAAATCCAGTCAAGTCAGCCAGTAATCCACTCAGGTGGGCTCCTGAGTATCTGCCAAATCTCACCTATCATATTCCATTATCTTGACACACTTCACTGACCCATCCTCTTTTTCTGTAACCTTTACTTCTGCTCTTTGGTGGTTCTCCTTTCTTGTATGTTATGATCTGCTCACACCCATCAGGAACCCTTCCATTGCCTTCTGTGCAATATTAATTTTCAGTTGTTCAGAGACTGCTGTGTTCCATGTTATACAGCCACTATCCTTCTAGAATACTGGCTCTAAAAAGATGGGCCTTTGTGTTCTGGGAGATGATTAGGATTAATAAAAGAGCTTTACTGTTTCTTTTTCTTTTCTTTGCAGGGCAGTGAGGGTTAAGTGACTTGCCCAAGGTTACACAGCTAATAAGTGTCAAGTTTCTGAGGCCAGATTTGAACTCAGATCCTCCTTAATCCAGGACTGGTGCTTTATACACTGCACTATCTAACTGCCCCCCAAGAGCTTTATTATTTCTTGAAGACAATTCACCCCACTGCTCTCATCCTATTCATTCATTCATTTGTTTGTTTGTTTATTTATTTATTTAGTGGGACAATGAGGGTTAAGTGACTTGCCCGAGGTCACACAGCTAGTAAGTGTCAAATGTCTGAAGTCGTATTTGAACTCAGGTCCTCCTGAATCCAGAGCTAGTGCTTTATCCATTACACTACCTAGCTGGCCCCCTCTCATCCTATTTAGATATGGAACTAACTCATTGTTGATTTGTACTATCTGTTCCAGTTACAGATGTTGATAGATGAGCTCTGTACATTGTTCATCCAATGTCATGCCATAATCTGGGTAAAAGATATTATTCATCCACTTAGAATTTCCTGTTCATATGATCAGGTCAAACTCTTTGAGTGGTTAGAGATCTCTTCCTGAGGCTCTGCAGTGTTCCAGGGCTTCATTCAATCAGCATTATATTATTACTATTACTACTACTAGTATTATTATTATTATAATTATTAGTGAGGCAATTGGGGTTAAGTGACTTGACCAGGGTCACACAGCTAGTGTCAAATATCTGAGGCTGGATATGAACTCAGGTCCTTCTGAATCCAGGGCTGGTGCTCTATCCACTGTGCCACCTAGCTGCCCCAGCATTATATTATTCATAAATAGTAACATCTGGAAAATTTCACAGGGAATCCCTTTTCAACTTGGATTCTGTGCTAGATCTCCTTCATGACAGCAGCCTATACCTTTGTTGAGAATCCATCTCCCTGTTTTCTTACTTGACCAAATATCTACAATAAGAGGATTACTGAACAACGTTCTCTCTTTTGTACCCTATGTCAAGGACTATTGAAAAATTTTGATGTATGGATATGTAACACCTTTTGGAAGAGAGTCTTTAAGGTGGCATTTTGCGCTTCTGCATCCAATGTTTTTGCATAATAAACAATTACAGTGGAATCTTGTATTCTATATCTTTTAGTCATTTGTGTGATGGTAAAATTAAGGTCTGCTGTGGAATATTGCTTACAGAAGCTCATCTATTTACTGCTAATATCCTCTGTATATTAGCATATGGGGATGCTTCTCATAAAATTTTGTATAGATGGGAAAGTAGACATACAGGTTGATATTCAATCAGTCACTCTTTCCCAGCATTAATAAGGTTTGAGATTTTCCCCCCACAACTTTGATATTTTTCCCTGCTTCAGTCTCCTTAAGAATGTGCTCATAATTGCATTTCCTTCTGTGTGGATTTTCTCTATTTACATTTGGTACAATCTTAATGCTTTAACCATCTCTGGTTTCTTTTCTACCTATTCTATAAGTATATCTGACGCTGCTATTAAAGTCCAACTTTGGTCTTAATGATAAAAACAGTCTCTGATAAAAATCTTTTTAGACCTTTTCCATTTTCTTCATTTTTATTCTCCCTGCATTTTTATATTTATTTTAAAATTTTATTACTTATTTATTTTTAACATTCTTTTTCCTTTTTTTGAGGTAATTGGGGTTAAGTGACTTTGCCCAGGGTCACACAACTATTAACATTAGTTTAAAATTTTTAAAGTTCCAAACTCTCTCCTTCTCATATCCTTCACTACCCACAGAAAAGACAAGCAATATGATATCATGTGGAATCATGCAAACACATTTCCATTTTAGCCATATTCAAAAAAAGTAAACAAGAGTGAGAAAATTATACTTCATTTTGCACTCATTTCACCAGTTCTCTCTCTGGAGGTTGATGACGTTTTTCCATCACGAGTCCTTTGGAATTGTCTTGGATCACTGTATTGATCAGAGTAGCAAAATCTTTCACAGTTGATCATCTTTATAACATTGATGTTACTGGCACAATGATCTCCTGCTTCTTCTCACTTCACTTGACTTCAGTTCATATAGATCTTGCCTTTTTTTGTGAAACCACTCTGCCTCATCATTTCTTAGAACACAATAATACTCCATCACAATAATATGCTACAACTTGTTCAGCCATTCCCTAAATGATGGGCATCCTTTCAATTTCTACTTCTTTGTCACCACAAAAAGAGCTGCCATAAATATTTTCAATAGTATTTAATTTTCTTCCAATTATATGTAAAGACAATTTTTAGTATGCATTTTTACAAGATTTCGAGTTCCAAATTTTTCTCCTTCCCTCCCTACCCTCCCCCTTCCTAAAATGGTAAGTGATCTGATGTTATTTTTTCATAGTGTTTTGTTTTATTTTTTTCCAATTACATGTAAAGATAGTTTTCAGCATTCATTTTTCTAAGATTTTGAGTTCCAAATTTTTCTCCTTCCCTTCCATCCCTCTCCCTTCCTAAAATGGTAAGCAATTTGATATAAGTCATATATGTGCAATCATGTGACATATTTCCATATTAGGCACCATTATGAAAGAAGAAACAGACCAAAAGGAAAAAGCCAGAAAAAATAAATAGAAAAAAGTATGCATCGATCTGTGTTCAGAGTCCATCAGTTCTTTATCTGGATGTGGATAGCACTTTCCACCATGAGTCCTTTGGAATTGTCTTGGATTAGCGTATTGATCAGAGTAGCAGAGTCTTTCACAGTTGATCATCTTTATAACATTGATGTTACTGAGCACAATGATCTCCTGCTTCTTCTCACTTCACTTTGCCTCAGTTCATATAGATCTTGCCATGTTTTTTGTGAAACTTATCTGCCTCATCATTTCTTAGAACACAATAATATTCCAACACAATAATATGGCACAACTTATTCAGCCATTCTCCAATTGATGGGTGTCCCCTCAATTTCCAATCTTTTGCTACCACAAAAAGAGCTGCTATTAATATTTTTGCACATATAGGTCCTTTTCCTTTTTTATGTATCTTTGGGATACAGACTTAGTAGTGGTTAAAGGGTATGCACAATTTAGTAGCCCTTTGGACATTGTTCCATATTGCTCTCCAGAATGGTTCAACTAGTTCACAACTCCACCAACAGTGCATTAGCATCCCAATTTTCCCGCATCCTCTTCAACATTAATCATTTCCCTTTTTTTGTCATATTATCCGATCTGATAGGTGTGAGGTGGTATTTCAGAATTGTTTTAATTTGCATTTTCTAATCAAAAGCAATTTAGAACACTTATTAATATTATAGCTTTGATTTCTTCATTTGAAAACTGCCTTTTCATATCCTTAGACCATTTGTCAATCTGGGAATGGTTTGTATTCTTATAAATTTGACTCAGTTCTCTATATATTTGAGAAATGAAACCTTTATCAGAGACACTTGTTTTAAAGATTATTTCACAGCTTTCTGCTTTCCTTCTGATCTTGGTTGTATTGGTTTTGTTTGTGTAAAAGCTTTTTAATTGAATATAATCAAAATTATCTATTTTATATTTCATAAGGTTATAAATTTATTAATTGTTTGGTCATGAGTTCATAAATCTGAGAGATAGACTATTTCTTACTCTTCTAATATGTGTGTGGTTTCACTCTTTATGTCTAAAATCATGTACCCATTTTGACATTCTCTTGGTATACAGTGTGAGATGTTTGTTTATACCTAGTTTGTGTCCTATTGTTTTCGTTTCTTTTTTTTTTTTCTTTTTCCATTTTTTCCCGCAGAGCAATGAGGGTTAAGTGACTTGCCCAGGGTCCCACAGATACTAAGTGTCAGTGTTTGAGGCAAGATTTGAACTCAGGTCCTCCTGAATACAGGGCTCGTGCTTTATCCACTGTGCCACCTAGCTGCCCCTGTTTTCCAGTTTTCTTAGCAGTTTTTGTTAAATAGTGAGTTCTTATGCCAGAGGCTGGCATCTTTGGGTTTATCAAGTACTAGCTTACTATGGTCATGGACCACTGTATCTTGTGTAGCCAATCTTTTCACTGAGTTATTACTCTATTTTTTATCTAGTACCAGATAATTTTGATAATTGCTGCTTTATAATATTGTCTGAGATCTGTTATTGCTAGACTGTTTTCCCCTATGTATTTTTTCCCACTAATTCCCTTGATATTCTTGACCATTTGCTCTTTCACACAAATTTTTTGTTACTTTTTCTAGCTCCATCAACTATTTTTTGGGGGTAATTTGATAGATATAACACTGAATAACTAAATTAGTTTAGACAGAATTGTCATTTTTATTATATTGGCTCAGCCTATCTATCTATGAGCAATTGATATTTTCCCAGTTGTTTAAGTCTAACTTTATTTGCTTGAAAAGTGTTTTGTAATTGTATTCATATAATTCCTAGGTTTGTGATGGCAGGTATACTCCCAAGTATTTTGTATTGTTAATAGTTATTTTAAGTGGAATCTCTCTTTTTGTCCCTTGTTGCTGGACTTTGGTGGTCATATAAAGAAATGCTGATGATTTATATGGGTTTATTCTTATATCCTGCAACTTTGCTAAATTTGTTAATTATTTCAGGTAGTTTTTCAGTTGATTCTCTAGAATTCTCTAAGTATACCATTGTATCATCTGCAAGAGTGGTAGTTTTATTTGTTCATTGCCTCTTTAATTCCTTCAATTTCTTTTTCTTCTTTTATTGCTATAGATAATGTTTCTAATCCAATACTGAATAACAATGATGATAATAGGCATCCTTACTTCACCCCGATCTTATTGGGAAGACTTCTAGCTTATCCCCATTATAGATAATGCTTGCTGATGGTTTTAGATAGATACTGCTTATCATTTTAAAGAACACTCCCTTTATTCCTATGCTCTATATTAGGTTTTTTTAAAGATAGGAATGGGTGCTATATTTTGTCAAAAAGTTTTTTCAGCATCTATTGAAATAATATGATTTCTGTTGGTTTTGTTATTGACATAGTCAATTGTATTAATAGTTTTCCTAATATTGAAGCCACCCTGCATTCATGGTAAAAATCCTATGCGGTCATAATGTATGATCCTTGTGATACATCGCTGTAATCATTTTGCTTGCATCATATTCTAAATTTTTGCCTCAATATTCATTAGGGAAATTGGTCTATAATTTTCTTTCTCTGTTTTAGGTCTTCCTTGTTTAGGTATCAGCACCATATTTGTGTCATAAAAGGAATTTGGTAGTATTTCTTCTTTGACTGTTTTTCCAAATAGTTTATATGGTATTGGAATTAGTCTTTCTTTAAATGTTTGGTAGAAATCACTTGTGAACCCATCAAGCCCTTGGAATTCTTTCTTTTTTTTTTTTCAGCAACAAACATTTATTTTATTTTCCAGTTACATGTAAGGGTACTTTTCAACATTCATTTTCATAAGATTTAGAGTTCCAAATTTTTCTCCCTCCCTCCCTTTCCTCCCCCCTCCACAAGATTGCAATTAGGTTATATATATATATACAATCCACAAGTGTTCTTTTTATCAGTTCTTTCTATAGGGGTGCATAGTAAGCTTCCTCATTAGTTCCTTGGGATTGTCTTGGATCATTGCATTGCTGAGAGTACTTAAGTCATTCATAATTGCTCGATGAACAATACTGCTGTCAATATGCACAATGTCCTCCCAGTTCTGCTCACTTCATTATACATCGATGTTCATTAGTCTTTCCAGGTTTTTCGGGGATCATCCTGTTTGTCATTTCCTGTAGCACAAGACCATTCCACTACAATCATATAGCACAGCTTTTTTCATAATTCCTCAATTGATGGACATTCCCTTGATTCTCAATTCTTAGCCTCCACCAAGAGTTGCTATAAATATTTTTTGTACAATTTTCCTCCCTTTTCTCTTTTTCATGATTACTATTGTTAACTGTTTCCCTTCCATCCTATTCTCTTCTCCATGATATTTATAATATTATCCATCTTCTTTCATCCTATCACTCTTCAAAAGGGATTTGCTTCTGTCTGTCCCCTCCCCCACTCTGCCCTTCCTTCTTTTGCCCCTCTCTCTTTATCCCCTTCCCCTCCTATTTTCCTGCAGGGTTATAGAGATTACTCCACCCAATTGAGTGTGTACATTAGTCCCTCCTTGAGCCAATTCTAATGAGATTGAGATCTTTGAGCCAATTCTGATGAGTGTTAGGCTCATTTACTGCCCAGATTAAATAGATTACTCCACCCAGTTGGGCGTGTGTGTATGAGTCCCTCCTTGAGGCAGCTCTGATGAGTTTAAGGTCTTTGAGCCTTTTCTGATGAGTGTAAAATTGATTTACTGCCCTGCTCCTCTCCCATCTCTTCACCCACTCCATAAGCCTTTTCTTATTTCTTTCATGTAGGATTTCACCTCTGCCCTTCCCCTCCCCCAATGAATTCCCTTCACCCCTCAATTTAACCCTAAAGATGTCATCACCTAGCTAAGTGGACAAAGCATCACCCCTGGACCCAGGGGGATCCCAGCCAAAACCCGGCCTCAGACACAAGACAATCACCCACTGTATGACCCCAGGTATGTCCCCCAGCTCCATTTTTTTTTATGGTTCTCTAGGGTCTTATAATTGGAAGTTAAATTTGCCATTCAGTTCAGGTCTTTTCATCACAAATATCTGAAAGTCTTCTTTTTCATTAAAGTCCCATTTTTTCCACTGAAAGATTATGCTGAGTTTTGCTGGGTAGGTGATTCTTGGTTGTAATCCCATTTCCTTTGCCCTTTGGAATATCATATTCCGTGCCCTCCAGTCCTTTAATGTAGAAGCTGCTAGATCTTATGCTATCCTGACTGGGGCTCCACAGTACTTGAATTCTTTCTTTTTGGCAGCTTGCAATATTTTCTCCTTGACCTGAGAGCTCTGGAATTTGTCTATAATATTCCTAGGAGTTTTCCTTTTGGGATTTCTTTCTGGTGGTGATCGGTGGATTCTTTCAATTTCTATTTTAGCTTCTGCTTCAAGAATTTCAGGGCAGTTTTCCCTGAGAATATCTTGGAAGATGGTGTCTAAGCTCTTTCCTTGATCATGGTTTTCAGGTAGATTAATAATTTTCAGATTATCTCTCCTGGACATATTTTCCAGGTCAGCAGTTTTTCCCAGAAGATATTTCACATTGCCGTCTATTTTTTTTTATTCATTTGGATTTGCTTTACTGTGTCTTTGTTTCTCATAAAGTCACTGGCTTCCATTTGTTCAATCCTAATTCTTAGGTAATTATTTTCATCAGAGAGCTTTTGTACCTCCTTTTCCATTTGACTTTTCAAGCTGTTGACTTTTTTCTCATGTCTTTCCTGCATCACCCTCATTTCTCTTTCCATTTTTTCCTCTACCTCTCTAATTTTATCTTCAAAGTCCTTTTTGAGCACCTCTATGGCCTGAGACCAATTCATATTTTTCTTGGAAGCTTTAGATATAGGGGCCCTGATGTTGACATCTTCCTCTGAGGGTGCCCCTTGGTCTTCCTTGTTACTGAAGAAGCTTTCTATGGTCCTTACCTTTCTCTGTCTGCTCATCTTGCCTTTCTTTTATTTGACTTTTAGCTCCTTAAAGTGGGGCACTATTTCCAGGCTGCAGTATCCCAAGCTTAAGAAGTCCCAGGTGGTAAGATTTAAGGAGAATCAGGTTCTTCACTTGCCCAGCCTGTTCCCTGGTCCTTAGATGACCCCAGACCAACTTGATAATCAACCAGTTTTGTGTGTTGTGGTTGTTAGCTCCAACGAACCTGTGCCCCTCCCCAACCTGGGCCACTGCTACTCGAGCCTACCTCCTGGTTCTCAGCAGGGGTATAAAATCCAAATTCTGCCTTAGCACCAGCATAGACCCCTGTAGTCTCCCCCCTGCCCAGGGCTCAGCCCTCTCACCAGACTGTGAGCTTAGTTCCAGATAACACTGGTGCTTCAGCTGATTCAGAGGCTCTGGGGGTCTGCTTCTCTGGTGAGGCCTTCCTGGGACTGGATCTGTGTCAGGGTGATGGTGGGGTTGGGTGGCTGGACTCCTGTATTAGCATAGCAGCTCCTTCCTTCTGACCTTCTAAGCCGTTCTTGGTTAGATGATTTCAGCACATTCTTCTGTGAGTTTTGCTGCTCCGGGCATTTTCCTATGGTGTTATTTGGATGTTTTTTGGAGCGATCGTGTCATGAGCTCACTGCCTTTCTTCTGCCATCTTGGCTCTGCCCCGGAATTTTTTCTTAAAGAGTTCATTAAATGGCTTCTTCAATTTCTTTTTCCAATATGGCATTAATTAGGTATTCTATTTTCTCATCTATTAATCTGGGTAATTTATGTTTTTGTAAATATTCATTGATTTAATTCAGATTATCAGATTTATTGGGATATAATTGGGCAAAATATTTCCTAATGATTACTTTAATTTCCTCACTGGTAATTTCATCCTTTTCATTTGCTGGATGTTTGGTTTTCTTTTTTCTTTTTTTTAATCAAATTGACCAATGATTCATCTATCTTTTTTTCATAAAACCAGCTCCTAGTTTTATTTATTAGTTCAATGGCTTTATTACTTTCAATTTTATTTTTCTCACCTTTGCTTTTCAGGATTTCTAATTTGATACTCAATTGGGAATTTTTAATTTGTTATTTTTCTAGGGTTTTTTTCAGTTACATTTCTAATTCATCGATCTTCTCTTTCTCTATTTTGTTGATATATGAATTTGGAGAAATAAAATTTCCCCTAAGTACTTCTTTTGCTGTATCCCATAAATGTTGGTATATCACTCATTGTTGTCATTTTCTTTAATGAAATATTTTGTTTCTATGATTTGTTCTTTGACCCACTTATTCTTTAGGATTAGATTATTTGGTTTCCAAATACTTTCAGTCTATCTTTCTCTTTCCCTTTCAAATTGCCCTTTGTTGAATATAATTTTTATTGCATTATGATCGAAAAAGAATACATTTAATATTTCTGCTTTTCTGCATTTGATTCTGAGGTTTTTATGCCCTGATACTTGGTCAGTTTCATGTGCTGCTGAGAAAAAGATGTATTCCTCTATGTTCCCATTTCTCCAAAGCTCTGTCATATCTAACTCTTCTAATATTCAATTCAACCCCTTAATTTCTTTCTTGTTTGGTTTTTGTTTGGTTTTATCATAGTCTGCTGGGTACAGTTAAGGTCCCCCACTAGTATAGTTTTTTTTTTACTAGTATAGTTTTGATGACTATTTCTTCCTGTAACTCATTTAACTTCTCCTGTAAGAATTTGGATGCTGTACCACTTGGTGCAGACATGTTTAGTATCGGTAGTATTTTATTGTCTGTGGTACCTTTTAGCAAGATGTAGTTTCCTTCCATATCTCTTTAATTAGGTCAATTTTTGCTTTTGCTTTGTCTGAGATAAGGATTGCTACCCCTGCTTTTTTACTTCAGTAGAAGTGTAATTTATTCTGCTCCAGATTTTTACCTTTATTCTATGTATTTCTTTCTCTTTCAAGTCTGTTTCTTGTAATCGATATTTTGTAGGATTTTGGTTTGATCCACTCTGCTATCCAGTTCCATTTTATTGGAGAGTTCATCCCATTCACATTCACAATTATGATTACTAACTGAGTATTTCCCTCCATCCTATATTTTCCTCCTTTTTGGCCTCTCTCTGTTTTCACCTTTTCCTTCTTCATCAGTGTTGTGCTTCTGACTACCACTTCTCCCAGCCTGTCCTCCATTATAAATATTTTTGTATCTATAGGTTCTTTTCCTTTTTCTTTGTTTTCCTTTGGATATAGACCCAGGAGTGGCATCACTAGGTCAAAAACTTGGATTTCTCTAATTAGTAGTTTTTTAGAACATATTTTTTATATGACAGTAGAGAGCCTTGATTTCTCCTTCTGAAAACTGCCTGTTCACATCCTTGGACCATTTATAAATTGGGGAATAGCTCTTATTTTTATAGATTTGACCCAGTTCTCTATATTTTTGAGAAATGAGACTTTTATCAGAAATTTGCTTTAATAATTTTTCATTTTTCAATTTTTTCATTTTCTATGGTAACTTTAACAAAATATAGTTTCCCTCACTGTTACTTTTATTTATATCTATTATTGTTTCTGCTTTGTCTGCGATCATGATTGCTACTCCTGTCTTTTTTCCTTCATCTAAAGCATATTAGGTTCTGCTCTAGCCCTTTATTTTAACTCTATGTGTTTCTTTCTCTTCAAGTATGTCTTTTGCAAACAAAGTATTATTGTATTGTGGTTTCTAATCCATTCTGCTATCCAATTCCATTTTATGGGTTAGTTCATCCCATTCCCATTCACAGTTATTATCACTAACTGTATATTTTCCTTTATCCGATTTTCTTTTGTTTATTCTTCTCACTTTCTTTTTATCCTGACCCTCCTCAAGAATCTATTTTAGGGGGCGGCTAGGTGGCGCAGTGGATAAAGCACCGGCCCTGGATTCAGGAGTTCTTGAGTTCAAATCCGGCCTCAGACACTTGGCACTTACTGGCTGTGTGACCCTGGGCAAGTCACTTAACCCCCATTGCCCTGCAAAAAAAAAAATAATAATAAATAAACATATTTAAAAAAAAAAGAGTCTATTTTACTTCTAACCACTGCTTCCCTTCCTTTTATCATCTTCTCTCTCCCATCCCCTTTCCCTCCTATTTCCTATTGGGTAAGATATATTTCTGTGGACAACGAGAATGTATGTGTGTGTATACACACACACACACACACTCACACACACACATATATATATATATATATTCTTCCCTCTTTGAACCAATTCCAATGAGAATGAGGTTCAATCATTGCTCTCCCCTGACCCATTCCCCACTCTGTCATAAAAGCACTTCCTTATGTGCCTCTTTTATGTGAGAACTGTTTTCTCATTGTACCTCTCCCTTCCTCCTTTTCCCAGACCATTTCTCTTTCTCTTCCTTTCATTTTGGAAGGGAGATCATTCCAACATGATCAACTCATACTCATACTCCCTGTCTATATAAACTTCTTTTTTTTGTTTGTTTTTGGAGGTTTTTTTGGTTGTTGTTTTTTGGTGGGGCAGTGAGGGTTAAGTGACTTGCCCAAGGTCACACAGCTAGTAAGTGTCAAGTGTCTGAGGCCAGATTTGATCTAATGAGCTAATATTTACAAAGTATGTAGTATTGTGCCTGGTACATATTAGGTGCTTTAAAATGCTTGTTCCTTTCCTCTTCCCTTCTTCCTTTCCTTAAACAGTTGTCCCACCCTCAGTTTATTTCTCTTCTCCCTCCCTTTCCCTTTTTCTTTTAAGATCATTACAATATATGGGGCAACTAGGTGGCACAGTGGATAAAGCACCAGCCCTGGATTTAGGAGGACCTGAGTTCAAATTCGGCCTCAGACATTTGATGTTTAAAATCTAAATTGTGTGGTCGCCTTTAAAATCTAAATGTGTGGTCACCTTAAATTAGAAGCTTTATGTTTTGTTTCTTCGAGGAACATGGGGTATTTCCTTGACAAAACAGTGAAAAAAAAACATGATATAATACCCTATGCTAACAAACAGTATGTTAATAACAATATAGAAGAGGGAGAAAGGGAAAGTTTGTCTAGAGGGGCGGTCCCTCACAAACTGGCGCTTTGACACTGCCTGCAGAGGGAGGGCGTCTGCAGAGAATACATGTTACAAATGGTGTATATGATAACAGAAGGGAAAAAGAAAAACAACAAAATGAAACTGTTCATTTAAAGTCTTTGATATCTTGTCTTCTTGGAGTTTATACTGTTAGAGTTTGGGGTATACCACATTGTTTTAACTGGTTCCCCAATTCTCTGCGTTCCAAAGTGGCCGGTGTTTCCAAATATATGAAGTTCTCCTCTTTGCTAGCTGTGTGACCCTGGGCAAGTCACTTAACCCTCATTGCCCTGCCCCCCCATCATTATAATATAACAGAATCATTCCTAAGCCCTCTGTTTAATTAAATTCCTCCTATGACTCCTGATGATGATAGATTTCAGAGCAGATATATGTATCATCTCCTCATATTTGAATGTAAGCAGTTTATCCTAGTTGAGTCCCGTATCATTGTTCATTCACTTTTGTCTTTTTATGTTTCTCTGAACTCTGGTGTTAAGAACTTCAAAGTTTCTGCACAGCTCTAGTCTTTTTTTTTTTTTTAAATCAGGAATGCTTGGAAATCCTCTTTCATTAAAGATTTACTTTTTCTGTGTAGGATTATATTTAGCTTTTCTGGTTAAGTTATCCTTGGGTTGTAAGGCTAGATCTTTTGCCTTCTGGAATATCATATTCCAAGCTCTCCATGTCTTTATAGTGGCGGCTGTTAAAGTGTGTGTGATCCTGACTATGTCTCCTTGGCATTTAAATTCTTTCTCTTTGGCTACTTGCAGAATTTTTTGACATGAAAACTCTGGTTATAATGTTTCCAAGAATTTTCATTTGGGGTTTTCTTTTAGGAGGCGATCAATGGATAGTTTCAACTTCCACTTCTCTCTCTGGTTCTAAGAAATCTAAGCAGTTTTCTTTTATATTTTCTTGAAATATGATTTCCAAGTTCTATTTTTTCATGGATTTCTATTCTATTTGAGGTCATTTTTTCCCTGCTAGGATTATTTTCAGTTTTGCAAGTTAAATTGTTCTTGATTATAAGCATTTATCTTTTGACTTTTGAAATACTGTATTGCAAAATTTTCTCTCCTTTATAGTAGTACCTGTCAGATTTTGTTTAATCTTTACTGTGGTATTTTGGTACCTAATAATATTTATAAAGTACTTAAAATGGTTCCTGGCACTAATAAGCCTAAGTTAAATGCTTATTTCCTTCCCACTTCTTTCTAGCTGTTTTCAGTATATTTTTTCCCCTTTGATCTGGAAGCTGTGGATTTTGGCTATATCATTCCACAAAGGTTTTATTTTGGAGTTTATTTCAGTAAATTACCAGTGGATTCTTTCTACTTTCAATTTGTCCTCTGGTTGTAATAAATAAAGGAAGTTTTTGTTTATGATTTCTTGAAATATGGTATAGCAATTTTGTTGTTGTTCGTGGTTTTCTTGTAGTCTATTTATTTGTACATCATTATTTGACCTTTTCTAGGTTACTTGTTTTTCATAGTTGATGCCTATATTTTTTCTGTCTTTTGATTCTATTCTAATATTTCTTCTTATCTCAGTCAGCGTGTTCAATCTGATCTGGTCTCATTTTCAGGGAGAGTTGTTCTTGGGTAGTTTTTGACCCCCTCTTCTAAGCTATTCTCTTTTCAGATCTTTATTCCAGAGCTCTTTTTTCACTTATAATTCTATTATTTTTATCACTGCCTTAATTTCTTCCAAATATTCTTATAGTCCTTGTGGCCAAGTGATTTTACTTTTCTTAGAGATTCTACTTGTAGTTATTGTAGAATTACAGTATGTTTTTCTTCTGGGTTTATCTCTTAAGTATCTCTTAATCTATAATATTTCCACAAAGTGTCTTCTTCTGTTTACCTATATCTCGAGCCTCTGTTCCTGGCACAATTGCAGACTTCTGACCCATTTACCTGCAGTTGTTTAGGTTTTTCTTCTAGTACCATCACCTTCTTGCTCTATCTATTTTCCATTCCTGGACTGGATTAGGGATTGATATTTTTCTCTGACTTTCTTGATCATTTTTTACTCTCTGGTGCTATTTTTAGACCATTGCTAATTTGATCATTTTTTTTTTTAATTTTAGTGAGGCAATTGAGGTTAAGTGACTTGCCCAGGGTCACACAGCTAGTAAGTGTTAAGTGTCTGAGGCCAGATTTGAACTCAGGTACTCCTGACTCCAGGGCCGGTGCTCTATCCACTGCGCCACCTAGCTGCCCCGATCATATTTAAAATAAGAATAAATACAGTTAGAGCAAAGCCACAAATGATCTTATGACATCTATAATGGGAAAAAGAGGTCTTTTTTCTTTTTCTCTGGATATTAGCTGTGTGAAAAGTTTCCAGATAACTGAGTTCAAGACTGGCAAGATATTCCTGCATATAGAAACATAAACATAAAAAAACCCAACCAAACAAAAAGCAACCTAGGATATTTTTACAGTTAGATGCAGGTTTCTCTTAAATAGTGTTAAAGACAGAAAACTTTACTAAAACATTAAAACAATTTAATATATAATTTTACATGTAATGTTATGGAATTGTCTGTTGAATAAAACCATTTCACTTTTTTTCATTTAGTTTGTTCTTCCACATTTCTGTTCATGTGTTATAAGTAATTACTTTTAAAATTTTAAGCATTTTTTAATTTAAAAAAAAAATCACCATATTTGAAATTTGAGAGGTTAATTTATGACTGCTTGTGTGACTTTTGAAAAGTTGCTTTCCCCGGGGGCAGCTAGGTGGTGCACTGGGTAAAGCACTGGCCCTGGATTCAGGAAGACCTGAGTTCAAATATGACCTCAGACACTTGAGACTTACTAGCTGTGTGACCTTGGGCAAATCATTTAACCCTCATTGCCTTCCTCCCCCCAAAAAAAGAAAGAAAAGAAAAGTTACTTTCCCTCTCTGAGTCTCAGTTTCCTTCCCTATTAAATGGCACAGTTAAACTTATATGGTTGCAAAGGCACTCTCCATCCTAAGGTCCAGTGACATTTGGCCTGTATTAGTGGAAGTGGGAACTAGGGAAGAGAGGCTCTGTTATAGTAAGGTGGGTTTCATGGTGTTTTACTATTTTCACACAGCTAAGTGTTTGAATTAAGATGTTATTGCTATCAATTATCCCACAAAATTTTAGATGATCTCCACTCTAGAAATTTGTGGTGGTCTTTTTAGCTTGGTTTTTAACTTCTGCAGTGTTCTAGCGATAGCAGACCAAAGATGATGGATGTTGAGTTGTTTTTAGGTAAGAGGAACCTAGGATTAGTTGTTGAACCTAGGTTCTATTGTTAGTTTAGGTCAAAGGCTATTTTGATACTTTTATGGATGCATATGGATCACACTACTGAACATTGTTTTATTTTTTAAAATATCAGCAGTACTAGAATTGGTATATTATATTCACATTCCTTGAATTAATTCTTTGTTGAAATCATTAGTGATTCATTTAACAGAAATGAAAAAGGTAACATTGGTGATATAAATTATCTAAAAAGAAATTTAAAACTCTCTTTTTTTTTTGGTGGGGCAATAAGGGTTAAGTGACTTGCCCAGGGTCACACAGCTAGTAAGTGTCAAGTGCCTGAGGTCAGATTTGAACTCAGGTCCTCCTGAATCCAGGGCCGGTGCTTTATCCACTGCACCACCTAGCTGTCCCTAAAACTCTCTTTCTAAGGGGACAAATATCTCAGCTACTGGGGAAAAAACAAACTAAGATTTTAGGGATGGATATGAGTACCCTGCTTCCAAACTATGTTCCTAGAAGATGGTATAGCAGTGTCATCTTTTGGAAAAGGTATACATATTTTCTGCATCAATACCAAATTATACTACCATAATGCTGATCAACTGCCTTGAAATGCATGTCATTTTTCAAGGAAAATGGTTTAACAGATAGGATAGCTTAACCACATCAGTTAGAGAAAAGCAACTTAAATTCACATTTTTGAGAAGTAAAAGACATCCTTCAAATCCTATGAAACTAGATGACTAAAGCTAAAGTGCCCACATTTAATAAAATTCAGTGCCAGTCACAGGAAAAAGCCTGCGAATCAATCTATTGTTTATAATTAATAAAAAAATAAACATTATGTATCAGACACTTATTAGCTGTGTGACCCTGGACAAGTCACTTAATGCTGTTTGCTTCAGTTTCTTCATCTGTAAAATGAGCTGGAGAAGGAAATGGCAAACCACTCTAGTATCTTTGCCAAGAAAACTCCAAATGGGGGTCATGAAGAGTTAAACTGAAAAATGACTGAACAGCAAATTTACTATGTACCATGTCTTCCACCAAGGGGTTTACATTCTACTAAGGAGATACATTTCCATAAATAAGTAAACACAGGATATTTATATGTATTGAGTGTAAATGGGGGAACTTGCTCTGATCAGTTCTAGCTAGATGCCATGGGAGATTCCTGGAGCTGTGCCCTTTCCAATGACATTTTTGCTCTGGTCCTTACCAGTAGGCCCCTTTATAAAAGACCTGCAAAACCAGAGGTTTCTAGTTGGGTTTCATGTGTTCCCCACACCTGAAGAAGTAACTGTCTCAGAATTTGTCACTTATACGGGAAGAGATAACTGCTTATTTTTTGTTTGTTTTGTGGGGCAATGAGGGTTAAGTGACTTGCTCAGGGTTACACAGCTAATAAGTGTCAAGTGTCTGAGACTGGATTTGAACTCAGGTACTCCTAAATCCAGGGCCAGTGCTTTATCCACTGCACCACCTAGCTGCTCCAGAGATATCTGCTTGTTAAACTATAAAAGGAATGCCTCCACCCTCTGGAGCTCTCTCTCTTCTTCCTGTGAACTTGCAACCAATCAGGAGATGAGAGTAGAGTTAGCCATGACCTTTCTTTGAAAGATGAAAATGAAAATTTTCATTCTAGAACTGTTTTAACAATAGATCAACAAGAATAACAATAACAATAAGAAAAACTAGAGTGGGGATGGAGAGAACATGCATCCATTCTTTAGCTATAACTTTATAAATCTCCTGTACTTCCTGCTGTGAGGCAATACTGCATGTTGTGAGCAAAAAGAGCTACAACAATAGGGCCCTGAAATGAGAAAAAGGGGAAGACTAGAAAAAGGAAGAAGCAGAAGAAGATTGTAGTGGTCAATCCATAAATCTCTGTATTTGTAGGATAGTTAGGGAAAATAAAATGGAAGATAGGACAGAAAGTTCCTTCAAAATCCAGGTTGCCTCCTACTTTTGTGAACTCCCTTGACCATCCCCACCACCTTGCTCCCCTCCTCCAACCACCTCAGGTAGAAGAGAACATTTCTTCCTAAAAATTTCTGTGTAACTTCTTTTCTATACCACTCAATTGGAATTTATTTACTGCCTGGTTTTGTTCATTGTGTTGTAGTATCTCTCCAAATAGAATGTATGTTAGACTGTGCGGGTACCAACATTGGAAAACTTTTCACTTTTGTGAAACATACAAATAGAGTTTAAAAGGATGTAATTGCTAAAGTGTGGAGTGATGAATGGGGGAAGGAGGGAAAGGCATTTATATAGTACCTACTATGTGCTAGGCACTGGGCACTTTGCAAATATTATCTCTTTTGATCTTCATAATAACTACCTCTATGAGTTGGTGGTATGATTTGAGAAATGAAACTTTTATCAAAGATCTTAGGGGAAAACAACATGAAAACAACTAAGTACAAACAAAATACGTACAAGTTATGTTGTGTATAAATCAACAGAGGAAAACATTAGGGGAGAGCAGAAAGGGTTTCTTATAAAAAGTGAGATTTTAAAGCTGGGACTTGAAGGAAACCAAGGTGGCCAGGAAATTGAAGTGAGGAGGGAGAGAATTCCTGACATGGGGAACAGCCAGTGAAAATGAAGAGATGGGAGGTGGAATGTCTTGTGATGATCAGTAAGGAGGCCAGTGTCATTGTATCACAAGTTACATGGAGGGGAGTAAGATCTAAGAACACTGGAAAGGAGGGAGGAGACCAGGTCATAAAGGGTTTTAAATGCCAAATTTTATATTTTATATATGATCTTGGAGGTGATAGGCAGCCACTGGAATTTATTGAATAAGAGGGTGACATGGTTAGACCTATGTTTTAGGAAGATAACTTTGACAGCTGAATGAAGGATAGACTTTAGTGAGGAGCCTTGGGGCAGAAAGACCAATCATTGGCTCTACTGTGAGGTGATGAGGGCCTGAATCAGGTTAGTGATAGAGTCACAATAAATAAGGGGATATAATAGAAATGTTATGAAAGTGAAATCTACAGGACTTGGGAATAGATTGGATAGGGATGGTGAGAGAATAGGGAGTTGCAACCTAGTTTGCAAGTCTGGTGCTAGAAGGATGTTGGTACCCTCATCAGTGTTAGAAATGTTTGGAAGGGAGAAGGAAGGTTTGAAGGAAAGATAATGAGTTCTGTTTTGAACATGTTGAGTTTAAAATGTCTATGGGACATCCAGTTTGAGACATACAATAAACGGTTGAAAATGTGAGCTGGGAGGTCAGGAGAGAGATTAGAGCTAGATAAGAAGATTTAACAATCATCTGCTTAAAGGTGGGAGTTCACCAAGTGAAATGGTATAGAGGGAAAAAACAAGCCCAGCACAGAGCCCTGGGTAACACCTATCAGTAGTGTGATTGACTTGGACGAAGATCAAGCAAAGGAGACTAAGAAGACCTGGTCTGAAACGTGGAAGTAGAATCAGATAGAGTAGTGAGTATCACAGAAAACTAGTGAGAAGAGATTATCAAGGGAGAAGAGGGCATAACTGACAGTGTAGTCACCTACAGTTATACTTAGATCTCCATCAGTACAAATCACAACCCTTTCATATCTTTTTTGCCTCATGAGCTTCTCTGCCATGTCTTTCTTTAAGTTCTCTATAAGGGGTCCAATCGATTCTTTGGAAGGCTTTCTTTAGTTCTTTTAATATGTTGGAAGTACCAATATAGCTTTCGGTCTGCCCAGCTATTGTTTCTCATTCTCATTACATGATCATCCCACATGTTTTTCTGATCATATGTGTTTTCAGTGATGCATTTATGCTACTTTTTGTACACAAGTTAAATTTGGTAATTTGCTACAGTCCACTTAAGCCCATCATGTTTATTTTCATTGCCATTTTTGTCACTTCCAATTTTGATTCTTCCAAGAAAATTTCTTCTTCCCTCCCTGCTCCTTCCCTTCCTCCTTCCCTCCATCGTTTTCTCTCTCTCTCTCTCTCTCTCTCTCACACACACACACACACACACACACACACACAACCATGCACACACATACACATACACACACACTTCCTCCAAAGGTCATAGACTTTTCACATTTTTTACTAAATCCTATTAACAAAGTATATACAATTAATGATTTTAAGCAATGTTTCTTTTTAATAGTGAAAAAGATTCTGTAAGCTATAAGACAATGTTTTTATTATGATGCTTCTACAGATTGCAGTTAACAGAGATAAAAATATGGGTTTTGTTTTATGTTCTTACATTTTCACAGGCGTTTTAAAAACTGTGCGTAATATGTTTTCACTTCTAAGATGCTGAAGTGACATAGCAGTTTTTAAAAGCTTCAAGTGCCTGAAACCTAATTGGCTCTCTATCAGCTGAAGCATGGTTGGCCCAGGAGAGAGAAGATGTAAGGTACACAGAACAGTGCTTGCATCCAGTGAGTAGGAGGAGAATCTGTCTCATTTCACACACACAGAAAACCACAGATTCCACAAAAAGGAAAATAGCGACGGCACAAGAACAAAGTAATTATCTCAGCAACAAAAGCAGTTTTAAAAAATTAGCCTTACCTGAAAGCTTTGCAAGCAGAACACTGTATTGGTAAGTGTTCTTCATTGGTCTGAACAACCCATAGCCACTCCTAAATTACTCTCTTTTAGCTGTGTCATCCCCTCTACCTCCCACGCATGGAGTTCCTACCTGGCAGCAACATTCCTGTAATTCATGCTGTGTGGATAACTTTAAAATAAGCCAAGAACTAAGAGAAAAGAGTTTTACATGAATGCATGTGCACGTACATGCATGAAATACCCCTGTGTGAATGTATATGTGTGTGGGGGGGGGCGGGGGTTGTGTAGTGTGTTGGTGTTGGGTCCTCATATTCTATTAAAATGTAGAATGAGGCATGTTTTTGGTTGTGACTGATATGGGAATTTGCTTTGCTAGACTATGCAAATTTATTGTGAGAGTTTTTGTTTTTTATGGATAGTAAGAGGAAGAAATAATAATTGTTTGTAATAAATCAGTATTTTAAAAAATAAGTGAGACTAATGCATTGTTGGTGGAATTGTGAACTGATCCAACTATTCTGGAAAGCAATTTGGAACTATGCCCAAAGTCCTATGGGACTGTGCATACCCTCTGACCCAGTAATACCACTACTAGATCTGTATCACAAAGAGATCATAAAAAGGGGGAAAGGGCCCACATCTACAAAAATATTTATAGCAGATCTCTTTGTGGTGTCAAAGAATTGGAAATCGAGGGAACACCCATCAATTGGGGAATGGCTGAACAAGTTGTGGTATATGAATGTAATGGAATATTATTGTGCTGTAAGAAATGATGAGAAGGCAGATTTCAGAAAAACCTGGAAAGACTTAAGTGGACTGATACTGAGTGAAGTGAGCAGAACCAGGAGAAGATTGTACACAGTAACAGCAACATTGTGTGATGATCAACTGTGATAGACTTGGCTCTTCTCAGCAGTGCAATGACCCAAGACAGTTCCAAAGAACTCATGATGGAAAATGTTCTCCACATCCAGAAAAAAAGAATCGTGGATTCTGAATACAGATTTAACCATACTGTTTCTACTTTTTTTGGAGGTTTTTCCCTTTTGTTCGGATTCTTCTTTCACAACATGCAGAAATATGTTTAATGTGATTGTACATATATAACCTTTATCAGATTGCTTTCTATTTTGGGGAAGGGGGAAGGAAGGGAGAGAGGGAGAAAAATTTGGAACTAAAAATCTCATCAAAACAAATGTTGAAAACTGTCTTTACATGTAACTGGAAAATAATAGAATACTTTTATGATTAAAAAAAATAAGAGAGAAGTATCAGCTCATATCTCTTTGGTCAAGCTGAGTCATACGTTCACTGCATTTAGTTTCTTTTGTTTTTTTGTTCTTTCCATTTATATTGTTGTAGTCATTGTGTATATTGTTTTCATGGTTCTGCTTATTTCATTCTGTATTAATTCATCTGAGTCTTTCCATGCTTCTTTGTGTTCATAAGGCTCATTGTTTCTTGCAACACAGTAATCCATTATATTCACAATTTGTTTATCCATTCTCTAATCAATGAGCATATGATTTTTTTTCTTTTTTTTTCTTCCACAAAAAAGCCATGCTGGGAATATTTTGGTACATATGGGTGGGGCCTTTCTTTTTATCACTAACCTCCTTGGGGTATGTAACTAGTAGTGGGATCTTTGGGCCAAACAGTATGAACATTTCAGCCAATTGCTTGGCATAATTTCAAATTGTTTTCCAGAATAGTTGAACTAATTCCTGTTCTATAAACAATGCATTATTGTCCCTATCTTTCCACAGCCCCTCCAATGTTGAGTATTCCCATCTTTTGTAGTAACCAGTGTTCTGCTTACAAAGTGAAAACTCAAGGTGGTTTTGATGTGTGTCTCTCTTATTATTAGTGATTTGGGAAATTATTTTATATGGATGTTAATAGTTCACAATTCTTTTTTTTTTTTTTTTGATGAGGCAATTGGGGTTAAGTGACTTGCCCAGGATCACACAGCTAGTAAGTGTCAAGTGACTGAGGCCAGATTTGAACTCAGGTCCTCCTGACTCCAGGGCCAGTGCTCTATCCACTGTGCCACCTAGCTGCCCCAATAGTTTACACTTCTTTTGAGAATTATTTGTTCATATCCTGCTGCTACTTAACTATTACAGAATAGCTTTTAGTAATATATTTTTGTTAGTTACTTATATAAATGTCTTGGTTATATGCCAAATATGGTTAGGTAGGTGTCTAATACACATATAGTTGCCCTTTGTGTGGCACAGTAGATGATCCAGAATCTGGCCCACCTTATCTCTGGGGGAGGCTGTGATTTGCACCTTTGGGGAGAATATGAATATTGATACAATTCAATTGCTCCAGAAATATGTCTAATAAATTGGTCATAGGACAAAAATCTCACCTTTAAGTACTAACAGTTAATTTATTTTTATAGACAGTCCCAAAACTCATTGAGTCTTTTTTTTTTTTGGCGGGGCAATGAGGGTTAAATGACTTGCCCAGAGTCACACAGCTAGTAAGTGTTAAGTGTCTGAGGCCGAATTTGAACTCAGGTTCTCCTGAATCCAGGGCCGGTGCTTTATCCACTGCACCACCTAGCTGCCCCCTCATTGAGTCTTTTTTTTTTTTTTTTAGGGAGGCAATTGGGGTTAAGTGACTTGCCCAGGGTCACACAGCTAGTAAATGTTAAGTGTCTGAGGCCGGATTTGAACTTAGGTACTCCTGACTCCAGGGCCGGTGCTCTATACACTGCGCCAGCTAGCTGCCCCCCTCATTGAGTCTTAATATTCTCTACACTCTTTCAGCTCTGCTACTATCACAGTAAAAAGGTTGGAGGGTAGGGGACCAAGTATATAGGGCACTTTGTATTTTAATTTGTTCCATCAAATAATTTATTAGCAAATGGCTAAAGTACTGGTGATGAGCCTTTCTGTATTTATTGTCCTCGGCAAGCTTATGTTAACATACTAGAAAATGAGAGGATTAATGAGTTGAGACAGCAAGTTTAAAAACGAAACCACTAGAAAATAGTAACTACAAAAAACCCCACAAAAAAACCTCTTAAAAATCAAAGGAGAAATAAATAAAATTTAAAATGAAAATTTCATAGAACTGATAAAAACAAAAGCTTTTAACAAAATTTGACAAATTCAATAAACTATTTGCTAATTTTATTTTAAAAAGGAAAATCTAATTCCCAAAAAAACCCAAAATAACAAACAAGAGGAGTTCACAATGAATATAAGGAAAAAGATATTTATCAGATACAAATATACACAATTATATTGCAGCAAAACTGATAATATAGAAGAAATGGATGCTTTCCATCTCTTTCGGATTTGAACTCAGGTCCTCCCGAATCCAGGGCCGGTGCTTTATGCACTGTACCACCTAGATGTCCCCAGTATTCTGTTTTTGGAAAGAACTTCTGGAAAAACTGGAAAGCATTTTGGTAGAGAACAGGTTTAAGGGGGCAGCTAGGTAGTACAGTGGATAAAGCACTGGCCCTGGATTCAGGAAGGCCTGAGTTCAAATCCGGCCTCAGACACTTGACATTTACCAGCTGTGTGACCTTGGGCAAGTCACTTAACCCCCATTGCCCCACCAAAAAAACAAACAAACAAAAATAGAAAACAGGTTTAGATCAGTATCTTGCATCATGTATTACAATGAGCTCCAAATGAATAAGGGTCTTAAACACAGAAGATCACATTATAAAACTAAAGATGAATGAAAAAAAGTCCCTTCAACAGTCTCTTCACGAATTTGCGTGTCATCCTTGTGCAGGGGCCATGCTAATCTTCTCTGTATCATTCCAATTTTAGTATATGTGCTGCCTAAGCGAGCACCCTCCAACAGTCTCAAGACACACCTCCAACAGTCTCAAGTCATATTTTTCTCACATATGCTGTCTGCAGTTCTCTCACATATGCTATCTGAGGTTTCCTCATTCAATCAGGAGTTTCATCTTCCTCTGAAGTATCACAGGTCTGTCCCTCAGGAAAATTGTCCTAGGCTCTAGAAGAAGAAGGGCCTGCTATGGCGCTCACTTTCATAGCATTGATGTTCTCATCAAAATATACTGTGATAGTGGAGGAGAGATATTGTCTTCATTACAAAAAGAGGAAATGAGGAATAGAAAACTTAAGTCTTGAATCTTTACCATGAATTAGTGGCAAATTAGGAAACCCAATACAGAAAGCTTCTTCTTCATCTGTGATTTGTTTTTGTTTGTTTGTTTGTTTTTTGTTTTTTACAGAGTTCATATTTGGGCTTGTGAAATGAATGAATCTTGGCATGACCTATACATTTCATTCATCTTAATGATTGATATGATTGGTTGGCTATTGATGATTTAGTATCAGTCATGAAGCTGGCCAAAGTGAATACTGTGGCTGTAGTTCAATTTGTTTCCTACTAATAAATTCAGTCTTAGAGCTGTGTGGTATTTATTTCTTGTTTGAATAATTGCATAAAAGCATAAAGTACTAGGTGATCAGATGAAATAAATACTACTTTCTCTGAGGACTCCTTTAGCTGAATCCTAAAAATCTTGTTATATTGTTTCTTTATCATTTTCTTTCACATAATTATCAGTTTTTTCCATGATTTGTTCTTTGACTTACTCAGTATTTAGGATTTCATTGTTAAAACCTCATTTGAATTGGTATCTTTTGTTTGTGATCCTTGAACCAATTATTTTTATTGTGATATTATTTGTAAAGGATATATTTAATATTTCCATCTTTTTACATTTTTTGCAATATTTCTGTGCCTTAATACATGTTTAGTTTTCATTAAAGGTCCATATAGTGCTGAGAAATAGATATATATTTTTATGGTTACATTTAAAAGATGCCATAAGTCTTTCAACTCTTGTTTCTCCAGAATTTTCTCTGTTCTATATTTTCTTTTAAAAAAATATTTCTGTAAACTTATCCAAAACTAAGAGAGGAATGTTGAGATCTCTTATCACTATTGTGTATCACTATTACTGTCTTTGTATGCGTTTAGCTCAGTTAATATTTCCTTTATGAATTTGGATATTATATATATATATTTATATGGTTGATGTTAATATATGTTTAATACTGATATTGGATTATTGTCTACTGTTTCTTTCATCATGATGTACTTTCCTTGTTTGGTTTTTTTTATTTTTTGAATCTTTGTTTTTGCTTTGTCAGATAGCATGATTGCAAATCCTGCTTTTTGATGCAAAGTAAATTTTTTCCAGCCCCAATAAAACAAAAAATGGTGACAGATTGTGGTGTTTTGTTTTCTTATACAATCTGTCACCATTTTTTGTTTTATTGGATCATTTAATCCATTTATATTTCTTTTTTCTTTTCTTTTTGCAGGGCAATGAGGGTTAAGTGATTTGCCCAAGGTCACACAGCTAGTAAGTGTCAAGTGTCTGAGGCCGGATTTGAACTTGGGTCCTCTTGAATCCAGGGCCAGTGCTCTATCCATTGTGCTACCTAGCCACAAACAAAAGCTGCCCTTAATCCATTTATATTTAACGTTATAAGAGTTTGGTTTATGTTTTCTTCCATTTTTCTTTGAAGGTTTTCAAGTCATGATTTTCCCATCTTCCTCTGTAAACACAGTACAGTGCCTCTTCAGTTACTTTAGCTTACTCTTTTTCAACTGGACCTATTCGAGGGCAGCTAGGTGGTGCAGTGAATAAAGCACTGGCCCTGGATTCAGGAGGACCTGAGTTCAAATACAGCTTCAGACACTTGACACTAGCTGTGTGACCCTGGGCAAGTCACTTAACTCTCCCTTGCCTCTCCCCACCCCACAAATTCTGCTCTCACATTTCTCATTTCTCTTTTAAACCACTCAGTGTATTGTCATTTCATGATCTCCTTAATATCCATAGTATCCTCTATCTCATCAGATGTTCAATCATTTTCCTTTGTTTTAAATTGTTTATTCATAGGTGCCTGAATTGGTTTACTAGATCTGCAAGGTCATATTTCCTTCTGCTGGTAGTGTTTTCCCTGTTCATTTATCTGCTCCAGTGTCTTTGAGTTTTCTTCCTCTTAAGATCCTTGGTAATTTCATTCTTTCCCCCCTTAAATTCCTTTTTGCTAACTTTTGGACTCTCTCCCCTCCGGTGTTGTTTTCTCTGGGACATGGATGTCAGCACTAGAAAATTCCAAGTTCCCTAGACTCAATCTCTTCCCTAAGTGACTTTTTGGAAAATAAAACTGATTCCATTTGGATGCTGAGCTCTTTCTCTGAGGCTTAGTGTAGTGTCACACAGCACCCAGACTCCTCCCCCCCACACACACACTTGGTGTCCTTAACTGTTCTTTGGTTTGTCAGTTATTTGGCCCACAGAACACTGCCACACTGCTGCTAATTGCATCCTGGGCAAATTTCTACCATTTGGCATTTGTATCTTCATGACACTAGAAGGAAATAGGGGTCAGGGTGTGGAGTTGAGTTCTATACAAGCTCAGAAGTATCTTGCCCCCTTTTCTCTGTTCCTCTGCTCTCCTCTAGAGCTCTGTTTTAGTATGGAATAATGCTGTGATGTTGGCTATTATGGTTTCAACAAATTTCTGTATTTTGGGAGTTTTGAATCTCCTTAGCACTGGAGAGGAGGTGAAGATCAGTGTCTGATATTGCATTGTATTGCAAGTCCATGGGTTAGGTCAGCTAGTTCAGCATTACTGTCAGGAGCATGGCAGGAAGTGGAAGAAGGGTACTTAGTAAGCTTGAATTAATTATTAGTTCATGGACTTTTTACCTTCTTTGAGTTCTTGGTGTCCTAGATCATAAAAAAATGTGAAATTGTTTTATCTCTGGAATGTAATTTCTATTTTGGAGAGTTTGAGAGGTCATTGAGGATGAGAGAAAATATCTAGTCCACAATCTTATTTGTTATTTTACCCCAGAAATACTGCTTTCTAGCAGAGGTTTGGAGAAGGAGAAAGAAGAGGGCATGACTGCCACAGAAAACTCTAGAGAATATGAGGTATCTGAGCTTGGCCTTGAGGGATGGGTAAGATGTAGACATCATGGGAATTTTGAGATGGAAGAGGCCATATATATCATCTACTCCAAGCCCTTTATTTTATAGATAAAAAACCTAAAGTATACCAAAGGGAAGTGACTTCTTCAGGGTCATTCACTTGACACCACTTTTCAGTTAATAACCAGAAGCTCAGTGATTATAATCCAGGTTCTCTGTCTGGATACCCACTGTTCTTTCAGTAAACCATGATATGAGGGAGAGTCAGGAAGGGCATTTTAGACATAGATCCCAGTGCTAGCAAAGTCACACAGAGAGCCATTACTATATGGTTTTTGTCTTGATTTTAAGACAAAGTTTTCTTGGAAGAAATGAGTAAAAATATTAGAGATACTGCATAGAAATGAAATATCTCTTAGAACACAAACTACCAAAAGAAATATGGTGTCAATTTTTATAGAAGAGGCAAAAAGATATGGGAGGTGAGTCTCATCAGTTCATTTTAACTTGATGTTAAAAATTTCAATCAGATTCTGTAACATCATCTGTATGCTTTAGAGCATTTATAGGAATTCCAATGACTATTATTGACATATCTTAAAATACTTCACACAGTATGAGTGAGAGAGCCTGAAATAAAAAAGTAAACTAGTTCTTGATTTTTTCTGAGGATTGGCCCTCTTCCTGATTTATCTGAAAGTTGCAGTGGAAGGAGAACTAGACTTAAAGTAAAAAGATTTGCATTCAAATCCCAACTGTACCACTTACTATCATTATAACTTTGGGCAGATGACACTTAACCTCAGACTTAACCTGGCTGAGCTGCAGTTTCTTTCTGTGCACAATGATATAAGTATAATGATACCAACTACCTCACAAAATTCACAGGATCATATTGTAACCATATTGTAACCAGCAATAGCGTGATTAGAGTTGGAGTTCAGTGGGTCAGAATAAAATCTCTGAGATTGCTCTCTCACGCTCCCCTCTGAAAGCATGAGTCTTGAAGAGTTCTGAGTCAACTAGGGCTGGGAACCATTAATAGTTGGGTATAGTTACGCCGAACTAGGATTCAGAACGAGAATCAAAAGTCTCAGGGGCAGAGTTTTGAACTCAACCCTGTGGTAGCTGCGTCTGACCGAAATGGTGATGGCAATGATGGCAAATGTGGTGGGAGATACTGAGAGTAGAAGAGATGGGTGGTGAGCAAGTTTCGGGTAGGTCAAGATGGTTGTCTTCTTTTCTACTAAGGCAGATGGGACAGCTATGACCATAATATGGGGAATATCTCACTGCTGATTAACCTTTCTCCTTGACTAAGAATTCAGGCAGCTAGTAAAGCTCCCTTTTCCTCTTTTCTGTCTTGCCTTTTGTTCTTCAACATTGTGTGCTTTTACTGTCTTAATTCATGTTAGAGGAGACCCATTTTATTTTATTTTATTTTATTGTTTTTTATATCTTATTTCTTTTTTGCGGGGCAATGAGGGTTAAGTGACTTGCCCAGGATCACACAGCTAATAAGTATCAAGTGTCTGAGGCCAGATTTGAATTTAGATGCTCATAAATCCAGGGCTGATGCTTTATCCACTGTATCACCTAGCTGCCCTCCAAGGAGACCTATTTTATAAGAAGGATCAGTTTTAATTGCCTTTGAGCCAGTTGCTTCCTTATTTGTAAACAGAGAGAAAGTTTTTGGTATTAGTATCAGAGATACAGAAAAAAACTTAGGTTCAGGCCACAGTCTACAAGTGCAAAGTTTTCTCTTTTTTGGAGAATGATCTAAATCTAGAGAAATTAGATACTTTGTTTTTTCTTTAACTTTGGATAAAAATGAGTCAGAGTAACACTTTGCTGTCTGAGTCAAGGCTGTGCTATCATGTATTTTTTACTTAGTTACCATTTCCTTCCTTTCCACATGCCAGATAAAGCTCTTTAATAGGGGTAGAATTGAAGGCAGTGTTGTTGGGGAGTAGAAACTGCCTAATGGGAGAAGGTGTGCCTCGGCCTGGCCGGTAATTTCCATATGCTGAAGGTGGAGGCCATGAGGAGGAAGTCTTCACATTCTGATTCTAAACCTATACCAGATAGAGACAGGAGGCAACCATAGCATAACAGAGCTTGAAGACTGGAAAATACCTTTAGTTGATCATCAAGCCTGTAGCCTTCATGTTCTAGTTGAGGAAACTGAAGTCCAGAGAGGTTAAGTGACTTGCCTAAGGTCATCCAGGTAGTAAGGCAAACTTTACAACCAGCCCCTCTAACTCTAGACCTAGGATTCTTGCCATTCTACTATTTTTGTGAGGAAAGCACTTTTTAAGCAGAAAAGTACCATAGAATTGTGGTTTATTATTTTAATTTCTACTATATATTTCTAGTTGTCTTTTTATGGGTATCCATCTTGTTTCCCCCCTATGTTGTTAGCTCCTTGAAGTAAGGAAATATAGTCTAAGATATTTATATATCTTATTTCAGCTTCTAATACAGTGTATGTCTATGCACATATATGTGATTATGTGCATATATAATATCCAGTAAACACTTAATAAATATTTGTTCATTGATATATTGGTTCTTCAGCATTGTCACCTGTAGTATGAATTATACTGATCACATATTAGAATATTCAATTATTAAACAATTATTATACATTAAGTGACATGTATGTATAGAACACAGATGTTATGTAGAATATTATAGATATTGTAGTCTATATAAATGAAAATACAAAGCCTTCATGGAACTTAGAGCCTCAGAAAATATAAGATATAGATACAGATAATTTTAATACACAATATTCCATTATAAATCCTTGAGTGAACTAGAACTAGAGTGCAACATGAGGTCTAAAGGATAAGAAGATTGTTATTAGTTGGGAGAAGAGAGGAATTGAACAGGTGAAGAAGAGGAGGGTGAACACTATGAGCATTTTGAATAGCTTGAACAAAGGCACAAAAGTGGGAAGATGTAGGGTGCTGTCGGGAATAGAGTTGACTGGTTTACCTTGAGAGGTAAGGGAGGATTATGACATAATAGTAGTATGAGATTATTCCTAATAGTGTCTTTGAGATCCTTGACTCAGTTCAGAGAACAGTTTGTTTATTTTGGAGGCTAGACTTAGGTGTCCTGATACAGTATATCTCCTCTGGGAAAGGAGAAACTTAAGTGAACTCACGTGACCTAATAATATATTAGATGCTATTGCCAACAATTACTGGATCTTCCTATCCTATTATGAAGTATTCTAGACAAAAATGACATACAGTCTTAAGGGAATTTAAAGATAATAGCACAAAAGCATTTGCTTAGTAGTACTTTGTGGTTTTATAATATCCTTCTTCCCAACGATAACTGAATAGTATCACAATGTAATGGACAATTGTCCTTAGACTGCTTTCATATGACATGTTGATGTCATTACTGCTCTATTCTAGAAAGACTAAAAGCAGAGAATTATGTCTTTCAAACATACCTGTCCAGTTGTTGACCCTTTTGTTCCATGAACATGAAATGCAACTTGTGCCATTTAGGAAGGAAGATTGTTTATTCCACTTTGAATTTCTCTAAAGAAAAATTGAATTTTGTAATAGAAAAGACAGAGGCAACAGCATATTATTTGAATTCAGAAATGACACTAGCTAAAAAGATATTATATGGACAAGATGTGATACAAAGAGATGTAAAGAAGTAAGACCTAAACATACAGACAAGAAATAACAAATTGGAATTCAATCTAAACAAATACAAGATAATAATTCATCCCATGGTGGTGACAGGGACCCTGCTGAAAGACAATCAAGTTTGACAGTTTATCCAGAGGGGGCAATTAAGATGTAAAAGTCCTGGAAACCCTGCCATAGACCTACTGCTTTAACTTCCTCACCACCCATTCACTTTTTACTCCCTTGTAATATAGCATTCAACCCCATCAATTGACTGAAACTGTTCTTTCCAAGGTTCCTGGGAATCACTTTAACTAATATTCAATATATTGAACTAATGTTGAATATAAGTTAAGACTATAATTTGGGGGCAGCTAGGTGATGCAGTAGATAAAGCACCGGCCCTGGATTCAGGAGGACCTGAGTTAAAATCCAGCCTCAGACACTTGACACTTACTAGCTGTGTGACCCCGGGCAAGTCATTTAACTATCATTGCCCTGCAAAAATAATTTTAAAAAAGACCGAGGAACATTTTGTACTTCTCTTTATATTTTGTGGGTTGCCATGGCCAAAAAGTTCATTACCAAGGGCCAGCCTTCTGATGATATGCCTCTCCATGCTTAGCTAGGTTTGTTCTCAGAGGAGAAGCATACCTTCCAAGAATAAGGAATTGATAGTCTCTTTTTATTCTTCAGTTATCATTCCTCATCTGAATATTTTTCATTTCTGGGCACCACAGTTTAAGAAAAACACTGATGAGCTGAAGAGCATTCAGAGGAAGGAAAATAGAATTGAGAAGTGGGTTTGAATCTATGCCACATCATAATAAGTGAAAAGAATAAGGAATATTTAGCCTGAAAAAGACTCAGTGGGGAAAGGAGAGATTTCTTGAGATATTTGAAGGGTTGTCTTATAAGAGAAGAATTAGACTTCTTCAGTTAGTCTTATAGGAAAACTTCCTCCAAAATTACAGTTATCCAAAAGTGGAACAGGATACCTTCAAAAGTATTAGGTTCGAGCAGCTAGGTGGCACAGTGGATAAAGCACTGACCCTGGATTCAAGAGGACCTGAGTTCAAATCCGGCCTCAGACACTTGACACTTACTAGCTGTGTGACCCTGGGCAAGTCACTTAACCCTCATTGCCCTGAAAAAAAACCAAACGAACAAAAGTATTAGTTTCCCCTTCCTTGTAAAGGCTGAAGGACCACTAGTTGGAAATATGGTGGGCTTCCTTTTGGTTATGTATTAGATAATATGACTGCTGAGGTCTGTCTACTCCAACTCTCAAATTCTCTAATTCTCTTAAAACACTGGCAGCTTCTAAGGGAAAGGCCGGTACTATCAATATCACAAATCTGTTGAAATATTGAAGTTGAAAATGTCAAAATTCTTTGAAAGAAGTTATTGTGGTTGCAGGAAAACTTAATCAAAATTATATGAATTCAAATAGGTGACTACATCTTTATTTGCTTTTAAAGGACATGTAAGTTTAGGTGTGTGTTATGTGAAAAAAAAGGAATAAACCTGATTAAAGGAGTGATGAGACTATGTTTGCAATAATTTTCCAGTGTGCCTTTCTATAATATTTAAATTATGTGCTATTAAAAATATGAGTTTCTTATCTACTTTTCAGAAGTTTAAATTATTTAAGAAGGAAAGCTGAAAATTAGTAACTAATTTTATCATATGTATGCACTGGGAAAAGTAAGGATTAATAGCTTTTGTATACTAGCAGACACAAGAACAAAGAAAGCATGGTAAGAAAGCATGTTTATGTCTGGACAAGAAAAGTATTGTAGTGAAAGTGGTAGAAATCCTTGTGTTTAAATTATTTCCAAGTGACATTGGGCAAAATATTGAAATATATTCTTCATTTCCCATCTTTACCTGTTGAAATCCTACCTTCAAAAGCAGACTGAAATCACACTTCTTCTATAAAGTCTTCCTTGATTTCCCTTATATTCTCTCTTTCCTCTGAGCTCATAGCACTTTATCCAGACATCTTTTTTTTTTTTGGTGAGGCAATTAGGGTTAAGTGACTTGCCTAGGGTCACACAGCTAGTAAGTGTTAAGTGTCTAAGGCTGGATTTGAACTCAGGTACTACTGACTCCAGGGCCAGTGCTCTATCCACTGTGCCACCTAGCTGCCCTCAGACATCTTCTAAATACTTCTCTTATAATAATTTTTATATTAATTGTATCAGTGTTCTTTTTTTTCCTTCTACATACTAGAAGAATGTTGAGGGCAGAAACTGTGTATCTCCCCAGGCACTTAGAATAGTGAATTCAATATAGTAGGAATTTATTAGAAGAAATAAGTATACTTCTAAAACACTTTATTTATTGAATGAATGAACAGCTATTGAAGAAAGCAAGCTTATATTCGACCTAATGTTTTGTTTATAGTTTTTTACTTCCAATTCTTTTTTTATGATAGTTTAAATAAATCTAATATTTGGACCTCTTGAGTCACTAATGTATAACCCTGTCAGTCATTCACACTAACTTCCTGTTTATTACTGTTTGTGATCACTCCAGACAGAGCTGACACTTTAAACATAGCTTTCTGAACTGGAAAAGACTGCTACAAATGAAGACTTTCCTATAAATAGAAACTGATTGCATTTCCCACAGATGGATTCTCCTGAGTTCTGGCAAGGTTATTGTCTGGGTTTTCAGGGAAAGATAGTCTTGTTTAGATATGTAGTATAACCATTTATCTTTTGATTTTCCTTCTTTCAGCTGAGCATGCTGAGACTATATGTGTGTGTATGTATATATTATGTGTGTATACGTATGTATGTATATATGCATATATACATGTGTTCATATGTATTTATTTGTACGTATATATGTATAAGTGTGTATATGTGTGTATACACGTGTTCATATGTATTTATATGTGTGTGTGTGTATATATATATATATATATATATATATATATATATATGTAAAAAGGAGTCTATGGTTAGGCATTCCTTATTTGGGAAGCATCTTCATAGATGATGATGATGAAGAAGAAAAATTATGAGAGACAACATTATTGGCTTTCTGCTAAAACCCAGTTGACCTTCCATAGTCATCATCGAAACTGTTGAGAATTAATATATCTTGATGATTCATCCCTACAATGGGGTGAATAGCTTTGGAGAGAGTGGGAAGCCAAGAAACACGTAAGGAACAAGAACATCTTTGGGTCTTTTTCTATCACTCCAAGGCAGTGGGCTAGTGGGCAAAATGGAGGAGCAGCTTCGGTGTTCCATATTTTCCAACCAGGTAGCTATACATACTTAACAATTTTAGTCATTCAGTCATTAAGCATTTATTAAGTGCATATAATGTGCCAGGAATCATGCTAAGCTATGGAGACACAAAGAAAGGCAAAAGACAATCCCTGCCTTCCAGGAGCTTACAATCTAATGGGGGAGATAACAAGCAAACAAATACATACAAATGAGCTATATACAGATAAATAATTAATGGGAGGAAGGTGTAGTACCTTAAGAAGGATTCATGAAGAAGAAGGTGAAGTTTTACTTAGAACATGAAGGAAAACAGGAGTCAGAGATGAGGAGAGACTATTCCAGGCATGGAAGACAGAGACACCAAGAGATGGATCAAAGATTACATGAGAGGGTATAAAGTATAAGTAGACTGGAAAAGTGGGCTAGGTTATGAAAGACTTTAAATGCCAAACAGAATTTTGTATTTGATCCTGGAGATGATAGGGAACCACTGGAAGTTATTAGGTATGAAGACGACATGGTCAGATATGTGCTTTAGGAAAATCACTTTGGTGGCTGAATGGATGTTGGACTGGAGTGGGAAGAGACTTGTGGCAGATAGACCCACCAGCAGGCTATTACAGTACTTTAGGTGTGAGGTGATGAGGGCCTACACCAGAGTGGTGGCTGTGTCAGAGGAAAAAGTGGGCATATTAGAGGGATGTTGCAAAGGTCAATTGACAAGCCTTCACCATAGACTGGATATTGGGGGGTGAAAAGAGGAGTTGAGGATGACACCTAGATGGTGAGCTTGAGGAATTGGGAGGATGGTGATGTCATCTACAGTAATAGGGAAGTTTGGAAGAGGGGAAGGTTTTGGAGAAAGATAACAAATTCAGTTTTGAACATGTAGCATTTAAAATATTTACTGGACTTCTGATTTGAGATGTCTGAATGGCAGTTGGAGATACAAGACTGAAAGTAAGCAAAGAGGTTAGGACAGGTAGGTAGATTTGAGAATCATTAGCCTAGAGATGATAATTAAATCCATGATAGCTGTTAATCTCACTAAGTATAGTATAGAGGCAGAATAGGACCCAGGACACAATACTGTGGGACACATAAGATTAGGGGGTGAAACACGAATGAGGTTCCAGCAAAGGAGTCTAAGAAAGAATGGTCAGATCAATAGAAGAAGAACTGAGAGGGTCTTGGAAACATAGATGAGAGTATCAAGGAGAGGGCAATCAGCAGTGTCAAAGGCTGCAGAGAGATCAAGGAGACTGGGGATTGAGAAAAGGCAATTGGATCTGTCAATTAGGAGATCATTGGTAACTTTGGCAAGAGCAGTTTTGTTGGAATTTAAGGTCAGACGTCAGATGGTAGGGGGTTAATCTGGTGGGGGTGGATATTTCAAATGCTGTGGCTACCTACCAGCACAGAAACAGGGAGGTAGGTATAGTATGTGAATCTCTTTTTTTTTTAGATCTGTCATAACAATATAAAAGACTGAAGCTGTGCATCAACTTGAACCAGACCAGCAAGTGTAGGTAGTGGCTAGAAGGCTCCTTGATCATGGATGATCACATTTTACACATTCTGCCATTCAAATTGGGTACCTTTACTGAAAGTTCCTATGTATGAGTCCCTGTGATAGGTAGTAAAAGGAATACAGAGATAAACAAGACAGGGTCTCTGCACTCAGTAAGCTAACAGTCTAGTAAGAGGAACAAAACATAGACACAAATAACTGTAGTATGTGATGTGAACAAGATGCCAAAAGAATTGTTTGAATAAATAAGAAAAAATGAAAGCCAATTTTCGTGGGGTATTTTTCTTTTTCTTTTTTTGTGGGGCAATGAGGGTTAAGTGACTTACCCAGGGTGTGGGGTATTTTTCTGACCAGTGGTGGGGATAATGCTCTTCCCCAGGTAAGATCTCTCTAGTATCAGACTTTTGTGGCTCATTTTCCATAGTCTACTACCACATTTTAAAGCCTTCCCTGATGCTTCCATTCAGTAAACTTCTCCCTCACATAACATTTTATTTTGTACTCTTTTAATACACTTAGCATACAATATTATTAATCAAATTTATCTTTGTCTTTTCTCCTCTTCCCAATACGACAGCAGGAATCAACCATGTTTTACCTAAACTTTATATTTTCTCCAGAAGTTAACATAGCACTTTGTATACTGTAGAAATTTAATAAATGTTGAGTTAGTGTTCTTGATTTGATTTTTTGTCTTTATATCCTTCACACTTTTAAGATATTGAATGAAAATGAGGTGATAAAAATTAAGGCCCATTTAACTTAGTTTCTGGATATGAGCTTTTTTGGGGGGGGGCTGATGCAATTGGGGTTAAGTGACTTGCCCAGGGTCACACGGCTAGTAAGTGTCAAATGTCTGAGGCAGGATTTGAACTCAGGTCCTCCTGAGGCCAGGGCTGGTGCTCTATCCACTGTGCTACCTAGCTACCCCTGGATATGAGTTTTTGCAATAGGCAGTGGTGTATTTTTATATATTGGAATAGATTCCAGGTATTTGAAAGTCCATGAAACCAGAAAAAAGAGACTAATTCTTACTCAAGCTTTCATGATGACCTTAGCTTTGTGTTTTATTTCTTATGACTGATTATATAACATGCATAAACCCTGAGGTATAATTTGGTGAGACTAGCATATAAGCCAATACATTTTAAAGGATTTTGTATCATTCTCTGTATAACACAGCACTATTACAATGTAAACTTGCTTGTTTCATAATGGCTATAGTAAGAAGTCCTTAGAGAGGCCAACTTTGTTTGGAAACAGAGGGTTCTATTCAAACCATTTTTGATATTAAATCAAGAACATTGCTCCTTGTGTTACTGTTATGTGCCTACAGTGCTTAGATGTGGAAGAATCTGGGTTCTCAAAGCTTTGGGAGCCCTTTCCTCCTTAGCTAATGCAAGTCACTGGAATGTTGCTGCCGATTTGATGGAACAGGCAGGCTGTTGTTTCTCAAACCAGCAGTGATCTGCTTTGTGGTGACTGCAGCACAGATCAGCAATGAGGAGATCTTTTATGCAGCAAAAAATAGGGCATCAGGGAGCCAATCCAAACACACACCAAGCTGCCTTGGCATCTGTATCTTCTATCATCTTGTGAGAATTCTCATTGGAAAACAAAGCATCCTTAAGAAACCCTTGTTATCTTGCAACATTGAAAATATGACTAAAGTGCAGTATTAATATCATAGTTCTTTGGAGATGCTCACTCTTCAGTAAATATAAATCTGCCCTTCTGTATATTCTAGTTTAGTTCTCCCAATGATTTTGCCAGTAGTCATGTTTCAATACCTGTATCTTCAGCTCTGACCTTAAGGAAGCTTCTCGATTATGGGCGATAATGAATATTCTGTAATATTAGTGTCTGGTTAATGATGATACTATTTCACATTTCTCCCTCTCTTGACTGTGTTCTCTTTTTATAGCTGAAGTCTCTATTCACTGCAACTAGGGAGGTTCAGCATTAGCAAAAGATTGTTCATATTTTTTTTTTGGCAGGGAAATGAGGGTTAAGTGACTTGCCCAGGGTCACATAGCTAGTGTCAAGTGTCCGAGGCCGGATTTGAACTCAGGTCCTCCTGAATCCAGGGCCAGTGCTTTATCCACTCTGCCACCTAGCTGCCCCTCATATATTTTTAAACTGCAGAAACAAGGGGCGGCTAGGTGGCAGAGTGGATAGAGCACCGGCCCTGGATTCAGGAGTACCTGAGTTCAAATACGGTCTCAGACACTTAACACTTACTAGCTGTGTGACCCTGGGCAAGTCACTTAACCTGAATTGCCTCACTAAAAAAATAAATAAATTTAAACTGCAGAAACGAATGAATGAATGAAAAGGTATTTATTAATTTGCTTGCTACGTGCAAAGTACTGTGCTAAATGTGTAGGAAACAAATAGAAAAGCAAGACAGTGTTGATTCTCAAAGAACTCACAGTCTAATAGAGGGAGATAATACCTGGTGGAGGTTTTAGCCACAAGTCAGATCTAGAGGCCCTGAAGCAGATGGTAATGCATTTTCTTTAATATTATTTCCACCGACAAGATGATATCCATTGCTGATGCTGAACCATTTGACAACCTTAAGGTCTTTGGTAGTGAGAAATTTCTTTTCCTAATCTTCAGTGGCTTCAGCTGATGAGGAGACAGGAGCTGCAGTATTTGGAGAAGGAGTTTCCAGGTCTCTCCTCCCCAAGGAGAAGATGCTGGCTTTAGCCTAGAAGGAAGGTTGGTGTTTTGAAGGCAGTGCTTCTATTTCCAGGGCTCTTGGGCACAAGTCCTGAGTTTTCTTCACTGAAGTCTGAGGGGAGGTAGTATTCAAAGTGGTGGCAGTGGTTGAACTGGCCTCACACATGCCACTTCCTGTCCTTCCATTGGGGTGCCTTGCTGCTTCAGCTAGATTTGCTTGCTTGCCCTGTGGGTAGCAGTTGGTCAGTAGTTGGTAGGAATGGCTAACTCTTACTCCACAGGAATTACTTCCCTGGATAACAGCTTTGGGAGCTGAGCTAGAAGCATGGCCAGTGCTCTGGGAAGGTGGGAAGCATTACAATTCCAAGGAATTACAATTGGTCAATGGTTGTTGTTAGTGGTGGCAAGAATGTAAGGTAGATTCTCCAAAGAGGTTGCTCCTTTAAATTATAGTCATGAGGGGGCCAGGCTAGAAACAGGGCCATTGGTCTGGGAAACATTTATACTCCCAGAACTCTTGGCCTTGGTATCTTGAGATATTGCCCTTGAAATTTGTGGGGACATGAGTGTCGAATACTTCCTTAAAAAAGGGCAGAGTTGGAAGGGACTTTAGATATCCTCCATATTAACCCTTATTTATCTAGGCCAGAATATTCAGATATCAACAGTAATAAGCTGATTGCTCTTTAATAATCTTGTTCTTATAAAGTATTTTGGGAACAGCGTCTATTTGGAAATACTGTTTCTTGGGATCCTAGCCTAGGCTCATGAAATCATAAAATCTCAGAGTAGGGATGGACCTTAGAGTTGTCTCTAGGACCATTTCTTTCCCAGTGAGGAGTTCTGCTACAATATGTCTAGCAAATGGTCATCTAGCCTCTTGTGTGACTATTTTTAGTGATAGAGAATTTCCTCCTCCTTCAGACAACCCATTTCATTTTTGAAGTGTGTTAGAAAGTTATTCTTCATGTTACTTCAAATTCCAGTCTTTTAACTTGAATATCCAAAAGGATTCTCCTGTTTCCTTGAATGGAAAAAGCACAAACAGAATGGCCATATATGGGTGGCTTTCATGTGAAATTTGTATTGGAAAGCAAACATTCTCAGACTTTTAGGTCCATGGAGCACTTTGACATCTCTAAAATGAAGGAAGTTGGGTGCCTGAATATCTGACATATTGTGAAAAGACAGATAGGTGGTGCAGTGGATAGAGCTCTGCCCCTGAAGTTGGGAGGAACTGAGTTCAAATCTCACCTCATACTTTTGCTAGCTGTGTGACCCTTGGCAAATAACCTCAATTGCCTTAAATAGTTGGGGCCATCTCCAGTCGTCCTGATGAATATATTCCTATTGGATCCAGATGGCTCTGGAGGAAAGAGTGAGGTTGGTGACCTTGCACAACCCTCCCTCACTTAAATCCAATTCACTGCAAGCCATGACATCACCCCATCGTTCCTTCTTTGGGAATGAAGGACAAACAACAACAACAACATTGTGAAAAGGCTCTTTTTATGTTGAATGAATATCCTTATCCTTCTAAAGATGGTGCAGATCACTTTTCACAACAGCACAAAATGAGTTACTACTACTTTGTCCTCTATGGTGACAGTCCTTCTAGCCTTCCGTTGTTTTCTACTGCCTACAGAATTGAGATCAGGTGTCCTAGACTGACAGCTATCCAATACCTCCTTAGGCCCGGCCTTCTTTTCCAGCATTACCTCTTCCTATGCTCTTTCATGTATTCTCTGTTCTAGCCAAACTGGGTTACTCACTCACCATCCCCCAAACATATACCCTCATTTCATGTCTCTGGGTTTTATACATGCTTCCCAGCTCTAATACCACTTTTACTGTAAAATTTTTGCTGCTTCTCCCATTCAGAAATAATTTTTCTCTCAGCTGATCAAATAGGAGTTTGTACTTCTCTTAAGTACTTATCATATAACATCTTATAATCTAATATATCATGTCACTTCTGATTTTCATGATGTTATCTTATGTATTTCTTCTTTCATCAAGGGCAACAACAATGCCTTATTTATGTTTATATTTTGCTCAGTACCTTGCCCACCCAGAATATGTCCTTAATAAGTACTGAATAAACAAATGAATGATTTTAAGAAAGCTCTCATGCCCTGTCTAGGTCTCATCATTTCTAGGCTAAATAGCCACAGTTTCTTTAACTAACTCTCATATGGCATGGTTTGTTGACCCATTACCTTATTTGCCCTCTACTAGAATAACTCTAGTTTGTCAGCTTCCCTCTTAAAGTATGGTATCTAGAAATGAAGATGTTGTTCCAGATTTAGTCTGACTATTCTAGAGAACAGAAAGACTATTATTTCAATTATCTCTATACTCTATTTCAATTAATGTAGCATTAGCTTTTCAAGTAATTGTATAACATTGTTGGCTCGTATTGAATTTATGATTACCTAAAAATTCTTCAGATCTTTTTCACATGAAATGCTGCCTTGACAGATCAATAGGAATTGATACTTATCATTTCTTATCGTCAGTGAATGAATGCTGGCTTCTAGTGATTACTATATTATTTTCCAAATGCTCACCAACTATTTGTTTAGTAGTTTGTTCTAAAAATTTGCCAGGGTTTAACTCCAAACTTTCAATATGCTTTTGTTCCCAGAAATCAACCTTTTTACTTTTTGGAAATTTGAGGTAATATTTCATTATTTTACCACAATGACAAAAATGTTACAGATGCATTTAGTAATAATTTTTAAATGCTTGGTTTGCAAGGCAATCAATGAACATATTGAGTCTTGCTGATTGAGGTTTTATTTCTTTTTGATAAATTGATGATTACCTCAAATATCTGTTATTGTCATACTAGATAGAGAATTCATGTACAAGATGATGTGGTTTACTTGCTAAAAGAAGATTATGTAATAATGTCTAATATTATCAGCCATTTACATTCATTTATTATTTATATGTCATTGTGACTGTGTATACTCTGGGTATGGTTTGGAATTATTGTATATATTACAAGTATATCCTCAGTTATGCAGCACAACATGCATTTTTACCATCATATTGTCTTTAGTGAAATTAATATGAGATTTATGAATTATGGAAACTTACCATTTCAGAGACTAATTTCTCTTACAATGAGCTTGAAAGGCCCTGGAGAGAATATATGTACAACAGGAGGAGAGATAGGTACATGTAAGATGCCCTGACGAAGGCTGAGAGAACAGCCAAACACATTCAGGAAGTCCATAGTTTGCTTATGGGGGCGACTATGTGGACCACAATTGCTGGACATAGTCCAGTTTCTTCCTCTCTCCCTCCTAAAATGGCCTGGTGTCATGGAAGCTCCAACACATGCACCTGGTTTAATTTAACTTGGGTATTTTTTTTTCACTCAATCTGACGGCATGGTCAGAATCCATCCACCTAGAGCCTAGCACAATTACTGGATGTCTCAGAACCATGAGATGTGGTATGGTAACCTTTCCATAACCTTTTCAGGTGTCATAACAGACACATTACTCAATTTAGCCTTGATCCAGACACATGGTGGTAAAAAGTGTTATAGATTGCATAACTGCCTCAACTCTGTATTATATGGGTATAAATCCTCCAAAAAAGGGGAGGGGGAATGTAATATACTATATATATCAAGTTTCAATATAAATTATGTTTTAAAGAATTCTCACTGTTTAATTTGATCATTGACAATGCTATACTAAAGATTAGTGAAAATCCAGCAGTTCAACAGTTAAAGAAATAAGAGAGTCCAGAGACAACCAGAATCTGGACCAGAATCCATTTTCCCTGATGACATCCCAACACTCAAAGAAGAAAAGATTTCAAAGACTTTAAATGAACATTTTTGGTTTTTTCCCTTCTGTTATTATATATACCATCTGTAATATGTATTCTCTGCAGAGACCCTTCCTCTATAGACAGTGTCAAAGTGCCAGTTCATGAGGGACTGCCCCTCTGGACAAAATTTCCCCTTTCTCCTTTTCCTATATTGCTATTTAAATATTGTTTGTTAGCATAGGGTATTATATTCTGTTATTTTTTACTGTTTCATCATGGAGACACTCTATATGTTCCTCGAAGAAACAAAGGGGGAAATGTGGTAAAATAATGGAATTTGGCAGACACCTAGGAGTCCAACTTGATTGACTTAGTAGTGTTTTAATTGGGCGAGAATGAGGAACTACTAAACACCCACTTAGAGGTGATTAGATTTTAGCCACACCTGGCCTGCCCTGTTAGCCACCTAGTTTAAATTTAACCAACCCTGAGAAGAGTGTGTTCTCAGAGGCTATGGACTACGACATCAACAAGAGACCGCTCTCAGCCAATCAACTTGAAGAACCTCCCATTTCTGGGAAGAGGACAGGAAGTAGGAAGCTGAAGCTGGCAGATGGGATCTTCCTCTTTTGGTTCGAGACATTGGCTTGGTGGCAGGACTTCACGTGGGCTATTAGGAAGGCTAGGATTTCCATGCTATAAGGAATCTGTTCTCAATCTTTCTCTCTCTTTACTATCGTATATCTTTTAATAAACCCTTAAACGCCTAAACTCTTGGTGAATTTATCAGTGATTTTAGCCAGTTTTCCCCCAAAACTGGGGCAAGGGGATAGATTAGAAGCCACATTTAGATTTTTAAATAACACATCATCTACATTTCCTTAATAAGCTGATACTACTACTACTATTACAGTAGTACCAATATTACTACTACCACTACTACTACTACTACTGCTGCTGCTACTACAACTACTACTACTCTTGGGGGGGGTCTGAAAATTTTCTTGAAAATTTAAAAGGGGTTCTTATTTTTGAAAAGACTGGAAAACATTTACCTCCATTATATCAGGTATATTCATGAAAAAGATATGGATAAGAATTGTACAGGAAAAGAAAGTATGGATTAGTTCTGAGCTATGTTTCTGGAGACAATACCTGCCCCCTCAATGAGATCATATATTTCTTAAACTTTTAAAATGTAAACTTTAGGATTATATCTGTAAATTCTTTGAACACTCTGGGAAGTAAACTGTTGAACTGATTTAAAAGCACCTAATTTCTCTCTTAATTGCTGATTTTAATCATTTAAAATCCACTCATTTAGCTAGGTGGTGCAGTGGATAGAGCACTGGCTCTGGAGTCAGGAGTACCTGAGTTCAAATCCAGCCTCAGACACATAACACTTACTAGCTGTGTGACCCTGGGCAAGTCACTTAACCCCAATTGCCTCACTAAAAAACCCAAAAAACCAAAAAAAAAGTATAATCAATGCCTTTTATTTTAACTTCATATTCCTTTCCTGATATTATCCCTTCCCCTACCATTTTAGAAAAGTATAGAAAAAGCAGTTAAGCAAAACCAAGAGGGAGGAAGTATGATTCATCCTTTTTCCAGGGCTAAGATTGGTCATTACAGAGTTTGGTTGTCTTTCAGTGTGGTTTTCATTTACATTACTGTGGTCATTTACATATTGTTCTCTTGATTCTATTTTATTCTTCATCAACTCATACAAGTTTTCTCATACTTTTCTGAATTCCACATATTTATCATTTTCTACCATCCCCCTAATCAATTGTTTCCATTTCTTTGTTACCATAAGCTGAAATTCACTCTATGTTGTTTGTGTTGCCATTGAAGACAATTCTTATTGTTGTAGAAGACAGAAGCAAAATAGGAATTGAGTGGGTCTTCCCTTACTCAGTCATTTATTAATATTATATCATCATCCCATGCAGAGAGTCCATCCTTCTTCATTCTTCTTACTCAGAACATAGCTTAAAAAATCCTTCTTTGTCTTTATCAACATTTGTCAGCTACAACTCACTCTGAAATTTGACCTTCCTGACACTATTCTTAAAATTTCTCTCAAAGATTACAGTTTACTTGATGAGATAAGACAGAGAACACAGAATAGAATCAAATGTGTAGTACAAACAAAGATACTTATGGTCGGTTAGAAAAGCAAGGTTAGTATGGGCTAAAGTTGTTAGAGATGGCTTTGTGGAGAAAGGACTTGAAATTATTCTTGAAGGATTGGTAGAACTTGGAAAGAAAAAGAGTTAGGAGGACATTTTAAGAAAGAAGAACAACATGTTTTGTTGCTAACATTTTAATACTTTCTCAACTGCATCAGCCTTCTCTCCCCTCTAACTGTAGAACTGGAGGGTAGAACACTAAATTCTACCTAGAGCTCTCATTTATATAGAGTAGGACTTCGACTTTCTAGGTCACTCCATTTTCCATCTTGCAGCTCTTCTTGGTCTGCACTCCATGGAACAAGCTGCCCCCCCCCTACACTGGGCACCCCCTGGTGTCCTTCCCTTGCCCCTTCCTGTTTCCTTTTGTGTATTATATTCCTCTATTAGGCTGTAAGCTCCTTGAGGACAGGAAGTGTCTTTCTTTTTCTTACTTGTATCCCCAGCACTTAGCACAGTCCCTGGCACATATTAAGCCCTTAATAAATGTTTATTAAATTGAATTGAAGTCATCCTTGACTCCTGATCTTGCCCATTCTTAATCTGACCTGTCCTGCCACTAGTTATCTTAGAAAAGTACCTTGTACATGGTAGGGCCTAGATGAACATTTAATGAGTAAATGTTTGATTTCACTGGGAGGCCATTATAAATACTTATTCTGTCATTAATGGCATTCACTTATTAGGTGTCAAAAGTTAAATATCTTCATTTGAGGACTGGTAATAGATTTAGAGCTTTGAGGGAAATCCAAGGTAATCAAGTCTAACCTCCTCATTTTTCAGCTGAGGAATTGAGGTGCAGTGAGTTGAAATGACTTGCATGATGTCACATAAGTAGTGGATTCAGTACTTAAATTCCTCTGATTCCAAACCAGCAGTTTTCCCATTATATCACATGGTACCTTTCCTATTTACTTGTATTTTAGTAATTAATAAGTTCAGTGATGTCTGTGAATTGAATTAATGAAGCAAATTACTTCAGTCTTAATTTTTAGTCATCTTATTTTTGATATCTTATTTAGAATATCCTCACAGTAAATTGGATTTTGACTTTTCTTTCTTGTGGTGCATTATATGTGGAAAGGGTCAGATATCTTCCAGGATATAAACGGCTTCTAATAATAAATTGATTTTCATCATGTTGACTTTTAGGGATGTTGTTGAGATTTGAAGGAAGATTGATAGACGTGTTGATGAAAACAATGAAATGTAATTAATCAACTCTAATCATTATATGTTTACCATGCGTTTGTTCAGAAACACAGCATTTCTATGGGCTCAAAGTCCTATTTAGAGTTAAGGACAAATATTTTTCCTTGTATCATATTAATCAGTCAATAGGCATTTATTAAGCACTTGCAATATGACAGGAACTGGGGACTAAAAGAAATATTAAAAATAATCCCTGTCCACAAAGAGTTCATGTTGTAATGGAGAAGACAACAGGCAAACTATGCACATATGAGAGATATAATGGGTACATGATTTACACATAAAGGACGATAACATAAGCAAATTAAAGAGAGTATGGAATCATTTATCTGTCAGATTTATGTGCAGAGGAAGAATTTAGAATCAAAGAAGATATAGAGAGTAAAAAAATGTAAAATAGATAATTTTGATTATATAAAATTAAAAAGTTTTTGCACAAACAAAATTAATGTAACCAGGATTACAAGGGAAGCAGAAAACTGGGAAAGAAATTTAAAAACAAATATCTTTGATAAAGGCCTCATTTCAAAATTATATAGGGAAGTGAGTCAAATTTATAAAAATATACATCATTCCCCAATTGACAAATGGTCAAACGATATGAACAGGCAGTTTTCAGACAAAGAAATTAAAGCTATCTATAATCATATGAAAAAAGTCTCTAGATCACTGTTGATCAGAGAAATGCAAATTAAAACAACTGTGAGGTATCACCTCATACCTTTCAGAGTGGCAAACATACAAGAGATATACAGTATAAATGAAGGTAGTCTCAAGGGAAGGCTCTAGTAGTGAGCATTAGAAAATGATGGTGTAGATAGTGGGGAGGAGGAAGAAGATTGGGAAAGGCCTTTTGTTGTAGGTAGGATTTGATCTGAATCTTAAAGAAATTGAAGGAAGCCTGGAGGTGGAAATTAGGAGGAAGGGCTTTTCAGATATGGGGAAAAGCCAGAGAAAAGGCATGAAGGAGATGGAGTGGCAGGTGTGAGGAACAGCAAGAAGAAAGGAAGGAAGTAAACATTCATTAAGTTCCTATTATGCGCCAGGTGCTGTTCTAAGTGCTTTATAACTATTATTTCATTTTCTCTTTACAACCACCCTGGGAGATAGGTGTTAGTATTTTCATCCCCATTTTACAGTTGAGGAAATTAAGGCATATAGAGGTTGTGACTTACCAGAATCACACAGCTAGTAAATATCTGAGGCTAGATTTGAACTCAGGTCTCTTTCTGACTAGTCCCAGCACTCTATCCCAGCACCACCTTGCTGTCACATCTACACTAGTATAATAACATTGTAGAGTGTGTGGAAAGAAATAAAGAATACTGGAAATGTTAGAAAGGGCAAAATTCTTTAAATGCCAAACAAAGGATTTTATATTTGATCCTAGAGATAATAGCGAGCCAGTGGAATTTTTTGAGTAGGGGACCTACCCTTTAGGGAAAGCACTTTGTGAAATGAATCGAAGATGTATTATAGTGGAAAGACCCTTGAGGCAAATAGACTTATTGCAGTAATTCAAAGGTGGTGACTGTGAATAGAAAGAAGGAAGTATGTGAGAGATGGTTTGAAGGTAAAAATGACTTCATTTTACAACAGATTGGATATGTTGTGTAAGAGTGAGTGAGGAGTCAAGGATGGCACTGAGTCTATTAGTTGGGTTCCCAGGGGGATGGTGATGTACTTGACAATAATAGGAAAGTTCAGAAGAAGAAAGGGTTGGGGCAGAGGGGAAAGATGATTTTTTTCTGTTTTGGATGTTTTAAATTCTTCCAGGACTATAGTGTTCCATGACCCACAACCATACAACACTAGTCAAATATTGGTATTAAAAATGGATCTTTGTTTCTGGGATGAATTTGTGGTCATTAAGGGAATTTTCACCTGTCTATTGGATATCTCTATATCAAACTGGTTGTCCCAAAGATATCTTTTAACTCAACATGTCTAAAACTGAACTCATTATCTTTCTCCTCAAACCTTCTCAAAGTATATTATTATTTAATTTGAAGATTCTTTATTGACATTTGCTAGAATTTTATGTCATTCTCTTCAGTAGATGTTGATACATAATCTGAAGTGAATTTCATAATGGTATTTTTGTAATCCTTTTCAGTAAACGACCAAATGTTTCATGAATTGATGTTTCATTCTTGCCTTGCAGTGTACAATAAAACCAAATCTGCCAACTCCTTTATTGTATTAAAATAAAACCTATTTTACCACTTAATTATATCTATATCTATTACTTACACACACACACACATACACACACACACACACACACACACACACACACACAAACACACTCCTCACTGAGATGTGGAAATTAAGGTCCAGAAAGTTATCCTAGGTCATACAAGTATTAAACTTTAGAGGTAGCATTTGAACTGACTCCAAAGACAATATTCTTTCCATTGTATCATAAAGAAACTTGGGCTCACATCAGTTGAAGAATGCATGAATATATTATGGCACAAGAATATAATGGAATATTATTACTCTATAAGAAATTACAAATGGATTCAGAGAAACTTGGGAAGACATTAACTAATGCACAATAAAGTGAGCAGAACCAGGAGAACAATTTGAACAGGGACTACAACATTGTAAATAAAAACAACTTTGAAAAACCTAATAACTGATCAATACAATGGTCACGATAATTCAAGAAGAACAATGATAAAGCATGCTATCAGTCTCCTGATGAAGATTTGTTAAACTAGAGAAGCAGAATGATACATCCAACTTGTGACAAAGCTACTCTGTGGGTTTGTTTTACTTGGTCATGATTATTTGTTACAAGAAAGGGTTTTAAAAATATTTTCAAGAGGGAATTGAATGGGAGTGGGGAGGTGGTGTTGATGATATAAAAAGAATAAAAGAAATGAGTGTCATCAGAGTAGGACAGCTTTGGAACTGTTGAATTTATATATATATATATATACACGTTTATATATATACACATGCATATATTTTAAATACAAGCCATTTTAGTCCCCTTTTTTGTTCTTTTTGTATAGAAATGTTTGTATTTCTTAGTGTTGTAAAGCTCAGAATAACAAAACATAATAATTAAATGTCAGCTAGAATTGAATCCCAAGTCTTCTGACTCCAAATACAATGATCTTTCTAGTATGCCACCCTGACTTTCTGTATGATAACAAGTAATTACTAAATTTGAAATTGATATATAAAAATAACAACAGTTTACAGCAGGGTTTCTCAGTAATTTTCAACTTAAATTTTTTTAACCTTTTTGCCTTATTCTGTATTAATGAGAAACCTTTAATATAACCTCTCATGATCCTAGAGTGACTAAAGCCACATTTCTCCATCTGCCACATTGTTTTGTGTTAGGGAGGCAGTTGCCTTCTTTGTGGGTGTATTCTGATAAACGGAAAGATGAGAGTTATATATACATAGACTTTCTTGATTAGGAGAACATATTCTTCTCCCTAACTGCATTTGTTCAACTCCCTCCTTGCCTTAGGGATACAGAGAGAACGAGGAATCAACATGAGCATACATTTGGCTAAGTATATTTATTTAGCACTTCTCTAATAACTTCTGAAGGCCTCAAAAGTTTTCTAAACTGAGTTCCATTTTTCAAAGGGTATATTGTTATTCTTTCCCAAGGAAATAAAAGTTACACAGAACACATGTTTTTTAAAACTGAGATGGTCATTTTCCCACAAATGCCAATAGCAAGTTTGACCCTAAAGGAGTAACTTAAAGATTGATGGACATCTTTGAAAATAATGCTAGTGGGGAGCTAAGATGATGGAATAAAGTCAGGGACTCAGCTGAGCTCTCCCAAATTCCTCTTCAAACAATGTTAAAATAATACCTCTGGGGGCAGCTAGATGGCGCAGGGCACCAGCCCTGGATTCAGGAGTACCTGAGTTCGGATCTGACCTCAGACACTTAACACTTACTAGCTGTGTGACCCTGGGCAAGTCACTTAACCCCAATTGCCCCTCAAAATACCAAAAAACAAAAACAAACAAAAATAAAATAAAATAATACCTCCAAATGAATTCTGAAACAGCAGAACAACAAAAGGACAGAATGAAACAATTTTCCAGCCCAAGACAACTAAGAAGTTAGGCAGGAAAGGTCTGTCTCACTGGGGTGAGAGTAGAATGCAGTCCAGCACAGGCTGCACCCAGCAAGCCAGTAGCAGGCCTTGGGAGCATGTACATCAGTGGCTCAGGCTTCTAGAGCTCTCACCCCACAGATAGTAAGGAGGTCAGATATCTGGTCAGAAGGAGATTACAGGGGACCCTTTGCTGGCACTGGGAGAACTCTTTTATTTCCCATGTATGGTCTGAGTCACAGTCCCAGTGGGAAGAGGAGTACTAGCAGGAGCAGAGACCTTGGATACTGTTCCAGGGCAGAAAAGAATTGATGGACAAGGAGTTATGTTAGTTAACCTGGGAAGGATGACTGGGGGCCCTTGACAAAAAAGAGAAAACTTTGGAAGAGAGATGGGTTTAGGGGGAAGTTTGAGTTCTATTTGGATATATTGGGGTTTGAAATGCCAATGGGACATTCATCTTGAAATGTCCAACAGGCCATCAGTAAGTCAAATAGGCTTTATTACTATGACTTATACATGACATTCCATTTAATTTCTCCTAGCCTTTGCATGGACTGATTCTATTTGTAGAAAGTAATTGTCCAATAAATAAGCATTTATTAAGTATCTACTATGCTCCAGGCCCTGTGCTAAGCACTAGGAATACAAAAAGAGGCCTGTCCTCTAGGAGATTTCAATCTAATGGAGGAGAGAACAAATATATACAAACAAGCTATATATAGGAAAAATAGGAAATAGCAGAGGGAAAACACTAGAATTAAGAGGGTCTTGCAAGGGCTTCCTATAGAAGGTAGGATATTAGTTGTGATTTAAACCAGTGAAATCAATAGGAGATTAGGAGGGAGAGTATTCCAAGCTTGGGGAACAGCCAGTAAAAATGCCAGATGGAGTTTCTTGTTTGTGGAATAGCAAGGAGATGACTGTCAATCCAGTGTCACTGGATTGAAGAGCATGTGGAGGGGCAAGAAGACTGGAAAGGCAGGAGGGGGCTAGGTTATGAAGGCTTTTAAATTCCAAGTAGAGTGTTTTACATTTGATCCTGGAGGCAATAGTGAGCTACTAGAATTTATTGAATAAGATGGTGATATGGTTGGACCCTAACTTTAGAAAAATCACTTTGGTGGCTGAATGGAAGGTGAATTGGAGTGGGGAGAGACTTGAGAGAGGTAAATCCACCAGCAAGCTATTGCAATAGTAATAGTAATGAAGGCCTATACCAGAGGGGTAGCAGTGTCAGAGGAGAGAAGGGGGCATGATGCAAAGATGAAATTGACAGGCCTTAGAAACACATTGGATATAGGAGGATGAGAAATAGTGAAGAGTTGAGGATGTGAACCTAGATTGTGAACCTAAGGATCTGAGAGGATGGTGTTGCCTTCTACATTAAGAGGAAATATAGGAGGGGGAAAGAGTTTAGGGGTAAGACAATTCTCTTTTGGATAGGTTGAATTTAAGATGACTGCTGGTCATCTGAAAGTAGGTCATGCTGAGAGGTTTGGTGAGGATAAGTGGGAATGATGGATAAGTGATGATGAGAATCATGATCATAAAGATGGCAATTAAATCCATGGGAGCTAATACCTTGTATCTGTTATGTGTGTTTTACACATATGATCTCTTCCATCTAGATTATTATTTCCTTGAGGACAATTCCTTTGCCTTTGTCCTTGTCTCCTCAGAGCCCAGCATAGTGCCTGGCCTATAGTATATACTATATAGTATAACAACAACAATGGTTGTTGATTGATAGGTTAGAGGTTACTCTGGGAACTTGAAGACCTTGCCAGTAGATTCCAAGCTCTGAAAAGTCTTACCAAGCTGTAAAAGCTTTGAATATAGGTCTAGTCATGGACTAGATATTTGTGACTAGGAATTCTATGTACCTAACATATTGTTTTTTCAAGGGCTAGTCTTTTGGTGATAAGATGTTAATTGCCATGACATTTTTTTCAACAATAGCAATTCAAGGTATGGAAGGAGTAACTTTATTGGGTCAAAATCTTCTCCTTGAAATATATATTCACATCATTTTAATTTTGTAATTTTACTAGGTTACTTGACTTCTAGTAGATTTTAAGTTTTTCAAAGATTAATACTGTTTTTCATTTTTTTGTTTCCGAAGTACTAATTCCTTGAATAGACTACTACTTTGCTTCACAACTTAACAAAATATCCTATTTCATTGTTGGGCAGCTTTAGTTGTTAGAAAATTCTTTTTCCCCTTCTTCCATTTTATTAATTTCTAATTCCTTCCCATATTTCTGTGCCAGCATGGAATAGAACATATCTTTTTCCTTAGCGGAACACTTTATTAGATTTCAGAGCTGCAGAGCAATAGTATACTATGCTTCCCCCTCTGGTGCTGGAAACAATGGGGCCACAGGCAAAAGCATAGGGCCTAGAGCCAGAAAGACACTTCAAATACTAAACCGAACACTCAAAGGGCCAGTACCTCTAGACAAAAAACCCAAACCAGAGCCAAGTGCATGTCCAATTTCTGAGATATCTTTCAGGAATGCCTTAATCACAGCTATCTTGAGATATAGCTATGGAGCAGGTGCCACATATGAGTTCTCTATTTTGAAAAAAGTTTAATCTGATTATTAATATGAAAAATTCAGTTTTATTTTTAGCTCTAATTCTCTCTCCCTCCCCACTGAAAAGACAAAAAACCCCACCATTCCAATTCTATATTTATCCTTCTCTTCTTTGTTGTCTCCTCTTTAAGAGTCTGTTTTGCTTCTGACCACTGTTTCCTTAATCTATCCTCCCTCTTATTTTATCTCCCACCACCTTTCTTTTAATTCTTTTCCCTCCTATTACCCTGTAAGGTAAAATAATTGATGGTCAGTCATTTCTCTCAGTAACCAAAGACCCCAAGGGAGACCTTGAAATGTCTTAAATACCTTCTGAAAGGGAATTCCCCTGCCAAGTGAAAATTAACCTTGATTGGTGCACATTTAATGAGGCGGGCTAAAAGGCTTCAGCTCCTTCTGCTGAGAACATGGCTTCATAATGAAACTCAGCCACCTCCAGCAATCTGGGCAGGGGGATTCCATCTCCATCTGAATTTCTCTGCCTAATTTTCTCCTTCATAAACTGGGTCATCCTAATCTATCTAATGGATGGGATCAAGGACAGGGGTTCCTTCGCTCAGGATAAAGGCTAACCCAGACTGGATTCTGTTTCTACTTTAAACTCCTAGTTGAGTGGGGTCCTTCCCAAAGTTTGGTGGGGTCCTGCTCAAAACTGACCTGTGCCTTGAGGGCTAAGAGCATCAGTCAGCCATGCCCTTGAGAGACCAACTGACCTTCACGGAAGTTAGGCATTTACAGAAAATGAAGGAAAAGGGGTGGATTACAATGAACAATTATTAAAATAATAGTATAATGTTAATTTCTTTTAACATTAAGAAAGAACTCTTAAAAAGAAAGAAAATGGAATTAACTGTTTCAGTTGTGATGGGGAGATGTTTCTTTTATTTAACAAATGAAAGACATTATTGGGGATAAGATAGTTGTGCTTTTCTACAATAAAATAAACTTTGATACATATAATTAAAATACAAAACCAAGCAGGAAATAAGCATTGGCTTTATGTGCTAGGTACTATGCTAAGTGGTTGGGATAGAAATATAAGCAAAAAGTCCCTGCTCTCTAGGAGCTTACATTCTACTGGGAGGGAAGATAGCACACAAAAGGGAATGAAATGTGATGAAGCAGAGAAGCTACCTTTTAGGTATGCAAATAAAGTCTAGAGATTCAAAAGCATATAGGGGTAGGGGCTGTGAGCGGGAAGGGAACAAGCATGTATTAAATGCCTACTATGCTAGGTGCTTTCCAAATATTATCTCATTTGATCCTAAAAACAACCATGGAATATAGGTACTCTTAAGTTGAGGAAACCGAGAGACAACTAAATAGTTTGTCCAGGGTTATACGGCTATTAAATGTCTTTTATTTTACTTTATTACAATTTCTTTTTAAGCTTTGAGCTACTTTTTAAACTTTTAAACTTTTATTTTTTTCTTTGAGCTTAAACACCCAAAAAGAGCATTTTATATACAAAGTAGACCATAAAAAGGATCATGTATAAAACCATACATTTCTATTTCACACAGCTTTTTTTTTTTTTTTTGGTGAGGCAATGAGGGTTAAATGACTTGCCCAAGGTCACACAAGCTAGTAAGTGTCAAGTGACTGAGGCCGGATTTGAATTCAGGTCCTCCTGAATCCAGGGCTAGTGCTTTATCCACTGCGCCACCTAGCTGCCCCCCCACAGCTTATTTTTAAATAAGTATAAAATAAATTCTATACATTATTTTCAAAACTCCTTGTCTTTGCTTCCTTATGAATTTCCTTCTGCTTTCTTATCTGAATTTTTTCCCATTTCCTCTCTGATCCATTCTTTTTTAAATTAACATTTTTATTTATAGTTTTCTGAGCTTCAAATTCTATCCCTTCTTCCTTTCTTCCCTCCCTTCTCCTCTCCCTTAGGCAGTAAGCAGATATAGGTTATATATGTACAATTATGTATAACATTTCCATATTAGTCATTTTGTGTAAGAAGACTTGAATAAAAGGAAAAATGAAAGAGTGAAAAATAATGTTCAATCAATATCAGTTCTTTCTTTGGAGGCAGATAGTATTGCTTCATCATTAGTCCTTTGGGATTGTCTTGGATCATTGTATTGCTGAGAATCTAAGACATTCACAGTTCTTCATCAAACAATATTGCTGTCACTGTGTACAATGCTCTTCTGGTTTTGTTCACTTCATTATATATCAGTTCATGTAAGTTTTTTGTTTGTTTTTCTTTTCACAGGATTTTTAGTTCCAAATTTTTTTCTATAGGATGTATATGTTCGTGTAAGTCTTTCCAGGTTTTTCTGAAATCATCCTGCTTGTCATTTCTTATGGCACAGTAATATTCCATCAGAATCATATACCACAGCTTGGTGTGTGTGTGTGTGTGTGTTTTTGCAGGGCAATGAGAGTTAAGTGACTTGCTCAGGGTCACACAGCTAGTAAATGACAAGTGTCTGAGGCTGGATTTGAACTCAGGTCTTCCTGAATCCAGGGCTGGTGCTTTATCCACTGCATCACCTAGCTGCCCTACCACAGCTTATTTAGTCATTTTCCAGTTGATGGGCATCCCTTTGATTTCTAATTCTTAGCCACCACAAAAAGAGCTGCTATAAATATTTTTATACAAATAGGTCCTTTTCTCTTTTGGGGGGATGACTTTGGGATATAAACCTAGCAGTGGTATTGCTGGATCAAAGTTTATAAACAGTTTTATAGCCCTTTGGGCATATTTCCAAATTACCCTTGTAAAAAAATTAATTATTAATAACTATATCTAACCTGGAAAAATTATATAATTGGACTTATGAAAAGTTATAAACTTAGAGAAATTATAATTGGGCTGTAAGTCCTATCTGGGTCGCCATTCAAATGTGAAAATATTTTGACTGACTAGTTTAATTTGGTGGGGCTAAAGCTGAGGAGGACTAATCTGGGGACTTTTGACTGTTTGGCTATCTGACTGCGTTTAATTTAATCTGGGCCGTTCATAAAGTTCCACCACACTGCTCCACTCCCAAATTGATAAGCAAAATATTAAGAAGCCTCTTAACTAAATAATCAAAGCAGAGTTTATTTATGAGATACTATTGAAAATTAAGAATACAGGGAGGGCAGCTAGGTGGCGCAGTGGATAAAACACCGGCCCTGGATTCAGGAGTTCCTGAGTTCAAATCCGGCCTCAGACACTTGACACTTACTAGCTGTGTGACCCTGGGCAAGTCACTTAACCCCCATTGCCCTGCAAAAAAAAAAAAAAAAGAATACAGGGAAATAAAATGTACAACCTGACTGCATTGTGGTACATCTCTTTCCACTGCCTCTCTTTCTCTTTTTTTAATACAATAAGGGCCTTAGTCGCGCCTCGCCTCAGGGCACTCAGGTACTTTAATCTAAATCCCCTTTCACTTTGTAAATCCCCCTGCTTCTAACTTTCCTCTCCTTACTGCCACTGCTGAATCCCTGTGTTTCTCTCTCACTGACCTTCTGTCTGTCTGCTCCATCAGTCTGCCCTTTGGCCTCTCTTTTCCCTGCTCCTAGTCCTTCTTGTCTTCTCCTGCGTCCTTGTAGCCCCATCTCTAGTCCAAACTGCTCCGTCCTTGTCTGACCGAACCCCCCTGAGTCTAACCCCCAGGTCTATATATACCTTTTCTTCTCTCCATTCAAATCTTGGGGCTTCCTGCGCCCCCACAGACCAAGCTAATCCACTAGCCAGGGCTGCGGCTGGTTGGGGGGGGGGGGGTGCTCGAGCAGCTCGTGCCTCAGCACAGGCTAGCCGGGATCTTTCGGATAGCTCCTCTCTGGTTGGAGGGAGCTGGAGGCTTTTTTTTTTCCCCCAGCTGCCTGACCTAGCATCTTGTATAGCCCACGGGGCTTTTTGACTCAGCTGAAGCAGAGGGGGAGGGTAAGAGACCCTGAGGGCCTAAGGCTTTCTAATCTCAGCCTAAAGGTAGGGTCTCCAAATCAAAATAAATTTCCACACCCTCCAGAATGGTTGGATCAGTTCACAATTCCACCAACAGTGGATTAGTGTCCCAGTTTTCCTACGTCCCCTACAACATCTAACATTTTCCGTTTTTGTCATATTAGCCACTCTGAGAGGTATGAGATGGTACCTCAGAGTTGTTTTAATTTGCATTTCTCTTATCAATAGTGATTTGGAGCATTTTTTCATATGACTATTGAGAGCTTTGATTTCTTTGTCTATTCATATCCTTTGACCATTTCTCAATTTGGGAATGACTTGCATTCTTATAAATTTGACTCAGTTCTCTATATCTCAGAAATGAAGCCTTTATCAGAGATACTTGTTACAAAAAATTCTTTCCCAATTCTCTGCTTTGCTTCTTTTTTTTTTTTTTTAGTGAGGCAATTGGGGTTAAGTGACTTGCCCAGGGTCACACAGCTAGTAAGTGTTAAGTGTCTGAGGCCAGATTTGAACTCAGGTACTCCTGACTCCAGGGCCGGTGCTCTATCCACTGTTCCATCTAGCTGCCCTCTGCTTTGCTTCTAATTTTGGTTGCAATGGTTTTGTTTGCACAAAAGCTTTTTAGTTTTATATAATAATAATTATCTATTTTATATTTTACAATGTTCTCTGTATCTTCTTTGGTCCTAAATTCTTCCCCTATCCATAAATCTCACAGATAAACTATTGCATTCTCTCTTAATTTGCTTATTGTATCATACTTTATGTGAAAATCATGAACCTATTTTGACCTTATTTTGGTATATGGTGTGAAATGTTGTTCTATACCTAGTTTCTGCCATACTATCTTCCAGTTTTCCCAGCAGTTTTTGTCAAATAATGAGTTTTTCTTCCAAAAGCTTGCATCTTTGGGTTTATCATATATTGGATTACTATACTCATTGACTATAGTATAACCCATACCTATTCTATTCCACTGATATACCTCTCTGTTTCTTAGCCAGTACTAGATTATTTTTGATAATTACTGCTTTATAATACAGTTTGAGATCTAGTACTGCTAGACCACCTGCTTTCATATTTTTTTCATTGATTCCCTTGATATTCTTGAGTTTTTGTTCTTCCAGATGAATTTTGTTGTTATTTTTTCTAGATATATAAAATATTTTTGATAGTTTGATTGGTACAGCACCAAATAAATATATTAATTTAGGTAGAATTGTCATTTTTATTATATTGGCTCAGCCTATCCATGAACAATTAATATTTTTCCAGTTGTTCAGATCTGATTTTATTTGTATAAAAAGTATTTCATAGTTGTGTTCATATAATTTCTGGGTTTATGTTGGCAGATAGACTTCCAAGTATTTTATATTGTCTATAGTTATTTTATTTATTTTTTAAATTAATAAACATTTTTATTTGAAGTTTTGAGTTCCAAATTCTATCTGTCCTTCCCACTTTCCTGTCTCTCTCCCTGAGGCAGTAAGCAGATATAGGTTATGCATGTACAATTATGTAAAATTAATTATTTTGTATAAGAAAATTTGAATAAAAGAAAAAAATGAAAGAAAGTGAAAAATACCATACTTCTGTCTGTGTTCAATCAATATAAATTTTTTCTTTGGAGGTGGATAGTATGCTTCATCATTAGTCCTTTGGGATTGTTGTGGATCATTGTATTGCTGAGATTAGTTAAGCCATTCACTGTTCTTCACTGAACAATATTGCTGTCACTTCTACAGTTATTTTAAATGGAATTTCTCTTACTATCTGTTGTTGCTAGACTTTGTTGGTAATATTTTAAAATGCTGATAATTTGTATGGGTTTATTTTGTATACAACCACTTTGCTAAAATTGTTAATAATTTCAAGTAGTTTTTTAACCAAAGGAAAGGAAAAAAGAAAACCTTGCAATAAATACACACAATCAAGCAAAACATATACCCAATAGCCATGTCAAAAATCCATGTCTTTTTCTATACTTTAATGCACATTACCTCTCTGTCAAGAGGTAGGTAATATGCAGCAGTGTACTGGAGCCTGCTTGGCATCTCAACAACCCATTATTAAATTTTATGTGTGATCAGTGTCAGGTTGGATATTCAGAAATGTTCGCAAACATGACAAATCAGAGCTTGATTTGTTGTTTTGTTGATTGTCTAAGAATATTATGGAGAAAATGTTCAATAATGAAAATTAAATTTTAAAGTGTATCATTGGGGGCAGCTAGGTGACGCAGTGGGTAGAGCTCCGGCCCTGGATTCAGGAGGACCTGAGTTCAAATCTGGCCTCAGACACTTGACACTTACTAGCTGTATGACCCTGGGCAAGTCACTTAGCACTCACTGCCCTGAAAAAGAATCTGTATCATGCATATATTCTTTATTCTATAGTGCCAGTTGTTAAACATTTATCAGAACACTGTTGAAATATGTCTTATCATGCTCATTTCTTTGATCAGACTTTTTAAGTCCTTTTTTATGAACAAAAATCCATTTTATATGCCCTTATGTTAAGCTGTGACCAGTCTTCAACAAGTTGGGTATTTTTTTCATATTAGCAAATTTTAAAAATATTTCTGTTACTTCACATCTTTGATTCAAATCACAGCAATGACATTACTGGGTAGCTATGTGACACAGTGGATAGGGTGCTGGGTGTGGAGGCAAGAAGATCTGAGTTCAAATTTGGCCTTAGACACTTACTTTTTAAAAAACTTATATTTCAATCTGTATCATCAGTTCTTTCTCTGTTTATGGTTTGCATTTTTCATATGTCCTTCTGATAGCATCCTGCTCATCATTTCTTTCACAATTACTAATGCTAACTGTATTACCCTCTATCCTATTCCGTCCCCTTGATATTTACTCTATTTTTGATCTTTTTTCACCCTATCCCTCCTCAAAAGTGTTTTGCTTTTTACTGCCCCCTCCCCAAATCTGCCCTCCCTTCCTTCACTTCTCCCCCCTTATCCCCTTCCCCTCCCACTTTCCCTCAGGGCAAACTATATTACTGTACGCACTTGAGGGTACATGTTATTCCCTCTTTGAGCCAATTTTGATGAGAATAAGGTTCTCTCACTCCCCTGCTCCTTCCCCGTCTTCCCCTCCACTCCATAAGCTTTTTCTTGTTTCTTTTATGTGAGCTACTTTACCACATTCCATGTCTCCCTTTCCCTTTCTTCCAGTGCATTTCTCCTACCCCTTAATTTTATTTTAAAGATGTCATCATGGGTCAGCTAGGTGATGCAGTGGACAAAGCACCAGCCCTGGACCCAGGAGGCCCCAAGCCCAAATCTGTCCCCAGACATAAGCCACCCCACCCTTCCTGCCCCACAAAAACAAGGATAAACAAAAAACAAATGCTTTACAGATATCATCCCTTCATATTCAATTCACACCTGTGCCCTCTGTCTAAGTATATTCCTTTCAGCTGCCCTAAAACTGAGAAAGTTCTTATGAGTTAGAAGTATTATCTTCCCATGTAGGAATGTAAACAGTTTAACTTTTTAACATCCCTCTTGATTTCTTTTTCCTGTTTAATTACCTTTTTATGCTTCTCTAGGGTCTTGTATTTGAAAGTCAAATTTTCTATTCAGTACAGGTCTTTTCATCATGAATGCCTGAAAGTCCTCTTTTTCATTGAGGTCCCATTTTTTCCCCTGAAAGATTATACTCAGTTTTGCTGGGTAGGTGATTTTTGGTTGTAATCCCAGTTCCTTTGCCCTCTGGAATACAATATTCCATGCCCTCCAATCCTTTAATGTAAAAGCTACTAGATCTTGTATTATCCTAACTGTAGCTCCACGGTATTTTAATTCCTTTTTTCTAGCTGCTTGCAATATTTTCTTCTTGACCTGGGATCTCTGGAATTTGGCTATAATATTCCTGGAAGTTTTCCTTTTGGGATCTCTTTCTGGAGGTGATTGGTGGTTTCTTTCAATTTCTATTTTACCTTCTGCTTCTAGAATATCAGGGCAATTTTCCCTGACAATTTCTTGAAATATGATGTCTAAGCTCTTTTTTTTTGGTCATAGTTTTCAGGTAGTCCAGTGATTTTCAAATTATCTCCTCTGGATCTATTTTCCAGGTCAGTTGTTTTTCCAAGGAGATATTTTATATTACCCTCTATTTTTTTATTCATTTGGATTTGCTTTATTGTGTCTTGATTTCTCATAAAGTCATTAGCTTTAATTTGCTCTATTCTAATTCTATGATTCCTTTTTTTCTTTTCTTTTCTTTTTTTTTTTTTTTTGCAGGGCAATGGGGGTTAAGTGACTTGCCCAGGGTCACACAGCTAGTAAGTGTCAAGTGTCTGAGGCCGGATTTGAACTCAGGTACTCCTGAATCCAGGGCCGGTGCTTTATCCACTGCGCCACCTAGCCGCCCCTGCTCTATTCTAATTCTTAAGCAATGATTTTCTTCTTTTGGACCTCCTTTTCGATTTGGCCAATTTGGCTTTTCAAGCTGTTGACTTTTTTAATGACCCTCCTTCATCACTCTCATTTCCCTTTCCATTTTTTCTCTACCTCTCTTACTTTTCCCTCTACCTCTGACTTTAACTTCAAAGTCCTTTTTGAGTGCTTCCATGGCCTGAGACCAATTAATATTTTTCTTGGAAGCTTTGGGTGTAGGGGCTGTGACTTTGTCATCTTCTTCTGAGGGTGTATTTTGATCTACCTTGCCACTAAAGAAACTTTTGATGGTCTGCTGCTTTCTCTGCCTGCTCATCTTGCCCGCCTATTTCTTGACTTTAACTCCTTCTTAACGTGGAACACTACTTCCAGGATGCACTGTCCCAAGCTACAGGGGGTCCCATGTGATACAATTTAGGCTCATTCTCAGCCCATCTGGCCTGTAAGTTTTAAGTCTTTCAAAATTGATTTTGTTTACAGTGTTGCTTCCCTAGTATAAATCAGTCTACTGGTCTTATTCATTTCACTCTGTGTCTATTCTTACTATCCAGGATTCTCTGAAATAATGTCTTTCATAATTTGTTATAGCATGATAATATTCATCAACATTTTTATACCATAATTTGTTCAATGTACCCCGCCCCCATGGTCTAAGAAGCAATCTAAGGCACCCCCTTAGATTCCCATTCTTTTCTAGCCCTCTTTCATTTTAATCCCCTTTTCCATATCAAGATGTTTATTGTGGGGCAGCTAGGTGGCACAATGGATAAAGCACTGGCCCTGGATTCAGGAGTACCTGAGTTCAAATCCGGCCTCAGACACTTGACACTTACTAGCTGTGTGACCTTGGGCAAGTCACTTAACCCCCATAGCCCTACCCACCCAAAAAAAGATATTTGTTGTGCTTATAACTATTCCCTCTTAGTGTTTTTCTTCTTCTTAAGCTACTCCCATTTCCACCTTTTTCCCCATTGAATTAAATGTATTTTTAAACATTTTATTTCCCCCAAATTACATACAAAACTAATTTTAAAATTTATTTAAAAAAATTTTTGAGTTCTCCATTTTCTCCCTGTCACCACTGATAAGGCAAGCAATTTGATATAGATTATACATATATAGTCATGGAAAACATTCCCATTGTTGTCATATTATAAAAGAACACAGACTAAAAAAACAAGAAAAATTAAAAAGTAAAGTATGAAAGTAAAGAAAAATATGCTTGGATCTACATTCAGACTCCATCAGTTCTTTCTCTGGAGATGGGTAGCATTTTTCATCATGAGTCCTTCAGAATTGTCTTGGATCATTAAATTACTGAGAATAGATAAGTCATTCACAGTTGATCAAGAATTTGATGTATTTCTTAACCATACTTTAAGTGTGTTCAACCCTTATTTACCCATTTCAAATAAGAGCTCATGAGGCTCACCCAATGCCCACTCCCTCCACCTCTTCTTCCATGTTTGTACGTTCTTTTCATGTTCCCTAAGTATGAAAAATAGAAGTTTCCACCTCCTTCTTCCTCCTTTCCTAATGCATTCCTTCTTGTACTCTCCCTTCTCTTTCCTCTCTTAAAACCCTCAAAACAGAATCAATCCACCCCCAGTACATCTGTTTTACTTATTTAACTCCCTCAAAACTATTGAAGATATTAAGATGCTGAAGCAATACTTGCTCCTTCTCCCCCTATTAGAATGTTAGCACTGTATCATCATTCAGCATCTTTCAGTTCTTCAAATAAATTAACTTTCTAGATTTCTCTGGACTCTTGTATTTTTATTTAAGAGTTACTACTAAGCTCTATTTTCCATGTCTGTAATACATTCCCTCCTTACCTCTGCCTCTTAGGATCCTTTTTTCCCCTTTTAGGCTAAATTCAAGTGCTGCTTCCTCTATGAGGTTTTCCTTGATTTTTCTTTCCCTGTCCCACAATTGTTAGAGTTCTCTCTCACCTCATTTATCATTGTTTTGTACATACTTGTATACATGTTGCATTTCCCCTGTAGAATATAAGTTCCTTAAGGGCTGACTTGTTTTGGCATTTGTATCCATAGTACCTTATACATAGTAAGATCCTAATAAATCTTTGTTTAATTATTTGTTGAATTGTTTAGATCAAAATGCCTATTTTGTAGGAGAAGAAGGACCATATGATTTAGAACAAGAAGGTTTATTAGAGATCATATTAGAGGAAATCAAAGAACTAAAGTTATTTGTCTAAGGTTATATAATCATTAAGTTACAAAGCCAGAATTCAGATTTCGATTACAGCTCTGGTATCCTTTCCACTATATCATCTCTGCCTGAAGAGTTTTTATTTGGGGATACAAGGATTATATCTCTTTAAATTATTTCTTATGAGTGTTTTAGCATGATATGAATAGTTGCTACTAAGAAGATAACACTTTTGTCTTAAATATCATTAATACAACATCAATTAAGACAGTTCTAAGTACTAGATGAAATATAGTAGCTCTTGTTAGTTATCTCTAGTGAAGATTACATTGCCTCTTTGCAACAACATATCAGGATCACATATAAAATAAACACAGGAGTGTTCTGTCCTGAGTCCTAAACTTGGTCCTGGGGTATATTTGAAGGTTTCACAAGTTAGGTCATTTGATAGATAGATAGATAGATAGATAGATAGATAGATAGATAGATAGATAGATAGATAGATAGACAGACAGACATCTACATCAAAATATACATATGTATATATGAAGATATGTCACTGATGGTAGAGAATATTGCAGAAACTGGGAATTTTTAGAGGATGCACTCACCCTACCCCAGCCATAGTTGAAAGTAATGGAATTTCTAGAACAGAAACTTAATTATCAAAACTCATTTTATTTTCTTCAGGCCTAATTATTCCTCATCATTTTGAGCCACGAATTGAGCTTTCTATAAAAGTTCACTGTGTTGCTCAGATATTAAGCTGGGAGACTTCTATTAACCTCTTGAGATTCATGGCAAATCAATTCTTTTGCATCTGTTTCCTAATATGCCCTTTAGAACAAACCAGTATGCCCCAGCATTTCATTTTAGATTGGACAACTGGTCACTTTGGAACTTAATAGGAATATGATTTAAAAGGAAATAAAGATAAAATTAAGAGTTCTATATTAGTTGGATGTAAAAATACTATTAAAAGGGTATTGTTGTGCAGTTGTTCAGTCATGTCTGACTCTTATTAACACCATGAAACATAGCACAACAGGTCCTTCTATCCTCCACTATCTCTTGAAGTCTGTCCAAGTTTGTATTTGTTGTTTCCATGATACTATCTATCCACCTCATCTTCTCCTCTCCCCTTTTCCTTTTGCCTTCTATCTTTCCCAACATCAGCATCTTTTCCAATGAGTCCCATCTTCTCATCATATGGCCAAAGTATTTAAGTTTCAGCTTTAGTATTTGACCTTCCAGTAAATAACCTGAATTAATTTATGTAAGTATTAACTGATTTGATCTCCTTGGCATCCAAGGGACTCTCAAAAATCTTCTCTAGCACCACAATTTGAAAGCATCACTTCTGTGGTGCTTAGCTTTTTTTATACTCCAACCCTCACAGCCATCCATTGCTACTAGAAAAACCATAGCTTTGATTAAAACAGACCTTTTTTGGCAGGAGGAATCTCTGTTTTTTAGTATTCTGTCCAGATTTGCCATAGCTTTCCTAACAAGGAGCTAGCATCTTTTAATTTCATGGCTGCAGTAGCCATCTGCATGATCTTTAAGCCCAAGAATATATAATCTGACCAATTGCCAAGATTTTAGTTTTTTCATGTTAAGCTTCAAGTCAACTTTTACATTCTCCTCTTTCACCCTTAGCAACAGGCTCCTTAATTCTCTTCACTTTTTTACTTCAGAGTAATATCATCTGCATATCTGAGATTGTTGCTATTTTTCCCTGCAACCTTAATTCTAGCTTTTAATTTATCCAGCCTGATGTGCTCTGCATATAAGTTCAATAAATAAGTTGATAATATGTAGACTTGTTGTGCTCTATTTCCAATATTAAACCAATCAGTTGTTCCAAGTTCAGTTCTAACTTTTGCTGAAATAGATTCCTCGGTAGACAAGTAAGATGATCTGGTACTCCCATGTCTTTAAAGACTTGACACATTTTGTTGTTATCCACACAGTCAAAAGTTTTAGTATAGTCAATGAAGTAGAAGTAGATGTTTTTCTGGAACTCCCTTGCTTTCCCAATAATTCAGCAAATGTTGGCAATTTGGTCTCTAATTCCTCTGCCTCTTAGAAAACCAGCCAACACTTCTGGTAATTCTCCATTTGCATGTTGCTGATGCCTTACTTGCAGAATATTAAGCATAATGTTGCTGGCATGTGAAATGAACACAATTGTTCAATAATTTGAACATTTCTTGACATTACCCTTCTTTAGGATTTGGACTTAAACAGGTATTTTCCAAAGATCAGACTTTGAGTAGCCACTGTTGTGTTTTCCAAATTTGCTGACATATTGAGTACAGCACTTTAACAGCATTATCTTTTTTTTAGGGTTGTAAATAGTTCAGCTGGAATTCCATCACCTCCTTATTGTTAGCATTGCTTCCTAAGGCCCACTTGACTTCATTCTCCAGGAAGTCTGGCTCTAGAACAGTAACCACTCCATTGTATTTATTGGTGATGCTAAGATCATTCTTGTATAGTTCTTTTATGTATTCTTGCCACCTCTTCTTAATCTCTTCTGCTAATCCCTACAATTTTTGTCTTTTATCATGCATGAAACTTTTCCTTGACAACTCTAATTTTCTTGAAGAGACCTCTTGTCTTTTCCCACTTTATTGTTTTCATCTATTTCTTTGCACTGCTCATTTAAGAAAACCTTATCTCTTGTTGCTATTCTCTAGAATTCTTCAGAGTTGTATATATCTTTCCCCCTTTCCTTTACCTTTCACCTTCCTTCTTTGCTCGACTATTTGTAACCTCATCAGACAGCTATTTTTTCTTTCTTGATCTTTTTTTCCTTTGGAATATTTTTTTTGTTGCTGCCTCTTGTACAATGTGCGAACCTCTGCCCATAGTTCTTTAGGCACTCTATCTGCCAAATCTAATCCCTTAAATCTATTTATCACCTCCACTTCATATTCAAAAAGGATGTTGTTTAGGTCATACTTATGTGGTCTTGTGGTTTTTCCTCCTTTCTTTAAGTCTGAGTTTTGCAATAAGAAGTTCATAATCTGAGTTCTAGATCTTGTTTTAACTGACTGTATAGAATTTCTATACCATTGACTATAAAGTATAGAATCAGTCTGATTTCTACATTCACCATCTGGTGATGCCCATGTGTAGAGTTGCCTTTTGGATTGTTGAAAAAAAGTGTTTGCCATGACCAGCAAGCTATTTTTTTATTAATTTTATTAATTTTTATTTTTTATTTTTTTCAACATTTGTTTTTATACAATTTCTAATTTCAAATTTTTCTCCCTTCCTCCCTTCCCTCCCCCCTCCCCAAGACAGCAGGTAATCTGATATAGGTTATATATGTACAATAACCTTAAACATATTTCTGCATTAGTTATATTATAAGAGAAGAATCAGAGCAAAAAGGAAAAACCTCAAAAAAGAAAAACAACAGCACCAAAAGCAAAATCCGTATCCATATTCCACAGTTCTTTTTTTTTTCTGGATTTGGAGAGCCTTTTCCATCATGAGTCCTTTGGAACTTTCTTGTACCATTGTATCGGTGAGAAGAATCAAGTTTATCACAGTTGATCAACACATAATGTTGATGATACTGTGTATAATGTTCTTCTGGTTCTGCTCATCTTACTCATCATCAGTTCATGCAAGTCCTTCCAGGTTTCTCTGAACTCCCCCTGATCATCGTTTCTTATAGCACAATAGAATTCTATTACATTCATATACCACAACTTGTTCAGCCATTCCCCAGTTGATGAGAAGCCCCTCAGTTTCCAATTCCTTGCCAGCACAAAAAGAGCAATTATAAATATTTTCCTCCATGTGGGTCCTTTTCCCTTTTTTATGATCTCTTTGGGAAAAAGACCCAAAAGTTGTATTACCAGCAAGCTATCTGGACAAAACTTTATTAGTCTCTGGCCTACTTCATTTTGTACTCCAAGGTCAAATTTACCTGTTATTCCATTTTTCTTTTGATTTTCTACTTTAGCATTCCAATCCCTATGATGAATGTGACATCTTTTTTTAGTGTTATTTCCAGAGGATATAGAGATATAGATCTTCATAGAACCGATCAAGCGTACCGACTGTTGCAGAATTTAGTGTTAATTAGAATTGTGAGTTTCTAACTGAAGTGGAAATTAGGATAGTTTGTACAAAAATGAATAAGTTAATGGATAAAGCATTTATTAAGTGCTTACTTTCCACTGCAAAAAAAAAGAAGAAATATGGTCGGTTGTCAAAACTATTCCCTTTTCTATCACAGATCAGTGTGCTGCCATAGTTTTTCTTTCCTCCTCATGTTACATTACAGTTGTGCTGATACTTACACCCAAATGTAAAGAAAGTAGATTTTCTCCAGAAGCAACATCTTAGGAGCCATCTCTGGTACCCTGAGACCTTTCATTGCTGTATTTTCTACATTTCTAAAGAGGAGGAAACTTAATTCAGAGTTACAAAGCTGGGTTTGATTCTAGAATGTTCCAAATGGTAACTTAGACATGTGATTTAACCTTTCAGACCCTCAATTTCCTTACTATAAAGGACAGGTAATAATACCTTTAGTATGCTTGTCACTTGCACTCTTTTGATGAAACAACATAATATGGTGAAGTGCTTTGCAAACTTTAAAACACTGCTGAAATTATCAATGATTATTATCACTTGACCTCTCAGAGTAAGCCCATATAAAAAAACAAAGAGAATCTACTTTTCCTACTTTATAGGATTTGCTAGTATCAAATGAGGTAGTGGGTGTGCTATAGCTTTGTAAACTATTCAGCACCATATAAGGTAGCATTATTACTTATTATAATCTCAGTTACTCAGAAGGTATTTATTAAATTCCTACTCTATTATCATCTCTCTTTATGATATAAGAACATTCTCATAACAGAATGAAGACAATGTATGGACATATCTAATGGAAAGAACTTGACTTGGAGTCAGAAGACTTGAGTTACTTTTCTGGTTTTACCTCTCAGCAGTCATATGATCTTAGACAAGTCTTTTTACTTCTCTGAGACTCAGTTTCCCAATACTTGTCCTCTATACTCAGAGATTTATGAGAAAAGTAATTCATGAATTTAAACATTCTATGAAAATGTGAATTATTATTATTTAGCTATTACAAGAAAGTAAGGTTTTGTTGACAATGGAGACAATTATTGTTTCACTATAATCTTACTTATCTTTGTTGAAATGGTGTTATAATAGTATCTCACAATTACATAATACTTTAAGGTTTACAAAATTATCTTCATAACAACTCTGTGGAGTCAGTAGTACAGGTATTTGGAGTGACTTCTCGAGCTCTCCCCCAAATCCTTTCAAATAACGCCATAATACAATACCTGGAGTAGCAGAACCCACAGAAGGACAGGATGAAATTATTTTCCAGCCAAAGAAGTCTTAGAAGGTTGTCAGGTGGGGTCTGCTGTGCTGGGGCAGGAGTGTAACCCAAACTCAAGGTCAAGCCAACACAGACTCAGCCCCAGACAGGCTGTGCCAGAGAAAGAGACCTCCAGAGCCTCTGAATTGGCTACAGCGCCGGCATCTTCTGGAACTAAGCTCATGGTCTGGTGAAAGGGCTGAGTGGTTGGCTAGGGAGAGATTACAGGGGTCTCTGCTGGCACTGAGGTAGAACTTGGTTGTTTTACCCCTGCTAGGAACCAGGAATCAGCCTTGAGTGGTGGCAGCCCAGGTGAGAGAGGGGTGCTGGCTTGCTGGAGTTATCAACCCAGCAAAACAAAAATTTTGTTTTCTGGTTGAAGAGCAAGCAGGCCTGGAGTTATTTTCAGACCAGAGCACAGTCCAAGTGAGTACAGAACATGCCTCTCCTTAAAATGTACTACCTGGGACCCCCTGAAGCTTGGTATGGTACAGTCTGGAAGTAGTGCCCCACTTCAAGGAGTTAAAAGTCAAGTAAAAAGTGGGCAAGATGAGCAGACAGAGAAAGCTGTGGATCATAGAAAGTTTCTTTAGTGACAAGGAAGATCAAGGTGCACCCTCAGAAGAGGATAGTAATGTCAAGGCTCCTACATCCAAAGCTTCCAAGAAAAATATGAAGTGGTCTCAGGCCATAGAGGTGCTCAAAAAGGACTTTGAAGATAAAGTAAGAGAGGTAGAGGAAAAAATGAGAGTGATGCAGAAAAGTCATGAGAAAAAAGTTAACAACTTGAAAAGCCAAATGGAAAAGCTCTCTGAAGAAAATAATTGCCTAATAATTAAGATTGAACAAATGGAAGCTAATAACTTTATGAGAAACCAAGACACAATAAAGCAAATCCAAATGAATAAAAAAATAAAGGGTAATGTGAAATATCTTCTTGGAAAAACAGCTGACCTGGAAAATAGATCCACAGAAGATAATTTGAAAATTATTGGACTACCTGAAAACCACGACCAAATCAAGAGCTTAGATATCACCTTCCAAGAAATTGTCAGGGAAAATTGCCCTGATATTCTAGAAACAGAAGGTAAAATAAAAATTGAAAGAATAAACTGATCACCTCCAAAAAGAGATCCCAAAAGGAAAACTTCCAGGAATATTATAGCCAAATTCCAGGGCTCCCAGGTCTAGGAGTAAATTATAAGCAGCCAGAAAGAAACAACTCAAGTACTGCAGAGTCACAGTCAGGATGGCACAAGATCTAGCAGCTTCTACATTAAAGGATTGGAGGGCATGGAATATATTCCAGAGTGAGAAGGGATTGGGATTACAACCAAGAATCACCTACCCAGCAAAACTGAGTGTAACCTTTCAGGGCAAAAATGGGACTTCAGTGAAAAAGAGGACTTTCGGGCATTTATGATGAAAAGACCTGAACTGAATAGAAAATTTGACTTTCAAATACAAGACCCTAGAGAAACATAAAAAGGTAAACAGGACAAAGAAATCAAGAGGGATGTTAAAAGGTTAACATTCCTGCATGGGAAGATGATACATCTCACTCATAAGAATTTTCTCAGTATTAGGGCAGATGATAGAAATAAATTTAGACGAAGGGCACAGGTGCGAATTGATTATGAAGGGATGATATCTGCAAAGCATTTATTTTTTGTTTATCTTTTTTTTGTGGGGTAGTCAGGGTTGGATGGCATGCACGGGGTCAAGCAGTGAGTAAGTGTTTTGTGTCTGAGGCCGGATTTGGGCTCAGGTCCTCCTGGATCCAGGGTGGGTGCTTTGTCCACTGTGTCACCTAGCTACCCCATGATGACATCTTTAGAGTAAAATTGAGTGGTGAGAAGATTGCACTGGTGGAAGGGGAAGGGGAGAGCTAGAATGGGGTGAAATCCCACATGAAAGAAGCAGGAAAGGGCTTATGCAGTGGGGGGAGAGATGGGGGAGGAGCAGGGCAGTGAATGAGCCTTATATGATCAGAATTGGCTCAAAGACCTTAATCTCATCAGAGTTGGCTCAAGGAGGGAATAACATATACACTTAATTGGGTGTATCTAACCCTTCAGGAAGGTAGGAGGGGAAGGGGATAAAGAGGGAGGGGTGAAAGAAGGGAGAGCAGATTGGGGGAGGGGACAGTCAGAATCAAAACACTTTTGAGGAGGGATAGGGTGAAAGAAGATAGAAAATAGAGTAAATATCATGGGAGAGGGAATAAGATAGAAGGAAATAATTAACAATAGTAACTGAAAAAATTTGAAGCAGAGGCAAGAGTAATGTAAGATGATGTGGTGGTGGTGGTGGATGGATTGATGATTGGATGAAGATGAGCATTGATGATGAGGACTGCTTGGTAATTATGAGGATTAATTGATGATGATAAAACTTTGTTGGGCTACTGTGAAGAAAATTCTTTGTCAGGTATGAGATACTATATAAATGTTATCTATTACTGTTGTTGCAAGAATCAACCTCATGGGTTTATTGTAAAGAAATTTCTCTCTAACATACTATATAAATGTAGTTTAATATAAAAAAAATTATGAGCAGGATGCTATCAGAAAAACCCAGAAAGACCTACATGAGCTGATACAACATGAAATGTACTATATACAAAATAACAGCAATACTGCAAGATGATCTGATATGAATGATTTGGTTATTTTCAGTAATGCAATGATCCAAGACAATTCTGAAGGTCTTAGGAAAAATGCAGTCCATCTACAGAGAGAGAACTGATGGTGTCTGAATACAGATTGAAGGATAATTTTTTTGTTAGTTCCTTTACCTGAAGTTTTGTTTTTGTCTATTTTCTTTTACAACCTGGCTAATTTGGAAATGTTTTGCATGATTGTGCATGTATAGCTTATATTGAATTTCTTGAGTTCTTGGGGGGAGAGAGGGAGGGAGGAAGAAAATTTGGAACACAAAGCTTTAAAAAAATTGATGTCAAAATTTGTAATTACATGTAATTTAGGAAAAAGAAAATTCTAAATAAATAAAAAATATTTTTAAAAAGTAGTACAGGTATTTGGGGGCAAATCTCTTAACTTCTTTGGGTCTTATTTTTTAAATATATAAAATAAGATTGTAATAGGTGATCTCTGTGGTCCCTTCTAGCCTAAATCTTATAATCCTAAGAAAGTGGAGAAACAAAAGCACTAAAAGTCTATATAAGTTGCTCAAAGTATATATGCAAAATTGTTTAAATCATGATTTGAAAAGTGTGGCCTCCAATGTTTAATGAAGAGTGAGTTGCAAAATTTCACTGTTACCAAGGTTGTAATGATCCCTGCATATCTCACGCACATTTGTAATTAGTGAACTTAATAAAAATGTGCATGCAGTCTGCCCTCTTGCTAAAACTCTGTTAAGAAAACCATTTTCTCTATCATCTATAAATGAATAGAGTTTCACATCATTAGGTCATCTGATCTAGAGTGTTGCCCTAAGCTACCAGTTTGGGGAATGTATTTTGGTAAAGCTACAGTCAAAGTTCCCCACCCTACCACTTGGGAAAAACAAGCAAATGGGTATGAAAACTATCCTTTTTAAAATACTGTTTTCAACTTAATGCTACTTTTTTTGGTGGGGCAATGAGGGTAAAGTGATTTACCCAGGGTCACACAGCTAGTAAGTGTCAAGTATATGAGGCTGGATTTGAACTCAGGTCCCCCTGAATCCAGGGCTGGTGCTATATCCACTGTACCACTTAGCTGCCCCCTATTTTTTTTTTTTGGTGAGGCAATTGGGGTTAAGTGACTTGCCCAGGGTCACATAGTCAGTAAGTGTTAAGTGTCTGAGGCCGGATTTGAACTCAGGTACTCCTGAATCCAGGGCCAGTGCTCTATTCACTGTGCCACTTAGCTGCCCCACTGCCCCCTATTTTTTTTTTTAATTTTGGTGAGGCAATTGGGGTTAAGTGACTTGCCCAGGGTCACACAGCTAGTAAGTGTGTAAAGTGTCTGAGGCCGGATTTGAACTCAGGTCCTCCTGAATCCAGGGCTGGTGCTCTATCCACTGCGCCACCTAGCTGCCCCTGCCCCCTATTTTTAAAGGGAAATTTTTTTGGGGGAAAAAAAAACACCTCTCAATAGCTTTAGATCCTCTCATATCTGGCGAGCCCTCTTTAGCCCCAGGAATATAACTGGTGTTCTTGTCTTATAAAAGGAATAAGTATATCAACATACCTATTTGCATTTCTAGATAAGGAGGTTGATACTTTTTGACTAATAAATTTCTTAGGGAGGGGGGAGGGGAAGGAAAGAGGGAGAGAATTTGGGACTCAAAGTTTAACAAATGTTAAAAATTGTTTTTACATATAATTAGAAAAAATAAAATATTAAAAGCAAAAAAGAAAAAAGCTAGTTCAGTTTGGCTGGAATTTAGTGTGTGAAAGTGATTAGCATGAAAATGTCATGAATGATAAAAAAAGAGAGAAAGAGAATGATAGGTAAAGTCAGTTTGTGAACCACTGAAGTTTTTTGAGCTGGAAAATGACATGACCAAACTTGTGTCAGAGATCATTTTGGCAACCTTACAAACTAGTTTTTCATTGTTCGGGTTTAGAACTCTCATGCATATGTAAATACATGTATATATATGTATACGTGTCTCATAGACACATATATCTATATATGTGCATATATATTATATGCTATAAAGTATTGGCAATGAATCTTGACTCTGCCATTGAATGACTGGGCGAGTCATTTAGCTTCAGTTTCCTAAAATAAGATGGGTGAACTGGATGATCTCCAAATCAAAATCTGTATTTTACATATGAAGAAACTGAGTCCCAGAAAGGTGAAAGGGCTTGTCCAGGGTCACGAAGCTGATGTCAGAAGCAGGACTCAAACCCAGGTTCCATGACTACAAATCAAGTGCCATTTTTCTACTACAAGAAACTACCTTTGCTGATCCTTAGGTTAATACCCTGAATTTTCCCTTTTCCTCTCTCATGACTTTTCTTGATACCAAGGCAGTAGCAAAGTCTTAGGCTCAGGATATCAGATGCTCTAGTACAGCTCCTACCTGAAGCATGAATCCCCAACAAGTCAGCAAAATAAAAGAATTGGCTTATCAGGGGTCAATAACTTGGGAGTCTACAGAGCCCTCAGGGGGCTATGGATAGATTTTAGCAGTTCAGTGAACTTTTCAACATTTTTTATAACTATTTCAATATAACTGGTTTATTTTATAATTCTATGTATTTTATTTTGTGCATTTAAAAACATTATTCTGGAAAGGGCTACATATACTTTGCTGCTAAATGGGTTCAGGATGCAAAACAGATTAAACCCCCTCGCTTATATGACCTTTAAGACCCCCTTGCAACACTACACTCCTATGATTATATATTTATCAAATCAATAGAAAGTAGTGAGGTACATGTTGGGGTAATTCAAACAGAAGTTAAATGACCATCTTCCCAAAATGCACACGTAAATATAGAACAGATTAGAATGTGATAAATGTATAAGTAAAGTATAAGTCATAATGAGATCAGGTGGGGGGAAATTATTTCCCACTGAGGGGATCAAAGAGGAGGTTTCATTTGAACAGGGGGCTTGAAGGATGAGTAGGATGTCAATAGGAAGAGTAAAAGGAAGAAGGCATTCCAGGTGTAGGAAAGATGGTGAGCAAAATCACGTAAGGGAGAAAATGGGATATGTTTAGAGAACAGTATATAGTTCAATTTAACTGAAACTAAATGTGGTAGCGTGAAAAAAGGCTAGAAAGATAGGTCAGAGATAAATTTTGGAGGGGCATAAAATGCCAGGCTGAGGAGCTATGACTTTATTTGGCTAGTCAGTCAGTAAGGATATATTAAATGGCCACTATGTTCCAGGCACTGTAGTAAGTGCTAGGGATACAAAGGAAAGAGACAATCCCCATCCTCAAGGATCTCACAGTCTAATAGGTGAGATAACATGAAAATAACTCTACAAATAAGAGATAAGGAGGCTAAATTCAAGGTAAGCAAGAGAGGGAAGGCATTAATATTAAGGGGGATCAGGAAAGGCTTCCTATAGGAGATAGGATTTTAGTTGAGACTTGAAAGGGCTCCAGGAAGCTAAGAGGCAGAGACCAATTAATTAATAATTAGCCAATAAACACTTATTAAGCACCTACCATGTACCAGGCAATTTGCTAAGCACTGGGATGAGGATAGAGATCATTTTAGGCATTAGAAACAGCCTGTGAAAATGCCCAGAGTCTGGAGATGAATTGTCTTGTTCCAGGAATGGCAAGGCCAGTGTCACTGGATCACAGAGTATGTGGGAGACTATAAGATGTAAGATGGCCTGAAGGGAAAAGGAAGCGAAGTTATAAAGGGCTTTGAAATACAAACAGAGGATTTTATTTCTGATCCTGAAGGTAATAGAGAGCCACTTAAGTTTATTTGGTGGTTGGTGAGGAGGTGACAAGGCTTCTCAGCAGGGCTCTGATGTGATCAGAGATATACATTAGCAAGATGTGATGAAATGATGGCATGATGAAAAGAACACTGGAATTGGAATTAAAAGTCTCAGAAGACCTGGGTGATGTTTTGTCTCTGCCACTTACTAGCTATGTGACAAGTCATTTTACTTCTCTGGGTTATCATTTTCCTCATCTGTAAAATGACAAATTAGGTCAAAGTAGTCTCCAAAGTTCTGTCTAGCCTTAACATTCTCTCATTTAATAATAATTACTTTAGCATCAGAAGGCAGGATAGATTGAAACAATGAGGAATTGGATGCAGGGTAACTAATCCACCTGATATTCCTGTATTCCAAGCAAGATATAATGGGAACATTGTAAAGATCTGGCTGGCTAGCCACCTTACTGTCCTTTTTATCTACATGTATTTTTCCTTCTATAGAAAGCAACAGGACATTGTAATTCATAAGATGAATTTCCTTTACCCATGACTAATACTATTCTTTGCTTGACATTTTTACTTAGAACTACTGACATTTTAACTAATGCCAAAATTATTTAATCAGACACCATTTTACCTTGCCTTTTGCTCAACCAGAAATAAAGTGTGTTAATACTGAACTTTTCCAGATTAGTTTCTCCAACTTTTAAAATATGTATAAATTCATCTTTGATGCAATTTATGTGAAAAGATATTATAAATATATGCAAATTGCCTCAGTATTCTAGTTCACATACCAATACCCCACATGACACCCTATGCCTGACCATTCTTCACAATAAATGAGACCAGAGGAATGAAACACAAAACTGAACCCATTTTATTCATTTTTAAGAAGAATTTTCTAAGAATTATTTGTACCAAGATGGCATTTTGTGATGTTATTACTTTGTTATGCTGAAATTCTACCAAGGTCTATCTCCTATGTCTCTTGGTGTGATGGTGCTTCTAAGTTCTTGAAGTCTTTGTCAGTAGAGCATAACATGTTAGATCTCACTGAGTTGGGAAAGCTTCAAATACAAACTTAATGATGAACTAGACATCTGTCATCAGAAAACTGTCTTAGCTAATATGGTAAGGTTTATCACTAACTCGCAATGGCCATCTACCAAAAGGTGGTAAGATTGTGATAGAAATCGGTATAGGTAACACTGATCTCCTTGGTGTTATTCAAAGAAGACACTCCATTTCTCAGCCTTGGGCATTTTCACTTGCTTTCTGCCATTTCTGGAACTGCCTCACTCCTCATCTTCACCTTATTGCATAATCCCTCCAACATTGACAGTTTCTGGTTTTTTAATCATCTTTACCAGTTTGTTTTAATAAATGTTTGTTCCTTCCATAAATTTTCCATAAGAGATTCATCCAATGTGCTAGAGGTTTGTTTTTTTAATAGATCTTTTAATATTTTATAGCTACAGCATTTGGGACATTCATTTGTTATCCCTCACTCTTGATATAGGACAAGTCAATTTCCTTCTCTGATCACAAATAGCCTTGATGAAGTCTTACGCCATTTCTTATGTACTAATTACTGGTAGGAGAAAAATTACCTGGAAATTTTCAAAATTTGAGCTGTATTTTCCCCAATTTTTACAGTACTTTGCTTTTTATATCTCTGAAATATTTATATTTCATGATTACATGTTCCATGCCCAGTATTAGTTATTTTATTGATTTATATAATTCTTTATTTCCCTTCTCCTTATTACTATTCATCACAACAAAGCATCATGATGTTCCTTTGTAACAGTTTTAGGTTAAAGCTATTGAAGATTCATAGTTTAACAAAAGGATACAAGCATACTCAGTTTAATGTCTTGACCAAGATAATTTCAGAGTCTAGCACTCTAGGGGTACCCTAACTAAGAGGTTGGGTCCCTTGGAGCATGGTTACCTTAAGTTCAAGGTACTATGTGGGCCTGTACTACTAAAACTATGGTTTATAAGCCTCCCACCAGTGTGTTTACTCTTAATTATCAGCCAAAGGATACATTTAGCCCAAATCAAAGATCAAAGATATTTACTGAAATGCAATAGTTTTATGGTCAGCTAGGTGGTGCAGTGGATAAACCACCTGCCCTGGATTCAGGAGGACCTGAGTTCAAATCAGGTCTCAGACACTTGACACTTACTAGCTATGTGACCCTGGGCAAGTCACTTAACCCTCATTTCCCTGCAAAACAAAAGACAAAACAAAAAAACCCCAAAACAAACTGAAATGCCATAGTTTTTAAAAAGGAAAGAAAAGAAAAGGAAAGAAAAGAAAAGAAAAGAAAAGAAAAGAAGAAAGGAGCAACAAACATCTCAGTAACACCAGGGAGAGTAAATACACTTAGTTGTCATGCCTACAATGGCTTGCACTTTGGGAACATATCAGCAGGGTAGCCAAGTGGTACAGGGGATAGAGTGCTGGCCTTGGAGTCAAGAAGACCTAAATTCAAATCTGGCCTCAGGTATTTACTAGCTTCATGATCCTAGGCAAGTCACTTAACATGGTTTGCCTCAGTTTTGGAGAAGGAAATGACAAACAATTCCAGTGTCTTTGCAAAGAAAACATCAAATGGGGTTATGAAAAGTCAGACATAACTGCAACAACTGTACAACATGTGACCAGGATATACCAAAGGAAGGTACAGATGTGGAAGCATTACCAGTGTGTGTAGGAGGGATAGCTCAAGCCTCCTGTTCTTCAAGACCACAAATATCTCCATACTGTTCCTGCTGACTTTAGTCTCTAGTCCCCACTTGTCTCTAGTTTCAACTCTAGTTGCTGCCAAGCTGACTCTAGCTTCTGAAACAGCTAAAAAAAGAATCCTTGCTTGATTTTGTGCTCCAAAGAAAATACCATGCAAGAACCAAGAAACTGGATGCATGAGAAAATCACCCCTCTCTGGTGAACAATGGTCAACATTCTATAATCTCATCAGGTTGATTGAGGATAACTTCTGAAATCTGATCAGCCACTAAAAATGGCTCACTCCCTATTATGTTATTAGACTATTTGTTTTGCACAGTGCCTGGCACATTGTGTTTAATAAAGTCTAGGAAATGACTTAATTTGATCAGGGAATATATTTTTTTTGACCAGGGAATATCTTGATCAATTTCCTTTACATATATTGTAACCAAATCTCATTGTCCCACAGCAATACTACAAAGTCCCACTGTAAAGTTATTGTTCAATCTTCTAAGACACAAATAATTATTTAATGGGTACCTATTGACCTATTAAATATTTTATTTAAATTTCAAATTACTTTATTTCACATGTAATTGATTAATCACCTTAACCAACAATTTTTAGAAACATCCTCCCATTTTTCCCCTTTGATTTGATAAATATATAGTTATAGGAGTATAGGGTTGCAAGGGAGTCTTAAAGGTCATATAAGCCAGGGGGTTTAATCTGTTTTGCATCCTGAACCCATTTAGCAGCAAAGTATATGTAGCCCTTTCCAGAATAATGTTTTTAAATGCACAAAATAAAATACATAGAATTATAAAATAAACCAGTTATATTGAAATAGTTATAAAAAATGTTGAAAAGTTCACTGACCTGCTAAAATCTATCCATAGGCCCCCCGAGGGCTCTGTAGATTCCCAAGTTGTTGACCCCTGATAAGCCAATCCTTTTATTTTGCAGACAAGGAAACTGTCTCAGAGAAAAGAAGAAACTAGCAACACACTACTAGGATAACTTAAGGAGCAACTCTTATTTTTTAAGCTGATAAAATGTCATATATTACAGAAAATAATTTTAGAATATGTACATTGATTCCTTTCTATGTCATGGAACTTTAATGTCATATTTTCCATTTACAAAGTACTTGACAATCATTTTCATCAGCTAAAATGTGATTTAATTCTGATCAAATATTCTATTGGATAGGAAAAGTGGGCCCACTTCAGTCAACCCAACAAGCTCAAATTTCTCCAAGTCAGAAACATTACTTTGCATTAACAGTAAATTGTAAAATCAATAAATGTCATTTAGATTCCAGTGCCAAAGGTGACTGGCAAGCTTCTAACTGGTATCACTTAAGCCAGCATCTACCTCAGTGAGGAAAGGATGCAAGCATCATGCCTTCTTCTCTCTTTACAAACCCATACCACCAGGAGGAATAAGTAAGCACCTTCTGTAATCCTTTCACCCTTCCAGCTCATTTGTTCAAGCCAGTCAGATGTTCATTAAGTCATTTATAGCATCATAAGAATTACAGCTAGAAGGAACCAAAGAGGTCAGGGAGCCCAAGGTTTGAGGGGAGAGAAGGAACATATATACAGGGGAGAAGACAGTGAAGGAGAAGCTGGAAGATTGAGAAAACAGAAGGGACACCAGAGGATAGAGAAAGGGAGAAAGAGAGGTTGGAGAAGGGCTACGATACAGAGATGCTAGAGATGCCAGGGGGTTGGCAACAGAAGTGAGGGCGCTAAGGGGCCTTTCAGGAGGGTCGACAAAATGAAAGCGAAAGGGGCTTGGAGTTAGAAGGAGCTGAGCAGTAAAAGTGAAGCAGGGGAGCTAAAGTGAAGGAGAAAATGAGTGAAAGTTGGAGAAAGCTGGCGCATACCCTAAGGCAAGAGGCGGCAATAGCCCTTATTATATTAAAAGCAGACAGGTTGTATAATTTGCATTTCTTAACCCTTATCATTTATATTGATTTTTATAAATAAATTCTGCTTTGATTATTTAATTAAGAGGCTTCTTAATCTTTTGCTTATTAATTTGGGAGCAGAGCAGTGTGGAGAGATTTTTAAAACAGCCCATATTAAATTAATAGGAGTCAGATAGCCAGCCAGTCAAAAGTCCCCAGATTAGGCACCCCCCCATTCAAATTAGGGCCCAACTAGTTAGCTAAAATATTCTTACATTTGAATGTTGACCCAGATGGGACTTATGGCCCAATTATAATTTTTCATATAATTATAATTTTTCATATAAGTTGTTATAATTTTTTCAGGTTAGATAAGCTGTTATTATTTTTTTTTACAATAGATAGTATAATTTTGAGAATGTGGCTTTCTAGCCAGGGAAGGGAGATTTCTTCAGCAGTAGTATCCTTGGGGATTGCCAAAATCAAGGGAATGCCCATCAATTGGGGAATGGCTAAATAAACTGTGCTATATCATGGTGATGGAATGTTATTGTGCTATAAGAAATGACAAGCAAGGTGACTTCAGAAAGGCTTAGAAATACATGTGTGAACTGATGTATAGTGAAGTGAGCAGAACCAAGAGAATGTTGTGCACAGAGACAGCAATAGAAAGAGAAGAATTATGTTTACATGATGGCTCTGCCAATTATAATGTGATCTTAGGGAAATCAAACCCTCTTTCTGAGACTCCATTTGATTTTTATGAAGATCAAGTAAAGTAATGGTTGTGGAAGTGGTTTGTAAACTTATCATATTAATTCATTAAACACTATACTAGGGTCTGGGAAACCTATTAAATAAATTAGATAAATCTATTAGAATTAGATAGGACTCAGTGCCTGCCTTCATGGAGTTTGCAATCTTTTTGGGAGATTAGACACATACACAGATAATTATAAAATTAAACATAGTCAATTCATTAAAGAGATTTAATGTTATGTCCAAAGGAGAAGGTTGTTAGTTCCAGAGGAAATCAAAGAAAGTTTTGTGGAAGATTATCACATCATAGGATTTAGAGCTGAAGTTCTTCCCTTTTATTTTACAGAAGAAGAAACTGAGACCCAAGGAGGTTAAATGATTTGGCCAAGATCATAAAGATAATAATTAGCAGAGTGGGGATTCAAACTTAAGTTTTCTGAAGCCAAATTCTGTACTCTTTATACTACACTATGGTATTTGAATTTATTCCCTTGTTATCTCTCTAGGCTCTATTATAAACTCCTCCAAGCTGGAACTGTTTCACTTTTGTCTTTATATACCCAGCACTTGGCACATAGTGGGTACCTGTTGTTGTTTTTCCCTTGTTTTTGAAAAGGACCATGACATTGGGGTGATGTCATGATTTTCACTGAATTGGATTTAAGTGAGGACTGTGCAAGGTCACCAACTTTACTCTCCTCCTGAGCCATCTGGGTCCAGTGGCAAGATATATATCAGGACGACTGGATGTGGCTCTGGATGTTTTAAGGCAATTAGGGTTAAGTGACTTGCCCAGGGTCACACAGCTAGTAAGTGTCTGAGTTAAGATTTGAACTCAAGTCCTCCTCACTTCAGGGCTAGTGCTCTATCCACTTCGCCACCTAGCTGCCCCATAAGTGGGTGCTTAATAATTAATTAATTAATGATTGATTCCCAGGTAAGAATTCAACAGGAAAAGAGGTGTGAGTGAGACTCGCCCCACCCCTTAGATACAAGTGATTTAGTAGTAGTACTAAGCAGTTTATAGACTACAAACTATGATATTCTTTACTAACTTGAGTAAGTACGATAGATATTGAAAGGAACTAAGGCAAATGTTAACTTGTCTACTCTACAATCTTAAGCAAAGATTCAGCTATTTGACTTCCAGTGGTGGTTAGGTATAGCCACCAGTCAGCTTAAAGGTCAGATACCTAAAATAGTAACTTCTGAACTATAAGGGACCAATCAGAGTGGGAGAGAAGTTGGAGAGCTAAGCTTAACCAATATGGTGGAAAGTCTTGATATCTGAGAAAGAACTCAGAGAAAGACAGTACAGAGAGGCTACATCTGAGATGGCAAAGATGCAATCCAGTAAATGACATCTTATTTTATGAGCCTGTTACTTAGTAACAGGGTTGTTTTAAGTAAGATATATAGAATGGCAAGTGATTGCACTAGTGTATGACTGATGGCTTCTTTCTTCCTATTCCATACTTACTGTATTTGTACTTCTGAGATTATGTTAATTTGTGGGAGGAGTCATGTTGTATAAATATCCATGGATCCTGAGGCTCCGGGTCTTTGGTCCTAGACCTGAGACCTGCTTTATTGTGAGACAGGATCCTGTTCTCAATAAACTTTTTTTTTTTGGCTTGAAGACTTTGGTTTGTTTTTTTCCTTTGTCTAACCCTGCAACTTAGAAATTTTTGCAACAGAGGTAAGGAAAAATATTCCAAAAACAGAGTAGAAAAGCACAGGTTATACAATGAAGGAAAATAAGTAGTCCTCTTTAGTTAGGTAGAGTGCATGAGAAGGAATGCTGAACTCATTAAATCCAATTATGAGTCTTAGGAAACAAATGATGAAACACACTTCATTATTTTTAGATAGAAAGGGAGGGAACCGCATGTATAGAGTGCTGTATTTACGGTATCTACATTATCATCCAGTTTTGCTTAAATTTGTTGTTGTTGTTGTTATATCAGGAAACAACTGTGATGTTTTAAAAAAATAAATCAATAATATTTAAAAACAAGTGATATGCCTGGGGCTCAATGTGTGAAGTCACACTTTGTGTGAAGTCTGTGTTCTGAGGACCAGCTCTAGCTCAGGAAACTCAGATACAAAGACAAGGTAGCTGAAGGATAGACATTTCAAGGGATCCTTAGGGTAGCCTGGTATAGTGGAAAAAGCACTGGGTGCCAGAAGGAATCATATTTAAGACACTCTTTCACCACTTCCTAGCTTTTGAAGCCAGGACTGAGAGGAAGAAAGGGTCTTGGGGATTATAAAATCCAAAGCAGGATGTAGCAAGCCAAAAAGACCAAGAAAAGGCAGGGACTTGCTTGAGCTCTCCCCCAAACACCTTTAAATAATGCCCTAAAGGGGCAGCTAGGTGGCACAGTGGATAGAGCACCGGCCCTGGATTCAGGAGGACCTGAGTTCAAATCCGGCCTCAGACACTTAACACTTACTAGCTGTGTGACCCTAGGCAAGTCACTTAATCCCAATTGCCTCACAAAATAAATAAATAAATAAATAAATAAATAAATAAATAAATAAATAAATAAATAAATAAATAAATAAATAAATAAATAAATAAATAAATAAATAATACCCTAAAATAAATTCTGGAGAGGCAGAACCCAGAAAAGGATGGGGTGAAACAAGTTTCCAGCCCAAGACAACTTAGAAGATCTGTAGGAAAAGTGAGACTCACCAGGGTAAGAGTGGAGAGCAGTCCAGTGCAGGCTGTGCCAGCACAGGCCAAGTTGCCCCAGCAAACCAGGAGCAGGCCTTGGGAGCCATTGAATCTGCAGGGGTAGCAGCTGCTTCTAGAGCTCTCAGTCCACAGATGGTAAAGGGGTCAGACAACTGGTCAGAAGGAGATTACAGGGGGCTCTTTGGGGGCAGAACTCTGTTGTTTTGCTCATGCTTGGATCTGGGTCAGTCTTGGATGGCAGTCCCAGGATAAGGAAAAGCCCCAGCTTGCGGCTACAGGGGAATGGGGACCCTTGTCATAGTTTCAGGGCAGAAAAGAGTGTTTGTGGTTGCTCACAGACCACAGCACAGGCCTGGAGAGGAGTAGATAGCCCTTTCCTTAGATCATTCCACCTAGGAAGAACTGAAAACTAGAAGTCACTATAAGTATCTCTGAAAACAGCTGCACAAAACCCCTGAAGCTTGGGATAGCTCCCCCTCCACCCTGGAAGCAGAGCCCCACTTTAGTAAAAACCAAGCCCCCTATTTATAGATTGACACAGGTGAAACTGAGCCTTTTTGGTCCTGATCACAGAAAGTACCAGCTTGTTAAGCATTATTACCTTAAGTCCTTGGAGGACCTGAGAGATCAAAAGAAGGTTGAAGAGGTTCTTAGGTTCAGACAGGTTTTCAAAGCCCTTTCCCATTGAAGAAGGAAATTTGCCAACATGATGATAATAGGAGGGGAAAAGTGCTGGCCAGATTCTTCGTGACTGAGTTCTGAAAATCCTGAAGAGAAAGCCATTGAATGTAACCATATCCCATCTTCCACAAGGCACTGTAGAACTGTGTGACTCTCCTTGGTCTGGTGAGAATCTTTAAAGATGTCTGCTTCTATCAGGACCTTTCCAGTAACTGATTCTAGTGCTTCTTGACCACAAAATGGACAATTCAGGAGAACCAGGAGAAGCTTTGATGTATGGTTATATCAGAAAAACTGCCCCATAAATTGCTAGAAACCCTCCACAACCCAGACCCTGTGATGAACAGAAAGTATGATGATATGTCCCAAATGGCTGAGGCCACTTGAACCTTTACCTACTGCTACTGATAGGGAGAGAGAAGCCACTAGGTTGTCCTCCAGCCATCAACCCAGAACTCATTAAGCTACAGCAGTAACATCTGGAACAGGTAGCTGAGCTTATCCTGGATCAGGAAACCATCATGCAGCAAACCAAACAGTTCATCCATCCACTTCCCATTTACTTTCTCTGAATGCTCTCTATTTCAAGGCAGTTGTAACACTAAGCAGTCCACTTAGAGAAGTGCCTTAATTACCCTCCCTTCACTCTGCCTATTACTAGTTCAGTCTCTGGAATCCTATTTTCTCCAGTCTCCTTCATATCCAGAAGTCATTGCTCTTCCTCTTCCTGTGAATATGGATCTTTTTAGTTATAAGAGCCTCAAAAATGCCCGGATCTCATATGTAGTTACTCAGCTCTCCCTTGCCCATTTCCTCTGTTTGCTTTCTGTCCTGGGTTTATTCTTTTCTGCATCTGACTGTAAGATTTTTATGTCCTAATACATGGCCAGTTTTGCGTAGGTCCTGCTGAGAAAAAGGTATATTCCTTTCTATTCCCATTCAATTTTCTCCAGAGAACTATCATATCTAACTTTTCAAGAATTTTATTCATTTCCTTAACTTCTTTCTTGTTTATTTTTTGGTTAGATTTATCCAGTTGTGAGAGGGGAAGGTTAAGGTCCCCCACTAGGATAGTTTTATTATCTATTTCCTCCTATAACTCATTCAACTTCTTCAAAAATTTAGATGCTATACCATTTGCACAGATATGTTAAGTATTGGTATGACTTCATTATCCATGGTACCTTTCAGCAAGATATAGTTTCCTTCTTTATCTCTTTTAACTAGATCTATTTTTGCTTTTGTTTTAGCTGAAATCATGATTGCTAACTGGATTTATTCTGACCCTGGCAGCTAAGCTTTCCCTAAGTCTCTTGCACTAGAAAGTAATTCTCTCCTTCAACACCCTTGTCAACAAAGCTTTAGCATCTTAAGATGAACCAAATGTTTTCTTTCCTCTCCTAATAGGATTGGCATCTAATTCCTTTCCTCCTTACTTGGTCCGGGGGGGGGGGGGGAAGTACCCACCTTGTACATGCCTCAGGCTATGCCAGTTGAAAAAGACAGAGTTGACCAGTGCCATCATAGTCATGTTGTTCACTTGATATAGATGCTGTTCACTCTTCAAGACCAAAGCATTAAGATTAGTGGGGACAAAGTGGGAGCAATCTCACTGAACCCAAAGTGCATGGACTTGGCATAAGGTAGACTGGCTAGTCTTGGCCCAGGTGGGCAGTGGCTCATGAAACCCAAAGAAACCTTGTGTTATAGGCCCAGGATTGCTGTGCTATAACTTTTTTTAATCATAAAAGTATTTTATTATTTTGCTGTTACATATAAAGATAGTTTTCAACATTTGTTTTTATAAGATTTTTAGTTCCAATGTTTTCTTCCTCCCTCCCTCCCTTCCCTCCCCCTCCCCAAGAAAACAAGCAATATGTTATAGATTATATATGTACAATCACATTAAACATATTTCTGCATTAGTCATTTTGTGAAAGAAGAATCAGAACACAAGGGAAAAACCTCAAAAAAGAAGGGGGAAAAACAGCCCAGAAGTAGAAACAGTAAGGTTCAATCTGCATACAGAATCCACAATTCTTTTTTCTGAATGTGGAGAACATTTTCCATCATGAGTTCTTTGGAATTGTCTTGGGTCATTGCAATGCTGAGAAGAGCCAAGTCTATCACAGTTGATCATCACACAATGTTGCTGTTACTGTGTACAATCTTCTCCTGGTTCTGCTCACTTCACTCAGCATCAGTCCACTTAAGTCTTTCCAGGTTTTTCTGAAATCTGCCTGCTCATCATTTCTTACAGCACAATAATATTCCATTATATTCATATACCACAACTTGTTCAACCATTCCCCAATTGATGGGTGTTCCCTCAATTTCCAATTCTTTGACACCACAAAGAGATCTGCTATAAATATTTTTGTACATGTGGGCCCTTTTCCCCTTTTTATGATCTCTTTGGGATACAGATCTCGTAATGGTATTACTGGGTCAGAGGGTATGCACAGTTCCATAGGACTTTGGGCATAGTTCCAAATTGCTCTCCAGAATGGTTGGATCAGTTCACAACTCCACCAACAATGCATTAGTGTTCCAATTTTTCCATAGCTTCTCCAACATTTATTATTTTCCTTTTTTGCCATATTAGCCAATCTGATAGGTGTGAGGTGGTACCTCGGAGTTGTTTTAATTTGCATTTCTCTAATCAATAATGATTTAGAGCATTTTTTTCATATGGCAATAGATTGTACTATAACTTCTGAGAGTTATTCAGCCCATACCCCCTGGGTTGAAGAAGTAACAATAGTCAGAACCTATGGAAACTGAGCTCTGTGATTTGGATTTCTGGGATATGTTCGGTTAACTTTAGAAAGTTCTCACCATGGTCTGAACTGGGTAGTTCTTGCTGGTCTCAGTCACTCTCAGGTAGTCAAAGATGTTGCAGATGAAGGTGTAACATCAGACCCAGCCTTGTAGTGATCAGGATCAGAGTTGCTGCAACCATTTGAGGAGGCCATGTCCAAAAATGCACTGGTTGGCTTGCCTCTTCTCTGACAACCTAGGGAAAGTGGTGAGTTCAGAGATGCCTTACATGATCTAGAGGGATCTGACTGTTAGCCAGGGCTTTTGTGGAACCTTTCTCCAGGTATAAACTGTCCTCATTCCCCTTCCCAGCCCATACCTGAATGATGGTGTGGAACAGTTATTCCTAACTCTTTTTGTTTCATAAATCCCTTTCAAAAACAACAAAAATGTATTATGAACCTCCAGGGTAACTTAATATGCTATTTATAATATTCTCAGATTTATTCATTAAGTACTTACAGTTCCAACAATGATAATTTTTACCCCTACAAACTACAAATTAAAATGTATATTATATAATTATAATTATGAAGTGTAAAATTTTGTTCTACCTATAATTATGAAAATAATTATAAAATATAAAATTAATTATAAAATAATTATGAATATTTCATGTGGAATTCTCTAATAATTAAAAGCAGTTATGCAAAAAGACTTCATATACTCATATTTGTCTGTAAGACTTCATATTAATTTTTTGTTTTACAAATTTTGTTGAATATAAATAACATTTTAATTTCAGTTTAATATTTTTACTTGAATAGAACTTTGCAATATTTGACTCAACACTGATCTTAAATCTACAGAAAATTTTATTTCTGTATTTTGCCTTAAAATAACAATAAAGTGAAACTGCTTGCTCACACAAATATTTGGTGGAAAATGGCAGAATTTTACAAGCTCTCTTGCTTTGAGATGGAAATATTGTTTTTATTTTTAACCCCCCAACCAATTGGCTAAAATTAATAGCTAGTTTTAAAAAATGTAAAATATTTTTCTACTGGCTGACAAGCAGTGTATTAAATTATATTGTTCTTATTAAAGTTCTGTTGTGTTTATTGTTTTATTTTTAACATCTACATATAAACTAAACTTTGTAAGGAAAGAATCTCTTCTGACTTAACTTTCTTCCCTTCTATCATTGGCACACTAACTATACTCCCACAAAAAGTATAATGAATCACTGACCAGAACTGCCAACCACTTCATTTGAAAATCTATCAGATAGCATACTAGTTTTAAAAAATGGAAACTAAAATTCAATTGGAAAAGAGCCTTAATACTGCTATGAGAGGAAACATAAGCTTTGTTTCTACAGAATGTTCATAATGGTCCAGATAGTTTCAAGATGGCTTCAAGATGGGTCAAATGAGATAATTTTTTTTTTTTTAAGTGAGGCAATTGGGGTTAAGTGACTTGCCCAGGGTCACACAGCTAGTTAAGTGTTAAGTGTCTGAGGCCGGATTTGAACTCAGGTACTCCTGATTCCAGGGCCAGTGCTCTATCCACTGCGCCATCTAGCTGCCCCAAATGAGATAATTTTTTAAAAGCTAAGTGTCTGGTTCATAGTAAGTGCTATACAAATGTGTATTCTCTTCACCTTCCCTTCCTCTCTTGTAATGTACATGGTCAGAAATCATTGTGTATTGGGTTTTGTTGTTGTTGTTTTAGTTTTTAGTTTGGGGGGGGGCAGGGCTATGAGGGTTAAGTAACTTGCCCAGGGTCACATAGCTAGTAAGTGCCAAGTGACTGGGGTCAGATTTGAACTCAGGTCCTCCTGAATCCAGGGCCAGTGCTTTATCTACTGCACTACCTAGCTGCCCCTCAGAAATCATGGTTTTCAAAGAACATGACATTTGTACTGCAAAAATGTATTCTTTAGGGGCAGCTAGGTGGCGCAGTGGACAGAGCACTGGCCCTGGAGTAAGGAGTACCTGAGTTCAAATCTGGCCTCAGACACTTAACACATACTAGCTGTGTGACCTTGGGCAAGTCACTTAATCCCAATTGCCTCACTTAAAAAAAAATGTATTCTTTGTATCTTAATCACATCATTACACAATGATGAAGTAGGATTACAAGGTAACAGGAGAACAAGGGAGCAACTCTGGTGCAGAATACATAATGCAAATGAGGGTGTGTGCATGCATCTGACCATCCACTGGGAATTTGTTTAAACTTATACATTGAAACCTTTGTCTTTTTGGAAACAATTCAGTGACACATCACTCTCAGTCCCAAAGCTCTCCTCAGCATATTTACTTTATATTATAAGAGCAGGACCAACCAGAAATATAGTCACATATATATGTGACTTCTTTCCCTCCCTTTCCTATCCCCTCCCCAAGGCAGCAAGCAATCAGATATAGGTTATTATACATGTGCAACTATGCAAAACATTACCACATTAGTAATGTTACACAAGAAAACTTGAACAAAAGAAAACAATAAAAGAAAGTGAAAAATAGCATTCTTCAGTCTGTGTTCAATCAATATCAGTTCTTTTTTCAGAAGTAGGTAGTATGCATCATCATTAGTCCTTAGGGATTGTCTTGGATCTTTGTATTGCTGACAATAGTTGTCATTCACAGTTCTTCATCAAACAATATTTCTGTCACTGTGTACAATGTTCTCCTGGTTCTGCTCACTTCATTATACATTAGTTCACATAAGTCTTTTCAGACCTTTCTGAAATCATCCTGCTTGTTGTTTCTCATAGCACAATAATATTCCATCATAATTTATATCACAGCTTATTTATCCATTCCCCAATTGATGGGCATTCCTTTGATTTCCAATTCTTAACTACCACAAAAAGAGCTGCTATAAATATTTTTGTACAAATAGGTCTTTTTTTTCTATCTTTTTTTTGGGATGACTTTGGGATATAAACCTAGAAGTGGTATTGCTGGAGCAAAGTGTATGCACAGTTTTATAGCTCTTTGGGCATAGTTCCAAGTTGCTTTCCAGAATGGTTGGATATGTTCACAACTCCACCAACAGTGAATTAGTGTCTAGTTTTCCCACATTTCCTTCAACATCCAATATTTTCCTTTTTTGAAACATTTAAAAATACATAGAAAAGAACAGAGAGAAGCAGACAGGAAGGAATTTTTTGTACACTTAAAAAAAAGTAGATAGTATATAGGATCATCATTTTTTCTGCAAAGTGCATAAACATGATTTTTAAAATGTTTTAAGTTCAAAGTTTTTTTTTAATGTAAAATAAAGACAACAGTGGGATAGAAGGAAAGATATTTACATAAGCCACAGCTGCTGTGTTGCTTTGTTCAGTTCTAGGAGCTATGTTTTAGGAAGGACACTTATCTGATTCTGTCTAGAGGACGGTAACCAGGATGTGAAGGGAACTAAACAAAACAGGATATCTGAAAATCAGTTGTATGAACTGGAAATGTTTGTTTAGTCTGGAGTGAAGACAGGAGAGGGGGCTGGTTGGCAGTGGATATGATTTGTTCTTTAGGTCTTTGAAAGACTATCGTATTTATGGTGGGAGAAAGATGAAATGACTAAGGAAACAAAAGTTTGATCTGAGCATATCAATTTATCAAGCAATGTATGCCAGTTGTCAAACAAATCAGGTTCCAGAGGACCCCAAATACAGGGAGAGACAGACTTTTATACATTAAAAACAATTAATCGGGGCAGCTAGGTGGTGCAGTGGATAAAGCACCGGCCCTGGATTCAGGAGTACCTGAGTTCAAATTCGGCCTCAGACACTTACTAGCTGTGTGACCCTGGGCAAGTCACTTAACCCCCATTGCCCCACAAAAAAAAAAACATTTAACTAAAAAAACAAAAAAAAACCAATTAATCAGGGGGCAGCTAGGTGGCGCAGTGGATAAAGCACTGGCCTTGGATTCAGGAGGATCTGAGATCAAATCCAGCCTCAGACATTTGACAATTACTAGCTGTGTGACCCTGGGCAAGTCACTTAATCCTCATTGCCCTGCAAAAAAGCCAAAAAAAGCCCAAAACAATTAATCAAATAAGGCCAATTAGCTAAAAGGAAACAACCAGGATACATTAGATAATCTGATTTCTAATTGGAGGAAAAATTAGGGACTTTCCAAGTTGGGAGGAAGATAGTGAACAGTGCAATTTCCAAGATTCAGAAAAAGAGGTGTCACACCCCACAAATATCTGTTGACAAAGGAACATGGAAACACTGACTGATTAGTATGAGACCACTTTTTAGATAAGACATATGGATTGCTTGAGATGTATGTACAATTGTGAGAAAACTCCTTGCATTAATCTTTGGATCTGATTAGATTTCTGGCTAGCATAACCTAGGCCCTTAGTTAAGGGTCTCTAAGCAGCTGGTAGAGGTGGTCCTGCTTCCCAGCCACACAGGGCTGGGTTCAAGTAATACAATAATGTTTTCTCCCAATTCCCACAATTGAATAAAGTTTTCTCTCAAGACAGTATTTGGACTAGACCTATAATTGAAGAGAAAAGGAACCGAGCTAGCTCCCGAATTGAATCACAAGATGGGGTCGACATGGTTTAATCAATTCCCACAATTAACACTTGCTGTCCTAATCCCCACAATTCCTTCATATACACCTCTTGTACTTGGTCCCAGAGGACAAAACCTGGAATAGCTGAAGGAAGTTTCAGGGAGACTGGTTTTGGCTCAAAGTATAGGAAAAAATTCCCCACTGAGCTCTCACAGAGTAGAAAAGATTGTCTCAGGAGGCGGTAAGCTCCCCCATACATTGTAGGGCCTTGAGCAAAGTCTGAATGATTAGGCATGGCCACTTGTCAGGTATATTTTAGAGGGGACTCCTCTTCAGATATGAATTAGACTACATGACATTTAAGGTCCTTTCAATGATGTTGTGGTGAAAGATACAAATGTATTATTTAGGTTAGCCAACAATCAATAAATTAATGGTCACTGGTTTCTCTTGGTAACCAAAGACCCCAAAAGATAACCTGAAATGCCTTCAATCTCTTCTGAAAGGTAACTCCCCTGACAAGTGGAGCATAATCCTGATTGGTGGGTACTTAATGAGAAAGTAGGCTAAAATTCTTCAACTCCTCCTGCTGAGAACTTGACTTGATCATGAGACTCAACCTCAAAGCATCTGGGCAGGGGAAGCCATTTCCATCCAGAATTCTCCAGCTACTTTTCTCCTTCATGAACTGGGTTGCCCTAAACTCTAATGGAAAGGATCAAGCACAGGGGGTTCTTCCCCCAGGCAAAGGCTTACCCAAACTGGATTTTGTTTATACTCTAAATCATCTCCCAATAGGGTGGGGTCATGCCCACCTAGTTAACAAGCATGTGCCTTGGGGTCTAGAAGCAAATCTCATCACTCAGCCATACCTTTGGGAGACTAACTAATCTTTTCAGGAGTAGAGTTTTAACAGAAATGAAAGGAAAATGGAGGATCACAAATTAATAATTAGTTATTAATATAATAGCATAATATTAATTTCTCTCACTGTGATTCCATAAAACCGTTGTGATTTTTTTAAAACCTGGAGTGACATACAAAGAAGATATGAGAAATATATTATCAGGTATTTGAGGAGAGGGAGGTTATTTTTAACTGGGAAGAGAGTAAAATCAGGGGAGGCTTCATGGAGGAGGTAAGCTGGACCTTGAAGGAAGGGTATGTATTCAATGGAAATACAAATGGAGAAGTGGAGTCCTTTCCATGCATGTCAGATAGTGTAAGCAAAGTATTGAGATGGGAAATCAAGGTGAGAATATGGAATGGCAATTAATCTAAGTTGGTTACAAAGTAGCATGAGTGATGGTGGGAACTATGAGCTAGATTGTGGAGAGCCTTGAATGCAGCATCACAAATAGATAACCACTTTTGTTGGAATAGAGAAGGAATTCCTATTCAGGTATGAGGTGGGCTGATGTCCCTTCCAGTTCTGAGATCCTGTTATTCTATGATTCTATGAGTTGAAATGAACGTTGGAAAGTGGAGAAGTCTCAGGTACATGATAAGTTAAATAACAATACTATTCAGTGTTGCCAAAGCAACAAAATCTAATCTGGACAATTTGAGGTAGTGCAGTATAATGGAAAGAGCACTGCGTTAGGAGTCAGTGGACCTGAGTTCCAGTTCTGCTTCTCCAACTGCCTGCTTGATATCTCCATATCTCAAACGCCTTGTCCAAAACAAACCCATTCTCTTTTCCCCTAAATTTACCACTCTGGATTTCCCTATTTCTCTCTCTCTCTCTCTCTCTTTTTTTTTTTAGTGAGGCAATTGGGGTTAAGTGACTTGCCCAAGGTCACACAGCTAGTAAGTGTTAAGTGTCTGAGGCCAGATTTGAACTCAGGTAGTCCTAAATCCAGGGCCGGTGCTCTATCCACTGCGCCACCTAGCTGCCCCTCCCTATTTCTCTAGAAAGCACCACCATTCTTCTAATCACTCAGGTTCACAATCTCTGACTTATCCTTGACCTTTCACTCACCCCCATATCCAATCAGTTGTCAACTCTTATTGACTCTACTCCTTCAACATCTCTTATATCCATCAACTTCTCTCTGCTCCCCTCACACATACCCTAGTCCAGGCCTACTCCCTCCTGAACTGTTACCGTAGCCTCCTTAATTGGTTTTTCTTTTCTCAGGTCTCTCTGTTCTTCAATCCATTTCCCACACAGTTACCAAATATAAATTCATTCCTAAAATGATCTGACCATATGACTCTGACTCAAAAAGTTGCAGGAGGGCACCTCCTTTCCTTTAAGATAAAATGCATACATTTAAAACTCTTCACAATTTGGCCTGATATTTTCTTTCCAGAATTATCATACATTATATCCCTTCACACACTATCCAGCTGTTTCAGTCACATCTAACTCTGTGACCCCATTTGAGGTTTTCTTTACAAAGGTACTGGAGTGCTTTTACCATTTCCTTCTCCACCTCATTTTTATAAATGAAGAACTGAGGCAAAAAGGATTAAGTGGCCCTTTCCCCTGGCTGGCCGCGCGGAGCCCGCACGATGCCCGGAGTCACGGTGAAGGACGTGAACCAGCAGGAGTTCGTCCGGGCCCTGGCCGCCTTCCTGAAAAAGTCCGGGAAGCTGAAAGTCCCCGAATGGGTGGACACGGTCAAGCTGGCCAAGCACAAGGAGCTGGCGCCCTATGACAAGAACTGGTTCTACACGCGCGCTGCCTCCACCGCCCGCCACTTGTACCTCCGAGGCGGGGCGGGGGTGGGATCCATGACCAAGATCTACGGCGGCCGCCAGCGCAACGGGGTCATGCCCAGTCACTTCAGCAGAGGCTCCAAGAGCGTGGCCCGGAGGGTCCTGCAGGCCCTGGAAGGCCTCAAGATGGTGGAGAAGGACCAGGATGGGGGCCGGAAGCTGACACCTCAGGGACAGAGAGACCTGGACAGAATCGCCGGACAGGTGGCTGCTGCCAACAAGAAACATTAGGACAGACCACACCAGATTCACTAATAAATTGCCTTGTTCATAAAAAAAAAAAAAAAAAAAGGATTAAGTGACTTGCCCAGGCTCACACAGTTAAGTATCTAAGGCCATATTTGAATTAAGGTCTTTCTGACTCCAGGCCAGGCACTCTATCCACTGTGGCATCCAGCTGCCCTTTCACACACTGTATTCTTCATCAAACTGGAGTGGAAGGTACAAAACATCCCATCTCCTTGCTCCAGACTCTCTTACTTCTTATTTGCTTCAGGGTGGAAGGGAATAAGTAAATAAGCATTTATTAAATGTCTCCTATGTGCCAGGCACTGTGCTAAGCACTCTACAAATATTATCTCACCACCCTTAGGTGCTATTATTGTCCTCACCTTATAGTTGAGGAAACAGAGGCAGAGTTTAAGTGACTTGCCCAGGGTCACACAGTTAGTTTCTTAGACTGGATTTGAACTCAGGTCTTTCTCAATTCAGACTCAGCTCTATCCACTGCCCCAACTTGCTGCTTCTTGGAACCCCTCACTTCTTTCAAGGCTCTGTTCTGTGTCATCTTCAACAGGTCTTTTTTTTTTCACTTCCCTTCTATTGTCCCTCAAAAGTTCCTCACTCCTACCCCATAACCACCATATGCATATTTTGTATTTGTCCTGTGTGTACTTATCCAATAATTTGTTTCATTCCCCTACTAGAATGGAAATTCCTTAAGGGCAGAGACTGTTTTATTTCTCTAAATGTAGTGAAGCAGGATGCCTGACAGATGCTGATTGACCAATTGATTGAAATGAATTATTGCATTTACACTATTTACCTCACAAGGAAAGCTTTTTGTAAAATAGCATGTACTCAGGGGGCAGCTAGGTGGCACAGTGGATAAAGCACTGGCCCTGGATTCAGGAGGACCCGAGTTCAAATCCGGCTTCAGACACTTGACACTTACTAGCTGTGTGACCTTGGGCAAGTCACTTAACTCTCGTTGCCCCACCAAAAAAAATTATTAAGATAGCATGTACTGTACCCTTTGACCCAGTGGTACCACTGCTAGTTCTGTATCCCAAAGAGATCATAGAAGAGGGAAAAGGACCCACATGTACAAAAATATTTTTTTTTGTAGGGCAATGAGGGTTAAATGACTTGCCCAGGGTCACACAGCTAGTAAGTATCTAGTGTCCTGAGGCCGGATTTGAACTCAGGTCCTCCTGAATCCAGGGCAGGTGCTCTATCCACTGCACCACCTAACAGCCCACTACAAAAATATTTATATAAGCTCTCTTTGTGGTGGCAAAGAATTGGAAATTGAGGTAATGCCCATCAATTGGGGAATGGCTAAACAAATCGTGGCATATGAATGTAATGGAATACTATTATGTTGTAAGAAACGAGGGGCAGGAAGAATTCAGAGAAACTTGGAAGGACTTACATGAACTGATGCTGACTGAGAGGAGCAGAACTAGGAGAGCATTGTACACATTAACATCAACATTGTGTAATGAACAATGGTGATAGACTTTGCTCTTCTCAGCCAAACAATTTCAAAGAACTCATGATAGAAAATGTTCTCAAAATCCAGAAAAAAGAACTGTGGATTATGAATGCAGATTGAACCATACTGTTTTTACTTTGGGGCTGTTTTTTCCCCTTTTTAAAAAATATTGAATAGAATTTTATTTTCCAAAATATATGTAAAAACAAAATTTAACATCAATTTTTTAAAACTTTGTGTTCCAACCTCTCCTCCTCTTCCATTCCCACCCCCCATCCACTAGAACTCAAGCAATTCAAAATAAGTTATACGTGAGTAGTCATGGATAACATTCCCACATTACCTATGTTGTGAGAGAAAACAGTTAAGAAAACCCAAAACTTCAGATTAAGGAATAGTCAAAGAGGAAAAAAAATTTTTTTAAATGTGTTTCCATCTGTTTTCAGATACTATCAGTTCTTTCTCTGTAGATGGGTTGCAATTTTCATAAGTCCTTCAGGGTTATAGTGGATCATTGCCTTGCTGAAAATCTAGGTGGCGCCATGGATAAAGCACCAGCCCTGGATTCAAGAGGACCTGAGTTCAAATCCCCTTCTTTTTTTAACTTTTTCCCTTGTGCTCTGATTCTTCTTTCCCAAGATGACTAATGCAGAAATATGTTTAATATGATTGCACATATATAGCCTATATCAGATTGCTTGCTGTCTTGGGGAGGAAGGAGGGAAGGGAAGATGGGAGAAAAATTTGGAACTAAAAATTCTATGAAAACAAATATTGAAAACTATCCTTGTATGTAACGGCAAAATAATAAAATACTTATATTTATTTAAAAAGATAGCATGCACTGCAGAAACAGGAGCTATTATTGACAGAGTTATTATTATCATTGAATAACTACTAAAAGCTAGATAGTCATGTAAGACAAACTAGGTTTGGTTTTTTTGTTTTTTATTGTGGGTTTTTTTTTCCCAAAAGAAGCATTAACGTCCCCAAAGAGTCAGAAAATTTTACTTTCCAGTATATGCTATGAGGCTTTTAAAGAAGCTAAATGTTTTAATGTAATAGTAATAGATCAGATCTAATGACTACAAGGATTCCAAAGATTAAAAAAAGGGGAGGGAGGGGCACCTAGGTGGTGCAGCGGATAGAGCACTGGCCCTGGAGTCAGGAGTACCTGAGTTCAAATCTGGCCTCAGACACTTAACACTTACTAGCTGTGTGACCCTGGGCAAGTCATTTAACTCCAATTGCCTCACTTAAAAAAAAAAGGGAGGGGAATTATTATGTGAATTGATGATTAAACTTTGTTACATACTCACCAAATTTAGGCTTCGATTTAAACTACAACTTTAAATCACATTTATTAAATACGAATCTGCTTAATAATATATTATTGCATTAAAATTTAGTTTCAAATAAATTAAAATGTTCATAAAGAATAACAACTTAAATAACTATTTATGAATAGTAATTTAAGAAGTGAATTTTCAATTAATGCTAATCTATTCCTATCATTTATTGACAGAATATGCAAGGGATATCTAAGAACCCCATCCAGATCACTGTTCACCAATATGAACAAGGTAATAAATTCTCTTCTATTTTCCTCAAATTGAAAGAAACTTTTTTTTTTAATCTAAAGAAGTTGCCTATTGCTTTTCCATATTGACCTCTTTATTTTTCAAAAACTTCCTACTCTCTGTTAGGGATGTGCTAATGTAATTTTTTTTTAAAAAAAGCATTGAATTTAGAGACATAAAACCTGGATTTGAGTCTTACCTCTGCCACTTACTAGCTGTTTGTACTTAGAGAAGTCATTTCCTCTTTGGGTGTCATTTTCCTCATGTGCACAATGGACTAAGTGATGTCTTAGGTCGTTTCAGACTCTAATTTCCCATGATTCTTTTTTAATAACTAGCATTGTTAAAATGTATATAATGTTTTGTTGGTAGGTTTTAAAAATTATTATCCTAGATTTAAGCTTATCACTATGGAACTGTTTGAAGTACTATATAAAGAAAAGTTAAACAGATATGGTCTCTCCCCTTTGTTAGCTCATATTCTGAAAGCCGTGACAATGAAACAAAGCAAGCAGTCTCACTCCACTGCTTTCTCCCGCTAACTTCCTAATAAAGAAAAAAATGAAATACTATACACCAATAGAGTAAACTCTCATTAAAAGTCAGAAAATTATTTTTTTAAATGTATAGAGGGGCAGCTAGATGGCACAGTGGATAAAGCACTGGTCCTGGATTCAGGAGGACCTGAGTTCAAATCTGGCTTCAGACACTTGACACTTACTAGCTGTGTGACCCTGGGCAAGTCATTTAACCCACATTACCCCGCAAAACGAAACAAAAAAATTTTAAAGTGTATAGAAGAAAACTACCCCCTTTTTAAAAAAAGCAATTCCACTATTACAGTGATAATGGTAAAATTGCTATTGTATTATATACTCAGTTATTAAATTGTAAGTTCCCTGAGGTCAGGAACTGTCTTCTTTCATTTTTGTATCCCCACCATATACTAACATATCCCAGACTGTGTGGGCCTGGGCAGGTTACTTAACCTCTCAGTGTCTCAGACAAATGAGGCTATAAATTGTGGAAGAGGAATTTTCACAGTCTGAGGTCTTTGTACAAAATCACAGGTTTGTCAAAAAAAAAAAAATATCCCCAGTATGGAACACATGTCCTCACCACTTGAATTGAGTTTATGAAGAACATTTGGAATCTGATTTATATTTGACAGATCCAGCTTTCTTTCCATGGAAGCACAGATTCAGAGCTGGAAGGACTTGAGAGACCAGGTCCAATCCTCTCATTTTATAAATGTGGACGTTGAGGCCTAGAAAGGAACAGTATGACCTGTCCAGAACCACAGGGATGGCAAGTGGAAGAACTCAAATTTGAACTCAAGTTCTCTGACCCACGGTCCAGACACCAATGTGTCCTACTGATAAAATGGGGTATGATGTTTAGATAATTCATGATACCTTCCTTCATGGATCCTGCAACTTAACAAGAGGATCTTATACAAAACTAGAGTTCAAAATAATGCAGGATTTTGAGGTCTGAGAGAGGATCAGTCATTATTAAATGGGTGCTTCAGCGAAGGCTTCCTGGAGAAGGTGATACTTGAATTGGGCTTTAAAGGATGGTTAGGAATTAAACAAATGAACTATTGAAGGGAGGTAGGATAGTCCAATGAGAGAGAACAGAGCAAAACATAGGGAATGTTAATAGGACAGAAGGTAGCTCATTTTGGCAATGAGATCTAGTACATAGAAAATTGGATGTTGAGTCAAGGGAAACCTAGGTATTGATTTCGATTTCGAACATTCTCTCCCTTGAAAAGTTTATTATTATTCTATAAGGTTTAAGGAGATCTGCTTCAAAAAGGTGTTAAGTGGCACTAATGGAAAGTGTATAATAGAAAGTTATATTTTCTTGTAGGATTACTTAGATCACACATAAGTGTGTGTGAATTTTAGTGGTCTCTATATTTATGTTTTGAAACAGAAATTTTTCTCTCCAGTAACCTAATCAAACTTTTTAAGAAGTTGGCATCTCATGAATAATAATAATAACAATTTATATAGCTTTTTAATTTTACCAAGCCTTTTATATATCTCATCTCACTTGATTCTTATAATAGTCCTGTAAAGTAGTTGCTATTATTATTCCCATTTTACTTATGGGTGAATGAGGTTCAGAGAGGTTAAATGCCTTGCCTAGGAGCAGAACTTATTTAGTACTTTTGTACTTTTCTGAAGTGTTTATCAAATAATTTTGAGTAGTACAGTTATCTGTGTTTTCAGCTTATTCCTCTATAAACCCTGAGGGCTGAAATTCTGTCTTATCTAAACTTGGATTACTTCTGTTACCAAACACCATGCTCTGAACATAGCCATTTAATTTAATTGTTTGCATCTATTGAGCACCAGGTCCTGGAGATATACATATGGAAACAAAACAATCTCTGCCCTCCGTGAGTTTACAATCTAGTGAGAAGAAACACACACCCAGATAAGCAAGTACAGAATATACACACAGGAAATAAAATGTAATTTTGGAGATGCACTACAGCTAAAGAGAATCCAAAAAGGTCTCCTGACTGTGACACTTGGGCTGAACCTTGAACTAGGAAATCCAAGAGGTAGAGATAGAGAGTGAAAGAGAGAGGAGAGGGAAGGAAAAGAGAGGAAAGAAGAGAAGATGGGGGAGGGGAGAGGGGAGGAAAAGAAAGGAGAGCAGGGGTAGGAGATAAGATAGAAGAGGACACAGGAGGAGAGGGAAAGGAAGAGTAGGGGAAGAAAGAAGCCAGGAAAGGGGAGGAGAGAAGAAGGGAAAGGGAGGGGAGAAGAGAAGAGAGGGGAAGAAAGAAGATAGGAGAAGAGAACAGAGGGGAGAGGAAGAGAGGAGAAGGGAAAGGAAAAAATTCCAGTCTTGATGATGGCCTATTCAAAAGCATAGCCATGGAAGCTGGAACATGGAGTATGGAAGGTGGCAGGGACAGAGAAGCAAACACACACTGAATATTCTTGGATTAATTAATGTGATATCTCCCCCCTCTAAGCTTTGTATCTCCCTCAGTGAAGAATATCTATGGGGTCATTAATGAGTGCTTGTTGAATGAATGAGGAGGTAGTAACTTTAAATCATTTTGGTAACTTTCAAGGGAAATAAATGTTGGTTCTAATAGAAATTAATGAGTTGTTTTCATTTGTTGATCCTAATATAAGCAAATGTTTCTTTATCTTCCTTTGTGCCTTAGTGTATATGTGTATATGTATATGTGGGGAGATACACACATAATATATACATATATGTATATATGTATATGGAGAGAGATAGTCTTTAGAGCTTATTAAAACTCCTGGAGCCCCATGGTGACCATGCCCGGCTATGGGAAATCTTGGAATCTTTACACAAAGGAATTGGAGCAGATGATCTCCAAGGTCCCTCCCATCTCTACATTCACTCATTGTCAGCTTTTCTTAAGTAACTAGTTGTTAGACATTGACTCTATATCTGGAATAATTGAGATTATTTTGTTCACTTTCAATAAAAATGTATTAAGTGCCTAATGTATGCAAGGCACTATGGTGCCTAGGCAATGAGGATACAAAAATAATTTTTCCCTGAGAAATTTCTTATGGGTTGGAAATTTGAAGTCAGGCTATTTTGAAGAATTGATATGGGGGTCATAAGATTTAGAACTGGAAAGGGTCTTAAAGATATATAGTTCTGGGGGCAATTTGGTGGCACAGTGGATAAAGCACTGGCCCTGGATTCAGGAGGACCTAAGTTCAAATCTGGCTTCAGACACTTGACACTTACTAGCTGTGTAACCCTGGGCAAGTCACTTAACCTTCATTGCCCCGGAAAAAAAAAAAAGTATATAGTTCTCTCATTTTTGTAGATTCATTCATTTAACAAGAATTTTTTTAAAGGATATGCTATATAACAATTACTGTGCTTGATACTTATTAAGCATCTACTATCTAAAAATTACATAATAGACTTGAAGGCTATGAAGATGAAATGAAAGAATCTCTTTCTTCAAATAGTTTACATGATATTTAGAGGAAATAACATGTACACAGATAAGAAAATACAAATTATACTTTAAAAAATACAAAGTTGGGGCAGCTAGGTGGAACAGTAGATAAAGTACCAGCCCTGGATTCAGGAGGACCTGAGTTCAAATTTGGCCTTAGACACTTGACACTTACTAGCTTGGGCAAGTCACTTAACCCTCATTGCCCTACCAACAAACAAAAACAAAAACAAAAACAAAAGTGATTTCCGGTAGAAAATGCCTAGCAACTGGGAAAATTGGGATTTGTTTTGTGTAGGAGGTGGGATGTGAGCTGAATTGGGAAGGAAACTAAGGATTCTACAGAGTATTTGAGAAGGGGGCAGCCTGCGTAAAACAGTGGGGATGGGAGAGAGAAGATGTGGTATGACATACAGCAAACTGTCCAGTTTGGCTGTGGCATGCAATGTGAAAAGGGTGGTGTTGTACAATAAGCTTGGAAAGGTCGGCTACTTCTAGGTTGTGAAGGACTTTAAAGGATAGAGTTCACATTCTCTGAAAAAAAAAGTGGAAACTGAGGCTCAGGGAAATGAACCGACTTGTCTGAGGTCTCCTGAGTGGCCCCTCATCACTACTGGCAGAGGAAGGGCTCCAAAGCCAGGTTTCCTGACTCAAAGTGAAGAGTTCTTTGTCTCACTGCAGCATGCCATATAAAGGATATCCATGCTCCAGGAGCACTTAGAGGCCAAAAACGAGATTCTGTGCTCACTGTAGAATGTTAGTATCATTGTCTACCCATCAAAGATTGCTGTGATTTAACCATTCATGCACTTTCCAATTGTATATTTTCTTCAGGGAAAGAAGATGAAAAAGCAACTATTTCTCCCAGAACAATGTTTATATCTTCCAAAGGCTATTCCTTCCTAGCAGCAGGTACTTTATGATCATTTATTTTAGTAAACAATATAAAGAAAGTTTTTTTGCAGCCATTTTTATTAGATGTATTCCTAAAATGTAAAAATCAAATGCTTGTAAATATAATCATAAATGAAATAAAAGAGCTTGATTGCTTTAAAATAAACCAACAAAACAAGAGATCATGGTAAATCTTGTGAAGGGGAGATGTACTTTCTAGCCTTTCCCCTTGTAAAAGTTAGGATTACTGCCATGTTGGGGTTGAGATTTCCCCATGGAACAGGCTGACACTGCCTATATTATGTAAAAGAGAAAGTCTGTGGCCCCAAATTGTCCATTTGGTGAGAGATCAGAAGTATTAAGTTGTCTAGAGCCACACTTCAATTATGAAAAAGATATGGGATGCTCAGCTAAATTGAACTGAAGGCAGGGAGAAGGCTCTGGACAAGAGGATCAGAAGATTTAGAACTGGTAGGGGACTAAGATACCACCAACCCCTCCAACCCCCCAAAGAGTCAAAGGGGCTTGGGCTTTCCCAAGATCATGTGACCAGTCTATCCCAAAGATGATATTCCAGCTGAGGTCCTCTGACTCCAGCCCCAGGTATAAGTCAGTGCCAAAAGACCAACATCATTGAAAAGGAGGTAAAGGGATATTTTAGCCTAGAGTCGTCCAGATGTTTGAAATAGCAGGAGAACAAGGAATGTCCAAGATTAAACCATATTCATTGGGTAAGTGTGAGTTGTTAGACTCTTAAGGTCAGGTTTCTATTCTAGGTTCCCCTAAATAAGATTCAGCTAGACAACTCCCTGTTCCTCCTGGTATTGCCCTTGGGAAAGTGATGTCCCTAAGTCTTGACACACAGCAGAAGCATTCTTTTATACAACAAATAATCATCACAGAATTTTTCATTTTTGTGAATCTGGATTCTTCTATAAGTGAAACATAGATTTTCCCCACCCCCTCCTGGAATAACAGCACTTGGCTATTCAGTTCTGTACAACTATTTGACAAAAAATTCTTCAATACCACTAGAGGAGAGAGAAAGCAAGCCCTCCTCCCACTTTCAAGGGAGGTAACAACGTTTCATATGGGGAATATAAAACATATACAAGTAGCTAAAATGCAAAATAGAATGTGGTTTTTTAACTATTGGAAAGAAGTTGGGACAAACTGAAGTCAGGAGGCCTTAGTTTAAATTCCACCTGTGGGATTTAGTTGTTGTTTATGTGAGACTTCCTTGGATGAGTCTCTCGCCCTCCCAGAGCTTTAGTTTCCTTTTCTATAGATTAGGGGCCATAATTCTATTACTACCAGCTCTGTAGGGTTGTGAGAAAAATGTTTTGTAAACCTTCAAGTAATATCTATAAATATGTGCACAAAATTGTTCCAAACAAAGTCATCTGAGAAATGTTAGGAAGGAGGAATCATTTCCAATGCAAAGGAATAGGGAAAGCTTCCTGAAGAAGGTGGCACTAGAGCTAGGACTTGAAAGATAGTTAGAATTTCAACAGCCAGGAAGGATATTCCAGTCGTTGAGAACTGTGTGAGCCAAGGCATGAAGGAAAAGTGAGAGATGTGTATAGAATGGAAAGCCTGTGCTTCAGTTTGACTGGAAGGCAGATAAGACATTTCCAAGATCCTTCCACTTCTAAAAATTAAGTCAATCCATTTATTCAGTACCATTTTTGTGATTTGGGAAATACTTAAACCCTTCTAACTGCCCTATATAAACACTCAACAACAATTTTAGGGTCTAAATTTTAAAATTAAAATGGCCCAGCAGCCCAAGCTGGCCTTATAGAGAGACCTGTGAACATGAAAGAGTGCTAGACATCTGCTTGGGTGCTCAGAGCTAGAGGGACCTTAGAAGGCATATACTCCACCTGAGCAGCAATGCCACCTATAATGTCCCTGACATGTCCTACAAGTCATCATACAGACTTTGCTGGAAGAGTTCCCTTGATAAGAACCCACCTCCTCTCAAGGGAGGGAGTCCACTCCTCTTTGAGAGAATTCTAATCCTTAGGAACAGTTTGAAAAGTGTATCTTTAAAACTGCCCATTGTTTTGCCTGCTCCCAATTGCTCCTGGTTCTGCCTTCTGGGGGCAAGTAGAATAAATGTAATTCCTTTCCTACATGTTAAGTATGAAGAACTTATCTCTATCGTGTCCCAGATAACACATATTCAAAGAACAGCTCCCCTTTTCTTTCCTCAAAAGAGTTGTCTGGGTTTGTGTCATGAGAATGAGGGGAAGTAACTAGAAAATATTGTTATTGTTGTTGTTTAGTCATTCGGTAGTGTCTGATTCTTCATGCTCCCATTAACCATAGCATGCCAGGCCCTTCTTTCCTCCAACATCTCTTGAAATCTGTCCAAGCTCATGTTCGTTGTTTCCACAACACTGTCTATCCATCTCATCCTCTGCGATTCCCTTTTCCTTTTGCCTTCAATCTTTCCCAGTATGAGGGTCTTTTCCAATGAGTTCTGTCTTCAGCTTCAGGAATAGAAAATAGTCTCTCTTCAATTCTTTAAACCTCCCATCCCAGCACTAGTTCCAACTCTAAATGTTCATTTTAGTTGGGAGAACTAAAAGTTACAGTTCGGGGGAGGTGAGGGAGATACATTCAGCCTCATGAGGGCTGCCACCATTATGAAAAGCCATGAATGTTTTTGTCCTCCCTGAACCAAGAAGCCTTCCAAGATTCCCTTCCTAAAAGTGTTCTCTCCCTTCTCACATTTTCTATAGCACATTGTAGCTCTGCTTTCCTCTTATGACCTTCTACTTTGAATAATACTTTTCTGTGTATATTTCATATTCTCTGATCCCTGCACAGTAGATTATTTTCTCCTTGAGGGGAGAGACTATAACCTTTTCACACTGCTGTTGATTCTCCTCCTCTCCTCTTTATCTCCTCCCTTGGTTTTCCTTCTACTGCTCTCTCCAAGAGGTCCAATTCCCCATGGCTCTCTTTATCCTGTTTTTACATCACCTACAATGCCAGAATCTCCTTCTCCTCTTCCCTTCTCAGAGAATCGCCTATTTAACATAAAAGAAAAAGAAAACAAGTAATTGAAACTAAACAAAATACTGAAAGAGTCTGACATTACATGCAGAGTTTACACACACACACACACACACACACACACACACACACACACACACACACACACACACACAGGCTCCCATCTCTTCAGAGAAGCAGGGGAAGTACTTTTCCACGTGGATCTATTAAGCCTTTTGCTATTCTGCCACTCAGATTTTTCTTTTGTACCTGCCAATCCACTATGCTTTTTCAAAATGGCTCAAACATTCCAAGATGACCATACCCCTGTATTCTTTTTGACTCCTAGTAACAGCCAATCTTTTAGTGGCATAAAAACATCACAGGACATATTATCCCTATCCTAGTAGCTACACTCTAGATAAGGTTTGGTATCTTGAACCCTGTGCCCACTCCCCCCTTGCCCCAAGAATAAACATTCCTAGTCAATGATCTACTCAGTGTATGCTTGTTGATTGGTTGTCTTTCTTGGTGATTGGCTATAAGAAAGGAAGGTAAAGGCAAGAGAGGAAAATCATTTGGATTAAAGATTTTCTGTCTGTATTAGTTGAGAGACTGAAAAAAAGGCAAGGAAGGAGAGGAGTCTGCTGGAATCATTTGAAGCAAGAATCAGTGTGTGGGATTTAGCAGTGAGCCTAAATGGGAACAAATAGAGTTTGGAAAAGTATAAAAGAGGAAACTGTAGGTGGTAAATTGTGTTTCTCTGTTCCTTCAGCAAAGGGCATGGCCACCATCACCCTAGCCAAAGAATGTCAAGGCCAGTTGATCTTCAATTCCTTTGGTCCAACCCCCCAAAAAGGTTGACGGAAGTAGTTTCTATTTTTCTCCTCCTAATGTCTTCTCAATACTTTTTCATATTGGATTAGCCCTAGTGAAAATTGTGAGATTGATAGAGTTGGGCTTTGGTGGCCTTCCACTTTTTTTCTCTCCCAGCTCCCTTTTGGTAACCATCACCATCAATCATTTAATAATATATATTTACTAAGCACCTATAAGTACAAGTACCCTCAGCTACTTAGGCTCCCCCTGGACAATGCTTTCTGCTCTGGATCTTTCATGACCTATTTCCTGCTCCATCTTGCTCTTGCTCTCCTGTATCTAAACTTCCCTAAGTCTGTGTCTTATATGAGGCACTTTGCAGAGTATCCTATAAATAAAAGTATTACCTACCACTCTATGAGGTGACCAAAAAACCAATCTGATTAATAAATTCATGGTAAACTGTCTATGACCAATAAAAGAGCACTGGGTTTGGAGTTAGAAGATGTGGATTTAACTCTTAATACCTGAATGACCTAGACAAATTATTTATCTTCCATGGGCCTAAGTTTTGAAATGTGTAAAATGAGTAGACTGGACTAGAGAATTTCTAAGGTCCAGTTCAGCTTTAAATCCTATGACATTTTTCATATTTACATTTGATGGACTGCATATGGTTTCTTAACCCATAGACATGAGGAATGTGGGAATTTTAAAGACTACATGGTATTACAGAGGTATCTGCTACATGATGGGTGCAGAGCTGGCCTCAGAACCAGGAAGACCAGCACTGAAGTTCTGCTTCTAACACAAACTGAGAATGAGGTCACCAAGATAATGACCAGGCTTCATGCAAAGATAATGGATGTTACAACAGTTATCAAAGATGGGAAATGATGCAACAGGCAGGAGATGGGAGTCAGATACTTATTTCTTCCATCACCACTTCCTCCCTCCCTCTCCCCCCACTGCACATATTCTGATTCAGTGCTATAGGCACACTGAGTTTGCCTAGATCAAGTTACTCCATCTCCCCCGACTTCGGGCATTTTCACTAGCTAGCTGTCCACCAGGCATGGAATGTTCTCTCTCCTCATCCTCAACTCCTGACTTCTCTGGTTTACTTTAAGTCCCAACTAAAATCTCATCTTCTACAGGAAGCCTTTCCCAACCCCTCTTAATTGTATTTATCCTGCATACAAATTGTTTGTACATAGTTGTTTGCGAATTGTCTCTCCCATTAGATTGTGAGCTTCCTGAAGACAGAGATTTTGCCTTTGAATCCCTAGTGCTTAGCACAGTGCCTAGCAGCTGGTAAGCACTTAGTAAATATTTATTGACTTACTGACACTTATTCAATGAAGCAAGGATTGGGGGATGGAAGGGAAGGTGCCTTTCCACTAGTGCAGTTTGCAATTTCCCTATAAATTAGGAAAGCAACTTCATAAGTTGCCCTGACTGAAAAGAATCCATCACCTGATGGTCAGCCCCCTTATGATGGGCAAGTTTGTAGCAATAATGAATCAGCAGCTTGGAATTTTCTCTAGGCTTTTTTCTTCATTTTTTCTACTATTATTAATGCACATTTTTACTAGGCAAAAATTAGATTTAAAATCTAAATTTAAAACAATGTATATACAGAATACTCCAGATTTTCTTATGTCTTAAAATGATAAGGAATGCACAGTTTAATAAGAACTTATATTGATGTGTTGATACAGTGTGTAGTTGCTCATAATTTAATTCAAAAGCTATTGGGCTTTTACATATACTCTGTTACTTCCAAAAACAGATGATTTGCTTTTATTTTAAAAGTTAACATGGGGGCAGCTAGGTGGCACAGTGGATAGAGCTTCAGCCCTGGATTCAGGAGTACCTGAATTCAAATCTGGCCTCAGACACTTAACACTTACTAGCTGTGTGACCCTGGGCAAGTCACTTAAGCCCCAATTGCCTCACTTAAAAACTTTTTTAAAAAAGTTAACACAATATACTAGACTGCCTAATTTTAAAATATAAATACACATCTAATACTAGGAAGTAGGAAAACTTTCTGAATGAATGTAAGCAAACATTTCAAAGTATTTATTTTTCAAAACCAGTAAATAACAAGGATAATACTATTGAACAAATCCACCTCTCTACAAGTGAAAGTCCTAGAATGTTGCTCTTCACTGATTGGTCACTACCTTAACCCTGAGGAAAACACTGAGGGTCTCAAATGTCTTCCCCGGTGTCACTGTCCAGACTTTAGGTGCCCCCTGTATAATGAATGTAGGGAAAATTTGATTTCAAAGAGATCTTTCCATTGGTGTATAATTTTGAAGACTTCCTAATTGTATTATGATAATGGTCAGGGCAGCTAAGTGGCATAATAGATAGATCCCTGGCCCTGAAGTCAAGACGACATGAGTTCAAATCAAACCTCAGACACTTACTAGCTGTGTGATCCTGGGCAAGTGACTTAATTCCAATTGTCTTAAACATATGGGGCCATCTCCAGTTGTTTTGCTATATATCTTGCCACTGGACCCAGATGGTTCTGGAGGAGAAAGTGAGGCTGGTGACTTTGCACAGCCCTTCCTCACTAAAATCCAATTTACTGCAAGTCATGACATCATCCTGATGTTATGGTCCTCTTTAGTAGAGGACAAACAATGAAAAATGATAACGGATACCATTGTGCTAATTGGGATAGTTTTGGAATAAAAGGAGCAACAGAATAAATGGTAAAGGAATTATAAAAATGGAAATCATAGAATCATGTAATCTAAGAACTGGATGGGACCTCAGAAATCATCTAGTCTATTCCCTTTATGGGAATAAGCGAGACTTTGCTTCCCTTTACCTTCCATGCAATGTTGCTAATTCTGCCCTTTGGATTCACCCATATTAAGTTCAATCCTTCTTCCTCATGCTAATGATGTTTGAACACACCAATTATGTCTCCTCTAAATATTCTCTAATCTAAACATTCCCAATTCCTTCAATTTATTTTCTAGTCCTCTTGCCATCCTGGTCTTCTAGACACATTCCAATTTGTTAGTATCCTTGCTAAATGGGGTTACCCAAATTGGGGACAACTTTTCAGATGTGATGTGCCCAGAGTAGAAGACAGTCATCTCTCCAGACACTCCATTCTGTTTCTTTTAATGCAGCCTAAGATCATGTAGGCTTTTTCAGTCAATCAGTCATCAATAAGCATTTATTTAATGCCTACTCTGTGCCACTGTGCTAAGCACTGGAGACACAAAAAGAGGCAAAAGACAGTTCTTTTCCTCAAGGAGCTTACAAGCTGATGAAGGAGACAACAAGCAAACAATTATGTGCAAAAAAAGCAATATGCATGATAAATAGGAAATAATTAACAAAGGGAAGGCACCAAAACTATGTTTTTTAAAAAAACATGAATTGTAGTTATTTAATACTGTAATCATAGCAATTTAAACTATAGTAATTTGGGCAAGGGCTCAGTGCTACAGTAATGAGGGAAACAGGAGTGGAGAAGAAAACTGAAGGGGCTGGTTAAAAGACTGAAAATTAAAAGCAGGACTATGTTTGTCAGACTTTTCACAGATTGAATTGCGAATCCTTGCCCACCTCTCTTGTGATCCAGAACTTCTGAAGCTTTTCCAGGAACCTGAGAGTCTTGATGTGTTTATGAGACTGACTTCTCAGTGGTAAGAGAGATTAACTTACAACGTTACCAGATGTGTGCAATGCTAATATGATTAAAGCGGCCTTCAGTTCTTCCACATGTGCTTTAAGAAAGAATTAAATTGTCTACAGTAGTTAATCATTTTGCCAACCTGTCACCTTTTGAAGAGAAGAGTGGATAAATAATGTGTCAGAGGGATTTCATAATCATGAAAGAACTGATAACATGAAGATTTATCTTTCACTGTAGTAAAGAATGAACCACTGGAGACTACTAAGAAAATAGAAAATGTAGTAATAATGTTTGACATTACTTGCATGTTCTTACTCCTCTCTCCCCAACCTAAAAGAGGCACCAAAGAGTAAGGTTGGTCCTCAGACTTTCCTGGAAATGTAGTTTCTTTTTGATAGGAAAAAACATTGAAGCAATAGTAAACACTAAGTAAATGACAGAGAACAACACTAGAATTTGGCATTTCCTAATAATAATCTACAATTACATAGTACCTTGAGGCTAACAAATTGTTTTACACATATGAATTCATTTGCTATTATTATCCCCTTTTTACAGCTGAGGAAACTAAGACTGAGACAGGATAAGGGATTTGCCCAGGGTCTTGCAACTCCTCTGTATCTGAAGCAGTATTGAAGTCTGGGTCTTCCTAATTTAAAGGCTAGTGCTCTAAATAGTGTTTAAAGACCAGAAAAAAATAAAAATTAAGTAACCAACTTTTTTCCCACATAAATATTTTATTATTTCCATTACATTTAGAGATAGTTTTCAACATCTGTTTTTATAAGATTTCTAGTTTCAAATTTTTCTTCCTCCCTTCCCTCCCTCCCCCCTCCCCAAGACAGCAAGTAATCTGATGTAGTTTATATATGTACAATCACATTAAACATATTTCTGCATTAGTCATATTATGAGAGAAGAATCAGAGCAAAAAGGCAAAACCTCAAAAAAGAAAAACAACAGCAACAAAAACAAGAGAAATAGTATGGCTCGATCTGCATCCAGATTCAACAGTTCTTTTTTTCTAGATTTGGAGAGCATTTTCCATCATGAGTCCTTTGGAACTATCTTGGACCATTGTATTTCTGAGAAGAATCAAATCTATCACAGTTGATCAACACACAATGTTGTTGATACTGTGTACAATGTTCTTCTCCTGGTTCTGCTCCTCTCACTCATCATCAATACATGCAAGTCCTTCCAGGTTTCTCTGAAATCCACCTGCTTATCATTTCTTACAGCACAATAGTATTCCATTACATTCATATACCACAACTTGTTCAGCCATTCCCCAATTGATGAGCATAAAATATAACTTAAATTGGTTGGGGAGAATCTTATTTCTGCAGAAATATTGTCACTTATACTTGTGTTAGTTAACACTGAGCCCACCCACCTGGTCTAAAAAATTTGTGGTAAGGCTAAATCAAGTCTAGGGAGTTTTACTTAGTGCAGAGTGAAATAGAACATTGGTCATTGTACAAATAACTTACATGGACAGCTAAACCACTACAAATAAGCCTCCCCAGTTCCTTTGAGACCTGAATGATCTGGCTTGCTCTGTCTGTATCAAGTTAGATTTGAGTGCCAAATCTCCACTTCTTCTAGGCAAACCCAGTCCTGTCTTCATTGTTCCAGGTGGGAAAATTGGAGTCTTGCAGCTTTTAATATAATATATGATTGACAGGTTTTCAGAAAATAGCACCAGAAAATGCATACCACTAAACAGAAAATAACCTTTTCCAGCCTGTTTATGGAAACATAATGGGCAACTGAAATAATCATTCTTCAGGTAAAGCAAAAAGAAGACCAGAAATCAAGTAAAGGAGGTAGGCAAGACTTATAAGTATAGAAAGGATTTTTAAAAGTATTTGCTGCATTAAAGAACTCTAAGTTTTAGAACACATATTTTATTAATTATTAATTATACAGGGAAGGATTTTGATCTATTGACTAAACAGTAAGCTCCTTGAGGGGAAGCAGAATCTGTCTTACTTTTCTCTGCATCTTTGTGGAGCCCTGCTCAGGCCCTATACATAGTTGGCACTTAATTAATTTTTGTTGAAATACTTTATGATTTTTTTCTACAAATTTAACATCATCTATAAACATTAATGGAGTTGCCTCTTGGAAATTTCTCTTTACACTATGTGTATGTGTATTTTCATTCCCAGGTCTTCAAATATCTTGTTTTATTCAGCCAGTATGTGCACGGTTTTTGACAGCTATCAACCTATTATAGCTGTTGCTAATAATTTTGTCAGACAATAACAGTATCAGCAAAAGAGGCTGCTTCAGGGGCAGCTAGGTGGCGCAGTGGATAAAGCACTGGCCTTGGATTCAGGAGGACCTGAGTTCAAATCCGGCCTCAGACACTTGACACTTACTAGCCATGTGACCCTGGGCAAATCATTTAACCGTCATTGCCCTGCAAAAAAAAAAAACCAAACAACAACCCCCCCAAAAAAAAAAAAACACCAAGCAAACAAACAAAAGAGGCTGCTTCAGACTCTTGATAAGTTGCTCTCTCCTAAAAAACCATTTAGAGCATTTACACTAGAGATAGGCCCTCTTGTCTTCATTTTCCCCATTATGTAATAAGACTTGCTCAAATTTGTATAAGACCTTAAAGTTTATAAAATACATTCTTTAAAAGAACCCACTAGAGTTGGTAACGTAACTGTCACAGTGATCTGTGTGTATGTGAAATAAGAATCTTAGAGAGGTTAAGCAACTTGGCCAGGGTCACACAAGTATTAGAACTGGGATTCGAAGCCACATAGCTTGACTCTATATCTAATGCCATACTGCCTCTCAAAGAATAAAGAAGTAAGAATGGTAACATAAATCCTTATAAGTTTTAGAGCTGGAAAGAGCTTCGGTTATCTTCTAGTCTAAAACCCCCCATTTCATAGATGAAGCAACTGAGGACCTACAGGGGGTTAAATAATTTGTCCAATGTAACATAGCTAGCAGGTAGCAGAATTAGGATTGAACTCAGTTCTTCTTAATAACCCTAATAACTGGGGCAGTTAGGTGGCACAGTGGATAGATCACCAGCCCTGGAGTCAAGAGGACCTGAGTTCAAATCCAGCCTCAGACACCTGACACTTACTAGCTGTGTGACCCTGGGCAAGTCACTTAACCCCAATTGCCTCACCAAAAAAAAGAAAGAAAGGAAGGAAGGAAGGAAGGAAGGAAGGAAGGAAGGAAGGAAGGAAGGAAGGAAGGAAGGAAGGAAGGAAGGAAGGAAGGAAGGAAGGAAGGAAGGAAGGAAGGAAGGAAGGAAGAGAGAAAGAAAGAAAGAAAGAAAGAAAGAAAGAAAGAAAGAAAGAAAGAAAGAAAGAAAGGAAGGAAGGAAGGAAGGAAGGAAGGAAGGAAGGAAGAAAGGAAGGAAGAAAGGAAAAAAGGAAGGAAGAAAGAAAGGAAGAAAGAAAGGAAGAAAGAAAGGAAGAAAGAAAGGAAGAAAGAAAGGAAGAAAGAAAGAAAGAAAGAATAACCATAATAACTGTGCCACACTTTCTTTGATGAATTGCAGGGTAATTCCCTTTCATAAAGAAGGTTTCACGGTATATGATACTATGTGATAATGAGCCATTATGGAAATGATTGTTACCAATGGGGGAATAGAACAGCAGATGTGGAGTGGGGGATTTGAGGGGTAGGGAAGACCAGCTAGATCAAAAAGAATCTCTTTAAAAAGTTATTTCATGAGATGCTTCATTATTTTTTGAGAAAAAAACAATTTAATTTTTTTTGTAATGAACATTTTTATTTATAGGTTTGGGTTCCAATTTTTATCCCTCTTTCCTTTACCTCCTGCCCCCTCCGTGAGGTGGCAAACATTCATATATGGGTTATACATGTATGATTATGTAAAACAGTACCATATTTGTCATTTTGTACAAGAAAACTTGATTAAACGAAAAAAATGAAAGAAAGTGAAAAGTATCATGCTTCAGTCTGTTCCATCAATATCAGTTCTTTCTCTGGAGGTAGACAGTATGTTGTATCAATAGTCCTTTGAGATTGTCTTAGGTCATTGTATTGATAAGAATAGTCAGGTCATTAAAAAAAATTTATTAAGAAGAAAAAGAAGGAAGTACTATAACAAAGAAGTAAGTATGCAGAAAGTCCAGTCTGCCAGAGTATAGTTAGTAGTAGTCTTCAACAAGTATTTCTTAAACACTTCTTATGTACTGTGCTAATGCACTGTACTTATGCACTGTGCTAAGTACTAGGGATGCAAAAAGAGGCAAAAGACAGTTGCTGCCTTCAAAGAGCTCACAGTCTAATGCGAGAGACAGTGGGAAATCAGCTATGTGTTGCCTGCCTACTCCAGCTCATCTTCTCCTCTACTGTAAAAGCTCTTTCATGCCTCTTTTATATGAGATAATTTTCCCCATTCTATCTCTGCTTTCCCCCTTCTCCCAGTGCCTCTCTTTCTAACCCCTTAATTTTTCTTATATCATCCCATCATAGTCAACTCACAACTGTGCTCTCTGTATTTACTTCTAACTATCCTAATAATGATAAAGTTCTTGAGTTACAAGTATAATATTTTCATGTAATAATATAAACAGGGGCAGCTAGGTGACACAGTAGATAAAGCACCAGCCCTGGATTCAGGAGGAACTGAGTTCAAATCCGGCCTCAGACACTTGACACTTCCTAGCTGTGTGACCCTGGGCAAGTCTCTTAACCCCAGTTGCCTCACCAAATTTATATATATATATATATATATATATATATATATATATACAAATTAACCTTATTGAATTTATTATGATTTTCTTTCCTGTTTACCTTTTTATGCTTCTCTTGAGTCTTCTGTTAGAATGTCAGATTTTCTAAAAGTCTTCTATTTAATTAAATATCCATTTTTTCCTTTGAAAGATTATATTCAACCAAGAGAACATGGTACATAGTATCAGCAGCATTGTGTGATGATCAACTGATAGATTTAACTCTTCTCAAAAATGCAATGACCCAAGACAATGCCAAAAGACTTAAGGTGGAAAATGCTCTCCACATTCAGGAAAAGAACTATGGAGTTTGAAGGCAGATTGAAGCATCCTATTTTCACTTTTGCTGTTGCTTCTTTGTTGCTATTGTTGTTTATTCTTTCTTGCATTTTCTTCTATTTTTTTTTCATATAAAGTAGTAGCAGGGCGTATGCTGAATAACACTTGTCTAGTGAGCAAAGGGAGTACGTGTTAAAGAGTAGTGGCTCACTAGACAAGTGTTATTCAGCATATGCCCTGCTCATTCCTATTTCCATGTCTTAGCTTGCAACTATTATACCACCTGAAGTCCTGCCCCACCCCCAATTCTGTCCAAATCCTGTCCATCTTCCAAGATCCAGCTTAGATCCCATTTTCTCCATGAAGCCTTTTCTGAATAATTCCTGCCTTTATAAGTATTTTTCTTTCTCTAAATTAATATGTGGCTTAATATTCTATACCACATAACTTAGGGCTTGATTATATACTACTCTATTCTCTTAGGTAGTCTTATTGGTATGGCACTGAATACTTACTTACTTACTTAATAATTAATAATTAATTAATTTAGGCAGAAGTGTCATTTTATTATATTAGCTCAGCCTATCCATGAGCAATTGATATTTTTACAATTATTTAGATCTGATTTGATTTGTGTGAAAAGTGTTTTGTAATTGTGTTCATAAAGTTGCTGGGTTTTCTTGGCAGGTAGACTCACAAGTATTTTATATTGTCTACCATTACTTTAAATGGAATTTCTCTTTCTGTCTCTTGCTTCTGAGTTTTGTTGGTCATGTATAGAAATGCTGATGATTTATGTGGATTTAATTTATATCCTACAACTTTGCTAAAGTTGTTAATTGTTTTAAATAGTTTTTTAGTTGATTCTTTAGGATTCTCTAAGTGTACCATCATATCATCTACAAAGAAAATTTTGTTTCCTCCTTGCCTAGTCTAATTCCTTTAATTCCTTTTTCTTCTCTTATTGCTTAATCTAACATTTTTAGTACAATATTAAATAATAGAGGTGATAATGGACATCCCTGTTTCGCCCCTGATCTTATTGGGAATGCCTTTAACTTATTCCCATTACCTGTAATATTTGTTGATGATTTTATTTTAAGGAAAGCTGCCTTTTATTTTAAGGAAAGCTCCACCTATTCCTATGTTCACTAGTATTTTTAATACTAGTATTGTATTTTGTCAAACTCTGTCTGCATCTATTGAGATATTCATATTATTTTGGTTAGTTTTGTTATTGATGTGGTTGATTATGTTGATAGTTTTCCTAATGTTGAACCAGCCATGCATTCCTGGTATAAATCCCACCTGGTCATAGTGTATTATCCTGGTGATGAATTGCTATATTATCCTTGCTAATATATTATTTTAGATTTTTGCATTGATATTCATTAGGGAAATTGGTCCATAATTTTCTTTCTCTGTTTTGGCTCTGCCTGGTTTAGGTATCAATGCCATATTTGTGTCATAAAAGGAATTTGGTAGAACTCCTTCTTCACCTATTTTTCCAAATAATTTGTAGAATATTGGAATTAATTGTTCTTTAAATGTTTGGTAGAATTCACTTGTGAACACATCTGGCCCAGGAGATTTTTTTTTCTTGGGGAGTTCATAGATGACTTGTTCAATTTCTTTTTCTAAAATAGGCTTATTTAAGGATTTTATTTCCTCTTCAGTTAACCTGGGCAATTTGTATTTTTGTAAATATTCATCCATTTCATTTAAATTGTCAAATTTATTGGCATACAGTTGGGCAAAATAGCTCCAAATTATTGCTTTAATTTCCACTTCATTGGTGGTGAATTTGCCCCTTTCATTTTTGTTACTGGTAATTTGTTTTTCTTCTTTCTCTTTTTAAATCAAATTAACCAAAGGTTTATGTATTTTATTGATTTTTTCATAAAACCAGCTCTTAGTTTTATTGATTAATTCTGTAGTTTTCTTGCTTTCAATTTTATTAATTTCTCCTTTGGTTTTCAGGATTTCTAATTTAGTATTTAATTGAGAATTTTTAATTTGTTCTTTTTCTACTTTTTTTTTTTAGTAGTGAGGCAGTTGGGGTTAAGTGACTTGCCCAAAGTCACACAGCCAGTAAGTGTCAAGTGTCTGAGGCCGGACCCGAACTCAGGTACTCCTGACTCCAGGGCCGGTGCTCCATCTACTGCGCCACCTAGCTGCCCCTTTTTTCTACCTTTTTTAGTTGCATGTCAATTCATTGATCTCCTCTTTCTCTTTTTTATTCATGTAAGCATTTAGATATATAAAATTTCCCCTAAGAACTGCTTTGGCTGCATCCCATAGGTTTTGGTATGTTATCTCATTATTGTTATTCCTTGGATGAAGTTAATGTTTCTATGATTTGTTGTTTGACCCACTCATTCTTTAGGATGAGATTATTTAGTTTCCAATTAATTTTCAGTCTGCCTTTCCATGGCTCTTTATTACATGTAATTTTTATTGCATCATGATCTGAGAAGGATGCAATTACTATTTCTTCCTTTCTGCCTTTGACTATGCGGTTTTTGTGCCCTAATACATGGTCAATTTTTGAGTATATGCCATGTACCACTGAGAAAAAGGTACATTCCTTTCTATCCCTATTCAATTTTCTCCAGACATCTATCATATCTAACTTTTCTAACATTCTGTTCACCTTTTTAACTTCTTATTTATTTTGTGGTTAGACTTATCTAATTCTGAGAGGGGAAGGTTCAAATCCTCCACTAGTATAGTTTTGCTTCCATTTCCTTTTGTAACTCATTTAACTTCTCCTCTAAGAATTTGGATGCTATACCACTTGACACATACATGTTTAGGATTGATATTACTTCATTATCTATTGTACCTTTTAGCAAGATGTAGTTTTCCTTCCTTATCACTTTTAATTAGATCAATTTTTGCTTTTGCTTTATCTGAGATAAGGATTGCTATGCCTGCTTTTTTTTACTTCAACTGAAGCATAATATATTCTGCTCCAACCTTTTACCTTTACTCCGTATGTATCTCTCTGCTTCAACTATCTTTCTTGTAAACAACATACTGTAGGATTCTGATTTTTAATCCACTCTGCTATTCACTTCCATTTTATGGGAGAGTTCATCTCATCCCATTCACATTCACATTTAAGATTACTGTTTATTTCCCTTCATCTCCTTTCCCCTTTGTTGTACTTTTTTTCTTCTTTCACCCTATTCCTCCTCACCAGTGTTTTGCTTCTGACCACTGCCTCCCTCAATCTTCCCTCCCTTTTATCAACCACCCTTCCTTTTTCCCCTGCTTCTTCCCTCCCTCCTATCAGTACCACCCATTTCTCCTTACCTTTTTACTTACTTCCTTAAAGAGTAAGCTAAGTTTCTTTATACAAGTGCATGTATATGTTATTCCCTCCCTGAACCAAATCTGATGAGAGTAAGTTTGAAACAATGCTCACCCCTCCCTTCTTTCCCTCTATTGATTCTTTTTGTGCCTCTTCATATGATGTAATTAACCCCATTCCACCTCCCCCTCTCTTTCCTCCCCCATTCTCCTTTTATTCTGCCCCTTAAGTTTCTTTATATCATCACATCAAAGTTAATTTAATAACAATACTTTAATAGAGATACAGATCCCAAGAGTTAAAAGTATTATCCTCCCTCATAGGGATGTAAACAGTTTAACCTCAATGAACAACCTTTTTCCCTCCTGTTTACCTCTTTATATTTCTCTTGAGTTTTGTATTTGGAAATCAAATTTTCTGTTCAGTTCTGGTTTTTTCTTCAGGAAATCTTGGCAGTCCCCTATTTCGTTGAATGTCCATCTTTTCCTCTGAAAGATAATGCTCAATTTTGCTGGGTAGTTGATTCTTGGTTGTCATCCAAGTTCCTTTGCCTTCTGGAATATCATATTCCAAGCCTTGTGACCCTTTAATGTTGAAGCTGTCAGGTCCTGTGTAATCCTGACTGTGGCTCCAAGATATTTAAATTGTTTCTTCCTGGCTGCTTGGAGTATTTTCTCCTTCACCTGATAATTCTGGAATTTAGCTACAATATTCCTTGGAGTTTTCCTTTTGGGGTCTCTTTTAGGAGGTGATTGATGGATTCTTTCAGTGATGATTTTATCCTCTAATTCTACAATATCAGGGAAGTTCTCCTTGATAATTTCCTGGAATATGGTGTCCATACTCTTTTCTTGATTATGGCTTTCAGGTAGTCCAATAATTCTTAGATTATCTCTCCTGGATATATTTTCCATGTCAATTGTCTTTCCAATGAGGTATTTCACATTTTCTTCTATTTTTTTCAGTCTTTTGATTCTGCTTGACAGATTCTTGGTGTCTTGTGGAGTCATTAGCTTCCATCTGCCCAATTTTAATTTTAAGGCATTATTTTCCTTGGTAAGCTTTTGCATCTCCTTTTCTGTTTGACCAATTTTTTCTCCCATTTGGTCAATTGTATTTTTTAAGGAATTGTTTTCTTCAGTCAATTTTTATGCTTCTTTTGCCAGCATAACTCTCGTTTCTCTCATTTCTTTTCCCATTTTTTCTTCTACCTCTTTCATTTGATTTTTAAAAGCCTTTTTGAGCTCTTTCAAGAAGGCTTTTTGGTCTCAAGACAAGATAATCTTCTCACTTGAGTCTTCACTTGTAGGCATTTTGACAAACTCCCCTGAGTTTGTGTTTTGGTCTTCCCTTTCACCATAGAAACTGTCAATGGTACGGGGTTTTTTTTGTTTCTTACTCATATTATAGCCTATTTTTCTTTTTCTTTTCTTTTTTGTGAGGCAATTGGGGTTGTGACTTGCTCAGGGTCACACAGCTAGTAAGTGTCCAGGGTCTGAGGTTGGATTTGAACTCAGGTCCTCCTGACTCCAGGGCCGGTGCGCTATCCACTGTGCCACCTAGCTGCCCCTTATAGCCTATTTTTAAACTTATAAAGTTGAAGTCTGCTCCTGGGGCACAGGGGTCACTTTTGCAAGCTTCTTGTGCTGGGGGCCAGGTCACTGACTTTCTGTTCTGAGGCCTCTGTGGCTTTTGGATTCCTCACAACCCTGGATTTACTCTCTGTGTTGGAATGACTTGGCTAAGTTGCATCTGTCCTTTGGGTGGTTTTCTAGGTAGCAGTTTGCCTTTCTAGCCCAAGACGGCAGGTCTTACAAATGGACTGTTGTGCCACCAGCCTTCTGAGTCAGGACCAAGGGGCCTCAGAGACTTATTTATGCTGTGTCCAAGAGACTTCTACTGACCTGTCCAGACCCCCTCTGCTGTGTGCTGCTCTCAGCTGTGCCATGAATGGTGCCACACTGAGCCACCCTCTCCTTTCCTGAAGTCTTCTCAATTATCTCAAATAAGAATATTGTGTCTGTCTTTTTGGAGGTTCTGTGGTTCCAGAATCCATATAGAGGCTTGATTTAATGTTGTTTTTGAGGGAAACATGGGAGAGCTCAGGCAACTTCCTGACTTCTCTCCACCATCTTGGCTCTTAGGCATTGCAATTTCACTCAAAGTTGATCATTGATGATTTTTCACTCCTCCATTAGTAAAACTGTCTTGGTTTGTTTCTTTGGGAGTTTTCCTTATTTTGATCATTACTTTTCAAGGAAGATCTAGAATTTCAAGGACAATCCTAGAGGGCTGACCTAGAAGCAATGTATAGAAGTTGCAGGGAAACAGATATTGGCTTGAGATAATGAAAACCTTCCTCTTAATCAGATGGACCACAATGGAATGGGCTGCCTCAAGAGTGTAAGGGTTCCCTATCACCTTTAAGTGATCCTTAAGTTTAGGTCAGAGATCTCATAGAGATAATTCATATTTAGGTAGGAGATTATGATAATCATGATAGGTAGGTAAACTCTGAGGTGCCTTTCAATTCTGAGATTCTGTGATTGTGTTGTTCTGCAGCATATCATTCAGAATAAAACTTATGGTGCAAATTGCAGCATTCAGACAACCCTAAACCATTTAACTTCTTTGTAGCTATAGCAATATTTTCTTTTTAAAATTGGTCTAATGGCTTCCAAAACAAACAAACCAGTTCATAAAATGATCAATTATGATGAAAGATTCCTCTAATCTCTCATTATTAGTTTTGCTTCAAAAGTTTCCCCCCTGTGGCGATTAAAATTATATGGGGTTGCCCTATATACTGTTCCAAGTTTAGGGAAACTTAGCTGGGGTTCTAATATGTAGCTACTTAGAAATTAGAGGCTATTGTACTAGTTTGGGGCATTAAGCATTTATTAAAGCATATTAAATATTAGTAAAGAGAGCACATGGCTCAGAAAGTTAAGAAAAGATAGTGGTGTGATGAAATAATGGGATTTAGCAGATACTCAAAGACCCACCTGGAGATTAATCTAGACTGATTGAATCAAGTGACAGTGATTGGCTGCTGATTAGCCTACTTCAAGTTAACTAGATTGTAATCACACCTGGCTAGCCCTTAATCCAATGAACCAATGGATTTGGATGATGCCAACCAATCAGCTTGAAGCAGTATATAAGGACCACCTCTGTTCTAGACCTATAAAAAGCGTTCACAATCAGTTTGCTAGAGAGTTCGTGATTGAAGCAGGCTTGTGGTGGAGGACTTGAGGAAGAACCCAACCAGACTGGAACTCTAGGCTAGGTAGGCTTTTCTTAACTTTCAGAACTCCATGTGAATACCTGTATGCTTTAATAAATTCTTAATGCCCAAAGACTGGTGCTAAAGCTCCTAATTTAAGGCAACCACAATTTAGATTTTAAACATCACAGTGGGGAGCCATAGTGGGCTGTGTCTGCTCCCTCCAAGTTCCAGGGCCAAGAGAACGCATGACAGTGTAAGCTTCCTGCTGGTTGGAGGAGAGCCTGTCCTTACACATTGATCAAAGCTAATTGGCTAACATCATTAAAATCTATTGGTTTACTGGATTTGAGGGTGGTTCAGTGCAGTGCATGCTGATGTCAGAGTACAGAACCCTCCAAGAGGAAAAAGCCTTCACGTAGGTGTGGTTTTAATTCCTATTCACAGTCCAAGGTCCAACCACATTTACTTTGAAATTCTCCTGACTCTGGGCTGGCCTTAAGAAAGGTCTGGTCAGGTTCTCTGGGTCTCATAGAACCTCCTTATTTTCTCACACACTGCCCCCCCCCCCAATTCAGTCAGTTCCTTCTGGATAACATCATTTATCTTCTGGTTTCTTCTATTAACAAAATGTTCAGGTCCACAGCAAGTTTCATTTACTATACCAGTTCTTCTAGCAATAGCTAATTGAAAACTTATATTTTGGTACAATTGCAACCCTCTAAGCTTACAACTACAAAAGAACATCTAAAACAGCATGGTATTGAGACAGAACATTAATAACCAGTAGCAAAGAAGCCCTGAATTCAAGTCCCTACTCTGGTACATACTAGTATGTGACCCTAGGCAAGGCACTTAAAGTCTTAGTAACCCAGACAACTCTCTAAAACTGTTAAGTTACAGAGCAGTTGTCAACCTACATTTTTGTCATTGAAGGGAGTTCCCAAATTGGGAGATTGTTACATTAATTAAACTATTTTCTTTAATGACTAGGCAACAGTCAAAGGAGGTAAGGGACAGAGTTGTTGAAATGTAAAAGATAAGGCCTTTCAGATGCAAAGGAAACATTCTGCTGCTTAAAAAGAGTCTAAGGTTGAAATAACTCAATTGCATAAGAAGGGGGCAGTGATAGGGCACCAACTGCTTCAATAGCCTTGTCCCAAACCTCTCATCTGCATCAGGCCCAGCAGGAGTCTGGGAAATATAATCGGGCTGTGCACCATAACTAAAGGTTGTTGTTTGTCCTTCATTCTGGAAGAGGACCATGATATCAAGGTGATGAAATGACTTGCAATGAATTGGATTTAAGTGAAGGAGGACTGTGCAAGGTCACCAACCTCACTCTTTTCTCCAGAGCCATCTGGGCCCAGTGGCAAGATATATATCAGGATGACTGGAGATGACCCCGGATGTTCAATACAATTGGAGATGACTTGCCCAGGGTCACACAGCCAGTAAGTATCTGAGGTGAGATTTGAACTTAGGTTCTCCCAACTTCAGGGCCACTGCACCACCTAGCTGCTCCATAAATAATGGAGGTCCTCACTGAGAGAAGAAGGCACCCCAGTACCAAGAAGCATTTATTTTTTTAAAGACAGAAGAGTCTAGACCCCTCTTGTCCCCTCCAACCTGGTGGTGACAAACTTCAGAGCCAAGACTCCTAGGGAATCAAGGGGGAGAGGATTGCCCTTACTGAAAAGAATGTTGTCAACACCCTGCCAATTCTGAGGCCAAAGATGGCTGAGACAGCAGCTACCAATCAGTACATGAGCCCAAGGAGTACAATGGATCAACCTGTCCAGCAGCAGCTGCCCCACATCAAACAAACTGCCAGGCCAAATCTGACCACAGACAAGCTCACTGAGGGGCCAGATATACATTTGACAGACCTGCTGGACCCAGGTCAGCAGTGAATTGGCCCATACAGCTAATAGGCAGTTTTATGTGAAGAACAAGCCTGCATGAGCAACTGGGTGGTTTGTCTACCCTAAATGGGACTTTGTGAGGACCCTACAGAGAGAGAAATTACACCAAGTCCCTCGTGTGCTAGAGTGCAAATCACATTGGCCAGGGGTATCCCAAAGGCGTGGGCCTTGCTACTGTTGTAATTTTAAGTTCATGCTCATTCTTCCTCCCATAGACTCTGAGCATGCATATCGTATACAACTTTTAAGACACTTTTGAAACATATCCATATTAGTAATAAGCTACAACCTATTTATGTCTATTATACATCTCTCTCTTGACCTTTTAAGTTATGTGAAGCTGTATTTTTCTATGATTCTGATATTCTCTGGTTTCTAGGACTATAACATGACTAGAAGAATATTCTTTAAAAGATGGGTTTTTGTTTTAGACTATTCTCTGAGATTGTTGAAATTGTTGAAAGCATTGCTATTATGTAATTTCCCAAATACAATCCACTCTGCTCTCCTATTTAATTATGGGTACATCTCATTGTCTAATTGCAATGCCTGTCTAAGATATATGTACTGATAAACTAACTAACATAAATTCTTATCATAATCTGGACAACAAGTATTCTTTATCCATAGGTTTTGTCTATATGTATTGTTAGGTCGATTTTGAATGACCATGGATTTCATTAAAAAACTATACTGTAGTGTTTTGGAACTTAATGCAAACAGCATAATGTCATCAATAAATGAAAAGTATATCTCTTCCATTTGGATTCCATTGCCTATTCTATTTGACAATGGCAAAGTATTTTATTCCTCCCATTATCTTGATGAGGAAACAGAAAGATACCATAGTGGTTAGAGTGCTATGTTTGGAGTCAGTAATACCTGGGTCCAAATCCTCCTCCTGACTTCTATGTGGGAGCACAGCCCACTGCTTAATCTCTCTGGAACTTACTCAACTCTCTCTATCAGGTACAGGTGCATTCTGCAGGGCGGAAGGAGTTTCTACCATGGGAATTTCCATACTGATAAAATCACACATCTTTGACATATTAATGTATTGATACCAATAATCAAAGGATAGATGAACAGCATGATCCTTGTGGTTGCATCTGTCTGGACTCTTAGATCATATTAACATATTCATGGGAGATATCGCTTCATTTTTCAAGCTCTGTTTTTCTCAGAGTTATATGCTAAAAATAAAACATCAAACAGTTAGTGTATATTGTGTTCTTTCAGCCAATGGTATAACAGAGTGTCTAGAACATAGGCATTTAAATGCTTATTGAACTGAATTGAATTGAATTGTCAAGGTAATATAGAAATGCATCTGTGAAAACTATCTTATTCCTTTCTTACATTTTCAAGGATAGCCTCAATACACATGTGAATCATTCTCTTAGCCTTTTTTTTTTTAAATTACATATAAGGTATTTTATTTTTTCTGTTACATGTAAAGATAGTTCTCAACTTTTGTTTATACAAGCTTTACAATTTCAGATTTTTCTCCCTCCCCCCTCCCCTAGACAGCAGGTAATCTGATATAGGTTATATCTATATAGATATAGATATACACACATATATATACACATAATAACATTAATCCTATTTCTGCATTAATCCTGTTATAAGAGAAAAAAATCAGAGCAGTGATGCAAAACTTCAAAATAGAAAAAAAACAAACAATAGCACCCAAAACAAAAGAAATAGTATGGTTCAATCAGCATCTATACTCCACAGTTCTTTTTTTTTTTTTCTTGGATTTGGAGATCCTCTTCTATCATGAGTTCCCTGGAACTCTTCTGTACCATTGCATTGGTGAGAAGAATACAGTCCATCACAGTAGGTCAACACTCAATGTTGATGATACTGTGTACAATGTTCTTCTGGTTCTGCTCATCTCACTCATCATCAGCTCACGCAAGACCCTCCAGGTTTCTCTGAACTCTTCCTGCTCATCATTTCTTACAGCACAATAGTATTCCATTGTATTCATATACCACAACTTGTCCAGCCATTCCCCAATTGATGGGCACCCCCTCAACTTCCAATTCTTTGCCACCACGTAAAGAACACCTATAAATATTTTTGTACATGTGGGTCCCTTTCCCCCTTCCATGATCTCTTTGGGAAAAAGACCTGAAAGTGGTATTTCTGGGTCAAAGGGTATGCACAGCTTTATCGCCCTTTGGGCATAATTCCAAATTGCTCTCCAGAATGGTTGGATCAGTTCACAGCTCCACCAACAATGGATTAGTGTTCCAATTTTCCCACAGTTTCTCCAACATTTAATATTTTCCTTTTTTGTCATTTTAGCCAATCTGATAGGTGTCAGGTGGTACCACAGAGTTGTTTTTATTTGCATCTCTCTAATCATTAGAGATTTAGAGCATTTTTTCATATGGGAACAGATAGCTTTGGATTCTTCATCAGAAAACTGCCTGTTCATATCCTTTGACCATTTCTCAATTGGGGAATGACTTGGGTTCTTATAAATTTGATTTAGTTCCCTATATATTTTAGAGATGAGGCCTTTATCAGAAGTACTGGCCTCAAAAATTGTTTCCCAGCTTTCTGCCTCCCTTCTAATTTTGGATGCATTCCTTCTGTTTGTACAAAAATTTTTTAATTTAATGTAATCAAAATCATCCACTTTGCATTTTATAATATACTCTATCTCTTGTTTGGTCAAAAACTGTTTTCCTTTCCAAAGATCTGAGAGGTAGACTATTCCTTTCTCTCCTAATTTACCTATGGTATCACCTCTTATGTCTAAATCATGTATCCATTTTGACCTTATTTTAGTATAAGGTGTAAGATGTTGGTCTATGCCTAATTTCTGCCATACTATCTTCCAGTTTTCCCAGCAGTTTTTGTCAAATACTGAGTTCCTATCCCAGAAGCTGGAGTCTTTGGGTTTATCAAACACTGCATTACTAGTGTCATTTACTACTGCATTTCCTGAGCCTAGCCTATTCCATTGATCTACCACTCTATTTTTTAGCCAGTAGCAGATAGTTTTGATGACTGCCGCTTTATAGTAAAGCTCCAGGTTTGGTACCGCTAACCCACCTTCCTGTGAATTTTTTTTCATTATTTCCCTGGATATTCTTGATTTTTTTGTTTTTCCAGATGAATTTTGTTATTATTTTTTCTAGCTCTATAAAATAATTTTTAGGTAGTCTGATTGGTATGGCACTGAATAAGTAAATTAATTTAGGCAGTATTGTCATTTTTACTATATTAGCTCTGCCTATCCATGAGCAATTGATATCTTTCCAATTATTTAGATCTGATTTGATTTGTGTGAAGAGTGTTTGGTAGTTGTGTTCATAGAGTTCCTGGGTTTGTCTTGGCAAATAGACTCCCAAGTATTTTATATTATCTACTGTTACTTTAAATGGAATTTCTCTTTCTATCTCTTGCTGCTGGACTTTGTTGGTCATGTATAGAAATGCTGATGATTTATGTGGATTTATTTTATATTCTGCTACTTTGCTAAAGTTGTTGATTGTTTCAAGTAATTTTTGACTTGATTCTCGAGGATTCTTTAAGTATACCATCATATCATCTGCAAAGAGTGATAGTTTTGTTTCCTCCTTGCCTATTCTAATTCCTTTAATTCCTTTCTCTTCTCTGATTGCTAAAGCTAACATTTCTAGGACAATATTAAATAATAGGGGTGATAATGGACATCCCTGTTTCACCCCTGATCTTATTGGGAAGGCCTCTAATTTATCTCCATTGCATATAATACTTGCTGATGGCTTTAGGTAGATACCGTTTATTATTCTAAGGAAAGCTCCCCCTATTCCTAAACTCTCCAGTGTTTTTATTAGGAATGGGTGTTGTACTTTGTCAAAAGCTTTCTCTGCATCTATTGAGATAATCATATGATTTTGGTTGGTTTTCTTATTGATATAGTTGATTATGTTAATAGTTTTTCTAATGTTAAACCAGCCCTGCATTCCTGGTATAAATCCCACCTGGTCATAGTGTATTATCCTGGTGATCACTTGCTGTAATCTCCTTGCTAATATCTTATTTAAGATTTTAGCATCAATATTCATTAGGGAAATTGGTCTATAATTTTCTTTCTCTGTTTTTGCTTTGCCTGGTTTTGGTATCACCACCATATTTGTGTCATAAAACGAATTTGGTAGAACTCCTTCTTCACCTATTTTTCCAAATAATTTGTATAATATTGGAATTAATTGTTCTTTAAATGTTTGGTAAAATTCACCCGTAAACCCATCTGGCCCTGGGGATTTTTTCTTAGGGAGTTCATTAATGGCTTGTTCAATTTCTTTTTCTAATATGGGTTTATTTAGGGATTTTATTTCTTCTTCAGTTAACCTGGGCAGTTTGTATTTTTGTAAATATTCATCCATTTCATTTAGATTGTCAAATTTATTGGCATACAGTTGGGCAAAATATTTCCTAATTATTGCTTTAATTTCCACTTCATTGGTGGTAACATCACCCTTTTCATTTTTGATACTGGTAATTTGGTTTTCTTCTTTCTTTTTTTTAATCAAATTAACCAATATTTTATCTATTTTATTGGTTTTTTCATAAAACCAGCTCTTAGTTTTATTGATTAATTCTATAGTTTTTTTGCTTTCAATCTTATTAATTTCTCCTTTAATTTTCAGGATCTCTAATTTAGTGTCTAATTGGGGATTTCTAATTTGTTCTTTTTCTAGCTTTTTAAGTTGCATGCCCAATTCATTAATCTCCTCTTTCTCTTTTTTATTCATGTAAGCATTTAGAGCTATAAATTTTCCCCTAAGCACTGCTTTGGCTGCATCCCATAGATTTTGGTATGTTGTCTCATTATTGTCATTCTCTTGGATAAAGTTATTGATTGTTTCTATGATTTCTTGTTTGGCCCATTCATTCTTTAGAATAAAATTATTTAGTTTCCAATTGATTTTCATTCTACTTTTCCCTGGCTCTTTCTTACATGTAATTTTTATTGCATTATGATCTGAGAAGGATGCATTTACTATTTCTGCCTTTCTACATTTGACTATGATGTTTTTGTGCCCTAATACATGGTCAATTTTTGAAAATGTGCCATGTACTGCTGAGAAAAGGTATATTCTTTTTTTTCCCCATTCAATTTTCTCTAGACATCTATCATGTCTAACTTTTCTAGTAATCTATTCACCTCTTTCACTTCTTTCTTATTTATTTTTTGGCTAGATTTATCTAATTCTGAGAGGGGGAGATTCAGATCCCCCACTAGTATAGTATTACTGTCTAATTCCTCTTGTAACTCATTTAACTTCTCCTCTAAGAACTTGGATGCTATACCACTTGGTGCATACATATTTAATATTGATATTACTTCATTATCTATAGTACCTTTAAGTAAGATGTAATTTCCTTCCTTATCTCTTTTAATGAGATCTATTTTTGCCTGCACTTTGTCTGAGATAAGGATTGCTACCCCTGCCTTTTTTACTTTAGCTGAGGCATAATATATTCTGTTCCAGCCTTTTACCTTTACTCTGTGTGTATCTCTCTGCTTGAAATGTGTTTCTTGTAAACAGCATATTGTAGGGTTCTGGTTTTTAATCCACTCTGCAATTTGCTTCTGTTTTATAGCAGAGTTCATCCCATTCACATTCACAGTTATTATTACTGACTGTCTATTCCCCTCCATTCTATTTACCCCCTTTGTACTTTTCCCCCCTTCTTTCACCCTATTCCTCCTCACCGACGTTTTACTTCTTACCCCTGCCTCCCCCAATCTGCCCTCCCTTTTTATCACTCCCCTCTCTTTTCTTTACCCTTTTCTCCCTTGCTTTTGTCCTCCCTTCTATCAGTCCCCCCCTTTCCCTTCCCCTTTTGTTTCCCTAAAGAATGAATTAAGTTTCTTTATCCCAATGAATGTATATGTTATTCCCTCTTTGAGTCAAATCTAATGAGAATAGGGTTGAAACAATGTTCCCCCCTCATTTCTTTCCCTCTATTGTAATAGGTTTTTTTTCCACCTCTTCATATGATATAATTCATCCCATTCCTCCTCCCCTTTCCTCTCCTCCCCATAGACTCCCTTTTTAACCCCTTAATTCTTTTCTATCATCACATCAAAGACAATTTATATTTATACCCTCTATGTAAAGTCCTTCTCTCTGCCCAAATACATTTACAGTTCTTAAGAGTTATGAGTATTATCTTCCTGTGTAGGGATATAAACAGTTTAACCTAATAGGGTAACCTTTTTTTTTTTCCCCTCTGTTTACCGTTTTAAACTTCTCTTGAGTCTTGTATGTTGAGATTGAATTTTCTATTCAGTTCTGGTCTTTTCACCAGGAAAGATTGAAAGTCCCCAATGTCATTAAATGTCCATCTTTTCCCCTGAAAGAAAATGCACATTTTTGTTGGGTAATAGATTCTTGGCTGCAATCCAAGCTCCTTTGCCTTCCGGAATATCATATTCCAAGCCTTGCGGTCCTTTAATGTTGAAGTTGCCAGGTGCTGAGCAATCCTGACTGTGGCTCCATGATATTTAAATTGCTTCTTTCTGGCTGCTTGGAGTATTTTCTCCTTCACCTGATAATTCTGGAATTTGGCTACAATATTCCTTGGAGTTTTCCTTTTGGGGTCTCTTTCAGGTGATCGGTGGATTCTTTCAATGATGATTTTATCCTCTGATTCTATGATATCAGGGCAGTTCTCCTTAATAATTTCCTGGAATATGGTGTCTAGATTCTTTTTCTGGTCATGGCTTTCAGGCAGTCCAATGATTCTCAAATTGTCTCTCCTCGATCTGTTTTCCAGATCATTTGTCTTTCCAATGAGGTATTTCACATTTTCTTCTATTTTTTCATTTTTTTGATTCTGCTTGACCGATTCCTGGTGTCTCATGGATTCCTTATCTTCCAACTGTCCCACTTTAATTTTTAAGGCATTGTTTTCTTCAGTGAGATTATGCACCTTTTTTTCCATTTGGCCAAGTGAATTTTTTAAGGCAGTGTTTTCTTCAATGAAATTATGCACCTTTTTTTTCCATTTGGCCAGATGAAGTTTTTAAGGCATTGTTTTCTTCAGTGAGCTTATGCACCTTTTTTTCCATTTGGCCAAATGAATTTTTTAAGGCTTTGTTTTCTTCAGTAAAATTATGTGCTTCCTTTTCCAAGCTGCTGATTCTTTTTTCATAGTTTTCTTGTTTTGCTTTCATTTCTCTCCCCATTTTTTCTTCTACCTCTCTCAGTTGATTTTTTTGTTTTGTTTTGTTTTTTTAGTGAGGCAGTTGGGGTTAAGTGACTTGCCCAGGTTCACACAGCTAGTAAGTGTGTGTTAAGTGTCTGAGGCCGGATTTGAACTCAGGTACTCCTGACTCCAGGGCCGGTGCTCTATCCACTGCGCCATCTAGCTGCCCCTCAATTGATTTTTAAAATCCTTTCTAAGCTCTTCCAGGAAGGCTTTTTGTTCTTGAGACCAATTCACCTTCCCTCATGCGGCTTCAGATGTAGGCAGTTTGAGGCTATTGTCCTCATCTGAGTTTGTGTTGGCTTCTTCCCTATTGATACAGAAGCTCTCAATGGAGAGGGCTCTTTTTTGCTTCTTACTCATTATTGCAGCTTATTTATTTATTTTTTAAGTTGAGGTCTGCTCTGGGGGCACCAGGGTCCCTGTTTTGGGCTTCTTGTGCAGGGGTATAGGTGCTGTGTGACTGGGTTTTTACTCTGAGGCCTTTATGGTGTGTGGAGATCCCCTGCCCTGCACTTCCTGTCTGATTGTGCTAGGCCAGCCAGGTGCCGGACCCCGGCGTCTGATCCCGCCTGACCTGTTCGTGGCCCTCTCGGCTGGTGCAGGTAGGTTTTTCCACTGTCCTTCTTGGCCACCAGATTTTTGAACCAGGTTCCAGGGGCCTCAGTTATTCGGCTGTGGCCCACAGCTCCTGCTGACTTGCCCCGACCCCCTCGGCGCTGGGCTGCTGCCCTGCGCTGGGCCTCCCTTTTGCCCGAGTCAGACCTACCTTTTCCTGAAGTCTTCTAAATTATCTCTGGTTGGAGGACTGTGTCTCTCTGTCTCTTTGCAGGTTCTGTAGTTTCAGAATCCGTCCAGAGGCTTGATTTAATGTTCGTTTTGAGGGAACAGAAGGAGAGCTCAGGCAGCTTGCTGCTTCCTCTCCGCCATCTTGGCTCCACCCCCTTCTCTATCTCTCTTAGCCTTTTTAAAGAGATTTTAAAAAGCAAGCATATGGGCTGTAGATGTCCTCTCAATTACCTGTTCGAGCCATAATAATACATCCATGATTTTTTCCAGTTGTTCAGTATCGTTCCCTTTCAGATAGCTTGAAAATCAACCCCTTAATGTTTTCCAAATTGCATTTCCTCCATCATATATTTCTTCTTCTTTGTGTGTTTGGTTTGATCTGACTGTTCTGTTGTCTTTGTCTTCTTTAACACCAACTCCATTTTCTTGTATAGCACACCTGGGACTGTGGTGTTAGAATCTAAATATGACTGGTCCACTGTTATCAATGATAAAAATAGTTTGTTTTAGAAATGCTGATATATATCTACTCTATTTCTGTTTATTGCCTTTGTGCCAGTTTCATTTATTTAAAAAAAACAAAAAACAAAACAAAACAAAAAAACCCTGGGATAATCTGGCTTAATTAGATCCTACCCTAAACATGGCAAACTTTGTTAACCTGACAGTATTATGCAACAAATCATTTAAAGATCATAATTTTGATGAATTTATTATTGCATTTGTGTGGTACAGATCATCATTTTTCCATCCCTTTGTAATGATTGAAATGACGCCACCTACTGGAGACTTGCTGAAATTACATACCTTCTTATCTTGTATGATTCTTGTCCATGCTTTCCCATAAACTCTTTCTCTCTCTTTTTTTTTGGGGGGGGGAGGGCAATGAGAGTTAAGTGACTTGCCCAAGGTCACACAGCTAGTAAGTGTCAAGTGTCTGAGGCTGGATTTGAACTCAGGTACTCCTGAATCCAGGGCCAGTGCTTTATCCACTGCACCACCTAGCTGCCCCTCCCATAAATTCTTGATAAAGGACCTACCAAACAGGGGCTAAAATCTTTCATCTTATTCTTTAGCATCTTGGAATATCTGCCATTTTATTCCCTTTTGCAATCTGCCTGTTGTCCTTAATTTTTATTTCATGTTTGGTCTACCTCCTTCTCTGATCATAAGCATAACCAATTAGGGTTTTTGTGCTGCTTTTCCCATGTACATAAGCACTGTTAACATGATATAGCTGTTATCCTTTGTGTCTCTTTGTGTTATTTGTCATTTTAATTTCTGCCAAACCTATGATGTCCTATATAGCAGCACCCCGAGAAATGTCGGCTCTGGGGCCTGTTCATCATCCAGTTTCAGTGTTTGTCTGAGATGAACATATTGATGGCATATTTCAATGGGTGTCAGATACTGCACTGTAGCTTGAACAATATGTTTTTCATCCACTTTGGTTTTTCCTTATAAATGATTAGAACTGTAACTTTTGAATGAATGGATGAGTGAATAAATGAGTGAAGCATTCATTAAGCAATTACTGTGTGCTAAGCACTGTGCTTAGCACTGCAGATACAAATAGAAAAGTAAGACAGTCCCTACTCTCCAGGAGCTCACAGTCTAATGGGGGAGAAAACACATACAGACGACTTCAGCTTTTAGTCAGCTAGAAAAATCCCATGGTTCTTAGGGTACAATGCAGATGATAATATCACTTCTTTAATGTCATTTCCATTGATAAGATCATATCCCATTTCTGATATTGAACCATTTGACAATGCTGAGGACTTTGTTGGCAAGAACTTTGATTTCTGGGTCTTCATTAGCTGTGGCTGTAGCACCTGCAGTAGCAGTGCCAAGTTGCCTTTTTTTGTGTGTGTGTGGCAATGAGGGTTAAGTGACTTGCCCAGGGTCACACAGCTAGTAAGTGTCAAGTGTTTGAGGCCGGATTTGAACTCAGGTCCTCCTGAATCCAGGGCCAGTGCTTTATCCACTGTACCACTTTGCTGCCCCGCCAAGTTGCTTTTGCACAAGGGTTGCTCCTAGAAATAATGACTGAGAGAACTTGGCTGGAAGCATTTCTAGTCCCAAGGCTCTTGGGTTCAGGGTCCTAGGTTATTTCAGGGCCTATGGGGAGATGGTAGTGGTAGTTTGACTTGCCTGACACATTACCTCCTATCTTTCTCCCAGATTACCTTATTGTTTCAACCACGCTGGTCCTCCTGCCCCATGACTACCAGTTAACTGGCAGTTGGTGGGGAATGTCTTTTCCCTTGACACAGGAGTTTCTTCCCTAGAGGATGGCCATGAGGGCTAAGCCGGAAGCAGGGCCAGCAGTATTGGGGGAGGAGGAATATTGCCAGTCCTAGGGCTCTTGTACCCATCTGCCTGTTGATGGCAGTTGGGCAACAATTACCACTGATGGTGAGGACGATGGGTCCTTTTTCCACATTGCTTTCTCCCTTTTGCATTATTGTGGCTCTCTCAAATGATCAGTGTTATCTGCAAATATGAACATGTGAAAAACTTAACCTTTGATACAAATGTTTTTTCTTTAGTTTGAACCTTATTAAAGACATCCTCTGTGACTCTGACATATGCCTCTATTGAGCATATAACCCTCTGTTTAACAGCTTGATGGTTGTCACTAGTCAGCAGATTATTGAATAAGATTATCCAGGTAATCATTTTTAAAAAGTTTTTTATAGTTTTGATGTGCAGGTGAAAGATGCCTTTGTCTCCTCAGCAGACTTTTAAGGCTGTATTTTGTTCTGCCAAATAAAATGCTCTTTTGAAATTAATAAATAAACACTATGAGATCTCTATTATTTATTATACTTATCAGTATTCTGTGGTCATAAGGATATGATTCACTGGAGAAAATTACCTTTAAAGTATGTATGTTCCAAAAAACTAGGAACAAAATAAACGGTCAATGACTAAGTAAATTATAGTACATAAATGTAATGGAATGTTATGACATTGCAAGTAATGATAAATATAAAGAATTCAGAGAAACATGGAGATTTGTATGAACTAATATAGAATGAAGAAAATAGTGCCAAAAGAACAATATGTTCAAAGACTGTAACAATATAAATAAATTCCAAATGGTGAGTGATATGTTGTATTGGAAGAAGTGCCCTCATAGATGAGATCACTGATTCATGGACATATCAAACTTCCATTCTTCCTCAAATACAGAAGAGAGTAAATCCAAATGTGTGGTTCCATTATTGTTACCAATGAGAATAGATCACTTTGTAAAAAAAAAAAAAAGACAAGGCATGTTAGTATATATGACTATGTCTCTAAATGCCATAAACATAGTATCATGCCACTTCAGGATTCACATAAGGTATTCTATATTTGACACCAAAGTATTCCAATGGCAGACTTAATGCTTAACAGAAAAATGATTCATCAAGTCAGTCCTCCCTTACAAGCATTTAAATTATTCATGAAATTCACTCTAATCATGTTTTCAGTGGGAAGTATAACTAATAAGATAAAAAAACTAGTTTGAAAAAAAGAGTTTATTCTCCACCTCTACTGGGTGGCTAGGTGGCACAGTGGATAAAGCACCGTCCCTGGATTCAGGAGGACCTGAGTTCAAATTTGGCCTCAGACACTTGACACTTGCTAACTGTGTGACCCTGGGCAAGTCATTTAACCCTCATTGCCCCAACAAAAAAAGTCTATTCTCATAAAAAGAAACTAGTTTGAATGTCCCCCTCAATAAAAAAAGTACATGGTCACTTTTCCTAACTATATTTTAACTAATGGTTGTTATCATGAACCATATACCTTAAATGAATGCTTTAGTCTCTCCCTGTAATAAGTGCATTTTAAGGAATTTAAATCCTTTTTCCTGCCTTTAAATTGCAATTAAAGTCTTTTTATGTTCATTGAAATACCAATCACTGTGATTTAACATAGTAGCAAGTTGGTAGTCTTCTAACTCAAAGCAAAAGGTTGCTAAATAATGTGACAATACTATTTTTAAAGATGTAATTTTTTTTTCTGCGGGGCAATGGGGATTAAGTGACTTGCCCAGGGTCACATAGCTAGTAAGTGTCAAGTGTCTGAGGCTGGATTTTGAACTCGGGTCCTCCTGAATCCAGGGCCAGTGCTTTATCCACTGCTCCACCTAGTTGACCCCGATGTTGTAATTTTTAAAGTGATTAGAAGGTAGGAATCAAAATACAGTGTGGAATAGTGGAAAGAGTATGGAACTGGACATCAAGAGATCTGGATTCAAATCTCAACTCTGCCATTTACCAGATATATGACAGTAGTCAAATGTCAAGTCTCTTTCAGTGTCAATTTCCTAATCTGTAAATGAGAATAACAGCTTTTCAGTGGATCTGTGATTTCATCAATATTTTCTCCACTCATTCAGAACACATACTTCTTCTACTTTATCAATCTTGGGCAATTCTCATCCAGATCTTTCCATTTAGAAAAATCTATGAAGGATCTGCCTCCTTTCCTTTCCCCAAATTAGAAGCCTTTCTTTGGTGGTTGTTACACTGCTATTTAAGAAATGTTAAAATCAGGCTGCCCTCAATTTTATGATGTGGATAGTCCACCATATTTTCTGGTCATACAAGTCCTTGGCGATAGCTTTCAGTCTTCTTTTTATGTGCAAGGCCTGTCCTAGCCCATTGTCAGGCTCTTGCCTGTACCATATATCTTTCTACTGCCCTTTGGGCCACCTGCAGTTTTTAGTCTTCAAAGTTCATGGTGATTACTGGGGGAACATAGGTGTTACATAAAAGAAATTGTGGCAGTGAATCCTGCCTAAATAGGAACAATAACGGGCTACCTACTTATAACAAGTGTTTTATGGAAAGCACTTATCAAAGCACTACATGAATATGAGCTATTGTCATCACTAGCCTTCCAGAGTCATTGAGAGGAAAGTACTATCTGGGGGGCAGCTAGTCATGCAGTGGATAAAGCACTGGCCCTGGATTCAGGAGTACCTGAGTTCAAATCTGGCCTCAGACACTTGACACTTATTAGCTGTAAATTTTTGGCAAGTTTTGCCCCACAAAAATTTTTTTTTAAAAAAGTACTATGTGAATTGTAAGGTTCTACACAAATGTGAACTATTATGATGATTGAAGGTATTGTCGTGGCAAATGAGTACAAGGTTTTTCAGGTACTACAAAAGGCCTAGGCCCTTTTTAGATGAATGCCTAATTTTCATTGTATTGCTCAGAGGAGCCAAGTCTTACACAGTTACAGTTGTTCATCATTACAACATTTCTGTTCCTATGCTTAATGATCTCTCAGTCCTTCTCACTTCCCTTTTTTCCCAGTGCATCCCTCTTATGAAAATTTGATAAGCATGACTTCAGCCAAATCATTGATAAAAATGTTGACATACATAGATTCAGGTATTTGAAAGACTGTCAAATGGAAAAGGGATATGATTTGCTTACTTGGCTCCAGGGAGAATTAGGAACAATGAGTGTAGTTTCAGAAAGGCAGATCTGAGCTTAATATAAGGAAAAACTCCCTAACAGTGAGATCAACCAATACAGGAGTGACAGTGAATTTTCTGTTTCTGGAGATCTTATAGTGAAGCCTGGATGATCACTTGTGCTTGAAATGGGTTCCTTCTTAGGTATAGGATAGACTATGTAGTATCTGAGGACCTTCAATATCTGAGATTCTAGGATACCATGATCAGATCTTCAATAACATCAATTGAGCTTCTGATATAATGGACTCTGAGATTTAGTCATTCTGTTCATCCCCATTCTGGTGTGACCCCAGTCCTGGCAATGACAAGCTAGAACATAAACCAGTATTCCTTCACTAGAGATTAATTTAAGGTGTCTTTGCTATTTTAATTAATTGGCTTTATTGGATTCTATTATTTGTTTCTATAACATATTGTTTGGAGAGAAACAAATGTCGTGAGTTTCTCTGTAAAGTCAGAGGGCCTGGCTTCAAATCCTGGCTGCTATTTACTAGATTTGTGATGTTGGGCACATTATGTTCCCTCTCCAGTGACTCAGGTTTCTGATTTGCAATATGAAGGAGCTGGATTTGGTAATTTTTAAGATTCTTTCCAACTCCAAAACCCTGTTCTCTCATACCTCTGTGTCTTTGTTGACATGCTTTCCTATGTCTGAAATGGTCTCCTTTCCTCTATTATTGGTTGTATTCCTGCCTATCTTTTAAAACTCAACTCAAATGTCACCTCTTTCAGGAGGCTTTATTTAATCTTTCCTACCAGTAATTACTATACTGTTCAGATCTCAAGTAGCACTTAGCATAATCTATCTAATGTTCTTAGCAGGTAAATTATAGTTATCTATAACTGTATTATTTCACTCTACTCAACTGAAGGCAGGGAGTTTTTATATTTAATGTTTTATTTTTCTTCTCCTTTCCCCCATCTCTCAATGCATCTCTCTTTCTTACCCCTTAATTTTATTCTCATAATAGTCAACTCACACCTGTGCCCTCTTTCTCTATATACTCCTTCTAACTGTCTTAATAATGAGAAAGTTCTTAGGAGTTATGAGTATTGTCTTTCCATGTAGAGATATAAATAGTTTAACCTTATTGAATACTTTATAATTTCTCTTTCCTGTTTACATTTTTATGTTTCCCTTCATTCTTCTCTTTGAATGTCAAATTTTTTATTTAGCTCTGGTCTTTTCATCAGGAATTCTTGAAACTCCTCTATTCCATTGAGTATCCATTTTTTCTCTTGAAGAATTATACTCAGTTTTCCTTGGTAGGCAATTCTTGTGTAATCCTAGCTCCTTTGTCCTCCAGAATATTATATTCCAAATCTTCCTATACTTTAATGCAGAAACTGCTAAATCTTGTGTTATCCTGACTGTGGCTCCACAATATTTGAATTAAATTTTCCTGGTTATTTGAAATATTTTCCATTTGACCTAGGAAATCTGGGAGTTTTCATATAGCTGTTTTGACATTGTTATAGTCTTCTGAATGTGTGTTTTGGTATTCACTGTTTCCATTGTAACTTTCTGTGGTTCTAAGATTCTTTTTTGCTCATTTTCCCAGCTTATTTCATGACGTTTGATTTTATGTTCAAGTTGAGCTCTACTTATGGAGTGGAGGGGACACTGTCCCAAGCTTCTTGCACTGGGGTGCAGGGCCTCACCATGGGCCTGCTGCACCTAATTCTCCTTTTTAAGGAGTTTTTCTCTTCAGTAAATATTTTATATCTTTTTCCATTTGACCAATCCTGCTTTCTAAGGAGTTATCTTCAGTGGATTTTTGTGCCTTGTTTACCATTTGGCCTGTTCTCTTTTTTTAAGATGTTATTTTCTTCAATATTTTTTATGCCTCCTTTACTAAGTTGTTAACTTTTTTCATTATTTTTTGCATCACTCTAATTTCTTTTCCCAGTTCTTCCTCTGTCCCTCTTATTTGATTTTTAAAATCCTTTTTTATCTTTTCCAGGAATTCTTTTGGGGCTTGAGTCTAATTCATAGGGTCATATTTTAACTAAACTCTATGTCCTTCTCCATTGACTAGCAAAGTAAGTTTATTGTATGAATATTTATTGAGTAGCTGGATAGATGGATGGCCATACAGTATAACAAAAAGTGCCACCAAAGGGTTCTTGGTCACTAGTCCAAGAATCATTTTTTTTCAGCCACATATGCTATAGGTGTTATAGGTACATCTGTCTCTCTGAGTATTGTTCTCACTAAGGTAAATATAACTGTCATCTTCCAGTATCTGAAGAGTTATGATAGAGAAAAGGAACTATAATAATTCTGCTTGGTGTCATAGACAAAAGAATTTGGAAAAACAAGAAGTTTCAGGGAAACAAACTTCAAATCAATATAAGAAAGAGATTTCAGACATCTAGAGCTATCTGAAAATTAAATTAACTGCTTAAGGAAGTACTGACTTCCACATCAAAAGAAGTCTGAGGCAGAAGTCGGATGACCACATGTTGGGAAAATTATAGGAAGGGTTCATTATTGGGATGGGAGCTGGACCAGATGGCCTACTTCTTGGGTATCTTCCAACTCTAGAATGTTGTCTCTGAAAACCTAAAAAGGAGGAACATTTAATTTACTTCCATTCAGCAAATATTTTTAAGCATCTACATGTGCAAGGCTGTAGAGAGTTGCCTCACTGAGAGATTTGCCCCAAATCACACTGTTCTAAGTACCTAGGATGTAAAGGCAAAAATAAAATAATTTCCACCTCAAAGAATTATCTTTTTTATAACTTTTTATACTTTTATGACTTTTTTATAATTTTATAACATTTAATAATAATAATAATAACTGCCATTACCATAGCACTTTATACTTTAAAAGTTCTTTACTGATAAAAACCCTGTGAAGTTTATAATGTAAGTTATTATCTCCATTTTGCAAGTAGGTAAATTGAGAATGAATGACTTGCCCAAAGTCATAAAGCAAGTAACTGTGAAAGGCAGAAAATCATATGCTCAATAGGGTAATATGTCCAATCTGGGCTTTATAACTTAAGTAAAATTTGTATCATTTGAAGGGAGTCCTGAACAAAGTTTCAGGATTTAAAAGTTAGAAAAATCAGAATGTACTACATAGCCTAGAGAATAATAATATATGACATTTACATAGTGCTTCAAGCTTTGCAAAGTACTTTACATATATTATCTCATTTGATCCTTACAACAGCCCTGTGAGATAAGTGGTAGAAAAGATAGTACTTTGAGGAAAAGTTGGGATGAGATATCTGTAGACCGTGAGCAAGGTTAGAAAATTGTTATTATACTGCTACCCTGAGTCTTCAGATTTTTACTGTTAATACTTGACTTGATTTATCACAAAATAACTCATAATATTTAGAAGATGTGGATTTATAAATAGTTTCATTAAAAGTATCCCTTTTGATACTTTGTAGAACTAGACACAATAATAACAAAATTAATTTGGAAGAACAAGAGGTCTAGAGTCTCAAGGGAAATAATGAAAAAAGAAAAGTAGGAATGAAAAAGGAAAAATATTCCCAGACCTCAAATTATTCTATAAAGCAAAAATTATCAAAACTATTTGGCACTTTAAAAAAATTAGAAAAATAGAGCAATGGAATAGATTGGAAAATCAGAAACAAATGAACTTAAAATAGTTTCCAATACATGAAATTGAAATGCTTTTGCACTAACAAAATCAGGGCAACTAGATTAATGAGGTAAGCTGTCCAAGGGGGTGGGGAGAGAGATGGGAATCTCTGCATTAAATCTCTGATAATGGTATTCTCTCCAAAATATGTAGGGAACTAACACTTGGTTTTAGTATAGAACATAAACCAATAGTTATTCACCCAGTGGATAAGTGAGCTTCCTTTACTTCCCTACTTCACATCCCCAAATCCTTTTACATTCTCTAGTCCCCTATGTACTCTTCCTTTTCCTCTAGTTTCTTAAGAACAGGCAGCCCTTCTCCTGGTCAAGGCCAAGGCCTTTGATGTCATTTCCTGGAGTAAGCCCTTGTGAACATCCCTCCTGGCTCATTCTCTCTGTCTGTCTCTGTCTCTCTGTCATTGTCTGTCTCTGTCTCTGTGTGTGTGTGTGTGTGTGTGTGTGTGTGTGTGTGTCTCTCTCTCTCTCTCACACACACACACACACACACACACACACACACACACACGTTAAATCCCTCTTCACTTTGTAGCTAAAGAAACCAAGGCCCAGAGATGACGGAAGAATTTATTTTGTGTCACAAAAGTATTGAATAGTAGAGGTTGGATTCAAACCCAGCGCTTTTGACTCTAACTCGGATGCATTTTCCACTAAATAATAACCCCTGAGTTCAAGGAGATTACAATTTAGTAGAAGATACATAACAGAGACATCTGAATGAAGCCGTAGACATTTCCAAAGCAGCATATTAGCAAAAACTTGGTAGAGTGCTCACAGAGTACATAGAGTATGTGGTGACGTGGAATCAGTCGCTTGGACAGAACAAGCACAGGAGACAAGGGTGACCGTGTAAGGGTAATGACATGGGAGCAGCCACCCAGAAGTGTAGGCAGAGCAGATGTGGGACCAGAGCATGGGGGTGAGAGCACTGGAGCTTCTTTGGATCTCCAGTGCCTGGCACCCACCTGGAACGTGAGAGATGATTAATAAAGGCTTGTTGATTGGTTCATTTAGTTGGCAGCCTAGGACCAGATGCTTCCAGAAACTCACTGGTGGCAGTGATTGAAAGCAGGACTATATCAAACAGCATCTGAATATTCAAAGACACTGCTCATCTTTATGTGTGGTGATCTTATTCAGGTTATCGATCAGCATTCCTTAAGGATCTATTATGTGCCAGACACTGTTCTAAGTACTGGGCCTGTGAAACCAAACTAACAAAAATGAAACAACCCTTGCCCTCAAGAAGCTCCCATTCCACCAGGAGACACATGCATATATGTAAATATATGCAGAATAAATACAGCATGAATACATGGTAATGGGGAATGGAGGAAACTAGGAGCTGGAGGAGGGCTTCATGTAGAAGGTGGGCTTGAACTGCATTTAAAAAGCAGAGAGGGATTGTAGATGGTACTGGAAAGAAGGGAGGGCACCCCAAGCATGCAGAGGGATGTGGGACAGCCAGCACAAGAGCACAGAGATAGGAGTGGGAGTGCTGAGTTAAGGAACAGAAAAGGGTGTCATTTGGCTGTCCCTTAGAGTGCCTAAAGACAGGCTGGGGCCGAGTTAGGAAGCACTTCAAAAGGTAAACAGAGGAGTTTCTATTTTATCCTAGAAATAATAGATATTCTCCTATAGGTAGTAAGTAGGGGAGGGGCCTGATCAAATCTGTGCTTAAAGAAAATCACTTTAGCAGCTGTGTGAAGGATGGAATGGATTGAGGAAAGACTTGAGGCAAGGGCATCAATTAACAAATTATTACTATAGTGCAGGTGAGAGGTAATGAAAACCTGAACTGAGGTTGCAGCTCGGTGGCTAGAAAGAAGGGCAAAGATGATAGAGACCTTGTGGAGATGGAAATGATAAGATGCCACATAGCAGGCCCTGTACTAAGTACTGAGGATACAAAGAAAGGCAAAAACAGAGCTGCCTTCAAAAAGCTCACATTCTAATGAGAAGGCATGGAATTAACTAGGTGTATACAAGATAGATGTGGAGATGGAAAGCAATCTGAAGGGAAGGCACTAGCCGCTAAGGGAAGTGGGAAAGGCCTTTTGTGAAAGGTGGAACATGAGCTGTCTTACAAGAAGCCAGGGATGCTAAGAGGCAGAGGGGAGAAGGAAAAGAAGTCCAGTCATGGGGGACAACCACTGCAAAGGTACAGTATCATGTGTGAGGAGTAGTGAGTAGACCAAAGTAGCTGGGTCAATAAAGAATACTAGTACTGGAAAGGTAGGAAGGGGCAGGTTATGAGGAGGAGCTTTAAGTGCCAAACAGAAGACTACATTTTATCCTGGTGGTAATAGCAAAGGATCGCTGTTAGCATAGGGTGAAGAATCAGATATGACCCAAAAGTTATAAACATGGGAGACTGAAAAAATGATGGTGCACTTAATAGAAATAATAAATTTTGGTAGAGGGGAAAGTTTGGGGAAATGATAATAAGTTCTATTTCAGAGCAGGTCCTGGAGCTCCAAACTTTGGAGCACCAATTAGAGCCCCATTAAAGTGTACTTTGTATGCCACAGATGGGATCAAGGTCACTGTGCCAGGAAATTTGCATTCATGGTGGTTTGGATTTTCCATTCCTCTGTAAGTGCTTGTAATCTCAGTGGTTTCTGAGAGTCAGAACCTAAAGGATCGGTGCTTTTTATATATCTGTGTGTTTTCAGAGTACAAGGACCCTTAGCAGGGGATCTGTTTGTCTTTGTCCATCTATGCAGAGTAGTGGTAACTTAGGATTGCAGTCTGGACTGGTCAGATCACAATGTTAGGGCTAAAATTCTAGCTAAACTATCTAAAATCTAATGAGTGGTCGCCAATAAATTATAAGCTTTAGCAAGAGTATTTAAATGTTTAAGTATTTATTAAAGAGCATTAGGATCAGAGAGAAAGGTAAAAATCTAACTATTTCTAAGAGACCCTATCATACAACCCACCATGGCGAGGTCAGGAACCAAAAAGAGACCAAACCCCTCTGCCAGCGTCCACTTCCTACTTCATGTCCCCCTCCCAGAAATGGGAGGCTCCTCAAGTTGATTGGCTGGTATCCCTGATAGACAGTACCCATGAGCAAACATCACTTCCTGACACTAAGGACCTTGACCACATGGCTTGCCCTCAGAGACCTTCTCCTCATGGCGGAGCTTTTCTACAGTGAGTCTCCAGCAGGTGGCGTCATTCCAATTGTTACAACAATAAAGAGCAGTTTTTCTGGACTCGGGGTGTGCCTGAGAGTGTCATTTTGGAGTGTTCTCTCTCTTTAGGAATATGGGGAAATATCAGGGAAAGTATTTAATTCTTGATAGTCAGAGTACGGTTAATCATGGAAGACTTCCAGGAGGTGAATTTTCCCTCAAGTTTTGAAGGAAGCGGCATATGGATTAGCAGGAGGAATTGGGAAGGGTGTTCCAGATCGGGGTGAAGACTTGTATAGACAGGATGAAATCAGGGTCAGGAGTGTGAGCCAATCTCTTGGTAGTTACTGATAATCAGTATTTGGGAGTACACAAAGTAGAATCGGTGAAATAGAAGAGGGGGACATGTTGGTGGAGAGCTTCAAAGCAGGCAGGGCTTGGATTGCATTGTGTTGGGTGTTTAAAAAAACACAACCCACACAACATTACCTGAGTAATGTCAATGACTGCCAGCAGCATATGCGAAAATAGATCCTCCCAGTAAACACTTAGGGTGTATAATTTAACCTTCCCAAGTGATGTTAGGAACCTCCCTCCCAATATTTACAGTGTCATGATAGCAATTAACTGCAACTTTGGCTCTGCTAACAAAGATATAATATAAAGCCCCCAAACTTCTTAAGCTTAACAGATGTACCAGAAAGCAAAGACTCACATTCCATTCTAAAATGTAGCTTAATCTCAATGTTGTGTGCTGCGGACCCGAGAGAAGCATTTAAAAAACCCATGCCTAGTGTCATCTCAATGTTTAGGAACTATATGCTATCAAATTTCATAACAACCACTATGACAAAGGGACTTTTAAATCAAATTTTCAGCTGATGTGAAACTGGAAAGGACAACTAACTTCTTAGATGACAACACAAGTATTCAAAAATATCTCGACAGGCTAGCTAGAAAGATAGGCCAAATACAGTAAAATGAAATTTAAGAGAGAAATATGTAAAGTTTGTAGTATCATAAGGCAAAAATTGGAAGGAACCCTAAAGGCCGTTTGGTCTGATCCTTTATTTTATAGCTGAAGAAACTGAGGCTGAAGGAGGGTAAGTGATTTGCCTAAGGTCACAGAGGGGTCTGAGATGGGATTTGAACCCAAGTCCTATGATTGCAAAGACAGCATCCTTTCTATTGTACCACACTGCCTCCAGTTTTATATCTGGATTCCAAAAATTAATTTAACAAATATAAGATAATCACAAACTTTGATCTCTAATAGATCTGCATTTGAAAGTGCAGATTTTTAAAGATCCATCAATCTCTTTGATGGAGTAACACCTTCATTGTGATTGAAGTTTAATGCTGATTTTTCTAACATTCAGTTAAAGCCTGATTTAATCTAATTCAATAAACATCTACTAAGCACCTAACGTGATAAGTACTATGAAAGGAAGGCTACGTAAGTCATGATCCTTCTCAGAGAGTTTATAGTCTAGGGAGGATAAGACAGATCATTGTGATAAACAGCATTACCTGATACAGGCATTAAAGAGCAACAAAGAGCTTTGTGAGATTCCCAGGGAGAAAGCCATTGCTGGGGGATGAGTGCCAAGCCCACATTCATGGACCTTTCTATATTGTGACATCTGAGGACCTACAGACACATTGAAGTATGGTGAAAGCAAAGGGCAAAGCCCTCCTTTCTTTCCTGGAGCCAATGGAATTTAAGGGTAGGGATGGAGAATGTGCACAGTCCTTTCATATGAAACTATTTTAACGGTTCTGACTCTACCAGTGTCTCAAATACAAGGTAAATAAACTGGGTGTCAGTCATCAATTGTATCGAATGACTTCAGATACTTTGCCTCATGGATGACCTACAAGTTTGGATTCCGACAGACCAGGTTAGATAAGACTTTCCAAACACTGACTCTCCCATTAGGAAACACATTTCAAACCCAGCTCATCCTCATGGGGATCGGGTCCAGCCTGGAGATGGTAAAAAAAGGTCATTCCACCTGCATTGCCTGCTTGGGTTTTTCTTCTCTTTGAAATTTTAATCCTAAAGTTTTTGGTGGCTGGAGCAGATCATTCCTGAGAACACACGGCAGAATTGGATAGCTTCAGGCTCAACCTGACCCAAGTCCCAAGTACCAGAGATGAAAAAGCTTTCCCTGGAGTTGCCCAACCCAAGTGTGGAGGCAGCAAAGGCTCCTTGGGTTGAGAAGGATCTCACTGTGACTTAGGCCAATGGACCTTTTTCTGTTTGGTGTATGGAATATTAATGATTATAATCACAGTTTGCATTTGTGTGATTCAAACTGTGATTATTATTTGTGACCCTTTGAGAGCCTTTCCATATGCTTACAATCTCTTCTCAGACTGCCGATACGTAATTTCTCAAGACCTCTCTGTTCCCAAACAGTCATTCCATGAAATAAAAAAGCAGTGATTGCTTTGACTATTATCCCTGAGTAAGGAGAATATCCTCCTTTCTTCTCTTCTCCCATTGATTTCCTATCCATCCTTGAAAGACCAATTCAAGTGACACTTCCTGTGGGAATCATTCTCTGATCCTCTGTCACCTGAAATGTCTTTTATCCCTCTCTCTGGTTGGTCTGTATCACTGACCAAGTCCTTTTCTGGTCATACTTTTCTTATACTTTACAATAATCCCTATTATAGATGAGCAGGGGTATGATTATAGCAGGGCAACTGGGACTTTTTCCCAAGGTGATAAAATTTAGAGAACAATAACAGCACTTTTCTTCCTTCAGTAAGTAGAAATAATTGAGCTTCACCTTGGTTTGCAAGAATCATTAGTTAAAATGGTAACCATTTAGTAGCTTCTTTCTGTCTTCCCACCCTGTAGTAGCATACCAAATGTGCTCCTTCCCAGTCAAACTCCTCTAAGCTCCCTCCCCTGTTGGAAACTTACCTAGGAGCTTCTTCCAGTGCTCTGGAGTCTGAGTACATGAGAACCAATATCCTTATCTGTTCCCCATGGGGTATTATCCCATTTTCTCTCTCCCCATGAGGCCTGGGGTCCTAAAATCCTAGATCTCTTTCCTACCCAGCATATTTTCTTTTAAAAAGTTGGTTTTGTATCCCTTTAATCCTGGGTAAGTTTTGTGGTGCTTATCACGGGAGCCATGATCACTTGTTAGAGCTCTAAAGATGAAAATCTTTTCGGATTTGACTCATCCTTCCCCTCTGATAAATAGACCCTTCCAATCTCCACTTGTTCCTACAATGTTTCAGTTTTTGCCCTGAACTTCCTTATCACCCCTGCCAGTCCCTGCTTCTTGGCCTTATAGCTCTCTTCTAGGGATTCCTTGTACCCCATGCTGCCTCCTAGGGAATCACTTTCATCTGGGAGTCTATAAAGGCATTATTCTGGTATATTTGCACTAAATCCGTGTGTGTGTGTGTGTGTGTGTGTGTGTGTGTGTGTGTGTGTGTGTGTGTGTGTGTGTGTGTGTTTTGGTAACATTGAGGCTACTTAGTATTCTGGAGGTGAAGGTAACATGAATTTAAAGTGGGAAAGGTATTGTTTAGTGCTTTACTTAAAATCTAATGGCATTATTTCTTTTTTTCTCAGTGACACTAGAATAACTAATTATGTGATTATTTAATAATTTTAGAATTAGTTTTTTGACTTCTAGTCATTCTGTCATGTTGATAAATTTGTGGAATAAATAATTGCTTCTATAAGTTTCAATTTCAAGGATACCTTTGCTATTTCCCTTTTTACCTATTTTGCATGCGATTCACTATCTTTTTTTAATTTGCTACTTTGCTCAGAGTCTAAATTTCTATTTACACTTTTCCATAATTTTTCAATTATTTTTTGTCTAGTGTCTTATCTACATAAGGAGATGAGAAAAGGAAGAGTAGTTTGAGAGCCTTGTGAAGTTCCCTTAGTAGTAGCAGTGAGGGTGATATATTTTATACCACTCTAGCAGTCCATGCCACAGACATTCTCCTTCAATGCCCCATCATGGGAGGCATGGAGATGATGATGGGCTGTTGAGGACTCTGACAAACTCTAACAGCTGGAAAGATTCTGAGTATAGGAACAGACTCTGTATCTGTCAGCTGAGGATGTCAATGCAGAGACCAGCTAAATTCTGGAAATACATGCAGAAATTACTGTTAAAGTGAAAAAAAAAATTTAATGATTTACTTCAAGGAACTGATGTGGGCACAAGGAACTTATAAAGATATATATGGTAGAAGCCAGGACAGATAACTGAGGATAAATACAGAATAATAGCAAAATCCCACATGAACAGTTAGGAACACTCAATTCAAAACTGAGCCAAGGCTGGTAGGAAATACTACGGACAACAAAAGTGGGGATTTTTAGCTAGGTTACTGGAAAGATGACCAAAGAAGGATCAAAGACTGTTATTCAGAGTAGAGAAGATGAGGACACTATTCCCTGCTTATTTTACTTCTGTTTTCTCTGCCAAGGAGAATGATCTTTGGCCTGGAAAGTATAGAAAGAAATGGTTAACATGGAGTTGAAACTGAAGATAAGTGATATGGTAAGAGTGCTTACCTGTAGCAACTAGGTAGATGGGCACAGTGGATAGAGCTCCAGGTCAGGAATCAGGAAGACTCCGTTCTTTGAACTTTATTTATTATTATTATTATTATTATTATTATTATTATTATTATTATTATTATTATTATTATTATTATTATTTTGTGGGGCAATGAGGGTTAAGTGACCTGCCCAGGGTCACACAGCTAGTATCAAGTGTCTGAGGTCGGATTTGAACTCAGATCCTCCTGAATCCAGGGCTGGTGCTTTATCCACTGCGCCACCTAGCTGCCCTGTTCTTTGAACTTTCTGAGTTCAAACCTAGCCTCAGACACTTACTAGCTGTGTGACTCTGGGCAAGTCACTTAACCCTGTTTGCCTCAGTTTCCCCATCTGTCAAATGAGCTGGAGAAGGAACTGGTAAAGTACTCCAGTATCTTTGCCAAGAGAACCCCAAGTGGGGTCACAAAAAGTCAGATATGACTGGACGATAACAACAAAGAGAAGAGCTGCCTGCCCTCGATGAGTCTTTTAAGTCCCAAGGCTCCAGATGAACTGTCATAGGACACCAAATGAATCTGATTTGATAATAGATGGTAGATTTGATTGTTGGGTAAATGTTGATCTTTGAAAGACTATAGAAAATAGTTGAAGTGCTTCAAAGTGGGAGGACAGTTGTCCTGATTTTCCAAAAAGGGAAGAAAGTGGAGCCAACAAATAAATCAATGAGTTTGGAGTAAGGAGACATGGATTGAAATTTGGGACAAAATTTTAGAACCCATTAAAGGGATAATTTATATACTTTTTTTTTTTTTTAGTGAGGCAATTGGGGTTAAGTGACTTGCCCAGGGTCACACAGCTAGTAAGTGTTAAGTGTCTGAGGCCGGATTTGAACCCAGGTACTCCTGACTCCAGGGCCGGTGCTCTATCCACTACGCCACCTAGCTGCCCCAATTTATATACTTTTAAAAAGGAATACAGTGATCATGAAAAAGCAGAATGACTTCATCAAGAACAGGTCATGCCAAATTAACCTGCTTGCTTCTATTGACAAAATAATGACTGGTGGAGCAGAGGAATGCACCACAGTACATTTAGATTTCAGCAAAGCATTTGATGGGAAGAGGCCTAGACAGTATGCCGTAGGAGGATCAATTGAAGGAATTTAAAATGTTTATCTTAGAAAATAAAATGACAGATACATTATAGACCTTAAGAACTATCATGTGGGAGATGAATTAGATCAAATTAGATCAAATGAGATAATAATAGTTCCTGGCACATAGTATGCGATACATAAATGTTAGCTACTATTGTACCCATTCTACCCAGCTCTAGAGTCCTCTTCTTCAAGATGAAGAGAGGAGAGAGAACAAGACGCAATGGTTGAAGTTTCAGAGAGGCAGATTTTAGCCCGTTGTAAAGAGAAGATTCCTAACAATGTGAGCTATACCAAAGTAGAATGTCAGGGCTCAGAAGATAGTGGGTTTTTTTCCTAACTGCAAAACTTCATAGCAGAAACTAGGTGATCATTTCTCAAAGAATTTTAGAGAGGATTCCTGGTTATCTGTATATTGTCCTCTGAGGTTCCTTCCAACTATTGATTTCTTTGATTCTAGCATTCATATAATGTTGTGTTTATGAGATACACACAATTTAAACTTTAGACATGACTTTGACAATATTAATTGTGAAATCTGCTGGCTCATTGTTTCTCTCTCTGTAAAATGCAGAGTACAGCACCTGCCCTGTCTTTGTAATAGGATTATTGTGTGGATCAGCAGAAAATGTAGATATTTTGAGAACAGTAAAGTGCTTTCCAATTCTAAGGTAATTTCTAAGTCAAAAAGGGTCAGATTTCAATTCATTTTAAGGAAAGGCTTTCTGATAATTTGAGATATCTAATAATTGAAAGTTCTATCTCATGATAGAGGACACATCAGGGACCCTAACCCTAATTTCCAACCTAAACTTTAACACCTAAAATCTCAAATATGGTAACTCCAAATGGTGGAGAAAAGTTTGTTGATAGAGCACTGGGACTGGTCAGAATCTGTATCACTGATTACACTGGTGTGGGTAACTCCTAATATGGAAACTCCTTCCATGACTGCAGATCAGCAACTTATCTGTAACTGATACTCTTAGAGAGTCAGTGCCTAGTGGCACTGAAAAATTAGGTGAGTTATTCATAGTCACATGCATAGCTTCTATGCATAGAGATAGGTCTTGAACCCATATCCTCCTGATTCCAAAACCAGCCCTCTCTCTCTGTGTTATGTTGCCTCTTGAATAGATAAGAAGAGAAAAGAATAAGGATGCAGAGAAGAGGAACAAAGGAAAAAAGAAAGAATCAGGGACTGGATAAGGTCAAGATATGTCAGAAGGTCATTTGAGGGAGATATAGTATCCTATCCATCAAAGGTCTTCTCATAAAATGACAAATAGGAAACATTAGCATACGCCATTCAAGCTAGAATACAACAGTTGTACCTGACACAAAGAGCTCATGAGGTCTAAGAATTTTAGTACTGGGTGTGATTCTTGGCTGGACCTGTCCCCCAGTGGGACTCTTATTATTATTATTCATGTCTTCCCCTCCTTTTGGCCTCCCCATATGTCCTAGCCTTAAGAGTTAATATAGGATAAATACCTATCAAATTGAACTGAAAACAGACTTCCAATAAATATTTTGTGCACACTGAAGGACATAAATTAAACTAATTAAAAAACACAGAAATGTTTAGCTAAAGCATATAATCATAATTTACTTACCACAAATATATCCAATGCTCTACACTAATCTTTCCATACTTTTTCAATTCATTTTAGCACACCTTCCTACTACCCCTCCTGCTAGGCCCAACTCAAGTGCTATTTCTCCTAGGAAGTCTTCCCTTTTCACAGCCCTTCTCTGAACCTTACAACACTTGATACCATACACTCTAGTTTTAATTGCTTGCTACTTAAATTGTTTACTAATTGTTTCATATGTGTTTATTCTTTTTGTCATCAAAATACTGCCACTTACTAGCTGTGAGATCTTGGATAAATCATTTAATAACCCTGAGCCTGTTTCCTCATCTGCGATTTGGGAGGGAAAGCAGAAGGAGATGCTGAGACTTGTTATTTCACTGGTATAGGGCAGCTTGGTGGCACAGTGAATAGAGGGCTATGATTGGAATCAGGAGGAATTGTCTTTGTGAGTTCAAATCCAGCCTCAGACACTTACTCTATGACCCAGGGCAAGTCACTTCACCCTGTTTGCCTCAGTTTTCTTCATCTGTCAAATGAACTGGATAAGGAAATGGCAAACCACTCCAATATCTTTGCCAAAAAAAACCCCAGATAGGGTCTCAAAGAGTCAGAGACAACCAAAACACAACTGAACAAGAACAAGAGAATTCCAGGTCAGGAAAATCCCTCTACTAAAGCACATGGGCACTTGCTACCGCACCTTATTGTCTTAGAGACTGCCTGGAGCACCAAGAGGTGGAGTCAGTTGTCCAAGGTCACACAAGCCATTATGTGTTAGAGGTGGGCCTTGTCCCTAAGTCTTTCTGACTCTGAGGCAGCTTCCCACCCACTTTGCCAAGCTTCCTCTCTCATATATAAAATGGGAGGCCACAGCACTGCTGTCAGGAAAAAGTACAGTGCCTCACCTATGTATAGCAGGTACCTGGGAACTATTTGTGAGGTAACAATAATAGCTCATATTTCTATTGTATTTATAGTTTAAATCAATAATTATTTGCTAAATAACTACTATGTGCAAAGTACTTTTATTAGATTTCGGTGGGGGAATACAGAGAAGCATATATACATCCATTCATTCCTTCAAGTTTACAATTTTCCTGGGAAGATAAGACTTATACACATAAACATCAATAACAATCTATACCAGGCAAGCCAAGATAACAATATACACATAAGTATAACAATGTAAATAGAAAGAACAATGACACACCAAAATATCCAAAGTAAACATAACAAAATTAGAAAGGTCAAACAAGTTTCAAATAAAGAGGTATGACACCCCCAACCTATCCCATGGTTGAGGTGAGAGGTCCACTGGTGTTACATATTTCACATGTTTTTGGATTTTGTCAATGTATCAATCAGTTATGCTTATTTTTCCCTCTCTTAAAAAAAGCAGCACTATTTGTCATGTGGGATAGCCCTCAGGGAAGGAGCTACATGGAATACTGTGGAGATGTAAAAAATAGAAATTGTTAATAAAAATTACATATATGCAAATATACATACATGCACGTGTATACACACATACCAGACACCTTTAGAGCTGAAAAGAACCTTTAAGATCATCTACTCTAGGGGGCAGCTAGGTGGTGCAGTGGGGAAAGCACCGGCCCTGGATTCAGGAGGACCAGAGTTCAAATCCGGCCTCAGACACTTAACACTTACTAGCTGTGTGACCCTGGACAAGTCACTTAACCCCCATTGCCTCTCAAAAAACCCCCAAAAACAAAAAAACAAAAAATCCAAACAAACACAAGATCATCTACTCTACCCAAACCCTCTCACTTTAGAGATGAGCAGACTGAAGGCCTGGCAGGGTCAGTGATTTGCCCTGAGCCAGGATTCAAATCCAGGGTCTCTTATCCAACGCTCTTCCTATTAGTCCACAGCAAGACCGTAAAGATTAAGGGCCAAATGAGCAGGACAGATGATAAGTGCTGGGATATTCCAAGGAGACATAGATCACAATGGGCTGGTGTAACCAGAGAAGTATTCTGGGGGGAAAGATGCCAGCCTGATCCTCAACTACAAGTGCTTTGTGGGCCCATGTCCTAAGATAGAACCAATGTTTGGAGTCAAAAAGACAGATATGAATCCCTACTTAGCTACTTACTGTTTGATAATCTTGGGCCTGTCCCTTCTATCTGCTAAGCCTCAGTTTCCTCCTCTTTAAAAATGAAATGGTAAGACTAAATTATCTTTAATGTGCCCTTTAGCTCTAATACTTAGAACCCTAATAAATGAATATAAAACAAATAAACAAGGCAACAGAAAGAGAAAACTGAGCATTCGTTCTGTGAAATGCACTAAGCCCTTATTCTCTTCAGGGTCTTCTGCTGGGCTCTGAGAGGGAGACAAGATGAGCAAGACTTGGGCCCTGACCTGAAGGGCCTCACAGTCTAGTCGAGAATCCATATGATCGATCACCCTCCCTCCTTTTCTGGTCATATATGTATTTGATAATATTTCCTCTGCTTTTCCTATTAAATTCAACTTAGTAATATGTGGTCCCCTATGAACTCCATTGTTCTGTAGGTGACATGCATTCTGAATTCTTCCAAGTCTACCATATTCATGGCTTTGCTACCATGTAATATCCTCAGAGGAATAGTGGTTAAAAAAAATGGGCCTGGGGCAGCTAGGTGGTGCAGTGCATAGAGCACCGGCCCTGGATTCAGGAGTACCTGAGTTCAAATCCAGTCTCAGACACTTAACACTTACTAGCTGTGTGACCCTGGGCAAGTCACTTAACCCCAATTGCCTCACCAAAAAAAAAAAAAAATGGGCCTTCTTCAAGAAAAAGCATGAGGTCATTAAAAGCACTTGGAGCTTTCCAAATGCAGTCCATCCTTCTCCCCATTTCCTATCCAATTCTGAACCCAGATTGTTGTGAATCTGCTGTGTCAATGTAATATATATACCAATGGACTCGTTTTCTGAGTTGTCTAGCCATATCACTGTCTGGAAACTGAGCCTTCTCCATCCATTTGGTTTTCCTGTGTGGTCACTAAGCCTAATACTGAGGCAATTATGGTTCTCGTTTTAGAGGTTTTGTGATGTTTGGGGGTTTGATGCAATCAGTACAATGCCATATGCACACAGGAGCAGATGCTATCTATACTATCTATACTTACTATCTATACTATATCTATACTATCTATACTTACTATCTATACCTTGGGGTCAGTAACTTCTCTGGCTGTGTGACCTTGGATAAATCACTAAACCTTTCTGGGCCCCTATTTTCCCATCAGAATAATGCATTTGCCTGAAAGCAGAATGGGAATGTTTATCTTTTTGAGCTTTAATATCTACAGTAGCACCTAATACAGTACCAGATACATAATAGGCCCTTAGCAAGCACTTGAGGATTGGGCAATTGAGTGTATATAAGAAAACTTACTTGTACACCTGTGCTTTCCAGGGCTTCTGCTCTGGAAATCTAGAATCTCAGAGTTGGAAAGGACCTCAGAAGGTACTAATACAATCTGTGCCTGAGCAAGAATGCCCTCAGTGGTCTCCCAGACAAATAGTCATTAGCCTTTCTGCTTAGATACTTTCTACTGATGAGAAACTCGTTGTCTCCAATGGCTATCCATACCATTACTAGTCAGTTCCAATCTTGGAAATTTTTCCCTAGTCAGACTAAAAGCTCCTCAGCATCTTCTAACCATTGTTCTATCCTCTGAATCCAAGAAAAGCAAGCCTAAGCCTTGTTCCCTAGCAGTCCCTCCAGTAATACCTAAGAACAGAAATAATACATCTCTCTCCCCTGCACCATACCCACCATCTCTAGTCTAATTACCTCTTATTCATAGGATTTAGGGTTGCAAGGGATCTTAGATATCATCCTATCCAGTCCTCTCATTTTATAGAGAAGGAAACTGAGAGTCAGAGAGGTGAAGTTATCTACCCAAGGTGAAATGAATAGTAAAGAGCAGCGCTGTCATGGAAATTCAGATTTTTTTTTACTTTAATTTTTTTCTAATTACATGTAAAGATAGTTTTCAATGTTCATTTTTGTAAGATTTTGAGTTCCAAATTTTTCTCTTCTTCCTTTCCCTCTCCCCTCCCCAAGACAGCAAGCAATTTGATATAGGTTATACATTACAATCATGTTAAACATATTTCCACATTAGTCATGTTGTAAAGAATCAGAGCAAAAGGAAAAAAACCACAAGAAAGAAGAAACAGGGGCAGCTAGGTGGTGCAGTGGATAGAGCACCTACCCTGGAGTCGGGAGTACCTGAGTTCAAATCCGACCTCAGACATTTAACATTTACTAGCTGTGTGACCCTGGGCAAGTCACTTAACCTCAATTGCTTCACCAAAAAAAAAATGGAAGGGAGGAAGGGAGGGGAGGGAGGGAAGGGAGGAAGGGGGGAAGGGGGGAAGGAAGGAGAAAAAAGAAAAGGAAAGAAAGAAGAAACAAAAAAAAGTAAAATAGTATGCTTCAATCTGCATTCAGACTCCATAGTTCTTTTTCTGAATGTGGAGAGCATTTTCTATCATGAATCTTTTGGCATTGTCTTGGATCATTGTATTGCTGAGAAGATCTAAGTATACCACAGTTGATCATCACACAATGTTGTTGATACTGTGTACAATGTTCTCTTGGCTCTACTTACTTCACTCAGCATCAATTCATATAAGTCTTTCCAGGCTTTTCTGAAATCTGCCTGCTCATCATTTCTTATAGCACAATCGTATTCCATTACATTCATATACTACAACTTGTTCAGCCATTCCTCAATTGATGAGCATCCACTCAATTTTCTAATTCTTCGTCACCCCAAAAAGAGCAGTTATAAATATTTTTGTACATGTGGGTCCTGTTCACTTTCTTATGATCTCTTTAGGATATAGACCTAGTAGTGATATTGCTGGGTCAAAGGGTATGCACAGTTTTATAACCTTTTGAGCATGACTCCAAATTGCTCTCCAGGACAGCTGGATCAGTTCACAACTCCACCAACAATGCATTGGAGTTCCAATTTTCCCACATCTTCTCCAATGTTCATCATTTACTTTTTTGGTTATATTAGTCAATTGTTTAGGTGTGAGGTGGTACCTCAGAGTACAACTCAGATCTTCTGACTACAAAAGCCAAGGTTCTTCCCACTCTGCATCACTGATTTTGTTCAGTAACATTCTTCAGAAGAATACTTTAAAATACCATAAGAAAATTAAAGGAGTATGGAATTGTCTATCTGTCAGATTTATGGACAGGGGAAGAATTTAGGACCAAAGAATATATAGATAATAAAATTAAATGTAAAATAGATCATTTTATTATATAAAATTTAAAAGCTTTTGCAAAAATTAAACTAATGCAACCAAGGTTACAAGGCAAGTAGAAAATTGGGGAAGAATTTTAAAAACAAACATCTCTGATTATGGCCTCACTTCTCAAATATATAAAGAACTGAATCAAATTTTTAAAAATACAAATCATTCTCCAATTGGTAAATGGTCAAAGGATTTGAACAGGCAGTTTTCAGACAAAGAAATCAAAGTTATCAATAATCATATGAAAAAATACTCTAGATCATTATTGATCAGAGAAATGCAAATTAAAACAATTCCGAAATATCACCTTACACCTATTAGAATGGTAAATATATATATATGTATATATATATATATATATATATATATATATATATATATATATATATATATAACCTATATCAGATTACCTGCTGTCTAGGGGAGAGGGAGGGAGAAAAGTTTGAAATTGGAAATATTATCTAAACAAATGTTGAAAACTAAAATTAATTAATTAATTTTTAAAAAGAATGGAAAATATAACAAGAATGGAAAATATTAGTTGTTGAAGGGATTGTGGGAAAACTGAGACACTAATGCACTGTTGGTGGAGTTGTGAGAAGATTCAACCATTCTGGAGAGCAATTTGGAACTATGTCCTAAGGGCTATAGAATTGTGCATACCCTTTGATCCATCAATACCACTACTTAATTTATATCCCAAAGACATCCCCCAAAAGAAAAAAAGACCTATTTGTATAAAAATATTTATAGCAGCTCTTTTTGTGATGACTGAAAATTGGAAATCAAAGGTATGACCATCAATTGGGGAATGACTAAACAAGCTGGTATATGATGGTAAAATGACAAACAGGATGACTTCAAAAAAAGCTTGGGAAGACATGTGTGAAATGATGTATTGGGAAGTGAGCAGAACCAAGAGGACAATGTACACAGAGACAACAATGAAGAACTGTGAATGACCTGATTATTTTCAACAATACAGTAATTCAAAACAATCCCAAAAGAATATTGATGAAACATACTATCCACCTCCAAAAAAAGAACTGATATTGATGTAACAGACTAAAGCATGCTATTTTTCATGTTCTTTCATTAATTGAAAAATATGGTGATGTTTTGCATGATAATATATGTATAACCTATATCAGACTGTTTGCCGCCTCGGGAAGGGATAGAGATTGGAACAGAAAAATATAAATAAAAATGTTTAACCTGAAAAAAAATAAAAATATTTTAAATAAATTTTAAATGACCATATTAAGGGAGTTGGTGTAGAGGGGTTGGTAGGAGTCAGAAAAATGATTAAGGGGTTAGAAATAAACCTCTGACACTCATCAATATATTTCAAGTGTTTATGTTGTGTTTTAATGAAGTGAAATTTTATACGGAAGAGAAATGATTTTAGGATGATGTGTAGAATAGACCCAGGGGCTTCTGACTAGAATTTTAATTGATTTTTTAAACAACGTTTATATGAGTTTCTTACAAAATAAAGGGTTCCTATAGCCAGACATTTGGGAGATGGAAGTAGAAAATACTTGTGATGTATTTAAGATTATATATGCTGTAACTTTCATTCTTTACTTTTAAACAAAAATGCCAAGAACATCAAGTTCAAATATATCATACTTATCATGGACAAAATGTCTTAGTATAGTTTTCAACAAGGAAAATAGATTGGAATGTAGAAATCAGATAGTAAAACAAGTAGAAATTGTAATAAGAGTAAAATTTCAAAAATATTGGACAAAGATCATGAGAACAGGTGTTTCTGTAAGCAGATCTATTTAAGATGCATAAAATGTAGATTAAGTATATTCAAGAAGTGGATAAGTTTCAGGAAGGGGAAAGAGAGCTTCCTGTTAAAGTGGCTTGCCAAGTTTCTAAAGGATTTGATTTTAGAATATGGGGCACAGATTTAAAAAGAGATAGCATAGTATAATGGAGGGGGTACTCAGCATAGAATCGGAAAGAGCTTGATAAAAAGACTGACATGTTTTAACTATGTAACTCTGGGCAAGTCACTTAACTTCTGTATGCCTGGAGTTACTCCCCAAGACTCATCTACAAAGTCATAAATTGATATAGGTTGATTTCAGCCTACATACACGGAGGGAGTTCACATGGCATGAGATCCTTACGGTGTAAAAAAATCACAAATATTTTATATATTTGCATGTATTTATGAAGAAGACCATCTTCCAATATGAATGAACAAATAAAAGAGTTTTAAAAATGCTTACTATGTCAGTCAAACACTGCATTAAGCTCTGGAGATATAGATAAAAAGGAAAGCCAGTCTCTGTCTTCAAGGAGCTTACATTCTAATGGAGGAGACAACACAGAAGGGGTAACAATGATTAGGGATGGGTATGTTAGTCCTGAAAGTTACAGAGATGGTGACACAAAGACCAATGGAAAGACATACCTATGTCTAATGATGACATATATACAAGAAGGAACACAAGGGAAACATTGAGAAAATACATGATCTGAAAAGGAGTTGGACCAATCATGCAGCAGGAACAAAGATTAACAGTTGGAGTGGTCTGCTATCAACCACACAAATGTAAAATACTTAGAGATGAAATGGATCCTAGGGGAAGAATATATGAGAAAGCGCCAATAAAAATCACATGCAATAAAAATGAATGGACAGATTGCAATCTGCACTGATGGAGGAAATACCCACATCAGTGACATCACAAATTCCTTGAAGTATTGTGTTAGAGGCATCTAGCTAGTGCAATGGGTAAAAGTAGTGGATTTAGTGTCAGGAAGACTTGAGTTCAAATGCCACCTCTGACACTTACTAGCTATCTGATCCTGGGCAAGTCACTTAATCTGTATCAACCTCAGTTTCCTCATCTATAAAATGGAGATAATAGCACCTACCTCACAGAGTTGTTGTGAGAATCAGGTGCAATAATATATATACAGTGCTTTGTAAACCTTTAATTGCTTTAAATGCTATAATAATAATAATTATTATTATTACATTCTCCCATTGATGCCATGTCATTGTGATTCTTTGAACACTATAATTTACAAAGAGTCAAAATTACAGAGGACAGCGGAGAGCTGTACAGTGTGGCTGAAACATTGTCCATTATAATCTGCATGCAAGATGTTGTAGAAGATATCATTAAATACATTTGTGATCAGAAAAGCATGCTTAATGCCTCAGTTAGACTCACATTTCTTCTGGGAAAATGTTCATTTACAGATAAAATCATATTGGTTAAAAATTTCAAAAATTAATGGTTTTAAATACTTCAGTATTTGTATTTTCTTTTTTCCACAATATTTGTATTTTCATGGATTGTTCATGCTTCAAGTGCAGATTGCCATCCATCCACGTCTTTATCCTATGTGATTTTTGTCTGGGTTTTCCAACACAATGTGCTGGAGGCCTTGGTCCAGCTTTTGAGATGTTATGGATATCATTGCAGAAATCAGGCTAGCCATCTCTTATCCTTTGCTCTTGCTATAGGATTGGTTCTTTTGCTTTCAGGGGTTTTTTAGTCTCTTTTTTATTCAGGATATCTATTTTTATGTTTAATTTGGGGACTTTTTAATTTATGCTTTTTTAGGGTTTTTTAAAGTTGCATGCCCAATTGGTTGATAGGTTCTTTATTTCTTTAACTGATGAAAGTGTCTAGAATTTTAAGTTTTCCCCTAAGAGCTGCTTTTCCTGCATCCAGAAGTTTTGGTATATTGATTCTTTGTCATTATCATTATTGAAATTATAGATTGTTTCTATCATTTGTTCTTTTTTTGGCACAACTTTATTTCCCCTCCCCCATAGAATCTTAGTTGCATTTACATATATAATCCCAAAGGAGAAAGCCATAAACACATTCATAAAGTTGTTGATGCTTATTCACTGCTTTTGACATGTATAAATGTAATTGCTATAGAAAAATGAAGTATTACAAAGAACTTGGGGAGTAACTAATAACTTATCCTATTTGTTCATGTCAGCTTTTGTTATTTTAATTGGTCCTTTATTAAATATTTTTAACAATTCCTTTGGGAAAAAAATATGCAATTCTCTATTTTCGGGCACAATTGTCATTTATGCATATATCAATACACTAATACAAACAAATGTGTTTACAATCCCATCCAGCATTATGTAAAATTACCAATAAAATATTTTTATGACTACACATTTTTCATTTTTGTTTATAAGAAATGTGTGTTTGATTCACACGTACACACAAAACTCAAATCCAGAACCACATGATGGCTCTAAAGTTTTCATAACATCTCCTAATTCCTCTTTTGTTAAATATGTTTGCTTGCTATCTGACTTATCATGAGTTCCTTGAAAGCAGGGCCTGTCTTTTACCTATTTTTTTGTGTCTCCAATGCTTAGCAGCATGCTTGGCACAGAGTAGACATCTTTTAAAAAAACACCATTAAAAAAAACACTATTTACTTATTTTTAACATTCTTTTCTTTTTAAATTTTGAGTAGCAAATTGTCTCCCTCCCTCTCATCCCTTCCCCTAGCCACTAAAAAAGCAAGCAATATATCATTTATACATGTGGAATTATGCAAAACAGTTCCATATTAACCGTATTGTAAAAAGAAAGGAAGAGAGAGGGGCGGGGAGAGAGAGAGAAAACGAACTGTATACTTCATTTTGCGCTCAGAGTTTATCAGTTTTCTCTCTGGAGGTAAAAAGCATTTTTCATTTAGAGTCCTTTGAAACTGTCTTGGGTCCTTGTATTGATCAGAGAAGCCAAGTCTTTCACAGTTGATCATCACAACAACATTGTTGTTACCGTGCGCCATGATCTCCTGGTTCTTCTCACTTCATTTTGCATCAGTTCATATAGGTCTTGCTATGTTTTTCTGAAACTGCCCCACCCTCATCATTTCTTATAGCACAATAGTACACATAGCACAATCAGATGCCACAATTCATTTAGCCATTGCCCAATTGATAGATTCCCTGCCAATTTCCAATACATTGTCACCACAGAAAGAGCTGCTATAATTGCTCCTAATCTGCCATCTTGGCTTCACCCCCATCATTTGTTCTTTGATCCGGCCATTCTTTTATTTATTTATTTATTTTTAATTTTTAGTGAGGTGATTGGGGTTAAGTGACTTGCCCAGGGTCACACAGCTAGTAAGTTTTAAGTGTCTGAGGCCGGATTTGAACTCAGGTACTCCTGACTCCAGGGCCGGTGCTCTATCCACTGTGCCACCTAGCTGCCCCTCCACCCATTCTTCATATTAAGTAATTTAGTTTCTAAATAATTTTAATCATTTCTTCAGTAGTCTTTTATGGTATATAATTTTAATTGCATTGTGGTAAGTAAACTGTGTGTTTAATATTTTTGCTTTTCTACATTTATTTGTTAGGTTTTTATGTCCTAATACATAGTCAGTTTTTCTAAAGGTACCATGCACAGCTGATTTGTATACATATATACATATATGTATACACAATTAAAATACACACTTACATTATTGAATTCTTGCCTAAATAGAATTTTAGAAAAGTTAGCTATAATAGACATCTGGTAAGGCCTATCATATCTAACTTTTCTAAAATTCTATTCAGACCTTTAACTTCTTTGTTGGTTACTTTAGATTTGTCTAAGTCTAAAAGACATACATTGAGTTTTGCTGCCTATGTGTCATAACTCATTTTATATTTAGACATGCGATTGAAACATATGTTTAATATTAATATTATTCTTTGTCTATACCTTTCAGCAATATGTAGTTTCCCTGTCTCTTTAAATCAAGAATTTTTTGCTTTTAAATTATTTAAATCATTATTTCTTCTCCTTCCTTTTGTACTTCAGCTGTGAAGTGTAATAGATTTTGTACCATCTTCTCATTTCAACTCTCTGTAAATCTTTGTTTCACGTGTGATTCATGTAAGCAACATATTGTGAGATTCTGCTTTCTGATGTAGTCTGCACCCCATTTCTATTTCATGGGTTATTTCATTCCATTCATATTCATAGTTATGATTAATAATTGGAGATTTTCCTCCATCCTATTCTCTTTTACTTTTTTCTTCTCTTTTTCCCCCATACCCTTTTTATAAAGGAGAGCTCAGAACTAGTGCTCTAAGTATGTGTGTGTGTGTGTGTGTGTGTGTGTGTGTGTACACATATATTTTTTTCCTTTCTTCTTTTAAGATATCACAACTTAACAAAACCACTTCCATGATCTTTATCTTATTTGACTCCCTCTGTGACCCTTGATAATATTAGTTTTCTGAAGGGACATATATCATTTCCCCTCATTAGAATGTAAACACTTCATCCTTGTTTAGTCCCTCTGATTGTTGGCTTGTATTTACCTTTTTTTGTTGTTTTTTTTTTTGTTTTTGCAGGGCAATGGAGGTTAAGTGACTTGCCCGGGGTCACACAGCTAGTAAGTGTCAAGTGTCTGAGGCCAGATTTGAACTCAGGTACTCCTGAATCCAGGGCCGATGCCTTATCCACTGTGCCACCTAGCTGCCCCCTGTATTTACCTTTTTTATGTTTCTATTTACTCTTTTTGTATTTCTAAGTTTCTGCTCAACTCTTATGTTTTCATCAAGAATGTTTGAAAGTCCTCTATTTCATTAAAGATCCATTTTTCCATTACATAATTATACTGTTTTGCTGAATAAGTTATTCTTAGTTATGATCCTGTATCTTTTGCCTTTTGGAATATCATATTCCAAGATCCCTTTATAATTGTAGCTACTAAACCTTGTATGATCCTGACTGTGGCCCCTTAATAATTGAATGCTTTCTTTTTGGCTGCTTGCAGTATTTTTTTCCCTTTAACCTGGAAACCCTGGATATTTCCTATAATGTTCCAGAGAGTTTTCATTGGAAATTTTCTTTCAGAAGGTGACTGGTGGATTCTTTCTACTTTCACTTTGCCCTATAGTTCTAAAAGATCTAAGAAGTTTTCTTTTATGATTTCTTAAAATGTAATGGGACAGTTAGGTGACTTAGTGGATAGAGTTCCAAGCCTGGAGTCAGGAACACTTATCTTCCTAAGTTCAAATCTGGCCCCAGACATTAGATAGCTGTGTGACACTGGGCAAGTCACTTAACCCTGTTTGCCTCAGTTCCTTGTCTGTAAAATGATCTGGAGAAGGAAATGGTAAACCACTCATTATCTTTGCAAATGGAGTCATGAAGAGTTGGATATGACTGAAACAACTGAACAACAAAGAAAAGAACTATAGTGATTAGACTCTTTGTCATGATTTTCAGGTAATCTACATTCTTAAACTATCTTTCCTTGACTTGTTTTTTAAGTCAGTTGTTTTTTGCTAGGGGATACTATGTTTTTTCTATTAAAAAAAAAAACATTGTGGGGCAGCTAGGTGGCACAGTTGATAGAGCATTGGCCCTGGATTCAAGAGGACCTGAATTCAAATCCGGAATCAGACACTTAATACTTACTAGCTGTGTGACCCTGGGCAAGTCACTTAACCCCAATTGTAATATAGCTTGTTGTCTCATGGAGTTATTAACTTCTATTTGGTCCATTCTCATTTTCAGAACCTATTGCTTGGATAAGACTTTGTACCTCTTGTTTTCAGCTGTCAATTCTCTTCCCAAATCTCTCCATAACTCTCATTTCTTTTCTAGTTATTTCCTCTAGCACTTTCATTTCATTTATAAAACCTTATTAATCTTTTTTTAAAAAAACTCTTGCCCCATTTCTTCCATTTTGGAGTTGTTCTATTGTTCTGCTGCTGTTCTTTGCCCAGTACATAACCCCATTCTTTCCCTGAACCATCTGTTTCTTGGATTTCATTGTCATCATAACAGCTCTTTATAATGTTATTCTTTTTTTCATTTACTCATTCTTTCTGCCTTTCTTCCAAACATCAGGCTTTGTTTTAGGTCCAGGATCTGCATATTTCTGGAGGAAATTTGATCTATGCTTGGTTCTATTTTGTGTTCTCTTGCATCCTGTTTCTGCTTTCTTGAGGTATAGAAAATGTTATTCTTCAAGGATCTCAGATATAGCTTAGGCATTCAGTGTGCCCAAAGTAGTTTTCCAGGGAGAAGTCTGATCCCTGACTTCCTGGTCTGAGTTTTGCAAGCTCCTGACCCAGGTTTGGGTCTGAACAACATAACTGAGGGCTTACCCCTTATTGAAGTTCTAGTAGACTGTTCCTGAACCCAAGCACCATCAGATAGGCTCTGTAAGTTTAGCAAGAGAATTGCAGGCTCCCCTTTAGTCTGGGATCCCTGCCCTGTTTACTCAGCTACAGGCTACTTGCAATTAGAAATGACAAATATGAGGAATTCATTATTATACAAGAAGATATATAAACTAATTCAGAGTAAAGAAAGACTCAAGAGAAGAATATACAAAGGCTACAGTAATGTAAATTAAAATAATAAAAGGCAGCTGTACTGTTGATTTCAGAAGATGCATGATAAAACACACCTTCCTCTTCCCAGTAGAGAAGTGGAAGGAGATGTAGACATTGTGTGAGAAACAGGTGCTGACCACCTTGTCAAAATGAGTTCTTTCAGAAGCAGCTTTGGTATGACAAAAGCTTTTTATTGCATTCTCATGACAATGGACACCCACAGTAAAAACAATCAGTGAGTGCCAGTGCTGAGAGTGTGCAGCCCATATCTATTCTAAGCCCTGACTCAATAAGTCCCTCCCCTGAGTCACTATAAGTTGCTAGGCTTAGGTTCACAATCTTCCCAGAAGAGCTCTAACTAAATTCTCCTTGATATCTTACCCCTCCCATCCACATACACCATCATGCAATCCATGATTGAAAATGGTGTGGAGATGTTAGGCATGGGAGGAAAAGTTAATATTAATAAGTCTATTAAACAAACACAATAGTGACTAGGGTTGACCTTTTACCTACTTTTACTAGAGCACTGGTGAGAGTCAGCTCAAGCTGGTTTTTACCAGTTCTCCTTCTAACCCTGAAAAACTTACTTTTCTCACAGTCTTGAGTTGACATAATTTACTAAATAATATTGCCTTGCTGTTCCTTATATGGGCATGCTTTTTTCTAACTGAGAAGAGTACACTACTTTAACAGGTTGTTACTGTATCTTACATATTGTATATTTCATATACTGACAGATGCAGTTGCTGCAATTGTCATTTTGGTTGGGCATCACTTAATTGTTTTTCTTTGGGGAAAGTTCTCTTGGAGCCAGGAGCAATATATCAAACAATGATTGTTGCACTAATAAAACAATAAGGACACCTATAAAACTTTTAAAAGCCCCTGTTGGAAGGGTTTAAATGTCAAGTAAAAGAATTTGAGCTCAACAGACAATTTTAAAAATGTATCAGTCCCAGAATGCTCCATAAGATTACTCTGTCATTGGTAGGAAAGATGGATGGGAGGGGAGGTAGAGAAGAGGTAAGAAGACCAGTAAGGAAACTGCCGAGGTTATCAAGAAAGTGTTCATGGGGCAGTTAGGTGGCACAGTGGATATAGAGCACCGGCCCTGGACTCAGGAGGACCTGAGTTCAAATCCGGCCTCAGACACTTAAAACTTACTAGCTGTGTGACCCTGGGCAAGTCACTTAACCCCAATTGTCTCACCAAAAAAAAAAAAGTGTTCATGAGGACCTGTAGTAGGCAGTTACAGTGAGAATAAAGAAAAAGAGATGATAAGCAAGTAAGCAACAAGCAGTTATGAAATGCTTACTGTGTGCCAACCACTGTGCTAAACACTGGGGTACAAATAAAAGAAAAAAAAGAAAGTCTCTGCCCTCAAGGAGTTTACATTCTAATGGGGGAAGTTAACATATAAAAGAGGGCTGCACGTAAGGGGTGGGAGGGCAGGCCAGAGAAGGTGCCTGAGTCAGGGCATGGTGGCAAAGTCTGAAGAATCTGAAGCACAGCCTGGAGAGGAAGGCAACATTAGCCAGCTTGGGCCCAGCCCTGAAATAGAAGCTCCCTGAAGGAACTCACCAGGAGAGGAGGAGGTGGAGGGATGATCCAGAGTGAGAAGGCAGCTGAGTCAATGGTGAAAACTGAGATGGATCCAAAAGGTTTTACAGATAGGACAGTGATGAAAATGAGTGGTATGGGAAAAGAAAGAGTCAAACTCTATAAAATAAACAATGCAAATATTATTCTCATTCTACATAGGGAGAAACTGAGGCTCGGAAATTGAGACAAAGGATAGGGTATAACCTGGACTCAAACCTTAGGACTCTCTGTTTAGTAATTTTTCTATGATGCCACTCCACCTCACACTTAAAAATTCTACCATTAGCTGTCTAAGTTAAGACCTCCTTTTTTCATTTTAAATTCTTTATTGAATGTGTGATCTGCACATTTCCTTTCAGAAATTGAAATGGCCTCACAGGAATTTGCTTAGATAAATGAAGAGAACAAAATGCTTTCATGGGGACATTTTCATAACTTCAATACCTGCCAGTGACAGGATTAATCTTACAGTTATTAAAAAAAAATCCCCAGGCCACTGAGTTATTTTTTGTTCATCCATACCATTCAAGTTGCAAACAATGAAACTTTCCTGCCTAGCTGCATGGGATCCATAGCACTTGATGTCTCACTGGGTCCTCATAGGAGTGTGGTAGACGTCTGTTTCCTATGAAAAAGACACTTTACTAATTCTTTGAAAACTGCTTCATTTTTCAAGTATCCAACAAAAATAATATATTTGTGATGAAACTTTTTTGTAACTTTTTTCCAGGGAGTTTGGAAGATGACAAATGGTAAACAGTGATAAATACCAAACCAGTATTAGACCATTGTTTTCTGCTTCTCACTAAATGCCAATTAACAGACTGATGATAGGTCAATAAGCAATTATTAAGTGGCTTCTATGTGCCAGGCACTTACAATCTAATAGAGGAGACAACATGCAACACCAAATAATATTGCTCAAGTACAGACTACTACTACTACCACCACCATCTCCACTACTACCACTACTACCACCACTACCACCACCACCACTACTACTACAACAATGACATCATATGAACTATTATTTAGATTAAGAATGATAGCTCTTATACATATATCTGTGTGTGTGGGTTTGTGTGTGTGTGTATAAATATCTACATATATAAATACATATAAAATGTTTGGAGGATTATAATCTAAGACTTAATTTGAGACTTGGCTTCATCACTTTAGCCATGTTCACATGAAATAAGTTATTTCATTCTAAGCCTAGTTTCTTCATCTGTAAAAATGGCTATGGCAGTATTTATATATACTACCTCATAGTACTATTACGAGAAAAGCAATTTGTAACTGTAAAGTGATATAGAAATGGAAGCTATTATGCAATCGTAAATTTTTTGAGGGGAGGGACTATTTATCTTTTGTTTATTAGTACCTAGCATAGTGCTTTATCTTCTGAATGGGGAAATGTAAAAAAACCAAAAAGGCCAAGCTGACCTGTCTTTTCACTTTTATAGATCTCTGAGAGGATTGCCTCCTTCCACAGGAATCCATCTTCCTGAGGCCCAGGCAGCCAATCATCTTGGAGGCAACCCCAATCACAGAAAGCCCATCAGAACTTGTCTGAGACCCCTAAATAATAATGACAACAACAACAACAACTATGTTAACAACAACTAACATTTATATAGTGCTTACTGTGTGCCAGGCACTGCTAAGCACTTTACTATTATTATTTCATTTTATCCTCACAACAACCCTGAGAGGTAGGTGCTAGTAAGGTACCAATTCATATGTCGAAACTCTAAGGGAAAGAAATGCTCAAAATGATAAAGGAAGCCCTCTGACCAACCTTCTCCCTTACCTAATAAACATTTCTTCATTGCATTTTGAATAAGTGTTTCTGAATTAGTCTTCATTGGCCAAATTAAGTTTGTTTTGTGTTAAGTCCTTATCTCTCCCTCTTATTAGGTCTGCTTAGTAAATAAAAATTTTGATTTGTTAACTACTTTATTATGATGCCATCTATCGTATGGTTTATAATTCCAAGTCACTTGTTTAATCATACAAATCACAATTAAAATATATTTGCATAATCTAAATCTAGAACATCAAAGATTTATCTAGAATGAGATAAAGTGGCAAAATTAGCCATCTTGGGAGGTGACCAGTAAAAATATTTGGTCACTTTCCCTTCTCTTTCTTTTTTCTAAAGATTAAAATAGTTATCCTTCAAGAAACATTTTTTCCTTTTCAATTATTGTATACCTCATAAAAGTAAATGAATAAGAGTCACAGTTGCAAGAGGGTCTAATATAATTTTGTTTTCCACTGAGATGGAGACAATTAAATGGCAGAGTAGATAGAACTCTGGACTTGGCATCAGAAATATCTGTGTTCTAATCCTGCCTCAGACACTTAATTAATTAGCTGTGTGACCTTGGGTAAGTCACTGGATCACTGTTTGTTTCAGTTTCCTCATTTGTATGAAAGCAATAATAATAGCAACTTCCTCCCAGGGTTGTTGTAAGTATAAAATCATATTTGTAAAGCACTTTGTAAACCTTAGTTTTCTCATTTGTAAAACGAGGGGTTGGAATAGATGGACTCCAAGGTCCTTTTTAGCTCAAAATCTATGATCCTAGATGCTAATTCTTTTGCCACTCCTTCTAGTAAGCCATATTTTGCAGTAAGTAATATATTGGCAATATATTTCACCTGCTTACATCCACCTTTTGTCTTCCCATTGTCCTTTGAATCACAATTTGGATTCTTCAAAGATAATGGCTTTCCACAATTGGCAGCCACAAAGCATTACTGTGTGTGTGTGGGGGGGTGTCAACTGGGATTAAGTGACTTGCCTAGGGTCACACAACTAGTAAGTGTTAAGTGTCTGAGGTCGTATTTGAACTCAGGTCCTCCTGAATCCAGGGCCAGTACTCTATCCACTGCGCCACCTAGCTACCCCCAGCATTACTTTTTTTTTGGGGGGGGGGGCAATTGGGGTTAAGCGACTTGCCCAGGGTCACACAGCCAATAAGTGTCAAGGGTCTGAGGCTGGATTTGAACTCAGGTCCTCCTGAATCCAGGGCTGGTTCTTTACTGTGTCACCTAGCTGCCCCAGCATTACTTTTTTTAAAGATGAATTTTTGTGCTAGGGAGAAGCCTGGGATTGATATTTTCAAACTTTAAAGATTTCAAATTGGGGGCAGCTAGGTGGCACAGTAGATAAAGAACCAGCCCTGGATTCAGGAGGACCTGAGTTCAAATCGGGCCTCAGACACTTGACACTTACTAGCTGTGTGACCTTGGGCAAGTCATTTAACCCTCATTGCCCCATTCAGGGGGTGATGTTCAGCAGGTAGCTGAAAAATCTGGACTGAACCTCTGAGGAGGTGGACATATGCACAGATGTAATGTCCCTAGCAGATAACCATGGTCTGTTTCTCCCTGGATGTTCCACCACAGATATTGTCAGTCACTCTCCAGAACTATTCCTTCCTTGGTTGTATGTTTTGTTTATACCCATGTATAAACAAAACATTTTGTCCCTATTTTGTCCCTCCCCATCCTATAAGAGTACAAGCTCCTTGAGAGCAGGTTTCATTTCTCTTGCATACCCAGTGCCGAGCATAGTGCCTGATACATGTAGATGTTGGATAAACACTTCTGAATTTACTGATTGACCTCTCTTCCAAGGTGGTAGGATTGTAACAGTTTAATAGTTTGTTGCTGGCACTTATATAGAGTTAGCTATGCGATGAACTATTTGCTACTAAAAAGAAAACTGAGGAAATCAATTCATATCTTTCAGCTTTTGTCATGCAAGTGTTTCCTACTAAATAGCATAATTTGGCCTAAACCATTGTTTTTTTTTCCCTTCTACTTGTCTACTCAGTAAGTACCAAAATGAAGGAGGAAGGATTGGGAGCCAAAGAATACAATATTTAATCAAGATGGCCCCAACCCAGAAAGTGACTCTCAGAGGACTTATATTGGGGCCTCAGGGAGCGTGGGAAGGCCTACACTTACCGGTGCTGTGCATTCCTGATACAGTGAGGGTCTGGTGATGTCCATGAAGAGGCAGGTATATCCAGGCTGCCGAAAACTCTGCAAATAGATGCCCATGGCTAGCACCCAGATAGCCCCTGCAAAGCTTATATATAGGTCCAGGTATCGTAGAAAGGTCCTAAAAGGCTGATCAGGAAGTCACAATAGCAGCGGGATACACTCATGGGCAACCCTCCCCCAACTCATTCATTCTGTTCACTTAGAAGAGAGAGAGAGACTGAATGATTAGAATCCCTGAGGCTCCACAACCCCCAGCCATTCTTTGTGTAGCAACCGTCCTCCATAAGAAACATCCACTTTGGCCAAGCACTCAGAGCTTGTAACAGGTACCCACTTATTTTTGAAGACCAGTGCCTTAGCCTGGTGAAGGTTATTTTCTTATGCTACTCTGGGAAAGTAGTGGAAGGTAATAGAGAGTCAGAATAAGCCTTGCCCTCCACATTTCAGTTCATTTGAATTCAATATATATATATATATATATATATATATATATATATATATATATATATATATATATATATATATATATATATATATATATATATATATATATATAAAGCAATCCCTATTCTCAAGGAGCTTAAATCCAAAAGCATGGGAAAAGATAAGAACACAATTGTGATAAAAAGAAAGTGTGATAAGTATGTAGGAAGGTGTCTAGGCAAAGTGCTAGGAGATATTTAAGGACAGAGAGATCACTGGGTTGCAGAGAAGCAGGAATCATCTTTGTTTTTGCCTGCCACAAAAGACAAGTGGGCTCATCTGCCTATTCTGGTTGATGCCTTGGAGGCAGAGAATTTAAATGATGCCTCTGGGAATGTTCCTGGGATTCCTCCTTCTTCAGCTGGAAATATCCCCTCCAACAGTACAGAGCTGCTGTTAATAGAACAAAAACATTCATACCAAGTTTCATTTCCTGTTATCTAGACCAGCAGAACACAGCAGAGAATAATAATAATAATTACAACAACAACAATAGCTTACTTTCCTAGGACTTTAAAATTTGCAGAGTATTTTCCTCATACCATTCTTTGAAGTAGGTGGCACAAGATTTATTATCCCCATTTTACATATGAGCAAACTAAGGTTCAAAGAGAAGTAACTTGGGCATGGTTACACAGCTCCTCTATGTCAGAATCAGATCATAGTTACTGATCTCAGGTCCATTAGATCTGTTTCCACTATGTGTTCAGCACCAAGGAGCAGAGAAAGGTTCCCATGGCTCTGACTCAAGAAAAAAGGGGCAAGGAAGCTTTTGTGTAGAGTGCAACGGGTCATTGAATTACAGATTTGGAACCAGAAGAGACCTTATAGGTCATAGAGTTCGACTCCTTCATTGTACATAAGAGGAAACTGAGACCCAGAGAGGTTAAGTGGCTTCTCAGCCCAAAGGGTATGGCCACATTCCCTCCCCACTTTCCTTCACCTTTAATACCTTCAACTGAACTATGAACTGGATTTAACAGGGATTTTCCCATTAAAAATGTCACTGTGCCAAAATCACCTTCAAAAACCAAGCAAGAGCCAGCTCAGACCACTAGCAGTGTGCATAAGCTTGAATTAGCAACCCTGATCATGGGCTTCCTTGGATTCTACTCAGGGCAATGACTGTTATCCCTATGAAGTTGTCATTACCCTTTTCCTCTTCCTCTTCTTCCTCCTCTGCTTATATTTCACTATTGCTTTAAAGTTGAGAAATCATTTTCCTCACAACAACCCTTGTAAGATGATGGGTGGTACCACTGTTATTAACCCCCTCTGACATGAAGAAACTGAGGCTCAAAGAGGTTTATAATAATAATAATAATAGTGCACACTTCCCTAGACATTTATAGTTTATGAAGCATTTGCCTCTCCACCAAGTAAAGGAGGTAGTACAAGTATAATTAGCACCACTTTAGAGATGAAGAAATTTAAGCTTCATGGGGGGAAGCTAGGTGGCTCAGTGGATAAAGCACTGGCCTTGGATTCAGGAAGACCAGAGTTCAAATCCAGCCTCAGACACTTGACACTTAATAGCTGTGTGACCCTGGGCAAGTCACTTAACCCTCACTTCCCTGTAAAAAAAAAAAAGACAAAAAAAAATCATATGGCTGGTAACGGTCAGAGCTGGAATTGAAACCCAAGAAATCTGACTCTAAGACCTCAGTGTTGTTTCCATTATGTCCCAGGTCCATATGGGTTATCCTATCTCAGTGACCTTCAGCAGGCCTGAGGTCATCACTAAGGGGTCTCTCAAGCTGAGCCCTGAAACCCTAATAATGGTTACCTTCCAAGGGTACTTAGATCACGTGAGATGACTAGAAGAAGAAAGGAGGCATTGACACAATCCCCATCTTTGGGCAGTTTTGTTCCTATCTCATCAGAAGGAAACAAACATTTTGACAAGGTCATGGTCTGCCAAACCCCTATCTTCCCCAGCTAGGCAAAGAGCCCCTGGGGTTATAGCTACAGATGCCCTCCCCTCCACCCCATGCCCCAGAGTTTACCTGTTGTTATACAGACAGCCTAAAAGCATCACTACACTTTCTTAGACCATTTGCTTTCTCTTGGGTATTCTGCTCTGGCTAATTCCAGATCATTATCTGAGAAGAGAGAGCTTTATTTATGCCATCTGCTGCCACTTAGAGATTACCATGAGTCAGCTCTCTTCAAAAGTGGAGCAAAAAGCTGTGGGGAGGATATCTGTTAAATCAGGAAAAATGCCTTCCCTTGGTTACTAGATAGGTGTTGGAAGTGGCAAAACTCTGCCATAGGCTCCATGGTCAGCCTATTCCTGTCATTCCCCCCTGCACTTTCTTGAAAATCTATGCATAAATACTCTCCTTGATGCTGGTAAAGTCACACAACCTTTGGTTCTTTCTTCTTGCTCTACTTGATTCTTAGCTCTTTTCCCTCTGGATGTGGAGACCATAGTGGTCATAGCTTCCTCAATCTAAGCTCTACCAGATCTGAAAGCCATCCAAGACATCCCTTTTCAAAGGACAAGTGTCATTTTTTAATCAAGGAGGTCATGCCTTGTTAAAAACAGAAAGCTGCCACTTCAGTCCAGTCACATGACTTATTTTGGTATCCACCTTCCTGAGACCTATATAGTTCTGGCTGGAGAAGTGAGTTATTATGCTGTTCTTCCTCTCACCCCTCCTCTATAAATTCCAAGTAATTATAAGATAACTTGATGTCAAGTTATCCTGCCAAGGCCCTACTATCAAAATTGCTGTGAGGATCAAATGATATAATATTTATAACAATTATGTAACAGTGCCTGGCAGATAGTAGGCTCTATGTAAATGCTCGTTCCCTTCTCTTTCCTTCCATGAGCTCTAATACATGTTCTATTTGCTTTGTTGACCTAAATAAAACTTTGAACTTAATAAAAAAAAAAAAATCCTGCCAAGAGATTTCCAAGCAGGTGGGCTCCAAACAGAACAGAAACTCCACATAGGGCAGTGAAGTTGGAAAGGTCAGTAGGAGCTAGATTGAGGAGGGCCTTGCCAAAAGAAAAGACCAAACGGGAAACTGAGTTTATTAGCCAGTTGGAGGGCACAGAAGGAGATGATGATTATATTTGAAAGGAAATGAGTCTTAAAGTTACCTGGAACAAAAGCTTATCTATGTGCATTCTGCCAGGGCTATGGAGTAAGCATACAGGAAGGACTTCTTTGTATAAAAGATGTTTTCAAGTATCTTTTAATGATCTTATACAAGGTGGGCCAAACATCACAATGTTTCAATAACTTTTTTTTGTTTGTTTTTGTGGGGCAATGGGGGTTAAGTGACTTGCCCAGGGTCACACAGCTAGTAAGTGTCAAGTGTCTGAGGTCGGATTTGAACTCAGGTCCTCCTGAATCCAGGGCCGGTTCTTTATCCACTGAGCCACCTAGCTGCCCCTCAATAACTTTTTTTTTTTACAATATGAAACTTTTTATTGAATGTATACACACATGTTTTCTAAAGAATGTGACACAAAGATTTGAGTGAATATCAGTGTGCTTATACAAAGTTCATCATTCCTACCTTATGATTTTTTTTTTGTTCAACAAACATTTATTTTATTTAATTTTCCATTTACATGTAAGGGTAGTTTTCAACATTCATTTTCATAAGATTTAGAGTTCCAAATTTTTCTCCCTCCCTCCCCGCCTTTCCTTCCCCCTCCACAAGATCGAAGTCAGGTTATATATGTACAATCCACAACTGTTATTTTTATCAGTTCTTTCTATAGGGGTGCATAGTATGCTTCCTCATTAGTTCCTTGGGATTGTCTTGGATCATTGCACTGCTGAGAGTAGTTAAATCATTCACAATTACTCATTGAACAATACTACTGTCACTACACACAATGTCCTCTCAGCTCTGCTCACTTCACTATACATCGATATTCATTAGTCTTTCCAGGTTTTTCAGGGATCATCCTGTTTGTCATTTCCTGTAGCACAAATCTATTCCATTACAATCATATAACACAGCTTTTTCCATCATTCCTCAATTGATGGACATTCCCTTGATTCTCAATTCTTAGCCTCCACCAAGAGTTGCTATAAATATTTTTTGTACAATTTTCCCCCCTTTTCTCTTTTTCATGATTACTATTGTTAACTGTTTCCCTTCCATCCTATTCCCTTCCCCATGATATTTATTCTATTATCCATCTTCTTTCATCCTATCACTCTTCAAAAGGGATTTGCTTCTGTCTGTCCCCTCCCCCACTCTGCCCTTCCTTCTTTTGCCCCTCTCTCTTTATCCCCTTCCCCTCCTATTTTCCTGCAGGGTTATAGAGATTACTCCACCCAATTGAGTGTGTACATTATTCCCTCCTTGAGCCAATTCTAATGAGATTGGGGTCTTTCAGCCAATTCTGATGAGTGTTAGGCTCATTTACTGCCCAGATTAAATAGATTACTTCCCCCCAGTTGGGTGTGTCTGTTAGTCCCTCCTTGAGGCAGCTCTGATGAGTTTAAGATCTTTGAGCCTTTTCTGATGAGTGTAAAATTTATTTACTGCCCTGCTCCTCTCCCATCTCTTCCCCCACTCCATAAGCCTTTTCCTGTTACTTTCATGTAGGATTTCGCTTCTGCCCTTCCCCATCCCTCAATGAATTCCCTTCACCCCTCAATTTAACCCTAAAGATGTTATCATCTAGCTAAGTGACACAGTGGACAAATCATCACCCCTGGACCCAGGGGGATCCCAGCCAAAACCTAGCCTCAGACACAAGACAGTCACCCACTGTACGACCCCAGGTATGTCCCCCCAGCTCCAATTTTTTTTTTTATGGTTCTCTAGGGTCTTGTATTTGAAAGTCAAATTTGCCATTCAGTTCAGGTCTTTTCATCACAAATATCTGAAAGTCTTCTTTTTCATTAAAGTCCCATTTTTTCTGCTGAAAGATAATGCTGAGTTTTGCTGGGTAGGTGATTATTGGTTGTAATCCCATTTCCTTTGCCCTTTGGAATATGATATTCCATGCCCTCCAGTCCTTTAATGTAGAAGCTGCTAGATCTTGTGCTATTCTGACTGGGGCTCCACAGTACTTGAATTCTTTCTTTTTGGCAGCTTGCAATATTTTCTCCTTAACCTGAGAGATCTGGAATTTGGCCATAATATTCCTAGGAGTTTTCCTTTTGGGATCTCTTTCTGGAGGTGATCGGTGGATTCTTTCAATTTCTATTTTAGCTGCTTCTTCTAGAATTTCAGGGCAATTTTCCCTGAGAATATCTTGGAAGACTGTGTCTAAGCTCTTTCCTTGATCATGGTTTTCAGGTAGACCAATAATTTTCAAATTATCTCTCCTGGACCTATTTTCCAGGTCAGCAGTTTTTCCCCAGAAGATATTTCACATTGCCCTCTATTTTTTTATTCAATTGGATTTGCTTTATTGTGTCTTGGTTTCTCATAAAGTCACTGGCTTCCATTTGTTCAATCCTAATTCTTAGGCAATTATTTTCATCAGAGAGCTTTTATACCTCCTTTTCCATTTGACTTTTCAAGCTGTTGACTTTTTTCTCATGTCTTTCCTGCATCACCCTCATTTCTCTTTCCATTTTTTCCTCTACCTCTCTAATTTTATCTTCAAAGTCCCTTTTGAGCACCTCTATGGCCTGAGACCAATTCGTATTTTTCTTGGAAGCTTTAGATATAGGGGCCCTGATGTTGACATCTTCCTCTGAGGGTGCCCGTTGGTCCTCCTTGTTACTGAAGAAACTTTCTATGGTCCTCACCTTTCTCTGTCAGCTCATCTTGCTTTTCTTTTACTTGACTTTTAGCTCCTTAAAGTGGAGCACTGTTTCCAGACTGCAGTATCCCAAGCTTAAGGGGTCCCAGGTGGTATGATTTAAGGAGAATCAGGTTCTTCACTTGCCTGGCCTGTTTCCTGGTCCTAGATGACCCCAGACCAACTTGCCAATCACCCAGCTTTGTGTGTTGTGGTTGTTAGCTCCGTCGAGCCTGTGCCCCCCCCCCACCTGGGCCACTTCTACTCGAGCCTACCACCTGGTTCTCAGTAGGGGTATAAAATCCAAGTTCTGCCTGTAGTCTTTCCCTTGCCCAGGGCTCAGCCCTCTCACCAGACTGTGAGCTTAGTTCCAGATGACACTGGTGCTTCAACTGATTCAGAAGCTTTGGGGGGGTCTCCTTCTCTGGTGAGGACTTCCTGAGACTGGATCTGTGTCAGGGTGACTGTGGGGTTGGGCCCCACTCCTGTATCAGCACAGCAGCTCTGTCCTTCTGACCTTCCAAGCCGTTCTTAGTTAGAAGATGATTTCAGCACATTCTTCTGTGAGTTTTGCTGCTTCGGGTATTTTCCTATGACCTTATTTGGATGTTTTTTGGAGCGATCATGTCATGAGTTGGGGAGCTCACTGCCTTTCCTCCGCCATCTTGGCTCCACCCCCTCAAAAACTTTTTGAAAATTTTTTTCTTTATTTTTCACCATTTATGAGATTTTATTTTTCACACATAATGTAAACTCATGTCCTATATATTGTATATTATGATAGGGTATTATAAATTAAAAACAAAACAATAAAGGAGTTATTAATTATTAAAACCCTTTTGTGAGTTTTGGTCCACCCTATAGAATCATCATTGGGTAAAAGTGAAGAGAGGTAGAGGGTAGAACCAGTGATTTGGCATGTTCTGTTCCCTTATCTGTAGGGACCATGTGGTGTACTAGAAAGAGCATTGGGCTCAGAATCTGAAGTCTTAGATTCAAATCCCCCCTCTGCCTCATACTAACCATCTTTCTCCTACAGTACTTTAACAATATTTTGCCTGTAAGGAAGCCTCAAAATGTATTTGCTGATTGATCTCAGAAGGTGCAGGGCTGGGCAGGCCAAAGGCCTGTATTAATGTGGAGGACCTTAGTTCTAATCTGGCCCTCTGTGCCCTGTCAGGTCATGGACAGTTACTCTCTAGGACTCAATTTATCATCTGCAGTATTGTCTAGCTCCAGATTCTTTATGTAGTATCAGACAAAAAGAGGTCATGTATGTATGGATTTTACATTACACCCAGTCCTATGTGGACTATATTTTTCAAACTTTTATGTCTGACAAATCAGTTGGTTCAAATGCTAGTCAAGGGGTTAGATTAATTCTTATTTTATCTTATACACTGAGCTCATCCCTAATTGTGAATTTATGCTGTTAGACAAGGAGTCTTTCCATCAAAGCGTGTGGTCTAGCAGATATGAAAGGCAGATCCAAATCCCCTTGGTTGGGACAGAGAAAAGCCTGCATCAGTGATGTTTACAACATCAAAGCTTTCCCAGAGTCTGAGATCTGGGTAGCAAATATTATATCTTGTCTCTCCTACTAACTTTGAAAGAACAGGGTGCCATGAACTATTTGAACCTTCACTTTTTGAATCCTCCACACTTAGCTTATGTACTGTAGCTCAACCAGGAACTTTCCTGTATGAAATCATGAATGTAGGTGTCTAGGCTGATTTTTTTAATGCAGTTAACTGTATTCAGTATCATCAGAACAGCAGTATTTTTTTTTTATTTTCACAAACATACCTGGAAATGCTATTTCTTTGTGTTTGGAAAACTGATAAAAGATTTTCTGTTCTTAGGAAGGGAATTCCTCTTGAACAAGTCACACATGTGGAGAGGGAGAAGACCAAGAGAGTTGTATACTCAGTGGTGTACGGAGCAGGTAGGAATTGTTTTTAAATATATCATATCCTCTAACTACTCCCAGATTCAGCTGGCTATTTGGGAATAATAATGATTCATCTCATGGCCTGAGTCCCTATCCAATGTATGACTCTATTGCAGAACCATGCCAGAGATGTGTAAATCCAATAACAAAAGCATTTAATTAAGATATGAAGAGACATAATAAATAAGGTAATCTAATAACAGAACATTCTCTGCCCTCATACATATAGAACTACACACTCCAAAACTACAGAGGAGTTGCCATCGAATTCCCCTTTAATCCTTCCAGCCTCCCAGCAATGAGGGGCAGGGGCACATTGCTTCTGAACTTGGCCCCAGGGTTGGATGCCTGTAGTATGATGTCATCTGTCTCTAGGGGTATTTCGCCAGTCCTTTCTTGGTGGAGGTTAGTGACTGACTGAATTACCTAACCTCTGAAACTTAGCTTCCTCATATACAAAATGCATCAATGATGCCAATACTGTCAACTGCAACTCAAATGAGATACCATATGTATGCATGTCATCTCTCACCACCATCATCATCCCAACCCAGATGTGACACGGTAGCTCAGGAGCACCCTGATTATACTGCTCCACATGGTTGCCTTCTCTCTGGGCAACCAGAGCTCCAGCTTGCCTCTCTTGGCCGTGAAACCAGCCCTTCCCCTTTTTTTACTCTCCTTTTAAAAAATCTCTCCCATCTTGTAGAACATTCCTTACCATCTAAAGCCCTCAGCTGGTGATGTCATCACATTGCAGGCTCATGTATAGATTAAACATCATGGGAGGCATGGTCTCAAGTATTACAGGAAATAAAGCTATTGTTCTTAATGGTTCATTTTATAAGGACAGATAAAAATTGATATTAATCAATTGGTATTAATACAGTGTATTAATGTTTTGTGCCATCTACCCTAATGACCTCTAAAAGCAAGCACAGTAAAGGTGACCCTTAATTTATATACAAATTGTTCCACAAATTCCTGACTTATATTGGCTCAATACAAGGATAAACTTCCTAAAAGTGGGAGCTGTCCAACAACAGCCTGGCTTTCTTTGGGTACCAGTGAATTCCCTCCTACAGGCACTGGAGCAGAAGTTATATGGCCACTTGAGCCAGAGGAACTAGACAAACAGCTACTACATTGGGAGGAACGACTAGATTCCTTCTAGCTCTCTTCCACACTAGCATCCTATAATTCCGGAAGTTATTAGGAACTCAGAACGCCCTAGAAACAAGGTCCCACTGAAGCGGTTGTATTCTTAAGTTAGCCCACTAAATCTTTGCAATTCAGAGTCCAGGAGTACTGTGGTACTGAGGAGAGTCAGGAAGGCCTGGGTTCAAGTCCTTTTCCACCCTTTCCTGGCTGTGTCACCCTGGCTAAATCACTTGGCCTCTCTGTACTCTGGACAACCTGAACACTTTTGGTTGCATAAAAGGTCCCAACCTGTATTGGTAGAACTCATGTAGGGTGTTCCTTATACCAATGAAATCAAAGTTCTAGTACCTACATTACGAATAATCAGCAACGTAAGTATTCCAGAATATAATTGTATTCCAGTATTAATCACACTCTTCCCACGTTCTCCTTCATTGCCTCATGGCATAGTGATGACACTGGGTCCTCAGAGGTGGTACTAGGGAAGTGCACACACTGGTAGAGCTTATCAGCCTAGGAAGACTTGGAATACTGGCCTCTCAATAGACCGTGTGCCCTCTGAGAGCCAGCCTAGCCAAGAGAAGTCATCACCCAAAATTTGGCCACCGGGGGAGAAACTTTTCCAACCATAGCAATTCACCAAGATTAGGTGGGGACTCGACCTCTCTCACCCCAACATGGAACAGGCACAGTTTCCTCATATGTCGAGTGGATAGATTGAACTATGTAGTGATCTCTGAAATTGCTTCTGGCTCTAGCAGGCTATGATTTTATGTAGCTATGAATAATTATCACTTGGTGACATGCAGTCTTCTGAGTCTGACATTGTTACCTTTTGAGCAAAAATTCTTCAGCATTTTTGTCCCCTTATTCTTAACAGATGAATTTCTAATTCTGTACCCAGTTCTACAAAATATCCTGCAAGGACTTCAATTAATATTGTGGTAAATCTGTGTATTTAACAAGGCAATATTTTCATGCTTTTTGTATTTAGACTTCCTAGCCAAATACAAGTTATAATTCTCTGTTTGTGTCTTTCTTCTATTAGGGTTTCATTGAGGTGCAAATTTTCTTTTATTTTCTATAAGAGGGATCAGGGGAAAGGAGGTGTCACTTGAGCCAACCTTTGAAGTATATTATAGTTCTACTAAGTTAAGGAGAGGAGGGTGAGAGAGGGCAGCAGCATTACCTAGCCTGTTACCTAGCAGAATGGCTCTGGTTCTTCTCTATGAAATACGTTGATTTTTGATTTGACTTTTATTATATCTCTTCATCCTCTATGCTGAATTTTTAAAATTTTGCATTGAGAAAGTGTGTAAAATTTAGTGAACGTCCTGCTGGCATCAGAGGAAACAATTACATGATTTTTACAACTTGCTAACATAATATCAACTGTTTTCTTTGTATTATATTAGCTTTATATTCCAAGGACAATTCCTGCTTGGTCATGTTGGATAATTCTCTTTGTTGTCATATTCTTTTTGTTAATATTCCTCAATTTAGCATTTAAAACCCTCTATAATCTGTTTTTTGCACCTATCTGTGCAGCCTTATTTCACTTCACACACTCTACCTTTTAAGCTGTTCCCTTAACTAGACATTTTCATCTACTGCCTCCATTCCTTTGCAAAGCTGTGCCTCATGCCAGACATGCATCTCTTCTTCATCTCTGTCTTTCAGAATGCTTAACTTCCTTGAAGTAAGGTATTAATTTGATTCACCTATTCACTCTTGTAGAAATCTTTGAAGCTGGTGGGGAGGGGTTGTTGACAAAATCCTCTAGATTTTGCAGTATTCTCCTTCTGCCTTTATAATGGCTGCTTAACTCTAAGCATAATGATAGTTCTATCACTATAAGCATAGTGATAGCTCTTGGCTTTGTGTATTTTTTTTTCCTAAAAGGCATCCTATTCTCCAAAGTCTAAAGGGCAAGTTTAAGTAATTTCATCTTTTAGTGTTTCTCTCCTTTTTTCTTTGGCAGCCTTCAAAATCCTGTCTTGTCATTAAAATTTCAAAGCTTGACACATGCATAAGGGTGTATTCCTTTAAAAATTGATCCTGAGGTGGATTTCATTTGCCCCATTAATAACCATACTAAAGCTAAACTCAAGCCATCCTCCTCATCTTTTCCATCTCTTTCTCAGTGGAACGTCCTACTCTGCTCCTGGGATGCGGAGCTCTGATAAGTTAACTTTTTCCTTATTTCATTAGGAAACAGGTCCATCCATTGCAACACTATGCTGAAGCCTTCATACCCCCTTCCCTCTCTGGCTAGCTTTTATATGTTGACTTCCCCATTATATTGTTAGCTGCTTGAGGCTAGAGGTTGTCTACTTTGCCTTATCAGCATCAACACTGTAGAGATTCAATTGGCACTACATGGAAACTGAGTGGTCATGGGGATGAGACAAAAGAAAAAGGTCCAGGATGACTCTTAGGTTGTGAACTCGGGTGACTGGAAGGATAGTGTCGCTCTCAAAACGAAGAAGAGAGTTCAGAAGCGGGAGAAAGATGATACGCTTTGACTTTGACACGTTGAGTTTGAGATACTTGCAGGACATCCAGGGGGAGATGTCCATAAGGCAGCTGGTAGGAAAGGACTAGAATTTTGGGAAGAAGTTAAGGCTGGTGTCATCCATGTACAGATGGTAACTGCACCTGTGATAGCTGATGAAATCTCTAAGGGAGAGAATGGAGAGACAAACGAGAAGAGCTAATGGAGTATTTGAGAGACACATATGCTCAGGGAGCAGAGGACATATGATGATCTATCAAGAGAGACTAGGAAAGAGCAGTCAGACAGGTAGGAAGAGAACTGGGAGAGAGGAATGTTCTCAAAACCAAAGGAAAGAGGATATATTCTGAAGGATGGGGTGATAATCAGTGTGAGGAGCTACAGAAAGATCAAGAAGGATGAGAAAAGGCCATTGGATTTAGGAGCTAAAAGATAATTTGTCAGCTTTGAGAGAGCAATTTCAGTAGAATAGTGGGATCAGAAGTCAAATTATAACTGTTTGAGACATTAGTGGTTAATGAAGACAAGGAAGCAGAAAGTGCATATGACCCTTTGTAGGAGTTTAACAAAGGAGGGAAGCTATAGAAGATAACTATAGGGTCAGATGAAGGTTTATTAAGGAGAGGCCAGACTTGATTATTGTGCAGGTAGAGGGGAAGGAGCCAGTAGAAAGGTAGTAAGTAAAGTTGAAAAGACAGAGAAATTATCAAACAGAAATGCAACCAGAGAACATAAGGGAATGAGATCCATAGCACAAGTAGAAGGATGACCTCCTTCTCTGAGATTAAAGCAAAGAAGGAGAGGACAACTATTTTGAGGATTAAAATTTAGAGTAGGAATGATGAGGAAGTTCCTTGGTTTCCCCAGGAAATAATTTCATTCTCTAAAAGATAAGGAGTAACTTTGAAGAGAGAATATTTGAAAGAACCCCCACAGAGAGCCATAAGGAGCCATTCATGGAAGAATACAAGTACTTTTGTGCAACAGTGAGGTTTTATACACACATTTGTAGTGGATCCAGTTGGCACCATGATGTGACTGGTGGTCTAAAGTTCAGGAATAGGAGTAGAGAAGGTGGGTTCTTGGGGTAACCCCAAGTCTAGAAGAAGGAGAAAGTAAACAGTGATAAGACAGGAGGGCAATGATTTCAAATGTGAGGACAGTATACAGTTGGTATGGTTGTGTGGAGTCATGACGTGACCTCCACCACCCAGTGACAGCCTGGGAGGATAGGGATGGATGTGGAGGGTCCGAAATCATAGAATGGAAGAAAAATGGACTGAGGAGGACTGGGACAGAGAGACTAGAGGACCCAGTACACCATAGGATTGTAGAAAGAGTGTATTCCTTGGAGTCACAAGACTTAAGTTTAGATCTTGGTAACCACCTGGGTTACCTTGAGAAACCAGATGAAGGATGAGAATGGATGGCAGCCAACCTTCCCGCTAGCTCGAAATCTAGATCCTGTGATTGGGAATTTCAAAAGTTCAACATCATGGAGACAGTAGAGTTTTTAGATGATGGTGACTAAAATGTAATCTTCTGGGGGCAGCTAGGTAGCACAATGGATAAAGCACCGGCCCTGGATTCAGGAGGACCTGAGTTCAAATGTGGCTTCAGACACTTGACACTTACTAGCTGTGTGACCCTGGGCAAGTCACTTAATCCTCATTGCCCTGGGGGGGGGGGGGAGAGAGAGAGAGAGAGAGAGAGAGAGAGAGAGAGAGAGAGAGAGAGAGAGAGAGAGAATGACCCAGGGGCTATAGATGACAGTAGCAAAAATGGACACCACCATCCTTCCAGCCACTCAGGTTTACAATTTTCAAGTTATCCTCAACTCTTTGCTTATCTTCACTCCTTATATACAATCAGTTACCAACTCTTGTTATTTCTATACTTAAAATATCTATCACATCTACTTCTTCTCTTTACTCCTATTCACATTCAATTCCTTTTCACTTCCTACCTGTACTATTACAATAACCTTCTCATTGGTCTCCCTGCTTCAAGATCCTTCCCTTTATAGTCCATTCTTCATACAACTACCAAACTAATATTCTTACAGTGCAGTTCTAGCCGTGTCATTCCCCTGCTAAGAAGAGCTCATGGGTGAAAGCTGTGGTTTCTGATCTTCATTCTCCTGTACTCAGTTACTCCTTCAGAAGCTTTTATATGGTTTTGTTTCTAAAATTTTATATTTAGTTTTTTAATTAACAAGCCTTTGCTTTCTCTTCCCCACCTCCCCACATAAAAAAGAAAAGCAAAACTCTCTTAACAAACTCACATGTTTTAGTTTCTGTGTTTCTCTTTTTCTCTTGCCTATACACTTACCATGCTTATTGAATACCAAAGGTATTGGGTTGACCAGTAACAACCCTAAAGTCATTTAGCTTTTTTTTTTTTTTTGGTGAGGCAATTGGGGTTAAGTGACTTGCCCAGGGTCACACAGCTAATAAGTGTTAAGTGTCTGAGGCCAGATTTGAACTCAGGTCCCCCTGAATCCAGGGCCAGTGCTCTAGCCACTGCACCACCTAGCTGCCCCCCCCCCCAAAGTAATTTAAATGGTAGAAGGTATTCTAGAACAGAAATGTCAGCACAAAACTCCTGCACAGGGAAACCCAGCAAAACCAGATTAAAATGTAATTGGGAAATGTTTAACAAAAATAAAGAAAAATACAGTACACATAGATACTGTTAATTTGTGGTTTTCTAAGTCAATGTGCAGCAATAAGATCCATTTCTATTTGGGTTTGACATTATTGCTCTAGAAGACTGTAACGATTCTGCCAAGAGAAGGATTGTGGTGTTAGTAATATTCTAATTCCTTTTGCCTATTCAAGTTGATCTAGGTTTTTCCCCCCTAAAAGGTATTTTAAAAAAGAAAAACTTCAAGACTTGATTAGCTTGAAACTAAAGGCTGCTGCTACTGACATTTTTTCCTGGACGTTTGAATACAAAGTTGCTACCAGGAGCTCCAAGCACTCTTTGATGCTTGGCTAGTGCATCTTGAAGAACAACTGAAGCACAGGAGTTTTGCTTAGCTGAATCAGCTCAAGATATCCTCAGTACATATCCTCATTGAATATCTTCCCGCTATAAGTAAATCTCTTTTTGTTAACTGTTAAAAAAAAAAAGATCCTATTGCTCCTAATTCACATATTCTACATTCAAGCCAAACTAGATGCTCCCCATACATGTCATTCCATCTACTATTTCTGTACCCCATGACCAAAATATATTCTCTCCCACTTCCTTCTCCTGACTCCTTAGCTTTCTTTAAGGCTCACCTCAAGTATAACCTAATTTACAAGGCCTTTTCTAATCTGTCCCATCCCACCCACCCAGTAGTGAGGACACTTCCACCCATATTATTTTGTATCTATCTTGTATCTACTTACCTGTGTTTATGTATATTTTTCCCAGTAGAATGTAAGGGACTGTTTTTGTTTTTGTCTTTGTCCCCAGCACTTATATTGTGCCTTGCTCTTGATGCTTGTTGAATTGGACTGAATTGAATTGAATTGAATCTGAGCTAGGTGATACAGATAGATGGAGCTAACCTAAAAATAAGTCCAGTTGTTGAGAGATTTCTCCAAAGGAAGGAGCTGAAAGAGCTAATGGGAAACAAGGAATGTATCAGCTTCTCTTTCTCACCCAGTGTGTTGGGCACATGAGAAAAAGAGCAGCTAGCACTGGAGTGAGTGAGGGGGTGAGTTATTGTGTGGAGAAAGCCAGGTTTCTGTGGACATAATTTGGAAAAATTGTGGGGCAAAGAGCTCTAGGATGGAGTGGAACATGTAACAAGAAAAAAGGATAATAGAAACAATAGCATGAGGGAAAAACCAAAAGGGATGGGAGTGGGGAGTTTGGGAGGATGCGGATGGAAGTGTTGGGAGAAGTGGCAAGGAAAAGGGGTTATCACCTCTGTGAAATAATGGGAATTAGGGGATTCAGTGTATGAGGATGCGTCTATATCCATATAGGACAAACAGAAGAGTTTGTATCTTATCTTAGAGGCAATAGAGAGTCCCTGAGTTTTTTGAGCAGGGGAATGACAGTCAGATATGCTCCCTAGGGAGATTATTTGGGAGGATAAGTGGAGGAGAGATTAGAAAGAGAGAGACCAAAATCAGGGAATCAAATTAGAAGGCTATTATCATAGTTCAGGCAAGAGGTGATGAAGGCCAGTAGTCAAAGTGTCAAGGAGGGAATAGGTGCAAAAGATATTGTGTAATGGAATATTATTGTGCTGTAAGAAACAATAAGCAGGAGGATTTCAGAAAAACCTGGAAAGACTTATGTGGACTGATGCTGAATGAAGTGAGCAGAACCAGGAGAACAATGTACACAGTATCAACAACATCATGTGATGATCAACTGTGATAGACTTGGCTCTTCTCAGCAATACAATGGTTCAAGATAATTTCAAAGGACTCATGATGGAAAATGCTCTCCACATCTAGAAAAAAAGAACTGTGGAATCAGAATGCAGATTGAACCATACTGTTTCTACTTTTTGTTTTTTTTTTTCTTTTTTGAGGTTTTTCCCTTATGTTCTGATTCTTCTTTCACAACATGACTAATTCAGAAATATATTTAACATGATTGTACATATATATATATAACCTGTATTAGATTGCTTTCTGTCTTGGGGAGCAGGGAGGGAAGGGAGGGAGGGAAAAAATTTGGAACTAGAAATCTTACAGAGACAAATGTTGAAAACTATCTTTACATGTAGCTGAAAAATAATAAAATACTTTTATGATTAAAAAAAAAGATTGTGGAAGGGAATCAATAAGATGACCCTTGGAATTTCCTATCCCTTAAGCTTTCATTTTAATAGGTTCCAACTTTTATAACTACTCAATGTCAGTTTCATATGAATAAGTTATTTCATCATATCAACAGCTCATAGGTTAAAAAAAAAGTCCTAAGGGCATTTCAGAAAAGCCTAGATGAATCTCAGAACAGAGTTCCATTTGAGCTGCTTGGCGCAATGCCTTATCTTACTGTCAAGTGACCCTATGATATGGTTCTTTGTGGAGCAACTTCCAACAGAAGACACAGATACCCACCCCCCCTGAGCAAACAACAGCAGACACACAGTAATTCCAGCTGTCAGGGATGTGGGACAATGAGAAAATTAGACATTAAGGCTTGGGGTGGAAACTTTCGTGTCACCAACTGCCTTAGCTAAAAGCAACAAAATCACCCTTTTCATGAACCTCATGCTAATGACTCACCGTTTGTTTACACATGGCCTCCACTCCCCTCTAGAAACACTCTGCCAAGGTGCCAGACTGACAGATATGAAAACTTTCTTTACCTGTACTAAAATAGGAGTAAGAAAGCATAGGGGTGATCACAGGCTCCAGAGAAGTCTGTGGACAATAGAGTTTGGATTCCAGAGTCTCCTGGAATGTACCAGGAAAAACGAGAAGTGAGCTAAAGTGGGGCTAGGAAGGCAGGAGGAGAAATGAGAAGAGTATTGACAGTTCAAAAGGTGATATTTGCATATGCTACTTTCGACTAATGCAATGAGACAAAATGCCCAAGGATTAGATTGAAAAGTAGAAGTGTCATACTAGACCATGCTGCCTCAGCAAAATGAAGCTGATAGAAGCTTTGCAGAGTTTGAAATAGAATTTAGAGCCATAGTGGTGTTTGGAAAGTGGGCTACCATGAAATGTCTCCTCCAGGTATGCTGCAGTACCTTGACTACAAGAACAGGGCCTCGGCTTTCTGTGCTCCAGGCTTCAGGCAGGGGAGAGGTGAAAGATGGGCTGCTGGAAGGATGTGTGACAATCCAAGGGTCTTCTCCAAGAATGTCTCCACTCTAATTAAGGGAGTCATCATTAATAGGCTATGTCAAATTGAAGCATAATCTCTTTTTTCCCCTTGGCCCTGTGCTTTAGTATTTGTGACTAGGGTGCGTGCTTTAGGATTTCAGCTCAGTTTTGATCTTGGTTCCCAAATTATGAAATCACCTCTTCTATCCATTCTGATTTTTTTTTAATACATACATTTCTGCTTGGCCATTTTCAGATCGAAGAATGAAGTAAATTATCTGCCATAAAAGAGGTGCAAAAGAGCTTTTATAGTGGAGGGGAAGAAGGGAGTGGTAGAGGGAGTAACATGCATACTTAGATGGGTATAAAATTCTATCCCACTCTACAGGAAAGTAGGAGGGAAAGAGGATTAGAGAAGGGGGTGGGGCTGATAAAAGGGAATGCAGATTGGGAGAGGTAAAAGTCAGAAACAAAACACTTTGAGAAGGACAGTGTGAAAGGGGGCTGAGGGGAAAGAGAGAGAGCATGTGCTCGGGATAAATGGGGAAAATTAGGAAGGAGGGAAATACCTAGTAATCATAACTATGAAAAAATTTACAGCAGGTTTCTCTGATTAAAGACCTCATTTCTCAAATATATAGAGAACTGAGTCAAAGTTATAGAAATCAATCATTCCTCAATTGATAAATGGCCAAAGGATATGAACATGCAGTTTTCAGACAAAGTAATCAAAGCCATCTATAGTCATAGGAAAAAATGCCCTAAATCACTATTGATTAGATAAATGAAAATTAAACAACTCTGAGCAACCATCCAATACCTATCAGATTGGCTAATGTGACAGAAAAGGAAAATGACAGATGTTGGAGGGGATGTGGGAAAATTGAAACATTAATACCCTGTTGGTGAAGTTGTGTACTGATTCAACTGTAGAGCAATTTGGAACTATGCCCAAAGGGCTATAAAACGCATGCATACCCTTTGATCAAGCAATACCACTCCTGGATCTGTATCCCAAAGAGATGAAAAACAAAAAAGAAAAGCACCTACAGGTGCTTTTTAAAAACTCTTTTTAAAAGAATGTTAACGGAACAGCTAGGTGGCGCAGTGGATAGAGCACTGGCCCTGGAGTCAGGAGTACCTGGGTTCAAATCCGGCCTCAGACACTTAACACTTACTAGCTGTGTGACCCTGGGCAAGTCATTTAACCCCAATTGCCTCACTAAAAAAAAAAAAAAAGAATGTTAAAATAATTTTTTACATGTAATTGGGAGAAAATAGAATGTTAAATTGGTGGAGGGAGTTCAAAATTGAAGAATTCTGAAGTCAGACCTTCTAGAGCAATGTGGATTTCCTCAAGGATCATGATTCTGGAGGAAGGGGGGAAGGATCATCTGTGTCATTTTTGTACAGTGTCCTACTTAGAGAACAAAGCTAGTAAGATGTCCAGTGATGACATCTGATGGGAAGGAAATTGCATATTAAACATCCCTCAGAGTATATTTACTACCTAGAGGAAGTCTAAGCCACAATATCCTACTACAAGTTTTATGACCCTTTAGGAGAAAGAAATTTCCTCAGAATGTCAGGCTTATAAGGCCCCAATAGCAACCCCAAGTTCAGTTCTTTTCTAGGACTAAACTGATGGGCTATTTAAATGTTTTCATAGATTTAGAGCTAGAAGAGGTCATTTGACCTGACCCCCTCATTTTATAGATAGGGAAACTGAGAACTAATTAAGTGACTTGCTTAAGGCCACATAATTAATAATTAGCAGATCTGGGATTTGAACCAAAGCCCTCTTGATTTAAGTCCATTACTCTTTTCACTACACAATTCATATTCCCTTTATTTGTTATTGTATCTGTACTGAGAGTTCTATGAATCTTATGCATATTTTTGTAGGTTGACAGACTGTCCAATATGTGGTATTTATTTAAAAGTAGCCTGAGTGAGCAATTTGGAATTATGCCCAAAGGGCGATAAAGCTGTGCATACCCTTTGACCCAGAAATACCACTTTTAGGTCTTTTGCCCAAAGAAATCATGGAAGGGGGAAAGGGACCCACATGTACAAAAATATTTATAGCTGCTCTTTACGTGGTAGCAAGGAATTGGAAGTTGAGGGGGTGCCCATCAATTGGGGAATGGCTGGACAAGTTGTGGTATATGAATACAATGGAATACTATTGTGCTGTAAGAAATGATGAGCAGGAAGAGTTCAGAGAAACCTGGAGGGTCTTACGTGAGCTGATGATGAGTGAGATGAGCAGAACCAGAAGAACATTGTACACAGTATCATCAACATTGAGTGTTGACCTACTGTGATGGACTATATTCTTCTCACCAATGCAATGGTACAGAAGAGTTCCAGGGAACTCATGATAGAAGAGGATCTCCAAATCCAAGAAAAAAAAAGAAAGAAAGAACTGTGGAGTATAGATGCTGATTGAACCATATTATTTCTTTTGTTTTGGGTGCTGTTGGTTTTTTTTTTTTCTATTTTGAAGTTTTGCATCACTGCTCTGATTCTTTCTCTTGTAATAGGATTAATGCAGAAATAGGATTAATGTTATTATGTGTATATATATATGTGTGTGTGTATATATATATATCTATATGTATATGTATAGAGATATATAGATATAGCCTATATCAGATTACCTGCTGTCTAGGGGAGGGGGGAGAAAAATCTGAAATTGTAAACCATGTATAAACAAAAGTTGAGAACTATCTTTACATGTAACGGAAAAAATAAAATACCTCATACATTAAAAAAAAAAGGAGTACATAATCTTAATGAAGACTAAAAGTATAGAAGGATATGAAGAGAGAATGGGTTTTTGATAATCAAAGCTGAAACTAGAAATTGAAACTTCTTACATTAATTTTTTTGCATTTTCCATATGCCTTGTCTTTATAAAACTCTCACTCCTAAAACAATTCTCATATTTACATGTATATTAATAGATAGTATCACCTAATAAAATGAAACTTCCTGAGGGAAAAAAAAAGTAGCCTGAGTGCCTATTTAAGAGATAGAGACCTTATTACCTGTATTCAGTAAAACTAGATGTGAGCTAGACCATGAGTATATTTAAAGATTTTTCTAGTAGTACTCCAGATGGAGGTAGCAAACCAAAGAGAGAAACTAATAGATCAGGCTCCAAGGATAGGACTCAATCTAAGTGAACCTAGTATCTTAGAGGACCAACCCTGTGCCATGAGTGATAGTACATTGTGATCAAAGACTGAATTTTCCTTCAAAGTACCCAGATATCACTAGAAGTAATGGACATGAAATAGGAAGAAACATTAGTAGGCATAAGAAATGGAATCTCGGGGACAGCTAGGTGGTGCAGTGGATAAAGCATAGACCCTGAATTCAGGAGAACCTGAGTTCAAACCAGACCTCAGACACTTGACACTTACTAGCAGTGTAACCCTGGGCAAGTCACTTAACCCCCATTGCCCCACCAAAAAAAAAAAAAAGAAAAAAGAAAGAAATGGAATCTCAAATATGTAGCAAAATAAATTATAACTTTTTCATGAAGATTTCAAATGGTCTTAATTAGGTCCAAAAGCCTTGAAAGATGAAATTGGATTTTGTTCATTCTCAGTTATATGTCTATGAAGCAGGTCATTTGGCCTGATATTGAAGAGATCTCTGTTTTAACCCTAACTCCATCCATTAGTTATTTCATAACATATGGAATAAGTCATACAATCAGTTTTGGCCTTAATCCTCCTTTGAAAGGAACTACCCTTTTATGACTTCCTAAAACCCCTTTAAGAACAACATTTTGGGGGGCAGCTAGGTGGGGCAGTGGATAAAGCGCTGGCCCTGGATTCAGGAGGACCTGAGTTCAAATACGGTCTCAGACACTTGAAACATACTAGCTGTGTGACCTTGAGCAAGTCACTTAACCCTCATTGCCCCACAAAAAAACAAAAACAAACAAACAAACAAAAGAACAACATTTTTATCAGTGTGTATGAGAAGGCACTGTAGTTCAATGTTAGTCATTTTTTTCCATTTGAATTCCTATAAGATCATGGAGGATCATAGTGTCTAGAACTGGAAGAGACCTGAGAGATTATCTATTATTTTAGGCTTCTATAATTTTTTAGAGTAAGGTGAGCCTAAAGTAATTTGTAGTAATCAAATGATCTGCTTCTTGACACACAACTAAGAATGAACAAAATGCAATTTCTAAATAAATAGAATGGTTCTTCCTCTGACCTGTGAACAGATTCGTCTTCTTTGCGTGTGAGATGCCATTTAAGGTCTTTCCTTTTTTGTTCTTTATCAATAATTAAGGCAAAGAACGACTTGCTGCTTGCCTTGGAGTAACTGCTCTTCAAGCCAGACAGTTTATAGAGAGTTTTCTCCAGAAATACAAGAAAATCCATGACTTTACCCAGGAAACAATCATGCAGTGCCACCACAAAGGTAATTAAATCTCTCCATTTCCCTGTCTTCCTACTTTTCCTCAATGGTAACAAATTTTCTATTGCTGTTTCTCTGCTCTGTTGAGAGTCAACAAATGGATGTGAACCAAACTTGGCATACTTCTTCCTACTTCTCCACTTTCCTATGCTTATGATGTCCCTCTCTTTCTTTACCCATTAAATTCCTACAAATTCTTTGAAGTCCAATTCAAATGACACTTCCTTCAGGAAATCTTCCCCCTCCAACCTCACACAGCCCTTTGTTTTCACCTTTCTAATATGCTTATTATTATTGTATATTATAATTGTGTTTATGTCTTATCCCTTTATTATGTGATAAGTTCTTGGAAAACAGGGACTCTGTCTTTCCTGGTTTTTATCAAAATACCTTGTACCCAATATGCGTTTAATATATTTTTGTTGAATGAATACATGAATGAGCTCACAGGCTTAAGTCAGGAAAGGGACTGATAGATCTCCCCTAGAACTATACCAATATGTCAGTACATGGCAGAAGTAGGGAACACATACATTAAAAGCTGAAGCTTTAGGAGTACAGGATAAACCTATTGTCAGTTCCCTGGCATGCCTCATATCTTGCCTCCATATCCTAAATCATCCTTCTGCAACCACTTTCTCACTTTTGTCTCAACCCCTTAAATTTTGCTGCTCTAAAGAAACCCAGCTACCAACCCAGGCTGGCATTTTTGTTTGTTAGCTCTCACTTGGATCTTGATTCAGAATCATCAATTGATATCTCCAGTGATAAGGAACACCTACCTCACAGAGTAGTTAATTCCACTGTTGGACAGCTTTTATTGTTAGAAATGTTTTTTCTTACCTTGACCTGATATTTGTTTCTCTATGACTCTCAACCCTGCAGTGCTCCTAGCTCTATTTTGTAAGAGCAAACAGGGTATCTCTTTGCCCAACGAATGAGTCCTTTCCACAGAATCCTTTTCAGATCACTGTCCAGCTTCTTCTTGAATATCTCCATCAATGGGAAGATAATTGCCTACCGATGTAAGGAATTCCATTTTAAGATAGCTTTGGATGTTAGGACATTCTTATTTATATTATCTCCAAAATGTCTTCCTGAAATTTACACCTATGGAGAAGTAGTCATAGTATATTGGAAAGAGCCTTGGACTTGACAGTCAGAAGACTGAGGTTTGAGTATATTTTATATCTATGGCCTTTGTTTCCTTCATTCATAAAATGAGGTCACTAGACTACAGAGATGCCTTTAAGATGACTTCCAGCTCCAAAGCTGAGATGCTCTGAATGAATAGGCAGTTAGACCATTCTCCATGAGAGAGAAGACTTGAAGGAATCACAGGCAAGCAGGACAGCTTTGAATGCTGCATATTTAAAACTCTATATAATTGGGGGTGGAGCCAAGATGGCAGAGGAAAGGCAGTGACTTCCCTGACCTCTCCCCCAAGTCCCTCTAAATGCCTTCAAATAATGCCATAGGACAATTATTGGAGCAGCAGAACCCCAAAAAGGATCCAGCCAAAGATAGCATAGAGTCTGTTGTACCGGGGTGGCGCTGAGCAGACCCAGCCCCAGCTCCAGAGAACCAGGCCTTGGGAACCTCTGACTCAACTGTGGCAGCAGCTGCTTCTGGAACTCAGCCCACAGTTGGAGAGAGGAGCTGGACACGCATTGCATACCCAGCCTGGAACAGACAGCACTGACAGGGCCTCAGAGTCTTCAGCACCAGCAGCTTCTTCTGGGGCTCAGCTCACAGACAGTTGCGGGGGTTCAGCAGTTTGCCAGGGTGAAGTGGCTGCGCCCTCTGCTTGAGTTGGGGCAAAGCACCCAGGTTCTGATCCAGTGGGCAGATTCTAGTGGTGGTGGCCCAGTGAGGGGGGGGCACAGGCATGCCAAGCTTCTGACCATAGAGAATCAGATTTCAATCAGACATCTGCTTCCGGGTTGAGATGAGTAGGAAAAGAAAGAAGTGGACTATAGAAAGCTTTTTGGGGGGCAAAGTGGACCAGAATAGACCCTCAGAAGAAAATAATAACAAAGTCAAAGCTCCAACATCCAAAACTTCCAAGAAAAATATGAATTGGTCTGAGGCCATGGAAGCACTCAAAAGGGACTTTGAAGAGAAAGTAAGAGAGATAGAAGGAAGATTTAGAGAGATGGAGGAAAGAATGGAAAGAGAAATGAGAACAATACAGGAGAGTCATGAGAAAAAAGTCAACAGCTTGGAAAGCCAAATGGGAAAGGAGTTCTCTGAAGAAAATAATTGCCTAAGAATTAGGATTGAACAAATGTAAGCTAGTGACTTTATGAGAAACCAAGACACAATAAAGCAAATCCAAGTGAATAAAAAAATAGAGGGCAATGTAAAATATCTCCTTGGAAAAACAGCTGAGCTGGAAAATAGATCCAGGAGAGATCATTTGAAAATCATTGAACTACTTGAAAACCATGATCAAAATAAGAGTTTAGACATCATCTTCCAAGAAATTGTCAGGGAAAATTGCCCTGATATTCTAGAAGCAGAAGGTAAAATAGAATTTGAAAGAAACCACCAATCACCTCCAGAAAGAGATCCCAAAAGGAAAACTTCCAGGAATATTATAGCCAAATTCTAGAGATCCCAGGTCAAGGTGAAAATATTGCAAGCAGCTAGAAAAAAGGAATTCATATACTGTGGAGCTACAGTCAGGATAACACAAGATCTAGCAGCATCTACATTAAATGACCAGAGGGCATGGAATATGATATTCCAGAGGGCAAAGGAACTGGGACTACAGTCAAGAATCACCTACCCAGAAAAACTGATTATAATCTTTCAGAGGAAAAAATGGGACTTCAATGAAAAAGAGAACTTTCAGGTATCTGTGATGAAAAGATCTGAACTGAATAGAAAATTTGACTTTCAAATACAAGACCCTAGAGAAGCATAAATAAGTAAACAGGAAAAACAAATCATGAGGAATATTAAAAGATTAAACTGTTTACATTCCTACATGGGAAGATAATACTTCTAAATCATAAGAACTTTATCAGTTTTAGGGCAGCTGAAATGAATATACTTAGACAAAGGGCACAGGTGTGAATTGAATATAAAGGGATGATATCTGTAAAGCATTTATTTTTTGTTTATCTTTGTTTTTTGTGGGGCAGGCAGGGTGGGGTGGCTTATGTCTGGGGCCAGAGTTGGGCTTGGGGCCTCCTGGGTCCAGGGCTGATGCTTGTCTACTGCATCACCTAGCAGACCCATGATGACATCTTTAAAATAAAATTATGGGGTAGGAGAAATGCACTGGAAGAAAGGGAAAGGGAGACATGGAATGTGGTAAAGTAGCTCACATAAAAGAAACAAGAAAAAGCTTATGGAATGGAGGGGAAGATGGGAAAGGAGTCAGGGAGTGAGTGAACATTACTCTCATCAAAATTGGTTCAAAGAGAGAATAATATGCACACTCAAGTGCATACAGTAATATATTTTGCCCTGAGGGAAAGTGGGAGGGGAAGGAAATGGGGTGGGGGAGAGACAAAGGAAGGGACGGCAGATTGGGGAAGGGGACAGTAAAAAGCAAAACACTTTGGGGAGGGATAGAGTGTAGGAAGATAGAAAATAGAGTAAATAACAAGGAGAGGGAATGAGATGGAGGGTAATACGGTTAGCAATAGTAACTGAAAGAAATGATGAGCAGGACAATATCAGAAGGACGTATGAAAAATATAAACCATCAACAGAAGAACTGATGGTATCTGAATACAGACTGAAGTATAGCTTTATTTATTATCTTATCTTTCTAAAGTTATTTTGTGCATTTTCTTTCACAACTTGACCATGTGAAGATGTTTTGCATAACTGCACATGTATGACTTATATTGAATTGCTTGATTTCATAGGGAGAGTTGAGGAGGGAGGGAGAAAGAAAATTTAGAACACAAAGTTTTAAAAAATCAATGTGAATAGGGGGAGCTTTCCTTAGAATAATAAACAGTATCTACCTAAAGCCATCAGCAAGTATTATATGCAATGGAGATAAATTAGAGTCCTTCCCAATAAGATCAGGGGTGAAACAGGGATGTCCATTATCACCCCTATTATTTAATATTGTTCTAGAAATGTTAGCTTTAGCAATCAGAGAAGAGAAAGGAATTAAAGGAATTAGAATAGGCAAGGAGGAAACAAAACTATCACTCTTTGCAGATGATATGATGGTATACTTAAGGAATCCTCGAGAATCAAGCCAAAAATTACTTGAAACAATTAACAACTTTAGCAAAGTAGCAGGATATAAAATAAATCCACATAAATCATCAGCATTTCTATACATGACCAACAAAGTCCAGCAGCAAGAGATAGAAAGAGAAATTCCATTTAAAGTAACGGTAGGTAATATAAAATACTTGGGAGTCTACTTGCCAAGACAAACCCAGGAACTCTATGAACACAACTACCAAACACTCTTCACACAAATCAAATCAGATCTAAATAATTGGAAAGATATCAATTGCTCATGGATAGGCAGAGCTAATATAGTAAAAATGACAATACTGCCTAAATTAATTTACTTATTCAGTGCCATACCAATCAGGCTACCTAAAAATTATTTTATACAGCTAGAAAAAATAATAACAAAATTCATCTGGAAAAACAAAAAATCAAGAATATCCAGGGAAATAATGAAAAAAAATTCACAGGAAGGTGGATTAGCGGTACCAAACCTGGAGCTTTACTATAAAGCGGCAGTCATCAAAACTATCTGGTACTGGCTAAAAAATAGAATGGTAGATCAATGGAATAGGCTAGGCTCAGGAAATGCAGTAGTAAGTGACACTAGTAATGTAGTGTTTGATAAACCCAAAGACTCCAGCTTCTGGGATAGGAACTCAGTATTTGACAAAAACTGCTGGGAAAACTGGAAGATAGTATGGCAGAAATTAGGCTTAGACCAACATCTTACACCTTATACTAAAATAAGGTCAAAATGGATACATGATTTAGACATAAGAGGTGATACCATAGGTAAATTAGGAGAGAAAGGAATAGTGTACCTATCAGATCTTTGGAAAGGAGAACAGTTTTTGACCAAACATGAGATAGAGTATATTATAAAATGCAAAGTGGATGATTTTGATTATATTAAATTAAAAAATTTTTGTACAAACAGAAGCAATGCATCCAAAATTGGAAGGGAGGCAGAAAGCTGGGAAACAATTTTTGAGGCCAGTGCTTCTGATAAAGGCCTCATCTCTAAAATATATAGGGAATTAAATCAAATTTATAAGAATCCAAGTCATTCCCCAATTGAGAAATGGTCAAAGGATATGAACAGGCAGTTTTCTGATGAAGAAACCAAAGCTATCTATTCCCATATGAAAAAATGCTCTAAATCTCTAATGATTAGAGAGATGCAAATTAAAACAACTCTGAGGTACCACCTGACACCTATCAGATTGGCTAAAATGACAAAAAAGGAAGATAATAAATGTTGGAGAGGCTGTGGGAAAATTGGAACATTAATGCATTGTTGGTGGAGCTGTGAGCTGATCCAACCATTCTGGAGAGCAATTTGGAATTATGCCCAAAGGGCGATAAAGCTGTGCATACCCTTTGACCCAGAAATACCACTTTTAGGTCTTTTGCCCAAAGAAATCATGGAAGGGGGAAAGGGACCCACATGTACAAAAATATTTATAGCTGCTCTTTACGTGGTAGCAAGGAATTGGAAGTTGAGGGGGTGCCCATCAATTGGGGAATGGCTGGACAAGTTGTGGTATATGAATACAATGGAATACTATTGTGCTGTAAGAAATGATGAGCAGGAAGAGTTCAGAGAAACCTGGAGGGTCTTACGTGAGCTGATGATGAGTGAGATGAGCAGAACCAGAAGAACATTGTACACAGTATCATCAACATTGAGTGTTGACCTACTGTGATGGACTATATTCTTCTCACCAATGCAATGGTACAGAAGAGTTCCAGGGAACTCATGATAGAAGAGGATCTCCAAATCCAAGAAAAAAAAAGAAAGAAAGAACTGTGGAGTATAGATGCTGATTGAACCATATTATTTCTTTTGTTTTGGGTGCTGTTTTTTTTTTTCTATTTTGAGGTTTTGCATCACTGCTCTGATTCTTTCTCTTGTAACAGGATTAATGCAGAAATAGGATTAATGTTATTATGTGTGTATATATATATATGTATATGTATAGAGATATATAGATATAACCTATATCAGATTACCTGCTGTCTAGGGGAGGGGGGAGGGAGGGGAGGGAGGGAGAAAAATCTGAAATTGTAAAGCATGTATAAACAAAAGTTGAGAACTATCTTTACATGTAACGGAAAAAATAAAATATCTCATAAAAAAAAGAAAAGGAATAAAAGAAAAAATGAAAGAAATTGAAAAAAAAATCAATGTGAAAAAAAATTTGGTAATTTTTTTTTACAATGGAACTTGGGGGAAATTCTAAATAAAATGAAAAATGTTAAAAACTCTGATTGAGATTTGCAATTTCATGTATAAATCTGTTCTGTAATATATATGGAAATGCTCATTTTGTTTGGAGTTTGTCAGGTTCAGAATTTCTAAAATGTTTTTAGAAAAAGAAAGTCAGCACATGATAATGGAAAGGATGCTGGATTTGGAGATAAGAGTCCTGGGTTTGAATCCCTGCTCTACCTTGGGTGACCTTTAGTAACTCACAAAACTTTCTGGGCCTTACTTTTCTCATCTTTAAAAGGGAGAGTTTAGAATAGTTGGTCTCCCTTCCAGCTCTAAAGCCAATGGTCAAAAGTACAAAAATTACTCTTTACCACAAATCATAGGGGAAATTAATTTTCAGATTTGCAGTTGCTATTATCACGCATAGTGAAGAACAGTTCAGTGTTATAAAATTGGTTTCCTGAGGAAATGCAACAGTAACCGTTTCTCAGGAAACGTTTTTTGATTTTTGAAGAGCATTTCCAACATCTTCCTGTGATTGTTTATAATTGGCTTCTATGGATCCCAGGGGAATGCTGTTACTGGTTACTTTTTTGCAGTACAAGGAAAAACTTTCTATCTGTAGGTCAGGAAAATGGGTCAGGGGCCAGACCAAAATTCCAATTAACTAAGGGATCATTCATGTTGCCTCGGACAATTTCCTTGTTTTCCTTGTTCTTTTTCCAAAGACCTCCAAGTCAATAAAAGGACAACAATTTATGCATCCACTTTGCAAAAGTCCTATGAGGCAAAAAGTCCACAAAGGCTAAACCAAAGAGGTTCCGATCCTTTAGTAGAGGAGAAGAACATAACATAGACAAGTGTAATAGAGCCAATGCATCTGAAGTAGGGGGTTCTCAAGGGTAAAATGATTTTCATAACGATACAAAGATGCCATTTCTAACTTAAGTATTGATAGATATCACCTACACAAAAGTTCTTTGGAGTGTCCTCAATAATTTTTAATCATTTTGGTCCTGAGACCAAAAAGTTTGAGAAGTGATCCTTTTTTAAAAAAAAAAAATCACCTTGGCAGTAAGTGGAGGATGGATTCGATTGGGAAGAGACTTAAAACTAAATGACACACCCAAAGGCTATTGCAACAGTCGAAGTGTGAGGTGATGCAGGTTTGAACTGGTAGGGTAGCTACATGAGTGGAAGAGGACATATCTGAGAGATGTTGTGAAGGGAGAAATGACAGCAATTTACAATGGGTTAGATATGTGGAGGTGAGTGTAAGTAGGGCGTTGAAGATGCCACCAAGGTTGTTGGGAGGGTGGTAGTGCTCTCACAAGTAATAGGAAAGTTCAGTAAAAGGGAGAGTTTCAGGGGAAAGATAACAAGTTCTGTTTTGATCATGTGGAGTTTGAGATGCCCACAGGATAGTCAGTTTGAGATATCCAAAAGGCAGATGGTGACCTAACTGAAGAAGTTGAGGTGAGAGACTAATGTTTATGTGTGTGTGTGTGTGTGTGTGTGTGTGTGTGTGTGTGTGTGTATGCACCTATGGGAGCTTATGAACATTCAGAAAAGGGTAACCAGTATGGTAAAGGGCCTTGAGATCATGCCATATAAGGAATGGTTAAAATACTGGGAATATTTTGCCTAGAGAAGGGAAGATTTAAAGGGGACTGATAAATGCCTACACGTATTTGAGGGACTAGCATGTAAGTGAGGGTTATACTTGTTCTACAGGCATACCAAAAGCAGTGGGTAGGAAGTGCAAAGAGTTGAATGTAGATGTGATGTAAGGACAGACTTCCTAACAATTAAAAAAAACTAACAAAGTGTAACAGGCTATCCCAGGAGGGGAGGATAGAAGTGATTAAGTCCATTCTTTCCCTTCTTCAGACCTTAGTTTCCACACTTGTAAAATGATGAGGTTGACTAAATAAATGATTGCTAAGGTCCCTTCTGGCCCCCCACCCTAATGTGTCTGTGCTCCACGTACTCCACTTCCAAAGTACCTATTCAATTGTACCTGTTTCTCTTTCATACAACCAAAGGATATGTGGTTTCCATCATGGGACGCAGAAGACCCCTACCAAATATCAATGCAAAGGATTACAGACTGAGAACTCAGGCGGAAAGACAGGCAGTAAACTTTGTAGTCCAAGGTAAAATGATAACCTTTTATTCCTAGTCCTTGAATTTGCCAGATCTGATATAGTATAACACAGTTAAATGAATTTCTCTGTGGGTGTATTTGTCAATATATGCTACTTCTCTAATAGTGCTTTCTAGTATATGTGTGACTTCTCTTATAAAGGTCTGTCAATTTCTAGAATGTGACTTTTTAAATATATTACAAAAATATTCAAGCTAACTGCAGCAGTCAATAACAGCTGAGTAATTTTCAGCTCCTCTAGCAAGTAGTCTCTAGTTATTCCATCTCACTACTATCAAACTTGGGCAACTTAGTGAACTAATCTCTATAGCCTGAGATCATGACACTTAGGACCAATTGCCTAAGTGCTGCATCAGTGAGAATTGGTAGCATAGAACAGGTGTCAGGAAAGCCAGTTGACTGTGGAATATTTCTTTTTTTTTTTTTTTTTTTTGTGGGGCAATTGAGGTTAAGTGACTTGCCCAGGGTCACACAGCTAGTAAGTGTTAAATGTCTGAGGCCGGATTTGAACTCAGGTACTCCTGAATCCAGGGCCGGTGCTCTATCCACTGCGCTATCTAGCTGCCCTGACTGTGGAATATTTCAAGGGTAGCCGCAAAGGATTATGGCTAACTAACTAACTATAATTCTTGAGGACCCTTGATGAAACATGTTGCCAAATTCCTGACAGAGAGGTAATGGACTGAGACATATATTTTTTAGACTTGGCCAACATGAAAAGTTATTTTGTTTTGCTCTAAGGGTTTGTAGAAAGGGTTTTGTGTTTTCTTAATAGGGAATGAGATTGCCCTGCAAAAAAAATAGGGAATGAGAGAAGGAAGTGGGAGTAAGAGAAGACTGATCTTTGTTGGAAATGAGATAAAATTTTAATTAAAAAAAAAAAGCATCATGAGTCAGTAATTTCCAGCACCAAGGTAATGGCCCAATAGCAATAAACCCTTGTAGAACAATTAAACATTAAGGTTGACCAATCATAAAAGTGCAGGCACTCTAATACCTGGAATATACAATCCTAGTGATAGAAGATGGGACAAGGCACAAGAACAGTTCAAAGTCATGAAACAAAGATGTCTATTACAAATACATCTCATAGGCCTCCATAGCCAGTGCTACATTGTCTGGGCCTCTAAAAATGGGAATAGTTGGCATGACTATTATGATATATACACTTTTTAGATGCAAATTGGTCTTCTTACTTGATGAGATGAAAGGCCTTGCAGAATTCCCCTCTCTACTGACATGTTAGGAAAGATGAAGACTTCCTAGGATAGGAAAAATAATATAAGAAAGCTAGAAATAAAAGTGTTATAAGAAAAAGGGAGTTGAGGGGGAAGCTGGGTGGTGCAGTGGATAAAGCACCGGCCCTGGATTCAGGAGGACCTGAGTTCAAATCCGACCTCAGACACTTAACCCTTACTAGCTGTGTGACCCTGGGCAAGTCATTTAACCCTCATTGCCCTGCAAAAATAAAAGAAAAAAGAAGAAAAAGGGAGTTGAAATGGGGTCATGACTTTTACTAACCAGATTCATGACATCTGGTTAGTAAAAATTGTAAAGGAGAGAAGAAGAAGAAGAAAAACTTGGGAGCTATAAAACAGGAGTGAAAGTATTCCCACAAAGGGTCACAAAATTGGGGGGGGGCAATGAGGGTTAAGTGACTTGTCCAGGGTCACACAGCTATTAAGTGTCAAGTGTCTAAGGACAGATTTGAACTCAGGTCCTCCTGAATCCAGGGCCAGTGTTTTATTCACTGCACCACCTAGATACGCTGGATTGAAGACTTCTTGAGGAAGAAGCAGTTTCCTATTTTCCATAGAATAACAAGGAACATCCACAAATGCCAGCAGTTATTGCCCAAAGGAGTGGTTGGTGACAAAGGGGCGTGTAGCTGATGGGTCATCTTCCCAGAAAGGATGTATCTAGGACACAACAGAGAACTGGTCAGGTCTTACCAAATCTGTGAAATGCCACCCATTATAGGTGATTCATTAGAGGACAATTGCTACCACCAGAAGAAAGCATTTCCAGGGAGTAGGAAACCCTGGACAAGAAACTAAAGGACTTGGTTGCACAAGTTACACTCACACGCATCTTCCAATTAAAGGTTATGACTTGAAAAGAATAACTCCCATTTATGTAATACTTTAAGGTTTACAAAATACTTTTCCTAAAACATCCTTGCAAGGTAAGTATAATTATTTGTTCTTATCTCCATTTTATAGCTAAGGAGACTGAGGCTTTGAAGGGTTCTGTGACACATTCATTGTCCCAAGTATCAGTGGGAAGATTCAGAGACTTCCTGACTGCAAGGTCAGGGCTCTTTCCACTGTATCACACTGCCTCTCAAAGAACAAGATGAAAAGCCAGCTCTGTGAAAGATACTTTACAAAGTAACTGAAGATCCATGATAGTTTGTGAAACAATGTGGTGTAGTGGTGAGAGCACTGGTGGGCTTAGGAGTCTGAAGACCTGGCTCTTCTGCTTGCTACCTGTGTGACTTTGGACAAACTCTTCCTCTCTCTGAACTTCCATTCTGTCCTATGAGGATCATCAGCCTGACATGTGACCAAGCTGCCCAGGTTGCCATGAGGAAAGCACTTTGTAAAGTGCCACCTTGTGCGATCTGGTCTGGTGATGAGAGAGGTCTTTAAATAGCTAAAGGCCATCATGTGCAAAAGAAATAATAATCACAAGTGTCTTGTGTAGCCCCAGAGGCATAAATAGAAAGCAGGCGTGGCAGTGGCAGTGACAGGGAGAGAGATTTCTACTCAGTAAAAGGGAACAGGCTCTGACAAGGAAAGCTGTCCTCCATCACCAGAGGTGGTCTTGTGAATGTGGGATGTGAGAGAGCATGCCTGGACTGTTAAAGTTGTACTATGTAACCTCAGAAATCCCTTCCAACTCTGCAATTCTCTGATTCTCTGAAGAGTAGAATGGGGAAGGAACAGGTTTCTCCATCACTAGAGAGTTTCTAGCAGAAGTCAGATGACTTCTCATCAGAGATAAGTCCTGTGATGTTATGGACTCTGGATTCTGAGATTCCTTCCAGCTCTGAAATTCTATTATATCTTGAAAGGGGCAATGTTCATTTGGATAGATAAGTCTTGGTATTAAAAAAAAAATAGGCACATTATAGTCTCTCCTCCTATGAATGAATTAATGGAATGTAGTTATTAAACACTGTGTGCCAGACACTGAGATACAAATACAAAAGCAAGGTAGCCCTTCCCCTCAAGAAGTTTACATTCTAATATGAGGAGATAGCACGTAAGATAGTGGTGATCAGAGAAGAATGTTTGGGGCTGGGAAGCCACAGGGATGGTAAGTGAAATAAACCATAAAGCAATTGATTGGCATGATTTTTCTGGAAGTAAGCTAATATTGATGCAATGGCATACAAAAAAAACAACTTATCTGGAGCCCGATTTCCTCCTCTTTCTCCTTTGCCTGTGAGGTTAAGGAGAATAAGTTGTTACAAAGTGGAGGTGATATGATATTGTAGAAATAGCACAGTATTTCATGGATATCTCCTAGCACTAGACCTTGAGCACTTAATTTCTCTGGGCCTAAGTTTCCTTTCCTGTAATTTAAAGGAATTGAACCAAAATATCTTTAAGATGTCTTCCAGTAGCTAGCTAAGGTATTACTTTGCTTAAGCCATAAGGGCTGGCATCTTCTGCCAGTCTCTGTCTTTTACCTGCCATCCAGATTTGCTCAGAGTTCATTGCTCTGAAGTTGCCTGACTCTTCAACAGGTTTCCCAATTCTCACATTCTTTCGCTTATCATCTCTACACAGCTACTTCAGGGACAACACTATCTGGGGCTGTAGTAAAAAGCAAAAGAGGTCCCCAATTGACATCATATGAATCAGGTATGAGACTGGTCATTTTATTACCCAACAGAAAGCAATGATAAGCATAAGGGAACCACAGCATGCCATTGTAGAACAGTTTAGACAGGACTCAGAAACTCAACTTAGAGCCAAGTTAAAATCTAAGTTCATTAAGACATAGTATTACTTGGCAGTTCTGTTAACTAACCACTTCATGTTTCACCTCTACTGAGCACCATCCTATCAAAATTCAAATGTGAGCCATGAACTTTTCTGGTGAACCCACACTCTCCAATGCTTGCTCTACCCTTGGCACTGGCACGTTCCTTCTCCTGCTGCTGCTGCTATAACATCAATTTGCCACTCTTGTGGGCACTGAAGCTGCTGCCTCACTGGCTATTCAGGACCTCATGACCTTCTGAAATTCACACGGTCATATGGATTCTGTGATGCTCAGTAACTTCATTTGGAAAGGAAATACAAGAAAAGAAAGGCAGCCCTACTGCAGGTATAGGCTTGCCAAAATTTCTGGCTCTATATGGCTAGGTGTGGGGTAAAGCTTGCACCATTCCCCTACCTGACTCTCCTCTGTGCAACTTAGAATAGTTCTCAGAGGGGCAGCTAGGTGGCGCAGTGGATAAAGCACCGGCCCTAGAGTCAGGAGTACCTGAGTTCAAATCCCGCCTCAGACACTTAACACTTACTAGCTGTGTGACCCTAGGCAAGTCACTTAATCCCAATTGCCTCACTAAAAAAAAAAAAAAAAAAAAAACAAAAAACCAGAATAGTTCTCAGGCTATGGAACAAGAAAGAGAAAGACCTGAGAGGTAAATTGCCTCTCTGAGCAATAAAATATTCCTACAGAGTTCTGGCTCAGCAACCATTTAGAAAGACTCAACCCAACACTGAGTTGCCAGAAGCAAGTAGAATGTACATGCTCCAATTTCCACATCAGCATCAGGACTGGTGTGGTCACCGGGACTGATGACTTAGACCACTTCAAAAAGCATCATTGCATCAGAAAACAATAGACCTTTGGCTCAAGATAGCATGCACCAGCCAGTGTGTACATCCCACTAGAATTTTTTTTTTTTTTGCAGGGCAATGAGGGTTAAGTGACTTGCCCAGGGTCACACAGCTAGTAAGTGTCAAGTGTCTGAGGCCGGATTTGAACTCATGAACTCCTGAATTCAGGGCCGGTGTTTATCCACTGCGCCACCTAGCTGCCCCCATCCCACTAGAATTAAGGTTTCAGGAAAAGCTTCAGCAAGGCCTTCCAGAGGAGATTCCCAGGATAATAAGGGCTTTCCACTGTCATAGAGAGGGATCCGCTATCCTTTTCTCAGCTAACATAAAGCAGCTATTACTAAGAAAAATGGGCCTGCAGCACTTGCAGAAAGCAACACAGAGCAGATTGTCTGTGAGAATCTGATGAGGAAAGGGCTATGGTTGGGGAAAGGTACATGCAAAATCTATGTTCTTAGTCTAGGAAAGGTGCTTAGGAGATGGGAGTGGAGCATATTTTCCAACCTATTATAGACTACAAGAGTCCAGGGATAAATGGCCTGGCCTAGTTGAGGAATCATGTTGGAGTCAGCCGTGAGGGTGAGGGCGAGGGCGAGGAAGTAGCTAAAAGAGACTGATGGCCAGGGAGGTAGACTTCCTGTCTCTGATAAAAAACATGATGCTTTTCCTTTTTTTCAGGCTCTGCTGCTGATCTCTGCAAAATGGCCATGATCAAGATATTTACTTCAATAGCCACTTCTCCAAAGCTGACAGCCAGGTTAGTGAATGACCCAAACATTTCTTTAGCTATTTCTGTGTGACCTTGGATAAATCCCTTAAGCTCTCTGGACCTTCCATTTAATATGAGAAGATTGGACTGGATCAACTCCAACGTCTCTCCGAGGTATAGATCTGTGATTCTATAGTCCTGTGTCTTCTTTGAGCATCAGTGTCCTCATTGTGAAATAGGGATAATAATACTTGTACTATCTGCTTCAGGAGGCAAATTGTGATCTTATTTGATAATGAACGAAAAGTACTTTGCATTCATTCATTCTTTCCACAAACAAATTAAATATGCAAAGCACTCTGCTTTGTAAACTTTGAAGAAGCACTGCATAAATCTCAACTATTTTATCATTGCTTTAACTTCCCAAATATTGTTTTAGCCTTTTCTTTAACTGGATTTTGTGTGACCGACTATATAAATGTACAATCTGTAATCTGTGAACCATACAGCTTTTGGAAGCAGAAGCTTAAAACCGCTATCCTCTGTATTTTTAAATGTCTTCGTTGTGCCTAGTTTTGAAATCTCAACTTTAAAATCATTATAATCATCACTGACACAAGCTTAAATGCTAGTTCCTAAGGCAAAGTTAGGCATAGTGTAATAGGCATCATAGATTTAGGGAAAGCATATTTTTAAAGGGTTCAAAGGAATTAAGATCCCATGGACTAAATTCTATAGAGAAAATCAGCCTAAGTGCAAAAACTTTCAAGAATGAAATTCTGAAGACACGAAGTGAAACAGTACTTTTGAGGTGTAAAAAAGGAAGCTCCTTGAAGATTGATGTAGAGGCACCAAGAATTCACCAGCCAACTGAAATTTCTTTTTCTTTTTTCTTACTTTCTTTTTATTTATTTCATTAAATATTTCCCAATTACATGTAAAAAAAATTTTTAATCATTTAAAAAATTTTAGTTCCACATGCCTTCCCTTCCCCCTGCCCTTACCCCTTCCTTGAAAAAGGAAGCAATTTGATTTTGATTATACATATGAAGTCATGCAAAACATATTTCCATATTAGCCATGTTGCAAAAAAAAACCCAAAGTAAAACAATAAAAGTAAAGAAAGTTTTTTTAAAAAAAAACTGTGCTATGTTTTGTATTCAGAGATCAGTTCTCTCTTTGAGGTAGATAGCATTTTTCATCATGGTTCTTTGGAATTGTCTTGGATCATATCATTATCTTGATCAGAGTAGCTAAATCTTTCATAACTGATCATAGCACAATATTGCTGTTACTATGTACAATGTTCCCCTAATTCTGTTCATTTGCATAAGTTCATATGTCTTCCCAGGTTTTTCTGAAACTATCTTGCTTTTCATTTCTTGTAGCACAATAGTATTCCATCACAATCATACCATAATTTGTTCAGCCATTCCCCAATTGATGAGTAATCCCTCAATTTCTAATTCTTTGCCTCTATAAAAAGAGCTGCCATAAAATGTTTTTGTACAAATAGATCCTTTTCTCTTATCTTTGGTCTCTTGGGGATACAGATCTCACAGTGATATTGCTGGATCAAAGTGTATGCACAGTTTTATAGCCCTTTGGGTGTAATTCCAAATTGTTCTCCAGAATGATTGACCTAGTTTACAACTTAACCAGCAGTGCATTAATGTCTCAATTTTTCCATATCATCTCCAGCATTTGTCTTTTTCTTTTCTGTCATGTTAGCCAATCTGGTGTGAGATGGTACCTCAGACTTGTTTTTTTTTTCTTTTTTTCTTTTTTTGTGGGGCAATGAGGGTTAAGTGACTTGCCCAGGGTCACACAACTAGTAAGTGTCAAGTGTCTGAGGCCAGATTTGAACTCAGGTCCTCCTGAATCCAGGGCCAGTGCTTTATCCACTGCACCACCTAGCTGTCCCTCTTAGAGTTGTTTTAATTTCATTAATAATCATTAGTGAGTTCAAGCATTTTTTTCATGTGACTATTGATAGCTTTGATTTATTCTCCTGAAAATTGCCTGTTCATATCTTTTGATGATATATCAATTGGGTAATGACTCATCTCCTTAAAAATTTGACTCAATTCCCTATATATTTGAGAAAGGAGATCTTTATCAGAGAAACTTGCTACATTTTCCCAGTTTCTTGTTTTCCTTCTAATTTTGTCTGCATTAATTTTGTTTGTGCAAAAGCTTTTTAATTTCGTGTAAGTGAAATTATCTATTTTATTTCCCATAATCCCTTCCATCTCCTTTTTGTTAAGAAACTCTTCCCTTATCCACAGACCTGATAGGTAAATTTTTCTACACTCCCCTAATTTGCTTATGATATCACCCTAATTTATGTCTAAATCATTTATCCATTTTAATCTTATCTTGTTATATGATGTGAGATGTTGGTCAACGCTTAGTTTCTGTCAAACTGCTTTCTAGTTTTCCCAGCAATTTTTGTTAAATAGTGAGTTCTTGTCCCAAAAGCTTGGATCTTTCTATTTATCAAACAGTGGATTACCATATCACTATGTTCATTTACTACTGTGTATTGTGTACTTAATCTATTTCATTGATCCATCACAATTGCTTAGCCAGTATCAGATGGTTTTCATGATTACTGCTTTGTAATATAGTTTAAAATCTTGTTAGGCCACCTTCCTTAGCATTTTTTTTCATTGATTCCCTTGATATTCTTGACTTTTTATTCTTCCAAATAAATTTTTTTACTATTTTATCTAGCATTATACAATAAATTCTTTGGTAGTTTGATTGGTTTGGCACTGAATAAGTAAATTGACTTAGGTAGAATTGTCATTTTTATTATATTGACTTGGCTACCCAATTGTTTAAATCTGACTTTATTTGTGTAAAAAGTGCCTTGTAATTATATTCATATAGATCCTGGGTTTGTCTTGGCAGGAAGACTCCCAAGTATTTTATATTGTCTGCAGTTATTTTAAATGGAATTTCTCTTTCTGTCTGCTCCTGATGGAGTTTATTGGTAATATATAGAAATGCTGATGATTTATGTGGCCTTATTTTGTATCCTGCAACTTTGCTGAAATTGTTCATTGTTTCACCTAGTTTTTTAGTTGATTCTCTAGGATTCTCTGAGCATAACATTATATCATCTGCAAAGAATGATAGTTTTGTTTCCTCGTTGCCTATTCTAATGCCTTCAATTTATTTTTCTTCTCTTATTGCTACAGCTAACATTCCTTTTACTAGTTAAGAACTTATATGACTTGTCCAAGGTCATATAGTTGTAAGTAGAAGACATAAAATTCAAACCTAAACCCTCTGGCAGAAGTGGGCATCAGCCATCAGGTACAAGTCTTGGAAGGTTCTCTAATATATACATGCCTTAGAAAGACAGTAGATAACCTACCTTGTCACAGAAACACTTAAGGAACACAGTGGGATAAATATAAATATAGATTTCTTGGACATTGCCAATGGGGGGATTTGTTTTGCTTGACTGTGCATATTTCTTGTTTTGAATTTTTTTTTTCTTCCAATGGTAGGTGGGAGAGGGAAGGGAGAAAAAATAGATTTTCATTCATTGAAAAACATAACATTAAGGGGGCAGCTAGGTGGCGCAGTGGATAGAGCACCGGCCCTGGATTCAGGAGGACCTGAGTTCAAATCCGGCTTCAGACACTTGACACTTACTAGCTGTGTGACCCTGGGCAAGTCACTTAACCCCCATTGCCCCACAAAACACACACACACACACACACACACACACACACACACACACACACACGAAAAAAAAAAACCATACCATTAAATTCTTTAAAAACAATGATCTTTCTAATGTTAATGTCAGGTTGACAAATAGTATATTGGGCTGAGTACCCTTCAGCAAGTAGACCAAAGACCATAGACACTTGTTTTTTAGTATTAACTACTTGAGTTGTATGTATGATAGAAGTGATTTGGAAAAGGCATTTACAAACCAATTAAGTTTTCTCCCCATGTGAGGGGGCCTTTAGCTGTTTGGTCCTGGGACAGTTTCCTTCCTTATCTGTAGCAGCTATCTTTTATTTGTCTGAGACTCTAAAATAAAAATTCTAAAAATAGTATATAAAAATGTATAATCTTATTGCTATAAACTTGAATTAAGCTGTTTTGTATCTGGAATCAAAGGATCTGAGCTCAAATCTTACCTTTATTAAAAGTAAAAAGAGGATTCTGGGAGATGGCCAAATAAAGCAGGAAATTACTTGACTCTCCCAGCAAACTTTAAAGTAAACTTTAAAGCAGCAAAAATAATTAAAGGCTGGGGAAGCTAGGTGGCGCAGTGGATAGAGCACCGGCCCTGGATTCAGGAGGACCTGAGTTCAAATCTGGCCTCAGACACTTGACACTTACTAGCTGTGTGAACCTGGGCAAGTCACTTAACCCCAATTGCCCTGCAAAAAAAAAAATAATAATAATAATAATAATTAAAGGCTGGTAAAGCAGTTGTCCTGCCTGACTCAACTTGGGAGGACATTAAGAAAGACCTGACCTCCAATGGTGGTGGCCTGGCCCAAATGAAGGGCAGATACCACCAAATTAAGCCCTGGGAGCAAGCTGTATAGGTGGCAAGCTCAGGTTCAGAAAATTTTTCCCATGTGGGGGTATGGCAGCTGATCAGGGGAAGATTGCATGGCCTTCTGTTAGCTGATGTTAGACATGCTAGTCCCAGGTGTGTTGACCAGACATGGTCCCAGGCTGTGGCTAGGGCTATGGCTGTGTGAGAGCATGAAGTATAGTTACAGAGGGGTAGGAGCCCTGCTGGTTGTGGTGATGTGCAGGAGAGTGGAGTCCTTAGTTTTCTTTTTAGGGCAGAGGGATGAGCTGAATCTTGCAGCTACCAGAGAGACTTCAGGGAGTAAGAGTATTTGCAGTGACCATGGTGACAACTTGCTGGGGGCCCTGGTCATGGCCCCCTTCAGCAAATATTGTTTGGGACAAGCCCAAGGGAACAAAAAGTTCAGTGAACTGATAGGATTAAACCACACGTTTGTCTTTGCCATTCAATGAGAGTCTGGTCCCCATTAGGTCATCTGTATAGTTCATTTTAATTTGGACCACCCTCAGGTCATGTCAACCAATGGAATTGAATGATGCTAACCAATTAGTTGAAAGCATAGATATAAATGAATTTTTCCTTTAAAATAATAAAAAGCATCTACCTAAAACCATCAACAGGCATTATTTGTAATGGGGATAAGCTTAGGAGCCTTCTCAGTAAGATCAGGAGTGAAACAAAGATATCCATTATCACCAATATTACTCATTATTGCATTAGAAATTCTGGCAATAGCAATAAGAGAAAAAAAAAGAAATTGAAGGAATCAGCATGGACAATGAGATAATAAAACTATCTCTTTTTGAAGATAATATAATATATATTTGGAAAATCCTAGAGGTTCAACTAAAACACTAGTAGAAACAATAATTTCAGCAAAGTAGCAGGATATAAAAGAAACCCACATAAATCATCAGTATTTCTATATATCACCAATAAAATCCTGTAAGAAGAGATAGTAAGAAATACCTCATTTAAAATAGCTATAGATAGCATTAAGTACCCAGATACTTACCCAAAATAACTGGGCAAATAACTTGCCAAGACAAACCCAGAAACTCCATGAATATAATTATAAAACACTTTTAATCCAAATAAAAGTCAAATTTAAATAATTGGAGAAATATGAATTGTTTATGGGTAAGCAGAGCAAAGATAATAAAAATGACAATTTTGCCTAAACTAATCATTTATTCAATGCTGTCCCAGTTACATTACCAAAAAAATTATTTTATTGAGCTAGAAAAAATAATAACAAAATTCATTTGGAAAAATAAAAGGTCAGGAATATCAAAGAAATTAATGAAAAAAACATAAAGGAAGGAGGGTTAGTAGTACCAGATGTTAAACTGTATTATAAGGCAGTAATTATCAAAACTGTCTTATACTGGGTAAGAAATAGAAAAGTAGATTAGTGGAACAGACAAAACATATAATACATAGTAGTAAATTATTATAATAACCTTGTGTTTGACAAATATAGAGATTTATGTTTATGAGATAGGAATTAACTATTTGGCAAAAATTATTGGGGACACTGGAAAGCAGTGTGGCAGAAATTGGGTTTAGACCAATATCTTAAAATCATTTACCAAGGTATAGTCAAAATGATACATAGCCTAGACATAAAGGAAAATATAAGTAAATTAGAAGAACATGGAATTTATTATGTATCAGACATGAATAAGAGAAGAATTAATGAATAAAGAGGTAGAGAGCACTGTGAGATGTAAAATAAATAATTTAAATTACATTAAATTTAAAAGCTTTTGTATAAATAAAATCAATGTAGCCCAGATTGGAAAGAAAACAGAAAATTGGAGGGGGGGCGAATTTTATAGACAATAGCTTGTATAAAAGTCTCATGTCTCAAATATATAAAGAACTTTGTTCAGATTTTTAAGACTATGAGTTATCCCCCCAATTGATAAATGGCCAAAGGACATGAACAAGCAGTTTTTCTAGGAAGAAACAAAGCTACATATAGTCATATAAAAAATGCTCTGTCATTATTGATTAGATAAATGCAAATTAAAACAACTTTGAGATCATCTCACATTTATCAGATTGACTAAAATGATAGAAGGGGGAAATAACAATTGTTGGAAGGGATGTGAAAACCTGGGACACTAATACACCATTGGTGGAACTGTGAACTGATCCAACCATTTTGGAGAACAATCTGGAATTATGCCCAAAAAATTATAAAACTGTGTATACTCTTTGACCCGGCAATACCACTATTAGGTCTATATCCCATGGTGACCAGGGAAAAGAAAAAGAATGTATATGTCCTATATTATTTATAGCAATTCTCTTTGTGGTGTCAAAGAACTGAAAATTGAAGGGATGCCCATCAGTTGAGGAATGGCTAAACAAGTTGTGGTATATGATTGTGATGGAAAACTACTGTGCTGTAAGAAATGATGAGCAGGTTGATTTTAGAAAAACATTAAAAGATATGCAATGAAATAATGAAGAGTGAAATGAGCAGAACCAAGACATATACAGTAACAACAATATTGTTAGAAGAATAACTGGGAATGACTGTTATCCTAAGTATCGTAAATACTCAAATCATTTATAAAGGACCTATTAAAGGAAAATGCTATCTACCTCCAGAGAAAGAACTGATAAATGGAAGTAAACATAGTAGGACTTTACATATATGTGTGTGTTTATATGTGTGTATGCATTTACATATATACATATACATACACATATATTTGTGTATATATACGCATGTGTATATACATGTATGTATATATGCGTGTGCGTGTGTGTGTATATGAGATCTGTGTCAAATGATGCCCTTTTCTAGTGTGGGTTGGGCGAGAAGGAATAAGGGAAAGAGACAGTTTGAAACTTAAAATGTAGCCAAACAGGGCAGCTAGATGGTGCAGTGGATAGAGTACTGGCCCTGGATTCAGGAGGACCTGAGTTCAAATCCAGCCTCAGACACTTATCACTTACTAGTTGTGTGACCCTGGGCAAGTCACTTAACCCCAACTGCCCTGCCCCCCCCAAATGTAGCCAAACAATAAAATTTTTTTAAAAGTAAGCACTTTAGAATCACGTGATCCTCATAATAACCCTGGGAGGTGGATGCTATTATTTCATTTTCCCCTTTACAGATAAGAAAACTGAGGTAAACAGAGGTAAAGTCATACAGCTAATAAATTTCCAAGACCTGAGTTTATGACTCAGGTCTTTCTGATCCATGCATTTCCTAGCATTTCTTTCTGCCTTAGTGCCAAATAACAATTTTTTATTGCAAGTTCTGCTCCACCACTGAATGTGGTACTGAACCATATATCTTTTTTGTTTTGTTTTTCAGTAATTTCCATATATATGATTAGCACTAAATGGGTGAATTTTTGAGAGTTATGTTGACTCAGTGACCTATTGTTCCCAGCCCTGCTTGTTGAAGAGGCTTTGTTGGGGAAGATGTCACCTAGTCTGCAGCTTTTGTATTACCTGCATTCAGCACATATCCCTATCTGTTAAATATAATGTATCTGCTGCCTTGGGGAGAAAGTGAGATGCAATGATATTCAGTCATTTCAGTCATATCCTACTCTTTGTGACCTCACTTGGGGTTTTCTTGGAAAAGATCCTAGAGTGGTTTGTCATTTCCTTCTCTAGCTCATTTTACAGATGAGCAAACTGAGGCAAACAGGGTTAGTTGACTGCTCCGGGGTCACACAGCTAGTATCTGAGGCCACATTTGAACTCAGGTCTCCCTGATTTCAGTTCTGATGCCCTATCCTCTGTGCCATTTAGCTGCTCCTGAGATGCAATGACCCATCCCCTTTTGCTGACATAGACCTATCTGAACTGTCTTTATCTCATTACAAAAGTTATCAATAAAATCTGGCTCCATCTTGAATCCCTTACCAATATCCAGTGATCAGCCCAAATATTTGTTATTAATTTTTTATATTTTAATAAACTCCTTTTAATTATCTTTTTCCTGAGTTTTCTTCATTAATCAGGGCAAAAGTCCAAAAAAAAGAATTTTCCTTTTAACACCTCATAATTACTAGCTACATGATTCCTTTCTGAGCCTCAGTTTCTTTATCTATAAAATGAGACCATTAGATAAGATGCTCTTTAAGTTCTCTTATGGCAGAGGTATCTAGTATGAACCAGATTAAAATACAATTGGGAAATGGTTAACAAAAATTTAAAAGTGACATAGATAATAATCTTCATTTAACTCGATGATAGTCATTCAATCATTAATCATCCAGTGATAATGTTCATTTAATTTATGGTTTTCTAAGTCAATAGGCAGCCCTCAAGAATTCATTTCTCTTTGAGTTTAACACTACTGCCTTACAGATCTGAATCCTCTGGTGTTCTAAGCATGCCTGCACCCTAAGTTATTAACCTGAACAGTGCATAAGGCCATAGTGAAGAATGCCTCTAACAGCATCTGTGGCAAGTGACCAAAGATAGAAGCTGACCCATCATTAAATGCCAACTTTCGAGAATCACCAAATGTACAAGCTGCAAGAGAAATTGATGATCTTCTAGTCATGGGATCTTAAGATCATCAATTTGGAACTGGAAGGGACCTTCAGGGCCTTCTCTTTGAATCTACTAATTTTACAGATGAGAAAACTAAGGCCCAAAGAGGGGCAGTGACTTGTCCAGCTCACAAACCCCAAGGAAGTGGCTGAACTGAGATTCCTATGTTGGCCTTTTGATTCCAGCATCAGTCAAGATGCTTTCTACACCAACTCACTACCTCCCCAGTCTCTGCCCCATATTCCCAAATGGTCATCACTATGAAACTCTCTAGATGTTTAGCTGTGTTTCTTATGACCTAGTTGCAATGAGTGATGTTTCTGGAATCAAGCTGAAATGAAATCTTAGCAAGTTGTATTGGAGGCTTAGACTTTACTTAAGCTGAAAATCTTGGTCCTGAGGCTGGTAAGGTACCGGGGATCACTTTCACTTTAACAGATATGATTCACTGGGAACCTCAGACTTATTGGAAATTTCATTCTACATTCAGATGATTCTAATTTTATGACTGGAAATTTTCCATCCATGAAGACAAGTCTCTAATTAGTGTCGACTTTGCTAGGGTACTTTAGACAAATCCTCAGCCTATGGCTTAAATCTTTTCATGACTTGCTTCATCTGGAAGTGCTCGATAGCTGTCTTGACCTATAAAACTAATGATAAACAGACTAATCTCTCTGTGAGAGAGCTGGCTGAGGTGTGCCCATGAGATCCTCATGTCTGGAGCAGGACAGGATCCTAGAAATCACCTAGCCCAAGTCCTGATTGTCCAGAGGAGGATACAGAGGCCTGAAAGAGGGAAAGGGACTTGCTTGCCCAGCCTCTTACAGGGGTACAAACAGTACCAGAACTCAAACCATGGTCATGTGACTCCAAGCTCAGGGCCCTTTCCACTGCACTGCCCATGTTTGTTAAGGACCAGAGATGTGGAATGGGATTAAACAGTACTAAGTGTGAGCTCTTGGAAATCCACAACCATGTGATAAGGAGATGGAAGATTTCCAAAGCCTTCATTTTCCTTTGCAGAGAGGGAAAAATGCTTTAACGTTATATACTCAAACACTCTAACCTGATCTCCTGTTTGAACAGAGATTGGAAAATTAGATTTAACCACCAGAGAATGACACAGCCAATATCACAAGCAATTTGTGACATTCAGCTCTGGTGCTTCCCCTTACCTCCATTTTTAGAAAATATAGACTGTAATGATGAGAGAAACTTACTAAATGGATATTTTTCAATTCATTTCAATTCATGTTTATATACATTTGAGCTTCTTTTCCAAATAATTATTGTTGTACCTTTAAAAATTCTGCCATATTTCAGAGTTTCCTAGCATCTCATAGGATTTAAAGCTACAGGGGACCCTAGAGATAATCTAGTCTTTTATTTTACAGTTGAGGAAACTGAGACCCAGAGAGTTTAAGCAACAAAGGACTTACCCAAGGTCACACAGGTAGTAAGTTGTAGATCTGGGATTCAAACCCAGGTCATCCAATTTCAAACCCAGTGCTCTTGCTGCTGGAAGGCACCCTAGAGTCAGATTATTTCCAACAAGTATTATCTGCATTAAATTCCCTTCTCTAATTGTGAATACTTGAGACTCAGCTATACTTTACGTTAAAAATAAAATGTCTTTTTCTAATCAGTCATCACTGAAAGAACAGAATGTAAAAGAAATCTTTTTTTAAACCCTGGGAATAGAATTTTCCTTTTCTCATAAAAAAAAACAAATTAGTTCACTCATTAAAAGATGAGAATGAAAATCAACTTGATAAAATCTTCATAAAACTAAAAATATAACAGTTTTTACTTCCCTATGAGAATTACCTATGCTTGAGTTCAGTAACTGCTGTACCTCCAGTGCTTGGCTGCATGCCATAGTGGAAAGAGCAATTAGCCTGAGTCCAAGGTGATGGATTCTGATTCCGCCAGGTTCTGCTGCTTCCTATCTATGTCCTAGAATCCTAGATCTTAGAATTAGAAGGGGCCTTAGAAGTACAGCCCCGGGGCAGCTAGGTGGCACAGTGGATAAAGCACCGGCCCTGGATCCAGGGGTACCTGAGTTCAAATCCGGCCTCAGACACTTGACACTTACTAGCTGTGTGACCCTGGGCAAGTCACTTAACCCCCATTGCCCCTCAAAAAAAAAGAAGTGCAGCCCCTCATTGATAGTTGAAGGGACCTAGACAAAGTTATATGGCTAACAAGTGTCAGGACTGAGATTTGAACCAAGGTTTTCTAACTCCAAATCCAACATCTTTCCACTATATTATGCTGTCTGATAAATGACTCAACTTCTCTCTAGGCCTCCATTGCCCCATTTGCAAAATAAGATAGTTGGACTAGATAATTTCTGAGGTCCCTTCTAACGCTAAGTATTATGACCCAATATAACTGGAAAAATAATGGCTTATATGTAAAATGGATTGTAGTTTGATACAGATTGGCTTGTCATATGACATGGTCCTGAAGTAGTTCACATGCAGTTTGGGAAATTTCTGCAGCATTCTGCATTGTCCAGGGCTTCCAGGAGAAATGGCAAAACTGGTCCCTATGTGCAGAGAGGATGCAGGCACTCAAAAGTTCTGAGAATCTTGCAAATAAATCTGTTTTAGATATCTTTATCACTCCTAACCACATGATCATCTTAGCTGGAAGCCTTCCCTTGTGAACTACAGACCTTTGTGGGGAAACAAGGCAGCCACAGCAGAGACAACACACAGCAGCTGTAGTTCTGGGAAATGTTTGGAACCATAACAGGAACATCTAGGATTTAGATATGCCTCAGACTGCAATTCACAGAAGTTGGAACAGACCTCTGGGGTAACCTGGTCTAATTCATACCTGCAAAGCAATTGATCTACTTCATCTCCCATCTGTGGTCATCTCCTGTAGCAGCTTGTTCCATTCCTGGAGAGCTCCAATTATTAGGAAGTCTTTCCCTTACATCGAGACAAAATCTGCCTCTTCAACACTTCTCTGCATTTCTCCTAGTTCTGTCCTCTGGGACCAAACAGAAAAGTCGTCTTCCCTATGATAGATCTTAAATGCTGAAGAGAACTATCATGTTGCCACAAAGTCTTGTCTTCTTCAAGCTGAACAACCCAGTTCAGACAAACACCACATGGAGAAAGTAATTCAAGAAAATGGCATCTTCATAGTGAAGTGAGAAGAACCAGAACACTGTACATAGTAACAGCAATATTGTACAGTGATCAACTGTGAAAGATTTAGCTATTCTGATCAATACAATGATCCAAGACAATTCCAAAGGACTTATTATGAAAAATGCTACCTCCAGAGAAGGAACTGAGTACTGATTAAACAGATTAAAGCATAGTTTTTTTATTTTCTTTTTTAAATTGCTTTATGGAAATAGTTAATATGGAAATATTTTGCATAATTTCAAATGTATAATTGATATTACATATCTTGCTTCCTCAATGAGTGAGGGAGGAAAGAGGGAGAATTCAGAACTCAAATTTTTAAAATTAATGTTAAAAATAAATGAATCATAAATTTTTAATTGAGAGGGGAGAAAATGGCATCTCTCAAGATGAGTTATCTCTCACAAATATTTATCACAAAACTGTGATAAGGAAACCTTAAAGATGGGGTGAAAACCATCTTGCAAAAGTTTCCACCAAATTCACTATATAGTCATGGTTGACATACACATTAAAATCCTGGCCAACCCCGATTACAACAGAAAGCATAATAGCCTAGAGATTTACCTAATGCAAGTCCCAGCTCATTTATTCTGTGGGCCACCTCCCCCCATTCTTTATCTGTCTTCAGACCCTTAACCAATAATAGGAAACTGAGTATCAGAAAAGTAAATTGGTCACTGGTCACCCAAGCTAAGTGTCAGAACCAGGACTAATATAACAGTTCAACTGATGGAGAGTTAACAGAGGTCACAGCGTCTAGTCAAAAGTATACTGGACTTGGTGTCAGAAGATCTGGTTGGAGGGGTAGGCTCTGCTACTTAGAAACTGTGATGGGGGGGGGGCAAGTCATTTCTACCTCTGGGCCTGAGTTTCCTCCGCTGTCAAATGAAAGAATTAAAAGGAAACATGAGAGGATTTGTATGAAGTGATGCAGAGCCAAGAAAGCAGAAACCAAGAGAACAACATGCAAAATTGCTATCCAGCTCTTTAAGGTTTACAAAGTACTTCACATGCATTATCCCATGTAATCATCACAACCCTTTAAGGTCAGTGCTATTAATAATCTTAATTTTACAGATGAAGGAAAGGAAGCTAAGGGAGGTCAGGGGACTTGCTAAGAAAGTGTCTGGGGCAGGATTTGAACTCAGTTCTTCTTGACTCCAAGTATAGCTCTCCATCCACTGTGTCATCTAGCCACCTAACAAAAGTGACTACAATACTAAAAAAACAACAACTCAGATTATTTGCAGTTGAATAATCTTGGTTCCAAAGAAACAAATGAATGATATGCATCCTTCTTCTCAACCAACTTAGTTGCTTTATTGGTCAGTTTTGTTTTGACTTTTTTTTCTTTATTATAAGGAAGGATTTGAGGAAGGGGTAGAGAGGCAGTGAGAAAATTGAGAAATGACCTTAAGTTCAAAACAAATATGCATGATTGTTTTTTTGGTGAGGCAATTGGGGTTAAGTGACTTGCCTAGGGTCACACAGCTAGTAAGTGTTAAGTGTCTGAGGCAGGATTTGAACTCAGGTACTCCTGAATCCAGAGCTGGTGCACTTTCTACTGCACCACCTACCTGCCCCAAAATATGCATGATTTTAATAGGGAAAAATAATAAAATGAAAAAAGTAGACTATATGGTCCCTGGACTCCCCTTTAGCCCTGACAGTCTGTGTTCTAGTGGTTCTAACCCATGCCCTGACTCTTGCAAACACCTGCTTTTTGTCACAGGAAAACCTGGCTGAGAGTGTGGCTTTTTTGTTGTTGTTGTTGAGTCGTTTCAGTCATGACCAACTCTCTGTGACCCCACTTGGAGTTTTCTTGTGCAAACCATCCCCACTCCCACCAGAGACAGAGTTCAGACTACACATTCTGTTAAATGGTAATGAACTAAAAAAAGTTAAAAAGAAAAATGGTAATGAACTGACCTCAGCTCAAGTCCCAGCTCTGATAAGTACCTGCTGTGAGGCCCTGGGCATGTGGCTTAGGCTCTCAGGTTCCCCTTCTTTAAAATAAATAGAATCTGTATACTATCTATCTCAGGGGGAAGTTGTAGGAAAAAACCAAGCAATTTTTAAAGTAGTATTGGGTTGTAAAAAAGACCAAAAAAATAATAAAAGAATGAGATGCTCTATAATAAGCACAGGTAACTGTGTCAGGACTGTCCAGGAGGGAAAATACAGCTAAGCAAGAGGCTTAAATATGTACTGCAGAGGTAGGTAGGCAGGGTCAAAACCAGGAAGCTGTCACAGAATTAATCAACAAAAATTTATTAAGTGCTTACTATGAACCAGGCACTCTGCTAAGCACAGGGGTTAAAAAGAAAAGCAAAAACATCCTTACCCTCCAGGAGTAAATAACTAGATACAAAATAAATACAGAGTAGATGGAAGATTGCCTTAGAGAGGAAGGCTTTAACAGCTAGAGGGACCTCAAAAGGCCAGGTGCTGGAAAGCAAAAGCTGAGGCTTAAAGGAAGTCAGGGATTGTAAGAGGCATTGTTATTGTTTGTCCTTCCTTCTGGAAGAGGAGCATGACATTGAGAGGTGATGTCATGACTTGCACTGAATTGGATTTAAGTGAGGGAAGGCAGTGCAAGGTCACCAACCTTACTCTCCTCCAGAGCCATCTGGGTCTAGTGGTAAGATATATATCAGGAAGACTGGAGATGGCCCTGAATGTTTAGGACAATTGGAGTTAAGTGACTTGCCCAGGGTCACACAGCTAGTAAGTGTCTGAGGTGAGATTTGAACTCAGGTTCTCTTGACTCCAGGGCCAGCATTCTATCCACTAGCTGCCCCTTGTAAGAGGCATACTTAAAAGAGGAGTGCATTCCTGTCATGATGCAAAGGCAAGGGGAAGAGAGCATTGTGTGGTCCAATTTAGATGGACCTTCAAATGCATGAGGGAAGCTAATGTGTAAGAAGACTCTTGGTCGTGAAGAACTTTAAAGGTCAAAACAAAGGACTTTATATTTTATCCTATCAGTGATAGGAAGCCACTAGTCTTTATTGAGTGGGGAGGTTGGGAAAGGGTTGGCATGATCAAACCAATGCTTGGGGAAATTCACTTTGGTAATTGAGTGGAAGATGGATTAGAGTGGGGAGGGAGGAGTCCAATTAGAACATTGTTGTAATTGTCTGAACAAGAAATGATGATTTGCCTGAATTAGGATGGTGGTTGTGTAAGTAGAATAAGGGGGTTGAATTCCAGAAATGTTATGGAAATAAAATTGACAAGATTTGGAAAGTGATTGGGACATTTGAGGTGAGAGTAAATAAATTAAGTAACATTGTCATCTTTATTAGATTGAATCACCTATCCATAAGCATTTTTTTTTTGGTGAGGCAACTGGAGTTAAGTGACTTGCCCAGGGTCACACAGCTAGTAAGTGTTAAGTGTCTGAGTCTGGATTTGAACTCGGGTCCTCCTGACTCCAGGGCCTGTGCTCTATCCACTGTGCCACCTAGCTGCCCCTATATCCATAAGCATTTAATATTTCTCCAATTACTTAGATTTGTGTCCATATAGTTTGTGTGTGTCTTGCAGGTAGACTTTCCAATTATTTTATGTTATCTGAAGTTATTTTAAATAGAATTTCTCTTTATCTTTCTGATGGATTTTGTTGGTAACATACAGAATGCTGGTTATTTGAGTGGATTTATTTTATATCCTACAACTTTGCTGAAATTGTTGTTTCAATTCATTTTTTAGTTGACTCTGTAGGGTACTTTAAGTAATTCCCCTTATCATCTAGAAAAAGTGATAATTCTGTATCCTCCTTGCCTATGCTTATTTCTTCAATTTCTTTTTCTTGTCATTGCTATAGCTAACATTCTAGCTCTATACTGAATAGTAATGATGATAATGGAAATCCTTGCTTTACCCCTTGGTTTTAATGAAAAAGCCTCTAGCTTATGCCCATTATAGATAATGCTGGCTCTTGGTTTTAGATAGATACTACTTATCATTTTAAGGAAAGCTCTGTTTATTCTTATTATGTCAGAAACTTTTTTCTACATCTATTAGTATATTATTATTTTTCTTGTTTTGTTATTAATATGGTCAGTTATGTATATAGTTTTCCTAGTATCAAATAAATTCTGTATTTCTTGTATAAATCCAGCTTGGTCATAATGAATAATCTTTGTGATATGTGACTATGATCTCCTTGATAATATTTTATTTTAAAATTTTACATTAATATTCATTAGGAATATGGTCTAATACCTTACTATGTTGTAAACTGTATGAAAGCAGGGACTGTTTAGCTCAGTTTTATGTCACTGGAGTACCTAACACATTGCTCTATATACAACAAATGCTAGATCATTTTTAAAAAGGAATATCGGTCTATGGTTTTCTTTCTCTATTTTGATTTGCCCTGGTTTGGCTTTCAAGGCTATTATTTCTGTCGCAGTAGAAGTTTGGTAGGACTACTTTTCCTATCTTTTCAAACAGATTAGACAGTATTAGAACTAATATTTTAAGTGTTTGGTAGGATTCACCAGTAAATCTATCTGATTCTGGGGGGATTTTCCCCCTTTGGAAATTCATTTTTTGGCTTCTTCAATTTCTTTTTTGTAAGATAACATTATTTAAGAACTCTATTTCCTGTTTTCTTAATCTAGGTAATTGATATTTTTATAAATATTTATCCATTTTATTTAGCTTATCAATTTTATTGATATATAGTTGAAAGAAATAGTTCCCAGTAATTTCTTTTATTTCACCTTCATTACTTGTGAATTTCTTTTTGATTGTTGACATTCAATATGGTTTTCTTGTCTTTTATTTAATCACATTAGCTAATGGCTTCTCTATGTAATTGAGTTGGTTCCCCCCCCCCCCAAAAAAAAGCCGTTTCTACTTTTATTTTTAGTTCAGTTTTAAAATTTAATTTGGTTCATCTATCCTTTGATTTGTAGGATTCCTGTTTTGGGTAATAATTTTTTTTTAATTTGTTGATTTTTCTAGAGTTTTTGTTCCATGTCCATTTTGTTAATCTGCTATTTCTCTTTTATTGATACAAGTGTTTAGAGTTTGACTTCATCTCATAAAGTTTTCTATGTTGGCTCATTATTGTCATTATAAGTGACTTGCCCAAGGTCACACAGCCAGTGTCAAGTGTCTGAATCCAGATTTGAACTCAGGTCCTCCTGAATCCAGGGCCAGTGCTTTATCCACTGCACCACCTAGCTGCCCCTCACTCCTTTATAATTATGAATGGCAAACTATATGTGATAATTATTTTGGCTTCTCAGTGTTTTAATTCCTTCTTTCTGACTTTCTTTTATTTGACCTGGGAGCTCCAGATTTTGTTTATACTAGTCCTTGGTATTTTCATTTTGGTGCTTATTTCAGGAGGTGACTAATGGATTCTTTCGATTTCTGCTACTGTGGGTTTCAACTCTACCATTATCATTATCATCATTCCTTTCCCCCTATGCAGTTTTCTTTTAAGATTTTTTCAAATATGATATCTAGGCTCTTTTCTGGTAATGGCTTTTAATAGTTTAATAATTCTTAAATTCTCTCTCCTCAATCTGTTTCCTAGGTCAGTTGTTTTAGCTATGAGATATCACCTCATATTTTCTTCTGTTTTTTCACTCTTGACTTTTTTGATATTTCATGGAGACATTAGCTTCTATTTGGTCAATTCTAATTTTCAGGAAATTATTCCAAACTATTCTCTTTTCATGTTTATGGAAAACATTCCAGAGCTCTCATTTCCCATTTTTTCCTCTTGGTTTTTAAAATAATTTTTAGCTCTTTTAAAAAAAAACACTCTTGCTTTATCTCTGCCTTGAATTCTGGTTGGAATTATGCCTCAGATGCATTTTCCTTTTAGTCTAGGCTTGGCACGAAGGGCCACCTTTTCCTCAGAAAGAGGGGTAAAGGAGAAGATTGATAAAAATGTAAAAGTATTGTTAGGTTTGGAGTGAGGGGAAAGGACACTCATGGTGGATTCTTCTGTTTTCCCAGTAAAGTTTAAAGTGAGGACATCTGCTCACAGGTAGATGTTAGAGGTAGTCTTTTCGGTTGGAGGAAAGAAAAGCAATGGCTGAGGGGAATAGGGCAGATTTGCTCAAGAAAGAATAACAGTTTTGTTCTGTAGCAGTGAGCGCTCTTTTGAGATTAGATAACATGAATCTGTACCAGACTCAGCAGAGTTCTGTGGCTTCCTTCAACATGCTCAGATCTGTAATATTAGTAGGAAAAGAAGAGTAATAATACAGGGCTGGGGATTATCAAACCATGAATACATATAGGACAAGGGAGGAAGGCTATTAAGAGTGTATAACTGTCTAGTTGAAGTGGTCAACTAAAAGGTCGAGACTGAAGAGAAGAAAATTAGTTCAGAGCAGAAATGATGAACCCCAGAGAAAAGGGAAGGATAGAGAGACTTCAGCCAGTAATGGGGAGGAAGAATAAATTTAAGAGTCATAAGGCAGGGGGAAAGGTTAATCAGTCAATAAACGGTTATTAAGTACTTAACTATGTTCTAGGCACTATGCTAAGCGCTAGGGATGCAAAGAAAGTCAAAAGACAGTCCCTGCTCTCTCACAGTCTAATTGTCAAAACAATGTGTAAAAAACTATATACAGGCAAACCCTATACAGGATAAATTTGAGATACTTAACAGAGGGAAGGCACTGGTATTAAGGGGAATTGGCTTCTTATAGAAGGTGGGATTTTAGCTGGGATTTGAAGGAAGCCAGGAGGCAGAGATAAGAAGGGAGAGAAATACAGGCATGGGGAACAGCTAGTGAAAATGCAGATGAGGGACATGAGTCCTGTTCTTGTTCGAGGAAAAGCAAGGAGGCAGAGAAAAAGGAATAACCTAGAGACCAGTAGATCACAGCAACAAGAATCTAAACTGAATCATATAGATAGATGGAGCGAGCCTCAAATAAGGAAACATTGTGACTAATGGTGGCATAACATTTAGAAATGTCAGACGGGGAACTCTCACTCACTGTGTTTAGGGTCATGAGAGAAGAATCACTCTCTACTATGAAGGGTGGCAAATGAAGCAATGTCTTCTAGAAAGAACCAGGTTTCCATGAGTTAAAGCAGATAGAAACAGTATGAAAAGAACAGGTCATGGATGAGGTAATAATTAAGCGAGGGTTTAAGGGTTCACAATGGAAAAGAAGGTCAGAGAAGGAAAGGGCCTAGGAAGTTATAGAATTGATCTAGGTAGTGACAAAAGTATGGGGAAAGGTAGCCAAAGTGGGGAGGGCTTCCATTCCCTGGAAACATAGATTCTGAATCACTGGGATTGGGGGAGCAGATGGTAGAAATGTGCTAGCCACAAGTACCAGTTGGTTAGAGACTAAATGATGGAGGACAGCCAAGGTGGTGTAGTGGATAGAGTGCCAGGATTGAAGATTTATCTTCCTGAGTTCAAATCTGGTCTCAGACACTTACTAGCTGTGTGACCCTGGAAAAGTCACTTAACCCTGTTTGCCTCAGTTTCCTCATCTATAAAATGAACTAGAGAAGGAAATCGCAAACCATTCCAGTATCTTTGCCAAGAAACCCCCAAATGGGGTCAAAAGTGAGTTGGACATGACTGAAAAACGACTGAACAACAAAATTCAGTTATGGGAGTTAGATTTTAGGAAGGACTTTAACAAATATGAAAGCAACCAAGGAGAGTGACCAGGAGACTATACTATACATGGCAAAGGACCACATGAAGGAATGGGGAATGTTCAGCCTGGAAGAGAGTAGAAGAGACTAGCAACAGGCACATTTAAGCCTGATATAAGGCAAATCTTCCCAACAATTAGAGCCGTCCAAAAGTGAAATAGGATGCCTTGTAAACTAGTGAGCTTCCCATTGCTGGCGATCTGCAAGTAGAGAATAGTTTGCCACTTGCCAGAATACTTGTCCAGTGGATACATGTTGGACTAAATGCTAGGTGGTCCCTTCCCACTTGAGATTCTGTGATTCTGTGCATGCTAAGTGGAGTAAAAGCAAGAGCTTGCAGCTCTGGGATTTGCAGGCTTCTCTCAAGCAGTGGAGAGGAAACTAATTCAGTGATTAATTTCCTTCCAGTGAAAATGATTAGTTTTTCTCCATCTGTTTTCAGCTTCTACAAACTGCTCTGATCTTTCTTCCATTTCTCCTTATTTCCTGTGCCCCAATTTTCAATTAGAAATATGCTAATCTGTTTCACTGGGCCTCTGGTTGTGATGTGTAAGTGACTAACAATTTGAACTCTATTCTTAGATCCTAGTCACAACAGCAGTTCTGAATTTCACAATGTAATTTCAAGAAGTGTGAAAGTCTCCTCCCCCAGCTATTTTTCCCAAATCTGTAAAAAGTCACAAGTCCCTATTCTGTTTGAACTGTTTGAAAAATAATTCACCTGGGAAGGCTGTGACATTATACAGAGATCACACCATAGGTTTTGAATGGGAAGTAAAAGAGTGAAGAACAGTCTGTTTCAGGCTTTTAAGAAGGAGATGACCACATAGATGGGCATGTGCTTTCGTTAGGGTTACAAGAGCCAAGCATTTGGCCATCATAGTACACAATCACAAGTTCTACAAGTCTGAACATGCTGACTAACTATAACTGTAACAAAAAAATGATAGATTTAAAATCACATGCATATTTCATTTTTCATATGTTATAACTGATTAACTATAGCAGGTAGTTAATAATAACTAAATAAAGCAATCAGAGCATAGATGATTTATTGGATAGGCATTGAAAAGAATGGGTCAGTGGACTCCCCGGTTAGTCCAAAGACCCTGAATACAGAATAAAGTTGATTTTTATACCCAAAAAACAATCAAATAAGATCAAAAAGTCTAATTAATTATGACAAAAACAATTAACCAGGAAATAAACTAGGGATACAAACTTAAGTCATCTAATTTCTAATTGGAGGAAAGTTTAGGGGCTTTCCAAGTTTGGAGGGGGAAAGAGTAAATTTCAGTCCTGTTGGGAGGGGGACAAGTAAGTTTCAGGGTACTCTCTTCATAAAATGAAAATATGTTGATTAATTACATCCACCTGCATGTATGAAACAATAGATGCCTTATGTAATTGAGTTTCCCATGGATGAATACCAGAAAAACAGCAAGATGGAGGAGAATACGTGTGGCAGCACAAGATGGGGTCAGTATTCAAAGATGGAATCTGATTGGTCCTTCTGGTTTTCATGCTAAACTAACTGCATTTTATACATGGTCTCATACTTGGTCCTCATTATCATAACCATGAAAGAGATCAGGAGGAGCAGATTTGAGTCTCAATATTAAGTCTACTTAGTAGCAGTATGATCTTGGGACAGTCACAATACCTCTCAGCCCAGTTTCCTCCTTTTTACAAAATGGTAATAGTATAAAAATATCACTCTCTCTCTCTCTCATGAAAATCAGCATAGAGATAGCAGACTCCCTTGAAATTGGGAAGACCTGAGTTCAAGTCCTGGCTCTTACTTGTAACAATATGACCATGGTCAAGTCACTTAATACCTTAGTGTGCCCCAAGCATTGATCTGCATTACTAGAAGGAATTTTCACATGGAAGGAGCCCCTTTGTTGAGGAAATAAGCAATCTGGATATCTCTTCCTACCTCAAAACAAAACAAAACTTAAACCTATCTTACAGAGTTGCTGTGGGGAAAGTGATTTGTAAACTGTAAAGTACTATATAATTCTATAACTCAATCAACAGGTACCTGTGATATGTCAGGCAATGTGCTTGGACTTAAGGATACAAAGCCAGAAATTAAATAGTCCCTGCCCTCAAGGAGCTTACATTCTATGGGAGGTAACAGCATGTTCACATGTAAGTTAATAATGGATTTATAGGGGGCAGCTAGATGGCGCAGTGGATAAAGCACCAGCCCTGGATTCAGGAGGACCTGAGTTCAAATCCGGACTCAGACACTTGCTAGCTGTGTGACCCTGGGCAAGTCACTTAACCCTCATTGCCCTGTAAAAAAAAAAACAAAACAGAAACAATAAGGGATTTATAAACAAAAATAAATACATTATGATCTGAGAGAAGAGTATTAACAACTGAGAGAATCAAGAAAAGCTTCCCATTGTGTCTTTCTCTGCCCCCTTCTGATGAAGAGTATAATCTAATTCAAAGCTAAACTGGGTTGCATGGGGGTCACAAAAAAGAAGACAACAGTAAAAGGTTATGTATACCTATTTTATATAGCTATATAACTGGTGTTAAGTAAAAATTTCTCAGATGAAAAGGAGTCACGAGTGGGAAAAGTTTAAGAAACCCTGATCTATTCACCAACTGATCTGTTTTTTGAAGATGAAGATCTTGCTTGAATGACCTATTCTAGCCTTTCTCATTCCCAAACTAGATTTTGACTACATTCTTGCTTAATGTCCCCACAACACTATGTGCAATGCTATCCCCTAAAGTCCTTCTCTGTTGCCTTGTTGTAAAATGGAGGTGACCTTGAAGTCTCTTCTAAGGGAATATAAGCTCTGTAGATCCCACCAAGTGGGGAAGACTTTTAGTACAGGCCTGGTAATCCACTATATGTCAAAGGAGAACTAGCCTGACTCAAAACAAAAGCTCATCACCAAAAGGAAGTATAAGTCTGACCACAGCAGCTCATGAAGACTTTCCCCTAAGGTGTAGTGGGGCTACATGCAGCCTGCATCAGTGGAGAAAGTGTCCATACTCATGAAAAAGACATCACTCCTGGAAGTACTGAAATGTCTGCTAGGCCAGAAGAATACATGTATGTGATTGTGAGTTGTTGTTATGATTAGTAACAATAGTTTCCTAAGATCTTAGGATTTATGAGAAAGACTTTAAAGATCATTTAGTTCAGCTGCCTAATTTTACAGAGGAAGGAACTACCATGTGATGATGTGTTCGAGCTTAGAAAACCTGTTCTAACATTATGTCCTATAAACCATATGATACCGATTTTAAATCCCAAACTCTCACTTATTACTGAAGGATTCAATGGCAACAAAAATATTAACTCTCACTTATATAACAAGCTAATAGTGCCTTCCTTACAAAAGGGATGTGAAATAGGCAAGTATTATTACCCCATGTACCTGTAAGATGAAATGGCAATCTGGGGTTACCTACAATGTAAAAAGTATAAAAAAGGGAGTGCGAAAAATTTTTACAAGTATGCAAAATCAAGCAACCTTGATTCTGATGATCATTAGGACCCTAGACTATTAGTCAGCTAATTCTACCATCTTTGTTATATCCTAGATTCTTATTGAGGAGTATAGTTCATTTAGTGTCTAGCTTGGCCCTCATACTTATTTCTTCCTCTGTCTTCTCTTTGTTTGGCTTCATTTTTCAATCTTCTCTCAATATCATAATTTAAACTTGTAGTTTAAATTAGATGAATAAATAGTAAACATTATTGACATGTAATATAGGCTACACGGTCCATTTGATCTCCATATTCAGCCATTCTGAACCAGAAAACCCTTTTATACTGGAAAACCCTTTCATAAATAAATAAATAAGTGTGTATGCATATATATATATATATACGTATATGTGTTTGTGTATATGTATCAATGTATGTGTGTATGTGTGTGCATATCCCTGCTTTTCAGTGTCCCAGTCCTATAATGGAATCAGAATTAAAAGCTACGCTAAAGTTCAATGTCTTTTAAGAGACCTCACATTTTGTGAAATGTTAGCTGGGCAAAGTCAATTAACAGAGATTAAAGTCCTTTGAAAAAGCTTCAATGATCACACCTATATGAGCAGTTAGGACCTACAGACCCCTTAAGACTTAGCATCTTTGTTCTCCTAGAGTCTCAGAACATCACTCTAGGGCCTACTCAAGCTCCTTCCTGTCTATGGAAACCTCAGCAATGAAATGGGGCATCAGACAAAATGCCCCCCAAACCAACGCCATAACAGCACAACTCCTGACTGTTCTGAATTGAACCTCTATAGCAGCACAGAAACAGATTCTCTCAGCTACAATCATTCCTCTCACTCTCTCAGCTCCTATCTTTCTCTTGACCTTTCAAAAATTCTATTCATAGTGCTGCATCTGAAATCATCCCCCTTTTTCCATTGTCCACATTTGCTCAAGGGCAGATGAAATTATGTCAGGAGGGGCAGAGGGGCTAGAATTCCCCCATTGCCTCCATTTTTAATACATACAAATTAATACACAACTTGTGATAGAATCAGGGACTTTGAGGCCTGGAAGTGACTTTAAAGGGCACCTAGTCCAATCCTTCAGTGACTTGGAGATGTTAAGTACCAGGCCTAAGGTCACATATAGGTCAGACAGCAGGACATAGACTCATTCCCAGGTCTCCCAATTCCAAGTCCAATGTTTTTTCCTTGTATCAAAAGACTCTATGCTTGTCTGCTTCCTTGTGTTCTTTTAAAAAAAGATTTTAAATCAATCATGGTTATTTTTTATGGGATAGAATAGTGTAGTGGAAAGAGGACTGGACAAAACTATTTGATACTGCTTTAAAAAATAGAAAAGTTGATCAGGAAAATAGCTTAGAAACATAGCATACAGAAGCAAATGAACGTAGCAGGATAATATTCAAGAAACCCAAAGACCCCAACTGCTGGGGTAAGGATTCACTGTTTGATAAAACCTGCTGGGAAAATGTGAAAGCAGTCTAACAAAATTAGGTTTAGACCAAGATCTCACATTATAAAACACAATAAGCTCCAATGGATACATGGCCTAGATATAAAAAGTCATTTAAATTAGAGAAGCAGGGGAGAAATGCTTTTTGTAACTATGGACAGAGTAAGATTTCAACTCTAGACAAGGAATAGAGAGGATCATAGAAGATAAAAATGGACAATTTTGATTGCATAAAATTTAAAATGTTTTGCACAAACAAAATCAATGCAGTTAAAATTAGAATGGAAATAAGTAACTAGAAAAAAGTCTTTGCTGCAGGTTTCTATGATAAAAGTCTCATTTCCAAGATGTATAAGGAACTGATTTAAATATATAAGAATGAGAGAGGTTCCCCAATAGATAAATATCAAAGGATATAAACAGGCAATTCTCAAAGGAAGAGATTCAAATGATTAACAGTCATATGAAAAAATGCTCCAAATCACTAATAATTAGAGAGATGCAAATTAAAACAACTCTGAAGTTTTACCTCTCATCTATCAGATTGGAAAAGATGGCAAAAAGGAAAATGACAATTGTAGTGGCTACAGGAAAACAGCTGTGAATTGGTGGGGCTGTGAATAGGTCCATCCATTCCTGAAAGCATGGCCCAAAAGGCACTATATTTTTCATACACTTTAACCATCTGTACACTGTTAGGCCTATACCCCAAACAGATCTAAGAGAAGGGAAAAGGGGAAATGACCTCTTTGTACAAAAATATTTTATAGCAGTTCTTTTTAGAGTGGCAGAGAAAAAGTTGTGTCATATTATTGTGATAGAATACTATTGTGCTAGGAGAAGCAAGGTGGCACAGTGGATAAAGCACAGGCCCTGGATTCAGGAGCACCTGAGTTCAAATCCATCTTCAGACACTTGACACTTACTAGCTGCGTGACCCTGGGCAGGTCTCTTAACCCTCATTGCACCACCAAAAAAAAAAAAAAAAGAATACGATTGTGCTATACGAAATAATGAGGTGGATGGTTTCAAAAAAACCTGGGAAGACTCATACAAAGTGAAGTAAACAGAACCAGGAAAATATTGCATACAGTAACAGCAGTATTATAAGGGTGATCAACTCTGAAAAACTTAACTACTCTGATCAAGACAATTCCAAAGGACTCATGATGAAAACAGCTATTCACCTCCAGAGTGAGAACTGATGAACTCTCAATGAAAATTAAAGCATACTTTTTAAACTTTATTTTTCCTGTGCATGTGTGTGTGTTCCTTTGCAACATGGCTAATATAGAAATATGTTTTTATGACTTCATGTGCATAATTGATATTATATTGCTTGTCTTCTCAAGGGATGAGGAAGAGGGAGGGAGAGGAAGATAATTTGGAACTCAGAATTTTAAAAAATGAATGTTAAAAATGTTCATGTAATTAAGAAACAAAAATATTTTTAAAAGAAAGAGGAAAAAGATTCACATATACAAAAATATTTACAGCAGCTTTTTTGTTTATTTTATCAAAAAACTAGAAGCAAAGGAGATGCCCATCAATTGGGAATAGCTAAACAAATAATGTTCTATGAATATAATATAATGGAATAATATTGTATCATTAGAAATTACAAAAGGTATAGTTTCAGAGAAACCTGAGAATATTTGTATGAGCCTGGTGTACACTGAAGTGAATAGAAACCAGACAACAGTTTATATTGTAACAACAACATTGTTAATAAAAACAACTTTGAAAGATTTAAGATTTCTGATCAATCCAATGACCAACCATAGCTCCAGTAGTTCAATAAAACATGGTACCCATCTCCTGATAGAGTGGTGATGGATTCAAGGAGAAAAAAAGAGATACATTTTTTGGGCATAGAAAACATGAATTTTGCTTAACTATGTTTGTTTATTACAAGGATTGTATTTTCCCCTTTTTATTGGTAAAGGGGGATTTGTAGTAAAGGAAATCATGGTATTGTTGCTAGAAAGAAAAGATGGGGGAAAGGTCAATGAAGTACTTTTTAAAGTGTGCAGAATACAGAAGGAAGTTCATAGGGAAACACAGATTTCATGACAACTTCAAAATTAATGTGTTTATATGTGTTATTATATATTTTTAAGAACAAGCTATACATCACAAAAATGGTTAAGAACCCCTTGACAGACACAATCACTCCAAAAAACATCCAAATAATGCCATAGGAAAATGCCCGGAGCAGCAAAACTCACAGAAGAACGTGCTGAAATCATCTTCTAACCAAGAACGGCTTGGAAGATCAGAAGGAAGGAGCTGCTGTGCTGATACAGGAGTGGGGCCCAACCCCACAGTCACCCTGACACAGATCCAGTCCCAGGAAGGCCTCACCAGAGAAGGAGATCCCCAGAGCCTCTGAATCAGCTGAAGCACCAGTGTTGTCTGGAACTAAGCTCACAGTCTGGTGAGTGGGCTGAGCCCTGGGCAGGGGAGAGACTACAGGGGTCTATGCTGGTGCTAAGGCAGAACTTGGATGTTTTCACCCCTGCTGAGAACCAGGAGGTAGGCTTGAGTAGCCGTGGCTCAGGTGGAGGAGGGGCACAGGCTCATCAGAACTAACAACCACAACACACAAAGCTGGTTGGTCTGGGGTCATCTAGGACCAGGAAACAGGCCAGGCAAGTGAAGAACCTGATTCTCCTTAAATCATACCACCTGGGACTTCGTTAGTTTGGGATACTGCAGCCTGGAAACAGTGCCCCACTTTAAGGAGCTAAAAGTCAAGTAAAAGAAAGGCAAGATGAGCAGACAGAGAAAGGTGAGGACCATAGAAAGTTTCTTCAGTAACAAGGAAGACCTAGGTGAACCCTCAGAGGAAGATGTCAACATCAGGGCCCCTATATCTAAAGCTTCCAAGAAAAATACGAATTGGTCTCAGGTCATAGAGGCACTCAAAAAGAACTTTGAAGATAAAGTTAGAGAGGTAGAGGAAAAAATGGAAAGAGAAATGAGGGTGATGCAGGAAAGACATGAGAAAAAAGTCAACAGCTTGAAAAGCCAAATGGAAAAGCTCTCTGATGAAAATAATTACCTGAGAATTAGGATTGAACAAATGGAAGCCAGTGACTTTATGAGAAACCAAGACACAATAAATCAAATCCAAATGAATAAAAAAAATAGAGGGCAATGTGAAATATCTTCTGGGAAAAACTGTTGACCTGGAAAATATGTCCAGGAGAGATAATTTGAAAATTATTGGTCTACCTGAAAACCATGATCAAGGAAAGAGCTTAGACACCATCTTCCAAGATATTCTCAGGGAAAACTGCCCTGAAATTCTTGAAGCAGAAGCTAAAATAGAAATTGAAAGAATTCACTGATCACCTCCAGAAAGAGATCCCAAAAGGAAAACTCCTAGAAATATTATAGCCAAATTCCAGAGCTCTCAGGTCAAGGAGGAAATATTGCAAGCTGCCAAAAAGAAAGAATTCAAGTACTGTGGAGCCCCAGTCAGAATAGCACAAGATCGGGGCAGCTAGTTGGCACAGTGGATAGAGCACTGGCCCTGGAGGCAGGAGGACCTGAGTTCAAACCTGGCCTCAAACACTTGACACTTACTAGCTGTGTGACCCTGGGAAAGTCACTTAACCCCAATTGCCTCACAAAAAAAAAAAAACAGAATAGCACAAGATCTAGCAGTTTCTACATTAAAGGACCTGAGGACATGGAATATGATATTCCAAAGAGCAAAGGAATTAGGATTACAACCAAGAATCACATATCAAGCAAAACTCAGCATAATCTTTCAAAGGAAACAATGGGACTTCAATGAAAAAGAGGACTTTCAGGTATTTGTGATGAATGGAAAATTTGACTTTCTTTTTTTGTTTTTTGGGTTTTTTTGCGGGGCAATGGGGGCAAGTCACTTAACCCTCACTGCCCCTCAAAAAAAAAAGAATAGGTAGGTAGAGAATGTAAATATCATTATTCTCACTTAACAGATAAGAAAACTGGGCTCAAAGTAGCTAAAAAGCTTCACAGCTACCGAGTCCCTATCCTCAAGGAGTTTCTAATATGGGGAGAAGGGGGACTGAAGCAGAGTTAATCAAATACATAAAGAACTAGAATACAAATTACAAAGTGGATGAAGTAGATTGTCCAAACTATGTCATAATGGAAACCAGAAAATAGGATGGAGATCAGGTAAGAAACATTTCATGGCCCCTTCCGGTTCCTGTTGTGGCTCCAGACCCAGCCTTGGCTTGGGCGTCTGCTTGCAATAAGGAGGAGGACATGGCGCTGTTCGAGCAGATGTGCGCCAACGTGGCCAAGTTGCTCAAGGACATCGACAGGTACAATCCTGAGAACCTAACCACCCTGGAGCGCTATGTGGACACCCAGGCCAAGGAAAACGCCTATGACCTAGAAGCCAACCTGGCCGTGCTCAAGCTATACCAGTTCAACCTGACCTTCTTCCAGACCACAGTGACAGCCCAAATTCTGCTGAAGGCCCTCACTAACTTCCCCCACACAGACTTCACCTTGTGCAAGTGCATGATCAACCAGGCTCATCAAAAAGAGCAGCCCATCAAGCAGATCCTGTACTTGGGGGACTTGCTGGAGACTTGTCACTTCCAGGCTTTCTGGCATGCCCTGGATGAGAACATGGATCTCCTTCTCCTCAATGGCATCACAGGCTTTGAAGACTCCATCCGAAAATTTATCTGCCATGTTGTGGGCATCACGTATCAACACATTGATCGCTGGCTGCTGGCTGAGATGCCGGGAGATCTTTCAGACAGCCAGCTGAAAGTATGGATGAGCAAATACGGCTGGAGTTCCAATGAAGCAGGACAGGTGTTCATCTGCAGCCAGGAGGAGAGCATTAAGCCCAAAAACATCGTGGAAAAGATTGACTTTGAGAGTGTTTCCAGCATCATGGCCTCCTCCCAGTAACTCCTGCCTAATGTGTCCTTTTTTCTGTGTCTCCTTTTCCCTTATGTACTCCCAGCTTCTTAAATAAAAGCCCTTTACTTCCTGAAAAAAAAAAAGAAAGAAATGTTTCATGTTAGCAGTGGAAGGAACCAGTAGGGAGAGAATTGATCTTGACATCAAGAACTGAATTTCTAGTCCTAGCCCTGAAACTTCCCAGCTGTGGGACCTTGGAAGGTCCCTTTTTTTTTTTTTTCTCTGAGCCTCAGTTAGTGTTCTATAAACTGTGGATGACCTTTCTGCCAGGACTGCTATATAAAATAGAAAATCCTACATAAATAAGTTACTATTATTATTAATCCAATTCCATCATTTTGCTCCATAGCCAAAGAAATGTTAATAGAAATAATTTATTGGAGAACCAGGCATGAAGAGCCCTCAAGTGTTCAAATAATTGCCAGGAAATTAGAAATAGTTTGCCTCATTATCTTCCTCCGCTATTTCCTGAATCTCTCTGGAATAAAGAAGTGGCCCTTCTCCTTACCAAGGCAAATCGTTCTACCTGTACTCTTAATCCTATCCCGTGTTCTAGCAGCAGCTTGTCCCACTACCATCCCTATCTTCAGTCTCTCTCTATCTAATGACTGCTTCCCTATGGCTTCCAGACATGCCTAGATCTCTTTCATCCATGAAGTACATTCATTTCATCTGACTGTTCCCACTAGTTATCATCCTATATCTCTCCTCCATATCCTGACTAAACTCCTTGAGGACACTGTCCATAACTGGTGTTTCCACTGCTACTCTTCTAACTCTCTTCTAAACCCTGTGCAGTCTGACTTTCTATATCATTATTCAACTAAAACTGCTCTCTCCAGAATTACCAATGATTTCTAATTGCCAATATAAATTACCTTTTCTCAGTCCTCATCCTTCTTGACTTCTCTGAAACTTCTAATACTTTCAATTTTCCTATCTCTTGGATGCTTTCTTTTCTAGTTTTTGTGGTGCTGCTCTCCCCTAGTTTTCCTCCCCCCACCCCAATCCCCATCTGATGGCTCTTCCTCAGTCTCCTTTGCTGGATCTTCATCCAGGTCACATCCATTAACCATTGATATCCCCCAAGGCTCTGTCTTGGGCCTTCTTTTCTTCCTCTATACTAAATTGCTTGGTGATCTCATTAGCTCCCAAGGGTCATACTATCATCTCCATGCAATGACTATCTATATATCCAACCCAGACCTCTCTGCTGAATTCTAGTCTTATATCATCAACTGCCTTTTGAACATCTCAAACTGGATATCATAGACATCTCAAATTCAATATGTGCAAAAAAGAACTCAATATCTCTCCTTTACACCCCCCCAAATAAAATTCTTTTCCTCTTCAGAGTTTTTCTATTACTATCCAGGGTAAGTACCATTCTCTTAGTCATCTAAGCTCACAACCCCAGTGTCATACTTGATTCCTCATTTGTACTCACCCCACATAACTGTTATGTCATCAAGTTCTGTCATTTCTGCCTTTACAACATCTCTAGTAAACTTTCTCCTCTTTCCACCCACGTAACCTCTACCCTGTGTGGGCCATTACCACATCTCTGATAGACCACTGCAATAGCCTTTTAGTTCATCCCCTTACTTCAAATCCCTAACCACTCCAATCCTTCCTCCATGTAGCTGCCAAGGTGATTTTTCCAAAGTATTGATGTAACTATGTTATCCTCCTCAGTTAGCTCCAGTGGATACTTGTTATCTTCAGGATCAAATATTAAATCCTCTGTTTGACTTTTAAAGCTCTTCATGAAGTAACCTCTTCCTAAATTTTTCATTCAAACACTTTATTATCTTCCATGAGACCTTCAGTCAAGCAATATTGACTTTCTATGTTATTCAAGTTAAGTTCACAAGCATTTATTAAGTGCCTACTATGTAGGTTTTTTTAATATATCATATCATAAACACATATAAATTCTTTGCTTATGACTGCCAAATTAGAGGCACTATGGAGTAGATAATATAGGGTTTAATTTGGAGTCAGGGGGATCTGGGTTCAAATCCTGTCCAACATTTAATAGTTGTGCAGTCCTGGATAAGTTATTTAATTCCTTTGTGCCCTAGGCAACTCCCTAAAATAGATCTATAAATCAATATGGTTGTGATCTGCTATGGTATAAGGTGTATAAATTACAGATTTTTCCCATTTGCTTGCCAAGAGAATGCAGTGAATAAGACATCAAGCATATTTCTTCCTTCCTTTTTTAGATTACTCGCCCAAATTCATGATGAACTGCTGTTTGAAGTGGAGGACTCACAAATTCCTGAATTTGCAGGTGACCTTAAATGTTACAGTAAAGCATAAGATATTTTAAGATATTTTATTTTTTCCCAATTGCATGTAAAAATGGTTTTTAGCATTCATTTCTTTTTAATTTTGAGTTCCAAATTCTCTCTCTTCCTCTCTCCCCTAGCCTCTCCCTGAGATAGTAAGCAATTTGATATTGGTTATACATGTGCAATCATGCAAAATATATTTGCATATTCATTATATTGCAAAAGAAAACACAAAAACCAAAGAAAGTGAAAAAGAACATTTTTCATCATGAGTCCTATGGAATTGTCTTGGATCATGTATTGCTGAGAATAATAGCTAAGTCATTCATAGTTGACCATCATACAATATTGCTGTTACTATGTACAATGTTCTCTTGGTTCTGCTTCACTCTGTACCCATTCATGTAAGTCTTCCCAGGTTTTTCTGAAATCAGCCTGCTCATAGCACAATAATAGTTCATTATAATCATATACCACAACCTGTTCTAGCTACTTTTATGAAAAAGTTCAATATGACTTATGGGTAAATAAAACCCTATAGTCTTCCACTACTAGAGGTAGAAGGAAACTTACAGTTCATTTAGGCCAACTTTGTTATTTTACTTATGAGGAAATGAAGCATGACAAGAAAGCTCTGACAATAGAACCCCCAAGTCATTGGATCAGAGATCTGGGTAGAACCTTTGAATAGATGATCTCAAAATAAACCTGGAAGGGACCTCCAGGACCATCTAGTCCAACCCCTTCATTTTACAGTGAGGAAACTAAGGCTCATGGAGAAGGGATTATGTCTAAGGCCACATAGCAAACCAGTAAGTGGCAGATGAGGTCTTCTAATTCCCAAGCGAGTGTTCTTTGTCTGATATGATGAAACTTGGATGAGAGATCAGATCTTGCTGAGTTTCTCTTCAGTGCCTGCTCTCCACTCTTACCACCTCTTGCCTCAGGCTTGCAGTCCAATTGTCCCCATACTCTCACTTCTCCCAGGCTTGTAGTGATTAATGTGTCTCCACTGAGTCATCATGTCTAAGCCCCAATAAACTAATGCCAGGAATGGTGTTAGGAATTGAATATGTTCCCCTCTTCACACACCCCAAAAGAGAAGCCACAATATTTAACTCCAAAGAAATAATCACTAATAGAAAAATGTTATACATCAGTGATAAGGGAAACATTTTAGGGAAGGGAAGCCTTCCTGACACTCCTCAGTCATTCCACATAATATAGCTTCCTACTCCACCTACAAATGAGACAGACCACATCTTACATTTAACCAAGAAAATCATTGCATAGCTCTTCTATGGAGGATTTATGGGCAAACATGGTTAGCAGATACATAGGCTTAGAAGACCAACATGGATCGCTTGGAGATTTTTTCAAAGTATCCAAGTTAACATCTAAATCACAGCCAGAAACAGCATTTTTTTCCAACCTGTCCCAGCACAAGGTAAAAACATAACCACAGACAGGATGTCCAACATTCAGGTAGGTCAAATGGGTTTTAGCCAGCTCTGTTGTATCTGTCCCCACAGATCTTCCCCTCCTAAGAACAGATCACTCAGCATGTGAGAGACAAGGCTTCATTTCCCCCTTGACATTTCCTCTTCTATAAAATGAAGGGGTTGATTGGAGGATCTCTGAAGGTCCCTTTCAAATTTAATAGTCTACAAATCTAAATCATGTTTCCTTTATGAACCTGAGTTCCCTCAACTGTAAAATGAGATAATAATAATACCTACTTCTCTCCCAGGGCTGTTGTGAGGAAAGCAGTTTGCAGATATGAGAGTGCTATCAAAATGTGAGTTTTTGCCATTATAAATGTGAATTATGAGAAAAACAGACCCTAGGCCTGATGATAGAAGGTCAGAGGGCACATGAGCACACTGCCCTAAACATAGGGGATGATGGGCTTAGGGTTATACATGCCCATTCCGACTAGGTGCAGCATTAATGGTGTTCTCTAGTGCCAATCACTAGCATTTAACTCCAAGGCTTTCTATGTGAATGTTCCATTAGGTACCACTTTTCAGGAATGTGGTAGAGAGATTAATGTTCAGATAGAAGTTGAATTATATGCCTTCTGTGGTCCCACCTACCTCTGATTCCAAATTGGAGAGAGCCCTGACCTGGGAGGCCAGAAGGCCTGGTTTTGAGCACCAGCTTTTACACTAACTTGCTGTGTAAACCCAGGGAAGTTCCTTCCATTCTCAGGTCTTCCTCTGTCCATTGCAAGTGTTGAACTAGACAATTCTAACTTGAGTGCTCCTCATCTTAGTTATCTTGTACTCCTCCCAACTCCAAAAAGCTGTCAGATCCTGTTGGTTCTATTGCCCAATCTCACTTGCATCTGATTTATCTTGTCCACTCCTTCTGCCATCACCCTAATTCAGGCCCTTATCACTTTCCCCTTGGATTACTTTAATAGTTTTTTATTTTAGGGGGGGACGGAACCAAGATGGCAGAGAAAAGTCAGCAAGCTGCCTGAGCTCTCCTTCAGTTCCCTCAAAAAGAACATTAAATCAAGCCTCTAAACAGATTCTGAAACTACAGAACCTACAAAAAGACAGAGACACGATCTTCCAACATGAGATAATTTAGAAGACTTCAGGAAAGGTTGGTCTCACTAAGGCAAAAGGGAGGTGCAGAGCACCAGAGCACAGTGTGGAGGGGGTGGGGCAAGTCAGCAGGAAGTTCTAGTCCACAGCTGAGCAACTGAGGCCCCTTGATCCTGGCTCAGCAAGCTGGTGGTGCAGCAAGCCAGTGGTGAGATCCACTAGCACCAGCTGAGAGGACAGGCTGCCAGCTAGAGGGCCACCCACAGGACAGGCATGACCAGGCCTGGCCATCCCAGCACGCCGGGAGCAAGCGCAGGGAGCAAGCCCAGGGCAGTGAGAAATCTACAAGCTATAGAAGCCTCAGAGTAGAAAGCCAGTGACACAGCCCCTATACCCCAGCACAAGAAGCTTGAAACAGGGATCCTGGTGCCCCTGGAGCAGACCTCAACTTTAAAAAGAAAAATAAGTACAATATGAGTAAGAAACAAAAAAGAGCTCTTACCATTGAGAGCTTCTGTGTCGACAGGGAAAAGCTAAACACAAACTCAGATGAGGACAATACTCTCAAATAGCCTATATGTGAAGCCCCAAGAGGGAAGACGAATTGGTCTCGAGACCAAAAACCCTTCTTGGAAGAGCTTAAAAAGGATTTTTAAAATCCATTGAGTTGAGAGAAGTAGAAGAAAAAATGGGGAGAGAAATGAAAGCAACACAAGAAAATTATGAAAAAAGAATCATCAGCTTGGAAAAGGAAGCACAAAGATTGAATGAAGAAAACAGTTCCTTAAAAATTTCATTTGGCCAAATGCAAAAGGAGGCGCATAATCTAACTGAAGGAAACAATGCCTTAAAAATTTGAATTGGACAGTTGGAAGCTAATGACTCCATGAGACACCAGGAATCAGTCAAACAGAATCAAAAGAATGAAAAAAATAGAAGAAAATGTCATTGGAAAGACAACTGACGGGGCAGCTAGGTGGCGCAGGGGCAGCTAGGTGGCGCAGTGGATAGAGCACTGGCCTTGGAGTCAGGAGTACCTGAGTTCAAATCCAGCCTCAGACACTTAACACTTACTAGCTGTGTGACCTTGGGCAAGTCACTTAACCCTAATTGCCTCACTAAAAAAAAAAAAAAGAAAGAAAGGAAAGACAACTGACCTGGAAAATAGATCCAGGAGAGACAATTTGAGAATTATTGGACTGCCTGAAAGCCATGATCAGAAAAAGAGTCTAGACACCATATTCCAGGAAATTATCAAGGAGAACTGCCCTGATATTATAGAATTAGAGGATAAAATCATCATTGAAAGAATCCACAGATCACCTCCTGAAAGAGTTTTTTATTTTAATTTTTATTCTCATTTCCACATTCTTACCATTTTTCTACCTCCTCCTCCACCTATTAAGAAAGCAAGAAATATGATGCCCATTATACATATACAATCATATAAAATATATCTGCACATTAGCCATGTTCCCCCCCCCAAAAAAAAAAGGAAAAAAATATGTTTAATTGACAGTCTGAGTCCATCAGTTTTCTATCTTGAGGTGGATAGCATTTTACATCATGAGTCCTTTGGAACTGTGGTTGGTCATTCACTGTGTTGATCAGAATTACTAAGTCTTTCCCCATTGATTATCTTCACAATATTACTATTGCTATGTAGATTGTTCTCCTGATTCTGCTTACTTCACTTTGCACCAGTTCATAAAGGTCTTCCCAGGTTTTTCTGAAACCATCCCCTTTGTCATTTGTTATAGCATAATAGTATTTCTTCACATTTATAATAGTTTCCTAATTAGACTCCCCGATGCCAGTATTTCCTGTCTTCTGATCTATCCTTGATACTGTGAGAAAATAATAAGATTGGTCTCCCTGGCACACAGATATGGTCAGATCACTTCATTTTAAAACCTTCAATATCTACCAAATAAGGATCAGACTCCTAAGCCCGGAGGAGATGCCATATGGGGATGCTCCTTCCAGCCTCTCATACATAAACTATTCAATAGGCAACCTAGACTCCTTGCCCTCTCCCACACAGGGTCCACACCTTCCTGCCTTAGCACCTTTGCTTCCTGCAACATTCCACATCTCTATGGTACAGTAGAGTGAAAAAGAGGCCTAGATTTGGAACCCAAAACCCAGCTTTAAATTCCATATCAACTACTTAAATGAGTGGGTGACCTGGGGCAAATTGCTCAACCTCTCTAGGACTCATCTAATAATAGCTAATACCTAACATTTATAAACTGCTGTGAAGGTTTGCAAAGTGCTTTACAAATATCTCTTTAGCCTCACTACCCTCATAGGTGCTATTATTACTATTCCCATGTTACAGATGAGGAAACAGGCAAACAGAGGTAAGTGACTTGCCCAACGTCACACAGCTAGTAAGTGTCTGAGGCCAGATTTGAACACAGGAAGAAGAGTCTTCCTGATTCCAAGACCAGCGTTCTATCCACTGTATCACCTAGCTGCCTCATATTCCTCATCTATTCAATGAGAAGGTTGAATTCAGTGTTCTTTAAGGTCCCTCCTAGTGCTAACACATTTGATTCTAAATACTACCTCTTCTGTGAAATTATTACTAATCCTCACAGTTGGAAGTGATTTTTCCTCACCCAATCTCTCATCCTTCATTATATTTTTCTTGTGTACATACTCTATATTATAGTTATCTGCATGTATCTTATTTGCATAAGTTACATTCCTGTTCTTTACCTTAAATATCCATTGTGTCAGGGACTATGTCTTTCTCTATCATACCTTGTCCAGCATCAAACAAAGGGCCTTACACATAGTAGGTTCTGAAAAAAAAAAGTTTATTGAATAAATGAAGCAAAGAATGAACAAATGCAATCTTCTGACTCAGTGAGTTCTTCCCCCTAATTAAGAGGTCATGGGGTCATGAATTCCTTTGGAGGCTGACCTTCACCTTCTAAGTGCAGAGCCTCCCATACTTAGGGAGTTTGATCCTTGCACAGAAGACACACCTCCCTGAACCATCCAACAAGAACTAGCTTCACATATGCATACTTGGCCCCACATCTCACTAGTGTAAAACCTGAGTATGTTTGGTAACTTGGTAACCTTTTTTTTAACATATACTGCTTTATTGTTCTTCTTTACAAAGAATCTCCTTTTAGGAGTCCAGCCTAAATTCATGGCCAGCCTATATCTGACCCTGCATAATCTGTATGGAAAAATGGTTGTTCCCAGAAACCCCCTAGCACCTGAGCGCAAGCACAGTAGAACAGGCTGTCCTCTGTTTGTGTTCTTGGAGAGAACCTCAGGGTGGACCATTCTGGAGCAAGCCAGCAGCCAGCCCATTTGCAAACATTGTTACTTAATCTGGAAATTGTGCCTGCATCTGGTATCCATTTCTGTGGCCCTAAAAGGCTTTTTCCTTCAGCAGGCCATGATGTTATCTCCCAAGGAACTAAGCCCATATTTATAAACCAGAATCGAGCTGGCAGTCAAATGCTACTGTTCACTGGCTCATGAAGTTCTCCTAAACATTAGGGGCAGCCGTTCTGTTTTGGGTTTTTTTCTCAATAGCTTAAACCCCTGAAATACAAATAAAATTAACCTCTTTCCTACATGGCCATTCCCCATAATCTAATTTATTTTATCAGTCTCATTTCAATGCTGCTGTGATAATGAGGACATTAAATCCCCACCTATTCAAAATTGAAAACCTGGGCTTGCTTCTGAACCCCTGTAGAATAGGTTTATTGAAGCCATCCATGCATTCATCTACAGAATGAGAGTCCATCACAAGGAATTCAAGTCTGATTTCACTTAGGAGGGAAACACACCACATTTAAGCCGGTTGATTTTTATATGGACTTATAAAGGCTTAGCTGATGGCTGCTACCCCAGCAGGGCTGCTTTGAACCAAGGCCAGAGGTCCTAGAAAATCAGGGCCAGAAAGATGAGAACCTAGGACAGTTCAGGATACATTATGCTGCTTCTCCCCTTGGGCCCATCCGGAGATCCAGTCATAAAAAGCAAATACAGCAGAACTGGAAAAGGCCTTAGAACATAGAAACTCGAGGCTGGAAAGGACCTTGCACAAAGAATGTCAGACCTAAAAGGGGCCTTAGATCACAAACCTCCAGAGATGAGAGGGGCCTTAGAAACCACCTTACCTAATTACCTGATTCTACCAATTAAAAACACCAAGACCCACAGTGGAGATGTCTAGTCCTGGAAGCCCATTCTCCGGACTCCAATCCCAATGTTCTTTCCACTACATCAAATAGATTTCATTTATTCTCAGGAGTCAAGGCAACCTGGGGGCAGAGGGAATGATTACTTTAGAGATAAGCAAGCTTTCCAACATCTTTGACATTATAAGTGGACTGTGGCCATGGCCACTCCTGTATCCACTGGGCTGCCTCTCCTTGCCTGTTTATGAGCCTCAGAAGGATGGAGGGCAGAGCTGTCTGGAGCCCGAGTCTAGGTCCTGCCTTCAGCACTTCCCAGCTATGCAACCTTCTCTTCTCTGGGGCTCAGTTTCCTCCTCTTTAAAATAGAGACAATCAGGGGCACCTAGGTGGCACAGTGGATAGAGCACGGGTCTTGGATTTGGGAGGACCTGAGTTCAAATCCAACCTTGGACACTTGACACTTACTAGCTGTGTGACCCTGGGCAAGTCACTTAACCCCAATTGCCTCACCAAAAAAAAAAAAAAATAGAGACAATCAGCTCGCAGGATACTTTGCCAACAGTAGGGTGTATTAGAAAGAGTTTTGGATTTGGAATTAGGGGACCTGGGTTCAAATCCCAGCTCAGCTACTTACTGCCTAGGTAAGCCACTACCCTTTTCTGGACCCATTTCCTCATCTGTCAGATGAAAAAATTAAATTCCATGGACTTAATAACCTTAGAGAAGCTTTCCAGCTCTAAATCTATGTGTGCTTTAACATGATAAAAATGTGAGCCAAGATCCTCTCGAAGAGTGCTGGCCATGTTTGGGTGAATCGATTGCTCTAAAGGAGTAAACAGCAACAGTTCATGCAGAGAAATTAAGTTCCTTGGCCTCTTGGGCAACTTAACAAAGGGAGATGCATCTGATTTCCCCAGGAGGGGCCTGATCCTTAAGGAGATATACCAGAATTCCACTCAGCCTCGAGAAAAGTGTCTTATGAGCTCACTTCTTCTCCCTCTATTCTGTATCAACCCTTCTTATCCAGTCTGCAATCCTGTCATTTCTGCCTTCACAGCATCCCTCGTATGTGCCCCTTTTGGTCCTCTAATACTGCCAGCCCCTGGGCCAGGCCCCCATCACCTCACACCTGGACTATTGCCAGAGCCTGCTCCTTGTCATCTCCCTACCTCACCTCTCCCTGCTTCAGTCTATCCTCCACTCAGCTGTGAAACTGCCAGTTCACGCCCCTGACTCCATAAACCCCCATGGCTCCTGATCAATGATCAGATCCTCTGTTTGGCTTTTAAAGACCCCTTCCTACCTTTCCAGTCCTCCTACTCCTTATTCCCCCTCACTTCCTTCATGGATTCTGCCTCAGTGACACCAGCTGTTCCCCACTTAAGACAGTTGATCTCCTGACTCCAGACACTGTGGCTGGCTGTCCCCCTGCTAGCTGGGGGGGGCTCTTCTTCCTCTTCCCTGGCTCCTCTGACCTCCTTCAAGCCTCAGCATGGTCTTAACCCTTGACAAGAAGCCTCTTCCAATATTCTGTAATCTCAGTTTCCAGCCTCTGAGGTGATCTCGTTTATCCCGTCTGTCCCTTATGTGGACATAGTTTGGTGGGTTGTCTCCCCCATTAGACTGAGAGCTCCCTGACAGCAGGGACTATTTTTTGCCTTTTTTGTATCCCTCTGGCACAGCACTTGTCACATGGTTGTTGTTTGTCCTTCGTTTCTTGAAGAGGACCATGACATCAGGGTGATGTCATGATTTGCAGTGAATTGGATTTAAGTGAGGGAGGGCTGTGTAAAGTCACCAACCTCACTCTCCTCCAGAGCTATCTTGGTCCAGTGGCAAGATATACATCAGGATGACTGGAGATGGCCCTGGATGTTTAAGCCAACTGGGGTTAAGTGCCTTGCCCAGAGTCACAGAGCTAGTAAGTGTCTGAGGTGAGATTTGAACTCAGGTAGGCACTTGATAAATACAGGTCAATGTCTTGAATTTGGGTTCACTAGAATTTCACTTATGGCCTGATAATGGAAGCACCTGATTTCATAATAATAATATAATATTAACATGGTTTATCAGGAAGGTCAGTGGCTATGGAATCAAAACTCTGCCAGTATTTCACTTACTGTGGGACCTTTAACAAATAAAGTACCCTTCCTGATGTAAAATGGGGTAAGAGTAGAGAGAGGCTGAACTAAATGATGTCTAAATCCTAGGAACCCTAAGAACATTGGAATTAAAGAACCTCAGAGGATATCTATTCCAACCCATACCTAAAAAAGAGTTTTCTTTACAATAGCAGTTCTTGGGATCCCCAGGACTCTTTCAGAGTGGAGTCAAGGTCACAGCATTCCCGTAAGTTATCTGTTTATTAAAAGACTCTTCCCTTTTCTAAGCATGACATATCTGTCCTAGTTCAGATTTTCTTCATGTACTTCAACCAAAATAACACATCACAACAGACTGAATACAGAAACAGACAGGAGAATACAGCTGTCTTCTGTTAAGCCAGACAATAAAGAGATTTGCAAAAATAAGTTAAACAATGGCTAACATGATCGAAGGGGAAAGCAAAAAATGTTGGGGGATGTGGAAAAATTGGGACACTAATTTACTGTTGGTGGAACTGTGAACTGCTCTGAACATTTTGGAGAGCAATCTGGAATTATGCCCAAAGAGTTATTAAACTGGCTATATCCTTTGACCCAGAATTACCACTACTAGGTCTGTTTCCAAAGATGATTAGGGAAAAGGAAAAGAACCGGGGCGGCTAGGTGGCGCAGTGGATAGAGCACCGGCCCTGGAATCAGGAGTACCTGGGTTCAAATCAGGCCTCAGACACTTAACACTTACTAGCTGTGTGACCCTGGGCAAGTCACTTAACCCCAATTGCCTCACTAAAAAAAAAAAAGGAAAAGAACCTATGTGTTCTAAAATATTTATAGCAGTTCTCTTTGTGGTGGCAAAGAACTAGAAATTGGAGGGATACCTGTCAATTGGGGAGTGGCTGAAGAAGTTATGGTGTACAATCATGCTATAAGAAATGATGAGCTCAATTATCTTAGAAAAACATGGATAGACTTGCACAAAATGAGCAGAATCATGAAACAGTACATCAAGTAACAATATTGTTTTAAGAAAAACTTTGTGTGACTAAGTCATTTTGACCATTATAAATACCCAAACTAACTATAAAGAACATATGAAGAAAGTAGCTAACTGTATCCAGAAAAAGAAAAGATAAATAAAAGTACATGTAGAATGGTTTTCATATATATACATATTGGTGTCTAATGGTAGCCATGGAGGGGAGAAAAAAAGGAGGGAAAAGTTATATAATATTAATATATTTTAAAGGAATAGCAAGTTGTACCTAACAGATTTGCAGCTTCATGTGCAATCATCTTTTTCCCCTACTTCCCTGTTATAGAAATGCTTGTTTTAGTTCTTAAATTCAGAATAAAATAAATTTTAAAATTTTAAAATAAGTAAAACAATGCCAGTCTTCTCACTAATTTTTTGTTTTGAAAAATATGGATATTTTCCATAAGTAATGTTACTTATGTTAATATTTAATGGGCTTATTCTTGTTATTTTAATTAATTAATACGTATTTTAAAATTTTATCAGTTCTAATTTCTAATACAGCAAATAATTGAAGTCCTTAGTAATTTTTAAGAGTTTAAAGATATACTGAAACCAAAAGTGACTATCTCAACTTCAGACTCTCCCGTGATGGGGAATTTATTCCACTTCTGGACAGCTCTGGTTGTTAGGAAGTATTTCCTTATATAGCAGTAAAAAAAAAAAAATATGTCTCTTTGCAACTTCCACTTACCACTCCTAAGTCTGCCCTCTGTAGCCAAACAAAACAAGTCTAACCCCACTTCCCTGCATCTGCCCTTCACATACTTGAAAACAGTGATCATGTCCCCCATAAGACTTGTTTTCTCCAGACTAAACATCTCTTCTTCCTCCCCATGATCCTCCTACGTCAGAGTTTACCATCCACCACCTCCTCATCCCCAGGCCTTGTACTTATCGCAGCCAACAGGGAAATATTGCCAAGACAAGAAAAGGTTAGAGGCAGTGGGAGGGAGGAACCTTGTCAAATCACAGGCCTAACACCATGAAAACTCTGTACCAGTGCTCCCCAACAACTTCTAAAATAAAACAAGCAATCTTTACGGATTATTTCAGGGATGCTTTTAAAAGCCATCAATGTCAATTCACACCAATTTTCTTCCTGCTGTAGAACCTTCCCAAAACAAGCAATGTGGGCTAGTAAACTAGGCAGGGGCTTGAGAGTGAGGTCTACATTCACACCCTCTCAAACGCTTATTAGCTGTATGACCCAAGGCAGGTCACTTAACCTCTCCCTCCCTCCTCTGTAAAAGGAGAGGGTTGCAAAGAGACCATAGAAGAGGGAAAAGGACCCACATGTACAAGAATATTTATAGCAGCTCTCTTTGTGGTAGCAAAGAACTGGAAATTGAGGAGATGCCTATCAATTGGAGAATGGCTGAACAAGTTATGGTATATGAATGTCATGGAATACTATTGTGCTGTAAGAAATGATGATTTCAGAGAAACCTGGAAAAACTTAAGTGGACTGATGCTGAGTGAAGTGAGCAGAACCAGGAGAACATTGTACACAGTAACAGCAACATTGTGTGATGATCCACTGTGATAGACTAGACTTGGCTCCTCTCAGCAGTGCAATGATCCAAGATAATTCCAAAGGACTCACGATGGAAAATGTTTTCCATATCCAGAAAAAAGAACTGTGGATTCTGAATGCAGATTGAACCATACTGTTTCTACTTTTTGGTTGTTTTTTTTTCTTTTTTGAGGTTTTCCCTTGTGTTATGATTATTCTTTCACAACATGACTAATACAGAAATATGCTTAATGTGATTGTACATATATAGCCTATATCAGATTGCTTTCTCTCTTGGGGAGGGGAGAGGGAAGGGAAGGAGGGAGAAAAATTGGAACTAGAAATCTTATGAAAACAAATGGTGAAAACCATCTTTACATGTAACTGGAAAATAATAAAATACTTATATGACAAAAAGGAGATTGTTGGACTTGATGCCCCATGGGCCCGTCCACATCTAAATCTAAGACCCCATGATTCTCTGACCACGTCTAACAATGTCAGCCTCATTCCTCAGTGGAAATACCAATGGCTCTGGAGTTAGAGGATTTGAGTGAGCTTGTACAAGTCATTTAATCTCCTTGAGCCATCTGGATCGGATTGCCAATGAGCCTCCTCCTTTCCTTCCTTCCTCATCCTGTTATCTCTCCACTGACATGGAAGGTGGCAGGCATACTTCACCTTCAATCCTCTGAAGCCACTTTAGAGTACTAAAGTCTTTTTTAAAAGATATATTGATATCTTCTGTTTTTATATTCCTCCTCTTCCCCATGCCTACTAGCTAGCCCTTCTAACAAAAAAATAGAGGAAATGCAGTAGATAGAGCACTGGCCCTGGATTCAGAAGGACCTGAGTTCAAATCCGGCCTCAGACACTTAACACTTACTAGCTGTGTGACCCTGTGCAAGTCACTTAACCCCAATTGCCTCACCAAAAAAAAAAAAAAATAGAGGAAGAAAAAAGAACAGTTTAGCAAAATTAACCAACACATTGACTACGTCTGACAACATATGCAATGAAACAGAGCCTAGTCTCCTGCTTCTGCAAAAAGAAGGGAGTGAGATGCATTTTCTCATCTCTTCTCTTGGGCTCAACTTGGTTATTACAATTACAGCGGTCAGTTGTGTTTTTTTCTATTTACATTGTTATAGGCATTGTGCCTAGTGCTTATACTGATTCTTCTCACTTCATTGTGTGTATTAGTTCATATAAGTCTCCCCAAGTTTCTCCGAATTCTTAGTTATTTCTTGTGGTACAGTAATCTATGACATCTACATTACATAGTTTGTTCGGCCATTTCCCAATTATTATTGTACTGACATTCTTTCTGCTGCAACTACAAAAAACATGCTATAAATCTCATCTCATATTTGGGACCTTTTGCTGTCTTTGACCTCTTTGGAGTATATGCCTCATAATGGTATCCCTGGGTCAAAGGATTTGAGCAGTTTAGGTATTTTTTAGTATAATTCCAAACTGTTTTGTAGAACGGTTAAACCAATTTGCAACTCAACCAACATTTACATTTTACTTTTGTTTTTTTTGCTAATCAAAAAGGTATGAGATGAAAACTCATCATCGTTTTGTGTGTCTTTTATTAGTGATTTGGAGCATTCTTTCAAAAGGATCCACATAGCTTATAGCTTTTTTATACTATCTGTTCATATTATTTGGCCACTTATTTATTGGGGAACAATTGTTGGTCATGTATTTGCATTAATTACTTGTATATTTTGGATATCAAACCTTTATCAGACGTATTCATTTTTTCTAATTAATTGTTTCTCTTGGAACTCTAGCAACATAAGTTTTGTTCATATAAAAGCTTTTCAATTTTATGTTATCAAAGTTGTCCATTTACCTTCTGTGATCACCTACTTCCCTTGTTTAATTAAGAATTCTTTCCCCTTTCCATAGTTGTATGCAAAGCAGCTCCTTTCATCCTCCACTAATTTTTTTGGAGGTCATATGTAGATTCTTTCACTTGGTATTATATTTTCAGAAGTTTATATTATATTATTATATTATGTTATATTATATATTCAGAAGTGCTGAATAGTTTTTATTATTACTTCCTAGATTATGGCTTCAGGATTTTTTTACTAGTCATGTTCTGGGAAACCCACGGTCTTTAAATTGTTTCTATATATTCTGTCTTCAAGATCAATGATTTTTGCTTCTATAAAGACCATGTGTTCTTTTAATTTTATTTTCTTTTGATTATACATTCCATTATTTGTATTCCAAATGTGTTGTTCTTTCTCTCCTTTGAAGAAATTTGTTATTATGGATCCAAGTTTTTCTGCTCTGCTAATTATTTCTGTTTTGCATACCATAAATTCATTTGTTTCCTTCTTAAGATGTTTATTTCTCTTTTAAACCCCTGGAATATCCTGCTGTGGTTCCTTGCTCTCTTGAAAACTCACAGGATTCTGTGTTTCATCAAATGTTGGTTCAATTTCCTTTGTCTTAAAGTATTTATTTAGAGAGGTTTGTGTTCTGATGTTTTGGTATTTACCTCCATTTCAGGTTTTGTGCTGATTTATGTACTTGTGCTCTAGATTTTTAATTTATTTTTTCCTCTTGAAATCCTTGGTATTAGCCTTTCCCCCTTACAGTCCTCTGTCATTCACTTTCTGATTCTTCTCTTTGATGGAGAGTGTTTTTCTGCAGCAAGATCACAATACTGTCTCAACTCCTTCTACAATGGGAAATTTAGTTTCCAACAACCGTCATCCCTGCCCCAAGTAGCTTTTGGGGTCAGGACTGGCCCTAACTGTAATCCAATCCCTTTTCTTTCAGACCAGGTACAGCTCTGTGCCCCAGTTTATTCTGTTCTTTAATTCTCTGGCTGAGTTGAATTAGCAATCAACACTTTTTGCAGGGTTGGAGTAGAAGAGGGTGAGTGTTACAGGCATTTTCTACTGCCTTGAGGCTCCCTAAGTTAAGGGCTGCCCCAGGCAGAGAGGGCAGCACGGTTTCTCACTCCTCGTGCTAACATCTCCCTCCTCCTAATGTGACTGTGCTACTTATATTAGAACAGGATGATGGGGAAAGGGTAAGGATGCTCACCATCAAAGTCAATACAGTACCAGGGAATTTCCAGAGCACAAACTCATGAGTCTGTTTATGTGCTTTGCAAGAACATGTAGGGGAAGATGCTGAATGAGCAACTCAGAATGCTCTCCCTTCTCACCTTGGCTTCCTTCAAGACCCTGTGCCCTGCCTGGCCCACCCCCAACTGCTAATGACGTTCTTCTGTATGGATATTTGTACCGTATGTATCTTATATATACCTCATTGTCTGCATGTTCTCCCTACCTTTGGAATGGGAGCCCCTTGCAGGCAGGGGCCAGGTTTTTGCTTTTCTTTGTATCCCCAGCACTTAGCACAGTGCTGGGATTGGCACAAAGTAAACATTTAAATACTTGTTTTACTTTTCAACATGAAAAACATTTCTTCAACCCCACATATTAATAGTTGTACCATTAGTACCATTATTATTGATTGAGGAAAAGTCATTATGACTACATTAACACTTTTAAAATAAATCTATATTTTATTCATTATAATAGTATTTGCATAAATTTAAAAAATTTTGCTATATATACACATATGTGTATGACATATTTTCAAGCCCCTTATAATAACTCCATGACTTCCACCCACCCCAAACACATTTTCTTGCTTAATAAATGTTCATTGAATTAAACCCTAACTCTAACATGCCATATTCTATGGTCCCTTCCATCCCTAAAATTGTCTGAATTCTATTAATAATAGCGGTTTGGGTGAAGGAGATTTAGGGGCTGGGATGTTAAATTGTGAGGCCCATTCAGGAGATGGCAGGCCTAGAAGCACCCCCCAAGTGGGCAGCGTGAGGGCACAGGGTTCCTTAAAGGGCACCATTCCATGGATGGGGAGATGAAGGAAAGTGAATGACACAAAAGGAAACCTCCTAGTAGTTCTGTGGGCTGAGCCTAGTCACTATTTTTCATTAGAGAGATCGCCAGCTACTTGCCAGTTAATGTTTTGTGACTGATTTTGAGTCTTAATGTTATCTAATCAATTAATTTCTTTAAAAATCTCTGAGTTTAAAAGATTTGTAGCATTAATACAAATGATATTATTATGACTTGGTTCCAAAATGCTTAGAAATGCTTCACTGGTAAAGTGGAAGGAGCTCTAGACTTCAATGGCTTCCTGTTGCCTCTCAAATCAAATAGAAACTTCTCTTTCCAGCTTTTAAAGGCCTTTGCATCCTGACCTCAGCCTCTCTTTTCCAATCTCATTGTACATCACTTACCATCATGCATTTTGTGATGTGGCCAAACCTGCCTTCTTGCTCTTCCAGAAAGATGAGATGCTCTGTCTCCCATCTCTGTGTTTTTCATTGGCTGGAATGAGCTCTCTGTTTCTGCCTCAGGTCTCTCTCTCCCTTCAACACAGAGCTCAGGTACCACCTTCTATGTGAAGCACTTCCTGATCTCTCCCAAATGCTAGTAGTTACAAACTACTTTGTATTGAATTGTATTTATTCTCTCCCTATTTGTTCTGAATATACATATATATATATATGCATATATATATATATATATATATATATATATCACTTGTCGTCTCCCCCATTTGAATATGAATTCCTTTTGAGTAAGCATTGTTTCTTTCTGCAGAGTCACCAATGATCCCCTTATTGTCAAATCTAATGGCCTTTTCTTAGTCCTTATCCCTTTCTACAAGCTTTGACACTGTTGCTCACTCTCTTCTCCTTAATACTGTATTCTCTTCTCTCTTTGATTTTTGTGACCTTGCTTTCTCTTCCTCCAACCCATCTTAACTGATCCTTCTCATTCTCCTTTGCTGGATTTTCATCTGTCTCACATCCACCAACTCTGAGTGTCTCCCAAGATTCTTCTACCAGAGTCAAACAGAAATTCATTTCTGGCACTTAATATAACCTTCACAATCAGACCCCTCCCGACCTCTCCAGCATTTTCACACTTTACTCTCTTCCATACACCCTAAGATCCAGCATCTTTGGCTTTCTGCCCTTGCTCAGGAGTCTCCATCTCCCAACTCCATTGCCTTTTTACTGGCTATATCCCCATTTCTGGGGTGCTTTCCTTCATCATCTCTACCTCTTGGCTTCTCTGGCTTCTTTCAAGTCTTCACTATAAAATCCTACCTTTTTTAAGAAACCTTTCTTGGTCCCCTTCAATGCCTTAATTCTGAGATGACCTCCAATTTTACATATACATACATATATACACACATATGCATATATATGTATGCATACATACATATTGTCTGCATTTTGTCTCGTCTTAGAATGCTAGCTCCTTGAGAGCAGAGATTGTCTTTGCCATTCTTTTTTATCCGAAGAGATTTGCACAGTGCCAGTCACAAGTAGGTGATTAATACTTGATTGGATGATTGTCCTAAGACTCAGAAGATGCAATTTACTGACTAACCATGTGAGTATAGTCAAATCCCTTGGCCATTCTGAGCTTCAGTGTCTATCTGTGAAACACGAAATAGTAATATTTGTATTACCTACCTCACAGAACTATTGGGAGAAAAGCATTTCAAGTGAAAGGATTGCTAGACCTGAAGTCAGAAGATGTTGGGTCAAATCTGAGATAGGGGTCCAGTAACTTCAGTTCTCTGAGGCTGTTTCCTTATCTGTAAAATGAAATTATAATATATGCCAGTGTTTGCCTCATGGGAACTTTTGTGACGAAAGCTCTAATTCTAAAGCTTAAAGCTTTATAGAAATGTGAGTTGTTGTTGTGGTGGTGGTGGTGGTGATGGTTGTGAGTATAAGGTGAGGTTTTGTTCATCATGCTGCAGTAGATAAAGAGTTGACCTCAGAGCCAGAAAGACCTTGGTTTCATCTCTCCTTAGACACATACTAGATGTATGAACTTAGGCAGGTCATTTAATTTCTCAATGTTCTGGAATCTAGGCAACTCAGCCTTTAACTTTCAGAGAAGGTACTGACCTGCATCCTTAGAAGGAGTTTACTCATCTCTGAGTTTCCTTTGCCAATAAAATTCCAGATCAAGTCCCTCTCCCTGTTCATCTTAAATCACTATATAAAATAGAAGTTGTTATCATCATGCAGGTAAAATCCCCAAAGTGAGACTGCCTAACATGGCTAAATCTGTGTCCAGCAAATGATCCCAACAAACACATTCCCTGCCCAAAACACCCTTGTGCTATCTTCCCTCCCCTTTTATGTTGTGATAAGTCATTGGATCGAACAATGTCAGTTACCTTCCGATATCGATATTGAGATGCTGTGTGATGGACACCAGTCTCTTTTTGTTTGTTGTACTTGTCATTTTCTCTTTAAATCTTCTTAGCTTTATCGAGTCTCTTGGCCAGGTTTTTGTGGACTTGTTTTCCTCCCACAAACTCTTCAGAATTTTATGAAGCAATACTGCTCACAATCTTCTTTCATCCTCCACAAGATTTTGCAAGCAAATTTATGCTCAAAACTAGGGTTATCCTTGACTGCTACATTTCTCCACTAAGCAAGGAGATAGTGTTTGCTGCCTGAGGTTTTGGCCTCCTCATTGTGGCGTCCTTTGCATCTGTTAATTTTCTGTAGGAAATCATGTTGATCCATGTCATCAATTTCCTATTTTCCAATGTATGTAGTTTTAAAAGAAAAAAAAAAGATCAGGTCCATACTGTTGTAATTATATACCATATCTTCTGGTCCTTACCCTTTCCTTTAGTTTTGATTTCAATCTTTGCTCTAACAAGTTGATGATATGACTGCACACAGCTGATTCTGAAATAGCTCCCACATTACTAGTGGTTTCCTGTCACTGTGCTATTGTTTGATGCTAGCCCAGCACCTTCCAACTCTCTTCTTGAAGGAAGTATTCATGGTATATAGACAGAAAGCTTCTGAATAGTCTATGCACTTTTGCCCTCTTTTAATTTCTTAATCCTGAACCAGTTTTTCTAATATGTTTTTCGTCATCTTCCCTTAGACCCACCTTTGCACTGAAGTAATTGAGAAGATATATATTGACTTAGTTTGAAAGATTTTATCGTTTTTCATAGAATTTCTTTACCACCTCATCCTCTGCAACGGATGTTGGTAGATAAGCTGCAATTATCTTTATGGTGATCTTTTTGTTTATGTTCATATGACTACAAATCAAGATGACCAGAGGTCCCATGAAATTATGCTTCTTGTCTTTGGTCACACTGATAGCAACCCTCCAAACTCCTTTATTTGTCTCTCCATGAAAAGCCTAAGAGCTGTCCTTACATAGATCTGCAATCTCCTTAATGTCTTTTGGTTCATTTATAGCAAGAATGTTGTTGATATGGTTCAGTTCCTCTGGCATTGAGTCTACTCACTGGTCAATGAGAGAGGACCAGCAGTTAAATGAATACTTATTAAAAACTATGGTATGGTGCTTAACCCCTTCTGGGCCCTTTTCTGACCCTTTGCCAAAGCAAAAAGTGGCCACACAGGAGGAAAAGAAGTGGTGAAAAGAGAAATGGATTAGGGGTTATAGGCCTGGGTTTGAATCCTAGCTGGGCTACTTACTCGCTATGTGAGACCCTGTGGAAAACACTTTGCCTTTTTTCAACTTCAGTTTTAATTCCGTATGGTACCTTCTAGCTCTAAAATCTAAGTCTATCTCTCTATGTTACATGAGTTACCATGGCCAAAGAATTCATTCCCTAGTACCCAACTTACTGATGATAGAATTCTGTGAACCAAGCTAAGCTGATCCTCAGACAGGTGATCCAAACTTTTGCTGGCAGAAGCCTCTCCATCTGGGGAGAACCAAGCAGGGCCATCACTCTATTGGCATGACCTTCAAAAATCCAGGATCAATCACCTTCATACCACTCTAAGGCACCAGATTAGAATCGTGTGTATGTGTGTGAAGCCAAACAAAAGCCCACCTACATTCCCTAAATGCCTACCAAAATATCTAAAATAGCAGCCAAAGTGATCCGTGGGTTCAGAATGGGCTGGGTGCTTGACTCCTCCCTCTATCCCCTGCTAGGTTCAGATCATTTCCTTTTCACTTGCTAACCTAGATCTATTTCCATCTATATCCTCCAGTCTGAGAATGTGATTGCACAGAATCATTGAATCTGGGAATTGGAAGGAGCCTCCAAGACCATCCAGTCCAAAAAGTACCTGAACAAGAATTCCCTCCACAATATAAGAGATGCAATAAAAAGTGTCCTTCAGCCTTTGCTTAAAGACCTCAAGGGAGGGGAAACCTCCACCTGCGGGAGAGAATTCTACTTCTGGAGCCGAAATTCTTTCTTACAATAAAACCTCCATTTGTTTCTGCAATTTCCATTCATCCCCCCTGATTTTGCTCTCTAGGGCCAAACAGAACCAATCTAATCCCTTTTCCAGGTGACAGTCCTAAAAATACTTAAAGACAGTTATGTCACCGTGTCTGTCTTTAAGTCTTCTCTTCCTCAGTTTCACCAACTGATCCTCTCATGGCACACCCTCTACCTTGTTGGGTAGTGCCGTAACATCAACAAAAGCACCAACAATAAGGGGCAGCTAGGTGGCACAGTGGCCTTGGATTCAGGAGGACCTGAGTTCAAATCCAGCCTCAGACACTTAACACTTACTAGCTGTGTGACCCTGGGCAAGTCACTTAACCCCAATTGCCTCACCAAAAAAAAGAAAAAGCACCAACAATAGCAGTTTACCAGGTGCTTCCCTCAAAACAGCCCTGCAAGAGTAGGAATACTCACTTTATTGTGTGCTACTTTACAGACTGGAAAACCAAGGTTCAAAATGGCAAAGTGACTAGATCATATTTAAAGAGCTAAGGCTCAAACCCAAGATTCAGACTCTCCTCATTCATTCATTCATTCATTCAGCAAACATTTATTAAGCACCTACTGTGTGCAGAGCCCTGTGTTCAGTCACTTGGGGAGATAAAATGTTTGATAAGACATATTGCTTACCATTATGGAATCTGAAGTCTACAGAGGGGATAAGACATTCATACCCATACCTATGATAGATATGTGATAAGTGCATTAGAGTTGCAAAACAAAGAGCTTACTGAAGTTCAAAGTTCAGCCATTCTTTCCATATATCTACTATAACTAAAAAAATCTGAAAGTCTCACAGAGTGAGTTAGAATAGGATCTTACCTTTGTTAAGGGCTAAAATTCTAGCTAGTCTGTCTAAAATATCTAATGAGTGGTTGCCAATAAATTATAAGCTTCAGCAAGAGTTAGACTTTTAAGCATTTATTAAGGAGAATAATAATTTGGTAAAGAGAGAGAGAAAGGCCTAGATTCCTATCTATTAAAGGGAGAGCACATTTCTAGCTCCGCTCTCCACCAGCGTCCTCAGGAAAAAGCCCCAGAGTCAGCGCCAGTCTCTTCCTTCCTCCTCCCACTAGTCCGCGTCACTTCCTCCCGCCAAAGGAAAGACTCCTGGTCTTGCCCTCAAAGACCTTCGCTTCATGGGCAGAACTCTTCTACAGTAAGAATCCAGCAGGTGGCGTCATTCCAATCGTTACACCTTTAACCTCAAATTTTCACTGGAAGCCAGGGTAAAAATAGTATTTTTTGTACATAAATGCATTTTGTAGATAATTTTTCAAGAATTGAATTTAGTTCAATACCCATTCATTAAGCACTAAATGCACAAAGGCACTGTCCCAAGTAAAAAATGAAGTTGTTCCTGCCCTCAAGAAATGCACATTCTAATAAAGGGTTAAAAGAATGTACACAGAGGTGGCAAAGAGTTAGAAACTGAGGGAATGCCCATCATTTGTGGGATGACTGAACAAGTTGCAGTATATGAATGTAATGGAATACTATTGTGCTGTAAGAAATGATGAGCACGCAGATTTCAGAAAGACCTGGAAAGACTTACATGAACTGATGCTGAGTGAAGTGAGCAGAACCAGGAAAACATTGTACACAGTAACAGCAACATTGTGTGATGATCAACTGTGATAGAATTAACTCTTCCCAGTAATACAGCAATCGAAGATAATCCCAAAAGATTCATGATAGATAATACCATCCACATCCAGAGAAAGAACTATAAAGTCTGAATGCAGATTGAAGTATACCATATTCACTCCTTTTTTTCTTGTTTTTCTGATTCTTCTCTCACAACATGACTAATGTGGAAACAGGGGCAGCTAGGTGGCACAGTGGATAGAGCACCGGTTCTGGAGTTAGGAGGACCTGAGTTCAAATCCAGCCTCAGACACTTAACACTTACTAGCTGTGTGACCCTGGGCAAGCCACTTAACCCCAATTGCCTCACCCCCCCAAAAAATAAAAGAGTACCTGAATTCAAATCTCATCTTAGATACTTACTAGCTGTGTGACCCTGGGCAAGTCACTTAACCCCAACTGCCTTAAACATCCAGGGCCATCTCCAATTGTCCTGATATATATCTTGCCACTAGACCCAAATGGCTCTGGAGGAGAGAGGGAGGTTGGTGACCTTGCACAGCCTTCCCTCACTTAAAGCCAATTCAGTGCAAGTCATGACATCACCCTGATGACATGGTCCTCTTCAAGAATGAAAAGACAAACAACAACAATGTAGAAATATGTTTTAACAGGATTGCACATGAATAACCTCTATCAGATTCCTCACCGTCTTGGGGAGAGGGGCTGGGAGGGAGGAAGAAAAATTCAAAATTCAAAATCTTATAAAAATGAATGCTTAAAACTATCTTTGGGGGGCAGCTAGGTGGTGCAGTGGTAAAGCACCAGCCCTAGACTCAGGAGTACCTGAGTTCAAATCCGGCCTCAGACACTTGACACTTACTAGCTGTGTGACCCTGGGCAAATCACTTAATCCCCGTTGCCCCGCAAAAAACAAAAAACAAAAAACAAACTATCTTTGCATGTAAGTGGAAAAAATAAAATATTATTTACTAGGAAAGAAGGAAGGAAGGAAGGAAGGGAGGGAGGGAGGGAGGGAGGGAGGGAAACAAAGAGAAACAAAGAACGAAAGATGTATAGAAGCAAACCCAAAGTAATTTCAGGGGTTGAAGAGAGGCCTCCTATAGGAACTGATACCTCAGCTGAGCCTTGAAGGTAAAAACCCTAAGAGGCAGAGGTGAAGGGGGTGAGGATCGTAGGCCAGAGCCAGACAGGGAAAGGCTCTAATGCCAGACACTAAGTAGGGAAGCAATGAGAAAATGCACTTCTCCTACAGAGTAAAGTGCTTCCAGACTAGCAATGGAAGCCGAAGCATGATGTTTATTTGCCACACTACAAAATGTCCAGACACCTTGGGAGCCATTGGATTTCTAAATGGCTGCACAACTTCATGTGTTTGTTTTCTGTCTTGATCACAGTGCTTGTCAAAGAGACCATGGAATCCCTGCAGAACATCCAGGCCCTAGCGCTACACCTGAAGGTAGGAGGCTCATCTGACCCAAGTCAGATTTAATGAATCACACATGCAGCGAATATGCACAGGAACCCTCCAGGGCAAACCTCATTAAGGACTAACCCTCTTGGGGCCTACTGCCATGCAGAAGCTGTTGGGAGTGGAGGAAATGAGGAATCGATTACAGGTACACTCTAGAAGATTTTCTCCTTTCTTTTGACTCATCCCCTCCAAGAACCATGGGGGGAAAAGGGGGTGGGGGAGTGGGGGGGAGTGTGGGTATGGGGGGGGGGGGTGTATGCTTCCCTGATACACTGAGAAGAAATCCTCTGTCTTGCAAGTGCACAGTTCATAGTATTACCAAAGACATTTTTATTAAAACAAAACAAAGATTCTCCAATACAAATACACAGTCCAAATATGAGAATTCCATTGGTAGAGGTCTAGAACAAGTACCACCCCCCCCAACCCCCCCCCTCCTCCTCTTTCTCTCTGCCAGTCACAGGTGGGAATGGGGCCAATTGTCTTCTCTCTTCACCATCATGCCATGTCTCCTGATTCTTCTCACCTCTACATCCTAGTTTCCCAAGCAAAGTAAGCTTGAGTTGCCAGAGTTGTCCCTGTTAGGTGTCATCTCCCTCTTGCAAGTTGGGGACGAAACTTCTAGAATTGTCCTTAGGTCCCCAAGTGCCATCACTTCCCAGCAATTTTCCTTTTTTTTTTTCTTTTTCCAACCAGTCCCATACTCCTTCATGCATGTTTTCAAATAGGCACTAGTTTTTGTCTCAAGTCACTCGGAGGTAGCTAGGTGGCACCTTGTATAAAGGAGGACCTGAGTTCAAATCCTGACTCAGACACTTGACACTTACTAGCTGTGTTACCCTGGGCAAATCACTTAACCCGAACTGCCCCGCAAAACAAATCAAGTCACTCAAATGAGAGGATGGGAGAAGAGGAAAAAATTCCCCTTCCCTCCATAGTTAATTCTCAATTGCCAGTGAGGACTAGGAAGAATCTAGGTAAAGGAAGTTCCCAGAGACTTAAAAATCTAGTTGTGACCATTAGCGTCAACCTCATTAACAAGCCACAGCGAGGGGCGGCTAGGTGGCGCAGTGGATAAAGAACCGGCCTTGGATTCAGGAGTACCTGAGTTCAAATTCGGCCTCAGACACTTGACTTACTAGCTGTGTGACCCTGGGCAAGTCACTTAACCCCCATTGCCCAGTCAAAAAAAAAAAACTAAAAAAAAAAAAAACAAGCCACAGCGAACATTAGAGTTTGCAGGGGTGCTATTTAAGTTGACCAATTTGAAGTTGACTGATTTTCTCTGCCTTTCCCCACCAACCTCCTCATAGGGCAATTTACAGGTACAAAACATTTGATTTCCATAATCACCTTTGATCTTTACAACAACCCCAAGATAGAAATAGAACAAGCATTATTCTTCCCATTTTACAAGTAAAGAAGCTGAGGCTCAGAGAGAAAAGGTGATTTACCCCCCAGTTACATGTGAAGATCACTTGGCTTGGAGTCAGAAGGTCTGAGTTGAAATACCAGCTAGACTCCTGATCAAATTCTGACTGTGGCAGTAAAGTGACCTCTCTAGACTTTAGTTCCCCCTCCATGAAAAAAAAGCGGTTGGATTAGATGACCTCTAAGGTTCCATTCAACTCTAAATTTGATAATCCTCACAACATCTCCAGTGAAATAGCTAGGGTAGGTATTATTGTCCCATTTCACAAGAAGAGGAAAGTGAGGCCCAAGACCAAGTGGCAAAGCCAGGACTCAAATCCAGGTCTTGGGCCCTTCCACTACACTGTGCTCTTCCCATATTGCCTTTTTGGTTTGCCTGAGAAAACAACCCCAGGCCTGTTCCCAGACACACCGTGGTGTGGATTTCAGCTCCCTGAATCATTCCTGGTCTTCTCAGCATGGTCACCTGGGGTGGGCGCTCTAAGGCCTTCCTCTGGAAAGAAGCATCTTTTGGCATCTAACCCTTCCCTAAAATGGCATGACTCACACTCATGATGTGGCTGTTAACCTGGAAAAAAGTCAGTGAAGGTTAAAGAATCTTTTAAGAGCAGAGAGATGTGTTTCCAATACCATAGGCCACAACCATGTGTTAACCTTGTCTCTGATGAAGCTTTCGGAGGTATGTGATGGCATGCTGTGTTTGGGCTCAGAAGACTAGAGGTCAGATCTTAATCCTGCTTCTTATTTTCCTTGTGACCTCAAACAAGTCATTTAACCACTCTGAACCTCACTTTCTTCATTGGTAGAATTAGGGATCTTTTCTAGGTCTAAATCCTATAAAAATGATTGAGCCTTATTAGATGCCTACGAAATCAAAGGTCTAGACACCCCCCACCCCCCACCCCTGCTGCCACCACCACTAAATACACACACAGGTGAATATAGGCATGTAGTATATGTATACATATGTATGTGTGTATATATATGCATGTAGATGGACAGACAGATATAGTGGTTGCTTAGCACTGTGCTCACCTTCAGCTAAAATTAAAGTCTCAGCTTGGAAGCAAGAGTCTATCTCCTTTTGACTCTCCAATGCTAAAAAGTGTAAGATCGTGGTGAGATTGCTGCACCAAGAGGCCAGAGGCCTAGGCAAGGGCTGAACCAGATTCTTTGAGGTCTCCTCCAGTTAGTAAAATGCATAAAGGTAGAAGGAGGGAAACAAACAACTGCCAAAACAGAAACAAGTTTTGGCCAAGCACACCTTTAGTTAGCACCTCTCCAAGGGGCCTAAGGACAGCGTGCTCCAATGGACAGAGCCCTCCAGTTCAAGGGAGGAGATCCGAGTTTAAATGTGTCTCTGCCATGTTCTAACTAAGGCATGATCCTGAGCAGGTCACTTTCCCTCTGTGGGCTTGAGTTTCCTCATCTGTAAATAAGATCAGATGGTCTCTGAAGTCCCTTCCAGCTTTTTTTTTTTTAAGTGAGGCAATTGGGGTTAAGTGACTTGCCCAGGGTCACACAGCTAGTAAGTGTTAAGTGTCTGAGGCCTAATTTGAACTCAGGTACTCCTGACTCCAGGGCCGGTGTTCTATCCACTGCACCACCTAACCCTAACCTTAACCCTTCCAGCTTTAAATCCTACAATTGTGAATCCTGGCTATTCCCCATAGGGGAGAGCACCAGCCTGGTGGGGCTGCCTAGGTTTGAGAGCTGGCTGTGTGCCCCCTTCCAGGCAGTCAGTCCATTTGTTCAGTGGTAATGTGGGGCTAGTAATTCCTGCCTTGCCTGCTCCCCTGGAGGTGTAACAGGGTGCCTTGTCCATAGTATATGCATAAATGTTTAATTCCATCTGAATGGAGAACTGTGCCTGGGAGGAGCCTAGTTAAAGTACAAACCTTGTAGAAGACCTCAGTGTCTCCTTAATGAAGTGGCCGGGCCGTGGGGCTCCGTCTAGATAGGGGCCTGAAGGAAGTCGCTAGACCACCGAGCCTCTGCTGACTGGAGGCAGGCACGCCTGCAGCATCGTATCTTTACTTGAAGACATTGATAGTCGGAGCCCACGAGGCCGCGGGGACATCGCTCCATTTCCCTGGGCCTCAGTTTCCTCCGCTGTAGATAAGAGGAAGAGGCCACCCCAACCCCCAACCCCCACACCAGCCATAGCTCAGCCTCTCGCCAGGTCCTCGGCGGCGACCTCGTCCTGGGCCCGCATCCACCCGCTGCCATTTCTCCCGCAGGTCCCCCTGAAAGTGAACCTCTCCACGGGGCGATCGTGGGGGTGCCTGAGCCCCTTCCCGGAGGCGGCGCCCGGTGCTGCCTGGCCCGGCCCGGCCGGCCACAGTCACTAGGGCAACGGCGGCCCCTGCGGAGCCCCAGCAGCACCTGCGCTCTGCAGGGGCATTTCTCGGCTTCATTTAGTCTGGAGCCCCAGGCAACCGCGGCGGCCCGAGACCGGTTTGTACTGGAGCATTGTCCTGGGCGGGGGGGGGGGGGGGGGGGAGAGAAAGCCTGAGAAGAGCGGCTTTGGTTTCCGGCCAGCCCCAGCCGCCAAGATGCCGAGCGAGCAGCCCTTAACCTATGAGGGCCAGCCTCCTGCCTCCCTCCCCCGACCCCAGGACGCGCATGTGGACATCCCCAGGATGACCGTGGCTGGCCGGCTCACGGAACCTCTGGTAGCATCCGTTTCCTAGTCTGAAAAATGAGGACAATAATCCCCGCCCCACCTCCCTCAGTGGGCTGCTGTGAGGAAAGCGCTTTGCAAACCTTCAAAGCACTACGGAAGAGGGAGTGGGTAGACTTCCTTGTTGGTTTCAGTTTGGCACGCGGGAGGGTTGCAGAGATGTTCGGCCATTGTCCCTCAAGTGGTCTAGAGGATCGGACCGCGGGCATCCAGCAGGCGTGGGGCCGGGTGCGGAGCCGATAACCCCACCTCCCTCCTGCCACCTCCCTCCCCCAAGCTGGAAAAATCCCAAAACCTTCCCAGCAAAATTCTCTTGGCTCCGTAAAGCCATGGGGACGCGGATAATAGTGACTAGCATTTATTTGCACAGCACTCTGGGTTTGCTAAAGCGTTTGCCTGCGTCATCTCACTGGATCTTAACAGTCTGGTGAGGCGGGCACTGCGGAGATTCTTAGCTCCATTTTGCAGATGAGGAAACTGAGGCTGAAAGAGGTTAAACGACTTGCCCGCAGGCATCCAGAGCTTTTCCCACCCCATTTTCGGCACTATCTACAATGCACCAACCATGTTAGTATGGAGGGTGGGGGTGACAATCTGCCTTTGAGCATAGCAGGGACAACCACTGGAAAAACTACATGTGTGTGGCTGCGTGTATCCCGCGCGGCTGCCAGCAGTTTTCAGGGCAGAACCGCCCAGCTTGGGTTTCAGAGCATGGCGCCACAGAGTAGTCTGGGGCAGAAGGTTTGGCTTTCACTTGACTTTTGTGTTTTGCTGAGTGTGTGTTCGTAGGTGTATCCTTGGCCTTGGTTTTTGCTCCCCTTTTTCCTGTGAACCAGAGAGCCTGTTTACCCTCGGCCCTGCTATAAACCTCACGTGGGCTTCTCCTGCCCATATTTCCCAGCATTCTTCCCCAGGCTGCCCAGAGGGCCACCGCCCAGCCTTGTGTGTTCACTAGCCCCCATTTTCACCCACTGTTCTTTGTGACCAACAACAACAACAACAAAAAGAATAAACCCTTTGACGTGAGCACTTTCGTTTCTTGAGTATTTATTGTTAGTTTGTCTTTTTAGTGTAAAATACATGCAATACACCTTGTCAATAATTTATGACTACCGAGGTCTCTTCCAGCTCTCAAATTCTAATATTCTGTTTCCAATACACTATGCTAGACTGCCAGTAAATTAGCTAAGGTGTAAAATCAGTATTCAAACACAGCTCTCCAGAGTGAGGCATTCCTGAGTTTTAGAAGTTTTGTATAGGCAGAAGTCCACATATAACGATTATACATCCTGGTAGCATAACTCTGTTCAACAAACTTTAACAAGGACTTACTATGTGCAGGACTCAGGACTGAGGCTTAAGGAAGAGACATGAAGGCTGTGTGACCTGGGGCAAGTCACTTAACCTCTTAATGTCCCTGGCAATTTTATGATATTATAGGATGCCAATCTCCATTAGAGAATTGATGAAATAAAAATGATTGGACCAAAAATTAAAAAAACAAAACCTTGGGTGCATCCCTGCCCTTTTCCTGGTCTCACTTTTATCGTCCTGTAAAATAAGGGAGTTTAACTCCATTATCTCTAAGAATCCTTCCAACCCTACTTGGCCTGACTCAGTTTTGCCATTGTCAGGAAATGGGATGTGGTGAGTCTTACTGTCCTCCTGCTTCCAGTCTCTGCTCTTCCAGTGCTTCTTCCCCATCATACATTATGTTCCTGTGTACATGGCCTGCATCTCTCAACCCGTGTAGGCTGTTCCCCCCTCAGGTCCTCTCTCCCAGCTCCTTCCAGACTGCTAGCTCCCTGCAAGGCCAGCTCAGGTGCTGCCCCATACTTGTTAGGGCCTACATTCCCCCAATCAACTTGTATTTATTTTGTATGGGCCCTATATTTCCTTATTTGTGAACATTATATCCCAACTCCTGAAGTAGAATGTTACCTCCTTGAAGGTAGAAATTGTCTCATTTTTGTATCCCTAGTGCCTAGCACGTATGGGGCCTGATAAATGCTTGTTGATTTACTGAACTTATCACCAGACTCATCTTCCTCACATACAGCTCTGATCACATAATCCCCCTGCTCAAGAACCTTCAGTGACTCCCTATTGCCTACAAGATCAAACCCAGCCTCCTCTACCTGGCATTTAGAAAGGCCAGGCTTCTCCCACTATGTTCCCTTCACCCTGTATTCCAACTGGAGTAGTCTCATTTCTGCCCACACACTCCTCTGCCGATGACCACCGTAAAGTAGGCAGTCTGATAGTGGAGTCAGAAGGCCTGGGTTCAAATCCTGCTCATTACTCCTTACCTGATCTTGGTTGAGTCCCTTCTGTTGGACCAGGTTGGGCTTTTTTAGCTTGGGATGCACAGACAGATTTCAAGGGGTCCATGAACTTGGATGAGAAAAAAATACATCTTCATTTTCACTAACCTCTTAATTGAAATTTAGTATTCCTTTCAGTTATGAAACAAAACATAACTCTGAGGAGTCATCAGTTTATAGGCTTTGCCAGAGGCCCAAATAGGCCCATGACACATAAAAGGTCAAGAATCCCTGCTGGATGATATTGAGGGTCTTTGTATTGTTGTTGTTTGTCCTTCATTCTCCAAGAGGACCAATGACATCAGGAGGAAGATATTTTGACTTGCAGGTGAATTGGGTTTAATTGAGGCAGAGCTGTGCAAAGTCATCAGCCTCACTCTCTTCTCCTGGGTTGTCTGAGTCCAGTGGTAAGACATAGGTCGAGACAACTAGACGTGATCCTAGATGCAGTGTGGTCCTGGTATTAAATCCTCTCAAATAGTAGTATTAGCCTGGGCTAAGACAGTGCCACTCTCAGAGCTTGGGTGAGTTAGTGGGGCCTTATACCCCTGCCTTAAATGGCTCCAGACCAAAAGGCTTTGGTCATTCTTCTGTCTGCTGTTTGGACCATAGGACCCTAGATCTAGAATCAGAGGGGAACACAGAGGCCCTTCATGCAAATCCTAATGTTTATAGATGAAGCAGCTGACATCCAGAGAGGGACTTGCTCAAGTGACCCATCCCACATCCTCCAGCCCCTTTCCACTTTTCATTGCAGTCTGTGGCAAGTCAGCCAGTGCTTATTAGGCACCTATTGGTGCTGGGGAAACCTTGGCCTGCTGCTTCGAATCTGCCTTAACCAAAGAAGAATTGGAGGTTGCTAAGGGAAACCTCAGGCTTGTGAAATTGGGAACTAATTGTGCTCACTTTGCATCGGTCAGCTTTGGGTGAAGGTCTGAGGATGACTCCCTGCCTCTTCTGTGGAGTAAGTGACATCCCCAACTCCAAACCTGGCTGTTTCCACCAGATGTTCCCAACTGTGCCTTGAGTGGTTGGAGTTGTCAGGAAGCTGGATAAACATGTGTTATCATCTTTGGGAAAATGTCCCAGCATTGATAGGGCAACTTCACTGCCTGCCTGGTGCCCTCCACTGAGCTCCCTCTTACCACCCCCCACCCCCCACTTCTCTGGACTCTGGTTTTGCGGACTTCAACAGCATTGGGTGAACTCTGACCACAGAGTCATCACTGCTTGCCTCCCCAAGGCAGGTGCAGGCCCAGTGTGGGTTCTAGAGCTACACTGGCCACAACCATCAAGCAACTAGTAATACCAACCTGATGGGGGGAGGGGGTGGTGCTTGATCCAATGTGGGTGGTGCTCATATCCACATACATAACGCTGACATGCAGAAGCCTAGGATTCCATACTCTGGGATAAAGAGTGCCAAACTTGGAGTCAGGAAGACCTGAGTTCAAATGCTGTCTCAGGCACTTACTCAGCTGTGTAACCGTGGGTAAATCACTTAAACCTCTCTCAGCCTCAGTTTGTTCATCTGTAAAACGGAGGTAATAAGAGCACCTATATAACAGGATCACAAGGATCAAATAAAATGAGGTAATACTTGTAAAGCACATTGCAAACCTTAAAACAGTATAAAAATAGTGGCTATTATCTAGTTAATCTTAAGACTAGAAGTATAAACAAGACCCCAACCAGTGCATTTTCTAATTGTTCTCCCCTGATGTGTGTGTGCATGTGCGCGCGTGCGCACATTGTATGGTAGGTGCTCATTCTTCTGGTGTCAATAGCCCTTAAAGAAAAGGTTACAAAACAGATTGCAGAGGGTGCCAGCTGCCAGCTCAGATTCAGTCTCCTCTGTTCTACCATTACCTGTGTTTTCTGTATAAATATTTCATGAATCATTGGGGGAAAGAGGGGAGCGCTGTTACCTGAGCACACTGTAAACCTAAACTGTCCCTCTGCTCCCGGATTTCAGTCAGGTGCACTTGGCACCCCGCTCCAGGCCCTGCCTCTGTCAGACTCCATCTGGACTTCACTGAGTCTAGGTCTGGCACACAACATTTTAGGAAGAGAAATTGACGTGCAGTACATCTAGATGACAAGGGTCTCCAAGGGCTGGAAACTTGAAACTCTGCTCCCTAAGAACTGGCCCAAAGACCACGGAATATAAGAGAAGAGTGAGCAGGGACATGACATCTGCCCTCAGGTATTTGGAGGACTCTCAGATAAAAATGCCAGAACTAGGCACCAATGGGCAGGAAGGTAAACAGAGGTAGACTTTTGGCTCTGTGTAAGGGAAAACTTCCTGGCCATCAGAGGGGTCCAAAAGCGGCCTGGGCTATCTTGCAAAGCAGAAAGCTCCCCATTGCTGGGGGGGGGTTCAAGCAGGAGCTGGGCAACACAGCCTACCCCTGCTGCCCAGGACGATATGACCAGTTACAGACCTCATGCCCTTACCTACAGAGGCACAGTGGGAGACCAGAAAGAGCCCTGGACTTGAGGACAGGAGGCCTCTGTTTTTGAGTTCTGGTGGTGACACTTGCTAGCTGTGTGACTGTAGATAAGTCACTTCCCTCTCTGAGCCCATTCGCTCCTCTATAAAAGAGGGATCACAGATATGTTATAAGGAAAGTACTTTTTAAACTAAAAATAGAAAAGGACGTTGTGATTATTGTTCCTACTATTATGTTATTATTATTACTATTTGGAGCCAGCTCTGAGGGGAGGAAAGGAGGAAGCAGGACTATACCCTTTGGACCATTTCCCTGTGGGACGGCAGCTAGAGAGGGACAGGGACATTTCCAGAACAGAACAAACCATCCTCAGGGCACTACCTGTAGATAATAGCCCACTCTCTGCCTTCAGGGATCCGTACAAAGCATTCCTTGTCCAGAGGTCTTCCTTTCTTCCCAGAACACAAGGTGATTTAGAAACTCTTGTGTTCGGTCTCTGATTGCAGTCTGTTCGGGCAGACAAGTGAGGTATTGGAGACATGTCATTAGGTCGTGGCAAAAGCACTTCATTTGGAGTCCCGAGACCAAGGGTTCAAATCCTGCTACTCACTCACCACATGACTTTGGCCAGCACGTTTATTTCTTTTCTGTAAAGTGGGGACAATAATCGTTGTGCTACTTGCCTCACAAGGTTATTGGGAAGGGAGCTTTTTATAAACCTTAAAGCTCTATAGAAAATAGATTTTTTGAAATTATCCAGGTCAATAAAATCATGAATTTATCGAAATAGCAAAGTAATCCCTTGCAATAATTAGATCAAGAATGATAAATGTTATTTGAGTTCTTGTGGGTAGGGGGTGCGAATGGAAGGGGGGAAGAAAAGTTGGAACACAAAGCTTTTAAAAAATTGATGTTAGAATTTTGTTTTTACATATATTTTGGAAAATAAAATTCTATCAAAACAAAAAAAAACAAGAGTGTATCTGTTCACATATATTTATATTTGTCACCACCTTCATGGCCCTAGAACTAGTTCATAAGATCATAGTTCTAGGGGTGGAAGGACCTAGAGGTCATCTAGTCCAACCCACTTTTTTTTTACAGATGAGAAAAATGAAGCCTAAAGAGATGATGTAACTTGTGCCCAAAGTCACAAAATAAAGTAACAGAGCCAGGTTCTAAGACTGCACTCCAGGGCTCCTCCCACTGCACCACACTACCTTCTTGTGGTTTAATACGCTGTGATATCAGGATGATCTGACTCAATTGGATCTGATGCCAAAACCCTTGCAGGTTTATTGTCTCTGCACCCTCCTCTGTATGGAAAGATAGGCTGGAGCTGGGTTAAAGAACTTTTAATGCCAGACAGAGGTTTTTAAAAAGCTGGATACTAAGGCAGCTAGGTGGCACAGTGGATAAAGCACCAGCCCTGGATTCAGGAGGACCTGAGTTCAAATCTGGCCTCAGACACTTGACACTTACTAGCTGTGTGACCCTGGGCAAGTCACTTAACCCCCAATAAATAAATAAATAAATTGATTGCTTGATTAATTAATTAATTGATTGATTAATAATAATAATAATAACTGGATACTAGAGGCACAAGGGATGCATGGAACCTTCCTGAGCAGAATGACCTGGTCAGACCTGTGCTTTAGGAAAACCACTTTGTCAGCTGTATGGAGGAGGGACTGAAGAATGGAGACACTGGAGGCAGGGAGGCCAATTAAGAGGCTATTGCAATCAATAGTCTAGGAACCTGTAATGAAGGTCTGAATTAGAACAGTGGAGACAAAGGGATGATTCAAGAGACAATATATATTCTACACTTGGCAAAATTTGGCACCTTATTAGACATGGGGATGGGGGCAGGAGGAAGAGTCAAGGATGATTCTGTGTCTGCAAACCTGAATGACCAGAATGACTGTGGTGGACAGAAAGAAGAAAGTTGGAACAACAAAGTGGGTGGAAAAGGCCCCTTCCCAAGACTGTGATGTAAAGCTAGGTGGGCAGCCCATCGAGGAAGTCTAGTGACAAGCCTCTTGCAGGTGCTGCTTGTGGATGGTAGGTTGGGCCCACAATTGAACAGGAGGAAGCAATCAGGCCTGTATCATATTTAGGAAAACTCATAGCACTTATTGGGCTGCTAGGTGGCGCCATAGTGCCCAGAGAAATGATCCTGGAGTCAGGAAGACTCATCATCCTTAGTTCAAATCTGGCCCCAGACTCTTACTAGCTGTGTGACCCTGGGCAAGTCACTTCACCCTGTTTGCCTCAGTTTCCTTATCTGCAAAATTGAGATAATAATAGCACCTACCTTACAGAGCTGTGAAAATCAAATGAGTTAACAAATGCAAAGTGTTTTGCAAACCTCAAAGTGCTATGTAAATGCCATTATAGTGTATATAATACATAACATATATAACGTATTCTGATAGCTAGATGTTATTATTAGATGGCCTCTGAGGCCATTTCAGCTCTGAGATTCAGCTCTGGCAATGAGGTCGTTGCCCTAGAAGAAAGCATGCTGCCCTCTGACCTCAAAGCTTTGGACCCTCTAAAGGCCCAGAAAGGGGCACTTGCCTAAAGTCACAACACCAACAAAGGGCAGAGCCCGGACTCCAACCCAAATAACCAACAACAAGGTCTCGGTGGCATTACTTCTTGACACCATCCTGGCAGTAAGGTGAACTTGCACCCCAGCTTCCACTGAAAAGAGGCCTGGCCTACAATGAGAGCAGGGCCTGGGTTCTTGCCTTTCTTTGGATCCCCAGCACAAAGCATGAAGCACACACTTCATAAATGCTTGGTGACTTGATTCGACTCTGTCCACAGTAGTTCCTAGAGTCTGTGGGATTTGGGTGCTGGGGCCTTTGTCCATCTACAGGCAAGGGAAATTTGGGACTCTCCCCTCTGGGACCCAGGGTGTGTAAGGACAGTCTTGTTGCCATGGTGCCCTCAAAGACCCTATCCCCAACTCTGGGAACCAGCTATGGCATAGCCTCAGCTCGGGTCCTAAAAGTGTGGCAGCTAGGATGGAGTCCTGCCTCGAATTTCCTCCTCATGGGACCTAAAGCAAGCTGCTTCCCATTTCTGCCCCTCAGTCTCCTCATCTGTAAATTGGGGGTGCACTATTTTCCAGACCTACCTTACAGTTGTGAGTTTCGTATTGAATAAGTATTGAATAAGGCAGTGTGGTGCTTTGGGAGGAGCCCTGAGCTTGTAGTGGGGAGACCTAGATTTGAATTCTGCCTCTAAGACTTACTAGCTGTGTGGCTTTGGGGAAGTCTCTTGACCTCTCTTAGCCCTGGTTTCTTCCTCTGAAAATTGGGTAGAAAAAAAAATACCTAAACTACTTAGCACATAACTGTCCTAGGAGGAAAACATTTTGTGAACCTTGAAGTGCTTCCACAGTAGGAGCTGGGATTCTTATTTATCAGGGTCCTCCTGCCTCAGCATGGGCTAATTGATTTTCACATCTCAGCTGGAGGGAAGGAATTGATTTCCTCCCACCCTTCAACCCTATCCTGATGTCTTGAACAGGGCTGGGGAACCTCCCCAGCCCCAGCCCCAGCCCCTTTCCAGCCTGAAGGCAGAGCCCAGTAAAACAAGAATGAAATCCTTTGAAAAGTAGGAGCTTGATAACCGCTCACATTTCTATAGACCCAAAGGTTCACAGAACATTTTCCTCACCAGAGTCCAGTAAGGTGGAAAATGAAAGTGTGCTCACTTGCATTTCAAAGGTAGGGAAGCTAAGGCTGCACCTGACCCAAGGTCACACAGCTAAGCAAGTGTTGGGTCCTGGTGAGATTCCAGTCTTGCCTTGCTGCCTTCAGACCTAATGTTCTTACCCCGACACCTCGACACCTCATCATTTCTGGCAGGAGCCACTGTCCAGCAGGCAGGAAGAGTTCTGGATCTGGGTCCTGGCAACTTCGCTACTCACTACCTGTGTGACTAGCATCTTGACCTGAGTTTCCTCTTCTGTAAAATGAGAGGGTTGGATCAGCTGGCATCTGAGGTGCCTCTGATCCCTCCTCACCACCTAGGCAAAGCTGATGCAGGTACAGAACTCGTTCAGGGTCACTAATCTATGTGCCACCCATGAGACTGAGGGAGATGCTGGCAGGTGATAGGCTCCTACCCCTCAAACCCCTTCTGTCCTGGCCCTCAGAGGAGTCAGTCACCAAGGATATGTCATTAGAAATCTAATCAATAGTCCTTGGAAAAGTCACTGTCCTGTGGTCCTCTGGGGTGGAGAAGATCAAGGTTTTGTAGCCAGAGGTTATGTGAGTTACCTAAAAATCTGGAGCCTTCGTGGGGTATTTCTGAGGCAGGCGTAAGGCACAGAGCCAGAGGACTGGGGTTCATAGTCTCTGGGACCCTAGGCAAGTCTAAGAATTTCATGGAATGATTGGGCTGGTAGCCAGCACTACTTCAGCGTTCTATGTTCTGAGATCCCCCAAGCTCCCACGTTCTGGTGTTCCACGATTCTGTGAGGATCCTGTCCAGTCCCACACTGGCCCTTAATAGAAGGATCAGTTTCAGGATTCACTTTCTCTTTTTTTTTAAATTAAAAAAAATTTTTTTGGCAGGGCAATGGGGGTTAAGTGACTTGCCCAGGGTCACACGGCTAGTGTCAAGTGTCTGAGGCCAGATTTGAACTCAGGTCCTCCTGAATCCAGGGCCAGTGCTCTATCCACTGTGCCACCTAGCTGCCCCTCACTTTCTCTTAATAGGTGCTTGGGGAGGAGTGAGGATGACAGCTCCCAATGAGGTCAGGCAAGACACTGGCAGAGACACCCCTGAAATTAGACAGTCTCTGTGATCACATCAGGGGGGAAGAGTCACTGATCACATTTGGGCCCTGCTCTGCCTCCCTCAGAGTGCCTGCTACCCCTTTCTGGGGCTGTGGGGGAGAAAATTATGGGATCTGAAATTCAGAACAAGAAGGCGCACATGAGTGAGTAGCCATCAGGCTCAGACGGTCTCAGATTGTGCCTCATGAGTTAAGATCTCAATAGGATTTAGGGCCGAGACTTCATAGATCATCTAGTGAAACTCCCTACTTTAACAGGTAGTGAAACTGAAGTCTGTGGAAGGCAGGGAAAGGATTTGTTCAAGAGAATATAGATGGCATAGCCACTTGTGTTCTGTGTGACCTTGGACAAGTCACTGACCTGTCTTTGCCTCATTTTTTTCCTCTTTAACATAAGAAAGTTGGACTAAGCCTGTAGGATCCCTTCCAGCCCCTCTCCTAAGACCTATCCCCTCCCCTCCCCTCCTCAGTGAATGTCAGGAAGTTCACTGGGTGAGCTGGGGGCAGGGGGAGGGGGACAGAGGAGCAGAGTTGCTCTAAAAGCATTAGGGTGGGGGGTGTGTGTGTGTGTGTGTTTCTATGTGTCTGAGTGTATACAACAGACAAGATACCTCATTGAGAGTTTACAGTGAAATGACTTATTGGGGACAGAAAAATTTGTGATCACTCTAATTTTAGAACAATGATACTGTAAACTCTTGAGATGGGTTTGAGGGCCATAGAAAGTTTTGGGAGAGAGGCCAGAGTAACCTCCTTATCAACTTTTGGGTCATTTTTGGAGAGGAGGAACCCTAACTTAAGTAAATACCTCTGAGGCCTAGCCCCGTGCTTGGCACGTAGCATTACAAAATGCCAGGCTCTCACCTCAGAGGCCGTCTAGCCTAGTGAAGTGGAAGACTACTTCCAACCCTTCCACACCTTCTGGCCCCGTTAACATAAACTACAGACCCTTCATGCTTTCATAAGTCTTCTATGGCGGCTCTAGTGAAAAATTCATCATCCTGCCCCAACCCAGTGCAGAGCCTAGGGACACTGTTCCTTTGGGGCCCCCGGACACAGTCAGCCCATCACTAGGTCTGGACTTGATCAAAGCTGCTCCAACTTGAAAGGACTCATCAGAGTTTGTGCTCTGCTGGCCTGGCTTTTGAGAGTCTGGATAGTCTCCCCTGCACCAGAAGAAGACATCTTATATGGACCTTTAGTCATTGGTTGGATAGGTGGATGGACAGATGGACATGGGGCGGGGAGAGATTGTAATCTATCCTACCTACTGGTCATACTCAGTCTTACCCCAACTCTTGCCCTTTCTTTCTCTCTCTCCCCTTCCCAAAGATTCCCTGTTTGTCATGCACAAAGAGTTGTGTAACTGGGAAAAATTTCTCCAATTATATGTTTAGATTAGATACCTTAATAGAAAGTCAACCATAGAAATTATTTAACAAGGCCCACCATCTGAGGCTCTCTGGAGCATGTGAGGACTGGGCCAGCCAGTCATTCCTTTCTTCCTCATCAGTGAGGCCTGGGCAACTAGAAGCAACAAACCGAAGCCTTTAGACACCACAAACAAGGGTTTTTGCAAAATCCAGGTGAGGATGGGTGGTAGTGGGCAGAAGGACTACCCCCTCCCACCTCAAACAGATGAGAGTCATGGTCTTTTTTAATAAGAGGGGACAGAGGGAGAATACTAGGGCATAGGCACAAGATCCGGAGGGGGAAAGATTAAAGGGTGTCAGTCTTTACCACACCTCCAGTTGGAAATGGAGCATTGGGCCAGAAGTCACAGGATCATAGATTTTAGTGGGTAAGGGCCATCTCATTTAATTATGAGGCCCAGAAAGATCAAGTGACTTCACCCAGGATCACAACAGTAAGGGGCAGAAGGGCAATTTGAACCCAATACCTCTAAAATTTAATCCAAGGCTCTTCCCCAACTGACTTGCCTCATCAGAACATGCCCAGGGTCCTTGGATGAAGTATACTTTGCTTCAAACCTGAAGTCACTTTCCCTCTACAAGACTTCATTTCCTGCTCTGCAAAATAAAGTTGGACTGGGTGGTTTTGAATGTTCCTTCTGGCTCATGGCATTTTGATTTTAAGCCAGGCATGCAGATCTCTCTGGGCCTCAGTTAACTAACTCAACTGTCAAATAAAAGGTTTGTACTCAATGACTTCTAAGATCCCTTATAGTTCTAAATCTATAAGCTGACAAGATAGTTCCCCCTCTCCCACCCCATGGAGAGTGAATCACACATGTGGCACCTGGCATCCCAATACGCATAGTGACTAGATGTGCCCAACGGCAATGGAAAGCAGTCCTGGTAAAGTAGAATCCAAAGCATGCCCCCTTCACAGATGCCCACAATAATGAGCAGATACTGCAAAACAATGGAGAAAACTGAGGTGGACTTCAGGACCTTGGCCAGAGCTCTTGGAACCCAACTGCATGAGCCCAGAGGCACCTGGGAGAAATCTTAGGAACAGACACCATCAATGTTGAATCTCTGTGCTAACACGTAGCCCATAACAGGTTACCATGGTATTTAGTACTTTATTTCATACCTAATGAACGTAACTTGTAACATGGAGAATCCTGGTTATCTACAATTTTGGCTTATCCTTCTATTAGACTTTGTAAACTTCATGAGGACAGGGACTGTTGGATTTAAACTTTGCACCTCCCACCTCCCCCAATAGCAGATGTTTAATAGATTGAATGAACGAATGTTCCTTCCCACAGAGAGGAGGACATTGGTCCCTAGAAGATCCCCAGAGAAAACAATGAGAAGAGAGTTTATTCCTTTAATTCTGATTTTATTGAAAAAACAGCAGCATCGGGACGTGCTGGCAGGGAGAGAGGCCATTCAAACACTCTCCCTGATTACACATCGTACATGGGCCAGGCAGCAAACCCCCCCACCCCTTCCATTGCCAGGAACCCCCACCCATCACCTGGGTGCAAGCACTTGGCCCTATTCCTGACACTTAACAGGTCCTCCCAAACTCACAGAGGTCCTGCCACTTGGGGCTGGTTCAATCTACAATTTCCTTCTATCTCCCATCATCAGTCAGCAAATCTTGGGTGACTAGAAATAGCAGACTGAAACCCAAGAAGCCCATGGGCCAAGGCCTGTCCAGTAAGGACCACAGATACTTTCCATTTGCCAGCAGAAAGAAAAGTAAATGACCTAGCCCACTATATCTCCTGAAGTGCTTTTCTCCCTCCTTCCCCACCCCCAACCCTGACCTTTCCATGGGGTCTTTTTGGCACCTCCTGGGGTCTGAGGAAAGAGTCACTAGTCATTTCATCACAATGCAATTTTAGGAACAAACAAAAAAAACAGCAACATAAGCAAACATCAAATAAAACAAACCCAGAAAAGGTCTATGTTTTTAATTCATTCATACTTATTTACATCAGTCACTTGCTTTCATATCACAATTCTCTTGACTCTTTTTAGTATTTGTTTTATTTTTTTTAAGTTAACCACATTATAACCTTATTTCACCAAACATATCACAGCAAGTCTGGTTAATTTTCACAGTTACAGCGGCCATCAGTAACACAACTTTTGAGGACCAACAAACCATTCATTCCTGTCCCCCTATACAACTTCCCCCAAACACACCAATTTTCAGTCAGACTCATCCGATGTAAGACTGAGCACTAGACATAGTGCTTGATCCAGGGGACCCACCACCTGAAGACTCTGGGTCCAGTGAAGGCTAATTTGCATATAACATGGGCTGTGGTGAAGTCCTTCCAGATGTCTAGCTCAGACTTTTCACCAGCATGTGGACATCCTCCAACTGCCCTGTTGGGTTTCACCCTCTGTAATAAAGCTACATTCATTGATCCCAAATGGAATTACTGTTTGCCAAGGAATGTTAGCATACAATCAGATGGCAGATGTTAGCAGAAATGGCCAAAGCCCAACGTAACATCTGAAGAGAGTGACTGCTTCTGTTTGTGGCCGATGCCAGTGTGGGAACAGCTAGTCAACCAGATCCTGAAAGAGTTGCACCCTCAGAAAACTCAAGAATGACCTGGAGCTTTAGACCTTCTTACTTATAGATTTCATCATCAAAGTGATTCATCTAGGCAATCTATGCAGCATGTTGTCCAAGGAAATCTAAGAGGGCTCAGATGCAGTCATCTTGAATCACCAAGCTCATTCTCTGTTGAACTCTGCAAGGACACCACCAATGAACGGCAAGAGCAGGGAGCCCGTGGCTGCCACTGCTTTCAGAATTTCCACTTCCTTTGCCACCAGTACTCCCTGCATGCACACATACACATACTCACACACATTCAAATACACACACACACACACACACACAAACACACACACACACAACATACCACGCAAACCAGTTTTCTCTAAAATGGCTAATTATTGCTGTTTAAAAAAAAAAAAAGACGTTCAGCCAAGAGAACGTGACTTGGATAATTATCCTGGAACCCCATTCTTTTTTCAAAGTACAGTACATACTATGTTGATCGTAGAAAATGCAAGGATGTTGAACATCTCTCTCGGTGGAGCTGAGTCCGGGAGATGCCCAGAGTGAATCAGAATGGCTGAGGGATGAGATTGTCCCCTTCCAGAAAGTGCTCATCTCAGATCACTGGCTCAACCTCACGGAGAATTCTGCCCTCAGGTCATATCAGCTTGGCTTTTCAGCTGATGTCAACTCCATGTAAAGCACTTCACAAGTTAGCAAAAAATAGTCTATTCAGTCCGAAATATGCCAAACAAGGAGATTTCCCCCCTTCCCTAAAATTCATCTTAAAAGGGCCTTAGCCCAAGTACACACCATATCACCGCTACCTAACAGGTCAGCCCAATGCCAAAAAACAATTTGCTAAAAAAGTGTGCTTCGGTTAAGACCTACTTAAATAATAAAATGAATAATAAATACAACACAGATGATTAAATACGTCCTTGGACTACAGAATGCTGGGAAAATCATTCTAGCAGAGGCTCAGTTTGCTTTCAGATCAGCTGCTACTTGGTGTAGGCTGCCCTGGGTATTTGTTAGGGAGATGTACTGACTCCTAATTTCAGATCCTGTCATTTTCACTTCCTTTATCTGGCAATAGGTTTTTTCCTTATGCCCCAACTCCAAACTCTAGTTAGTTAGAAGACTAACTGCTTGTCATGTGAACAAGAATTTTCTCAAAGCCCATGCCAATAATTTGCTGTTATTCTTGAGATCCACCATCTCTCAAGTTCCCATGACTGGGTTTCTTTTGTCATGTTGCATATTTCAATGGAGATATATTAGGGAAAGAAATTGGATAACAGTAGTGCAGTCCCCTAACACAGTTATGATACAAGCACTTTCCTACATGCCTATACTCAGGTTTTTAACAGAGGCCAGTCCCTCATTCCCAGGTTATTGAGTGTATTGACTAGAAAAATGGGAGGATGGGAGGGGAAAGTTCAATAGAATCACTCTTTTCCAATTTCACTATCCCTTTATATGTCATGCTATCCATATTGGAATTCCAGTCCCCTTTGCATGCCTCTGCTCCATTTCAGAGTTGAGTGCCCATCCATGAAGAGTCAGCTTCATGCTGCTTATTTAGGTGGCAAATGAAGTGGTTCCTGAAGGGCAACGAGAGCTGCCCTTGTGAGCCTGAATGTCTCCTAAAGAACTAGACTAATAGGATGATCAGTTGGCAGGCTGGGTATATTTAACCTGGAAGAGAAAACTTTGAGGGAGAAGAGGGGACAGAATGATCAGTGTCTTCAAATATTTGAAGGGCTATTGTAGGGAAGAAGGGTTAGATTTGGCCCCAGAGGACAGAACTAGGACCAGTGAGTATATATCAGGGGGATATTTCAACCCAAAATGAGGAAACACTTCCTTAAATGATCAGATCTGTCCAAGACCAAAATGAGTTGCCTTTGGATGGTGTTCTCAATTACTAGAGGTCTTCAGGAAAAACCTGGGGGTGTTAGGGGTGCTTCCTGGGGAGGTACTGGCAGGACCAGGTGCACTCTGAAGTCCCTTCCAACTTAACTTCTGGGATCCTCCTCCAGGTGACGTGTGCAAAGTCATCCTATAGCCGGAGAAGTCTAGAAGGTGACAAGGATATGTCCCCCACTCTTTAACATTCTCAAAGCCTGCAGATGACTGGGGCCAAAGGGAACCTAAGAAAATCAGCACTAAAACATATCCCCAAGCATCAATTCTAAACAGATACCACTGGAGAACTCAGGAATCATAAAAACATTCTCAGTCAGGCCTAAGCATGTGATCAGGAACATAGACTAGATCCCTTGGTAAGGAGTTGAATGTCCCAATCCTCTTTCCAAATGATTACTGTGGTATGAGTGGCTGTATGTCTTTTTTAAACATTAATAAAGAACTACATTGCATATTGGGAAGGGCAAGTGTTAGAAGCAAAAACTCGATGTCTATTGACCTTTCCTGGGAAAGCAGAATTTGGAAATATGCAGATACCATCTGCTCACAGGTTCTCCCAACAGCTGGCACCCATCAGCCATGGCTCTCATGAACAGATTAACTCAAGTTGACTCTAAATTACATTCGCCATTGAACTAACCTGCTGAGTCATTTGTGGGGACATCTTTCTGGATATAAAGTTGGGCTAGGCCTGTTTTAACTGCATCTTTGGGGTAAAAATTCATGGGTTTGGGTTTCTTGCTACTATCCTGTCCTGAAAAGGCCCCTAAGGACATAAATGTCCCCTGATGAGAGAGAATTGTGGCCAACCCCGTGATCATCTGAAAAGATGATGGCTCCCCAGGACAGTGGTATTTTAGACACAAAAGCCCCGTTCTAGTCCTCCTTGTGCTGAGGGAAGGGAAGAAGGCACAGCCAAAAAGCTGGCTTCTTCTGTGCTGTTCCACCCTCCCCTGACAACTGCTCCATCTGCATTCTAGAAAGAAGGGCAAAAACCCACTGGCTCCACATGCAGCTATAGTGGAAAAGGGCTACAGCTCTGGCTTGTGCTGATGGCTTGAGAAAAGGAAGCTGGGAGGTATATATACCAGACTCCAAGAGAGGCTGCCCTCCTTCCTCTCCATGGAAGTACTGAACTACTTCAGCTAAAGGCCTCTCTCAGCGCCCTAACCAGGAGAGCCTTGTGGCCAGCATGACCATGCCTGTCCTTCCTGCTAGGGGGAGAAGATTTATCCCAATGGGGCATCATAATAGGTTTGCAGCACACTCCATGGCACCAACTACAGGTCACTTTGAACCAGATGAACCCTGGAACAGAATAAAAAGGAAATGAACATCTGATTTCACATCCTTGCTCTACCGCGTACTAACCATGTGACTGCTCTAACCACTCCCCATCTTTGAACCTCAGTAAAGTGAAGGGCTTAGACTCAAAAGGTCTCTAAGCACTGTCCCTCCCCTCAACTCTGACCCTCTACTGTGATCCTAGACCAGGAGCAACAAATTACATGTGTATGCCACCCTCCAACTCAAAACACTGAGGCCAGCCATACATCACAAGCTGTGTGAACTATTGTCAGAGGAGATACCCCAATCTGGGAAAAATAACCATGTCCTGAGAAACCCAAAACGCAAAGCAGGGCCAGACTTCAGATCAGGGCATGGACGTTTGGCCCTGGGAGGATACAGAGCTCATGCTGAAACACACACTAATCACCCAGGGTCATTTCACCGAGCCCTCCAGACAAATATTTTTGATCTGCCTACCAAGGAACAAATACAACTAGTGGCAATTTGGTTGGACTGGACAGAAAGTTTTAGGCTCTCCAGAAAGCCTGGTTTCACAAAGCCATTCAAGGGACCACCTCCAAATCAAGGTACCTGCCTAGGAGGCCACAGGAACCCACTTGCCCTTTGAGGGATGGGGTGGAATTCTCAAATCAGCCACAGTGCTCATAGTAGGGGTTGAGGGAGGGGAGGGGAGGTGTCCTCCCTCAGACTCTTGCCAAGGGGCAAATCCTGAAGGCTTCACAAGCTTTTGCCTTTCAGCTACATCACCAAATTATTGAAAACCAAAGAGAAAGTGGGCTTTAGCCTTGCAATGGGAAAGCTAGAACAGAAAAGTCTGTCTACCGATTCAGGCCAAGGGCCCCACTGGGGAGTATCAAGGGACTTCAAGACTCCAGGGTCTGAGAGCTGCATATTTCTCCTTCCTTTAATCCCACATGATTCAAGAGGAACTCCACCTGAACAGCCTTACAGAGGTAGTAGAAGTAACATCAGAAGTTTTCTACAAACTTTAAAAAAGTCGTTTCTCAGTGCACATTTGCTCAACAAGGGGCTCTGGGTACTGGGGAATGACGGATGCCCTAGAAACACACATCAGCAGAGTCTGTCCTAGAAGGCTCCTGCCCCCAGGCTTCTTCTCAGGGGTCACCAGGGCGGACACTGTAACGCACTCAGAGAATCAGAAAATATTTACACTGTTGTAATTCTGTACAGGCTTAGAGAAGCTTGGACACCATCGGGAAAGGATTTCGCCAACCAGAGTTGAATAGCAGCCAGTGAGGGATGGTCAGGAGCTGGGACGAGAGGAAGCAAAAAGTTTCCAGAGTTCACAGTTCTAATGTGGCAGGCGCTCTGGCTATGCCCATTCAGTGCAAGTGACAGACACCTGCCCTGCGTATTGGCAGCAATGGAAGGGCAGCGATTAAGGAGGTGGGAAGGTCCTCAAGGTCTCCAGCCATCCAACCCAGTGGGTCGTGAGCCCTTCCAGGGGAGGAAGATACCACCCCGGGCTCAGGAAAAAGGAGGCAAAATTGGCCACTTGTCTCTATAAGACCGAGTGCTTCTAGATACTGGACCGACTTCCAACAATCATGGCATGGTTCCCAACGGCCTGTACAGAGAATGGGGGAGAACAGGGATCTTTCTGAGGCAGCAGCCTGCTTCCTGAAATTACAGGGACTGGCTTTGCAGTTCGGTGTCTGTATCGTTTATGGGCTCAAAGGTCACCCCTTTAAAGTCATCCCTTTGTCGAGCACATCTGTCCTAAAAGCAACTAAATAACAAACACAAAAGTGCTTTGGTCAATCCCAATGAGAAGCTGCACTGTCACCAGTTGGCGGGAGGTTGGCAGCGGAGCTGTCCCTTTAGCCCTCAGGCGGGGTAGGACCCTCGGCTCCAGTTTTGGCTTAGCACAGCTACAGGTGAGGCAGGTTACAAAGGCACAGGAATCAAAGAAAACCAGCGACATTCTTTCGCTAAATAACCCCGGTTTAAAAAAAAAAAAATCGCCCAAGTCAGACTCTCTATCTCCCCCCTCCCCCCCATCATGAAAATACTTGTCATTTTCCTTTTCTGGAAATGTCTTAGTGCAGTGACGCGCCAGCAACAGCCAAAAGAAATCCCAAACAAGAGAACACAGAACGCACCCCCACCCCCAAAAAGCCCCCACTGAAAACCAAACGACCGGAGGGAGGAAAAAAAGGCACAAACTGTTCTGTTTTCTTCTATTTTGCTAACACTTCACAACTGTCTATTGAGTGCAGGATAACAAAATCACTGAAAATGGCAAGAAAATACTGCGCCCATTTCTGTACAATCTACAAAATGCCAATTCCTACCCAGAGGACATACTTCCTTCCGTGGGAGGAGAAACGTACAGCGTACAAAGGTTGTTGCGTTTGGTTTTTGTTTTTGTGTATTTTTTAAAAACTTGAAATATATAATATATCATACCCCTTTAATAAGCTGCTTTAAACAAACTCGCTTGCTTTCAAAATATGGCCCCTCCGTGGTCGATGTTTGACCCTCACCGGCCAGGTCCATTGCAGCTCAGCCTTGGCTTTTCACTGCGTGTGAGGCAGGTGAGGGAAGACAGAATTAACCTTCTCCCTCCCCAGCCCCACCCAGAGAACATCCCCTGCCTGTGTGGGTCAGCACTTGGTGCCATGGCTTCAATCCCCTCTACCCACTGCCAGCAGCACTAGGTACAGAGACTGTACAAGGTACCCTAGCTTGTCCTCTCCCACCTACACCCCCCCTTCTTTCTGTGCCCCAAGGACTGCTGAGGACAAGCCTAAAGGAGGGCTTTCCCTTCACTGCTCAACTCAAAGGCCAGCAGTTTGAGTGGAATCACTATCAAATGTCACATCTGACATCAGTTAGCCTTCCTCTTCCTCATACCCCAGAGGAGTCACTTCTGCTCTGATCCCACACCCATCCCCCCCCATTCCCCCCTCAGTAGATCCCTCCAGTAGCAGTTTGAAGGACACACCAGAGAATCTCTGGCCCCTCCAGAGAATCCCCTCCCCTCTGTGCTAGGCACCCAAATGACCTTGGAATGGAAAGGTTTGTTCTTCCAAGCAACGCAGGGAAGTTCCCACTACTGACATGATTCTCTCCATCAACCTTCCCAATACCCAGAACACATCCTCAGTAACCGTGGCTCCCACTGGCTGGGCATTTCCTGGGTCAAGTGCCACCTTTGCACCTTTCCTCCACCAGTCTGAGTGGTTCACACCAAACTACTTCCTAGATTAAAGTCCAAGCAAAAGCGACATTTGTGCTGTCCCTTGTCAATTTCATTGTAGTGATTTTTCTTTAAAAGAAAACAAAGGACAAGCAGAATAATAATACATTGTAGACCAGGAGCACTTCTCTTTCCCTGGTTGTTAGAACTAAGCTAAATTGGGGTTTCCCTTTAAATTTATAAACCTGCATCCCTCTTCCACCCCCACCCTCCCAATCCCCACCCTCCCACCCACTGCCCAGCCAAGCAGGACCAGAAATAGAGGCTATTTCTGGCACTGCTGTGGTGGCGTTTTTTGTTTTGTTTTGTTTTTTCTTTTTTTGGTGTGGTTTTTCTGTATGTTTTTGTGGTTTTTTTTTTTTTAAAGTATAACCCAACAGTTTTTCCCAAGACATTAAAGTCATGCAAAGTTGCTATTCTGTTAAATAAGTTACAAAAAAAGGTACAATTTCAGGCGAGAAGAAGCTGTCGTCTGGGCTGCTCCCCGGGGACAGGCACTGTACATCCATCCTTCATACAGACACATGCCCAGTGTGCCTTGCACACACTGGACGATGTTAAAGCAGCGCATTCCCTTTGTGGCGGCTGGCGGCTGCTGCCAGGAGGCCAGGCCGGACCAGGCCTGCTCTGCTTATCTAACAAGCAGCTGCTTAGGATAATAGGGATGCTAGCTTTCCCCAGCCAAGGCTCTGCTGAAGGGGCTGGATTGGGTGGGCACATTAATGTGCAAATGTGTTGCCATAGGAACCCGCCCTCCCCTAGGCTTCAATGACACCGTTCAGCCACAGCCAAAATAAAATAAACTCATAAAGTAAAATAAGGAGGGGGAAGGGGAGAATGAGAAGAGAAACATAGGGTTGGGAAGGGAAGACGATATGAGCACAAATAAATAGGAGAAAACTTAATGAAATGAAATAATAAAGCCGGGATGGAGTAAAAGAGGCAAGGTGATAGTCCCGCCAGAGACTGGCTCAGGGCTCTAGGTTGGGGTGGGCTGTGGGCTATGGGCTGAAGGGAGGGCTGGGGAGGAGAGCAATCAGAGGCTGCTATTTTACACTATATTACACTGGATCTCCACAGGTCCAATGGGTTAAGTCTGTTTGCTGGCTTAGGTCGAGAGAGAAAAAAGGGTCGCTGGGGACTTGGGGGGAGGAGGAGGGAGAGAGTCTTAGTCATCGGATGCACCAAGGGTTCCCTCAGACGATTTTGGCAGAATGAGGCACATCCAGAAAAAAAGTGCAAGGTAGTTGCCCAGGTGGTAGTGCTACGAGTGAGCCACTGCAAGCACAAGCAGGCACATCCTCTTCATGCATTACGGCAAAGCAGCTTCCCATGCTGGTCTCCCGGCGGACCGCTGACCACTGACCACCAGGCCCGGGACAAAGAGCGCGTGTCCTCCTTACAGGCCGGGATAATGCTGGGAAATGCACGCAAGTGGAGGGTCGGAGAGGGGAGGGTATTAGAAATCCACAGGAAGGGGTGGCTTCTGGAGCCCGTGTGTGGACAATGAGGCCGCTTTATGTACACCAGGCCAGGGAAGCAGGAGGACTGGGAGCGCTAGGGACAGGGCGGTTTTCTCTAGTGTTTCTGCTTTCAGTCTCTGTGCTTAATTAAATCTCTGTGTTACCTGGGGGGGAGATGGAAAAGAGTATTGGGGGGTGGGCAGGCTCAGAGAGTGCCACTCTCGGGATGAACAGCAGGTCTAGTGACCCGAGAGATGTGGGATGTGGCTCCTGGGGCTCCCAGCATGAGGGAGCCTCCCGTGGTGAGCAGCCCCCTCCGCTGGCCCAGACAGACTGCCTGGCTGCTCATTTTGTCATTATTTCTGTTGTCTTCATCTTGATTGGAGATGGGATAGGACAGGGGTACAGGGGTGGGGATTGGGCAGCAATCAACTCAAAACCAAACTACCACAAAAAAGGAGTTCTTAAATAATGAAATAAGCAGATCTTCTTCCCCGCCCCACCCCCACCTCCCCCCAAATCAGCCAAACAAACCACAATCCATGAAAGTGCTGGGTTAAGCGTTTGGAAAAACAGGAAGGAGAATCATCGGGTTGGGCTGAGCGATAACGGTTGGGCGGTTGGGTTGGGTTGGGTTTGGTGTTTCAGGCGTCATCGTTATTCCTCACGTAATTGCAGGCGATAGCGGTGGTAGCGAAGCTGAAAGAACATCTTCTCTACCAGGGAGTGCGTCATTCCCGGGAGGACATAGTGCTCCACCACGCCCATGTGCTTGAAGCCCAGGGACTCGTACAGCTTGTGGGCGGCCACTTTGACCGCGGTAGTGCCCAGCACCACGGAGGAATAATTGTTGAGCACGGCAAACTCGAGCACCTTGCGGCCCAAGGCCTTGGCGATGCCCTTGCCCCGGTACCTCGAGTCCACCGACATGCGGCGCAGCTCCACCGAGTTATCGTCCTCGCTGCCCCGCGCCGCCACGATCCCCACCACGTTGCCATCCAGGACGGCCACCCAAAAGCAGGAACCTGCAGGGAAGACAGGCATTAGCGGCCACAGAAAAAGGCTGTCCCACGTCTCAGCAGGGAATGGCAGGCCTGCAGAGCCCTGCCCTGGGAGCCAAGAGACCTTCTGGGTGAGGAGCGATCAGACATTAGAGGTCTCTAAGGCCCCTCCCTCTCCCGCTCTAAAATGCTATGGAGAGGGGTCTGTTTTCGCATTTCAAAGACTCATTTCCAAAGGCAGGCCAGTCCCTCAGGCACAACAACCCCAGCCCTATATAACAGTTGGCTGATAACCTTCTTGGTACTTAACCAAGCTGCTCCCTGGAGAGTTACATGGTCCAGTTTCGAGCCTGTACTCAAACCCTCTCCAGCACGAAAGGCAGGTGGGCCGAGGGGAGACAGTGCTAGACTTGGAGTCTGGAAAGGCTGCACTGGAATTCTGTCCCGTACAATTAGCAGTTTTGCAACCCAGAGCAAGTCCCTCAGCCTCTGTTTCCTCATCTATAAAATGGGTCTATTAACGGCTGGAGCACCTACCTTATAGGGGTTTTCTGAAGCTCAAATGAGGTAATCTGTGGAAAGCAATCTGCCAACTTTTGAGTGCTACAGAAACACCAGCCATTATTATTTGTACCTGCTGGGCTCGGCATTCCGCCAACATCAGCTGGGAGAACTCCAGGCTTCCTCCATGCACTAGCGAAGCAGGAGGCTTTTCACGGAGAGTTTTCTTGTGTTGTCCTTGTTAAGTCTTCCAGCTCAGCGATCGAGCTGCTGTCTCTCCCTCGAGTCCCCCCCCTTAGGGGAAAAAACTGCCCCCATGCCCATTCGTCTTCCTCAACTACCCTCTTCCTGGAATATCAGGGCTTCTGCCAGGGGTCAAGGTGAATCCCAAGCAAACCAAAGTGAATAAATACCTCAGGCCTCTGCCAAAGAAGCAAAACGATAACGCCCCGGAATACCAAAAAGAGCGGCAGAGAGAGGAATGTGAAGGGCGGCAGAGGCCAGGGTCCAGGTCCCAGCTTGGCCACTAACTCAGGCGAGGACATTTCTCCTCTCCTGGTCTCAGTTTCTCTGGCTATCAAATGAAAGAACTGAAGGGGTGGAGTCTCTAAGGCCCTCCCTACCTCTTACTTTCCAGGTTCTAAGGCCCCTCCGGCTCCGACATCTTATGTTCTATGTTCTAAGGTCTCAGCAATTCTAAAAGCAGCTCCCAAGCTAAGAACCAGCTCATAAATGCAGAGCATCAGCATATCCTCTTCCTCCTTTCAGAAGGGGGCTTCATGACTCCACCTGTGCCCTCCTCGTGACCATAAGCCTTTATCATCAGCCTCACCAGCCAGGTGAGGGTAACCCAATCCAAATGGGAAAGAACACTGCAGACAGTCAGAGAAGCAGAGTGTGCCCAGGGGCTGCACTGAGCTGGTCCAGCCTCGGGAGGATCTGCCATCCTTTTGTCTGCTTTGCCTTGCCTCAGCCAATCCCCTGAAGCCAGAGCCCGCAGGTGTTCTCCTTCCAGGTCTGGAGGACAGAAAGACTTCCTGCCACTCTACTCCCTTCCTTCTGGGGGGGGGGGTCAGGCTGTGCAGTGAACACTAGGATTAGATCTATAGCACCTACAGACCCCCGAAGCCCTCCTGATCTCTTCTCCCCTCCCCCCAGAATACACCCGTGGCTTCATGCTTTGAGCACCATATTATGCATTCAGCCAGCCAACATCTGGTTTCGTGGGAAGGGTCAAAGGGGTCCCACGGAGCAAGGGCTATCCTATCCAGTCGGAGGCCAGCGAGCAGCCTGGCACAGGGCAAATCCACTGGTCTTGGAGTCATTGTACTTGGATTCCGATCTGCCCTCTACAAACTAATGAGCTGTATTCATCTGGGGAAGCCATCTACTTTTCCCAACCTATAAAATGAATGAGAAGGTGGCTCACACCTTAGACTTGGGGTCAGAAAGACCTGAGTTCAAATGCTGCCTCAAATACTTACTAGCTGTGTGACTCTAAGCAAGTGACTTTAACTTTCTCAGCCTCGGTGTCCTCTGTAAAATGAGAATAAACGCACCTGCCTCACAGGGCAAGGATAAAATAAGGTGACATCTATAAAGTGCCTTGCAAACCTTAAAACATTGTAGGAATTCTGGTATTGTTATTATCCTCCTCATTATGCTATCCCATGATTCCATGATCACAGGCATGATCCAGCTACTTACCCAAAGTCCCAAATTACTGACAGCTACTCTGCTTGAGAAGAAGATGGCATACACAACAGGCGTGCTGTGGCAGCAGAGGAAAAATGGGTAAAAAAAACCCCAGATAATCCGTTAAATTGCTTCCATTTCTAAATCCTTCAGTTCTATCTTTGTTGTGGAGACACTTCAAATGGGCCCAACTCTTCATGACCCCGTTTGGGTTTTCCTGGTGGAAATATATCCAGCTCATATTACATATGAGGAAACTGAAGCAAATGGGGTTAAGTGACTTGCTCCAGGTCACACAGGACGGATCCAAGGCCAGATTTGAACTCAGGAAGGTGAGTCTTCCTGATTCCAAGCCCAGTGCTCTATCCACTGTGCCCTCTCCAGTCATATGTACTCATACTCTGGATGTTGAATAAGACACAGATATGGGCCAAATGCTCCCCTGGACAGCTGCCTAAATAATGGCAGATTGCCCCTCTCCCACACACCTACTCCTGCAAAACCCTCCCATCGGCAGCAGACCACATAATGCTCAAGAAATCCAATGAGAAACTATAGTTCGGAACCTCTTCCAACCCCAAACAGTACAAAAGTCAGTGAGCAGCCTGAAGGCTATCAGAGAAGGGGACCCCTCCCACTAAAACCAGAGTTAGCCCAGGGAAACCTACTACTACTACTACTACAAGGGATCCAAGATGGCCAATAATCTACCAGCTCTGTGTCCTGGGGCTGCAGGAGCAGAAAGCTCCCCTGCAAAAGGCCTGGGGTGGTCAGAAAGCCCCAGGAAGAGGCCCTTGGAAACAGCAGCAAGCAGCAAGCAAAAGGGTGCCATCGGCTTCAGAAACTAAAGCTGGAGAAACGAGTAAATCTGAGAAAACACCACCTAGCATCAAAATTTATTGCAAATCTAAAACTCCTCCAAAAGGAGAGGTTGACACCTACAAGAGATAACACCTACAAGTATTTTTAAAAAATATATCACCGCCATTCCACAAGGCCTACAATGACTAATTGGAAGAAATTAAGAAGTGGTGCAAGAGATGTTTAAAATTAAATTAAAGGTCTGGAAGATGGCGGAGGAAAGGCAGTGAGCTCCTGAACTCATGACACGATCACTCCAAAAAACATCCAAATAACGCCCTAGGCAGGCACCCGCAGAGACCCCCATCCTAGAAGGAAGGGAGCCGTTCTGCATATATGAGGTACCTGGAACTTTTCAGGGCACAGAACCCCAAGCACTAGTACTGGAAGGGACCTGAGAGGGCAGCTGGTCTAACCTGTACTCGAGCATAAGGCTCCTCTTGAATACCTTCAGTGACAGGGAACTCACTACTTTTAAAGGCTGTCTATTCCCTTGTTTGGATCGCTCTACCTGTTAGAAAGTTCTTCATTGCATCAAGCTAAAATCTGACTTGGGCAGCTAGGTGTACAGTGGATAGAGCACCAGGTCTAAAGTCAGGAAGACTCATCTTCATGAGTTTAAATCCAGCCTCCACTGCTTCCTAGCTGTGTGACCCTGGGCAAGTCACTTAATCCAATTTGCCTCAGTTTCCTCACCTGTAAAATGAACTGGAAAAGGAAGCAGCAAACCTCTCCAGCATCTTTACCAAGGAAACCCCAAATGGGGTCAAGGAGAGTCGGACACAACTAAGCAACAACATCTGATTCCTTCCCGCTCACTTCCATACATACCTTCAAAAACCTTTGGCTCTACCCTGTTGCCAAGTCTTTTCTTCCTTACAAAGGACAGCTCTTTGAGTCACTGGATTTTTTTTTAAACTGAAAGGTACATCCATGGCCATCTAGGTCTAACGTCACCATCCCCAAAAAATCTCTACTACACCAAACTCATCAAGTGACTGGATGAGCTTATTGAATGCTTACTGTGGGCAAATGCCCAAATGAGACAATACGGGTAAATACTGACCCTGCACAGCAGTGGGGATTACAGAGTCAGACAGACACTGTCCTTGAGAAGGTCTCAGCTGCCAGTCAGGTGGAAAGGGCCCATGGTCTTCAGGGTACGGGAGATGGGAATGCATCTTCTTTGACGTCACTGCCTACCAAGAAAATCCTATCAGCTCCTGGTGTTGAACCATTTGCCAGCGTGAAGGGCTTTGCTTTCTGAGTCGTCAGTGGCTGTGGCTGTGGGAACAGTAGCCAGGCCACATTTCTGTGGGGGTCGCTCCCAAGATAATGGTGCGGGCAGGGCTAGAAATAAGACCAGTGACCCGATGGCACTTGGGCTTCCCTGTCATCAGGTAACAGCCGGCCAAGAGTTGATGTTGGGGGTGGTCAAGAAGGTGAGGACCTCCTCCAAAGTGACTGCTTCCCTCAGTAATGGCTACAGGGTGGCGACTGAAAACAGGGCAGCTGGAGGGGAAGGACGGGATTTCCCAAGGCTCTTTGGGTCAGTGTCTTGGACTGTGTCCTCCTGGGTCTGAGGGGAGGTGTTGGGGATAGTTTGACTTGCCTGGAGTGTGCTGCCTCCCCCTTTCCCTCAGAGTGTCCTGCTAGGAAAGATTGCCTACCTGTGGGTGGCAACTGATCCACATCTGGTGGGGAATGGCCCGCCACCTCTCCATGGGGTTGTCCCCCCATATGTCAGCTACACAGCTGGTGGTTACCAAGCCTCTGGGCAAGACCTCCAGTGAAGAAGGACCCCATTCTACTGTGGGCCAGTTCTAATGATCAGAAAGTTTTTCTGACCACATGACCACATTTACCTTTGAAACTTCCAGCCCCAGATGCTGACGTCAAGCAGAACAAGTATAATCTCTCTTCTGTCTGACAACTTTTCAAATATTTGAAGCCAGCCACCATATCCCAGCTGGGTCTTCTCTGCTCCCCATTCCTTCAACAATACCTCACTCTTTTTTTAAGACTACGTCTCCCCATATTGCCCAATTGGGAAGTACATTGAACCCTGATCCCACTGCTGATCAGCCGGGGAGTTTTGAAGGAAGGAAACAAGCATTTATCAAGTGCCTACCGTATGCTAGGCTCTGTGCTAAGCACTTTACAAACATTACCTCATTGGGTCCTCATAACAACCCTGGGAGGTAGGTGCTATTATAATATAATTATTATATATTATGATTTAATTTATCAAGATTTATTATTTTGTAACTGAGGAAACTGAGGCAGCGAAAACTTAAGTGACTTGTCCAGCATTACATGATTAAGTGACTAAGGCCAGATTTGAACTTGGGTCTTCCTGACTCCAAACCCAATGCTCTATCCACTGGGCTACCCAGTTTCAACTCACTCTATTTCCAAGTTCAACCCGTTAACCTCTCCTTAGGCACATTTGTTACCCCCTTCTCCATACTCCTTGGATGATTTTCCAAGGGCTCACCGTATGGACACTGACCATAGTGTAGATGCCCACTGCCATGCAGAACTCCTGAGCCCAAAAGATTCACCAGCCTCAGCCTCCCTGGTGGCCAGGATTACAGGCCACCTAGCCTCCTCAGGACAAGAATGCCATCCTTGGCTGCCCTCCTGTGGGTACTCTCCCATTTATCAGGACTCCAGATATGCCCTGGCATGGTCAGCCATGCCTCTCTTTCAGTAAGATCTTCAAGATCCCAATAACTTTTTCAACAGCTGCATCCCCTTGCTGACTCACAGAGCTTGCAGTCCATTAAGACCCCCACATCTTCTTCAGAACAACTGCATGCATGCCTTTGTACTTCTGAAGTTGTTTTTTTCAAACCCAAGTCCAAGAATTTACATTTATTCCTAGAGAATTTCATCTAATTAATAAGCACTTGCATGTTTCTCTATACAGGGCACGGTGCTAGGCACTGAGGAGACAAATTAAGTGAAAAAAACAACCCCTACTTCCCAGGAGTTTGCATCTTCTTTGATTCAGCCCAAAGTGGATCCCATCGGCATGCCTGTGTGTAGGCTATCCCTCTGGGCTTTTATCAGTCGATGCAAAGCCAATGAGCATGCCTCCCACGTCTGGATCCAGGTCATTAATAACAATGTTAACTAGTCCAGGGCTAAAGCCCTCCACTAGAGAGCCACTCCTGAGGCTGCCTGCCAAGCCCACACAGAACAATTAACAGCTACTCTTTCAGCCTGCCCATTCACCCAATTTCAAATCCATCTTAAAGCATTATTGCCCAGTCCACAAAAATCCATCTTTCCCACAAGAATAAAATGAGATTCCTTGTCAAACTTTTAGCTTTGTGGCAGTGTGACTGAACCACACCTACTAAGTTCCTCTGACACGCCAGTTTAAGCAGCCACGTCTTAAAAAAGGGAATGAAATTTAAAGATGGTCATCATGTCGCCCTTCATCTTCAGGCTAATCAGCTGTTCCTCCCTCCATTCTTTGGCATTATCTCGGGTCCCCCTCCCACCCTCCTCAAGCTCCTGTGGACAAGTTTATTTATGCTTCAGTGCTCGGATGTGCTTCCATGATCTTAAGGCTGTATGGAATCCCTTCCTGTATGTGGTTGGCAGCCCATCTACACCTTCTTCCATGTCCTTCGATGACTCATTCAGAGACTCTCCAGAACATGGGCAAGGGAGGCATTAGTATTTCATGGTTATCAATGACACTCTCAATCAGTCCCTTTGGTTATCCCTCAGTCCCATATCTATGACTGGCCCATCCCCTTTCCTGGTCATACATGTGCTTGATGCTCTCTTTTACCCCAATTCTTTCATAAAAATCAAAACTGATCAAGGCTGCAGCTGACTCATGCCTACCACGTACTTCTCCATCACTCCACAGTCACCGGCAATCTTGGTTTTCCTGAAATCCCAACGTTCCCAGATTTGACAATATCTAGAAGCTACTTATACTCAAAGGATGGGCTTTGGCAGCAGGAGCCTGAGCTCCCCGGAAGCACTGTGAGGCTTTCCTCAAGACAATCTTGCCCCCTCTGTTCCTCCTATTCAGTTCTGGGCCCCAATTATTGTTTACCCTCAAGACCTGTCCAAAAGCTATGTTCTGATGGATTAGCTCAATGGTCTACTTGCCCCACTCTCCCAACTGCCCATACTTCTTTGGACAATCTACTTGCTTTTTGGGCTTGATTCATTCATTCATATATTCAATAAGCATGTATTAAGCACCTACTATGTGCCAGACACTGTGCTAAGGGGTGGGGATACAAAAAGAGGTAATTCCTGTCCCTCAAAGAGCTAAAATCTAACAGGGGAGCCAATCGGTAAGCAAATATACACAAAGAAAGCTAGATATGAATAAGAAATAATTAACCGAGGGAAGGCATTAGAATTAAGAGAAGTAGGATTTTACTTGGGACTTAGAGGAAACCAGGGAGGAAGTAGTTGGAGCAGAGGAGCAAGAGCATCCCAGGGAAGGGGGACGGCTGGAGAAAATGCCCGGAGCTGCGAGGGAACAACCTGGAGGCCGGTGTCACTATACTGAAAAGTACGTGGGGAGTAAGAAGCCTAGGAAGGTAAGAGAGCCTTTTGTGCCTGCTCCTGGAGGCAACAGGAAGCCACTGGCGTTTACCGAGTCTTGGGGTAATAGGATCATACCCGTGTTTTAAGAAAATCACTAGTGGCTGAATGAAGAAAGCAGTGGAGTAGAGAACAGCTTGAGGCAGAAAGAAGCACTAGCAGGCTGCTGCAGCAGGCCAGGTATGAGGGGCTAAGAGCCGCAGGAAATCTCCCGACATCACCTTTGGTGTCTCAGGGCTCTGAGGAATCCACACAAAGCTGACTGTGCACAGGAATACATGGAGAATCCCATCTCTAGAGCAGCTGGGGTCCACAAACCAAAGGGACCATGAATAGACTTCACAGGGAAATGTGAATGTAGAACTAATATTCCAGTGACTATATAACCGGTTTCCTTTGTAAACCTGTGTGTTTCTTTCTTCCTTTTTTTGGTGAGGCGATGGGGGTTAAGTGACTTGCCCAGGGTCACACAGCCAGTAAGTGTTAAGTGTCTGAGGCCGAATTTGAACTCAGGTCCTCCTGACTCCAAGGTCAGTGCTCTATCCACTGCACCACCTAGCTGCCCCCTGTGTGTTTCATTTTAAAGACGTTATTCTGAGAAGAGATCGTGGGCTGGATCAGAATACCAGAGGGGTCCATGACATAAAGAAGGTTAAGGAGCCCCAGAAAGAACCCTCTTCCATCTGGGCTTCGGATAAGACATTGGGTCACAGATCTGGAGCTAGAAGGGACCCCAAGAACCATCTAGTCCAACTCCTTTGTCTTACAGATCAGAAAAATGAAGCCCAGCATGACCCGACCAAGGCCACGCAGCTGCTAAGGGACCAAGTCAGGATATGAACCGAGGTCCCATGATTCCACGTCTCACACCCTTCTCAACGTACCACACGATGCCCCTCTAAGACACCCTGGGCCTGTCTCCTTGTCCTGTACTTCACTTGACGTGAATGACCAGAAGATCCCTGAACCATCTCTATAGTCACATCTATGGAGGCATCTCCGATAATCCTGACAGAGGCAGGGCAGAGCGTTCCCCCTTGGAAGGAGAGGCTTTCAGGCATGGTTCTGCTCTGCTGGGGCCAGCGAACAGCAGATGCTCTAGACCTTTCGATCAGTTGTGTGTGGTTATAAAGACAGGGCCTGCTGCAGAAAAACCTGCAAAAAGTCTCATCACGTTTTCGTTAGGGACGCCCTCAATAGGCAGGGCCCTCTCAAAGATGTTATTGAGATGACAAAGTAAGCCCTCAGGTCAGCAAGCCCCGATATCTTCTCAGCTGCCCTTTTCCTCCCTCTTGTAAGAATACCATCAATGAGCCCCTCTGTTCTTCTGTACCCTTCCCCTCTTGGAGCTAATCTGAAGAACTGATCCCACAACAACTTCAAAATGGGACCGCCTCCCTCACTGATTTCCCCTGTGTGTCTTTACTTGGGCCCATCTGCTTTTCTTCTCTTTATTTTCCTCTCTTTATTTTCCTGACCACTGTTTCCACATCCTCTTGTCTGTTGGTCAGTGCCCCAACTTGGCTCCCGGAATTGACCACAATGCTCCAGGTTGGGTCTGACCAGGCTGGAGGGTGAGCTCAGGGGATGATTGAGGAAGTGTTAGCAGAAGAGATGGTACCTTCAAGGGCCTTAGAGGATGGAGGAGAGATGCCAAGGAGAGCATCCCAGGCCAGCACAGAAGTATGTCCTTTCCCCTATTTGGTTACCTTAATGCCAGGGACTGGGCTATGCTGAGCCTTGCTTCCCCAGCTAAGCAAAGGGCCTTGCATATAGTAGGTGCTTAATAAGTGTTCTGGAAATCAAAGTGAAAAATAAAAGGGTCCTCAAAGACTACCTACCTAGAGCAGGGGTTCTTAACCTGAGTGTCTTAAGAACTATTTCAAAATAATTGGTTTTCTTTGTGATCCTAGGTATTTTATTTTGCGCACTAACCTTAAACAAGTCACTTGACCTATTTGCCTCAGTTTCCTTATCTATAAAACGAAGATAATAATAGCACCTACCTGCTAGGCTTATAAGAATCAAATGATCAAATGACATACTTATAAAGTGAAGCACAGTCCCTGGCCCATAGTAGGTGCTGTATAAATGCTAGCTATTATTTTTACCACTAAAATCATTCATCTGTGGAGTCCATAGGCTTCATCAGAATGCCAAAGGAGTCTCTCCCCCACCTCTCTCTCTCTCTGTCTCTCTCTGTCTCTCTCTCTCTCTCTCACCCCCCCCCCCACACACTCACTCACACATAAATACTCAAAATTAAGAATTTCATCTCAGTACAAAACCCTCATCTTATAGATTGGGAAACTGAGGCCTGTGAGAAAGAAATTACTTTTTTGAAGTCAAAAAGTGAGTGTGAGACTCAGAAACAGAACCCAGGTTTCCCAACTCCCAACCCTGGGCTCTTTGTAGCACATCACACCACCTGCTCCTGGCCAGCCCATCTAGCCAGGCCTGATTCCTGCTATCAATGCACAGCTTAGGCTGCGCTGTGTCCATATAGCCTGGGCTTCACAGTTCATGAATTTACTTCTCTGGGCATCTCAAAACTGCAAAGGACCTCAAGGAGCACCAACTCTATCCTATCTGAACCAGAATCCCTAAACAAGTAGCCATCCAGCATCTTCATAAAGATCTCCGATGATGGGGACCTCACTACCTCCTGAGGCAGCCCCTTCCCCTTCTGTTAGCAATCCTTCCCTTCAATGAAGCTAAAATCTGTCTCATTTAGGCCCCACCATTATGCCTCATTCTCCCTCTGGGCCCAAGAAGAATAAAGCAAGTCCTTCTTCTGTACAACAGGACAACGGTAATAAAGCCACCCCTGTGACTTCTTTGGGGTGTCTAGTCTTTGGGGCCTCCAGTCCCCCCCAGTGCCCCAGAGGTTCTTCTCTGGATGGCCTCCAGCAGGTCAATGTCCTTCTTAAAATATGATGCCAGAAATGAACACAGGGACCCAAAAAGGCGTCCCACCCTATTGGCCAGGGCAGGAGATGAAGAGACACCGTCTACTTCTATCCTCTCTCTGCATACAAGACTTCTATTCGTGGGAGCCCAACACCTCACTAGCCCTTTTGGTTTCAGCTACATTCCATACTTGGCCCAGGCCTAACTGAAAAAAATGGCCTCTTGACATTTTGTTTCAGCACAGCAGACTGGCCCATAATTGGTAAATAAGGAACAATGTGGAGCCTTCAAAAATGCTTCACATTATGACAAAAAATAAGGTCCAAAATGCACTGAGTTATTCAGAGCAGCACTTCTTATGGGAGTGAAAAGCTGGGGGGAAACCCCCAGCCCAGTGATTAGGGCATAGTTGAACAAAGTATGGTACGTGAATGTCGAGGAATATCATTGTGCTGTTAGAAATAGGAACAATAGGGCAGCTAGGTAGCACAGTGGATAGAGCACTGGCCCTGGATTCAGGAAGACCTGAGTTCAAATTCGGCCTCAGACCCTTGACACTTACTAGCTGTGTGACCCTGGGCAAGTCACTTAACCCCAACTGCTTCACCAGAAAGAAAGAAAGAAAGAAAGAAAGAAAGAAAGAAAGAAAGAAAGAAAGAAAGAAAGAAAGAAAGAAAGAAAGAAAGAAAGAAAGAAAGAAAGAAAGAAAGAAAGAAAGAAAGAAAGAAAGAAAGAAAGAAAGAAAGAAAGAAAGAAAGAAAGAAAGAAAGAAAGAGGAACAATACCTGTGAGTAGTATAAGGGCAAGTATCATCATTCTCATTTTACAGATGTGGAAACAGAAGCCCAGAAAGGTGGGGAGATTTATCTAACACCAACACAGCAAGTTAGTGGCAGTCAGCCCTGGAATCTTAGGGTTGGAAGGCACCCTGGTCATTATCTAACCCAACCCTCTTTATTTTATGGAGAAGGAAACTGGGACCCAGAGAAATGAAGTAGTATGACAGGCCTGGAATCCAAGCTCTCCAAATTCAGTGAGGTTTTCTTTGTAGTCCTTATTGTCATGAACAACAATATTCCCATCAACGCAGAAGAGAAAAGGGTGCTCAGATGCACTTTCTGCTAGACCCTATAAGCTCGGTGCAATGGAAAGAGCTCCCTCCCTGTCCAGAACCTGAGGACCTGGGCCCATTTCTCACCTCCACGGTTCATGACCTGAGTGACTTCAGCCAGATCCCTTCACCTCCTGGGCCTCAGTCACCTCCCTATAAAGAAGGAGGGCTGGGGCAGCTAGATGGTGCAGTGGATAGAGCACCAGCCCTGGATTCAGGAGGACCTGAGTTCAAATCCGGCCTCAGACACTTAACACTTACTAGCTGTGTGGCCCTGGGCAGGTCACTTAACCCCAATTGCCCCACAAAAAAAAAGAAGGAGGAGAAGGAGGGCTGGGCCGTTAAATGGCTTCTAGAGCCCTTTCCAGATCTAAACCTGACACACTCTGGTCATTAGAGAGTGAAAGGACCTCACTTAACTGACCCCCTCACTTTATGGCGGAGGCCTAAATAGAGGGGATGAGACTTACCCAAGGTCATACAGGTAGTAAGTGTCAGAGAAGAGACCCTCACTGAAGGCTTAGGATCACAGACCTAGAGTGGGAAGGACCCAGAAGCCCTTGAACCCAACTCCCTCATTTTACAGGTAAGGAAATTACCTGGCTTCCCCAGGGTCACACAGCTAGGAAGTTGATTGAGGAAGGATTTGAACCCAGGTCCTTTCTCCTAACAGGCTGCTGATCCAACATCTCTTCTGCTACATCTCACCACCACTCACCTCCTTTTGCCTACTCTTCCCTCAAACCACACCAGTGTGTTCTCAGCAGACCTCCTCCACTCGGGCACATGCCAATGCCAGCAGAGTTGCTTGGCCAGCCCCATAAAGAAACAGCCATCCATCGGCACCAGACCAACCCTGCCTATCCCCCAGCTCATCCTGCTGAATGTGTACGGCATACGGGCACCATGGGCCGGAGGACAAGGCTGGGCCAGAGGACAAGGCTGGGCCAGAGGACAAGGCCGGGCCAGAGGACAAGGCTGGGCCAGAGGACAAGGCCGGGCCAGAGGACAAGGCTGGGCCAGAGGACAAGGCCGGGCCAGAGGACAAGGCCAGGCCAGAGGACAAGGCCAGGCCAGAGGACAAGGCCACACAAAGGCAAGGGGTGTCCATGGATGAGGGAAGCAGGGAAGCTGCTGCCTGGCTCTGGCCTCTCTCCCAAGGTCACAGCATCCCCATCGTTTCCAGCCAACAATGAACACCTCAGAAGAGACTCAGTGCATGAGTCAGCAGCCTGGAAACCACGGAGGATCTTCTTCCCTCTCTGCCACCCCAGCCCCAAGAATAACCCATTGGCTGCCTAAGTAGAGTCAACTGTCTGGTGGGTCTCTACCCATACTGCAGCCTAAACAGCCGCTAAGGCCCTCATGACATCATCAGGCCTACTATATGAACTCTGGTCCTAACTACCTCCCCCACCCCCTCCATCCTCACATAGCCACCAAAATAGTCTTCCTGACACACAGAGCTCATCACGAACTTCTCAGGAACCTTCGAGGGCTCCCTATTGCTTCTAGGATAAACACATGTGCTTTAGCCTGGGATTCAAGGCCGTCTACAATCTGACTCTCTTGTCAAGCATTTGGCCACATAATAATTACCCTCAAAGAGGCAGAGCTTCTACATCTTACAGGGGGCTTTCCTACTACTGCCCCATCTTCTCCTCAGAATCTCAGGGAAGGAGGCTCAGCCCAGATCATTAACTCCATCTTACAGTTGAGGAAAGGGAGGTTTGGAGAAAGGAAATGATTTGGCATATTTAGAAAATAGGGGCATAGCTAGGTGGCATAGTGGATAATGCACCAGTCCTGGATTCAGGACCTGAGTTCAAAGATGGCCTCAGACACTTAACACTTACCAGCTGTGTGACCCTGGGCAAGTCACTTAACCCTCATTGCCCTGCAAAAAAAAAAAAAAGAAAGAAAAAGAAAAGAAAGAAAATAGGGATGATCTCTCTCACTCATGGAGATATTCATGTGTGTGCGCGCGCACACACACACACACACACACACAGAAAGCTAAAACAAGCCACAGAAGCCACTTAATCCAGCTTTCTCCCTGATCTGACAGATGAGGGCACCAAGTCCCAGAAACGGGAAGTGACTTGTCCCAAATCAGCTCATGAGTAGCAGAAATTAAGCAAGAACTCAAGTCTTCAAACTCCAAGTACGGGACACATGCCACTAACAACAACAACAAAAGCAGCAGCATTTATTTATATAGCACAGGGCTAAGTACTTTACAAATATTTTCTCATTTGATCCTCAAAACAACCCTGGAGGTAGGCATTATTATTATTTATAGACGAGGAAAATGGGGCAGGCAGAAGTTAAGTGACTTGCCCAAGATCATATAATAGGTATCTGAGGTCACATTTGAACTCAGGTCTTCCTGACTCCGGACCCAGGGCTCTCCCCACTACATCATCTAGCTAGGACCCCCTGATGAAGCTGGGGAGGGGGACGGGTTCCTACAAGAGTGAGATAAGCCTTGGAAGAAGACTTACCCTCCCCAAACACAATACAGCCCTGAGGACTGCTAGTCTCTAACCCTAACCTCCCACCTTATCAGGCCAAGCTCTGACCTCCTCCAGCCAAATGAGGCAAAGATGGAGGGGCAAAGTTGGAAGTGCCTCCTTTCAGGCTCAGCCTGCAGGGAAAGTGAGCGTACCCAGAAGAGTTTACACACTGACCCCAGTAACGTGAAGGAAAACAATACCACAAATTCCTGAATCCTGATCAGTGCAGTGCCCAGTGGTGACCTCAGAGGGCTTATAGTAGAAGCAGGCCTCTCCATTCTAAGCAGACATGGGATTGACTATAGGTAGAAAATGAGGCAAACATTTCACACATGGACAATGGGCTGATTTAGATTTGTTAAGAGGGAGAGGTGAAGTCCTTGGAAAATGACAAATTATGAAAAAAATCAATAAAACATTTTTAAAGTAAATAAAAAGGGTTTGATGTGCGTAGTCTGGATTAGACTCTAACCCGGTTGGTTCCCAAGAATGGGCCGTACCCACTCTAGGGTCCCCTCATCCAAAACAACTGCCTCTGAATGTGGCCATCAGACCAAAGGGGGGTGGGGGGATTCTGTCCCTGGTCTCTTTGACAGGTGCTTGAGATGAAGGAGGCTGTAAGCCCACTGGCATCTAAGATCCCCAAAACAGTGACTGAGAAAATGGTTAGAGGTAGCAGGAACCTGAGAGACCCTGTGGGCCCAGAAACGTGGAGTCATGTCATCTCTTGACCCTCCACAAACACCTCCAATGAAGAAGAATTCACCCTCCTTCAGGCGGCTCAGTCCACATTTGGACAATCCTGACCATCAGAAACTTCCTTCTTACAGGGACACCAACATCCACGACTCCTACCCTCCTAGGCCCTCCCTTCTGGGACCAGGCAGAACAAAGCTAATTTCCCTTTCTTGTTCCAGCCCTTCAAATACCCATCATCCGTGAAGTTTTCCACTGTTCACCCTAACTCAGAGAAAGTCCCTTAGTCTCTCTAGATTTTAGTCTTCCCATCTGGACAATGGAGGCTGCCATAAAAGCCTCACATTACAGGGTTTGCCCAGGGCATGTCAGGTTTTATGAGGGTCCCGCAGGAGAGACAGCGCAAACACACTGGGATATGGTTTAGATACGACAGACAAGAACACACACAACCCATTCGTTGATAGGGGCTCATGCGCTGCTCTGTCCTTCATATTACAGAATTGGCTTCTAAGGAAAGGAGCTGAAATCTTGCTGCCTGTCTACAATTGCCCCCATTGCTTCTAGTCCTGGCCCATGGTGCCAAATGGAATGTGACTTAGTCTCTCTTCCAATAACACAAGCTTTCAAATGTGTGAAGACCCCTTAGCAGGCCCCTCCCCCTCAAAAGGTCTTTTCTTCCACAAGGTAAACATTTCCAGTCCTTTCAATCAACTCCATTTCCTCCTGACCCCTGTCCTATGGACACTTTCTATCTTATCAATATCCCTTCTAAATTTGTTGTCATTCATTCATTTCAGTCATATATATTTGTGACCCCAGCTGGGGTTTTCTTAGCAAAGATACTGGAGTGGTTTGCTATTTCCTTCTCCAGCTCATTTTACAGATAAGGAAGCTGAGGCAAACAGGGTGAAGTGAGTTGCCTAGGATTACAACGCTAGTAAATTGCCTGAGGCTTGATTTGAACTTGGATTCTCCAGACTCCTAGCTCAGTGTTCTATCCACTGCATCACCCAGCTGCCCCATCCCTTCAAAAACTTGCCCCACAAAGAAGCAAAATGTTCCACATAAGTGAAAGGTTCTATTCCAACCTCTTCGGATTGGGAAGGCACCTTGGAACAAGGCAGGACACTGGACTTCAGCACCAAGTCACTCACTTCCCTGGGGCTCAGCTTCCATGTCTATTTGATAAGCTTATATCATACAGGTGGAGCAAAAAACTTTACCACCTAGAAAGGGCTCTCACAACATGAGCGTATATACGTGAATGCTTCCAAAGATTCATGCTTTATCAGTGTGGGAGCCCCCACTACCAACACAGAGTCCAACCTTTCCCAGCCTTAGTCCACAGTTTCCCGAATTGCCATGGCTTCTGTCTCCCTTCAATCTCATCAGTCCTCCACACATTTACCAAATTATATTCCTAAAGTACAGGTCTGATCGTGATACTCCCTTACTCAACTTCCTTCAATGGCTCCCTATTGACTCAAGGATCAACTACAAACTCCCCTGGCTGGCACTGAAGGCCCTCCACAATCTGGCCCCAACTTACCTTTCTAGACTTATGTCAAGCCACTCCTAGTCACCATTCTACATTCCAGCCAAGCTAGACTGCCAGCTGTCCCCATAACTTGATGTTTTATCTCCCACCTCTCCACCTTCATACAAGATGCCCCCAGAGCTTGGAATGAATGTACTCCCTCCTCACTTCCACCCCTTTATATTCCTAGCCTCCTTCGAGACTCAGCCCAAGTGTCACCTCCTCCATGAAGTGTTCCCTCATTCTCCTGCTCCCCCGCATCTGTCAGTGTTTTCTCCTTCTAACTAATAGCATCTGCCTGGAGCCCTCTATAGCACCAAGCTCCTCCTTTGTATCGGTTACTACCCTACTGTCTTCCCCTTTAAGCAGTTAGGTGGCACAGTGGCTGAAGCACCTCACCTAGGAGGAAGGAAAAATCTCAGTTCATGCTGTGCCTCAGACACTGTGTGACCCCCATCAACTCACTTAACCTCCCTCAGCCTCACTTGCCTCATTTATAAAATGGGAATAATAATAATGCCTACCTCATGGAGCTTTTGTGAGGACCACAGAAGAAAACCTAGGTGAAATGCAGCTGTTAATCTTAAAGTGCCAGATAAATGCTCATTGTTGTCATTTCAATGTAAATCCCTTAAGAATAGAACCTGCTTGGGGGCAGCTAGGTGGTATAGTGGATAAAGCACTGGGCCTGGATTCAGGAGGCCCTGAGTTCGAATCCAGACTTAGACACTTGACACTTACTAGTTGTGTGACCCTGGGCAAGTCACTTAACCCCAATTGCCTTACTAAAAAAAAAAATAATAATAATAAATGTACATTTGTTCTCTGGAATAGGGTAACCCTTCCCTAAAAAAAAAAAGAAAAGAAAAAAGAAAAAAAAAGGTTTACAAAGCACTTTACAAATCTTATCTCATCTGATCCTAGTAACAATCCTGGGAGGTAGGTGTTATTATTATTATCCTCCCCATTTTATAGATGAGGAAACTGAGACAGGCAGATATCAAGTGACTTGCCCAGGGTTACTCAGCAAATATCTGGCGCCAGATTTGAACTCAGGTCTTCCTGACTCCAGGTCCAGCACCCTATCCACTGTGCCATCTACCAACCCAAGTCTTTCTCATAGTGGCTACTTCATAAATGTCTGTGGCCAAATCCTATTACAAAAACATCTGCCATTTCTATAACACTTGAAGGTTCCCAAAGTGCTTTCTTTCCTCACACCATCATTTTGTATAAACCACAAGATAGCTCTAGGCATTTGAGTGTTAATCTGGCCAGGGAGTGGGCAAACACTATTAATGGGGGATTGACTGATTGATTGATTGACTGCAAATCCAATTCTTTGTACAATGCACCTAATCATCACCTCCCCCACCCCAAAGGGATTGGGGAGAAAGGGGGGTGAATAACTCATAGAAATGAGGATGAGGAGAGGGGTTGTACTTCTGCTTTCATTGCTACAGGGGACTCCTGAATGAAGAAACTCTCTGCCACAGCAGGTCTGCAGTTTTGCTTAGAAGACTTCTGGTCAAAATGGCTGCCTACATGGAGGCAGGCCAGATACCCCCATAATTATTCCAGCAAAACCCTGAAATTTACCTTAAACTAAGTAATAATCAAGAAATCCAATGGCAAAAACCATAGTAAATGACTTTTCCCACCCCAGACAGAACTGAGCAAAAAGCCATCTTGAAGCAAAAATTTGAAAAAGACCACCAACCAAACCAGCGCCAGGGCACAGCAGACTCCTAGCAGGACCAGCATGGGACGCACACAGGCTGCAAGGCTCTGTGTCCAGAGGCAGCCAGAGGGCTTCCCTGGAAAAGTTCCAGGTGGGTCAGAAAGCCTCAGGGTAGGAACTGTGGAAACCTGGGGAGAACAGCAGCAAGAAACAATTAACTCGGTTGGACATCTCGGACTTTGAAGCACCCAAAGAGAATTCTGGATGGCCCTAACACATGGCCCAGAGATGTGAGAGAGGACCCTAAAGATCCAGTGCTCTAAACCTCAGAGATCAGGGTGGGCTGAGGCCTGGAAGGTAGAAAGAACTTTGAAGAAAGAATGCTAAACCTTAACCAAGTAATAGACTCCCTGAAAACTACAGACCAAAGAAAAATCAATGCCTCCATGAGATGGCAAAAAATATTAGAACACAATCAAAATTTAAAAATAGAAGAAAATTATATCCAAAACAACTGACCTGGAAAACACGTCAAACAAGTTAAAAATCACTAGATTAGGGGGCAGCTAGGTGACGCAGTGGATAAAGCACTGGCCCTGGATTCAGGAGGACCTGAGTTCAAATCCGGCCTCAGACACGTGACACTTACTAGCTATGTGACCCTGAACAAGTCACTTAACCCTCATTGCCCCCCCCCAAAAAAATCACTAGATTAGCTGAAAATAACGTTCTTTTTGAAAATCCTGGACATTATATTTCAAGAAATTATAAATGAAAAGTGCCCATATCAGAACTGGAGGGTAAAGTAAAGACAGAATCCAGTAATCAGTAGATTGGTGAACCCCCTGAAATAAAGCCCAAACTGAAAAATTTTAGGAATGTCTTAGACAAAATCCATCAAAGAAACAATACCCCAAGCTTATAGAAAAAAGCAGCTAAAAGACCAAGGAACCAAAGTTAGCATCCCATAAAACCCAGTGTTATTCAGTTGGTTTTTTTAGTCATGTCCCATTCTTTGTGACCCCATTTAGAGTTTTCTTGGCAAAGATACTAGTGTGTTTTACCATTTCCTTTTCCAGCTCATTTTACAGAAGAGGAAATTGAGGTAAAGTTAAGTGACTTGTCCAGGGTCACACAGCTGGCAAGTTTCTGAGGCCAGATTTGAACTCAGGTCTTCTTGACTCCAAGCCCAGCATTCTACCCACTGTGCCATCTACCAACTTAAATATTTCTCACAGCAGCTACTTCATAAATGCCTGTGTCCAAATCTTGTTATTAAAAAAACTGCCATTTGGGGGCAGCTAGGTGGCGCAGTGGGTAAAGCACTGGCCCTGGATTCAGGAGTACCTGAGTTCAAATCCGGCCTCAGACACTTGACACTTACTAGCTGTGTGACCCTGGGCAAGTCACTTAACCCCCATTGCCCCACAAAAACAAAAACAAAAACAAAAAAAACCCCTGCCATTTCTGAAGTACTTAGAGGTCCCCAAAGTGCTTTCTTTCCTTATACCATCATATTTTTGTATAAAACCACAAGTTAGCTCTAGGCATTTGAGTGTGGATCTGGCCAGGGTGTAGGCAAACATTATTAATTCAGTGCTTTTGATTGATAAATTGACTGACTCTAAATCCAATTTTTTGTAACAATGTTATAATCACCAAAGATAGTAAGACAGTTTGATATTTCCTTCTCCTGTTCATTTTACAGATGAAGAAACTGAGGTAAACATGGTTAATTGACTTGCCTAGGGTCACACAACTGTGTTTCTGAGGACAGATTTGAACTCAGGTCTTCATGACTCTAGGCCTGGTGCTCCATCCATTGTGCCACCTAGCAGCCCCCTTAAAATTCAGTAACTTCTACTATAAACAAGAAGAGATTTTGGAATAGGATATTCCAAAAGTTTAAAAAACTGATGGGCTTACAGCCCAAAATAACAACATACAAAGTTGAAAATAATCTAGACCTGTCCAACATTTCAAAAGACCAGAGCTAAAGGGGGAGTCTGAAATGCAAACACAAGAGTCAAGAGAAACCTAGAGAGGTAAAAATCAGTGTAAGTAAATGCAAAAAGTCATAAGATGATGGAATTTGAATATTCTAGAATCCTATGTATTCTCTATTCTATAGAATATAGGGCCTAGAGTCAGGAAGGCCTGAGTTCAAATCTGACCTCAGACACTAGCTAGGAAAGTTATTTAATCTGTTTGTCTCAGTTTCCTCAACTGTAAAATGGAAATAATAATAGTACCTACCTGACAGGGTTATAGTGAGGATCAAATGAAGTCATATTTGTAAAGCACTTAGCACAAGGCCCGGCACATAGTAGATGCTATATACATGCTAGCTCCTATTGTTTTTAGCTATTATATTCCAAGGTGGGAAGAAAAAAGAATTTCAATGTCTTCATAAAATTCAGAATTTCAGTGTCTTAAAAAAGGGTACCAAGAGAGTTAAATAAGAAAACCAGACTGACAGAGAGCATGGATTGACCCTGTTCTGAGGAATGGAATATCAGTTCACCATAAGAAAGGATGAGAAAGGGGTGGCTAGGTGGCACAGTGGATAAAGCACCGGCCCTGGATTCAGGAGTACCTGAGTTCAAATCCGGCCTCAGACACTTGACACTTACTAGCTGTGTGACCCTGGGCAAGTCACTTAACCCCCATTGCCCTGCAAAAAAAAAAAAAGAAAAGAAAAAAAGAAAGGATGAGAAAGATGATCTCAGAGGATCCTAGAGAGTATGAACCAATACAGAATAAAGTAAGCAGAACCAGAAAAATGCATAGTATAAGAATAAAATTGTAAACAACAGTTCTGAACCATTTTAACACTCGGGCCAAACCAACAATCATAAAGGGCCTATTTTGAAACAAGTTAACCACCTCCTGAGAGGGAAGTGATGGAGTCTATCCAGAAAAAGAACTATGGAATCTGAATGCAGATCGAAGCATACTAGTTTCACTTTTTGTTGTTTTTTATTTGTTTGTTCTTTCTTGTGGTTTTTCCCCTTTGTCCCAATTCTTCTCTCACAACATGACTAATGTGGAAATATGTTTAACATGATTGTAATGCATAACCTATATCAGATTGCTCACTGGCTTTGGGAGGGAGGGGAAGGGAGGGAGAAAAATTTGGAACTCAAAATCTTACAAAAATGAATGTTGAAAACAATATTTCCATATAATTGGAAAAAAGTAAAATAAAATACTATTTTTAAAAATAAAGAGAAGTGGTGGAGTCAAGAAGGGCAGCTAGGTGGCATAATGGATACTGCTGGGCCTGGAATCAGGAAGACTCCCCTTCTTAAGTTCAAATCTGTCCTCAGACACTTACTAGCTATGTGACCATAGGCAAGTCACTTTACCCTGTTTACCTCAGTTTCCTCATCTGTAAAATGAGCTGGAGAAGGAAATGGCAAACCACTCCATTATCTCTGTCAAGAAACCCCCAAATGGGGGTCATAGAGAGTCAGACACAACTAAACAAGTCACAAGAACTCAAGATGCAGAGATATATATTTTTAGACTTGGTCACAATGAGGATTCATATAACTAACATATGCTCATTTGCTACAAGGTGTTTTTTTTTCTTTCCCTTGATTTTTTTTTGGGGGGGGGCGGGGCAATGGGGGTTAAGTGACTTGCCCAGGGTCACACAGCTAGCAAGTGTCAAGTGTCTGAAGCCAAATTTGAACTCAGGTACTCCTGAATCCAGGGCCAGTGCTTTATCCACTGTGCCACCTAGCTGCCCCTCCTTTGCCTTGATTTGTTTTGTTTTGTTTTGTTTTGTTTAAGTGAGGCAATTGGGTTAAGTGACTTGCCCAGGGTCACACAGCTAGTAAGTGTTATGTGTCTGAGGCCAGATTTGAACTCAGGTACTCCTGACTCCAGGGCCAGTGCTCTATCCACTGCACCACCTAACTGCCCCCTTTCCCTTGATTTTTTTTTTTTTAGTAAGGCAATTGGGGTTAAGTGACTTGCCCAGGGTCACACAGCTAGTAAGTGTTAAGTGTCTGAGGCCGGATTTGAACTCAGGTACTCCTGAATCCAGGGCCGGTGCTCTATCCACTGCGCCATCTAGCTGCCCTTCCCTTGATTTTTAACAGGGTAGAAGGAGAGTTGGGGAGGGGTAGAAAGCATAGGGCAGTAATAATGATGTCCCTGCCAAAAGGTCTACTGAAACATTTTTTAAACAGAAGTTAGTTTAGAAAGAAGTACAGATGAGCATAACAGTTTTGAAAGTAACATGTGGAATTTACTTTTTAAAAAGTAAGTGGTAGGAAATAGAGATTCACAGGTTCACATATAATCCTATTTTTTTCCTGTCATATAGTGTATATGGAAATGGGTTTTTTAGATTCAGAATTTAACATGTTTTAAAGAGTTGCCTAGAACAGAGATGTCAGACTCACAGCCAGAAAACTCCCCCAACCAGATGAAAATGTAATTGTCAAATGTTTAACAAAATAAAAATATAATACAACATAGATAATGTTAATTTGTGGTTTTCTAGGTCAACATAGGGTTACAATGAGCCATTTCTATTTGAGTTTGACACCATAGAGCTCTAAGAGGTTAAGTAACTTTCCCCAGGGCCACAAAGAGGTGGAAATTGAACTCGGGTCTTCCTGAGCTCCAAGGTGAACTCTCTTATCCATAACACCATGCTGCTTCTCCATTCAAATCACCCATTTTAAGAGTTACAACGTGATTTCCTCACACCATCCCTGTGAAGTAGGTAGTAAAAGGAAAATTCTTTCCATTTTACAGGTAAGAGCACTGAGGCTCTTCAAGAGAAAGTGACTTGCTAGAAGTTTTACACACTTAAGAGATGAAGAGTTTAGGAGTATCTGAATTATAGACTGATCTCTTCCACTCACCCAACATGGCTCCTGCTTTGCTGCCTCAGCTTTTACTCATATCCTACCTCTGATGAAATGCCCTCTCCCATTCTGAAGTTCCCCTTATCACAGCCCTGCATTACATATCAGTAGCTAACTCAAGTCTCACCCCTTCAGTTGTTCAGTCACTTCAGTCATGCCTTGTAGGGTGGAGAGCAGGTCTGTCTTACTCCTCTCTGCCTCCCCCACCTCATCAATACAAAATTGATCTCATCTTCTTGTACAAAATGACTAATATGGAAATGTTTTACGAGATTGCACATGTATAACCTACATCAGACTATTTACCATCTCAGGGAGGTGGGGAGAGGGGAAAGAGGGAAAGAATTTAGAATTCAAAACTTTTTTTAGCATTTAAAAATTGTTTTAACATGTAATTGGGGGAGAAATAAAATATAATAGTAAAGAAATAAATAAAATTGATCTCATCTGTAAAATAAGGATGAGAATAATAGCACCTCCCTCCCAGGGTAGTTGGAAGGATCAAAAAAGATAATACTGCATGCATTCATTCATTCATTCATTTATTCATTTATTTTGGTGAGGCAATTGGGGTTAAGTGACTTGCCCAGGGTCATACAGCTAGTAAGTGTCAAGTGTCTGAGGCCATATTTGAACTCAGGTCCTCCTGACTCCAGGGCCAGTACTCTATCCACTGCACTACCCAGCTGCCCTGATAATACTGTATTTATAAAGCATTTTGCAAACCTTAAAGCACTATGTAAATGCTAGCTATTATCATTAGAAGGGTGAATCACTTGGATAACTGCAGATAAGGGAAATGCCATGGTCTGGTTTACCTGGATCTCAACAAGACCTTTAACCAACTCCCTCCTGCTGTCTTTGGGGATAGCTAGATTCAGGCAGATCAGATGAAATATCATGAAATTCTATACAAACATCAATTAAGACTATGATTATAGAAGAGCTAGGCAGATTCGGACCTGGCTGGATGACCCAAAAGTAAGAGCAGTCTCTCAAGGGCTGATGTTGTCTTATGGGGACATCTCTAATGGAGAGCCACAGGGAGGAAAACTCCTTCCCAGGACTCTGAGTATATTTGTCAGTGGCTTGGATGAAATTATTGTGGGATTGCTTATCACCAGGCTGGATGGATGGGCTGAATGTAAAAGGATGGAATTCAGTAGAGAAATCCATAAAGTCCCAAGTCACACCCTTGGTACCACTGTGAACTCACAGGGATGCTCCAAGTTATTTTAAATTTTTGAGGGGAACACAGTGGCTGTATCTGCTACTAAGTGCATTTATTATGTGATATCTTTGCAAAGTAGGTTTTCAGCATCTGCTGTGATAAAAGGCAAGTACTTGGAGAAAATCAATGGGTAACAGGAAATGAAGGTAGCAACAGCCAATCTGATTTAAGGTTTGAGAAGTTGTGCAGGCCCAACAGATGCACACATCCCATTAGTGAGTAAGTGTGGTTGTTTTCAAATGAAATCTAAATGTTTTCTTTCACTTTATGTAAATTATTTTTTTAAATGGCAACTATGTTGTTAGGTCATAAATACTTATTAAAGTTGTTCAGATCTTACTGCTTAATATACAGAACTGTTAGGTATTTCTTTAGGCCTAGGGGTACCATGCAAAAAGTTACTAAGAAACAAAGGGTGCCATGAACAGAGAAAGTTTGGGAACTTCTACTGTGCTCTATGATACAAAGAATGGGGCGGGCGGGGGGGTGGGGGGGGATCTCCAATTGTCCTAATCTATATCTCACCACTGGACCCAGATGCTCTGGAGGAGAGAATGAGGTTGGTGACCTTGCTCAGCCTACCCTCACTTAAATCCAATTCACTGCAAGTCATGACATCACCTCCTGATATCATGGTCCTCATCGAGAAGGAAGGACAAATAACAATGATACAAAGACAAGCTAGGGAAGGTGTGGCTATGGTCACTTTTAGGAAAAAGAACTGGGATTATAAGTGGATGGTCAGCTCTATATCCCATCAGTATGATGTGTTAGCTGAAAAAAAGAATATGGTCCTGTGCTTCAAAGATTGAAGGTGAGATGATAATATGTGATATGTATAATGATATATATGATCATGTAATAATAAGAAATGAAAGACATTCCCTTGAGGCCAACTGCGATTCCTCCAAATCTTGGTAAATGGCATATAAAGGTCACTGTGGTTAAAAAAAATGACCCATTAAAGGCTAACGTACAACTATATCTCTACCAACTTGGCTAGCCTGGTCCTGGACCTAGAAATCTAGACTCCAAGCCTCTTCAGTTTGGTAGACCGTACCTATCAGGGCTTATACGCCAGTGACCAAGACTTCGAGGGTATCGCATCCAGAACTAGGGAGATCACAGTCATAGTGTTCTCTACCACGATCAGACAACATTCAGAAATGCTGGGCTCTTGCCCAGGAATGGAATGTACCTTAACAAAGGCAGGTGAAAATCTATTCCTCTGAGGTGTCCCAGATCTGATCAAGAGGAGTTTACACCGAAAAAAAGAGGTAAATGAGAGGAGAAAGCTGCCAAACTACATCCACCAAAATGGACACCAAAGACAACAGTACCTACAACACTGGGAGAATAGCAGTAGAAAAGAGCAATAATTCACAGAAGAAAAAAATTTTAAACAACAAAAACAGCAATAAACCCCACAGCATCAGGTATTTAAACACAAATGCACAATGTATGGAGAATAGACATTCTAACACAAGTAGACAAATCTGACTTAATAGTTCTGTGATAGGACTAATAAGTACCAATACTTAATATCAATAGTACCAATGATAGTACCAATGATACTTGGTAGGATGATACTTATCCTTGGAATATGACTCAGAATGGGTATACCTTATTCAAAAAGAGGAAAAAATAGATTCAAAGGGAACAACATTGAACATCAGAAATATATGCTTACAGGGCAGCTAGGTGGCGCAATGGATAAAGCACCAGCCCTGGATTCAGAAGGACCTGAGTTCAAATCTGGATTCAGACACTTGACACTTACTAGCTGTGTGACCCTGGGCAAGTCACTTAACCCTCATTGCCCCGCCCCCCCAAAAATTTAAATTACACACACACACACACACACATGCTTACAATACCACAAAGGTCTATAGCACAAAGAAATCAAAGAGAAAAAGGGCTCATGTACAAAAATATTTATAGAAAGCTTTTTTTAGTGCTGGCAAAGAATAGAAAACTATGGGAAGGAATCTAGTTCAAGAAAACAAATTCCCACATTAGCCATGTCCAAAAATTGTCTCACTCTAGAAGGTGGGTATCGATCAATTAATGAATAGTTAAACAAGTTATGGTTTATGAATGTAATTTAATGCTGTTGTTCTATAAGAAATTATTAAGAAACTTAAGAAGACTTGTATGAACTGATATAGGGCAAAATGAGCAGAACCAGGGAAACAATTCAATAATAACAATTTTGTCAAGACAAACAACTTTGAAATATTTAATAGCTCTGATCATTGCAATGACCAACCATGATTCAGGAGATTCATGATGAAGCATGCTACCCAGCTTTCTGTGAGGAGTGAGATAGACTCTTTGGGCATGGCCAAGGTGGGAATTTTTCCCCTCATCTATGTATATCTGTTACAATGGTTTTGTCTTTATTTCCTTTTCAACAGTGAGGGAGGAGATGGAAAGAAAAGAAAGGTCTAGTTTTGTTCACTAAAAATACTAATTTTAAAATTTAAATTTAAAACAAGATATACGAGGAAATTTAGAAATTCCAAGCAGGAAACATGATTGTTGTGTGTTGGTTTTTTTTAGCATCTGGGCAAGGATCAATAGAGGGAGACTTAGAAACAAAATTGTCATGGGAATAAACTATAGACCACCCAGGCAGAGGGAAAAATCAGACAAGGAATTCAGGAAACAGATATCAAACCAGGCACAGAATTATGCTACTGAAGCAATGAGTAACATTTGAATGTCCAGATGCCAGCAGAAATTCTCTGAGAAAAACAAAGCAGCTAATAAATTCTTGGCCTACTTTAATGATAATTTTATCCTTCAAAAGGCAAAGGAATCAATAGGGAGAATGGCTATTATGGCTCTGATACACATGGAGAAGGAAGCCTAAGACTGATCACTAAAGTAGAAATAAACAATCAGGAAATCTGGGGGGAAGCAACCATTGCATCCCAGAATATGGGCGGAGAAGAAAACTAGGTAGAGTGGACATGAACCCCAGATTCTGAGGTGGTAGGTGCCAAAAGATTCAGAGAAAGGCTGAGGAGGACCCCATAACCTAAGGCTCTTGAGAAGGAAAGTCTAAAGACACAAACAGAAGTAATTCCAATAAGAAGAAAAGGAGGAGCTGTGTAAAGAGATCCACATGGATAGAAGGGGAATTCAATGATATTTTTAAAGGGAAATATAAAAGTCCAGCACAAGCCTGTAAGGCAAGTTGGGAACAAAAAACTCAGAATGACATAAGAATTAAGTTATGCACAATCAAAAGGTCATCTTTAGCTAGAAGCAGCTCCAAAGAGATAGGATTGGGAGTGAATGTATGACAACAGGTAATGGAAAGATGGGCAGTTACTCAATTCTTGGTTTGCCTTTGTCTTCTCTTTCAAGGAAATTGATCTTTGGCCTAGAAAGAATGGGATAAAAATGGTTGATAAGGAGGTGGAACCCAAGATAAGTAATAAGACATTAAGGGGAACACCTTGAAATCCTTGATGAATTGCTTCAGCTGAGAATTCTACAAGAAGGCTGAGAACTTTGCAGGAGGACATGATGTTTATTTAGTTCTTGTATATTCTTCCCGGACATTTAAAGATGGGTTGATGGGGCAGCTAGGTGGCACAGTGGATAGAGCACCAGTCTTGGATTCAGGAGGACCTGAGTTCAAATCCAGCCTCAGACACTTGACACTTACTAGCTGTGTGACCCTGGGCAAGTCACTTAACCCCAATTGCTTCACCGAAAAAAAAAATGGGTTGAAGCTAAGAAGAAAAAATGGAATAGAGATAAAAGTAAATTTCTACCTGCGTGTTCAAATATTCAAGTGCAAGCTAGACAATGGTTAAACAGTGTGTAAATAAACACTAGTCTGGAGGGTCTGGCAGATGACAAGCTCAACACAAGTCAATCAATTGACAAGCATTTATTAAATTCCAACTATGTGCCAAGCACTATACAGCAACACTGCAACATGGCAGTAAGATGGGCTTAGCATCCAGAAAGATGTTCTGCCCTGTCCCAACCACATCTGGACAATTCTGTTCAATTTGGGGCACCCCATTTTAGGAAAGATGTTGACAAGCTAGAGAGTGGCCAGGATGATATAGGCAGGATCTATTGAAGGAAGTAGGGATTTGTAGCCTGGATAAAAGGAGTGAGAAGGGAAACAGAGCAGAGCCAGCTAGTCCAACCCCCTCATCTTACAGAGGAGGAAACTGAGGCCCCAGGAGGCCAGCTTCAAATAGTAAATTCTAGGCATGGCCAAAAATTTTAACTCTGACTCTCTTTCCAGGGTTCTTTCAATTCCACTTAAGCAAGACAGTGAACTTATTGAGCCTCAGTTTCTTCCCTTGCAAAATGGTAGTAATTCTTGAGAGCCTTGGGGAAGGGACACTATCTTCAAACAGCTAAAGGGCCGTGACATGCATGAGAATAGTGTATGTTCTGCATTCCAACTTCCCTTCCATTCTTCTGACACTCCACGTCCTGTGTCCTAACATCCGTTCTAGCTCTACCATCTTATATTCGAGGCCTGTGTTCAAATACTCAGACACTCACTAACCATGTGACCCCAGAATAAATTGCTTAATCTTTCCCAGCTGCAGTTTCTTCATCTATAAAATGAGAATAATTGCACCTCCCTCCCAAGTTTGTTGTGGGGATCAAATGAGATAATACATGATTTGCAAACTTTAAAGCACCATGTAAATGTTAGCCATTATCATTATTATCATGATATTCCATATTTCCCTAGAAGGGCAAAGACAGAGGGGAAAGCCTACACTGATGGAATGGAAGGCAGCTGGCCCATTCCTCACCATCTCATGTAGGCAGCCCCTTCATTCATTCATCCAGCCCCTCCCCCTCATTAAACCCAAGTCCTTCAGACTTTGAGGAACACAACCACCCCCAATCTCAGAAAGAACCTAAGGACAGGGGGCAGCTAGGTGGAACAGTGAATAAAGCACTGACCCTAGATTCAGGAGGACCTGAGTTCAAATCCAACCTTGACACTTACTAGCTGTGTGACCCTGGGCAAGTCACTTAACCCTCACTGCCCTGCCAAAAAAAAAAAAAAAAGAAGAACCCAAGGACAGTAAAGTCAAATAACAAAACTCCCATTTCCAGATTGCTTTTGATTTTACAAAGGCCCTTCCTCCTACCATCCCTGTCAAAAAAGAAGTGCAAATTATTTTTCCCATTTTGCCAAGGAGAAAACTGAGGCTCAGATGGACTGTGAATTGTCTAGTATAACAGAAAAAAAAAAGCAATGGATCTGGAGTAAGGGATCTCAAATTCAAATTCTGGCTCTGTTACTGACTTTGACATGACTGACATGACTTTGGGTAAGTCCATTTACCCCCTACAAAATGGAGGATAATGTCATCCTGCTGACTTCAGAGTTGTGGGAAGAAATAAATGTAAATGATAGGGTGGACATAAAGTGACTTGTAATCATCTTCTCAGCTATTATATTCATGCCCAAACTTTTTCTAGGGCTTTAAGATTTACAATGCCCCTTCCCCACAACTCTCAAGAATTACTACCATTGGGGGCAGCTAGGTGGAGTCACTTAACCCTCATTGCCACCCCCCCAAATAAAAGAATTACTACCATTTTGCAGGGGAAGAAACTGAGGCTCAATAAGTTCACTGTCTTGCTTAAGTAGAATTGAAAAAATCCTGGAAGGAGAGTCAGAGTTAAAATTTTTTGGCCATGCCTAGAACTTACTGTGTGAAGCTGGCCTCCTGGGGTCTCAGTTTCCTCCTCTATAAGATGAGGGGGTTAGACTAGCTGGCTCTGCTCTGTTAACTTGTTTTGCTTTGTTGCCAATAATTGATTCCTATAGATAGAGACGTGCATCCTCTTGAGCTGTTGTCGTTGTTGTCGCACCTGACTCTTTGTGACCCTATGGACCATGATATACCAGGTCCTTCTATTCTCCACAATCAAAGCCTGTCCAAGCTCGTGTTCATTGTTTCCATGATGCTGTTTATTCATCTCATCCTCTGCCGTCCCCTTTTCCTTTTGCCTTCAATCTTTCCCAACATCAGGATCTTTTCCATTAAGTCCCGTCTTCTCCTTATGTGGCCAAAGTATTTAAGCTTCAGCTTCAGTATTTGACCTTCCAGTGAGTAGCCTGAATTTCTTGAATAATTGACTGATTTGGGGGCCACCAGGTGGCACAGTGGATAAAGTACCAGCCCTAGATTTAGGAGGACCTGAATTGAGTCCTTACTAGCTGTGTGACCCTGGGCAAGTCACTTAACCCCAATTGCCTCACCAAAAAAAAAAAAAGAGAGAATTGACTGATTTGGGGGCCACTAGGTGGTACAGGGGACAAAGTAGCAGCCCTAGATTCAGGAGGACCTGAGTTCAACTGGAGTCACTTACTAGCTATGTGACCCTGGGCAAGTCACTTAACCCTCATTGCCCCACCCAAAAAAAAAATTGACTGATTTGATCTCTGCTAACCAAGGGACTCTCAAAGATCTTCTCCAGCACCACCATTTGAAAGTGTTGCTTCTGTGGTGCTCAGCTTATAGTCCAACTCTCACAGCCCTACGTTGCTACTAGAAAAGCTGCAGCTTTGAATAAAGACCTTTGTCAGCAAGGTGACATTTTCGCTTTTTAGCATGCTGTCCAGATTTGCCATAGCCTTCCTTCCAAGGAGCAAGTGTCTTTAGTGTCTTGAGCTGTGTAACTGCTGTCTTACATGTAATTAGGCATGTTACCACTGCCTGACAAGTGGTACTCTATAGAGTGCCAGGTCTATTACACATTCTGTTACCGTCCATTTGTTTTTCATTTTTTTCCCCAAAGTTATCATAGGTTGGATAGCTGGGATATCTGGGAAAATCACCCTTGTTGTTTTAAAACGTTTGTATTTATGCTGCAAAGTTGTATGGTTCAAGCTTACTCTGGTTGATTGGGGGGCCGGAGGGCAGCAAGGGGAGAACTTCCAAAAAATTCTGCCTGGAAGAACATAACCAGGCTTGCAACCAAGCCTGAGGCATTTTGCAGGCTCCTGTGTTGGCAGGAGATGTGACTTCTAATTGGTGGACAGAACGCTGTCGGTAAAACACCATGGACCTGCACCAAGGGCAGAATTGGTGTGAGAACTTCTTCTGGAAGAGATTATGATTCCTTACACTCAGGGAAGAAAGACACATAACAAGACTTTAGAAGCTGCAAATGTAAGAAGAGCTGGCTCCCCAACCTGTCCCTGATTTTCAGCCTGCCTCCCTCCTGAGATACTTTAGAGGCTTTCCCCTTGGGAAAATCGAGACCTCACTCTTGCTTTGAGCTGAGATCTCATTTCACTCATAGCAAAGAGCTGATTCACTCTTGTTCTAATCTGTGTAATTTCTCTGATTTCTGTTTGCTGCTTGCTTAGATAAATGGGCTTACTTGCTACTCGTTATTTGTAATGGTATTTTGGATAACCAGTATTTGGCAGGAAGGGGCCAAGTCAGCAGGTTTAAGATTAGGGCTACCCTCCCCTAAAGAGCAAACGGAAATGACTTTTGTTTTGAACAACAAAAATTGACAAACTATGCCCTTCTATGAGACATTTGAGGAGGCATATAGATATAATTCCAGCCCAATGTCCCTCTTAGATAGATAGGCAAGAGAATGAAGGAGAAAATGCCCAGCTATGGCCCTTCTAGTTCCTTAGTGGACATGAATATTGTGTTTCCAAGAAGGGACTGGGCCAATTCTCCAATAATTATCAATCTTTGCTCCCTTCAAGGTGTGTCTACAGGTTTAGATAACTCATATGAATGTACATTCCTTATACGAATCAACATATCTTACAGGTAGTCTTTTGAAATCTCCAACCTCAGTTCCTCTGATCCTAAGCGTCGATGCTGGGGTTTGAACTCAGTTCTCCTGACTCCAAGGCATGCTGTCCAGTCCAACACAACTGCCTTCAAGACACCCAAAGATAGGGAGTCACAGCCTCGGGTGTTGACGGCAGCTTTGGGCCGTGGCTGGACAGACAGCTGGAGGCACTGGGGGTGGACTGGGCCATGTACGGCGCCTACATCAGAGGAGTCCTGCAGGATGAGGAGGAGAAGCTGGACATGCTACAAGGCATCCTGGCCACCTTCCTGGAAGAAGACTCGCTCCTTGATATCAGCAGGGAGATTGTCGAGCGGTGATTGGAAACCCAGAATGTTGTCACCAAAGAGAAAAAAGAAGATGAGGTGCAAGCTATTGCCACACTTATTGAGCAGCAGGCACAGATTGTGGTGAAGCCCAAGATGGCATCAGAGGAGGAGGAGAAGCAACGGAAAGCTGCCCTATTGGCCCAGTATGCCAATGTGATGGATGAGGAGAATGGAGTGGATGAGAAGGATGGTTCAGTTGCCACGACAATAAACATTGGGTCAGAAAAATCTCTCTTCCAAAACACCAATGTGGAAGATGTCCTGAATGCTCCAAAATTGGAGCGAGATTCACTAAGGGATGAGTCTCAGAGGAAGAAGGAACAGGATAAATGACAAAGGGAGAAAGATAAGCTGGCCAAGCAGAAGCAAAAGGAGAAGGAAAAGAAAAGGACACAGAAAGGGGAGCGCAAATGGTAACGTCTGGATGCTTTCTTCCTCCCCAAGGACTTGATCAAAGGAAGAACTGGGTCTTGCATATGGTGTGTCTTTCAGAGAAATAAGAGAAGTCCTGGTGGTTTTCTAATGCATTTCCTCCCTTGTTTACACAGCCAAAAGAAAAATCACAAATGTTTAATTACAAAATGTGTCATGTGATTTGTGGCGTGAGTAATGTTGGACTGATGTAGCCAATGTCTGTACCAAAGATCTGAGAAGGCGGAACTTATTTTCAGCAAATCAATTCCCGCGATCCTTTTATTAACCACTTAAAAATTTTGGTCTTCCTCTTCTTGGCCAGAAAACTAGATTTGTAACTTTTAAACCTGGAGTATGTAGGGTTGGAATGGATACTACTCTCCCTGACAGAATGTAGAATATAAGTTTGCTTTGAGACAGCATTTAGTTCTAAAATGTGGCGTTCTTTATTTCTATCAGATAGGATAGAAAGCTGAATCCAGATTTTATTTTTTAATAATGTATAGGAACAGAAGCCTAAGCCTAGGGAAGTGGAGGTAGTTAATGGATGTTAAAAACAACAACAACAACAGTATGACTATCGTGTTCGTGCAAGGCTATTGAAATATGTAGCTCTAAATTTATAGTGCTAACCATGACTTTTTTCCCAACGTGATAGAAGAAAGTTTGGTATCATTCCTACCTTAAGACTCATCTAAGTAAAAACTTCTAGTGATTCCTAGTTTAAAGAATTAGGGTGGATAGGGTAGAACGGATAGAAAGGTCATCTCCCTAAAGAAAAAGACAACATTAGGGATCTCTAACAGTACTAGGTATCCAAAAAAGAGGTCAGCATCTCCTGGTCCACCGTGTCATTCTTCAAGTAACATTAGGAGAAAGAAGCCACTGGCTACTCATTCAAATTTGGGTTCTGGGAAGGTACTGATACCTTCTTTATTATCAAGTTCATTTGGATGGGGCAGATGTCAGCAGGAGTTCTCCATCTCTGCTTTCTTCACTGGCTAAACTTAGTTGCAAGTAACTACACTTTGACTGTAAACAACTACTGACCATAAAATAACCCAGAGAAGGCACTTTCACCAAATAACAGACTGAAAGTAGATTAGTTTCATGTGATTAATTATATGGGAGTAACAGACCTTTTACTTGTGTGCAGATGATTAAAATGATGCCTGGCTAAGGAAAGGTTTTTCTCCTCCGTCCTTCACACACTCCTGAGCCATAGCATTTCAGAAATGTAAATGTTCACATTTTCCACTTTTTTTTTTCAAATAAACTTCTGATATTTAAATCACAAAAAAAAGAGACCCAAGATAAATATCTCAAACCTCCTGGAGAAAGAAGGAGGCAGCTAGGAGGGGAATGGAGGGGATGGGAGGGAAGACAGCAAGGATTTTTTTAAAAGGCTAGAACAATTGGATACAAAGAATGAGTATTTGGCTGCCTTGAAGTGACTTCTTAAATCAAGACCCCAATACATGTCCTTCAGAGACCCAGCCTTATTAGACTCACTGACTAACATACAGAAGCAAACCAACGTGGGGCAGGTAGGTGACGAAGTGGATAAAGCACTGGCCCCGGATTCAGGAGGACCTGAGTTCAAATGCAGTCTTAGACACTTGACACTTACTAGCTGTGTGACCCTGGGCAAGTCACTTAATGGAGGAAGAAGAGGAGCAGCAGCAGCAGTAGCAAACCAATGGGGACACAGTGTTCACAGGATTCCCTGAAAGATGCCTGGGACCTTTGTAGCCCTGGCAGAAGAAAGAGATCTCTGCTACGGAATGACTTAGTTATTTTCAGCAATGCAATGATCCAAGACAACTCTGAAAGACTTATGAAAAGTGCAATCCATCTACAGAGAAAGAACTGATGGTACCTGAATACAGAGGGAAGTATATTTTGTTGTTGTTGTTAGTTCCTTTTTCTAAAGTTTTTTTGTCTGCTATATTTTGCACAACTGCACATGTATAACTTATATTGAATTGCTTGAGTTCTTAAGTGGGGATAGGGAGGAAGGATGAGAATTTGGAACACAAAGTTTTGGGGGTTTTTTTGGTTTTTTTTAGTGAGGCAATTGGGGTTAAGTGACTTGCCCAGGGTCACACAGCTACTAAGTGTCAAGTGTCTGAGGGCGGATTTGAACTCAGGTACTCCTGAATCCAGGGCCGGTGCTTTATCCACTGTGCCACCTAGCCGCCCCTGAACACAAAGTTTTAAAAATCCATGTTACCATTTGTTTTTACATGTAAGGTGAGGGAAATTCTAAATAAATAAATGAAATGAAAGGGGGAAAAAAGAAAAAAAAAAGAAAAGACTTAACAGCAACGTGTGCCAGGCACTATGTTAGATGCTGGGGATACCATGCCAAAAATAAAATTGTTTTCCAGTTACATGTAAAGATAGTTTTCTACATTTGTTTTCATAAGATTTTTAGTTCCACATTTTTCTCCCTCCTTCCCTCTTCCCCAAGACAGAAGGCAATCTGATGTAGGTTATATATGTACAATCACATTAAACATATTTCTACATTAGTCATGATATAAAAGAAGAATCAGAATAGGGGAAAGAGATCTTGGTGTCAGGTCAGATCGCCACTCTCTTAACAAAGACATCTGATGGGGAGCAGAGGAGAGGGAGGGAACAAAGCACAGACCCACTCAAGAAAGGGAGGAAAGTGCCAGCCATTGCCGCTTCATCCGAAAGGAACTCTAACATTGGACAAGTTAATTCTTCTCACCAGGATTCCATTTTCCAGTGAAGGGGTTGGAAGAGCCAACCTTCCATCTGTGAACCTACTAGAAGAATCACAAAGGTGAGCTGCCCACTGCTGCAGGGATCCCCATCATATAAACTGTAAGCTGTCCTCTACTCACTCAAGGTGGGGAGCTGTCCACAAAGTAGTGCTTAAGTGCCAAAGTGTTCAAGCAGTACACAAAGCTTCCTAGAGATTTTTCATTTGGAGTCTCCTGTTTGAAGACCTCCAGTGATGGTGAGCTCACTACCTCTTCCCAAGGAAATAGGATCTATTCTTGGGAAACTCTAATTGCTGAAAAGTTTGGGGTTTTTTCCCCTTAGCAGCATCCCTGTGAGCTTAGCTGCTAAATGTTCCCATTTGAAAGGTGGACTCTTGAATGATTAAATATTTGTAAAAAGCACTTAGCATAATACCTGGGTACACAGTAGGTGCTTTAAGTGCTTATTCCTTTCCCTTCCCCATATTGTGATTCCTCTTTCTCAGCACCGTCTTCCAAGATATTTTTGTCACCATCTCCAGCAGTAACAGAAGCCAGGGGCTCAAGGAGCTGCCTGAACCCAAGGCCTGTATCTCTCTTCTTGTCCCTGGGCTGGGAACACATGGGAGGAATCCCACAAAAGCCTGAGCTATCTTCTTTTGGAAAACCCTATATACCCACAAGGTAGAAAACAGTAATTTTGAAATTATCTTTCAGGAAATAACATCTTGGATTGTGAGCGAGAGCTTTTTAGCACATCCCAGCTGCGATTATCTGAAGCCTATGTCTGTGATTGACACGGACAGAAAAATGGATTGGGGGGAGCTGGGAGTGAGAAGAAAGTGACAGTTTGGGATTTTCTTTTATCAGAAGCTTTAAAATATTAATGTTATCTCACCATCAGTCCTTGATGAAATGAGACCTGGGAGCAAATCTCCTTTCAAGACCCATCCTTTCCCCCTTCCATATGTCCACTTCTACCTGGAAAAATCTTCCTTTTTCATCAGTTCAGGTGCCCCTTCTTCCAGGAAGCCTCCCTTGATTCCCCTATCCAAAAGTGGTCTAGAGATGGCAGTAGTTAGAGATCACATTTTCTAATGGAGAAGCAGCATTTGGAAGGAATCAGTTTTCAAATCTGGCCTCAACTTGTATGTCAAATTACTTAACTGAGCCTCAGTTTCTTCATTTGAAACTGAGGGGGTTGGACTGGATTACTTTGATTGTTTGAATAGTTGGTCGATTCCAGCTCCGAACAAAAGAAATAACATTTATAATACTATGTCCTAAGCACTAGGGCTACAAATAGAAATGTAAGGCAGTCCCTGTTTTCAAGGAGCTCATATTCCAATGATGGAGACAACACAGAGGAGGTTTCAACTGCAAGTCAGATGGGTTGCTCTCCTTGACAAGGTCTGTAGGGGCAGAGATAGAAGCAGTGCTTGTGGTCGGGGGTAGGTGGGGAGGGTAGGGGAGAGTTGCATGGCATTGCTATTCCCAGTTGGAAAAAAGATCCTTAGGAGCAGCTAGGGGGCACAGTGGATAGAGCACCGACCCTGGATTCAGAAGGACCCGAGTTCAAATCCGGCCTTAGACACGTGACACTTACTAGCTGTGTGACCCTGGGCAAGTCACTTAACTCCAATTGCCTCACCAAAAAAAAAAAGAAAGAAAGACAAAGGAGAAAAGATCCTTGGCTGCATCTACTTGGGTCTGAAGGGAGGTGACAGTCAAAGTGGTCACTGTGGTTTGACCTTCTTGGCACATGCCACGCACTGCTGCTCTGCCTAAGCTGGCTCGATTGCTCATCTTTGGCAATTAGTCATCTCTAGCAACTGGCCTGCAGTTGGTAGTCATGGTGAGCCTGACAGTGCTCCTTCCCACCCAGACTACTGCAATGACCTCAAGCCTATCCCCATGATTTTCCTAAAGTGCAGAACCGATTCTATGACTCGTCTGCTCAAGAAGATGCCATGAGTGCCTCCCCTCCCTAAATGCTTTGTATTTACTTTGTACTTGGCCTATATATACTTGTATTCCAATATGTTGTCTTTCCCAATAGAAGGCAAATCCCTTGAGAACAGGAATTGTTTCATTTTTTATCTTTGGAACCTCAGTGCCTTGCACATGGTAGGCATTTAATAAATGCTTGCTAATTTGACTGATGTAAGATCCCAAGATTTAAAGCTTGAAGTAACCTAAGACATATATAGTCCAACTCCCTCCAGTTAAAAACACATTTTTATCTTCACTAATTAGGTGACTTGCTTGCAGTCTTGCACATGTTAAGGCCTGACCTGTGATTTCATTACTATAGAAACTCCTGCTGTGGAAATTCTCTCTACCAAATACAGATCACAAACCATCCTTATCTTAGACCTAAGCTTCGGAGAGGTTAAATGACTTGTCACACAGATACTGAATGTCAGAAGCAGGATCTGAATCCATCCAAAATGGCCAGGCACCCGGGAGGAGGCAGAGGTACTCTACCCCCTTCTTCTTTCCTCCCTGATCCTGCTCCCAGCCAGTCCTGGGTCTATCTGGAACTGCTACCAGTGGAAAGAGCTGTAAGGAACACTCTACCCCTTCACCTTCCCCTTTCTCCCAGCCTGGGCTGTCCCAGAACTTACTCACAGTGGCCATCCACCAGTGGAGACACCCTACCCCCATGCCTGGGCTTGAAGAGCCGGAAAGAGTTGAAGTCAACCATGCCCTTCCTTGTGATGAAATGGAGGCCCACCAGGTTGCTGTTTACTTCCTTGCCACTGCCGCCTAAAATCCTTCAGGCCTTCCCATCAGTCTGTTTCTATATCCAGAAGTCACCCAGATTGTCACCTTAAGTCCTTAAGTAACCTATGGCCTTTGGACCTTGCCATCTGTCCCACCCACCACAGCAAACTGCCCTAGATAAACTTTCTCTTCTGTAACATGACTAGAGGTTGAATTGACAAAAGCATAGTCCTGGGTACCACAGTTTAGGAAGGACATTGATGAGTTAGTTCAATCTGCATGGCAAAGGACCTTGAGTCCAGGTTACATAAGGATCATCTGAAAGCACTAGGGATGTCTAGCCTGAAGAATAAAAAAGAGGGGGCAGCTAGGTGGTGCAGTGGATAAAGTGCTGGCCCTGGATTCAGGAGGACCTGAGTTCAAATCCGGCCTCAGACACTTGACACTTACTAGCTGGGTGACCAGCAAGTCACTTAACCCTCATTGCCCTGCAGAAAGAAAGAGAGGGAGGGAGGGAGGAAAGAAGGAAGGAAGGAAGAGAGGGAGGGAGGGAAGGAGGGAGGAAGGAAGGAAGGAAGGAAAGAAAGAAGGAAGGGAGAGAGAAAGGAAGGAAGGGAGAGAGAAAGGAAGGAAGGGAGAGAGAGAAGAAGGAAGGGGGGAGAAAGAGAGAGAGGGAGAGGGAGGGAAGAAGGAAGGAAGGAAGGAAAAAAGAAAGAAAAGCTCCAGGGAACATAATAGTTGTCTTGGAGTATCTGAAGAGGCTTCCATCCTGTGGAAGTTACAATGAGGCCATTTTAGGCTCTGTGTCAAAAGTAATCAGGCTTGCCAAGCATGAGTGGCAGGGGCTGCCTTGAGTGGGAGTCACTGCGATTTCCCTTCAGGAAAAGGCTGAATGAGCACTTTTCGGGGCTGTTGGTGCCTTGTGGAGCTTTGGGATGAGATAACCTCCAGGTCCCCCCCTCCAACTCTGTGCCTCTATGAATTCTGAATCCGTTGGCCATGCCTGCCTCTGGGGCTCAGTGCCTCCAAAGCTGCAGAAGAAGGTAGGATGGCCCACCACCATCATCCTCATCCTCCTCATGGGAAGTCAAAGGTCTGTTCACTTCAGGGCTCACCAGGCACCTTCCTAACAAAAGTCTCCCAAAATAATCGAGGGCAATCATTGCCTGTTTGTTCAGGTGGGTTCAGAGAAGTGATAGTCATCTGTGGGTCACAGAGCCCACCAATGGCAGAGCCAAGACCGAATCCCTGGCCTCCTACTTTCCAGTCCACTCTATCTAGCCCCAGAAAGAAGCAGGCGGGCAGTGAATGGAGTCCAGGCTCTGGCACTAAGGTGCTGTTTCTCTCAATCTAAATCATCAAAAAGGTCCCACTCTCAGTACCTCCCTCCCAACTGAATCTCATGTCAAGCAGACACTCAAGCCACTCAACTGATGTTGTGTGAGGGCCTGAGGGAAGGGAGTGTAAACCCACAGGACAGAGAAACCTCATGTGACATGCACATGACCAGGGTAGTCTCATACGACCTGCTCACCTGCTTCTCTCTCAATAGCCCTCCGTCCCCCAGGAGCTCAGAGCCAGAAGGACCCCCCCAGTAAAGCTGGCCTGAGCCTTTATAGGCTCAGGCACCTCCTCTCCAGCATTCCTGGAAGTTGGACATTTAGGCTCCCTTCAATGCTGACAAAAGAATATCAACTCCTCGAGAGCAGGTAAAATAGGGCACAGTGGGGAAAAGATCAGTTGGATGAGAGGATGTGGATTCAGGACCACGGCCGGCCCTACCGCTCATTACCTCCAGAGACCCTGAACGAGGCATCTCCCCTCTCGGGGCCTCAGGTCCCTCATCTGTAAAATAAAGAGGTTGGACCAGACAATCTTCCAAGCTCTAAACCTAGAATCCTATTATAAGACAGGTCCAATTGCACCCCAGTGACCTCCTACTTCCACATCTGCGGAAGCCCTCTGTCAGGCATGATTCACCAAAGACAAAGGCACAGGTGGCCCTAAGCTAGGCAGGTACAGAACTTTAATGTCTCTGTTCCCTTGAGGCACAGCTTCGATATCTTGACTCAGACAGAATTTGTCATTCAAAGACCAGGATCATAGGATCACAGGTTTAGAGCTGAAAGGGGCCTTAGGTCCAGTCCAACCCCCTCATTTTACAAATGAGAAAACTGAGGCCCAGAAAAATTAAGTGACTTAGTCCAAGGTCACTCAGGAAGCATTTAATGCCAAATTCAATTTATATTGAGGTTTTTTCGATTCCTTACCTGGGGCTCTTTCTACCACACCAACCTCAAAAATTCAAAAGTACTCTAGGCCAACCCCACCCCCATACATAGGAGTCCAGAGGCTGGTTTATCAATGGCTTCCTCAGCCTTCACCTGCTTAAATTTACTACCTGGGAGTGCCCTCCAGTTATTGTGTGCCCTCCTTACATAATGGTTATTACTATTGTATAGTAATTATAATACAATTTTATACTACAAATATAACTTTAAATTTAGTAGGACTATAGATTTACTTCAAAATCTGGCTCATATTGCTTCTAATCATTGTTAGTCTTCCTCTTATATCTACATATTTTTCCCTCAAACACAATTTTGCAGCATTTTAAGGCTTACTAGGGTTCTGTTGATGACAATCCTAGGAGGTAGGTCATTGGCCCCATTTTAAAGATGAGTAAATGGAGGTCAGCCAGAGGCAATGATTTGTTTATGGCTGCAAAGAAGTATCAAGTCAGGATATTAACACATTTCCTGTCTCAAGGTTCTTTTCCTATCCTAAGGTGCTACCTCTTGTAGTTAGTGCTGCAGCCTGTATTTAAAAATATGTGTAGGGCAGCTAGGTGGTGCAGTGGATAGAGCACCGGCCCTGGATTCAGGAGGACCTGAGTTCAAATCCAGCCTCAGACACTCAACACTTACTGGCTGTGTGACACTGGGCAAGTCACTTAACCCCAATTGCCTCACCAAAAAAAAAAAAAAGAATATGTGTGTGTGTGTGTGTGTGTGCGCGCGTGTGCATGTACATGTGTTCCTATGCATGTGTGTGTGTTTCCAAAGTTATTTCCTATCTTTTTGTATGGTAGAGAAAGGAATCCTGTATGTGTGTATATGTATGTTTATGTATATATTACTGTGTGTATACATATATGTGTATGTGTGTATATAGATGTAGATATATAGATATAAATATAGTGTTATAGTTTCCCAAAGTTTCCTATCTAATTCTTTTGTATGGTAGAGAATGGAAGCCTAGGCTGGTTTCTGGATCCAGCATTGCTACCAATCAATCAGTCAATATGGCTGACACAAGTACAAAGAATGAAACAATCCCTATTCGTAATGAGCTTACATTATTACAAGGATATATTTAAATTTATAAAGATAAGTACAAAGTTAATAAAGACAAAGGGGTTTGGAAAAGAGGGCCCTAGAAATTGAGGGGATCAGGAAAGAAAGGCTTCATGCAGAAGATAGTATCTGAGCCATGTCTTAAAGGAAGAGAAGGGCTCTTTGAGGCAAAGAAGAATGGTGCACATATTCCCAGCAAGGAAGATGGGGCCAACAAAACGGCACAGAAATAGGAGCTAGAGTGTTACCAGGGAGGACCAGAGAGAAGGCCATTTTGTCTGGCTCCCAAAGTGTGGAGGAGTGATATCCAACAAAGCCACAAAGAGGTTGGGGCCAAGTTGTGGAGCCATTTAAAAGCTAAACAGAGAAGTTTATTTTTTATGCTGGAGGCAATAGGAAGCCAATGGAGTCTGCAGAGCAGGGGAGTCATGTGGTCCTATTTGTGTTAAAGGAAAACTACTTTGGCAGCAGAGCATGGGACCAACTGGAGGGGTGAGGGAGAGAGAGACCTCAGGCAAGGAGAGCATTCAGGAGACCGTGAAATAATCTAGGTGAAAGGTAATGAGAGGCTGGCATAAGTAGTGAGTGGAGAGAAGGGGTAGGATGCAAGAACTGTTGGGAAGGTGGAAAGGTTGAGAGAGATTTGGCAACTGATCACATTGGGTGAGGAAGAGTGAGAAGTCCAGGAAAGCCAGGTTACAGACCTGAGACACTGGAAAGACAGGGCTGCCTTTGAAAGAAATAGAGAAGTTTAGAAAAGAGAAAGATTTAAGGAAGGGTTCGTGAATGTGATGGGCTTTTAACAATATTTGTATATCTAATTTAATCGAGTTGATTTCCTGTGTAGTCTTGTTTTAGTTTATACATTTAGAAAACATTATTCTGAGAAGGGGTCCTTAAAAGTTCATAACAACAACAACAACAACAACAACAACAACAACAACAAAGGATAATGAGTTCAGTTTGAGGGATGTTTAGCTGAAAATGTCTCCTCAACACTCGATTTGAAAAGTCCAATAGACAGCTGGTGATATGGCACTTGAAGCTCAGGGGAGAGACTGGAGCTGGATATGTAGGACTCTGATTCATCTATAGAATTTTGTTGTTAAGTTGTTTCAGTCATGTCTGACTCTTGGTGACTCCATTTAGGGTTTTCTTGACAGAGATACTGGAGTAATTTGGAGAGACAGAGGTAGGGGGGGACAGAACGAGAGAGAGGGGGGGGGAGGGGGCGCGGGGTGGAAGGAGAGACTCCACGGGTGAGGAACGCCACAGGAGAGAGAGAGATGGAAGGGGGGGAAGAGACAGACAGACAGACATGGAGAGGGAGAGAAAAGAAAGGTCAAGAAAGAGAGAGACCGAACTGGAGGGAGGGAGAGGGAGGGAGGAGAGAGTGACGGAGCAGGATCCGGAGAGAGACGCGGCGGGAGAGAGTGAGATAGAGAGAGACGCGGCGGGAGAGAGTGAGATAGAGAGAGCGAGAGAGAGAGCGAGAGCGAGAGCGAGAGCGAGAGCGAGAGCGAGAGCGAGAGAGGCAGCGGGAGAGAGAGAGAGAGGCAGCGGGAGAGAGTAAGAGAGAGACGCGGCGGGAGAGAGTGAGAGAGAGCGATAGAGCGAGAGAGCGAGAGAGCGAGAGAGAGAGAGCGGCAGTGGGAGAGAGTGAGATAGAAAGACGCGGCGGGAGAGAGAACGAGAGAGAGAGAGAGAGAGAGAGAGAGAGAGAGAGAGACGCGGCGGGAGAGAGAGAGAGACAGAGAGAGACGCGGCAGGAGAGAGAGCGAGATAGAGAGAGAGAGACGCGGCGGGAGAGAGAGAGAGAGAGACGCGGCAGGAGAGAGAACGAGATAGAGAGAGACACGCGGCGGGGGAGAGAGAGAGAGAGAGAGAGAGAGAGAGAGAGAGAGAGAGAGAGAGAGAGAGAGAGACGCGGCGGGAGAGAGACAGAGACAGAGACACGCGGCAGGAGAGAGAGCGAGATAGAAAGAGACGCGGCGGGAGAGAGAGCGAGATAGAGAGAGACACGCGGCGGGAGAGAGAGAGAGAGACGCGGCAGGAGAGAGAACGAAATAGAGAGAGACACGCGGCGGGGGAGAGAGAGAGAGAGAGAGAGAGAGAGAGAGAGAGAGAGAGAGAGACACGCGGCGGGAGAGAGAGAGAGACACGCGGCGGGAGAGAGAGCGAGAGAGAGAGCGAGAGCGAGAGCGAGAACGAGAGAGAGAGAGAGAGAGAGAGAGAGAGAGAGAGAGAGAAACGCGGCGGGAGAGCGAGAGCGAGACAGAGACAGAGACGGAGCAGGAGAGAGAGAGAGAGAGAGAGAAACACTGAGAAAGAAGGAGAGAGACCAAGCAGGAGAGATGAAACAAGAGATAGAGAGACAACGAGCGGGAGAGACACCGAGTGGGAGCGAGACGCAGCAGGAGAGAGACTACGCGCAAGAGACAGAACAGGAGAGAAAGACACTGTGGGAAAGAGAGATGCTGCTGGGGAGAGAGAGAGAAACACCGAGTGGGAGAGAAAAAAAAAACCACTGAGCGGGAGAGAAAGAGAGAAACACCGAGTGGCAGAGAGAGAGAAACACTGAGTGGCAGAGAGAGAGAAACCCCGAGTGGCAGAGAGAGAGAAACACCAAGCGAGTGGCAGAGAGAGAGAGAGAGACCAAGAGGGAGAGACAGAATAGTAAAGAAAGAGACACGGAGCGGGAGAAAGACACCGAGCGGGAGAAAGACACTAAGCGGGAGCGGGAGAGACGCCGTAGGAGAGAGAGATGGAGCAGGAGAGAGACGGAGCAGGAGAGAAAGACGCCACGGGAGAAAAGAGAAACACCGAGAGGGAAAGAGAGAGAGAGGAAAACACCAAGTGGGAGAGAGAGAGAAAAAAAAAACACCAAGCAGGAGAAAGACACCGAGTGGGAGCGGGGAGAGAGACACCAAGCGAGTAATGAACGGTACAGGAGACTATGTGGGAGAGAGAGACGGAACGGGAGAGAAAGACGGAACGAAAGAAAAGAGAAACATGGAGCGGGAGAGATAGAGAAACACCAAGGAGGAGAGAGAGAAAAAAACAAAGCACCAAGCGGGAGAGAGACACTGAGAGGGAGTGGGGAGAAAGAGACACGGAACGAGTAATGGTACAGGAGAGTAAGTGGGAGAGAGAGAGACGGAGTGGGAGAGGGAGACTGAGCGGGAGAAAGAGAAGGAGCGGGAGAGATGGGGGGTGGGGAGACAAATGCGGGAGCGGGCGGTGTGGGGGAGGGTGACTGAGCAGGAGCAGGATAGAGAGACAGAGGCAGAGGAGAACATAGGGAGGGAGAGGGAGAGGAGGAAAGGAGAGAGGAGAGAAGCGGGGCAGCAGAGGGATCTTCAACCTGCAGATGCCCCACTCCTTCACCTTACTGTCTGGGTGTGTTTCTAATCCTAATGACAGCAGCCCCACCCTTACAGTGTTGTGAAGAATATCCCTAAATGGACTGACAAGCTTCAAGTGGATACTCCGTTAATAGTTGCTAGTCTCTTTCCCCATCTGTAAAACGGGCATTGAGATGACTGCCGCACAGAGCTGTGGTGACGGGTAAGGTGGCGCCAGGCCCCTCCAAGCTCTGTATTGAGAAAAGCCACATTTCTGTGGCGCTTCCAGGTTTAAAAAGCCCTCCCTCAGTGCCTTATTATTATTATTATTATTATTATTATTATTATTATTAAAGGCTCCAGGTCATTCTCTACCAAGTTCTTCCTTGAGCTCTCTCTCCTGATGCCTCCCCGACTGTCCAGAGGCTTTGCCAGCAGAATGAGCCCTGCCCTCCAGAGCCTACTGCTGACCCACACACCGCATTAGTGAAACCAACAAAAATACACCAAGGTCTTGTTTGGTTCCATTTCAAAGGAACAGTGGTAGAGAGGGGGGAATGGATTGCCTGGAGGGTGCTACGAATCAGTTTGAAGGCAAGTTGCTAACATCTGTTCACACTGACTTAACTGTGGGTTCACAACACCCTCCTAAAGGCACTGAGCTCTCTATCAAAAAGGAAGGCAGGGGCAGCTAGGTGGTACAGTGGATCAGGAGGACCTCAGTTCAAATTTGGCCTCAGACACTTAACACTTACTAGCTGTGTGACCCTGGGCAAGTCACTTAACCCCAATTGCCTCGCTTAAAAAAAAAAAAAAAGGAAGGCCTAGAATCCTCTGGATGGACCCTCAGTGCAAGCAATATTTACCAATATATTGATGCCTACTGTGTGCTGGGCCTTTAGCTAGACACTGAAGACAGACACAAAGACCAAACAAAACACAGCCCCTGCCCACAGCTAATGGAAGGATGTGGCTAAGCAGAAAGCTAAGTAAAGCAATAGAGTGAAGTTGGGGATACCCCAGTTCAAATCCTACACTTATGACCTCCCCTATTCTCTGAGGCAGCTTGATGGCATAGTGGATAGCCTACGGGACTTGGAATCAACAAGACTGCAATTCAAATCCTGCCTCAGACACTTACTAGCTGTGTGATCCTGGGCAAGATTCTTAACCTCTCTTAGCCTCTGTTACCTCATCTATAAAATGGGCATAATAATAATACCCAACTCCCAGGGCTGTTGTGAGGATCATATAAAGTCATATTTGTGAAGCATTTGGCACAGTGCCTGACACACAACAAGTGCTATATTAATGTTAGCTATTATTATCATCATCATTATTATTTTGCAGCACTTTGCCAGCCTTCAAGTGCTATATGAATATTACTAGTATGCAAGATTGTACACAAGCAAGCATAATTCAAGGCAGAATGTGATGAAAACAGAAACTCAGGAAAAAGCATACTTAGAAATGTGAGGGGAGGAAGGGGGAAATCATGTTTTGCTGTGGGAGGAGGGGTTGGTCCCTAAGCTGAGCCCTGCTGCAAGAAAGCTTTTGAAGATTCCAAGACTTCAAGAAAATCCAAGAAAAAGGATTCCAAGAAGTGGCAAAGAAAAGGTAAAAGGACATTCCTGAGGATGGGAGAGCAGAAGATGAGATCACCAAACAACTCAGTTTGGATAGAAGGTGGAGTATATGAAGGGAAGAAATAAGGCAAGAAAGATAGATTAGAAACCTCCCTGGAATATTCCCCAAAGGGCAGCTACTACCTCAAGGTCCTAAAACTATAACTCACCAGCCCCTACCAGTATGCTTCCCGTTAACATTCAGCCAATAGTCACAATTAGCTTAAAGCAAAGGCATTTACTATGATGGTAGAGTCAGAAAGACCAATAGCTACAAAATAATTCCAATTCAATCCCATGAACCCAGGGTACCCTCTCCCCAAAATATACACATAGCACTGGTGGAAGAGTAGGCACGAACTTGGAGTACAATTAAAGTGAGGCACGAATGAGGACAGGGCCCCAATGTCTCTCCTCTCCTCTCTTCTCAGAGTCCTTCCACTATTCCTTCACCCTGGGTGGAAGTAACTTAGGTGGGTTCCCTGGGTCCATTCCTCTCAATACATCAGTTCCCATCTACTGGAGATAATTCTCCCTTGGATACATGGTCAGCTCTCTTCTTTGCTGCCAGGGGTCACAATCCTGAAACTGCTCTCTCACTTAAAGCAGCTCTAATTGTTAGGAAGTTTTCCACACATTGTTCCTTGTTCTGCCTTCTGGTGCCAAACAAAATAAGGTTGACCCCTCTTCAGCAGATCTCTTCATAGTGCAAAACAGGAATTATGGGGGAGAGGATGGGTGTCATCTACATAGAGGTGATAACTAAAGCCAGAAGACAGACGTATAAAACAAGGTACTAGACTTACAAAACTCCTAAGGTTATAAGGCTCTTCCCATTTTACAGATGGACATTCTGAGGCCCAGAAAAGGGAATAATCGTGTCCACAGTCACACTGCTAATTAAATGTCAAACCCCAGGGATTCAAACCCAGCTCTTATTACTACCAAGCAGAGCTTAACTTTTCATTCTAGCAGATTGCCTTTCCTTTATTATTCCTGCCTTCTCTCCTGCCAGTAATCGGCCAACAAATCAAGATATCCATAAGCCTCCCACTTCATTAATTTGCTCCATTCTGATTCTCTCCCTGCTCTCCAGGGCTAACGTGCCCTCTGCCTATAAAGGAAAAACAGTCCAGGTATAGTGGAAATGCAATGTGACATGGAGCTATGGGGCCCGTGGGTATGCTTGTGCTTAGGGTCAACGCCATCCTCCCTATGATCCTAGGAGTAGCCTTCAGCAAGCACATTCTGATAGAACAACTTGGCTTGCATGTTTATAACATTTCAAGCCTGAGGTACTGTTCTTAGAAGACCCAAGTTCAAGTCCTGGGGGACCTTGAACAAGTACTTCATCTTCTCATCTCAGAGAGATGCCCATCTGACAGATGAGGAAATTCATGCTCAAAGAGTTAAGGTGACTTGCCTAAGGTGACACAGCTGGCAGTACTTGAAATCTAAGCCTTCCGACCATTATCCAATACCATAACTGCCTCCACTAAAAGGGAGATCCGGCTAAGTAGAACCCTCAAATAAATGGAAATTGTAGGAATTCCAACTTTTAAAAGAAAAAGATGAAAACCATACATGAAACACACACACAAAAAAGCACACATAAGGGATTTAGCAAAAGTAAACAAACTCACCATGAGTATCCTAAGCCTCAAGGAATTCATGGCGCTCAGTCTCCTACACCTTCTCCATCTCCATCCATAAGCCTGGGCACTAAGAATTCACATTCAGCCAAGTCTCCTCCAACATTTCCATTCCCTACCCACAGGCCTGGGCAGTGAGAATTTCCGTTCAGCCCAGTTTCCTCTACTTTCCCCATTTCCAACTTCATCTTCAACAAACGTTAATTAACCATGTACTATGTGCAGGACCTGGAGAAGGGGCACTGCAAAGGACACAAAAGAGGAACATGACACGGTCCTCCCCTCAGGGGGCTCACAGTCTAGGAGGGGGCAATCACACACACACACAGAAACATAATACACAATGAGTGTGAGAGATGTACAAGCAGTGTTCTTTGAGTTCTGTGGAGAGGAAAAGGGAAAGCGTCTTGGAAGAGATGGCCTTGTTAAAGACTCCTCTCTACTCAAGAGCCAAGAAGTAAGAGCTAGCACAAAGGACCGTGCCCCTGAGGATCTGCCAATGACTTTAACTTACTCTGGCTAATAAATACATACCTAGGGACTGGACCTAGGATTTCACCAGTATAGGGAATTCCTAGATGCACTAATGCAGGGCCACACCTACTCTACAACTTTCAGGCTGGAGGGGGCATGTCTAGAGCACTAAGGGGTTAAGTTACTTGCCCAGGGACCTACAGCCAGTATGTGTCAGAGGCAAGCCTTGAAGCCTTTGTGGCTTCAAGACCATACCTCTATCTCTTATGTTCTTTGAAAAAAAAGTCCTTTTCAATCTGTTACATCATTGGGTCATCACAACCCTCAAGGTTGTGGTCCAAGTAGTATTACCCCCTTGTAACAGAAGTGGAAACCGAGGCCCATTGAGAAAAGGATTTCCACCACGTCACACAGCAAGGACTTGAACACAGATTTCTTGACTTCTTATCCAATGCCCTTTCTATAATTCTGTGTTACTACTGTTTGGAATTGGGCATTTGAGAAAAATTTTCAGATAATGAGTGAGAAGGAAGACTGGGCTTGGATTCAGGAGATGTAGGTTCAAATCCTGGCTCTAACATTCACTTTGTGAACCTGGGTTTCTCCTAAGACTCCATTTCCTCATCTACAAAATGGGTACAATGAGGCTCACCCTACTAACTTAATAGGGTTGTGTAATGAGGAAAGTTTTGTAAATAGTACAGAAATGTGAGTTACTTTTTAAATCATAGTAACAATATTAATAGTAATGAAAGATTTGGGGGAGTTATGCCACTGTTAACAGGAAGATAATTAACCAGAAGTCCCCATGCCCCAAACATCCTTGTTACTCATAGTTTCATCAAATATGTATTTTAAAAGTTTATACATTACCCACCAATAAAGATGAGGGTACCGCCAAAAGAAAGCTTATATATATATATATATATACATATATATATATATATATATGATTGGAAACCAGTGGGGGTGGGAAAACTGAACATCAGCAAAACTGGAGTACCAAGAAGGAACAACAAAACCCCCTTCTCCACAAAGACAGAACCAGAAGCATAACTAGAAATTCCAGCCCCCCCCCCCCCCCGGGGGAAACTTGATCCAGCTGGGATGGAAAGGTATCTAAGGCATGATCACTCCTGTTCAAGGTTAAGGCAGATTAGAAACAGGTTAGGAGAGGTGGGAGGCTGAAGAATTGAGAGGCCAATGTGTTTGAAGAGGGTAGTGATGAGGTCAATGGTCAATAAAACATTAAGTGCCCACACTGTACTAAATGCTGGGCATACAAATACAAAAAGGAAGACAGTCCCTGTCCTCAAGGAGCTTACATTCAAATGAGGATGACAACACATAAAAGAAATCTGAAGAGTTAGGAGGGAAGGACAGGAGGCACTCATGAGGTGGAAGGAAGAGACAATTGAGAAGTAAAAGAAGTCTAGATTGAATGCAGCCAGATAGGAAATGAGAGATCTGAGGACGTGTCTGTCCTGGCCGCTCTCCTTAAACAGAGTTATGGCTCTACCCTCCAATTAGCAGGCACTGATGAGCAACAAAGCATCGTGTATTTTGCAAGATGATGAGATTTCCCAAAAGTGAGTTTACTAACCAAGGTGGAGAGTCCCAAGGAGTGCTGCTGGAGAAGTCAGAACAGCAGGGGGGATGGAGAAGCTAAGAACTAAACTGAGGGGTGGAGGGAGGGAGAGAGAGGGGGCGGAGAGGGAGAGAGGGCAGAGTCCGAAGACCACAGCAACAAATATCTAGACAGGCTGGAGTCAACTTCCAAAGGGAGATGGCCACTTGCTGAGCAATGCTAAGTGAGAGGGGATGGGGGGATGGGAAATCACCAGTAGGAGCAAGGAACTAGCAGCTCTTCTTGCTGGCCCTTTATGGCCTGAGAGGCCTGAAAAAAAGCAGCCAGCCTTGCTGAGCTGCCAAGAGAGCTAGTGTCTTCAGAAGAAAGCTAGTCAGAGTGAGAACCAAGAAGATGGAAAGAATGTGAGAAGAGATCGGGGGATAAAGAGCCATTTGTCAACAATAGATGAGGTTTCCAGAGGGCATAGTGGAAACCCAGGTCAGAGAAGGCTAGGAACTAGCAAAGGCAAGGGCTGAGCTGGCTAGGGATGAGAGGCTCTTGGCACTCAGAGGTCCCACATGAGCCCCATCATTCAAGGAGAGAACACAGCCCTAGTTCCCTTCTCCAAACTCCATTGTCAAATATCCCATTCCCTCACCCTCTCCCTGAGCTGCCTTCTCCCCACCAACTCCTAAGGGGGTATGGGTTGGCAGCAGACTAAGGACAGTGTCTGGACCACAGAAGAGAAAAAGTAGCACCCCCAAAAATGTTGGGGCCTGAGGTAAAGTTACAGGTGTTCTGCATGCATTATGGCTCTACCTCAAGTTCACAGCATTTGTGGGAAACAAAAAATATCAAAAATATAAGAGGAGCCAACTGTCCTGCCTACAGGCCTTGAAGAAAACTTACCATTCTGTCTAGCCTATGATCTACTACATTTCCCCCAGTGTCAAACTCATAGGTGCATAAGTCTGTAAATTTGGAGGTATAAAGGCCAAAGACTCGGTGTATAACTGTACCACTCTTGCAGTCTCCTATGGCCTCATGTAGTCCTTTCCACAAAACCGACAAACATCCAAGCAGTAAGGCCTGAAGAGGAAGCCTTGCAATCGCTTTCTACCCAGGCCTCAGTGCTGGCCTTTGGCAAAGACCTCGCCAAGAGACAGAGACAGTGACAGTCAAAACCAACTATGGTTCATGGAACCTGGTGCCCCAGAGAAGAATGGACGTGTCAGGGGCACTCTCCTGCTTCTGCCTGCCCTGGTTCTCCTGCCCAGCTCTGACCTATCACAATAAGGGATGTATAGGAACTCACTGCTGACTCACACAGCAACTGTCCAGAGGCTTTGCCCCCTTACAATTTCCTCCCTCTTTTAACTAGGAGGAACAACAGGGACCATCTACATCAACACTCTCATTATGCTGATAGAAAAACTGAGGCCCTGAGCTAAGTGACTTATAGGATAATGGGATGTAGGTCAGGAATAGGCCTTAAAGATCATCTGGATTCAAGCACCCATTTTACAGACTAGGAAACTGAGGCCAAGAGAGCAGAAGTGGTTCACCTAAGGCCACTAATAGGGAGCAGAGCCAAGCTTCAATCCTAGGTTTTCTCATGCTGAATACAGAACTCTGTCTATACCTCCATGGTTCTCACACACGAGGCCCAAGCCAAGACCAGAGCATTGGGCTCTGACTTCAAAGAGCATATTCTAGAAAGCCCAAGAGAGCTCCAAGCTCTGTGTTTGTCCCATTTTTCCTGCCCCATCCCCTAGGAAGTTCCTCCTGAGAACCCAATAACAAAGGCTAAAACATCTATAACACTTTAAAGTTTACAAAGCACTTTCCTCAAATCAACCCAGTGAGGCAGGGGACACAAGTATCACCCCCATTTTACATATGACCAAATCAAAGCTCAGAGCTAGGGAGTAGCAGAAGTAGGCCTCAGAGCCAGGCCTCCTGCTCCCAAAGCCATTATGATCCCTCCACTACATCTCATCACCTCAAGAAAGCCTAAACCATTTGTATGTGGTTACAGCGCTCCATCTTTATCTTTTCAAGGAGCAGCACTGGGGTTCAGGTGAATGGTCCCACTTTGTACCAGCCTCAGAAGCTGTGGCCATAGCTGTAGCTGCAGCATCCCCATACTCACCTGGAGGCTTCATGTAGTACTGCTCGATGTCAGCCATGTCCGTGTGCAATGCACAGTCCAGGTAGGTGAGGATCACCTTCCGGCTGTAGTAATACCTCATGGCCAGAAGAAAGACAGGCACGAAGCAGGTGAGCAACAGACATCTGGTCAGTACAAAGCAGAGCACTGCGGAAGAGAAGGGAGGAAAAGGAAAGAGAGACTGCAAACCCGTCACCTGGGGTGGACAGCCCAGCGGGCTGCTGCAGGACAGGGTCCGTTCCCTCCCTCCCTCCCTTTCCCCATGCCATCACCCAGCAACGAATAATTCACCAGGACAGCCACAAGCAACCACTCCATGGCAAAAGTCCAGTTTCTGGACATCTCAAAAGATATTTGGAGGGAGAAGAAATATTTACTTCATCTCTTAGGGACATAAAAAATAATAACAGTTCATGATTCTACCATGATACTGATGGGGAAACAGAAGCTCTGGACTGTGATGGCACTTACATGATAATGGAACTTAGAGCTGGAAGATCATCTAGGTCCAACCACTCATCTTACAGATGAGGACACTAAGGCTCTACATGTAAAAGGGCTTTCTTCGTAGCAGCATGGTCAGGTGGGTAGTGAAAGTATCAATATTCCCATTTTGCAGCTTAGGAAACTGAGGCAAAGAGGTTGAAATGACTGACCCAGAGCCATGGAATTTCAAACCTAGAAAAAAAGGACCTAATTGAAGGTCCATCATTTTCATAGATGAGGTAACTGAGAACCTCTGCAAGGAAATGTCATGGCTCCAACTTGTTAATGCCAGGATTCCAATCTAGTTTTCCTGACTGCCTCCTGATAAGGGGAAGAGGGATTAAGAGATGGCAAAGCAGACAGTAATGGCTATGCTGAGGGAGAATCAGGCAGGAGCCCAAGCTTGGGGAGCAAGAGGCCTTGGTTCCTTGGCTGTACCAAGCCTAGATCCCTGTTCTGGGGTGTGTCGAGACTGACGCATATTTCCTAAATCCCACATACAGAAGGAAACTGCAATCAGTCCAGCCCTGAGGCTGAACACAGCAGGGTTACACAGAACCTTCTTTCCCCAGCTAAGGTGTTTGGTGGGTGGGTTGGTATGGAGGAGAGGTAGAGGCAAGGTACAGAGGGTCTCTCCGTGAGGAGATACCCAAGCCTCTGTTGAGGAAGAAAATTTGTTCATTCTAGAGAAATGTGAAGAAGGGGAGAAAAACCCATATCACTAACCGTCAAAGCCAAGGGTCCTTCCCAGGGTCTCTAGTGAAACCACTGGAAACTTGCCTTGTATACTTCCTACCCCAGACTTAAGCAGCCTTTCTGTGTTGCAGCATTTCTACATGCTAACTAGATGTACCCAATGGGATGGATGAGGGCACTAAAAATCGAGAATGGTTAAATGTTCCTCCCAAGTCCTGCTGCTAGTCTCCTTCTCCTAGTCTGTTCTGAACATAGAAGGAAAGGATACTCTCCCTCTGACTTCCTCTCTCTCTCTCTCTCTCTCTCTCTCTCTCTCTCTCTCTCTCTCTCTCTCTCTCTCTCTCTCTCTCTCTCTCTCTCTCTCTCTCCCCCCATGTGTGTATGTCTGTGTGTATCTCTCTCTGTGCCTCTGTCTCTGTCTCTCTCTGTGTGTCTCTCTCTCCTAGAGCTGGAGATCTTCCCCTCATAAATTAACACTTAGGGGCTGTGCTGAGCCAGCCTCCCCCGTCTTGATAAATTATATATAGTCACACTTCCTGGGCAGAGCATCAATTGCCCTTATCAACCGTCCTTAGCATCTCCTGCAACCTTTGCTAACCACCCCCATCTCATGCCAAGACAAGTGTACCATGGGCTCTGACCTCTCCTTGTCCCAAAATGTATTGTCCAAGCTCAACCAAAGTCAGAAGAGAATGAAAGCAGGACAACAGAGGAGGAAGAAGGGAGGTGAGGATGAGAGAGGGAGAGGGAGGGAAGGGTGGGTGGTTAAAGGAGAGAGAAAATGAGAAAGCAAAACCCAAAAGGGGAAAGGAAGGCTGTGTGGGGAGGAAAGGGTGCGAGAGGTGAGAGAAGATGAGTGAAGGAAGTAGCAGAAGTGATGGAGGAGATGGAGAAAGAAGAGAGACCGAAAGGGGAAAGGAGTCATACTATGAAAAAGAAAAATGGAGACACAGGACCCAGTAGAGATCGGGAGCTAACAGAGTCGGGAACACTGCAGAGGCAAAGAGACGAGCAGGATTTCCCTTGACTAGAAGCTGATACCTAACACGCTTTGGAGAGTGCTCAGAGCGGGGCAGTCAGGAGACCCTCCCAGGAGCTTCAAGTGCCGCTGGACTCAACAGAAAATGACAAACCGACATCCCCCCCTCCCTTTACTGTCCGTCCCACCCCACCCCCACCCCACAAACCCAATCGAAGGGGGGGGGATAACAACAACTAAGCTTCTCCCACGCAGCAGAGGGCACTGGTAGGGAAGGGGGAGAGCGGGCATGTATTCTGCCCCAGGGCAGCCGCAAGTTCGCCTCCCTCGGGCCACGGGGCCGGCGAATGAGGGCGGAAGGGAGGCCTGCCTTTTGACCTGGGCAGTATCGCGCTCTGCCAGTCGGAGCTGAGCAGCCCAGGAGGCTGCGGAGAGGATTCCATCAGCTCTCTCTCCCGCCCGCCCGCCCCACTCGCAACCCGACCCGCACCTTGGTCTCTAGGTTACGGTGGAATCCTGATTCCCCGGGGAGGAGGGGCTCTAGGACTGGGAAGGAGAGCTCGGACGTCCGGCTCCCCTGAAGAAGGGGAAAATGGGACGGGGAAGGACGGCGGGAGGGGGGAAGAACGCCAAGGAGCAGCTCCATTCATGCCACCCGGGCCCTGGGTGCCCCGCTGCTCCCGCGGCTGCCCCCTCCCCTCCATCAGCCGCCGGGCTGAGAGGCCTCCCACGGTCAAGAGGAAATGCGTCCACAACCCCCGCCCTCCAAACCCACCGAGAGACCCGACATAGAAAAGACTCCCGTGGGCTTATTTTTAACTCCTCTGCCCGAGTCTGAGCGTGTACAAATTGTGCATCCTCTCCTAGAACTGGGAAGATGCATGTGTCGGTTTATAGACTAGCTGCATTGTGCGTGTGTGGTGTGCGCGTGAATGTGTGTGTGAGTGTGAACGAGTGTGAGTGTGTGTGTGTCTGGGGATTCTGAATGCATTCGGGGAGTGCTGCGCTCCAGCTGGTTGCGGAGGGAGTTTTTTGCACACTGCGGGATCTCTGGCCGCTTCTGCGGCGGGAGAGGCGAGGAAAGGGAGGCGTAGCGCGTGGGGCTCTGGAAGTATCTGCGCCAAAGACAGTCCCGGGAAGCGAGAGGATGGGAAGGAGGGAGGCCAGATCCTTTAAGTGAGGCCACCAGCGGCCTGTGTGTCCCACGCTCGAGTCCTAGGACCCCACACCGCGGAGGTGGCGCGAACAAATTGACTACTTACACGCCAGGAGCACATACATCAGCTGCGTGAGGGGCTGCTGCTTCAGGCCCCGGAACGCCGTGTTGGGGATTCTCTCCATGATGCCGTCATAAAAGATGCGGCGCACGGTGTCTTGCTCTGCAGGGTGGAACTCGCGGATGCAAACGTGCTCCTTTTTCCCATCCTCACCCGCCACCTCACCGGCCGCCGCGCTGGGGGGCGGCATCGGCGGCGCCGGGGAGGGCGCGGAGCCGCCGGAGAGCGAGGGCCACATCTGGGAGGAGGACACGATCACTGTGTCTTTCTTGGAGCCGGGGATGGTGTCATGATCTTCTGCCACGATTTTCGTCTCGCAAACCATTTTGGGAGACAGACAATGCATGCAAACTGGCCGGGAAAGAGACTAGGTGTGCAAAAAATAATAAAGAAATATTCACTTAAATCCTAGAATATCTTTTAAAAGGAATGCCGTGAGTGGGCTCTTCTTTCCCCCCCTCCCCCCAAGTCTGTGGTTGGTCGTTTATGAGCCCGAAACGGATGGAACCAGCTGGAAAGATAGAAAGGAACAGCGGTGCATTTTGGAGAAGTATTTATAATGCGGCAGAGCCGGTGCAATCTCGGATCCTGGGGTCCCGCAGGGTCCTAGCGTCCATTGCATTGGCTGAGAAGGGTCACCATGTGATCTCGAGGGGTGGGGAAGAGAAACACCTCCCCCGCTTTGGCGTTTGATTGCAAATTACTACAGCAGTGCCTTTCTCCGGTTTTGCGTGTGTCATTCTCCCTCCCCCTCCACCCCCTCCTCTCTCCTCCTCCCCTCCCCTCCCCTCCCTTCCCTTCCCGGTTCGAGGCCTGCAGAGGGGCGCTAGAACACTCACTAAGCTGTCGAGGGTGGTCCCGGCTTACGCGGGGCTGAGGCGGGCAGGGGGGCGAGAAAGACCGAGTTTGATGGCGTGCTAGGGTTTCGCTGTGTGCGTCTTGGGTAAGGTAGCGGTGGTGGCAGCGGCGACAACCCTGAGCGAGCGCTGGACGCGTTGCGCTTAGCGCAAGTTAAATAAGGCGGCGTGCCCCAGCCTGCCAAATCGCGGTCTCCCCCCACACACACACACACCCCCCGCCGCCCCCCCCCCCCCGCCCCAGCTTTGGGTGGCGGCGCTTCCCTGACAGAAAAGTTGATGGATCTGAAGGTCGTGTCCCGAGCACTCCATCGCCTAGCCCGGGGAGCCCCCTTTAAGGAATTGACTGGGGGTCAGATCACTCGATGCACTTGGGCGTTCGCACCCTATTTTTGGATGTTCGTTTTAAGGAAGGTCTCCAGAGAACTTGTAATCCGCCGGGTGGGGGGATGGGACAGGTGGAGAGGGCTGCAGCGACTCATTCTGGTTTTGAGAATCTTTCCTGGGCTCTTCCTTCGGCCTTTGTCAAGCCGAGAGCTTCCCATGTCTTCGGTCCGCTCTCCACTGTGGGGGTGGGGGAACTGGGGGAGGGGACCTCCTGGGGTCTTAGTTCTCGGGCAGTACTTGGGCGGTTTAGGAAGGCTGGACTTAAGCTCAACCCAACCACAAACATATACCTCGACTACAGCGGGTGAACAATAGCGAATGGAATCCCCAAGATCAGACGTTCTTATGACAAAAAAGAGGTCGAGATTGGGGTCCTAAGGGTTCCGGGAGATGGAGTCCCAGCCCAAGAAGGGAGGGTCCTGCTCTGGCGTGTAAAGCAGAGCTCGATCTTCCCAGAAGCATGTTCTCCCGTGGGAGAGGCTCGGAAAGTCCGCTTGGGCTGGACCAGGTGGAGAAAGATTGAGCTGGCTCAGCGCAGCGGCCAGTCCTGCCGGGCCGAGCGCCCTCGAGGGTAAGTCTGTAGGCAGCGCCGGACAGCCGAATACATTAAATACAGCGGGCTGGGGCGTTCCAAGGGCGCGCATCGGGAGAGGGGCTGGAAGGGGTCTTCAGAGCGCCGGGCACCCTTGTTAATAAGCCCACCCTCCCAACTGAAGACTCCTGCTGCTCCAACAGAACCGTGCCGCCCCCCCCGCCCCATTTCTCCTAGGGATGGAAGGTAGACTCAGCCAACACCCTAGCCTTTTATTTTAACCACCCAAGCCTCAGATGCAGGGAGGCGGAATGAGGGAGATGATGACTCCCCGAACAGTAGACAGGGCGCCCCAGGCCCTAACGGCAACCTGTCAGTCGCCTCAGAGCCCACAGACCCGAACATCAGGTCCCGGGCACAACTCCGGGTCGCGGCCCTACGGGCTGAATTCAAGTTCACCCCCGGTCCTGGGACCCTCCAGGTACAACGTCCGGGCCAGTCCCCTCCCTCTTGTGCGCCATGCGCCTCCCTTGCTTCTTATAGACCAAACTCAACCTTCTCCCGGTTTGAACCGGCCAGCCTCCCGCTCCGGCTCCCGCTCCCGCTCCCGCTCCCCCTCTCCTTTCTCCTCCTCCTTCTCCCACCGCCCCGCATAGCAGCCGAGCCCCCGGCCCCGCCTCCGCCCACTGCCTCCCGCCTCCGCGCCCCTCCCCACCCCTCCAGGAACGCATGCGCTTTGCTGCCTCGGTGCAGGTACCGGATGAGGTGGCCCATTCTCCGGGCTGGGGCATTGCCGCTGGAGTTGGGGGAGGAGGAGGAGGAGGGAGGGCTGCTGACTGGAGAGGGATGAGGGGGCGGTTTCCTCCCCCTCCTCCCAGCCCCCTCTCTAGGCTGGGAGCAGCGGCTCCCGCCCGCTGTCCCGCTATGCCTGCCCCGCCCCCGGCGCTTCCTGAGAGCCCGGGCGGGAGGAGGGGAGGAGAGATGTGGGGGTCGGGCCCACCGCGCCTGCGCCAGCCCTGCTCCAAGCCGGGGAAAGAGAGAGGGCTCCATCCTTGACCCCCGGCTCCTACATGGGTTGGGACCGGCTCGGCGGGACTGGGGGACTACGGGGCCAGAGCCCCAGGGTCGTGCTCCCTGCCTTCGGAGGTTCAAGGAAAAGAGCTGGAGATCCCAGTCTTCCAGGGAGAGTCAGTTCCCTGCCTTCCTCCAGCCTGAGGGTGGTCCCTGAGCAGGAAGGAGATCAAATAATGAGAGGATACCGGGAGCCAGAGACTTGGGACCAAGAGAATTATCCAAGATCACACTGGTAGGAAGGAGCTGTCAGAATTCAAACCCAAGTTCTCCAATTCCCGGTGGCTCTTTGCCAATGTATCACAGAAGGGGGAGGATGGTGGGAGTTGGTTGTTTTGTTGGGGGGGGGGGCCAGTGAAAGAGGACGAGTAAATTGAGTGTCCCCTTCTGGGGTTTTGAGTGACCCCTTGAAGGTTCTTTTTTCCCCCCTCGGTTTTTTGATTTTGCAGAAACCATAGAAAGCTAGGTTAAATTTTCTGGGATGATGTTTGCATCTCCTGCATATACCTCTCAATAAAAACCCCAGGCTTCCTGGAACAGAAATAGGAACTGCCTTGTGTTTGAGCTTTCAAGGCTGAGAGCTGTGTTCTAGTCTTGGTTCTGTCGTTGATGAGTGGCAAGAAAAGTTATTCTCATTGTATTGGATGTGCCTTGTCCTAGGTCCTTGTTGCATCATGGACCAACCCTTTGCTCTGGACTTTCTTACCAGGATCTAAAGTCCTCCTTACCCCAGAAATGAGGCCTTGTTCGGCACATGTCCCCTTGACACATTTGAAGTCCTTTCCTTTTCCAGAGTGCTCATTGCTTTGTGGGTACCATGTTTATGATTAGATTGACAAGAAATTCTTCAATGTGGGCGTGGCCTTCAAAGGGGCCAAAAGACTGGACACCTAGAGAGAGACCCTGGCAAAGAAGAGACAGACTCATTCAGTTCCTCCGGAGAGGCCTATGTGCCCCTCCCCCACCCCATAGCTGTGAAGAAACAAGGAGTTCGTAGACCAGTCCCTCTAGATTAACGCTATAGCTCTTAGACCAAAGGGGAACCCAAGTTATGGGGAAAGGGAGGGATAATAGAGCCCTGATGTGTTTGGGCAAATCTGGATCTTACCTTTCACTGCTAATAGGAGTTCTGTACCTTAGGGGTGAGGGGCAGCATGCAGGCAGAAGGGGTTATCTGCTGTTTTGACTGAGTAATTGTCCCTTGGAAGTGGGAGATCCAGGATAGTATTTTAAGTCTAGAGAGCATATAGGATTCTTGGAGGTAGAAGCCCACAAGAGAGAATAAGGGAGTTATTTCATGTTCTGGTACCCCGAGTGCCATCATAGAAGCTGAGAACGAACCCATTTCCCTTTCTGGAGGGATCTATGAGATAGGGACTTCCCAGATGAGGAAAATTCCTCTACCGGTGCAGGTTGGTACCTCCTCTGTAACTTAAAGACTTAGAGAATTACCTACTGGTTGAGAGGGTAAACATGATCTGTCTAGGTCACATGACACAAATACATATATGTATGTGTGTATATTTACATATATGTGTATTATATAAATGTGTATTTAATATTTACATGCATTTATTGTGTGAGGCAGAACTCAAATACATACTGGCTCTGAGGCCAATTTTCTACTATACTACAGTGGCCAACATGCAGCCCTGCCCTCTAACTGCCCTGGGCAGTAACACTTGTGAGTGCTTCTGAACTAGATTAAAATGTAATTGGGCTGGGGCAGCTAGGTGGTGCAGTGGATAAAGCACCAGACCTGGATTCAGGAGTACCTGAGTTCAAATCCGGCCTCAGACACTTAACACTTACTAGCTGTATGACCCTGGGCAAGTCACTTAACCCTAATTGCCTCACTAAAAAAAATTTTTTTTAAATTAAAATGTAATTGCGAAATATTTAACAACATAAAGAAAAATACAATGGCATATAGATAATGTTAATATGTAGTTTTCTAGGTCAGTGTCCTGCCTGCAGGGATCCTTACATAAACCCTTATTTCTGAGTTTGACACATTCTTAGAGGGGAACCTGGGTAAGGGTACAAACTAAAAAATGAATTCATTGTTGTGAGAAGACCCCAGTATTAAACCTAGCCCATGAAAATCTAGAAGTTGGGCCACAGGTTAGATAATAAAGGAAGAAGGAACCAGGAATTTGGAGTCAGGGCTCAAATCCCAACTCTATTAACTAGCTGTTTGACCTTTGGCACATCATTGGCTCCTCATCTGGGCTGTAAGTTTCCCTCTCTCTAAAATGAACCCACTGGATTAGGTGTTTGGTGAGATCTTTCCTAACTCTTAGAGTCTGTCTCCCAGGGTTTGAGAATGTCTCCAAGCTCTGATATTCTATGGCCTTGGGTTCCTTTCAGCTCTAACACCCTGTTCAACTCTACAAACTTTTATTGCAGAGAAATTTAACCCATCCCAAGACAGACAAAAATCACTCTCCCCACCCAGCAAAGAGCCAGTTCTGAGCAAAACTGTCTCAGCTCTGTAGCTTTTCTTTTAAACGGGCAAAGGCAGACATACAGTGCCCATCTTCGATATTCAAACTGGTTTTTCTCTGCAACAACCTTGGCGGGCAAGTTCAACATATTAGCCAAGAAGGTGAGGCACAGAGATAGGTTAAACCCAAGCTTGGCCCAGGGTGACACAGCCTGGACTTCACACACACACACACACACACTTTTTCTCAGTTTGTGGTTGTTAATGCTTACTTCCTACCACCATGTCAAGGTAAGAAGCTAGCATCTTCTTGACCATTTATTTACCTGCATTGTGATGAGGATTTTTTTTCCCTCAGGAGATCCTCGGGCCAGGTGCAAAAATAAACAAGCCTTTCCCTTTAAAGACCTGCTCCTTGGCCAATACAGGGAAAGAACAGCTCTCTGGCTGCATCTAGGAGAGCTGAGAGCAACTTTCTGGAGAGGTCATTGGCTTACAGCATCTGCATTGGGAGCAAAGACAGAGCCTGCCCCGTGGCATAGCGTGACGCTGCACAGTGAGCTTGGAAATTTCTGATCCTCTATTAACCAAGGAAGGCCAACTCCAGAAAATGAACCGATGGTTCATGGGGAGAGTTGCTTGGGATAGAAGAGGAGACAGAGAAAGGCCTTGGGTGAGATCAAGTCCTAGGAGAGTGATCACAATTCTAGCAGCATAAATGTGGGCCTAGAAAGTACTTAGAGGTCATCTAATCTCAGCTCCTCATTTTAAACATAAGGAAACCAAGGCCTTTAGTGGCTGTGACTTACCACCCCCAGGATGACAGAGCTATTAAGCATAGGAAGTAGGACCCCATTGTACTGATTGGGAATAGTGCGAACAAAAAATGGAGACTGGGGTGAAATTAGAATATACAAAGAGGCAGTAGGGTAAGATAAAGTCTAAAAGATACGTTGGAGGGGGCAGCTAGGTGGCACAGTGAATAGAGCACCAGCCCTGGAGTCAGGAGGACCTGAGTTCAAATCCGACCTCAGACACTTGACGTTTACTAGCTGTGTGACCTTGGGCAAGTCACTTAACCCTCATTGCCCAACCAAAAACAACAACAACAACAACAACAACAACATTGGAGCCTGGAGGCCTTGAATGTCAGAATCAGTAGCTTTTATTTATTCACTGAATTTGAGTCCACAAATAAGTGTTAAGATTTCCCAGCTTGTTGCTGGTAGATACAGTGTTTGCTCTACAAGTGCTCACATTCCACTGAAGATTTCTGAATAGGGAGTGAGGTGTGTTGTCTCCCCAGGCAGACTGTAAGTCCCTTGAGGACAGGTACCCTACCTCTAGGAATTTCATGACTTTTTCCCCCCCACATTTATTAAGCCTCACAGCCCCCTCCTTCTGGGCCCTCCACAAGCAGCACCTAGAAATTTCCATGGATACTTTTTATAAATCTCTAATAATAACAACAACAACGTTGCCATTTTTGTTACTCCTTATGATTTACAAAACATTTCCCTTGAAACAGCCCTGGGAGTAAGGTTATAGAAGTATTATCAAACTCCATTTTGCAGATGAAGAAACTGAGGCCCAGAAGTGATTTGACATGTCCAGGGTCACTCTGCCGGTAAGTGTTGAAGTAGGTCTCCAGACCTAGGTTTCCTGACACAAATTACCTTTTTTCTCCTATGTCTTGCAACAGCCCAGCTCAACTATTGACAATGTCTCAAAAATTTAAGCACAGTGTGTTAGGTACATTGAGCTGACTGTCAGTTTGGGAAGTAAAGGAAGTGGCAGGTGGTTTAGTGAATAGAGAGCTGGACCTGGAGTCAGGAAGCTGAGTTCAAATCCAGCCTTAGACATTTGCTAGCTGCATGGCCTTGAGCTAGTCACTTAACCTCTTTTTGCCTCAGTTTCCTCATCTGTGATATAGGGATAGTCATAGTGCCTACCTCCCAAGGTTGAATGAGTTCATAATTAGAAAGCACTGGGCAGCTAGGTGGCACAGTGGATAAATCACCAGCCCTGGATTCAGGAGGACCTGAGTTCAAATATGGCCTCAGACACTTGACACTTACTAGCTGTGTGACCTTGGGCAAGTCACTTAACCCTCATTGCCCCGCTCCCCCCCAAAAAATTAGAAAGCACTTATCACAGTGCCTGGCACATAGGAGGAGTTTAATAAATGTTTAATGACTATTGACAACCACCCTACCAGGTGGGGTCTGTTACTATCCTCATTTTAGAGATAAGGAAACTGAAACTTAGGTTAAATGACTCTCTCCAGGGTCCCCTAGCTAGTGAGTACCTGAATCAAGATTCAAACTCAGTTCTTTCAGACTCCACTATCTACTATGACTACTGGAAAAAGAATTGAATACAATTTCTTTTTTTATTATTTAGCTGCTCTCTGCTTCTGATCCATCCCACACAGGCCCCATCTCCCTCTGCTTCCCACAGTCATCATCTGGCCCTACCATAGATGAGCTCTTCAATGTCCACCCACTGGTTACCTCAGAGTCTCTTTCTTTCCCTACAGGACAGTGCCTTGGGGTCCTCTAACTCACACAGGAAAGCTGAATTGTCTTGAAAAATTGTCTAATGGGTGTCCTTTCTGTTACTTCCCTCAAGCACAAAAATTGCTGGTTACTACTTCATGTGATATTGGATTTTAGAGTTACCTGTGTTTGTGTCAGCCTAACAGACTGTGAGCTCCACGAGGAGAGCATCTGGGGGTTCTCTCTACTTTGTATCTCTGGAGAACCCAGGTAAGGACCATGGACCCAGCAGGACCTAAAAAATGTGGGGTTGACCTTTTTTTAATAATGCACAAGGCGGGGGGGGGGGGGGCGGGGGGGCAGGGGCGGGGCCGCGAGGTGGCACAGCAGATAAAGCACCAGCCCTGGATTCAGGAGGACCTGAGTTCAAATCCGACCTCAGACACTTGACACTAGCTGTGTGACCCTGGGCAAATCACTTAACCCTTATTGCCTTGAAGAAAAACACACACACACACACACACACACACACACACACACACACACGGCAGTAACCTTCTGCTCTAGGCTCCAGGGTAACTGCAGCCATGTTAGCCCCAGTTCCTTATGCAGAAACGGGCTCAGGAAGGGAGGAATAGACAAGTCATGAGATGCTAATTCTCCCATGCTTGGGCAGGTAAGTGGTGCAGTAGATAGAGCACTAAACCTGGAGTCAGGAGAACCTGAGTTCAAATCCAGCCTCAGATACTTCCTAGCTGTGTGACCCTGAGCAAGTCACTTAATCCTTTTTGCCTCAGTTTATTCATCTGTAAAATGAGCTGGAGAAGGAAATGGCAAACTGCTCCAGGATCTTGGCCAAGAAAGCCCCAAATGGGGTCATGAAGTGACTGACCAACAATTCTCCATATGGTGAGGGGCTCAGGACCCACCTAGTGAGGTGTCCTCCCCTGTCAACCCCTCTTTCCTTCCTTGACTCCTCTGCCCTATCCCCAGCTTGATACTTTGGATGCCATCAGGGATGTCTAGGAGAAATTACAGAAGAAGATAGAAGGCAGACCATGTAACCTTATCTCAGTTGTTCTTGGCCTGAAGGCTTCAGCCCCAACTTTCTCCTTCCTAAAATCATTTGCTCCCTGACCCCTCACCTCACCCCTACAAAACCTTAATAGAAAAAAAAACCCTCAATAGAATCATGGGCTCAGGGGTAGAATGGGCATCAGAATATAAAGCAGAGGTAAGGAACCTTAGAACATCAAATGTCTGAGCTAGAACACAAAATATACAGAATGTCAGAGCTTAGAATAGAAAATATAGAATGTCAGAGCTTAGAACATAATATATAGAGTGATCTTAGAACACAATATATAGAATGTCTGAGCTTAGAACGCAAAATATAGAGTGTCTGATCTTAGAACACAAAATATAAAATGTCTGAGCTTAGAATGCAAAATATAGAGTGTCTGAGCTTAGAACGCAAAATATAGAGTGTCTGAGCTTAGAACACAAAATATAGAGTCTGAGCTTAGAATGCAAAATATAGAGTGTCTGAGCTTAGAACGCAAAATATAGAGTGTCTGAGCTTAGAACACAAAATATAGAGTCTGAGCTTAGAATGCAAAATATAGAGTGTCTGAGCTTAATACACAAAATATAGAGTGTCTGAGCTTAGAACACAAAATATAAAATGTCTGAGCTTAGAACGCAAAATATAAAGTGTCCGAGCTTAGAACACAAAATATAGAATGTCTGAGCTAAGAACACAAAATACAGAGTGTCAGACTGAAAAGGCTCCTTCCTGGGGCAATTATAAATGGCTCTCCCAGCCATTATTTCATTTGATCCTCACAAAGAGATGGGAGGAGCAGGGCAAGGATTATTATTCCCATTTTACAAAGGAGGAAGCTGAGGCATGACTGAGCTCCTCCTCCATAAAATGAGGGGGTTGGCTTGACTCCAGAGGAAGGATGGTGAAGAATGCCACTCTCTCCTGACAGGGATTGATGGACTCAGGATACAGATAAGACCTACTACATTTGTAACCCATGTGAGAATTTGTTTTGCCTGACTGTATATATTTTAGAGGATTTTGTTTTTCCTTCCCCCAGGCCCTTGTTTTTGGTTGGGAGAGATGGAAGGAAGACAAAATAAATGCTAGTTAATTGAAAAATAATCTAATTTAATAAATAATCATAAAATGAAGAGACTGGGCTAGAATGCTGGATAATCACCGAGGTCCTCTCTGGTGCTGGGTCCTATGAACCCTTTGAGTCTCACAGAACCAGGGCTGTTGTGATAAGTAAATCCTAATGACCCTGTCCTTTAGGGGAGATGGGGGTAAGGGGAGCAGTAGGAGTTCCTAGCTAGGCAACCAACCAGCCTTTCCAGAGAACTTCTGGGTCTTAAGTCCCTTATTCAGCCATGTGGGGGAGACAGAGGAAGGGCAGACCTGTTCCCTGTCCTCAGGGAGCTTACAGTCTAGGCAGATACAAGAGTTGCCAAGCTAGACCCAGGGGCTCACAGTCTGGATCAGAGAGGTTTTAACCTGGTTAAACTCAGATTTTAATCTGGAATCCATAGACCCTATCAATTTTAAAGGTGTCTATGAGGGGCAGCTAGGTGGTGCAGTGGATAAAGCACCAGCCCTGGATTCAGGAGGACCTGAGTTCAAATCTGACCTCAGACACTTGACACTTACTAGCTGTGTGACCTTGGGCAAGTCACTTAACCCTCATTGCCCTGCAAAAAAATTAATAATAAATTAAATAAATAAATAAAGGTGTCTATGAATTTGCATGATGGGGTGGAGGGAATAACATCTTTATTTTCACTCTAATTGCTTTCCTTTGTACTCCTATGTATTTTATTTTATGCATTTACAAGCATGATTCTGAGAGGAGGCTATGGGCTTCACTAGGTTGCCCAGGGGATCCATGACACAAAACTGGGTCTGGAAGAAGACTAATATATGACTTTTTTTTTTCTTTTTGCGGACAATGAGGGCTAAATGACTTGCCCAGGGTCACACGGCTTAGTAAGTGTCAAGCGTCTGAGGCCAGATTTAAACTCAGGTCCTCCTGAATCCAGGGCCTGTGCTTTATCCACTGTGCCACCTAGCTGCCCTGACGAATATATGATTTACCCAAGACTGAGAGTTGGAAATGACCTCAGAAGCCATCTGGTCCAAATTCTTCATTTTACAGCTAAGGAAACCTGGGACTGAGGACATTAAGTGGCTTGTCAGTGATCACATCAGTAGTGGTAAACATCAGAGAGGGGATTGGAATCCATAATCTCCAAGTTGACTCCACTGTTCTATGCTCCCCCTGCCTCATGCAGTAAACCTTCCCATTGTGAGCTCCTGAAAGTTCACCTGCTCCATGGAGCCCACCTAGGCTAAGTTCTTCTGGATTCTCTATATTGCTAGTGACCCTAAAGATCATCTAACCTACTCACTTTACAAATGTAGAAGTTGGGGCAGCTAGGTGGCACAGTGGACAGAGCACTGGCCCTGGACTCAGGAGGACCTGAGTTCAAATCCAACCTCAGATACTTAATAGCTGGCTAAAACAGGACTACCTCAAAAACAAACAAAACAAAAAGCAAATGTAGAAGCTGATACTTACCTGGATATCACATCTAGTATTAAAGCCCAGGGTTTCTGGCCCCCTTCTCCCAGTCCATTGTCTGTATTGTGCTGCCACATCTATTTCCTCCACGAAGCCCCCTTGGTCTAACAGGAGTCAGGAGTCTAGGTCTGAAGGGTTCGGAGCTAAACACCATCTTGTTCCACCCCCCACAATGCACTTACCTCAGAAACAACAAATTAGCTCCACAGAAACAGGACCATGGAAGCAAATGCTCTATGCAGTTCCCGGACTCGGTGTCTCCAAAAAAAAAAATCCACACACGGTCAACATTTCCTGATCTCACACTGTGATAAACGATCAGAGTCAAAGGGGACTTTGGGCATAGTAGAAAGATGATTAAAGCCAGAAGAGCCCTTGGCACAGGACACAGAAAAAAATCCAACAGATGGGGAAGCGACCTTAGCACTTAGACTTGTTAGAGCTAGAAGGGGCCTTAGAACAAAGAACATCCTGAGGAGGAGAACCTTGGCAAGAATTATTTAACTTGTGTCTTTTTATCACTAGCACTGACTTAGCACAGTGTCTGACCACATGGAAGACACAGAATAAATGATCATTGATTTAGAAGATACAGCATTAGACTTAGAAAGGCCTCCAGCCAGTCAAATTTGAGAAGGGGCAGCTAGGTGGCGAAGTGGATAGAGCACCGGCCCTGGAGTCAGAAGTATCTGAGTTCAAATCCGGCCTCAGACACTTAACACTTACTAGCTGTGTGACCCTGGGCAAGTCACTTAACGCCAATTGCCTCACTAAAAAAAAAGAAGAAAAAAAACAAATTTGAGAAGGGCCTTAAACCAGAATTCCAAGACTGAGAAGGACATTAGAACAGAGAATGTCAAAAGGGACCTCTGAAATTACTGAGTCCAGCACCCTCCCTTGACAGATGAAGACAAGGAGACTCAGAAAGAAGTGACTTCCAAAGTCACATGGCCGGTAAGGAATTCAGCTGGACCCATGAGCTCTGAGATGCTGGGGGCCTGGGTCTCTTCCAGCTTTTAGGGTGGAGAACATGTGCCCAGGAGAAGCTTTTGTTTTGTTTTGTTTTTATGTTTATTTTTATTTTTTTTACATATAAGGTTTTTTATTTTTTCTGTTACATGTAAAGATAGTTCTCAACTTTTGTTTATACAAGCTTTACAATTTCAGATTTTTCTCCCTCCCTCCCCTCCCTCCCCCCTCCCCTAGACAGCAGGTAATCTGATATAGGTTATATCTATATATCTATATACATATACATATAGATACATATAGATACACGTAATAACATTAATCCTATTTCTGCATTAGTCCTGTTATAAGAGAAAAAATCAGCAATGATGAAAAACCTCAAAATAGAAAAAAAAAGACCAGCACCAAAAACAAAAGAAATAGTATGGTTCATTCAGCATCTATACTCCACAGTTCTTTTTTTTTTCCCTTGGATTTGGAGATCCTCTTCTATCATGAGTTCCCTGGAACTCTTCTGTACCATTGCATTGGTGAGAAGAATATAGTCCATCACAGTAGATCAACACTCAATGTTGGTGATACTGTGTACGATGTTCTTCTGGTTCTGCTCATCTCACTCATCATCAGCTCACACAAGACCTTCCAGGTTTCTCTGAACTCCTCCTGCTCATCATTTCTTACAGCACAATAGTATTCCATTGTATTCATATACCACAACTTGTCCAGCCATTCCCCAATTGATGGGCACCCCCTCAACTTCCAATTCCTTGCCACCATGTAAAGAGCAGCTATAAATATTTTTGTACATGTGGGTCCCTTTCCCCTTTCCATGATTTCTTTGGGAAAAAGACCTAAAAGTGGTATTGCTGGGTCAAAGGGTATGCACGGCTTTATCGCCCTTTGGGCATAATTCCAAATTGCTCTCCAGAATGGTTGGGTCAGTTCACAGCTCCACCAACAATGAATTAGTGTTCCAATTTTCCCACAGCTTCTCCAACATTTAATATTTTCCTTTTTTGTCATTTTAGCCAATCTGATAGGTGTCAGGTGGTACCTCAGAGTTGTTTTAATTTGCATCTCTCTAATCATTAGAGATTTAGAGCATTTTTTCATATGGGAATAGATAGCTTTGGTTTCTTCATCAGAAAACTGCCTGTTCATATCCTTTGGCCATTTCTCAATTGGGGAATGACTTGGATTCTTATAAATTTGATTTAGTTCCCTATATATTTTAGAGATGAGGCCTTTATCAGAAGTACTGGCCACAAAAATTGTTTCCCAGCTTTCTGCCTCCCTTCTAATTTTGGATGCATTGCTTCTGTTTGTACAAAAATTTTTTAATTTAATATAATCAAAATCATCCATTTTGCATTTTATAATATACTCTATCTCTTGTTTGGTCATAAACTGTTTTCCTTTCCAAAGATCTGATAGGTAGACTATTCCTTTCTCTCCTAATTTACCTATGGTATCACTTCTTATGTCTAAATCGTGTATCCATTTTGACCTTATTTTAGTATAAGGTGTAAGATGTTGGTCTATCCAGGAGAAGCTTGTTTTTTTTTTTAGCGAGGCAATTGGGGTTACGTGACTTGCCCAGGGTCACACAGCTGGTAAGTGTTAAGTGTCTGAGGTCAGATTTGAACTCAGGTACTCCTGACTCCAGGGCTGGTGCTTTATCCACTGTGCCACCTAGCTGCCCCCAGGAGAAGCTTTTGATGAAGTTTTTGAATTCTTTTCTTTTTTATTTCTGCATTAGTCACCTTGTGAAAGAAGAATCAGAACAAAAGGGGAAAACCTCAAAAAAGAAAAAAAATAGAAACAAAAAAACCTCAAAAAAGAAAAAAAAAGTAGAAACAATATGGCTCAATCTGCATCCTGATTCCACAGTTCTTTTTTTTTTCTGGATGTGGAGAGCATTTTCCATCATGAGTCCTTTGGAATTTATCTTGGATCATTGCATTGTTGAGAAGAGCCAAGTCCATCACTGTTGATCATCACACAATGTTATTAATAGTATGCAGTGTTCTTCTGGTTCTGCTCACTTCACTCAGCATCAGTCCACTTAAGTCTTTCCAGGTTTTTCTGAAATCTGCCCACTCATCATTTCTTACAGCACAATAATATTCCATTACATTCATATACCACCGAAGTAATTGGATTCTGTTTGGTACCCCCTGAAGTCTTGCAAGCCCTGACATCCCTCTCCTATCACCAGCAAAAGAGTTAGATGTAGGAGTTCAAATGTCAAGTGTTTCACAAGGATGGCCTAAGGACAGCCAAATTGTGCAGACGTGGCCAGCACAAAGCGTAAGAGGAAAAAGAGACCTCAGGAATCCTCCTTTTTTTTAATAGATGAGGGAAGCCCAGGGAGGGAAAGTTACATGGTCAACCAATGTCCAAGTTACATGTTGTATTAATTTCCTAGTCAATAGTATCCCCTGTCAACAAAGGGGGCATTTTGCTATTCATGAATAAAAAGCTGGTCCCACCATTGAATGTCTTCAGCCTAGCAAATGCTCTCTTTTCTAGAGTGCTTCTCTCCCAACAACCTTGTTTATATATATATATATATATATATATATATATGGAGAGAGAGAGAGATGGAGGGAGAGAGGGAGAGAGTTATCATCCATGCAGGTGAGACTGGGTGTGAGAGGCATTAAATGGTTTGCCCAGGATTATAGAGCTAATAACGGTCATGGTGGAGAAGATTGGGCTAAACTCGGATTTGGAATGGACAGACCAATGCTCAGTTCCAGAAGCCTCCTTTTTCTCTTCATGATGGGGGAGGAGAGAAACAGCAGAGGGACTGATGGATAAAAGTGAAAGGGGGAAAAAAAATCAGAGCAAGGTCAGAGCTCTGCTGTGGGATGCCCTCTAGTGGCCAAAATAGGGGAACTTGAGAGTTGGAAAGACCCCCAAAAGTCACAGAGTGCAACCCATATGACGATCCGAATCACCACTGCAGGACCTGTCAAACAAATGGTCATACAGCCTCTGCTTGAAGATTTCCAAGAAGGGGGAGCCTGTTGCTTCCCAAGGCAGCCCATCCCACTTGTGAATAGCTCTCATAATACCTTCTCAAACTCTCTCCTCCATTTCCACTTCAAATGAAGAAATGGCCTTATACTTGACCAAGGCTAACCCCTCTACCCGCACAAACAACCCTCTCCATCAGATCTCCTCCAACAGATTGCTGCCTCCGCCATCCCCACTCTATCACTTATCTTCAATCTCTCTGTCTATTGGCTCCTTCCCACTGCCTCAGACACGCCCATGATTCTTCCATCCTCAAAAATCCCTCACTTGATCTTTCCATCCCATATGCTACAATCCTATATCTTTTCTGCCCTTTTGTGGCTGGTGGTGTTTGTCCTTCGTTCACAAAGAGGATCATGACATCAGGGAGGTGGTGTCATGACTTGCAATGCATTGGATTTAAGGCAAGGCTTTGCAAAGTCACCACCTTCACTCTCTCCTCCAAAGCGATCTGGGTCCAGTGGCAAGATATGTATCAGGGGGCAGCTAGGTGGCACAATGGATAAAGCACCAGCCCTGGATTCAGGAGGACCCGAGTTCAAATCCGGCCTCAGACACTTGACACTTACTAGCTGTGTGACCCTGGGCAAGTCACTTAACCCCCATTGCCCCGCCAAAGAAAAAAAAACAGAAACAAAAAAAACCCCACCATTGGATTGTAAAGGAAACCAGTTATCTTGAAATAGTTGTCAAAATATTTTTTAAAACCCAAGTTCATGGACTCTAAGTTAAGATTGTTAGGATTAAACTAATTCTGTCTGGATTGAAGTTGAGCTCTTTCTTCAGCACTGCTGCTTGTCCCCTCCCTCCCTAGTCTTCGCTTTTCCAAACTAAGCATCCCCAGAAGGACCTGAGTTCAAATCTCAGACACTTGCTACTAGCTGTGTGACCCTGGGTAAGTCACTTAACCCCCATTGCCCTGCAAAAAAAAAAACAAAAACTAAGCATCCCAAGCTCCTTCAATGAATCCTCACAAGATATGGACTCCAGACTCTTCACCATCCTGGTTACTCTGCTCTGAATTGTTGTTTTCAGAAGTTTTTTTCAGTCACATCCTATTCTTCATGACCCCATTTGGGGTTTTCTTGGCAAAGATACTGGAGTGGTTTGTCATTTCCTTCTCCAGTTTATTTTACAGAGGAGAAAACTGGGGCAAACAAGGTAAAGTGACTTGCCCAGGGTCACTCAGCTAGTAAATTTCAGATTTGAACTAAGGAAGAGGAGTCTTTCTGATGCAGGTCCACTGCACCATATAGCTGCCCTATATCTAAGACTTTACATTTACCCCTATTGAATTTCATCTTATATTCAGTCCAGTGCTCTAACCTGCTAAGATCTTTCCTTATCCTGACACTGGCACGGTGTGTTAGCTGTCCCCACCAGCTTTGTGCCAAGCGGGGGTCCGCCCTGAATTGGAATCATCATTTTAGGATATAAAGCATTTGATCTGTGATTCCCAGTCTGTGGGATGCAAAGTTATTGCATGGAGCCCATGAATCCATATGGGAATCCCAAAATAAGAAAAGGGGCCTGCAGACTGAATAATGTCTGTATAAATGAGAGAATACATGTAACAAACCTTAAAGAGCCTTATAAATGTGAGCCATTGTGAATTCTAGATGCATCACTCTTTCCCAAGCGCCTATTGATAGATGCTACTATGATTAATAAAATAGAAATTAAATCAGTTAAAAAGTATTTGTTAAGTGCTTGCTGGGTGCCAAGCACTGGACTGAATTTCATTTTAAAACATTACCACATTCTTAGGAGCTTTTTGTCACGTGGAAGCTGATTTCATTTTTTAAAAAACAATAGGGGGGCAGCTAGGTGGTGCAGTGGATAGAGCACTGGATTCAGGAGGACCTGAGTTCAAATCCAGCCTCAGACACTTAACACTTACTAGCTGTGTGACCCTGGGCAAGTCACTTAACCCCAATTGCCTCACCAAAAAACAAACAAGCAAAAACAATAGGGGGCAGCTAGGTGGTGTAGTGGATAAAGCACCAGCCCTGGAGTCAGGAGGACCTGTGTTCAAATCCAGCCTCAGACACTTGACACTTACTAGCTGTGTGACCGTGGGCAAGTCACTTAACTCTCATTGCCCCCACACACACACACACACACAAAAACCCCCAACATTACCACATTCTTAGAAGCTTTTTGTCACATGGAAGCTGATTTCATTTTAAAAAAAAACAATAGGGGGCAGCTAGGTGGTACAGTGGATAAAGCACCAGCCCAGGATTCAGGAGGACCTGAGTTCAAATCTGACCTCAAACACTTGACACTTACTAGCTATGTGACCCTGGGCAAGTCACTTAACCCTCATTTCCCTGCAAAAAAAAAAACCCCAAAAACAAACAAAAACAATAAACATTTTTATTTAAAGTTTTGAGTTCCAAATTTTATCCCTCCTTGCCTCCCTCCCTTCCCCCTCCCTGAGGTGGTAAGCAATCAGATATAGATTATACATGTGCAATTATGTAAAACATGACCATTTTGACCATATTACTCATTTTGTATAAGAAAACTTGAATAAAAGAAAAAAATGAAAGGAAGTAAAAAATAGCCTGTTTCAGTCTGGGTTCAATCAATATCAGTTCTTTTCTTAGAGGTGGATAGTTTGTGGTAACGCAATAGATAGAGCTGCCCTGAAATCAGGAGGACCTGAGTTCAAATCCAGCCTCAGATACTTACAAATTATGTGACCCTGGGCAAGTCACTTAACACGATTGCCTCAGACACAACTAAAAAACAATGGATTTGATCTGAGGATAGAGGAGAAGGAAGAAGCATTTATTAAGGACTTCCTATGGGCTAGGCACTATGCTAAGTGCTTTACAAGAATTATCTCATTTTATCCCTACAACAACCCTGGGCGATAAGTGCTATTTATTATCATCCCAGTTTTACAGTTGAAGAAGCTGAGGCAGATAGTGGTCAAGTGACTTGGTCTGGGTCATACAGCTAGTAAGTATATGAGGCAAGATTTGAACTCAAGTCTTCCTGACTCGACATCTGGCACTCTATCCACTGAGCCTCTTTGGATCCAGTGTCCTAAGAAGGGTACAAATTGAATGGTATGAGGGGTTCAGAAAGAATGGAAAGCTCACTAATGGCTGGAGGTGGGGAAAAATCAGAGAAAACTTCCTAGAGGAGGGGGTATTTGAGCTAGTCCTTCAGGGATGTACCATTTGGAAAGGGAAGGCATTCTAGATATGGAGTGTGCAAATATTTTTAACTGAGTGTCTCTTTTTCAGAAAGCCCATTGAGACTAATGGGGGGTCCCCTCTGTCATTTGTGAGCAGGAAGGCTCTTAGCCTGCTTCTCAACTATAAAGTAATCTTGGGGTGGATATTACTGCATGGTCACTGATTCTTTGCCAAGAACCCCCCAGAAGGTCAGAGGGGGTTTGGAGTGAAGAACTTTCCCCAAAGGACCTTCATGAAGGAGAACTGGACGAAAACAGAGGCTCCTGGGAGCCCAGAAGCCCAGCCTGGGCTCAGAGGAAGGATTGTTGAGAACCTGAAGACATCATCAGTAGGCACCTATTCTTGGGTGGGCGCTAGTGAACCACAAGTTCTTTGCCCACCTTGGAACTTGAGAGAACCTCGATGGGATTCCTCCTTCCTCCTTCCCCTAGCAGGAATAATGACAACCCCTATTTGTGAGCACTTTTGAGCTCACAAAGCTAAGCTTCTCCCTCTAGTGAAGGCTTCCCCATCCTTCAAGGACAAATTCCAAAAGCCACCCCAAGCCAACCTCCCCCCATCTCTCTCTGTTTCTGTCTCTGTCTCTCTTACTGCTCCCCGCCCCTTTGTCTCTCTCTGTCTCTCTGTTTCTGTCTCTGTTTCTGTGTCTTTCCCTGTGTGTCTTTCTGTGTCTCTGTCTCTCTTACTGCTCTCTCTCTCCCCCCTGTCTCTGTCTCTCTCTGTGTCTCTTTGTTTCTGTCTCTGTGTCTCTGCATGTCTGTGTCTCTGTGTCTGTGTGTGTGTCTGTCTCTCTGTCTCTCTCTGTCCCTCTCTGTGTCTCTGTGTGTCTCTCTCAGTCTCTCAGTTTCTCTCTGTTTCTGTGTCTGTGTCTCTGTATGTGTCTGCATCTCTGTCTCTGTCTGTCTCTATCTCTCTTATTGCTCTCTCTCCCCCCTTTGTCTCTCTTTGTCTCTCTCCGTGTCTGTGTCTGTGTCTCTGTGTGTCTGTCTCTGTTTCTGTCTCTCTGTCTCTATTTCTGTCTCTGTCTCCGTTTCTGTCTCTCTCTGTGTCTCTGTGTGTCTCTCTCAGTCTCTCTGTTTCTCTGTCTCTGTCTCTCTATCTTTCTGTCTCTCTGTTACTGCTCTCTCTGTCTCTCTCTGTTTCTGTCTCTGTCTCTGTGTCTGCGTCTCTGTCTCTGTGTGTGTCTCTGTCTGTCTCTTCTCTGTCTCTCTATCTGTCTCTTTCTTTGTCTCTCTCTGACTCTGTCTCTGTCCCTCTCTGTTTCTGTGTCTGTGTCTCTGTATGTGTTTGCATCTCTTTCTCTGTGTCTGTCTCTTCCTGTCTCTGTCTCTTACTGCTCTCTCTCCCCCCTTGTCTGTCTGTCTCTGTCTCTGTGTCTGTGTCTCTCTTTCTGTCTCTCTGTATCTATTTCTGTCTCTCTCTGTCTCTGTGTCTCTGTCTATCTTTCTCTCCGTCTCTCTGTTACTGCTTTCTCTGATTCTCTGTCTCTCTCTTTCTGTCTCTGTGTCTCTGTATGTGTCTGCGTCTGTTTCTGTGTGTGTGTCTGTCTCTTTCTCTGTCTCTGTTTCTCTGTCTGTCTTCCTGTCTCTGTCTCTCTCTGACTCTGTCTCTGTCCCTCTCTGTTTCTGTGTCTCTGTCTCTGTGTTTGTGTCTCTGTCTCTGTGTGTCTCTGTCTCTGTCTCTTTCTCTGTGTGTGTCTGTCTCTTTCTCTGTCTCTGTTTCTCTGTCTATCTCCCTGTCTCTGTCTCTCTCTGACTCTGTCTCTGTCCCTCTCTGTTTCTTTGTCTGTGTCTCTGTGTTTACGTCTCTGTCTCTGTGTGTCTCTGTCTCTGTCTCTTTCTCTCTTTCTGTGTGTGTGTGTGTGTGTGTGTGTGTGTGTGTGTGTGTGTGTATGTGAGACGAGTCTGAATCATACACTTGGCTCTCTTGTTCCCTCACGGTTCCAGGTGGGTCCTGCCCATCTCCCCACCCAGGCTGAACTTCCTAAAGACAAGAACCAGGTCTTGTTGGCCCCTCTCCTGGCTTCACACTTTGGACTCCCCAAGAATTTCTTAAGTTTGGATTCTGTTGGACCATAGAACGTCAAAGCCAGAAGGGCCCTTAGAGACCATCTGGTCAAACCCTTTCGTTGTACAAGAAAAGAAATTGACATCCTAAGAGGGGAAATGATGTGCCAGGGTCAGATGGCATCAGCTGCCAGAAGCCAGGCCAGAAGCCAGGCTTTCTGGCTCCAAATCTCAGGCTATTTTCACAGCATGAACTTTTGCTTATCCAGGATCAATGCTCCAAGGAGAAGCCATGGAAAAATTCTTATCCATAGTTGATGGAACTGGCCACATTTTAAGCTGGAAAAGCCAGGAGTCTAACAGAAATTCCACTTTCTAGGGCTGGGGACAGAAGGGTAAGAGTGGGCTGTGATGTTGGGGGGAGAAGAACTAGGAGAGGAATATGGCCTTGGGCTTGAAACTAATATAACCTTCAGGGTGAGTTGAGAAGTCCATCTCTTACTAGCCAGGCACCCTTGGATAAGACATTCCAAATGGAGTTCCTTCATATGAGAAGGTTAGAGAGGCAGCAAGGCGGTGCAGTGAATAGAGCATGGGCTATGGAGTCAAGAAGATCTAAGTTCCAATTCGGCCTCAGACACTTACTAGTTGTGTGACCCTGGGCAAGTCACTTAACCCCCAATTGCCTACACATACACACACAAATGAGAGAGAAAGAGAAGGTTAAGGTCCTGCCAGTTCTAGATAAATGAGCTAGCTACCTGCCTACCCTAAACTGATGTCATGGAAACCAGAAAAGAGGTAACCCCAATTCCCATCCTTGATCCATCAGTGGCCCCTTGTGTGTTGAGCTGAGCAGGAGACTTTCCTTCCCTGGGCTCATTTCTCGAGCTCAGTTAGGCTCCAAGATCCCTCAGAGTTAATATCCTATTTTCTAAGAACCCTGATGTTTCATAATAGGTAACATTTGTGAAGCACTTTATAAATGCTAACTAATTTGATTTGATTTTCTAAGGCCCCTCCCAGTACTAATAGTATTTGTTCTGAAACGGAAATCCTGGATCTGCCATTTGCAACCTGCATGATGTTGGGCAAGAACTTAAATGATCTGGGCCTCAGTTTCCATATTTGTTAAAATAAAAGGGCTGGATTAGATCAAAGCTTCTTTTTTGGGGGGGGGTGAGGCAATTGGGGTTAAGTGACTTGCCCAGGGTCACACAGCGAGTAAGTGCCAAGTGTCTGAGGCCGGATTTGAACCCAGGTCCTCCTGACTCCAGGGCCGGTGCTCTATCCACTGCCAAAGCTTCTTAAAGTGTGGGTTGCAACCCCTATGGGGTCACAGAACTGGATGTGGGGGTCAAAAAATTGGCAGTAAATGTTTGATTTGTAAACCTATTTTATATACCTATATACCCAGGGTCCAATAAAAATTTCTCCTTTGAAAAAAGGCTGTGGGGCAGCTAGGTGGTGCAGTGGATAGAGCACCGGCCCTGGAGTCAGGAGTGCCTGAGTTCAAATCCGGCCTCAGACACTTAACACTTACTAGCTGTGTGACCCTGAGCAAGTCATTTAACCCCAATTGCCTCACTAAAAAAAAAAAAAAAAGAAAAGAAAAGAGGTTGTGAGTGGGAAAAGTTTAAGAAGCCCTGAATTTGATAATCTCCTGGCTCAAAAGACCCTTCCAGCTCTAACATCCTCTTGCTCTGGGCTGTAAGCATAGAATGTCAGCTCTGATAGCCCATTTCTCCGGATCTCTCTCTCCTAGCCTGATGAAGTGCCCAAAACAGCTGATCTTTCATCATAATAACTAGCATTTCTCTGAGGCCAAGCGCCTTGCATGTGTTATCTCACTTGATCCTCACAACAACCCTGAGAAAGAGGTGCTATTATTATCCCCATTTCACAGATAAGGAAACCAAAGGTGAGCAAGATTCAAAGATCCCACAGCTAGAATGTGTTTGAGGCAGGATCTCAATTCAAGTCTTTGTGTGTTCCAGCCTGATGGGATGACCTCTCAACATTAGAAGCATGGTTCCTTTGGGTTTAAGGCCCTGTGTCTCCTTTTAAAACTCAGGCACCTAGGGGGCAGCTAGGTGACACAGTGGATAAAGCACCAGCCCTGGATTCAGGAGGACCTGAGTTCAACTCTGGCCTCAGACACTTGACACTTACTAGCTGTGTGACCCTGGGCAAGTCACTTAACCCTCACTGTCCTGCAAAGAAACAAACAAATAAAATTCAGGCACCTTTGGGAGAGGTCACACCCAAAGCCTTGGTCAGCCATTAACACACTCAGTTCCATTCAATTCAACAAACATTTATTGTGAAGTACTTACTATGTTCCAGGCCCTGTGCTCAGAGCTAGGGCTACAAAGATGACAAAGGACCCAGCCCCTGCCCTCAAGGGGCTTACAGTCGACTAGGGGGTGATAAGGCGTACACACAGATAAGTCTTTTACAAGGTAGGGTGAGATAGAAGCAAAGGAGAGAGCCAAAGGAGTATGGGAAAGGACAAGGAGCAAAAAATTGGCATATAGGATCTGAAGGGGCTTCGTGGAGGAAGTGGTGCCTGAGCTGAGCCTCAAACTTTACCTGGCAGAAATAAAGAAGAAATAGGTTCCAGGTGCTCCCAAGGACAACCTGCAAGAATTCATGGGGGTGGGGCAGGATGGGACAAGACCAGCATGGGCAGAGCAATACATAGTCCAGTTTGATTCCAGTGCACAGTGCATTTAGGGGCACAGAATAAATGAAATACCGCAAAGAGAAGTTGGAACCAAATCGTGGATAGCATTGAATCTGCAAAATCCGGAGTTTACATTTTATCCTGAAGATAATAGGGAGCCATTGATGGTTTTTTCAGCAAAGGAGCATCCTGATCAGAATGATACTGAAGAAGATTGATTTGGCAGTTATCTGATGGATGGTTTGGAGAGGGGAGCGACTAGAGGCAGGGAACCCAATTAAGAGGCTGTCACAGCAGTCCTGGTCAAGTTAATAAGGGTTGCACTAGGGCAAAGGCCAGGGTGAGGAGAGAGAAGAGAATGGATTCAAGGAGCAAGAATAGTTGGGCAAGTAGAATTAACAGGACTTGACAACTGATTGGATGGGAGAAGGGGAATGGGGAGGGAGAGGGGAGAATCTAGGATGGCTCCAAGGTTGCAAACCTGGATGGCAATGGTACCATTACTGGGAAAAGGGAAGTCGGGAAGCAGGGAAGACTTGGGAGAAATAATAACACATACAGAGCAACTCATGATTCTTCAGTGCTTTTAGGTTTTTCAAAGCACTTTCCTTAGGACAGGGCTGTGAGGTAGGTAGTGCAAGTATTACTCTTCCCCGCTTTTCAGAGGATGAGTTCAGTTTGGGACACATTGAGCTTGAGATGGTAGAAAAGCCAAATGCATGTGCCCAGCAGGCCTAGCAAGAGCTCAGGGCAGAGAGCCGGGAGTCTCCTGCCTCTCTGTGGGGGTGACTCCAAAAGATGCTGTGGAAGCAGATGAGATGAGAGAGACAGAAAGATATCGAAGTAGGAGAGAGAAAAAGAAGAGAGAGGGGAGGGAAAGAAAAGAGAGGAAGAGAAAAAGAGTGAAGAGAGGGGAAAGAAAGAAAGAGGGAAGGAAAGGAGAGAGGAAGAAAGAGAAGAAAGTAAAAAGAGGGGAGAGAAAGGAGATGGGGTGAGCGAGAAGAAAGGGGGAGAGAGAAGAGGAGAAAAAGAAAGAGGGAGAGGAGTGAAGAAAGAGGAGAAAGAATAGAGAGAAGGGAGAACAAGGGGAGGGAAAGAATGTAGAGAAAAAGGAGGGAGAGAGAAGAAAGAGTGAGGAGGGGGAAATGGAAAACAGAAAAGAGGAGAGAGAGAAGAGAGAGGGAGAGAGAAGAAAGAGGAAAAAGAAAGAAAAGGAAGAGAGACAGAGATAGGGAAAGTAAGAAGAGAGGGGAAAAGAGGAGAGAGAAAGAAGAAAGAGGGGGCCAAAGACAGTTAAACCAGGGAGCAGGAAGATGAAAGGTCAAACATTTATTAAATTGAACTGAAGCACCCCTGGTGCTCACAGCTTTGGGGAGCTCTTCTTGTCAACAATACCTTAGCACCTTAGTATGGATGGGAGGCAGGGTCCAGGTGGGGAGTAAGGGGTCCTGAAAGGGAGGTGGGAGGGACCGAGGACAAACAGGCTTTGTGTCAGGAGCTCAGTGGGCCGACAGACACAAGTGTTCACAGTGTGGGGGCCAGAGCTGAGGTGATGCAGGCAGAAGCAGGGGAGATGCGCTCTGGTGGGGGTGGGGAACAACCCCTCTCCTTCTGGGGATGTTCAGATGCTAACATCTTGGGCCAAAGTTTCCTGCAGTTTTTTTTTAACTGCAGGGAAGAAATGGGAATTGGCCTAGGACACCGCCGGCCAGCATTCACACAGGGCTCTTCTTTCGGCCTGTAGGAGGAGGGTCTCTGTCTGCAAAAGAAGCAGAGAATTGAGCATTTTAATGCCTGTCTGGGAAACCAAAGAAAAAGGGAGTCACTTCAGACTCATTATAATAACGTGATTCATCCTTTACAAAGTCTCTCCTAATATATCTCAGCTGAACTTCATAACCAGCCTTCTCTCCCTCTCCCCTTGTCCCCCACCCCCACCAGACTGGAAGATCCCCGAGAGCAGGGACCATGGAATCACAGAATATTATAGCTCTTTGAGATCATCTGGCCCAATGCCTTCATTTTTCAGATCAGGAAGCCTGCACCCAAAGATAGGGGGTGACTTGCCCACAGTCATGCATCCAGGAACTGGAAAAGCCAGGATTGAAACTCAGGTCTTTTGACTCCAGAACCCATATACCCAGTGCAAGAACCCTTAAGATCTAGACCCCTGTAGAGTCTTCTTCAGGAAACATGTGAATAGCCAATTCATAAAAATTCAGTAAAAATGTATTCATGTCTAGGGTCCTGGGCTAGGTATTAAGAATACTAAGAGAGGGGCAGTTAGGTGGTACAGTGGATATAGAGCACTGGCCCTGAAGTCAGGAAGACCTGAGTTCAAATTCGGCCTCAGACACTTGACACTTATTAGCTGTGTGACCCTGGGCAAGTCACTTAACCCCAATTGCCTCACCCCTCCCCACCAAAAAAAGAATACTAAGAGGAGACAGCTAGGTGGCGCAATAGATAAAGCACCAGCCCTGGATTCAGGAGGACCTGAGTTCAAATCTGACCTCAGGCACTTGACACTTACTAGCTGTGTGACCCTGGGCAAGTCACTTAACCCTCATTGCCCTGCAATGAATGAATGAATGAACAAGTGAGTGAAAGAATACTAAGGCATAACAGTCCCTGCCCTCAAGGATCTTACATCTCAAAGTATATAACTAGGCACAAACAATACATTGCTCTCTTTTGCCCATGTATCTGTCTGTCTGTCTCCCTCTCTCTCACTATCTGTGTGTATATATATACACACACATATGTGTATATGCATATATAAATATATGCATGTGTGTATGAATACACGTACATATATGTATATATACACATACACAAACACATACACATATGCATATGAGAGAAAGAGAGTAAATGAGGAGAAGACACCAGCAACTAAAGGGAATGGAAAAGGTCACCTGCAGAAGATGAGAATCTGGAATTTGCAGGAAGTCAAGGACTCCACAAAATAGAAGAGAGGAGAGAGAGCATTCCAGCAGCAATGGGGAACAATTTGGAGGGGGATGGGGACTGTACTTGTGATTTCATTGGTCTAGGGAACTCTCTCCACAAATACCTGTCAGCATCTTTCTGCACCTTATTATTTTAGAGCAGAGCTGTCAAACATTCCCAGAACACTCCCAAATGGACCCAAAACAGATTAAATCTAACTGGGAAATATTTAACAAAAAAAGAAATAAAATACGGTATTACATTTTAACACTAAGTCAATATATGCCTGGATTATTGGCCCCCATTTCTATTTGAGTTTGCCCCCATTGGCCTGGAACACCAAGTGGTGAAGCAACAGAGAGAAATTATTATTTTTCTGTTATATTAATAACCAATTATTAATACCAGGATTCAGGGTTTTATCTCTTTTTTATTTCCTCATTCAAAGCCCAGCCCCTGTGGGTCAATCTCTGAAGAATACATTGGATAGGGCAGCTAGGTGGCGCACCAGCCCTGGAGTCAGGAGTACCTGAGTTCAAATCTGGCCTCAGACACTTAACACTTACTAGCTGTGTGACCCTGGGCAAGTCACTTAACCCCAATTGCCCAATTTTCACCTGTCAGGGCAACCCACATCTTTGGTTATCTTATGCCCTTAAAAATCAATTAGAGGGGCAGCTAGGTGGCGCAGTGGATAGAGAACTGGCCCTGGAGTCAGGAGTACCTGAGTTCAAATCCGGCCTCAGACACTTAACACTTACTAGCTGGGTGACCATGGGCAAGTCACTTAACTTAATTTGCTTCGATTCCTTATCTATCAAATGAGCTGGAGAAGGAAATGGCAAACCACTATCTTAGCCAAGAAAACTGCAAATGGGGTCATGAAGAGTCAGACATGACTGAACAACTTTGAATTCAGTATCTTTGTCAAGTGACAACTAAGATGATGCATTACTGGGGAAAATGGATCATATACACCTTGACATTCCTGCCATAAATGAAACCAGAAGACAAAAGGAATGGAAGAATCACTCATGGGTCCTCCTTGGAGGGGCAAAGAAGGGAAATGGAAGAGTTGACAATCAAGTATCCATAGCCAACAAGAAACATTTGCCATTTCATGGGAAACTCAAATGTCTCATGTTACAATGCTCGTGATAAGTATTTGCAAAAAGACCACCCTGAAGGTAATTGTAGTTTGCATGCCAAAATTTGGGGTAGAGGATAAGGGACAAAGGAATCTTATGAAGAACTGGATTCAAGAGGGCAGTTGGGTGGCGCAATGAATAGAGCACTGGCCCTGGAGTCAGGAGGACCTGAGTTCAAATCCAGCCTCAGACACTTGACACTTACTAGCTGTGTGACCCTGGGCAAGTCACTTAACCCCAATTGCCTCACACACAAAAAAGAAGAACTGGATGATACCCTTGAAATTAAATCAACATAGACTTGAATATACAGTAGCTTTGAAGGTAAGATGGACAAAGGGGAAGACAGTGAAAAATATATCGGAACCATGGCTCAGAAGTAAGAAAGAAGAGAGACTAAAGGCTTATAGAAGCCTCTTACTTATATAATATCAGGAATATGTCTTCAAGAAGAGAGTTGGAAGGTACTAGACATGATGAGTTGAGGAAACTGATCTCTTAAAAGACAGAAAATGGCTATCATTGTGGGAATCGTTTTAGCTGTCTACATTCAGTCAGACCCTCAACTTGTTAAAACAAAAATTAAAATCAATAAAAAATTAGAAGGAAGAATAAAAATGAGAGGATATGGCATCTAATAGAGACAATTCCAACCAGACATACTTCAACAAGTCATTTAAGTGCTGATATAAAAAGATGGGAAATGAATAAAAGAACACAGACTACCACCACATACTAGGGGATTTTAACCAATGCAAATCAATTGCCACAATGAAGAGACCAAAAGGCCCTGGAAACCACCTCAGTCAACAAATCTGCCAACTAATTAGATTTGATGGCCAAGGACAACACTGTTTATAACTCACTTGTAAAAAAGAATGGTCAAAGATTATGCACAGTATTGCTTCATAAAACACTCATGAGCAGTGGAAGCCTACAGAAAACTGAGCAGACCCAACTAAGCCAGATCATTTCAAGGGTATTTAAGAATTAATCTGGAAGGACAACAAACTGATGAAAAATGAAAAAGATCTATAAAGATTTCTATAATCGGGGGCAGCTAGGTGGCACAATGGATAAATCGCTGGCCCTGGATTCAAGAGGACCTGAGTTCAAATCCGGCCTCAGACACTTGACACTTACTAGCTGTGTGACGCGGGGCAAGTCACTTAACCCTCACAGCCCTGGGGGGGACAAAAAGATTTCTATCATAAGCTCTTTTTTCTTTCAGTGACAACAGAACTCCCAAATTTGGACTCTCACATCAGGGTTCTTGGTTGTGAAAGTGTGAAAGTGCAAAAGGTACTAAAGAAAACAAATATCATAAAAGCAGCTGAACTAAACCAAGTATAAATAAGAGATCCACACTAGAGAGAAGATAATTTAGAAGCTGTTATTGATCACTTTTTTTAAAAAGGAATTTATTTATTTTTACATGCATTTATAATCTGTCTCTCTTTGACAACAATAAAACAAACAAAAACCGGCTTCATCATAAACATGCATTTGTTCAGCCATTTCAGTCCTCTCCAACTCTTTGTGACCCCAATCAGAGTTTTCTTGGCAAAGATCCTGGAGGGGTTTGCCATTTCCTTCTCTGGCTCATTTTACAGATGAGGAAACTGGGGCAACCAGGGTTAAGTGACTTGCCCAGGGTCACACAACTAGTATCTGAGACCAGATTCCTGACTCCATCGGACCATCTAGCTGCCTAAACATGCATAATACAGCAAAAAAAATCCTATATTGGCTATGTCCAAAAATGTCTATCTCCCTCTGCGTTTTAACTTCATCACCTTTCTGGCAGAAAGTGAATGGCCTATTTTATCTTCAGTCCTCTGATCTTGTGGTTTATAATTGCATCGACCAGAGTCCTAAAGTCTTTGAAAGCTGTTTTCCTCTACAATGTTGTTGTCATTGTCCTCTTGGCTCTGCTCACTTTGTTTTTTATCCATCAACAGAGGTCTTTCCAATTTCCTCTGAAACTATCCATTTCATAATTTCTTACAGCACAATAATATGCCATTATATTCATATGCCACAATTTGTTTAGTCATTCCCCAATAAGAAGATACCCCCAAATCTCCAATTTTGGGTTAATATGAAAAGAAGCTGTTATAAATATTTCTGTATATGGAAATCCTTTTCCTCTTTCATTTGATCTTTTTAGGGTATAAGCCTAGTAGAAGGGTCAAAAGGTATACACAGTTTACTAGCTTTCTGAGCATAGTTCCAAATTCCTTTCCAAAATATCTGGATCAATTCACAACTCCCCCAACAGAAAATTAATGTACCTGCTTCCTAGTTTCCTCTAACATGTCATTTTCTTCTTTTGTCATCTTTTTCCAAAGTAGGACTTCAGAGTTGCTTTAATTTGCATTTCTCTCTTATTAGTGATCTAGAACACTTCTCTATGGTTGTTGACAGATTGATTTCTTCCTTTGAAAACTGCCTGCTCATATCCTTTGAACATTTATCTGTTGGGAAATGGCTCAGTCTCATCATTTTTTAATCAATTTCTTATATATTTAGGAAATAAAACCTTTATCAGAGAAGCTTGCAAATATTTTTTCCCATTTACTAGTTGCCTTTCTAACTTTAATTACATCAGATTTATTTGTGCAAAACCTTTTTAGTTTTACATAACCAGAATTTATCCAATGTATTCTGTATGATCGATCCTCTCCATCACTTATTTAGTTATAAACTCTCCCTTATCCAAAGATCAGAAAGTTTCTTTCTTCCTTGCTCCTCTAATCTGTTTATGATGTGGCCTTTTATTATCTAGGTCATGTATTCATTTGGAGCTTATTTTGGCTATTTACTAGCTATGTGACCCTGGACAAGTCACTTAACCCCCATTGCCCTGAAAAAAAAATTAATTAATTAAAAATTAAACAAAAATATATTATTACCATTGTATCACTTCTCAAGATAACTGAAAGAGGGGAGGCTATCTAATCCATAGGGGGAAAAATCACAGACATCATTACTATCCAAAAAACCCTCCACAACCAAGAAAAGATCAGTCCCTACTCATCCATGCCTACTTTCCTATCTCTACAAAATCATCTACACACATATTCTCAACTCGGTAAAGAGTTGAGAAGGAAATATGCAGGCTTTCCACAAACAATATCCTGCAGTATTCTGCCATATCTTTACAGCCACAAAACTTACTGAACGATGAGAGAATACCAGATCTCACTGCACTTATCGACGATAAACTATAATAATACATTTGATGCTGCAGAACAAAATTTGGCCAAAAAGGCTCCACTCGGATGTCAAAATCCAACTAGATTCCTTGACAGGTAAACCAACCAATAGGAATTACTTTGATGGCCCTCTGATTATAAATATCAAAGGAAGCATGACACAGGGAATTATACTCTCCAGAGGTATTTATTAGTGAGAAGGAAGATGTCTGCCAGAGTCTGTATTGAAGAGAGATCCCCAGTATACTTATGTTTATGGATAACATTGGGCTGATTTCATCAAATTCCAAAACACTGCAGAGCTTTCTAAATGAGATACATAATCTCTCAAGTGTCCTGCCTTATTAACCTAATGGATGAAGGGTGCCTATTGTCCTATTGGATAGATATTCTGTAGAACTAGCTCATCAGTAAATATATTGTGAATAGATACTGTGGATGGACAATGAACTAGTCCCAGAATTGAAGAAGAAGAAGAAGAAGAAGAAGAAGAAGAAGAAGAAGAAGAAGAAGAAGAAGAAGAAGAAGAAGAAGAAGAAGAAGAAGAAGAAGAAGAAGAAGAAGAAGAAGAAGAAGAAGAAGAAGAAGAAAACAGGAAGGAATGCACTTGGAAACCTAAGCAGTATTTTTTTTTAAGTGAGGCAATTGGGGTTAAGTGACTTGCCCAGGGTCACACAGCTAGTAAGTGTTAAGTGTCTGAGGCTGGATTTGAACTCAGGTACTCCTGACTCCAGGGCTGGTGGTCTATCCACTGCGCCACCTAGCTGCTCCCTAAGCAGTATTTTTAATGGCAACAAAAATTCTCCCTGACACAAAGGTCCACATTTCTAACATTGGAACTCTGTCACTGGTGGAGGTATGATGATGTATGATTACACCATGTAAGAATTAAAGTTGCAGCCCAACCAAAGGGCAATGAAGACACCCTGAGTGTGGGGGAACCTAACATACCACCAAGGAAAACGCTGTCCAAGAGCAGCATCATGAGCGACATTATCAGAGAAACACATAACAAGAAAAGGAGATGAACTGGTCACATAGTGAGGGCAATTAAAACCCAATGGGCAATCCATGTGGTCTGCTCATGCCCAGACAACATCATGAGCTCTAGATGAAGACCTGGCCCAACCTATTGGGTGGCTACCCTGTTACGGATTCATGGGAGCAAACAAAGCTGGACAGATTGTAATCTGCACCGTTAAAGGGAGTACCCCGTCAGTGAGTTCACAGATCTATCAAAGTATTGAAGAAATAAATCACATTTCTTTATTGCTTTCAGATTCATAAGGTGCCTTCCTCAAGACAACCCTAAGAAGTGGACAATATTATTCTTGTTTTATGAATGAGAAATCAGTCCCAGAGAATGGAAGTGATTTGCCCAAGGTCATACAGCTAATTAGTGACAGGGTCAGATTTTTAAAACCAGCCTCCACCACTCTAGGTATAGGGCTTTGCCTATCATACTGCCTGTCTATAATATGATGGCTTACATTTATGGGCCATTCTGTCATAGTAGATGGTCATCTGGCCTTGGAGCAAAGAAGAGCTCCGTTCAAATCCATCCTCTGAAACACGCTGGCTATGTGGCCACAAGCAAGTGCCATAGTCTCTTGGCCTCTCTTTGTTGTTATTATTGTTGTTCAGTCATTTTCAGTCATGAAATCCCATTTGGGGTTTTCTTGCCAAAGATACTGGAGTGGTTTGGCCATTTCCTTCTCCAGCTCATTTGACAGATGAGGAACTGAGACAAACAGGGCTACGTGACTTGCCCTGGGTCACACAGCTAGTGCTGGAGGCCAGATTTGAACTTGGGTCTTCCTGACTCCAGGCCCAGAACTCTATCCCCTGCACCGTCTTGGGGCTCTCAGCAACTCTCTAAGACTATGAGTAACAGAAATTGCCAAAATGCATTTGGTAGAGGGAATTTCTTCATTTGGGGGCTCCCTATACCAATAAAATCACAAACCCAGTCCTTAAACTATCCCTTCCTTTAAAATTAACCAGCATTTGGGGGGGGCGGGGCAATGAGGGTTAAATGACTTGCCCAGGGTCACACAGCTAGTACATGTCAAGTGTCTAAAGCTGGATTTGTACTCAGGTCCTCCTAAATCCAGGGCCAGTGCTTCATCCACTGCGCCACCTAGCTACCCCCAATTAACCAGCCTTTTACATGCAATCATAAAATCACCAGATCTAAGAGCCAAAAGACCTGGATTCAAATCCAAGCTCCAACACTAACTTGCTGTTTGACCTTAGGCAAGTCACTTAACTTGTGCTAAGACCCTCTTCTCATCTGTAAAATGGGACTAATTATACTTACCTCCCAGAGTTATTATGAGGAAAATGCAATGCTCTGTACACCATAAGGTGTCATGTGAGTTCTGCTGATGATTTTTCTTTCTCTCTCAACTCCTACAGTCCAATAGCCTAAGTCACTCTAGTAGCTCAGTAGAGGCAGCACAGCAAAACAGAAGGGGCCCAGAGAGATCTCTGGGAGCCAGGAGATCTGGTTTCTAATCCCATTTTTTACACCAATTCTTTGCAGCCCCTACTCCAACTCCTTACTAGAACCTTCTCTCTGAGATTACCACCCATTTATATTGGATATATCTTGAAAGGGCATAGTTGTGTGCATGGTGCTTCCCCCACCAGACTGTAAGCTTCTTATTTATTTTCCAGTTTTGTAAAGAGTTTTCAACATTTGTTTTCGGGGTTTTTTGTTTGTTTGTTTGGGGTTTTTTGTGGAGCAATGAGTGTTAAGTGACTTGCCCAGGGTCACACAGCTAATAAGTGTCAAGTGTCTGAGGCCAAATTTGAACTCAGGTCCTCCTGAATCCAGGGCCAGTGCTTTATCCGCTGTGCCACCTAGCCACCCCTCCAGACTGTAAGCTTCTTAAGGTCAGGGATCATGCTTTTGCCTCATATCCTCAGTGCTTATCACAGTGCTTGGCACATAACAGATGCTTAATAAATGTTTGTCGGGCTTCTTCCTCTGTAAGACGAGATGCTTGGATCCCATTTCTGGGGTCCTTTTTTAGCTCTGACTCTCTAAGATGCCCCCAGGCTCCAGTGTTACAACCTTCCTTTTATTTTTAGTGAATTCTTACATTGTTCCCCTTTGGTGTTGATCATATCTACTCTCTCCCTTAGAGAGACAGGAAGGTAGATAGTACAGAACGGAGTTACATTTGGAGTCAGGAAGACCTGGCTTTGAATACTCAGTTATGTCTCTAGCTGTGAAGCTCTGCACAAGTCCCAGGATCACACAGCTAGTAAGTGTCAAGTGTCTGAGGCTGAATTTGAACTCTGGTCCTCCTGAATCCAAGGCGGGTGCTTTGTCTACTCTGCCACTTAGCTGCCCCCCCTTCACTTCTCTAAGCCTCAGTTTTCTCATCTGTAAAATGAGCTTAATAGCACCTACCTCTCAGGGCTGTTGTGAGGATCAAATGAGATCACATACATAAAGCCCTTGCAAACCTTAAAACCCTGATACAAACACCAGCTATTAGTATTATTAACAACAAAAATAATAATGTTAATAAAAGGCAGTCTTGTCATAGGATCTTTTTTTTTTTTTTTAGTGAGGCAATTGGGGTTAAGTGACTTGCCCAGGGTCACACAGCTAGTAAGTGTTAAGTGTCTGAGGCCGGATTTGAACTCAGGTCCTCCTGACTCCAGGGCCCTGGCTGCCCCTTGTCATAGGATCTTAGATAGAGCTGGAAGGAACCTTAGAGATCATCTAGCCCAGGGCTTCTTCAACTTTTTCCATTCACCACCCCTTTTCACCCAATAAATTTTTACGGGGGCAGGGGGGTGCAGCTAGGTGGCATCGTGGATAAAGCACTGGCCCTGGATTCAGGAGGACCTGAGTTCAGGTTTGGCCTCAGACACTTGACACTTACTGGCTGTGTGACCCTGGGCAAGTCACTTTACCCTCATTGCCCTGCCTCCCCCCCAAAAATTTTACACAACCCCGGGTATATAGATATGTAAAATAGGTATACAGAACCTTTTGCTTTTGCTACATTTTTTGCGACCCCCACATTCAGATACTCAGACTCATATGGGGTTGAGACCTACAGTTTAAGAAGCTTTGATCTAGCCCAACTCTTTGTTTTATGGATGAGGAAACTGAGTCCCAAAGAGGTGAAGTGACTTGCCTAAGGTCACCTAGGTAGTGGCAGAGGCAGCATTTGAACCCAACTTCTCCCATCCTAAATCCAGTGCTCTCCCCACTGTACCTTTCAATCTCCTGGAGGGGAAGGTATAAAAGTGCTTTCAGTGCCCTCCCTCAAGGCAAGCCCTGATTTCATTCTGCAGATACTCACCCTTGTGTCCAGGTTGTAGGCAGTCTTCTTCAGGTCCTGCAGGGCTCGCTGCATGAACTCAAAAGCATGGCAATCTACACAAGGTCGGCCTGGAGGGAAGAGAGAACCTTCAGGTGTCAGAGCTAAGAAGAGCATCCCCGTGGGAAAGCGGCCCTAGGGATCGGCCAGTCCCAACAGCTCCATTGACAGGAGAGAGAAGGGATTTATTTCCCCAACATCCCTAACAAGGAGTTAGTTGGTGTCAGAGTTTGGAAGAAGACCCCAGGTGAGATTGAAAACATGATCCCAGAGCACACCCGCCACACCCTAGAGCAGTGGAATCATGGGAAGTAAGGAAGAAAACTTTGGTTTGGCTTGGAAATGAGAGACAACCAAAGGACCTCAGACATCACCTAGTTCAAACCGTACCTGAGCAAGGATGGAGCAGCATCCCTAATGAGGAGGAGCACAGGATTGCAGGTTTGCAGATAGAAGGGTTCTCCATTATCCAAGCATCACCTCAAGACCTCCAATAATGGGGAGCTCACTGCATACGATAGTCTCTTGTACTTCTGCTTAAGCTTGAACAGTTGGGAACTTTTCCCTTATAACAACCTAAAATCTCCCTCCCTGTAATTTACCCATGTTGTTCCTAGTTCTTCCCCCTGGGACCAAGCAGGATATCCAGTATGAAGTTTAGGATTTCAAGTCAGAGGACCTGGGTTCAAATCCTGACTCTTCTACTTACTTTCTCAATGACTTTGAACAAGTCACACTTCCCTTTTCCAATGGTTAGCACAGTGCTTGACACATAGTAGGCCCGTGATAAATGTTTATTGACTGACTGACTCACCTTTCTGGGACTCAATTTAATCATTTCTAAAATGAAAGGATTGGACTAAATGACCTTGGAAGTTCCTCTCAGCTCTGAATTTATGAAGTTGAAACTCTCTAAAATTGAGTCCTAGAGAAGTGAACCTAAGGTCACTCGGGTAGTAAGTATCAGAGGCAGAATTTGAACCCACATCTTCATATTCTAAAGCCAGCGTTCTTCCCACCACACCTTTTGGCCTCTCCAAGGGAAAGATATAAAAATGTTTTCCAAACCCTCATTCAATGTAGGCAACCATTTCATTCTTGATCCTAAGTCAAATTATTCTTTCCTCATAATAGCTCTTTCAGATATTAAGAAAAACCATCTCTTTCTGATGTCTAAACTAATGATTCCTTGAGACACATGCCAGTTTGTCAACATGGTTGTGTTGATCATCCAGGTTGAATTTTAATTTTTTTAAATAATATTTTATTTTTTCCCAATTCATGTTAAGGCAATTTCTAACATTCATTTTTTTTAAATTTTGAGTTCCAAATATTCTTCCTCCCTACTTCATCTCCCCCCTCCCTGAGATGGTAAGCAATTTTATATAGGTTATATATGTACAATCATGCAGAACATATTTCCATATTAATAATGTTGTGAAAGGACACACACACACACACACACACACACAGAAACTAAAAAACTGCAGGCTATATTCAGACTCCATCAGTTCTTTATCTAGATGATACCTTTGGAATTATTTTGGATCATTGTATTGCTGAGAATTGCTAAGTCATTCATACTTGATCATCATACAATGTTGCTGTTACTATGCACAATGTTCTCCTCATTCTGCTTACTTCACTTTGTATCAGTTCGTGTAAGTCTTTCTAGGTTTTTCTGAAGTCAGCTTGCTCATCATTTCTTATACCATAATAGTGTTCCATCACAATCATCCACCACAACTTGTTCAGCCATTTGCCAATTGATGGGCATCCCCACAATTTCCAATTCTTTGCCACCACAAAAATAGCTGCTATATATATTTTTGTACAAATAGGCTCTCCTGCCCCCTTTTTAAATCTCTTTGCAATACAGACTTAGTAGTAGTATCTCTGGGCCAAAGAGTATGAGCAATTTTATAGCCCTTTGTCAATATCCTTCTTAAAAGGTGCCCTGAGCCAACTTTATACTATCTAGACACCTCTTTTCTTTGACCTCTTTCTTATTTTTTTAAGTATTTGATAAGAATTGAGTCTATCAAGTATGTGTGCTTTAAGTGTGAGACATGTTTGAGGAAGTGTAGGCAAGAGAGTAGAAAACGAGAATAGCAAGCCGGTGGGGGGTGAGGGAGAGTAGACAATCTGCATTTGGAAAAGGAATTATAAATGTCAGAGCTGGAAGGGACCTTAGACTATAGAATGTCAGAGTTGGAAGGCAGCTGAGAAGAGAGATTAACATCTGGGAAGGGTCTCAGAGCATAGGATGTCAGGAGTTGTTGAGGACCTTAGAGCATAGGACATTGAATGCCAGAGATAGAAGGGACCTTAGAATAGAGAATGTCAGAGCTGGAGGGGCCTTGAGAATGCAGAATATTACAGATGGGTGCAATCTCATTTTAAAGATGGGAATACTGGGAGAGATGGTCGACAGTTTGGGAAACATCCAGTCTGGCTGGAAAATACAGTGTGGGAAGCTGAGTACATGAAATCAGAATAGAAAGCTCTCTTTGATCCAGACTGTTGACCTTAAACGCCAGACTGAATAGTCAGAACTTTATCCTGAGAGCACGATGAGCTTTTGTAAGGTTTTGAGGGACGGGACAGGGTCAGACCTATGCACTTGGAAGATTATCCTGGCAATCTGGGAAGGATGGATTGGTGAAGAGGGGCTAGAAAAGAGGGTTCTGAATCTGGAGTCTACAGATAGATTTTAAAACATCTGTGAAGTTGGATGAGGGGGAAAATAACATCTTCATTTCAACTAGTCTCTAACTGAAATTTAGCACTTCCTTCAATTATTTGAAAACAGGATTCCAAAAAGGAGTCTGTCTAAAGGCTTCACCAGACTGTCAAAGGAGTCCATGACACACACAAAAATAGGTTTAAAAGCCCTAGATCAGAGGCCAGGAGACTGGTTTGGAGACTATCATAATACTCCAGGCAAAAGGTGATGAGAGCCTGAGCTAGAGCAATAGCCCTCTGAGTAGAGACAGAAGCAATGGAATTGAGACTCATTAGATCTTAGACCCAGAGCTGAAAGGACCCTCTGAGGTCATCTAGTCCAACTCTCTCCTTCATGGAAGAGGAAATTGGAGCACCAAGGAAGGCAAGTGACTTGCCCAAGATCATACAGGCAACTACATATCTGAGTGGGATTTGAAGAGACTTTGGAGTCAGTGTGCAGTACCACACTGTCTGCATAGTACCCTCAGAAGGTCTTTTGTGAGTAGAATGAACAATACTTATCGATTGGCTGGCTGGAGGAATAAGATAGAGGGAAGGGCCAAGGAGAACTCCAACATCTATAGTCTTGTTGATTAAGAAGCCTGTGCTTTCAGCAGAATTAGGGAAGTTGGGAGAAGGGACAAATTGAGGTAGGGAAGGGGATTAGCTCCATTTTAGGCAGGGAGATTGAAATGCCAGCAAAGCATTCAAGTATGGATTCCAGCAAATAACTGTCGATGTGGGGCAGGGATTCAAGATTGAGATTGGGGCTAGATATGAATAGATTTGAGAGTCATCAGCATAGAGGTAGTAACTGAACCCATGGGAATGAATGATCTCAACAAGAGAGTGTAGAAAAAGAACAGAAGTGGGGCAATGATGAACTTTTGGAGGAGTATGTTTAGAGATCAGAAGATAATGAACTGGCAGGTGATGCTGAAGCAGACTGGGGGTGAACTAGAGAAACACAATATCATGGCAGCCATGGGAAAAAAGCATATCCAGCAGAAAGAAGAGGTCAATAGGACCCTCGCCAACATTACCACCTCAATTTACAGGGTTGCTACTGTGTACAGGGGCAGCTAGGTGGTACAGTGGATAGAGCATTAGGCTTGGAACCGGGAAGATTCATATTGATGAGTTCAAATCCAGCCTCAGACACTTATTAGCTGTGTGACCTTGAGCAAGTCATTTAAGTGTTTGCCTCAGTTTCTCATCTGTACAATGAGCTGGAGAAGGAAATGGCAAACCATGCCAGAAGAGTTGTACCTGACTAAAACAACTCAACAACAGCACTGTGTACAACAGCATGAGGTACCACCAAAGAAAGCCAGGTAAAGAAGCCGTGGCCCCTGCTCTTCAAGAGCTTGTTGTTATCTAACTCTTCATGATGCCATTTGGGGTTTTCTTGGCAAAGACACTGGAGTGGTTTGTCAAGTCCAGCACTCTATCCACTGTACCCACCTAGCTGCCCCTCTTTAAACAGAGCCCTCTGGGCAGTGGGCATTGCTATCATCCAACTGGTATCAGCCACCCCCTCATCTTGTAGTTGAGAAGACTGAGGCCCAAGTACAGGATGAGCCGCTTTGGAATCATTGTGTATGTTATAAAGGACTTTAAATAAAATTTCGAGTAGACTCATTTTTAGCTGTAAAGGATGTGAAGCTTGGTGTAGCTCATTTGCATATGAAAAAGGCCAAGAAAAGAGTTGAGCTGCCAACAGAGAGGATAAACTCACCCCAGGACATCACATGCCTCTGTACCTTTTCCTTGTCCACAGGAACAATGAGTTTAAAGAAGTGGGAAGCCCTGAACCCCAAAACTGTTTGATGATTCTTAAGTAAATAGCCATTGCATAGTTATGGCAAGACTGGTAATGAAATATGCTTCCTAGCTTTTGGTGGGCAGGTGATATACTACAGGTGCAAGATGAGACATACACTTTCAGACATGACCAATACAACACAGATTTGTTTTGCTTGAGTATGCTTACTTACTACATTGAGGACTTTTATTGGAGGAGGAAAAAATGGAAGTGGCGAGAGTGATGTAAAAAAAAAAAGAAAAGAAAAAAGCTTTGATTAAACATTTTAAGAGACACAGAAAAGAGCAGAAGGGAATTCTTCAAAAGGAAGAGATACAGATAATCAGGGACATATTGGTACTATCATGTGAAATTTTATATATACATATATATATATATACACCTTTTTTAAGTTGCATATAATTGATTCATAGTTTCATATGCAACATTCTGGTTTTCTGCCCTTCTTTGAATATGGAAATATTCATTTTTGTTGATGACTGTCAAGTTCATAATAATAATTATACATGTATTTTTAAAGAAATGTATTAGGGGCAGCTGGGTGTCGCAGTGGATAGAGCAATAGATTCAGGAGAACCTGAGTTCAAATCCGGCCTCAGACACTTAACACTTATTAGCTGTGTGACCCTGGGCAAGTCACTTAACCCCAATTGCCCCACACACACACACATACACACACACACAAAAGGAATGTATTGAACTGTGAATATTCACCATGAATTAGGGTTAGTTCTCTCACAAAAATGATCCAGCTACCAAAAGGTACCTAGAAAAAAGTTCTCAAAACCCTACAATGCCAAATTATTGATAAGGAGGCCTGTGCTATCAATATGCATTGCTTTGGTCACATGTGTTGCTTTGGCCACATGTATTCTCTAAGTGTGTGCCTCACTACCACTGTACTCTATGCATGGGCTAGTCTTCTAAACAAAGTTGGGTATTTTTGTGAGAGAGCACACCCTTAAATAAGGAATATTTTTGTAGTAATTATTCTTATGCCATTTCAGTAAATGCCTTTGCTTTGAGCTACTACATGTCTACTGGCTGACTATTAAAGGCAAACACAAAGGCAGGGGCTCATGAGAAGTGCAAATCAATGGAGTACCTTTAAACCTCAACAGGAGTTGCCATTTTGGGGGCATTTACCAAGTTGAGGGGTTACCCCACAAGGGATTCTACATAATCCTTAAATAAAGGCCTACAGAATTGGGTCTCATATATCCTTATCTGTAAAATGAGTGATTTGAACTAGATGAAGTTCAAAGGAAGTCATCTAGTCTAACCTCTTTTTGACCAAGAATCCTCTCTGCTCCCCAAATAGTGTTCATCCAGCCTTTGCCTGAAGACCTCTAGTGAGAAAGAACCCCCTGCCTCCAGAAGTGGGTCCATTCCACTTTCACACTAACTCATTTTCCCTTTTGTTTACTACTTCTTTGTAGATTCCACCTATTCCTTGTTCCTAGTCTTGTCCTCCAGAGCCAAGCAAAATAATTCTAATCCATCTTTTGAATGAGAGTCCCTAAAATATTTGCTATCATGTCCCTGCTAAGTGCTGTTGTTGTTGTTTGTCTTTTGTTCCCAGACAACCATGGCATCAAGAAGGTGATGTCATGACTTTTAGTGAATTGGATTTAAGTGAGGGAAGGCTGTGCACAGTCGCCAGCCTTACTCTGTCCTCCAGAGCCATCTGGGTCCAGTGGCAAGATATATGCCAGGACAACTGGAGATGGCCCCAGATGTAGTGGGAGACCTTGTTTTCTTCAGCTAAGGCCTTTCACAGATCACAGTTTGTCTGAGGCAACACCCATTCAATGATTAAGGCTAGGCAAGAAGAAATGAGGCATTGGGGGCAGCTAGGTGGCACAGTGGATAAAGCACTGGCCCTGGATTCAGGAGCACCTGAGTTCAAATCCACTTGTCACTTACTAGTTGTGTGATCCTGGGCAAGTCACTTAACCCTTATTGCCCTGCAAAAAAAGAAAGAAAGAAGAAATGAGGCAAAAAATAACCTCTTTTGATCATAAAAAAGGGAAAAGGACCCACATGTACAAAAATATTTATAGCTGCTCTTTTGTGGTGGCAAGGAATTGGAAATTGAGGGGATGCCCATCAATTGGGGAATGGCTGAACAAGTTGTGGTATATGAATGTAATGGAATTCTATTGTGCTGTAAGGAATGATAAGCAAATGGGTTTCAGAAAAACCTGGACTTACATGAATTGATGCTGAGTGAAATGAGCAGAACCAAGAGAACATTGTACACACAATGTTGTTGATACTGTGTACATGGTTCTTCTGGTTCTGCTGTAAAAACAAAAACAAAAACAAAAAAACAACGATGAGCAGGTGGATTTCAGAGAAACCTGGAAGGACTTACATGGACTAATGCTGAGTGAGATGAGCAGAACCAGAAGAACCTTGTACACAGTATCAACAACATTGTGTGTTGATCAACTGTGAAGGACTTGACTCTTCTCAGCAATACAATGGTCCAAGATAGTTCTTTTTTTATGATCTTTTGTTTTGTTTTGTTTTTATTTTTTAGTGAGGCAATTGGGGTTAAGTGACTTGCCCAGGGTCACACAGCTAATAAGTGTTAAATGCCTGGGGCCAGATTTGAACTCAGGTACTCCTGACTCCAGGGCCAGTACTCTATCCACTGCACCACCTAGCTGCCCCCTTTTTTGTTTTTTTTTGTTTTGTTTTTATTTTTTAGTGAGGCATTTTTAAAAAATTTACTTCTTTTTTTTTGTTTTTGTTTTTTTGTTGTTTTTTTTGGTGAAGCAATTGGGGTTAAGTGACTTGCCCAGGGTCACACAGCTAGTAAGTGTTAAGTGTCTGAGGCCGGATTTGAACTCAGGTACTCCTGAATCCAGGGCCAGTGCTTTTATCCACTGCACCATCTAGCTGCCCCCAAGATAGTTCTAAAGGACTCATGATGGAAAATGCTCTCCAAATCCAGAAAAAAAGAACTGTGGCATCTAGATGCAGATTGAACCATACTATTTATATATTTTTTTTGTTTTTCTTTTTTGAGGTTTTTCCCTTTTGCTCTAATCCTTCTTTCACAGCATGACTAATGCAGAAATATGTTTAATGTGATTGTACATATATAACCTATATCAGATTACTAGCTGTCTTGGGGAGGAGGGGGGGAGGGGAGGGAGAAAAATTTGAAACTAGAAATCTTATAAAAAACAAATGTTGAAAACTATCTCTACATGTAACTAGAAAGTAATAAAATACTTCTGTGATTAAAAAAAATAACCTCTTTCACCTAGTTTTAAAAAAATCAATCTGGGAGGGAAAGACCCTCAGAGTTTCTGCCCAAAACAGAAACATTTATTATTTACACCCTCTCTGAGCCATCAGAACCCAAACAATGACCTAAGTGTACCCTGATATTCAAGACCGTTGCAAATTTGAATCCAAATTGCCTTTTCCAATTTTTTTCCTGTTACTTCCTAGAACACATATGGGTCCATTAAAATATCAAGGTAAGTACTCCACAGCATGAAACTTTCATGCTAAGGAATGAAGTTCATTGTTTCAGCCAAACTGGTCTGGTCAACTCATGACTGTTCAAACCAAAAAAGATAAAAACCAAAGAACTATACACACAACATGCCTTCCATTTTCCCACCTTTCTTCTACCTCCACACCTTTGAAATGCATCCTCCTTCTCCACCAATACAAATCCTACCCACCTTCAAGCATGGTACTACTAGTAGCAAGAGCAAAGAATTGAGAGGTCAGTGGGCCCTAATTTGAACCCAAGGACCTACCGCTAACTATTGTTATAGGAAAAAAAAAAACACCACTGTATGGGGACATACAAAACTTGGGTTTGGATCCTGGTTCTGACCCCTGCTAGACTTGTGATCGACCTCTGGGCTGATCGTCTCACCCCACCAAATCTCATTTTTCCCAATTGTAAAAAGAAGAGAGTAATTTCTGCCCCACCTGCCTCACAAGGCTGGAATTTAAAAGCATATAAGGGAGCTATTATCAAATAAAGCTGGGACTGCAGGTTGAAGCCAGATGGTGGCGGCCCTTAAATACCATTAGGAGAAGTTTATGAAAGGGGAAAGGGCACTGACTGTTTTTGATCAGGTGAGTGGCTTGGCAAAAAGAGGGAATTGGTCTAGATTAGAGATTCGAGTGAACTGTTAAAAAAATAATTCGATAATTGTATTTCAATGTAATTGGCTTCTTTTGTTGTCTTATGTGTTTTTATTTTATGCATTTAAAACATCATGCTGGAGTCTACAAGGGGTGAAAGGTGAAGAAGCAATCCCTGAACTAAACCCTTACAGATCTGACATCATTCCATCAGACCTTGGGGGTCTGACCCAGGATAGGACCAAAGCCTCCACCTGCTGCGGTACAAAGGGGCAGCAGCCGAGTATCCGCAGTGAATCTCACTCCCTACCCACTCCAACCCATACCCATACCAAAATAAAATGATGCCCAACAACAGCCCCGCGGAAGGAGGTACGGGATATCCTGGTTCCTTCTTCCCTGCCCCACCTTCCCAACCCCCTAAGCAGTTTCCAGGGACTTTGTGGGCTGTTCCCGGGTGGGGGTCTTGAACAACACCCCCACTCCGCCCCCAATCCGATAGGGGGCGCCCCGAGCCTAGGGAGAGAGGTTGTGGATGAGCTGTGTGGACTGGGCACGGCGCACAAGGGAGGGACGCTGGATACGTGGATGGAGCGGTTCGTGCGCCGCGGGGCGGGGCGCCACGGAGCCGCAAGGCGTGGGAAGGGAGGGTGGTGATGGGCCGGGTCGTGGGGAGGGAGGCTTCTGGCGCGACTAGGCGAACGGAAAGGGCACGTCGCGCGGGCCGAGGCCAAGGAGCCCGGCCCACGCAAGGTGGGGCGGGAAGCCCTTGCAATCGGGGCCAAGGACAGGTAGGCGCCGGGCTGCGCAGGGCGCAGTGGGCGCGGGGAGGGAGACGCTGACCCGGAGCTGGCCGGGCTGTGCTGGGTTCACGGAAGAAGAAAAGGAGGGGGTGGGGGTGCCTTATACGCGGGGAGGGTAGCTCCGAGCTGGGCTGGGCGCACCTGTCCTGAAGAAGGAGGCTTGGGGAGGCGCTGGCTCATGGACAGGCCGCGGCGATGAATGTGCCGAGCCACACCGGGCTGGGCGCAACGGGGAGGGGGGCGCGGGGCTGGGCTGGACACGCCGGCCCCAGGGAGGTAGGCGCCTAGCTAGACAGGGCTGGGCGCACAATAGAGAGGGGCAAAGATGGACCCACTGGCTTCGGGCGGCAGGCACCAGCCTGGGTACACAGTGGATAGGAAGCTCCCGCTGGGCAGAAATGGGCCCACTGGACCGGGGCTGGAAGCGCGGAGCAGGGCGCACAGGGGAGGTGAAGAGGGCACCGGGCAGAGATGAGTCCATTGGCCAAGGGAGGGAGGGGCAGCAGAACACCTACTTTCAGCTGGGATGACACTTCCTGAAGAGGGCTCGGCCGTCAGAAGCCCTGGTGCGACGAGCAGCAGCAGCAGGAGCGGGAGCAGCATCGAGCCCCGGGCCCCGGCGGCAGGCCGAGCGGCCATAGCGAGTGTCCGGCCCGCAGGTTGTGCGCTTGGCTGCGCGCGGCCCAGCAACCCCAGGAAAGGATCGGAGAGAGATGGATGGGGGTGCGACTGTGCCGCGGCCGCCTTTCCTGCAGATGTGTCTAAGCTCCGTGCCCGACAATGCCCACGCAGCCTCGCCCTTCCAGCACCTTTGTTTGGGGACCCCCAGCTCGGGGCGGAATCCCTCCAGCCGGCACAGAGCATGCGTCCCCGGGTCTCTCCCCCCCCCCCCCGTTAGGGTCATTGCCAAGGAGATTCACTATAGCAACATCCCAACTGGGGAGGGGGGAGCCTCTGTGAAGAAAGGAGATTTAAAGGGACTGTAGCTCAGAACGTCATAAGCGGAGGCCTTTGAGCTTTGAACCGAGAATGTTCTGTGAGCATCATCTAGCACCAGCTTATCATCTTACAGATGAGAAAACCAAGGGCTAGAGAGCAAAGGGGATGCCAATTCAAGGCCGCAACAACCTATTACCTTCCCCCCACCCCACCCCAGCTTCCTAGATTGAAGGCTGTAGGAGGCTAGTGCCTTATCACCGGAAGGTTTAAAATAATTTAGCAAGGAAGAAAGGAGACAGGCTGTAAGAACAGTGCTCCTAGCTAGGAACCAGGGCTGCTAAGGAAGCCTGACAGGTCCTCCGGATATCAAGACCCAGAAAGAGGAAGTGATGGGCCCAAAGCTAGATCCTTCACCTGGAGTGTAGAAATGGGAGATGGGGTAGAGGCCACCTAGCCTAGCACAGTGCCTTTCTGTTAAAGATGTAACAGACATTCTGAAGGGGAAAGTCGTTCAAGGTCTTAGAGCAAGTCTAGTGGGAAGTAGGACTCCTGCTGCTGCTCAATGCAGGGCTGATTTGTAAGAATAAGGAGGCCTAGGCTTTTTTTTCACTAGGACTGAAGGGGGGAGGTGTCCATGGGTCCCATTGAGGAACTGCAGGGTCATACAATGCCAGAAATAGAAAACACTTTAGAAAAGAGAATTTTGGCATTTGAAAGGTTCTTGGAACTTAGAATGTCAGAGCTGGGGCAGCTAGGTGGTACAGTGGGTAGAGCACCGGCCCTGGAGTCAGGAGGACCTGAGTTCAAATTCGGCCTCAGACACTTAACACTAGCTGTGTGACCCTGGGCAAGTCACTTAACCCCAATTGCCTCCCCCCCCCCAAAAAAAGCATGTCAAAGCTGAGTGATCCCCTTATAATTTTTCAGATGAGGAAACCAAACCCAGAGGGATGTGACTTGTTCAGCATCTCACAGAAGCTAATAGAATGGGGGAGTCATAAATAAAACCCAGGACTCCACTCCCCATTAAATGGTGGCCAGTTATGAGGAATTTGGGAGGAGGTCAATGGTATCGTGTTCCCCTGGAAAGAAGCCTGGCCTTGGAGTCAGGAGAGCTGGGCCCCCTTCCCTAACAGATTGTGCTGACCTTTGGGCAATTGGCCTTCCTTCTTGGGGCCTCAGTTTCTGTCACCTGTAAAATCAGAGTTAGGCGAGATGATTTCTTAGGTGGCTTAAAGAGCTAGGATTCAGTGTTACGCATCTGGCTTTGACCCCAGATCTGGCAAGAGAGGATCTGCCCTATGTCTCACTATCTATCTATGCCTTAATGCCCATTTCAGGGGACAGAAAGAGCAATTCATAATTATAGGGTTGGAGAGTTGGGCATGATTGGCAAAGGTTGATGGTGGGAAAAGCCCTGGAGAGTTCTTGGGGTTAAGTCCCAGCTCTGCTACTTCCCACCTGGGGAAAAATGACTTCTTTAGATCTCGGTTTCCCCATCAATAAAATGAAGGGGTTGGAATGAATGACCTTTAAGATCCCTTTCCAGGTCTCAAGCTATGATCTTATGCTTAAAGGAACAGCAGTAACTCTAGGAATGGGAGCTTCATTCATTCAACACTTGGAACAATTTAGTCTGGGTTTGTACTAAAATTTCATTTTGTATCACAGGGGAGGAGGGAAGCATCTGTGAGCCACTTAGACTTTTTCAAATATAGACATTTCAGAGACACCCATTTGTGTGCAGTCCAATTCCCGGTGGTCCTTGTAGACTCATGAAGGCAGCTCACGTTAGGGACTAAACTAGGCATTTCTTAGCTGAGTTTGAGATACTAGATATCGGAGTAACAGAACTTCCTGAAAAGGGGGCCTTTCATTGTTTCAGAAAACACTTAGGGGCGGCTAGGTGACGCAGTGGATAAAGCACCGGCCCTGGATTCAGGAGTACCTGAGTTCAAATCCGGCCTCAGACACTTGACACTTACTAGCTGTGTGACCCTGGGCAAGTCACTTAACCCCCATTGCCCCGCAAAAAAGAAAAAAGAAAACACTTAACAAGTGCCTACTCTGTGCAGTCACGTGCATAATAAGGGGGGGATAGAAATTTAACAAACATTGAGCAGGCCTCTGTTTGCCAAGCATTATGGGAGAAGCAAAATGTAGCTAATAATAGCCAGCCTTTCTAGAGTGTTAAGGTTTGCAGAGTGCTTTATATGTATTAACTCATTTGATCCTTAGAACAACCCTGTAAGGTAGGTACTGCTCTCAACCCCCTCTGAGGTAGATTTTAACTCTGGTCTAAAGGACTCCAAGTCCTGAAGCACTTACCTGCCTTTATGAGGCATCTGTGTTCTTGTGGAACTCATGGAAAACCCTAACCCTGCCACTTTTACTAGCTGTATGACCTTGGGTAGGTAACTTGGACTCCCTGGGCCTCTGAGTTTTCATCTCTAAAATGAGGGTGTTGGATTCTGATTAGAAACCCTTCCATTTCTGTCCATGAGCCTGCCAGCAGAGCTAAGATATCTTGATAACTAACTAGGACACAGTAATACAAAAGTGTATTAGAGGGGCGGCTAGGTGGTGCAGTGGATAAAGCACCGGCCCTGAAGTCAGGAGTACCTGAGTTCAAATCCAGCCTCAGACACTTAACACTTACTAGCTGTGTGACCCTGGGCAAGTCACTTAACCCCAATTGCCTCACTAAAAAAAAAAAAGTGCATTAGAGAGGGGGTAAAATACCAGGTTGTGGGGGAGGGGAGAAACAGAAGAGGTAAGTGTCTAGGAGAGGCTTCCTGGGGGAAAATGATCACTAACATTTATATAGCACTAGAAGGATTGTAAGATGCTTTACATCTATTTTCTTATTTGACTCATAACCCATGAAGTAGGTGTTGTTATCCTCATTTTCCAAATGAGGAAACTGAGGCAGATGGGTGTGACTTGCCTGGGGTCAATAAACGGCTGAGGTAGGATTCAAACCTTGGTCTTCCCTACTCCAGGTCTACTACTCTATCCATTTTGCCAAGTGGGGCTTTGCTGGTAGTACTAGAATTGGAGAGCAGCTAGGTGGCACAGTGGATAAAGCACCAGCCCTAGATTTAGGAGGACCTGAGTTCAAATTCAGCCTCAAACATTTTACACTTACTAGCTATGTGACCCTGGGCAAGTCACTTAACCCTCATTGCCCCCCCCCAAAAAAAGAGATGTGTAGAGATTCAAAGGGAGCCTTCCATGTTTAAGGAATATCATGAGCAGCAGAATCATAAAGGCAAGAAAGTGTGTGGGAAATATGGGGGATGGTAAGTAGTCCAGTTCCATGGGGGATAATATGAGATAGAAAAGGTCAGGTACTGAAGTAAGCATGCTGGTGTTGGGAGGCAAGAGAGCTGGGTGGGAGCCCCAGCTGAAATTCTACTGTGACCTTGGAGAAATCACTTTACCTCTCTGAACTTTAACTTTCTCATCTGTAAAATGGATATCATAATGCTTACCCTATCTATCCAATAGGATTATTGTAAGAAAAGTGCTGTGTAAGTCTTAAACATTTCAAATCCCACTGCCCAAACCACATGTGGGTCAACTGGCCAAGCTTGGTGTCATCCTAATGGGGATGACCAAGGATGAGATTTTGCTGGTAGTTTAATAAAGAATGCTATTTTTGTAGCTAAAGCACAATTATTTACCTAATCTCTAATTACTAAAAAAAAATTAAGTTACACAATTTAGAGGAAAATGTGAAGAAATAGAAATACCTAGGTACAGTATGGTACCTACCCTTCAAATAACTCCTTTTCCTTGAAACTGTAGGACAGCTCTGATTGACTTCTACACACTTACCAGACACCATGATACAATGGAAGTGGTGTTAGACCTGGGTTCAAATCCTTACCTGTAATTTGCCAGTTGTGTGATCATTTATAGGTTACTTAATCTTTCTAAATGTCAGTTTTCCTAGTCTCTAATTTGCAAATAATTTTTAAGATGGCCGTGAAGATCAAATGAGATAACAGATGTAAAGCATTTTGCAGGCCTCAAAAGTACCATAGAAATATCAGCTATTATTAAAGTACTGTATAAATGAGTTGTTAATTAAGGTAGGAATTCTAGCTCTGCCACTTCCTAGCATCCTGACTCTGGACAAAGTGACCTCCCTTCTCTTTAATCAAATGGGATTACATGTGCAAAGCTCTTTACAAACCTTAAAGTGGTTATATAAATGCTCTTGGTTATTATTATGTTTGCCTCAGTTTCCTCTTCTGCCAAATGGGGATGATAATCACCCTAGCAAGCTCAAAGGGCTATGGAAATATAATTTGTCATTAAGGTAGCTTTCCTTTGTGAAGATAATTTAGAGAGGAGTAATCAATTCCACACATGGTGTAGGACCTTGCTCACAGTAGGCATTCAGTAAATGTTGATTGAATTGAATTAACTCTTCCCCCATACTCTCACCGGGGAAGTCACTTCAGGCCTCTATCTCTTCTCAAAGGCACCATCACAAATTTCTTAATGGGTATCTTTGTTTCCAATCTCAGCCCTCTGTGAGCCATCCCATGCTCATATGCCTCTGCCTGGGTCCTACCACAGCATTCTCCTGCTCAGAAACTTTTAATGATTTCCTTTTGCTTCTAGGATAAAACTATAGACTCCTCTGCCTGTCACAGAAGCCCCTCTTCAAGCAGGCTTCACCCAACTTTTTCAGCCATATTTCATGTGCCTCCCCTGCACATACTACTTTTCAATCAGGAAACCTTAGCCCTGGAAGTGTTTTCTCCTTCCTTTGCCCCTTGTATCATACTTGTACACGTATTGTACTCCAGTGTTAGATTGTAAACCCCCTGAGGGCAGGTTTGGGGTTTTGTTTTTTATCTTTATATGCCCAGTACAGAGCACAGAATATAGTAGCTGCTTAATATGTTGAATTGAATTGAATGTGGGTTGTCTTTGGCTACCATTAAATGTAAAAAAAAGTGGGAGACAATATTTTTAAAACTATCAACCATTTGAATCTTAGTGTAAGTAAGTTTATAAGCATTTCTAAATCTGAGCCTTGGGAAAGTTAGGTGGAAATAGCTAAAGCACCAGCCCTGGAGTCAGGAGGATCTGAGTTCAAATATGACCCCAGGCACTTAGTAACTTCGTGACCCTGGGAAAGTCACTTAACCCCATTGCCTCCAAAAACAAAAAAACAAAAAACAAAAATCTCCCCCAAACAAAACAAATCTGAGCCCTCTCCGAGAGAAATTTCACAAATGGAAGGGGGGTTAGACCTGAGCCTCTAGTGGGCACGTGGGGGAAGGATGCATATGCCCCTGGAGAGTCTCTATGTACGTTCCTGTGCCCAGACCTCATCACACCCTCCCTCTTCCTCCTCTCTCTCCCTCCCTCCCCCTCCTCTCTCCCTCTCTTCCCCTCCCCCTCCCTCTCTCCCGCTCCTCCCTCCCTCTCACTCTCTCTCACACACATTCGCACAAATTGGCTGCTTTCAGGAGTGAGGAACTTCCCATCACTCAAGCTAACAGAATGATCCCTTACTGAAGATGTAGAGACACACACACAGCTCATGAGAAATCATCCCTAATTAGTCTAAATAATGGCTGCGGGAAGGTTAATGCCCAAAGGTGAGAGACAGTCAGAACTTAGCCTAAAAAACACCGTGATGTGAGCCAGAACCCTTCCAAGGATCCTGCCCCAAGCCCTTGGCCCTTCTGCTCTTCCCTGTTCCTTTACTGCCTCATTCTCCTCCTATTTGACATCATGGGGGCAGAGCCTAGGTCCTCTCTAACCCATGGCCATCCCAATGGTATCGAACACTGAGCTGAGCAAACAGTTGCTTGATGAATTATTGGCAATAGTGGTGTTCTCTCCGCTTCCTTTCCCTGACCCTCCCCCACCCCTACATGTGCCTAAGCTAGGTTTGTCTGTAAGTAGGTCACAGGAGAAACTCGGGGATTGCAGACATCAACAACCAGGCTGGTGAGGCAGGTTTTTGCACAGCAGAGATGCCCAACCCCGACACGTCTTCCGGGCCATCTTGGGTGTGAGTCAGCAGAGGGGGTCAGCACAGGTCTGGTCAGCATTCCTCCCAACGTGAAGTTGAATATCACCTCTTCCACAGGAAGCTGTGTTACTCTCTGGGATGGAGGGAAGAAAAACATAAGTATGTCAGCAGGGCACCCATCCCCTCAGCCCAGGACCACCTCTGGTGTCTTCCTTACGTTTCCATTTCCCCCCTGTCATCCTGTTTTTTCTTTCTCTCTGCTCTCTTCTGTTTCCCTCCTGGTTTCTCCTGTCCTTTACCAAATGAATCACCAAGTCCTCACCCCACAGGATGCACTGGGCCAGGCATAGACAAACAATGGATCTAGGATCAGAGATGTAGACCCAGAAGGGACTTTTCGGGTCAACTAGTCCAACCCCTTCATATCACGCATAAGGAGACAGGCCTAAGAGTACCGAGGACCTGCCACCTACTACTGGTGCCCTTAAACAGGGCAGCTCATGTCTGAGCCTCAGCCTTCTCCCCTGTGAAGTGCTGGGTTTGACAAGATGAACTCCAAGGGCCTTTCCAGCTCCAAGTCTGGGGTCCTGCCAAGAGAAAGGAAGGGGCTTGCCTGAAGTGGAATAGGTAGTAAGTGGAAGAGGCAGGACCTGCAGCTCATTGCCCACTGCACCTCTTATTGCTGCCCAAGGATTTACTTCTGCCCTTGAGGAGACCAGGATCCTCATTCTTCCCCCTTTCTGTCTCTGTCTCTGTCCTCTGTTTGTCTCTCTGTCTCTGTCTGTCTCCCCCCGACCCTGCCTCCTCCAGACATTGCATGTCCCATGGTCCCTCACAGCTCTGACATTTCAACCCCCAGACCCTGCAGGGGTGGCCCATGATCCTCAAGAAGACAGGACTTCCAGCAGCATCCTTGTTCTACTTGCTCACAGAGCTATTTCTCTGACATCAATCACCAGCAAGGCTGTGAACTGGAAGATAAGGTGAGAAGACCTGTCATCCCCATCACTGAAAAGTGCCTGGCTGCTACTTGATATAATCGTTCAGGGCTCCTGACCAGCCAGACAGTGATTGTTCTGTGGACAGGGCTCTCATGAGCTTTGTGGGAGCTAAGTTACAACAAGCCACATATTTTGTGCTTAGCACAGTGCCTGACACATAGTAGGTACTTTTTGAACTGCTTCTTGAATGAATGAACACTGTCAGCTGCTGACAACTTTATCCTTACACACCCAAGAATTCCTCCCCCTCCCTTTGCTTCTTTGTACAGTCCACTGGTTTCTTCCCCATTAACCTCCTGGAACCTATCTAATTACCTAGAGGAGCGAAGTGTGATACTAATACCATTCTGATGAAGTCATGGGACTGTGAGTCAGGAAATAACAATAATAATAGCTAGCATTTACATAGCACTTTGAAATGTCAAGGTTTGCAGCATGCTTTACAGATATTAACTCATTTTGTCCTCATAACAAACCTAGGAGGTAGGGATTTTTATGATCCTCATTTTACAGGTGAGGAAACTGAAGCAGACAAGTTTAGTGGCTTGTCCAGGATTATAAAACTAATAAGTTATCTGAGACTCCAGGCCCAGCACTCTGTCCACTGTACCATCTAGGTACCAATGGCACAGTGTCCAAAAGAATTAAAATGGAGTTATCCAAAGGCCAATGACAGGGCACATTGAGTATGAGAATGGCTCTAATAAATAAATGTACACCAGAAGTAGCATAAAGGATATCATCAAAGGGCTCCAGATCATGGGATAACTGAGAGCCTGGGTGTCAAGAGATCTAGAAGTCACGTAGCATTTAGGGCACATCCCTGTGGAAAATTCATAAAACTACGTGGCTGAGACTTATACAGGATCAGGCAGCTGTGTGAGCCTGGGCAAGTCTCTCTGCCTCAGTTTCCCCAACTGCAAAATGGGGATAATAATAGCAGGTGCCTCCCAGGATCATCGTGAGGATCAAATAAGATTGTTTGTAAATGGCACATTTGCCTAACACATAGTAGTCACTATATAATTTCTAGCTATCTTCATTATCATTCAGATAAGAAGGTGTGGGTAAGTTGCAATCTGCATCTTTTGGAAGAAATGCCTACATGAATAGGGTTACAGACCTACTGAAGGAAGAAAGTATAAATAAAGGAATGAACAAAAGACTAGATGAATGGAGCGATGAATGAAAGAGAGCCTCTTTAGAACAATCTGAGCAGCACAGTTGATGGGGGAGGGGTGTGGAGAAGCTGAGCTCCTGGCCCACTCTTTGGGCTCTCTGAACCCCATTATCAAACACTCAGTTGCTTTATCCACTGCACCACCTAGCCGCCCCCTCCCCTGTATATTCTTACAAATTAACTAATATGTTTGTTGTTGCTTAGTCAGTCGGTCCAACTCTTTGTGACCCCATTTGGGGTTTTCTTGGCAAAGATACTAGAGTGGTTTGCCATTTCCTTCTCCAGCTCATTTTACATATTACTCTGTATTATTAATAAATTATAAACAACATATAATCAAGTGCTTTATTAACTACAGATTATACTGTTATAATAATTTGTAGTTAACAGAATATCAATTATATTTTGTTAATTATTAATATCATTATTTTTTAATTATCGGTAATAAATATTGATGCATCATCATAGACTTTTAAAAATTCTGGACCACCAAATAAAACATGTATTTTCATATACAAAGTAGAATGGGATAAAGGATTGCACAGGAAGCTCTGAATCTCTATTATGTACAGCTTGTTTAATAATGAATTCAACATGTAAAGCTGTCCTTGTCCATGATGCTTTCTGGCTTTTGTTCTCTTCTATGCATTTTTTTTTTGCAGGGCAATGGGGGTTAAGTGACTTGCCCAGGGTCACACAGCTAGTAAATGTCAAGTGTCTGAGGCCAGATTTGAACTAAGGTACTCCTGAATCCAGGGCCCGTGCTTTATCCACTGCGCCACCTAGCCACCCCCTCTTCTATGCATTTTAAAAAATGCTTTATTGATCCTCTTTTCATTCCTTTTCTTTTGGATAACCTTATCCCTAGATCTCCTCCTTTACATCAGAACCCTCCATTGAAAAAAGAAAAATAAAGTCCTTGTAATACTTAAGCACAGTTGAACAAATCAAATTCCCAAGTTGGTCAAATCCAAAAATGTAAAGACACAAGATTGCTCACCTGTCTTCAAAATAGCTTTTTAAAGCTACAGACAAGAAAATGGGCCAGAAGAGAGGCTTCTGCAATGCTCTAGTTCAACATTTGAAGGGAAGACAAATACAAAAGGACAAACTTCTAAATAACCTAAAACCACAGGCCTGCTGTATCCTAACAATCGAACTAATATTTCTTTCCTTGCTTATATAGAACAGTCTGCAAACTACAGGCCAGTGAGCTTGACTTTGATCCTAGGAAGAGTCTCAAATAGATCATATGTCTCTATTGAATTTCACCTTATCCCATGAACCATTAAAGAGATGGTTAGTGAACATCTAGAAAAAGAAGCAGTGGTCACAAAGAGCCAGCATAGGTTCATCAAGCGCAGGTCATACCAGACTAACCTCATTTCCTTTTTTGACAAGATTACTAAACAAGTCAAAATTAGGGGAATGCTGCAGATATAGTTTACTTAGATTTGAGCAAATCATTTGATAAAGCATCTCCATATTATTCTTAAGGAAAAGATAGATATGAAGTAGAGTATAATTTAACCAGATGGATTAGAATTGGTTGGATGGCCAGAGAGTAGTTGTTAATGGTCCAATGACACCTTGGCAGGCTGTCTCCAGTGGAATGTTCTGGGTTTCTATGCTCCCTCCTGTGCTGTTTGCAGTTTTTATTGGTAAATTTAGATAAAGACAGAGAGGGTATGCTCATCAAGTCTGCAAATGACATAAAACTGAGGAAGATAGCTTAATATGCTAGAAAACAGGATGCAAAAAGATCTTAAGAGGCTATATAAAATATGGGACTGAGTCAAAGATGAAAATCAGTAGTGATAAATGTAATTGTTATGGGCCTAAGGTACCTCAGAACTTTTTTGGGGGAAATCAAGGAACCTTCTCCTTGAGAAACTAAACCAAAGGACACATACACCTAAAGAGATGAGCAGCACTGGATCTGAACTGAGATAACTCCAGGACCATCACCCTTCATTCCAGTCTGCCCCACCCCTCTGGGAGATAAGATTATGTGTGGCTGCTGCCTTTGTAGGATATGGGGGGCAGAGATGGCTTGAGAGAGCGGATCCACCTCTCAACCCAACTTCCCCCAGCCACCACCAGTGGGGGATGGTCCTCCCCCAATAAGGGAACTTTCCACAGTCAGATGATCACCCCATAGGTCCTCTATAAAAGTATTTGCCTATCTCCTGCTCGAAGAGAAAGGTATCCCAGAGAGCCACGCCTCTGTGCTATGCCTTCTCCCCAAGAGAAGTCCAATAACTTCTCTCTTGGTTTCCTTTCCCTAACTTCAGCAAAAGCAGGTCTACAGGAATTCAAAGAACAGATAAGAGAATGTGTAATGGGAAAAGCTGTTAAATGCAAAAGAGGCATTGCTTATTCAAGAGAGTGTTGGAGGCCCTAAATCTTAGCTGCATATGAAGAGGTCATAAAGATAATAACTTGGGATTCGTACCTTTATACTTAGCCACTCATCTACATAAGACTGCCAAAAGAATATGGGGGCAGAAAGGACTGAATGGAAACTAATCAGCCAAAGGCAACATGGAGTGGCTTACTGAATGAAGAGGTTTCTGAGCCAGGAAGAATGTATAGAATGGGAAAGAAAAGACTTCTATTCCCCTTAGAGGAAGTTTGAGGGAGTCAAAAAGAAGCTTCTTCAGATGCTAAGCAAGGGTTGGTACTGTATTGGAAAGAGTTCGATGACATTACATTTTAAAGCAATGCAGCACCACCCAGCCAAGCCAGAGTCTGAAAATGGAAAAAATACTGCAGCTGCCTATCCAACCAGCAGGAAGAGATGCCACTTACTAAGAAGAGGCCAGCCTTGGAACAACCTGCCTGGTCCAGCCTGGAAACAGTGACTCCTGACAAGGAAAGTGGCCAACCCTGTATTTAGTTCAATTAAATTCAACAAACATGATATATTAACCACCACTGTGGTTAATCTAGGTACAAGGTAGGGACAGAAAAAAATTAGATAATCCTTGCCTTCAGAAAGCTTACATTATATGGAGGAAATGATGGAGGAGGCAAAAAGATAAGCTGAGGCTTGAGTCTTTATCTATAGTACCTAAAAGGGTTAACAGAGAAACTAAAGGTTTGTGTTCTTACAGTAACCAAGAGGATTTGTCCCTACCAACCCTCACCATCAACAGAGACAGTAACCAGGGACCATTAACCGTTAATAGCCATTAATATTCCTAGATGACAGGACACCTAGAAACCAGATCCTAAGTAAAGAGATACCATCAACACAGAGACCCTCTGGGTCTGACTAGTTTAAACATTTCTTTAAGAACATGCGCAGAAAGGGCCCTCACTCCTCACCTCCCACTTTTGGCAGTCATTCCCATCTCTTTTCAAGGCTCATCTCAAAAGCCATTTCTTACCTGATGCCTTTCCTGACCATTCCCCAAATTGCTAGTACTCTGCCCACCAAAAAATCACTTTGTATTTATTGGGTGCATATTGTTTCTGATGTAGTAGGGGTGGCTTTAATTAATCAAATTGATAGCGAAACATCCCAAAGAATTACAAGACTCAGTGACTCAGTTCCCTAAGTTTTACTATCAGACTGTGTTCACCACAGGGAGACACCAAGGAGAAAAAAATGTCTCTAATGAGGGGTGAAAATGGTTATATTTATAGTGAGAAAAAGTTGGTTATCTCCTCATTATCTTAATCTTCTTGTGGGAGGTTCATGGGAGGTCTTATCCTAATTTGGACTTCCTGGGGTCCTAAAACCACCCCCACCCCAGGCAGGTACCTTTTCTCTTTGAAGTGCATTTTTTGGGGTTTACCCATCATAAGGTGAACCTAAGGATACATTTGGTCATTCAGCTAGTATCTTAGGAAGGACTTGAATTCGGTGTCATAGCTTTAGAACCAGAAGGGACCTGAGAGGCCATCTAATCTTGACAACCATAATTGACTGAGAACTGAACTCCATCTAGTTTCATTCCCAGGGGCTGACCCAACATTGTATTCTGGCTTCTGATTGAATTATAACCACCACCAGCTCTCCACTGCCCCCCAAAAAAACTCTCCTCTTCCTGAGACTCCCATGGTTTCTTCATGATCTTTAGCTTGTTCTGCAAATGAACCTGTTTGGAACTTCAGGAACTTTACTTTTCCCAAAGGCAATCTTGGTCTCTCTGTTCTGTTACTCCATATGAACCCTGTCCCCAGTTCTTATCTTTGGGTACTCCTAGCGCTTGTTATGGTTCTATCACGAGTTATAACTCCTCCGTCATGATTAAAGACCTTAATTTTGTTATGTTGATTATTTTTATTAATTTTCAGGTTGACATATTCAACCACCTTATTTTACAGATGAGGAAACAGACCCAGGAAGGTTAGTAACTTCTACAAGATAACACAGGTGGTAAATGCCAGAGCCAGGCTTATTTTAACTCAAGTCCCATGAGACTCCAAGTTCAGCATTCCAGCCTCAATACTATCTATTCAACCCCATGGCTGAAAGGAATCATCTATCTTCATAACTTCAGCAATCATTCTGAGGCCCCAGTCAGACAATAAATATGGAAGTGCTTTCTAACAGGGATTATGCCTTAAAACTCAGTTCTCTGAACATGCCTCAGACACAGAGCTTTCCATATGTGGAATCCCAGAACCTAAACTGAGACCTCGGAAATCATGAATCCAAACCAATCTTCACTCCCTGGTACAATTACATTAACAGATAGCCACCCAGTCTCTGCAAGTACAAATGCAGAGACTTTAAGGTGATGTGATATTGTATCAAAGGCGGCAAAGTGGACAAAGTACCCCCCTTGGATTCAGGAGGACCTGAGTTCAAATGCGATCTCAGACACTTCACACTAGCTGTGTGACCCTGGGCAAGTCACTTAACCTTCATTGTCCCGCCAAAAAAAAAAATCTGCTAACAATCTTGTACTTCCTGTACTCAGCCAATTGTGTGATTGTAAAGGTGTGACCTGCATTGTTTAAAAAAAATTTTTTTTTCAATTAACAGTTTATTTTGTCTCTCTCCCACCTCCACCTCCCCCAACAGCAGTGTTCTTTTAGCCAGAAGTTTGGTGATTTAGAAATCTGTTGCATTTGGGGGCAGCTAGATGGCGCAGTGGTAGAGCACCGGCCCTGGATTCAGGAGGACCTGAGTTCCAATCCAGCCTCAGACACTTGGCACTTACTAGCTGTGTGACCCTGGGCAAGTCACTTAACCCTCATTGCCCTGCAAAAAAAACCCAAACAAACAAACAAACAAAAACAGAAATCTGTTGCATTTTAAATAGATTCAGTGGATTAGATTCAACAAATATCCATTATCTGAATAAAAGATAACCGGTAGCTTTCCTCCCCCTTTTCATGACTTATGACCAAGGGGAGCTGTATGGCCCTCTCTCATTCATTTATCCAATAAGCATTTATTAAGCTCCAACTATGTACAAGGCACAATGCTAGAGAAGTTTAAAAAAAACACACCCCAACCTCTTGCCCTCAAGGACCTTACATTTCTACTGGAATGTAACCTGCTCACTTCACCTGTGGGCCTCAGTTTCCTTATTTGTAACAGGAGGGGGTTGGACTGTATGGCCTCCAAGATCTCCTCTAGTTCTGACATTTCCATGCTTTATGTTATTAGAATCTGTCCAGCTTATCACAGAATAGACCTGGAGTCAAACCCCAGCTCTTGCCACTTAGTAACTGTGTGTGACCTTGGGCAAGTCCCTGCCCTTCTCTGGGCTTTTAGTCTTCCCTTCTAGGGCCCCTTCCACTTCTATGGCCCCCCGGGGAAGCAGCGGGGACGGAAAGTAACGCGCCCGTACGCAGCAGCAAATGCTCCACTCAACTTTTCCAGGGCATCCTTCCATCTGTGCACTTTGAACTCGTCCCTGGCCTGGCCCAGCCACTCATTTCCCTGCTGGGGTCCGGAGAGTTCCCGACACCCTCCCGGACCTGCTCATTGCTTCTGGGATACACACATTTGGCATCCCCGTCGTCGTCTCCCTCCCCCCGCCCCAAACCCCCCCGCAGCTGGGAGACACCCTTTCCCATAAGCCAAGGACAAAGACAAATGTCCTACCTGGGTCCTCAGAGAGAGGGTGGCCCCTGGGCCCTTTCCCTGCCCCCGGCCCTACGGGGACTGCGGAGAGACGGTGCCTACCTGGCTCTCTCTCGATTTCTCGGTTCTCGCGCAGCGCCTGCCGGGCAAGGCTGTCTTTGAAATGGCCCCTGGCAGCCAGCCGCTCCCTGAGCAGCCCCGGCATCTGTGAGCATGTGCGCTGGCTGCCTTAGCCTGCCAGGGAGGGAAGAAGAGGGGATGAGGGGTGGGGAGAAGGGGGAAGGGAGAGAGAGAGATCTCCCAGTCGGGACAGCGGGGAACGTTGGGAGCACCCAGGGCTTTGAATAGATCACCGAGGATGGGAGATTTAGATGGGAAAGGGAGATTAAAGACACTTTACAGGTGGGAAAATGGGGGACCAAAGGGAACAGGAGATGCATTTAAGGGGAAAGCACCTGGGGAGACAGGGAAGCGTCCCGCATAGAGCCAAAGACCAAGAGGCGGGAGTCCTGGGTTCAGACTTGGACTCCAGCATTTGTGACCTTGGGAAGTCACCTCCCTTCCCTAAACCCTCCTGGTGTCCATGCAGACCTGAAAGAGGCTTTCCTTCCCCCTCCCCCAACCCCCAATCTCCGTATAAAGTGGGTATTAATTTTTTTGGGGGGGGTATTAATCTTTGTGAGAGGAGGCATGACTCTGGTGGATGCAGAAGAAGTGGAGTTAAAAAGACCTGGGTTCAAGTTCTGTCTCTTAGCATTGCTAACTGTGTGACTTTGAGCAAGTCATTTAACCTCCCTGTCCCCATGCCTCTCTGTCTCTGTTTCTGTCCCTTTCTCTGTCTTTGTCTCTCTGTCTCTCTGTCTCTCTCTCCTCCCTCTCTCTCCACTAGACTGCTGATCTGCACTGGAAGTGTTTCCTCTCCAGGGGAGGTCCTGTACTGGTATTAAATCATAGTTCCTAATAAATAACTGAATAGGGGGCAGCTAGGTGGTGCAGTGGATAAAGCACTGGCCTTGGATTCAGGAGGACCTGAGTTCAAATCCAGCCTCAAACACTTGACAATTACTAGCTGTGTGACCCTGGACAAGTCACTTAACCCTCATTGCCCTGCAAACACACACACATACACACACAAATAAATAAATAACTGAATAAATAAAATTAATATGTGAACAGATACATAAATGAATGAGTCAAAACTATCTCCTACCTGCCTCACAGGGCTGTTATTGGCCAAACACTTCATAAACCTTAGAGCAGATAGAAAAGGTCCTGAACTTGAAGACCAAGTGATGTAACATGTTCGTCTCCTCCCTATGGAAAAGTAGCCAAGCTACATTACAAAATGTTGCATATACTGTCTTGAAGCATTGGTCTTAACTGTCTTTTCCTTGTTATAAGTATGTATAGGGAAATGATTGTAGTGCTTTTAAAAAATGGATTAGTTAAAAATTTAAAGTGGAAAACTTTTTTAAAGTGAGTTGGTTTATTATTGTGGACTTATGAAAAGGGCCCTCCCATAATCCCTAGTTCATGAATTTCAGGTTAAGAATCCCTATCATTTTACAGATGGGGCAACTGAGGCCAAGAAAGGAGAAGAGACTCAACCAAGACTACATGGACAGCATGTGGCAGAACCAAGATTATAGCCTGATGTCCAGTTTAGGATTCTTTCCACTGAACTACCCAGCCTCTTTTCTATCAGCCTGAGAGGGAGGATGCAGGAATAAGGGCTGAGGAAGAGAGGGGAGCAAACCATAACAACCCCCACTCAATAGCAGTATAAAATACCCAGAGGGCTCTCCCAACCACAGTCCTGTGTGGTGGGTAGCACCACCCAGTATTTTCATCTTTTGAAGCATTTTTTTTTTTTAGTGAGGCAATTGGGGCAAAGTGACTTGCCCAGGGTCACACAGCTAGTAAGTGTCAAGTGTCCGAGGTCGGGATTTGAATTCAGGTACTCCTGAATCCAGAGCCGGTGCTCTATCCACTGCTCCACCTAGCTGCCCCCAGTATTTTCATCTTAAGAAAAGCAAACTGAGGGACCACAAAGTAGGGAAGTGATTTGCCCAGGATCTCGCTGCTGGGAAATGTCCCAGCACTTTATTCAGCACTTACCAGGTGTAAGACTAAATCCTAGGGATTCAAAAACAAAAAAAGAAGTGGTGGTGCCTGCCCTCAAGGAAGTTGTATTTTACTGGAGGGTGGGACTGCCTCTTCATGATGGTCTGACAAAATAGCTTTGCCTTTGGACCAGCACTAGGGAGGCAGCCCCCAAAAGTGGGAAGAGAGCTAGATTTGAAGTCAGGGACAATCCTGTCTCAAACACTGGTTGAACTGAATTGAATTGAATTAAAATATGAAACCTGACCTCACTATCTTGGGGGATAAAATACTAATGGAAATTACTAATACTTAAGACATCATGAAGAATACATAAAACAGGTACAGACTAGGTGCTATGAGAATGCCAAGGAGCCCAAGAGACTTTCAACCTAGACCAGGGAAGGCTTTCTGAAGGACAGGGCTTCTTAAACTTTTTCCACTAGCAACTCCTTTTCGGCTGGAAACATTTTTACTCAACCCCAGGTATATAGGTATGTTGGGGGAACCTGTGACCTGGATGGGGGGCTAGCTCACCCAAAGAATTGGAGGCTTATCACGAATCTTGTAAAATAAAAAGATTTTTTAGGAGAGAAGATATATGGCAGGGAAACAGACTCACTGTGGAAAATCTGTCTCACTGGAGTAAGAAAAGACCTGGTCTTTTTGTATCTTTACAAAACAAAGGGGAGGGAATTACAAAACAAGAAGAAATGAAAAAACTGGGGCCAGATAACTAAGAGGGGATCTTTGATAATGAAGTATCAGTAGAATATGCAGCATCCATCCATGCCCTGCATATGATCTTGCAGACCTTAGTATTGCTTATAATCACACAAGGGTCATGTTCAGCTACACCTTATTCCTGAGGTGGAAGACAGGGCTGTTTTTCCCTTGGGAAAGTTTTAAGGATTCCTTTGGGGGTTGGGATCTTTAGGTTTCTTGGGGTCCCACTGCATTCCCACAACAGGTATATAAAATAGATATACATAACCTTTTACTGTTACCAAATTTTTCACAACATTCAGTTACATGACCCTATATGGGGTCCATAACCCACAATTTAAGAAGCTTTGCTGTAGGAGATGGTATTTAAACAGAATATTGGGGCATGAGTAAGATTTCATTGCTCTAAGAAAAGCTAAGGTGAGGTCATGTCAGGGGCATTCTAGGCATAGCAAAAAAGTCCTGCAGCTTACCACACACAGCAGGGTTTGAATCTCTGTCCCCACCCACCACCCTTCTTCACACCACCTAAAGCCTTGGAAGTATGCCCTCTCCATCCTTCAAGGCTCAGGTCAAATAATAAGTCCCTTTCCTATGGCATATTAAGGTTTATAAAGCAAGTTTCTTATAGCAACAATGTGAGGAGGGGTGTACAAGGAATATCTTCCTTGTTTAAAAGAGGAGGAACTTGGGGGCAGCTAGGTGGCACAGTGGATAGAGCACCAGCCCTGGAGTCAGGAGTACCTGAGTTCAAATCCGGCCTCAGACATTTAACACACACTTACTAGCTGTGTGACGCTGGGCAAGTCACTTAACCCCAATTGTCTCACTAAAAAAAAAAAAAAAAAAAAAAAAAGAGGAGGAACTTGACCAAGAACACATGGCTAGGCAGCATCTGGCTATTTCTCAAATACAATCTGTGTGGCACACAGTTTGGCCCTTATCTCACACACACACTGACTGCTTTGTGCTGCTTGCCATGCTTCAGTGAGCAGAAACTGAGTTGATAATTGTGAGGAGGGGCACCTAGGTGGCGCAGTGGATAGAACACCAGCCCTGGAGTCAGGAGGACCTGAGTTCAAATCCGACCTCAAACACTTAACACTTACTAGCTGTGTGACCCTGGGCAAGTCACTTAACCCCAATTGTCTCACCAAAAAAAATTTTTTTTAAAAGATAATTGTGAGGAAATGGGGATTGGCCTCCTGTCAATCCGGACCTGTTTGAGGGAAAAGGTCTCCTCCTCTCCTCCCCTAATGCAAACAAAATCACATGGTTCAGGGAAACCCTGAGGTGGTCACAATTAGGTCCCCTCCTGAGCTGTGTCCATATAAGGGAGGAATTGACGATCATCTCCCCCATTGACTAAGGATGGAAATTAAGACCGACTAGTTCAGTTGTGGTCAGGCACCCTCCCCTCTGCTGTTCTTATTACTACCTGGAGGCTTTTTTGGGCATGGGGCAATTTTCAGGGGACTTGCTGGTCCTGAGTGGTATGATGGGAGTCGGAAAGACAAACAGAACACTGGAGGGGTGTGTAGCCCACATTGTCAGCACTCAGGTCTTCTTGAGGGAAGGGGAAAATACACACTCCTTTCTATCTGCTTTTCCAACTGTCCACCAACTATATGATTTATTAATAAATAGCACACAAACCACGAGTGGAAAAAAAGATACAAGGAGATATGTGCTTTTACCTCACTGCTGCCCCCAGCCCTTGGGTCCCAGTCTTCTAGTCCTGAGAAATGAAACCACACATTAATCACAGCACAGGAAATCGGCTTTGTAAAGCAAGCAGGCAAGCAAACAATTCAATAAGCATTTACTAAGCCTATTTCTATGTGCCAGGTGCTGTTCTGAGTGCTGAAAAACAAAACATGAACCGATCCCCAATCTCAAAGAGCTTACGTTCTATTGGGAGAGACAACAGGTAGATCCAGAATAAATCATGGTAGTCTGTCCCAGAACAATAGTGTGAAGTAAAACGTCCCACAGAGGAAAAGGTCTGAGTGTTTTTATACTTAGGTAGACAAAGGAGGGCTATAAGAATCTTAGAAGTGCACGGAGCTGGGATAAAAGAGGAGTATGAATGCACAGATCAGGAATAGGATTAATGCAAAAGGGCCTGTACAATTCTTCTGGGGCAAAAGTTACATCTATGGATTGCTCAGTCATTCTCTCTATTTCCATCTACCTGTCCATTGCTTCTCCCGACCACCATGGGAGAGAGGGGGCTAGTCTGCCTGCGCTGCATCATTTAATTGTCTCCTAAAATTCCACCTTGGATTCTGATCTTGTTTAATTACTATCCAGTATCTGAATCAAAATTGACATTCCGTATGTTAAAAATGCCATGTAGGGGGCAGCTAGGTGGCACAATGGATAGAGCACCGGCCCTGTATCAGGAGGACCTGAGTTCAAAGCTGGCCTCAGACACTTAACACTTACTAGCTCTGTGACCTTGGGCAAGTCACTTAACCCCAATTACCTCACCAAAAAAAAAATGCTACGTAATGGGAGCAGCTAAGTGGCACAGTGGATAAAGCACTGGCCCTGGATTCAGGAGGACCTGAGTTCAAATCCGACCTCAGACACTTGACACTTACCAGCTGGGCAAGTTACTTAACCCTCATTGCCCGACAACAACAACAACAAAAATTCTATGTAAAAAGGATATCTACATGGTGTGTGTAAGATTTGTCAAATAAAACATGAAGCATGATGAGAGGTAATGGATTAAAAAGCTGCTAGCAAATGAAATACCAACTGTGTGCATAGCACTGTACCAAGTGCATGCACTGGTTGGAGACAGGCAACCACAGAATTTAGAAAAGAAAACCATCCTGGCCCTTGTGAAACACATCTATGAAAAAAAAAACAACATTTACAGCCTGAGGTCCAGCAGATGGAGCTCTCAGATTACCAGGGTTCCAGGAGATACCTGTCAGTGCAGAAATTGAGGATTTCTAGCTCCAAGAGACTTCGTAGTGATCTTTCTAGTCTAACCTCCTTATTGTAGAGATGAGGGATCCAAAGCCCTGAGAGGGAAAGGCTCTTGCCTGAAATAACCCAGCTAGTCAGGATTCCAACCCAGGGACCTTGATTCCAAATTGCCATTCTTTCCCATTTCACAGCTGCTGCCCCTACAAATCTCATGGATTCCCTGATCCAGTGGTTCTCAAATTATTTGCAGGGCCCGTGTCTCTCACTTAAAACAAAATTTGAGAATGATTTTGTGGTAAAGTTCTCAAATATTCTAATGAATCTCACTGATTCATAGAGTCTCTCCAATAATTCAGATCTCAACCCATCCATGCCCAGGATGACTTTTGTCTGTGCCTTCCCATAGGTTTACCACAAGTGTCTATCCACCATTCTGGGTATCATCCTCTATTTCTCCTGGCATCAAGAGAGTACCAGTAAGTCAGCTGACCTATCCACCTGTCATTCCTTGCCCTTGCCCCATGACCAACCCATCCTCTCTTCCACGCATACATTTCTCTGAAGGCATCATTTACTCCTGATCTTCATCATTCCTCACTAGATACTTCTCATGCCCACCATATCCATCTCCATTTCCCTGTGCACATAATAATATTCAGTTCTTGGGAGGCTATTGTGTTCAATGTCTCTCAACCCTACCACAGTACCTGTAGAATTTTGTGCTTTATAAGATAGGTCATGGGGGCAGCTAGGTGGCAAAGTGGATAGAGCACTGGGCCTGGAGTCAGGAGTACCTGAGTTCAAATCCGGCCTCAGACACTTAACACTTACTAGCTGTGTGACCCTGGGCAAGTCACTTAACCCCAATTGCCCCACACACACAAAAAAAAGATAGGTCATATGAGAAGGGATCCATAAACTGCATCAGATTGCTAAAGGGGCCTATGACACACACAGCTATGGTTAAGAAACCCTTCCTTGGATTTGTAAGATTCTTAGGGAGGATAGTTTACATATTTTATTTTTTATAATAGGTAACTATACAAAAGAATTTCTGAATTCAGAAGCTAATGTACCAAAGCTCCATATACCTGAGAATGATGAATTTGGGTTCTGGTGGCAGACCCACATCAAGACATACCTTTAAGGAAATACATTTTTCATATTATACAGAGCTCTCCAATCCAGCAGTGCAATTGATCAACAGAAACCTGGCAATATTGGTTAGTTGTTCTAATTATGCTGCTGGATGCCTAGGCTCTGTGAATAAATTTCATTGAAGTTTAAGGTTAAACATTTCTCATGTGTATGTTGCTATTCAGAAGCCAAAAAAAGAGGCTGAATCTACTGCTAAAGAAATATTGTTACCCACAGAATATGGAAAATAATAAAATTTGCAATAAAATTCTTTGCCAAAGCAAAAAAAAGATAGGTCATAGAAGCAGTATGACATAGTATGTAGATATCTGGGCTTGAAGTTGTTATGGGGAAATTGGTGGGTGTTTGGAGTAGGGGTCCTTAGGAATTCCTCTTTAAAGAATTACACCCTCTTGCACACACATCCAATTAGAATAAAATAATAGTTTATTTCGGTACTAGGGAAAGGAAAACAAGAGAGAAGTCCTTGGAATTCTCATGGGGAGAAGTCGTGGCACAGAGTGTGGCTCTCTGAGATACCTTTTTCCTCAAGCAGGAGACAGGCAGATACTTTTATAGAGGACTGATGGTGGTCCGATGAGGTGATCATCTGACTGTGGAATGTTCTCTTATTGGGTGATGGGTTGGAAGCAGTCTGGTGAGGGGTGATTGTTCTGTCCCCTCCATGCCTGATGGGACTATCTCCTCAAGGGGTGGGGGAGACTGGAATGAAGGGTGGTGGTCGTGGAGTTAACTCAGTCCCGAATCTCTTTAGGTGTTTCTGTCCTTTGGTTTAGTTTCTCAAGGAGAAGGTTCTTTGATTTACCCCAGAAAACTTCGGAGGTACCCGAGGCCCATAACAAAGTGATGATGAACTGGACTCTAACCCTGGCTCTGTCATTATCTATGTTACTCTGGACAAATCACTTGACTTCTCAGTGCCTCATAACTCTCTAAGACTATAAATTGCTAAGTAGATGATGGTACTGATGAAGGTAGAGAAGGAGTTTCCTCACCAGCACTTCTCTATACCAACAGATCATAGATCCAGTACAAAAACAAACCAAACCAAAACTCAAAAAGATGGGTCTTCTTGTCAAGTAGAAACTTGGGGATATTAAAGGAACTTTGCAATTTCCTGAAGGCAGTCTAGCCTATGCCTGTCCTGCTGTTCAATTCTGAGCCCAATCAGGGTTTTCAAGGGGTAAAGTCTGTCACAGATCAAATGATATAACATGTTATTTGCAAACCTTAACAAGCTATAAAATGCCCGTTATTGTTATTATATGGAAATTGATGGGTGAACGCTATAGCTCATTGCACTGGGTTCTTTAATAATGGTGCAAACCCAGCATCAGAATCAATATGACTCTGGGATATTTACCACATCTATATCTCTTTCAGGAAGATCCAAAGCCTGGGTGCCTCTCAGTAACTGAAAAGGTTTTTGAAACCTGGGAAGACTTACATGAACTAATTGCACATTGTATAACCAACATCTGATTGCTTACCACCTCAGGAAGGGGTCAGGGGAGGGAGGGAAGGAGGGATAAAATTTGGAACTCAAAACTTTAAATAATTTTTTTAACACTTAAATTTTTACTTAAATTTTACTTTTTAACACTTAAATTTTAACACTTAAATAATTTTTTTTAACACTTAAATGAACTGATGCTGAGTGAAGTGAGCAGAACTAGGAGACTCCGGAACTGGACAAAATAATCCAGTAGGGGCCAGACCCCAGCAAAATACAGAGTGATTATCATCTTTTTAAATGGATAGTATTAGCCATTGTGGCCACAATGTCTCTGTCTCTGTCTTACTGTCTCTCCTCTTCCCCGACACCCCCCCCCTTCTCTCTCTCTCTCTCTCTCTCTCTCTCTCTCTCTCTCTCTCTCACACACACACACACACACACACTCTGAGTCCACTAAAAGTCCCAGGTCTTTCTCTAATCCAGACTCTCCTCTGCCCACGTCTCACCTCATTTTATGTTTGTGTCTTTGATTTTTTTACTTGAAGTATAGGAGTTCACACTTATCCCCATTACTGGAGATTCCTCCTGCCTGTTCAGACACAGTTGTATTCAAATGCTATCATTCAACTTGTTAGTTGTGCCTCCTGGATTAAAAACCGCGCAACATCTGCAGTGAGATGAGTAGGTCTTCTCTACCTTTGTCCAAGTCATTGATAAAATAATGTTGACTAGAAAAAGACAAAGAACAGATTCTCTGGATCCATCACTTGAGGCCTCCCTCCAGGGAAATGTCTACTTACAACATATTTCGGTAGACTTTTTATCTTGTCCTAATGAGGCAGCTGAAATTGGCTCCTGACAGCTGATTTGTTAATTTTTCAGTTTGAACATTTCCACCTCAGAAATCAGCAAATGCAACAAATCAGGGCTTGATTGATTGTTTTAATTATTTTTGGTACTTAAGAAAGTGATGGAGAAAATGTTAATAATGCAAATTAAATTTTAAAGTATGACACAAGCACATTTTTGGATAGCTGATTAGTAAACATTTGACAACACAACTTTGATCTTAGGTCATCTTTGGGGTACCTGTCAGCTCTCAATCACAAGATCCAATATTTCAAGACCTTTCCGACTCTGACATCCTGTGATACATTATTCTCTCTCTCTCTCTCTCTCTCTCTCTCTCTCTCTCTCTCTCTCTCTCACTCTCTCTCTCTCTCTCTCTCTCTCTCTCTCTCTCTCTCTCTCTCTCTCTCTCTCTCATCCCCTCACACTCACACACACAACCCTCCTCAACACCCTTGTCCTCCCCTCCCCCCACACCAGCCAGCCAGTTTCCTACTCAGCCTGCCTATGTATTAGGCCATTCAAGTCTTTCATGCACAGTGAATGCCACAGCGGAAGCCACCAAGACATGATGTACCTGCTGCCATAAAAGCAGCTGTGGTCCATCGCTTGTACCAGTCAGGAAATCAGCTCTGTCAGTGAGCTACGACTACCTGGGGGAAGAAAGGAGGTGGTCAGAAAAGGGAAAAGTGAACCCAGCATCTGTTCCAGGCAGAACTGCAATGAAATTAGGAGTGTCCAGCAAGCCACCCACATGCTCCTCAGGGCTGGATGTGGATGTAGGTCATTGGCAAAAAGAAGCAGATGGAAGCCAGCATGTAGCATAATGACAAAAAAAGGAGCTGGGCTCAGTGTCAAAAGACCTGGCTTTGGGGCAGCTAGGTGGCACAGTGGATAGAGCACCAGCCCTGGAGTCAAGAGTACCTGGGTTCAAATCCAGCCTCAGACACTTAACACTTACTAGCTGTGTGACCCTGGGCAAGTCACTTAACCCCAATTGCCTCACGAAAAAAAAAAAAGGCCTGGCTTTGCCACTTGATAGCTGTATGACCTTGGACATGTCACATCCCCTCTCTGGACCTTAACTGCCCAATTTATAAAATGTGGGAATGGGACTAAGATCCCTTTAAACTCTGCCATCTTGTAATTCCTCTGAACTTCGGAAGGCAAGCTATCCTTTTACTTCCCTTCTCTCTGTGGGCTAATAATAGTGCAGCCTATTGCTATAAAACTTTAGAGTTTATAAAGCAAATTTTCTCACAACAGCTCTATGAGGTTTAAGTATAATTATCACCATTTTACAGATGAGCAAGATGAGGCCCAGTGTAGGATCACACAGCCAGTTAGTGACAGAGTTGAACCTGTGACCCTGGTCTCCTGACTTCATAGCCTGACTCTTTCTATAATATCTCTCACATCAACCAGATATGGTTCTTTGTACTTAATTCCCATTTAGCTTGAACTACCAACTAACTAGTTCTGATGACTCTCGAAGTCCATCTTTCTTAAGTCAAGAGACTTAGGAGATAGGGACACATCCTACAATTTCATTTATATAGAAAACTCACAGAGAAGGAAAACCCCTCTCTCCATAAAGGCTGGCACCTCCAATCCATTTGAGAGAGGATGCTAAATAGAGCCAAAGGCCCGATTCTCACCTTGCTGAGAAAAAGAAAAAACAAAAGGGAAGATTTTAAAAAGAAAAAAAATATGCCAAGTTTTATTCTTCCTTGGGATTATAACCAATTTGGGGCATTTGGAGATGCCTGGGCCCTCCTTGGAATCTGATGCCACAGCATGAGTTCTTAATGCTTACATATCCCATATCTATTTCTGGGGCTATCAGGATGAGCTCCATTGAACATTGTACACAGTGAGAGCAATATTGTTTGATGAAGAACTATGAATGACTTTTTTCTCAGCAATACAATGATCCAAGACAATCCCAAAGGACTAATGAATGATGAAGCATACTATCCACCTCCAGAGAAAGAACTGATATTGATTGAACAGACTGAAGCATGCTATTTTTCCCTTTTTTTCTTTTATTCAAGTTTTCTTCTACAAAATGACTAATAGGGTAATGTTGCACATAACTGCACATGCATAACCCACATCTGATTGCTTACCGCCTCAGGGTAGGGGGAGGGGAGGTAGGGAAGGAGGGACAGAATTTGGAACGCAAAACTTTAAATTAAAATGTTTATTTTTTAAAATTTATTAAAAATTTTTTTAATGTTCATTTATTTATTTATCTATCTATCTATCTATCTATTTATTTATTTTAGTGAGGCAATTGGGGTTGACTTGCCCAGGGTCACACAGGTAGTAAGTGTTAAGTGTTTGAGGCCAGATTTGAACTCAGGTACTCCTGACTCCAGGGCCAGCACTCTATCAAAAAATGTTTATTTAAAAAAAAAACGAATGAGTTCTACTGTACACAGTCCCTTTCCTGTCTCAGCCAGGGAAAGCAGTCTTCCCACCAGCAATGATTTAATAGAACAGCTGCACTAAGGTCTCAAATTATCCAGATCCCCAGAGTCTCCAGGAATGTTCACTCCAGGGAGGCCCCTCGGGAACATGGCTGGCTCCCTTCCTTTCATGGCTACTCCCTGAGTCTTGGGGGAACTTCTTGAAATTATAGTCATGGGAGGGGGCAGCTCAAGCTTCCATCTTAGAACTTCTAGGTTCTCTAAAGTCAGTCACATTAGGGTTGGAGTGGAGCAGAGGACAGTGAACTAAGGACTTAAATCATCGAAGAAGGAAGCCGAATGACCTGGAGGTCTACAGGGGGCAGCATCAAACACTGGGACTATTTCTCACAGCAACCCTATGAGGTTGGTAGAACACATATCATTACTGTCATTTTACATATGAAGAAACTAAGGCACTGAGCAGTCAGGTGACTTTCCCTGGATTAAGCATCTGAGGCTGGAATTGAACCCAGACCCTACAAACTCTCAGTCCAGAATTTTATCCCCTCTATATACCAAACCGCTTCTCAACATAAGTGCTAGAAGAAGAGGTCTGTGATAGAAATGGAATTTGTCAGAAATAAAATGAGACTTCTAAAAAGTGTAGTGGAGGGGCAGCTAGGTGGCACAGTGGATAGAGCACCGGCCCTGGATTCAGGAGGACCTGAGTTCAAGTTCGGCCTCAGACACTTGACACTTACTAGCTGTGTGACCCTGGGCAAGTCACTTAACCCTCGTTACCCCGCTCCCCCCCAAAAAAAGTGTAGTGGAAGGAAAGAGTGGAGAAAGATACCAGAGAAGAGTTGAGCTATGTTGGGTAGGGATGAGAGTTAAATGATAGGTACATGGGTAAGATTGTTTTATTTTGTTGTTTAACCTGGGTAGACTGTTTCTGAATTACAAAGGCTTTTAGGAGCAGAAGGTGGGAATTCACTAGCCAAAGAAACTGGCAAGTATGAAAAGAATCTGTACACTATTCACATCATTAGAATTTTTCTTAAAAAAAAAAAAGGGGGCAGCTAGGTGGCGCAGTGGATAGAGCACTGGTCCTGGATTCAGGAGGACCTGAGTTCAAATCCAGCCTCAGACGCTTAACACTTACTAGCTGTGTGACCCTGGGCAAGTCACTTAGCCCCCATTGCCTCACCAAAAAAAAAAAAAAAAAAAAGAGAAAGAGAGAGAGAGAATTCTTTCGACTTTTGTATCTCCTGGTAGGGGAGGGAGGGGTTGGTTTCCTCAGTTGATTCCAGGAGACAGTAATGTCTAGTGTGGCTGTAAGAGTGTTTGGCTGGGGGCAGCTAGGTGGTGCAGTGGATAGAGCACCAGCCCTGGATTCAGGAGGACCTGAGTTCAAATCCAACCTCAGACACTTTACACATTTACTAGCTGTGTGACCCTGGGCAAGTCACTTAACCCCAATTGCCTCACAAAAAAAAACAAAAACAACAACAAAAAAAAGTGCTTGGCTGAAGAGGGATGGAAGAGAAGAATCATGGGCTTAGGTAGCTATAGGAGTGGTCAACACGAATGCGGATGTCCCTGAAAATGGTGGCAAATGCTGGGGTTGGGGGGAGGCAGATGGTGAAGTAGACATGTCTGTCATCTAGAAAGTTAGGTGAATGACCTGAATATTTTTCAATAGCAGCAACATGGATCAGGGGAAGATGGTGAAGGTATACAAACTGGGCCTTGACAGAGGAGAGGTCATTAAGGGGGGTGATAGGAGAGGAATGATTTGGAAGGGGCAATGGGGAGCAAGGGGTATGCCAATTCCACCAGGCCCAGGAATCCAAAGGGAGTGGGAGAAGAGGCCTCTGGGAAGATGGTTTCAAGCCTAAGGGTGAGCTCAAAAACCTTTTACCTGCCATGAATGGGATGTAGCTAGGGGAACAGGAGAGATGATAGTCTTTCCCCCTGAGTTTAGCTTTGTCCCTGTGCTTTCCACTTTCCCCTCCTCCCATTCATCCAGCTGTTGGCTGGGTAGCTCCTATATGGAGCATGACTAGATATAGGGTAGCCTTCAGAAATCAAAATCAGGAGAACAGAGAATGGTCACCATAAACCAGAACGAGATCGCTGAGAGGGCAAGGAAATCCAGCTCAAAAAAAAAAAAAAAAGCTGGAAGGACCCTCCTATTCTAAATCTAGGCCTTTACTTAATTCTGCTGTGTCCCAGCAAGCTTGACACATGGGTCAAAGAATGCTGTAGATGGAAATCCTTCAAGGTCAAATTCTAGAAAGAAATCAATTATTCCAAATTTTTAAAAGAGCTAAAAAGGTGGATTTATTTACTTTTGTCCTAAAGAGAGATTTCGATTGGTTCTGTATTTGAGGCAAAGGCTGCTGCTTTTCTAAAAGCGGTATAAAAACAGCTTCAGAGTTTGGGCTAAAAGATCATGACAGAGTCCACTTTCCCCATGTTAGAGCAGATCTAGCTTGGCCAAAGCCTTCAGCTAAGGTCAGAAGCTAGAAGCAGAGGGAGATAGACAGCAGTGTCTAACAAGGACATGTGGAGAAACTAAGGCATTGAGCATTGCATCCGGTGGAGTGGCAGCCAGCAGAGACAACACAGAAGTGCAATGGCTACAGAACCATAAATTGCTCATCTACAAGTATACTTAGTACATGTTCTCTTTGTTTGCTCTTACCGTGTGTCCCCTACATGTGTGCTATAGTAAGCACCCTCATAGAAAACTAAATGGAGAGACAATTTTTAGAGTTAATCCTCCCCCAGAGAACCAGACAGAATTTTGAGCCCCAATACTTTGGAGTGTGTGAGTACATTTGATGTGAAGCCAGGTCTCTCCTCCAGGGGTGCCGAGGCTCCTTGGCTGAGGGAGCAAGGACTTGGGTTTCTGTGCTCTAAGTCAGAAATTGAGGACCCCCAAAGAGCATTTGTTTGTAGGAGTTATATCTGGGAGTGTGTTAGAACCAGCTTGAACTGGCTAATGAGATCAAATTGTTAAATTTTGAACTTGAGCATTTACATCTTGGAAATCTCAAAAACCAAAACCTACATATTGGAGCTTGATTTATTGTTTCTTTGATTGCTTATACCAGAGGTGTCAAATGCACAGTGGCTGAACCAGATTAAAATCTAAATGGGAAATATTTAACAAAATAAATAAAAATACAACATATGTAATGTTAATCTGTGGTTTTCTAAGTTCATATGCAGCTCACAGTGATCCTTGTGTAAGATCTGGGGAGCCTTGTTTCTATTTGAGCTTGATGCCATTGGGTGAGACTTTAAAAAATGATGGAGAAAGCATCAGAGGACCTGGAATTGACCCTTGACTTTGCTGCTTCCTCCTTGTGTGACCCTGGGCAAATCAGGGCCTCTCGATGTCTGTTCACACTGTTTCCTTATGAGGTTCCCTCCAACTGGAATGCCATTGACTTATCTGCCCCATCTGGCTCTGCTGGCAAAAACTCCTACCCCATCTATTCTTGGTCTGGCCCCTGCTTCATAGGGACTCCAGATAATAGATAGTGGCAGTAATATCATCCTCAGTTTACAGAGACTTTGAGGTTCCCAGTGGTGAAGCAACTTGCCCAAAGCTACCTAACCAGAGTCAAGAGTTGGGTCTCCAAACCCAAGTAACTTGTGATTCCAGATTCAAGACTCTTTTTGCCACAAGGCATTTTTTTTTGCCTTTTAATTTAATTTTTAATTTTTTTCCTATTACATATAGAGATATTTCTCTCCCCCCTCCCAAGGTCAGCAAGCAATCTGATATAGCCTAACATTACAATTATGTTAAATGTATTTCCACATTAGTCATGCTGTAAGAGAAGGATCAGAACAAAAAGGAAAAAAATGCAAGAAAGAATAAACAAGAATAACAAAAAAAGCAACAACAAAATTGAAAATAGTATGCTTCAATCTGCATTCAGATTCTATAGTTCTTTTTCTGAATGTGGAGAGCATTTCCCACCATGAGTCTTTTGGCATTGTCTTGGATGATTGTATTGCTGAGAAGAGTTAAATCTATCACAGTTGATCATCAATGTTGTTGATACTGTGTACAATGTTCTCTTGGTTCTGCTCATTTCACTCAGCATCAATTCAGGTAAATCTTCCCAGGTATTTCTGAAATCCATCTGCTTGTCATTTCTTACAGCACAATAGTGGTATTGCTGTGCACAGTTTTAAAGCCTTTTGTTCATGGTTCCAAATTGCTCTCCAGAATGGTTGGATCAGTTCACAGCTCCACCAACAATGCATTAGTGTTCCAATTTTCCCAAATCTTCTCCAACATTGATCATTTCCCTTTTTTGTCATATTAGCCAATTAGATAGGTGTCGTTTTAATTTGCATTTCTCTAATCAGTAGTGATTGAGAACATTTTTTTCATATGGCTGGAGAGAGCTTTAACACATGGCACTTTTACTTTGCATAAAAATTTCAAACGTTAAATGCACAGAAAATGGAGAAGTAGGGTGGCAGGGTGATAAAAGCACTAGCTCCTGGTATGAAATCCTGGCTCTATGATTTGATTACCCAGGTGAGTCTGGGCAAATGATTTCCCCTCTCCTAGAAAGGTTTTCTACTCTGTGTAAGGAAGGAGAGGGTTGGTCCAGATCTCTCTAAAGTCCCTTGTAGCTTTAAATCCTATGATGCTGATATCAAGAGAAGAGAAAAATGCATGACCTGTCCAATGGTTAACCTCTAGTAGATTTCCCAAATGAAGATCAAAGTAAAATTGGCCTCTTTTCTGGGAGACATCTGAAAGAATGGGGAAGGGCAAAGGGCCATTTCCACTAAGAGCTGCCTGCAGGAAAAGAAGGCAGCCTCCTGGGAAGCCTCCATCTGTTTATGTGAAACACACCCTTGCACCCAGATTTCATCACATTCATGGCTGGCTCTGGGAGTAGTTTTTTGCATGCACCCCCTTCCCCTTTTAAGAAAGGAAGGGGCTGGGTAGATGGGAGGCAGTAGAGAGGACACGGAGGAGGAGCATAAGGGATTTGGAAGCAGACTACAAGGAAATAGCTAAACGAAAGGAAGAAAACACAGAAGTGACGGGAAGCCCAAGAAAAAGTGGTGTGTATGAGAGGATGCTATAGAGGAGTGGGTAAGAGAGGACCAGAAAGGAAGGCAGGCAAAGTGAAGGAGGGGAGAGGGGGAAGGAGAGTCAGGGGAATGTGGGGAAACAGAGGAGATGAGTCGGAAGGGACTAAGTGTAAGAGGAATGAACTAATAAAGAAAAATGGGGAAGGGCAGCCAAGAATAGTGGGAGGGAGGGGAAGAGAATTGGGAGTAGAAGAGGAGGGAGCAAGGGGGCCAGATTAAGGAGATAACCATTTTAGCTGGCCTTTCCAACAGCCAATGGGGGTGGGGTTGAAGTTGCAGATTTTTTTCTATGGGTTGTTATTCCTACCTTTTACTATGAATATGGGTGTGTGCACAAACATGCATAGTTCTCTATGTATAGTTTGCCAGTGTAATGCATATATATGTGAGCATGCATCTCTTATGTGTATATTTCAGTTTATATCATATGCTAATGTCTTTACATACATTGTATAGCATATTTAAGAATATATGTATGTATATATAAAACATAAGAAGCAGGTGGCCCAGTAGAGAGAAAGATGAGTTTGCATCCCAGCTTGAGACACTTATGTGTCCCCGGGCAAATCATTTGGCTTTGCCCTCAGTTTCCCTATCTGTAAAATGGGAATAACCATCGCCCTTACCTCCCCAGGGTTGTCACGAGGATCAAATGAGATAATATTTATAAAACACTTTGCAAACCTTAAAGGGCTTTACGAACGCAATTTTTGTTTTGTTACTATGTGCACACACCTACATGATTTGTGTTTGTGTTTGAGAGGCAATGTGGAATAGTAGAGACTAGGACGCAAAGTCAGCAAGACCCGGGTTCGAATTCCCCCACTCCCACCCCACTCTCGGGGTTGTGTGACTCTCAGTACCCCTTTTCTAGGTGACCCTTGGGGACCGTGAGTGGCTGAGTCGCTGTAGTGGGATCTGCACTGGGGGAGGAGGTTTTCTCATTTGGTAAGTCGCAGTGCCTGTGAAATCCAAGGTCTGGTTCCACTCCACACGTGCGTGTGTAAACTAGCGTGTCTGTCCACATGGGGAGCCGCATCTACCCGGCTGGATGCGTGGGTGGGCCTGGGGGCCGCTCCCCTCTCAGAGATCCGTTAACCTCCAGGGGCTGCACTGCCTCCAGAACCGTTATTAGACCAACCGCAGGAAGCCCGGCCCCCGCCCCGAGCCCGCGCGAGGCCTCCCTTGGCGGCTCCTCTCTCGAAGCCTCGAGGCCGCCCAGCCCCCTCCCCCAGCTCCGCACCAATTCCCTCAGGACAAATTTCCCTAAGGACAGCGCAGGCAAACTGTCGTCGTCCCGGGACGCCCAATGGAAACGCGGGAGCCGCCATCTTTCGTTACGGATGGAGCTCCGTCCAGTGGCGAGGACGGGCGCTGCCATGTCATGTTACGAACGGGTGCCCAGCCCATTGCCCTTCCCTCCAATCAGCAGTCGCGGTCCTCAAGAGCCCCGACCCAATAGGACGCAGGGGAAGCCTTGAGACGTGACGTCACCAGGGTACCGCCCTCTACTTGCCCGCCTGCCTTCGGGCGGGCGTCGCCATGTTGCGGGGTCCTCGCTCCGGGCGTGTAGGTGTCTCCATAAGATGCCGGCTGAGCGCTTCCCCCCTCTTTTCTCCCCCAAGATGGCGTCCATGCGGGAGAGCGACACCGGCCTGTGGCTGCACAACAAGTTGGGGGCGACGGACGAACTGTGGGCGCCGCCGAGCATCGCGTCGCTGCTCACAGCCACGGTCATCGACAACATCCGCCTCTGCTTCCACAACCTCTCGTCTGCCGTGAAGCTGAAGCTGCTGCTCGGGACCCTGCATCTCCCTCGACGCGCCGTGGATGAGGTCAGAGCAGCGGCTGGGGCTGGGGCTAGGGGGCCGGGGGCCGAGGGCCGGCGGCCAGGGGCCACGGGCCGGGGCTTGACGTGCAGGGTAGAGCAGGCAAGGGCCAGGCTGTCTTCCTTCTCGGCCTCGGCGGGCGCGGCGGCGCCCCACCCCCCTTCTCACTTTCTCCGGCGCACGGCGGGAGGTCTCCCTCCTCCCCTTGTTCCCCTCCCCCTCCTTTTCCCCTCCTCCCTCCCTTCCTCCCTCCCCTTCCCCCCCCCCCCCCCAGCGCTGGGCTGGGCTCCCCTCCCCTACACTCCCTGAATGCCCAGCCCCGGCGCACAGGATCCTCAGTCCGCCAAGTCTCCATCATTTTACAGATGGGGAAACCGAGGCCCAGAGTTGAAAGAAGTGAGTCTCCCAAGGTCACGGAGCGAGGGCCTGTGGCCGAGGGAGAAGAATTCGAACTCGGGGCTTTTTACCCCTTAGATGGCGAGCTTCTGGAAGGCTGAGGCTGTTTTCGCATTTCTTTGTATCCCTGTGCCTGGCACACTGTAAGAGCTTAATAAATGCAGGTTGACTCCGGCTCTTCTTGCTGGACCGGTGAGTGAGTCAACCAGCGTTTATTAAGCGCCAGGCACTTGTGCCAGTGTTGGACTTTGCACATAGGATGGGTTTTACTACCACACCAGAGTAATGTCGAGTTCGTTCAGCCCAAATTATTTGTTTTAAGTGCCTACTTTGTGGCCCCCCCCCCCCCCCCCCCCGCATCCTGAAAGCTGGCCCTGGGGCGGAGGGCTGGAGCGGTGGGGAGATGACACCGTGTACCCTGGGAAGGAAACATCAAGTACATACAAATAAAAGCGAAGTAATCTCGATGTGGGAGTGCTCACACCACGGAGGACTTGGTTGCCCACTTGACTTTATCCTCGGGGATCCGAGGATCCCCTTCGAAGCTCCTCTCCTTTCTTTCTTCCCCTGGCCTCTTTATCTTTTCTCAAACCTCTCCTCCACTCTCCCATCCCTTGTATTTTCCCCACATATTCCTTCTGGTGTGCACCTTTCTACCAGCACCCATTGTTTGTTGTCACCTTTTGTGATTTCTGCAAGCTTCAGCTTCTCCTTGCCCCCATTTCTAATTCACCACTTAGATTTGGGCACAGTCCCTTTGCATATGCAGCTTATACCTGGCCATGTGTCCCTTTTCTACCAGCCAACCATCACACACTAAACGCAGGTGTATAGAATAGCCCATCGAATCCCTCTGAGGGACCTTCTCCCTTGGCAAATCACTGTGGCCTGTTCTCTGTAACTTTAATTTGAGCTCCTGTTAAATCCTTTCCTATTTGCTATATGCTTGCCTCTCCAGTTCCTGGGCACTCCTGAGCCTCCCGAAGTCACTGGTTTACCTTTGTTTTCAAACCTGCAGTTTTACCTCCTGTCGGCTTCTTCTCCCTTCCCCCTTTTCCAAAATACATCTGGCAACAGTTTATAAGTGGTGGCCAGCTAAGGAGAATCTGGTGTGCCTTTAAAACTTTGTTCCTATTGTTTTCTATTCAAAACTTTCCCACGTGTCATATTGAGAATTGTTTGTCTGGTTCTTTCACGGATTGAATCAAAACTGCATTGTTCCCGCCCATCCGTTGTCCAAAAGTCAGAGGTTTTAATAATGACTTAAACAGAAAGAAAGGAAGTGAGGACTACTGATTGTCCTTGTGGTAGAAAAAAACTGGAATCAGAACAGTCTGAGATGTAGCAGTGCTGCTCTTTAAAGAAGCAGCGGAAAAAGAAAATAAGCCTGGGTGGCTGTCTTAATGTAGAAAACATTTTTAGTATTGAAAATGCCAGGTTTTCACCTTGTTAGCCGGAGAAATTAGATCTACCAGGATCGTTTAATTCAACAGATCTTTATTAAATACGTCTATATGCACTATCTTTTCTTGAGGGGCAAATAATGTTTAATAAAAAGTAGAAGAGGAACTTGAAATAGTTTTGAACTTGGCATGCCCAGGGACAGCTATTACATCTGACTGGACTGCTGGAAGATTCTTCATGGTGTGTCAGGCCACAGATAGGGCTCCCTGGGAGATTGTAGAAATGTTCATGAGAATTAGCTTCAAGGTGACTAGACTGTGGGTGGAACTTGTTTCCTACAGTAAGAATGGTGGTGGAGGGAGGTCTTTGTGTTTTTAGTTCAATGTTTATACAAAGAAGGGGTGGACTTGGAAGTTATTAGGAGGATTGGGTTGGTAGCTCACTTTGGACACTTCACATCTGTACTGGTGTAAGCTTAGACAAATCACTTAAACTCTTTCTGTGATTTACATGCTACACAGGGGAAGATCCCTACACTTTAGGGAATCACATCCTTGTTTATTTTCCTCTCTTAAAACATTTTGTAAGAATCCTTGTAAAAGATTTTGAGTGCCGAGGGCAGCTAGGTGGTGCAATGAATAAAGCACCAGCCCTGGATTCAGGGAAGACCTGAGTTCAAATCTAGCCTCAGACACATGACACTTGCTAGCTGTGTAACCCTGGGCAAGTCACTTAACCCTCATTGCCCCCGCAAAAAAAATAAAAACCCAAAACAAAAAACAAACAAACAAAAAAAGATTTGGAGTGCCAAAAGATGACAATAGTATGGAGAATGTGTAAATCAGCAGTGGCACAGTGCTTGGTAGGTACTGTCGAGATCATCTGTGAAATCTGAGAAGTTGAGAGGAGAAAATTTGGGAAGTGTTGGTTGATTTATAACTTAACTATGAAACCATTAGTCTGGGGAAAGTAGCTATTGCCATTTTTATCTTTGTGTCACCAGTACCTTGCATATAGTAGGCACTTGTTTGTTGAATTAAATTTAATTAAATCTTAGGTTATCTAGTACAGGAGATCTTAACCATTTTTGTGTCCTGGACCTCTGGTAGTCTGGTGAAGCCTGGCATCCTCTTCTCAGAACTGTTTTTAAATGCATAAAATAAAATGCATAGAATTACAAAGGAAATCAGTTACTGAAATAGTTATCAAGAAATACATTTTTAAAAAAAGTTCATGAATGCCAGGTTAAGAACCCCTGGTCTAGCATTATTTTTTTCTAAATTGACTTCATTAAGAACGCTTTTATTTGTTTGTTTAAGTGACTTGCCCAGGGTCACACAGCTAGTAAATGTCAAGTGTCTGAGGCCAGATTTGAACTCAGGTCCTCCTGAATCCAGGGCTGGAGCTTTGTCCACTGTGCCCCTAAGAACACTTTTATTTTTTTTAATTTATTTTTTGTTTTGTTTTTTGTTTTGGATTTTTTGCCCAAGAACACTTTTGGGGGGGGGCAGTGAGGGTTAAGTGACTTGCCCAGGGTCACACAGCTAGTAAGTGTCAAATGTCTGAGGCCAGATTTGAACTCAGGTCCTCCTGAATCCAGGGCCGGTGCTTTATCCACTGTGCCACCTAGCTGCCCCCCCCCAACACTTTTAAAGAAAATGTGTTCCCTAGTAAATTAGTTCTATAGATTTTGTAATATGACCCCCAGAGACTGTTACTTTTTCTTCTCTATTACCTTTGAATAAGTATCAGAGTGAGTCTCTAAGATAAACTAGACCTTGAAGGTCTGTGTAAGATCAATCTAGGGAGAAATCAATTTAATGAGGTCATAGGAAGGAAAACAAGTAGGCCTTTGTTTGGGACTGATTGATACTTCTTTCGAGGATTGAGGTTGAGAGGTGGTTCCAGAGTAGCCTAAGCCAATCAAATAATCTTTGAGTTGCTAAGATTTAATCACTCATGCTCAGTAATATATGACGAGGTAAGCAAATAGTCCCAGTTAATCTCAAGAGGATGTTAATAAATAAGTCCACTTACTCTAAGCAATCCAAGTCCCAAAGGCTCTGTTCCGGTTTCCTTAGCAAGATGACCGGATAAGCTCTGAAGGCCTAAAGTGCATTTATTATACACTTAACTATGTACCAGGCATTGTTACTTAATCCAAACTCCTCATTTTAGAGCTGAGATCAAGACCTCCCCATAGGTTGGAGCCCAACCTTAACATGCCAGGATTCATTTAGTATTCCACTAACATAATCACAGAAATATATATTAAACTTCTCTAATTTTTCTTTACAAAGGGAAATAGTTCTGTTGGGGAGGAAATTTGTATTTTATGTTACTACCTCTAGGATAAAATAAAAATGATTTTTTCCTGACATCTAAAGTTTTCCACAATTTGTATACAACCTATCTTAACAGGCTTATTTCACGTTACTCCCCTGATTGGTCCTGCCTTCTGGAAGAACTTTACTATCCTCATTCACCACCTCTTGTTTCTGTGCTTTCCATAAACCATACTCCCTCTTCCCCTACAAGTCACTTCCTACTTACCTTTCCCTTTCAAAATTCTTTTCTTTCTTCCACTGTCACTTCCATAATTACCACTCTAGTGTGCTATCCTTTCTCAAACAACTATCTAATATACTTATCTTAAAATCTGATTTGATCCGTAATTTCTCCATGCATTCACATTGGCCTTTTCAGACAGACAACTTATGCTGATCCTTGAAGGAAGGCTAGGATTCTGAAAGGCAGAGATGCACAAAGAACTCACTAACCAAAGATTTTTTAAATTCATTTAAAATTTTTTTTAATCAGCAAGAAATCTACCTTCTTACCCTCCCCACCTCAACCCCTTCCCAACTGAGAACAAAAGAAAAGCAAAATGCATTACAAATATATATATAGTTATATAGTTATTCGAAATAAGTTTCTCTACTAGCCATGTCCAAAAATATTTGGGTTAGAAGGGGACTTGAAGCTAGATCTTCCTGTTTCTGAGGTTACCCCTATCCACTGCACATCTGAGATACTTATTTTCTCATCTTTCCACCATCCTTTCTATATCTGTCTTTTCCAGTTCTCCTTTGTGCCCTGGACCCTTATGATGTTGGTCCAAAGCTCTCCGCTTCTACATCCTATCTAGGTCTGTCTGCTATATTCTGAAATTTCCCTTTCTTTAAAACTCCTCTTTGGCCAACAGCTTCCCTTCCCAACAAGCAACCAAATTGTAATAATAGCTTCACCAGCATCGTGTTTCAGTGTGTCCTCTGGCTCCTGGTTTTGTTTTTGTTGAGAGGTAGCACAGTTTGGCGACTAGGTAGCCAGGGTTCTTCAGGTCCTTTCTCTGACAGTACTGACTTTGTTATCTGGGTAAATCACTTAAGCTGTCACTGCCACAGGGCTGAGAAGGGAAGCTTCTTTTTTTTTTTTTAATGAAGTATTTAATTTTTTTCCTGTTACATGTAAAGATAGTTTTCAACTTTTGTTTATACAAGCTTTCCAATTTCAGATTTTTCTCCCTCCCTCCCCCCTCCCCTAGACAGCAGGTAATCTAATATAGGTTTATATATATATATATACACATATAACATTAAACATATTTCTGCATTAATCATGTTATAAGAGAAAAGTCAGAGCAATGACAAAAAACCTCAAAATAGAAAAACAACAACACCAAAAACAAAAAAAAATAGTATGGTTCAATCAGCATCTATACTCCACAGTTCTTTTTTTTTTTTTTCCCCTGGATTTGGAGATCCTCTTCTATCATGAGTTCCCTGGAACTCTTCTGTGCCATTGCATTGGTGAGAAGAATGTAGTCCATCACAGTAGATCAACACTCAATGTTGATGATACTGTGTACAATGTTCTTCTGGTTCTGCTCATCTCACTCATCATCAGCCCACGCAAGACCCTCCAGGTTTTTCTGAACTCCTGCTCATCATTTCTTACAGCACAATAGTATTCCATTGCATTCATATACCACAACTTGTCCAGCCATTAAAGGGAAGCTTCTTAAAGAAGGTAGGGTTTAGGGGGCAGCTAGGTGGCACAGTGGATAGAGCACTGGCCCTGGAGTCAGGAGTACCTGAGTTCAAATCCGGTCTCAGACACTTAACATTTACTAGCTGTGTGACCCTGGGCAAGTCACTTAACCCCAACTGCCTCACTAAAAAAAAAAAAGAAGAAGAAGGTAGGGTTTGGGGTCAGCTAGGTGGTGCAGTGGATAAAGCCCTAGCTTTGGAGTCAGGAGGACCTGAATTCAAATCCAGCCTCAGACACTTGACACTAGCTGTGTGACGGGGCAAGTCACTTAATCCTCATTGCCCTGCCCCCCCCCCCCAAAAATGCGGTAGGGTTTTACCTAAGACTTGAGGAAGCTGGGAAAACTAAGAGGAAGAGGTGGGGAGGGAAGAGCATTCCAGAACAGAAGGGGACAGCTAGTGAAAATGTACTGAGTTGGGAGATAAATTTCTTGAGGAACAGCAAGATCTTATGTCACTAGGTCGAAGAGTACGTGGGGAAGGCCTATAAGATGTAAAATATAGACAGGTAAGAAGGGAATTAATTATGAAGGACCTTAAAAAGCAAATAGGGGGCAGCTAGGTGGCGCAGTGGATAAAAGCATTGGCCTTGGATTCAGGAGTACCTGAGTTCAAACCTGGCCTCAGACACTTGACACTTACTAGCTGTGTGACCCCGGGCAAGTCACTTAACCCCCAATGCCCAGCAAAAAAAAAAAAAAAAGCAAATAGGTTTTTTATTTGGTCTTAGAGATAATAGGGAGCCACTGGAATGTATTGAATGGAAGTGGGAGGGACCTGAATTTAAGGAGAGTCATTTTTTTGACAGCTGAGTGTCTGATGGTTGGCCTACAGTAGGGAAAAGACCCGAGGGAGGGAGACTAACTAGCCGTCTAGTCTGTTGTCATCTTCCAGGGAGGAGCGTCCTGAGCACCTGCATAAGTGTGGTGGTCAGAGGAAAAAAGGGGGCATATTTGAGAAATGTTGTGAATATACAATTGACAAAATTTGGGGTATAAGAGAGAGGGCAGGGAGTTGAATATGACACCTAGGTTGTGAACCTGGGTGACGGCAAGGATGGTGGTAACTTTGACAACAGTAATAGGACTAGTAGTAAAAGGGGAGGAAGTAGGGGAGTGGGGTTAATGAGTTTAGTTTTGGTTTTGTTGGGTTCAAGATGTAGGCAGCTGGAAATTTGAGACCAGAGGTTAGCAGAAAAGTTATGGCTGGATCAATAGATCTGAGAATCATCTACATAGAGATGATAATTGAATCCATGGGAGCAGATGAGATCCCCAAGTAAAATCCCCAGCTAGGTGGTGCAATAGAGCTGTACTAACTGTGTGATCCTGGGCATACATGCCAAACTACACTTGCCTAAAAGACTATTTGATGGAGAACTCACAGAAGGCAAAGAGTTCACATGGGCAGAAAAGGTGATACAAGGACACCCTCAAAATCTCTCTTAAGAACTTTGGAATCGGGGCGGCTAGGTGGCACAGTGGATAAAGCACCGGCCCTGCATTCAGGAGGACCTGAGTTCAAATCCGGCCTCAGACACTTGACACTTACCAGCTGTGTGACCCTGGGCAAGTCACATAACCCCCATTGCCCCGCAAAAAACAAAACAAAACAAAAAAACTTTGGAATTGGAATGGATTACATGACAAGGGAAACACTGGTACAGGACCATCCAGCATGGCATGCCCTCATCAGAGAAAGTGCTGTGCTCTGTGAGGAAAAGTTAAAAGAAACTTGAGATGAGCAAATTTAGAGAACCCAACCCCAATGTTCACATGGATTATTTGTGCCTGACCTGCAGTAGAGCCTTCCAAGCTCGGATTGGTCTGATCAGCCACAGTCAGAAACACTGTATCTTGACTCTAGCATAGTGATGTCATTTTGGCCATCTTCCAGAATGAGGGACAACCACCAACCAAAGGAGCCTGGGCAAATCACTTAAGCCTGTTTGCCTTGGTTTCCTCATCTGTCAAATGAGCTGAAGAAGAAAATGATGAACCATTCCTGTATCTCTGCCAAGAAACCCCAAATGGGGTCATGGAGAGTGAAACACGACTAAAAAGAGACTGAACAGCAGCGAAGATCTCTATCTAGCACATTATCCGTAGTCCCTGGGGGCCTGGGAAGGGGGAAGGGAATAAGCACATTTAGATGGTGCCTACTATGTGCCAGATATTGTACTTTTTTTCTTTAAAAAAAAATATTTTAATAGTGTTTTATTTTTCCCCCAGTTGTGTGTAAAGATAGTTTTCAACATTCATTTTTGTGGGATTTTGAGTTTTGCAAATTTTTCTCCCTCCCTCTTTTCCATCCCCCCTTCCCAAAGACAGCAAGCAATCTGATATAGGTTTTACATGTTAAACCTATTTCTACATTAGTCATGTTGTGAGAGAAGAATCGGAACAAAAAGGAAAAACCACAAGAAAGAAGAAACAAAAACAACAAAAGTGAAAATAGTATGGTTCAATCTGTATTCAGATTCTACTGTTCTTTTTTCTGGATGTGGAGAGTGATATGGTAGAAAAGCTAAGTGGAAAATGGAGGAATAGGCACCTACTTCAGAGGGGTGGAGGTAGCAGTTGTGAATTTGGAACTGGCAGACCTTCCTCCTAGGGCAAGGCATGGTAACCTTTAAATTCTCACCTTACGTCCAGTGCTATTTCTAATATGCCATATGAATGACTTAAACAACTTGTGAGATATTTGTATTTTTTAAGTTTGTAAAATCTTGTAGTGCTATAAAAATGTTATTATTGTTGCTATTAATAACTCAAATGAATATCTAATTGGAGTGAGGGTTAGAAAAATTAATTAGGTTCTCCTCCTAACCCCCAATCCCTCCCCAAGCAGGCAGGCAGTACCTACTGTTTAAAGGTTGATGACCCCTAGTGTTTAAAGTTAAGGCAAGATGAAACCAACTGCTAAGATCCTTCTAAGTGTTTGGTCTGGAAGTGTCTTTTTACTGAGTCATTGATATCTTGTCCATGACATGGCATTGGACTACTTGGATTCCAGAAGACCTGAGTTTGCATTTTGGCATGTAACTGGCATGTTTATTGTTTTAAACTACAGGCCTCTCTAACGTCTAGCTAGATACATGAGAGTTGGTAAGTTATGTTAAAATGATCAAAAGAGTCTCTCATTAAAATCTTCTGATGTGTCATTATGTAGAGGTGTTCTTATGTCAGAGGAATACTGATTTAGCAGATTCTCCTGAAGAAGGCTTCAGATACAGAGCCAATGGCAGAGAGTATGTCCGTCCTCCAAAGGATACATTCAGAGAACTCATTATATCGTTCACTTTGTGCTCATTGCAACACTGAGTTTACTAATTCCTAGAGCTGTTATGATGGGGGCGGGGGGGGGGGCAGTACCTACTCTGATGAAATCACAGATCATGGAACTATGGAATCAATCAAGAAGCATTTAGCACTTATTATGTGCTAAGAGCTGGGAATACAAATACAGTTTAAAAAAAAAAAGAGTTTCAGCCCTCAGGAAGTTTACATTCTGATGAGGAAAGATGTCACAGAAAAGGGAGCTAACCAGTCATATCTGGTAAATAAGTTTAGATGCTAGTGTGTCCTGTAAAGGTTAGGTAGTACAGATATCTAGTGCCCTTGTAATAAAAGTCACCATGAACTTTTTTTTTTAATTTTTTAGTGAGGCAATTGGGGTTTAAGTGACTTGCCCAGGGTCACACAGCTAGTAAGTGTAAAGCGTCTGAGGCCGGATTTGAACCCAGGTACTCCTGATTCCAGGGCCGGTGCTCTATCCACTGCGCTACCTAGCTGCCTACCCCCCCCCCCTTTTTTTTAAAGTGAGGCAATTGGGGTTAAGTGACTTGCCCAGGGTCACACAGCTAGTAGGTGTTAAGTGTCTGAGACTGGATTTGAACTCAGGTACTCCTGACTCCAGGGCCAGTGCTCTATCCACTGCGCCACCTAGCTGCCCCCTATAAACTTTAAAAGTAGTGAGGTGTACCCTATCCAAGAGTCAGGAAACAATTAAACCATAAGTGTGGGTTACGTGAGCAGTGAAAAACTGCAATGACTAATCTGTTGTTTTTAAAATGAGTGAAACTGTGACCATGTGCATATGGCTGTGGGGCAGAAACTCCCAAAATAAAACTGACAAGCCACTGTGGTTGGTTTTTGAGTGGTTGGAAGGTGAGCTTTTAAAGAATATTCTGGTTTCTGGTGGAAATACACTTAAAAACAATGAATTTAAGAAGCCTCAGAGACTGCCTTCCTCTGTAGGTATGCCTGACATGAGGCATGGGGGGAAGATGTGTTTCAAGAAATTGTTGCTCAGGATATTGAGTATTTTTGCCTGTGGATTTATGTCACAGTGAATTAGTGATAGTTCTGATTCTCCTAACTCCTCAGATTATCAGTTTTTTCCCCACTATATCACAGCTGACTCCTTAAAATGAAGAGAAGCAGATGGAACATTTTTTCATTTTTCCCTTGAACAGGCATGCAGACAACATGTAGGAAGAGACCACGTCAAACATTCTTTTTTTGGCAGGGCAATGAGGGTTAAGTGACTTGCCCAGGGTCACACAGCTAGTAAGTGTCAAGTGTCTGAGGTCACATTTGAACTCAGGTCCTCCTGAATCCTGGGCAGGTGCTTTGTCCACTGCGCCACCTAGCTGCCAAACTAATTCTTTATGAAGCTTATCAGTTTCAGGTACTCACTTTCAGATTCTGTAAATATGAAACTTGATGACTTCTGGATAAGATGTCTGCCTAAACAGGAGGCAGGCTGCCCAATTTCCACATACCTACTCCAGTAAAACCCCTAACTATTAGTCTGAATAATGATCAAGAACATTAATCAATAATGATCAATGAGAAACTACTGTAAATAGAATCTTCCATGCTAAAATTACATAAAGAGTCATCCATAAGCCTAGAGGCAAGACCCCTTCATGCCCCCAACCTCCCTGAAGCAAAAACAGCTAAATAAAACCCTGCTGTTACAGGATAGCCTCTCACCATGATCAGAGAAACACCACAAGGGGCCTGCAGTGCGCAGTCTGAAGATAGCAAGAGGGGAGAGCTTTCCTGAGGAAGCTTCAGGGTTGTCAGTAAGCTCTTGGAAGTCCCAGAGAGGGGCAGCAAATAGCCTAGTGCCCCTGGGCCCCCACCCCCACCCCTGCAGCCCCACAGGACCAGGAAGGCTCAGGCCCAAGGGGTCTGAGATTCCCAACACCCTATCCTGAGATGCCAAATAGAATGCTGAGGATCCAGCATACTCCACCTAAAAGATGCAGGGAGGCCTAGCCATGGAGGCCATCACAGGAACCTCAAACAAGATAAAACAGGGCTGACCATCTCTCCCAAAAGGACAGCAGAGTCAGAGACACAAAGCCGCAGTTCAGGAACTAAAGCTAGATAAATAAGTAAATGAAAGAAAATATCTACCAGCCTCAAAAAGTATTGCAAATTTAACTCTGTTAACATCTAAATGCAAATAATCAAAGGAAACAGTAGATTTTCCCAAGAATTGCATCAATACATAGAATAAATTTAAGAGATTAAAAAAGAAATTTAAAATGTTGAAAAAAACCGGAGGAAGATTAGCCTTGGACATGATATTTCAAGAAAACATAACTGGAAATTGTCCCTATCTATTAGAACCAGGGTGCAGCTAGGTGGCGCAGTGGATGAGAGCACTGGCCCTGGACTCCGGAGGACCTGAGTTCAAATCCAGCCTCAGACACTTAACACTTACTAGCTGTGTGACCCTGGGCAAGTCACTTAACCCCCAACTGCCTCACCAAAAACAAAAAACAAAAAAAAAACCCAACCATATCTATTAGAACCAAAGGGTAAAGTGAGCAAAGAATCTACCACTCACCTCCTGAAAAGAGCCCCAAAAGGAAAAGTCCCATTTATGTCATAGCCCAAACCCAGAGCTCAAAGAACAAAAACTGCTGGGTTCCAGAAAGTAGTTCAGTTACTGATGAGCTACTGTCAGGACCACAAGACCTGGCAGCTTCTACTAAAAATGAGTGAAGATCTTGGAATACAATATTCCAGAAGGCAAAAGAGGTAGGATTACAGCTAAAAATAACTTATCCTGGTAAAACTAAGTATAATTTTATTGGGAGATGTGGTGGGGATGGACCTTTACTGGACTAGAGGGCTTTCAAACATTTTTTTACCAAAAATGAGTAGGAACTTTGAAATACATTAGGAAGTACAGAAGAAAGCATGGACAAGGAGGGCAATTTTGAAAGTAATATACTTTTTTTTTTGGGTGAGGCAGTTGGGGTTAAGTGACTTGCCCAGGGTCACACAGCTAATGTCAAGTGTCTGTGGTCGAATTTGAACTCAGGTCCTCCTGAATCCAGGGCAAGTGCTCTAACCACTGCACCACCTAGCTGCCCAAAAGTAATATGCTTTTTTTAAAAAAATAAGCAGTATGAAGTGAGGTTCATGATATGCTCTTGGTGTTCTGCTGAGTATATAGAAATATCCTTTTTTATGTTTAAGTTCAGGATTTTTGAAAAACAGACAAAAACCGAAAATAGTAAGCTTTTATTACGTACCTATTATGTGCCAGGTGTTGTTTAGCCTGGAGATAGAGAAGGGCAACAGTTCAAGCCTTCAAGGAGCTCACAGTATAATTAGTCAATAGGTTCAGAAATTTGTTGTGCTCCTCATATGCAAAAGAGGTGTGTTCTAATTGTGTCCAATGTGTGCAGACTTTGAAGTCTACCCATGTTGCCATAGGCAACAATAATGGCATTTCCTTAGCATTTGCTTGTATTTCATATTAGAAGTAAACCTTGGGGATTTGTTGGGACCTTTATTTAGCTGACGTTTGTTTTCTTTCTGACAGTTTTGTGTTTTTGTATAAGCAGACTAGTGTAATAGGAAGAGGATTGTTTGGAGTCAGAAGACCTGGCTCTGGCACTTGCTGCCATTGGTGTAGTTTTGGGCAAATCACTTTACCTCTCCAGGCCTTCTTTATTCAGTTCCTTAATCTGTAAAATCAGTGTGTTGGATTGTGTGATGATCAGCTGTGATAGATTTAGGTCTTCTCAGCTATACAAATGATCCAAGACAATCCTAAAAAGACTCATGATGGAAAATGCTCTCCACAACCAGAAAAAGAACTATGGAGTCTGAATGCAGATTGAAGCATACTATTTTCACTTTATTTGTTGTTGTTTCTTGTGGTTTTCCCTTTTATTCTGATTCTTCTCTCACAGTGTGATTGATGTGGAAATATATTTAACATGATTGTACTGTATAATCTGTTTCAGATTGCTTGCTGTCTTTGGGAGGGGGTCTCTGAGAGAAGAGAGGGAGGGAGAAAAATTTGCAACTCAGTCTTAAAAAAATGAATGTTGAAAACTATCTTTATATGTAATTGGAGAAAAAAACTATTGAAAATTTAAAAATTAAGAAAGCAAGTTGAACTAAATACTCCCTGTTGGCTCTTCCAACCTCTAAATCCACATAAAGTCTTCAGATCCTAGAGAGTTTGTTTTTTAGCTAAAATAGAGCAAATGACTTTTCAGAAGTAAAGGATTAAAATAACTCCCTTTTTTAAAACCTCTTTTTTTTTTTCTTTCTTATGATTTAGGCTTCCTGCTTCATGGGTAGAGATTTGTAGAGTAGAGTAGTGGTCTGTGTTTGCAGAGTCAGCACTTGCTAGGAATGATGTTTGCTCCTGGGGGGTCCAGTCCTATAGGAAGGATCGCTGCTAGTGTTCAATGTAGAAGGGACTTGGTGTTCCCATTAAAGTTTTGGCATGAAGGGTTCTTGTTTGAAATTAGCTTTCATCATGAAAAAATAAAACTATTACCTATTTCTATAGAACTATCTGGTTGGAAATCTGTTACCTGAAGCGGGACCATTGGCTGGCTTTTTTGTGGAATCTAACACTGTATTTCAAAATTAGGTTTGATGTAAGGAAACATTGCCTAAAAATTAGAGCACCCCCTGCCCACTCCAGTCCCCATTAGAAGACTTCTAGCAAAGGTTGGGTCACTAAGATTCTGGTTAGGATGGAGCTGGACCAGATGGCTTCTGAGGTCCCTTCCAACTCTGAAATTCTGTAGTGTAGGTGCCTAGTGAGGACTTCTGTAGTTTACCCATATCTTGGCACCATGTAGCCCCTCTCTTCCCCAGAGCAAACAGTCCAACAGGAAAAAGCTACTGTCAAATGGACTCTTTTGTGAAAGAAACAGTCAAAACCTACATTTATATATAGTGCTTTACTGTTTATAAAATGCTTCCTCTCTACCTCCCTGTGAGGTAGGTCTGCAACTAATATTCACGTTTTACAGTTGAGGGAACAGAGGCTAAGAAAGTTGATTCATCTTTTAATTTAATTAAATATTACTGAGTAAGGAACAAATTAGCCATCCTTTGTACAAGTTGTACATAAGATAGATTTGGTATGTTTTCATCATTTCTCCTTAGAATTGTTTCTAATCTACTTTTTCCCTCTTTTTTTTCCTCCTTAGATGAAAGGAGCATTGACTGAAATTATCCAGCTTGCGACCTTGGATTCAGACCCTTGGGTCTTAATGGTAGCTGATATTTTAAAATCCTTTCCAGATACTGGTTCACTTAATCTTGATCTTGAAGAACAGAATCCCAATGTTCAGGATATTTTAGGAGAGCTTAGAGAAAAAGGTATGTTGTGTTTTCATTGAGTTTGGGGGTAGAGCTGTGTCTGGGGAGGTATGTAATTTCTTCATTTAAAGTGGATTGTTGGGGCAGCTAGGTGGCGCAGTGGATAGAGCACCGGCCCTGGAGTCAGGAGTACCTGGGTTCAAATCCGGTCTCAGACACTTAACACTTACTAGCTGTGTGACCCTGGGCAAGTCACTTAACCCCAATTGCCTCACTTAAAAAAAAAAAAAGTGGATTGTTTGGGGGCAGCCAGGTGGCACAGCCCTGGATTCAGGAGAACCTGAGTTCAAATCCGACCTCAGACACTTGATACATACTAGCTGTGTGACCCTGGGCTAACCCTCATTGCCCTGCAAAAAAATAAATAAAACAAAAAATAAATTAATATTAAAGTGGATTGTCCTACTTCTGTCACGGTTGACACTTTGTAGTTCAAGCAGTCCCTCTTTTTACAAGTAAAAGGGAAATACAGGATTTAAATGTTCTAGAGACAGAGTTTGGTGCTCCTAGGGGAGTACAAAATAAAAACGTAAAACTTAGTATTTTCAGTTGGTCTATCAAAGTTTACAAGTGCATCCCAAACTTAAAACCATAGCATTTGAAGTTGGAGAGAATCTTAGAAATCATGTGGGTCAACTCTCTTAATGATCTGTTGTGTCGTCATTGTTTCTTTTAATTTGTGATGTCATCAGAGTGGTTATTTGCTTTTGGTAATGATCAGAAGCGAATCATGCCTCTTCGTCCTGTGATTCTTGTCCATAATCTCCCATAGAATCTTTGCAGAAGAGTTTGGTCCGGGTCTTCCTTTTACTGCTGTACTCTGTACCAGCACGGACTGCACTATTCGTCGGTCATTCCCTGTTCTTGTATGTGATTGACCTGTCTCTTACCACTCGAATTGTTGGAGAGATTGCTCACATCAGTTAGACCACAGATCCATCCACTGGAGCACCAGTGTCCAACTTGGAACAGAAACAGGGTCTACTAAGCCATGCATAGGAATTTCTGGGGGAGATGTATGGGGGGTGGGGGGAGGTGTTGACTTAGTTTTAAAATAAGATATCATCTGTATTTTATTGTGTTTTTATTTATTCTTAAAAATAATTCCCAATTACATTTTAATCTGCTTCAGGCTGCACTCAGTGTGTTGTGGGCCACATGCTGCTCATGGGCTTCATGTTTTGATATCCCTGCACATATATTATGTCCTGAGGCTTGACTCCATATATTAAAGGGTATCTCCCTTTTGATTAGAGTGCATAACCTCTCTGTAGAGTTGAGAATGTTAAAGAGCTCAATCAACCCAGCCCTCCCTGCCCCTCCAACCTTTTTTTTTCTTTCTTAAAGCATCCCAGTCTTTTTAGCTCCTTATGTTAGTAAATGGGGAGAACAATGAACAAAGCCACGAATTGTGTGTGTTATAGGGTTACCAAGGTCAGTTGTGGTCCCATTTGCCCCAGACTAGAGAATTCCTTCCTTGAGCAGTGCTGTTAGCATATGAAAGTTCTTGGTGAGGGGGCAGCTAGGTGGCACAGTAGATAAAGCACTGGCCCTGGATTCAGGAGGACCTGAGTTCAAGTCCGGTCTCAGACACTTGACACTTACTAGCTGTGTGACCCTGGGCAAGTCACTTAACCCCAATTGCCTCACACACTCACAAAAAATAAAATAAAAATAAAAACCCTCATTGGCCTGCCAAAAAAAAAAAAAAAAGTAAGTTCTTGGTGAGCCTTGGCTCCCTGGATAAATGACAAGGCTTCTGAACCACAAACCCGATTTCATTTCATAAGGATCTGTGTTCAAAGCAGAAGCTCTTAGTAGACAGATAGATACAAAGGTACTATATTCAAGGCACAAGCCCTTACTAGATAGACAAATATTAACCTTAGGATTAGGTAGGAGCTACTGTAGAATTTTTTTTTTTGCACACCAGTGTGATCATGTACCCCTGAGAAGCTCTTTGGAAGCAAAAGGTGCTAAAGATTATGTATAAAACTAGTAGGTGGTGTAGGGATTAGATTTGTAGCCTTTAACATTTGATTTCTTGTTTGTTTCCAAAATCATCACCCAAATCACCTTGCACTTCTCTAGTTTGAACTTCTTGTCTTAACTTCTGATTGATTGATTGTGGTGAAGGCGACTACAAAATTTGCAGTTTGTAGGTGAGCTGGTACATCTTTCTATTGTGCAGTTAGATCATTATCATTTCAAATTACAGATTTGATTGTGATTTGCCTTTCGTATCAGCTGTTAAGAGAAGGGTATTTCCTACCTAATGTGTTATCTTGGCTCTTTACTGAACAGTTAGTGAATGTGAAGCATCTGCAATGTTGCCTTTGGAGTGTCAGTACTTAAACAAGAATGCCTTGACCACGCTTGCTGGCCCACTCACGCCTCCCGTGAAGCATTTTCAGCTGAAAAGAAAGCCTAAAAGTGCCACTTTGAGAGCAGAGCTCCTGCAGAAATGTAAGTAGACCTGTATTTGAGGGGACTGGCACTTAAGAGTTTGTGCTGTGTCAGATATCCCCGTGTATATATATACGTGGGGACATTTGTTATGCTTTAAAAGAAAGTGAACAGGACTGCCTTGGTGCTGGCACATGGTGCCCTTTGTCTCTTTCAGAAGCTCCCTTGAATGTATGATTAAGGCAACTGGATTTTTTTTTCATAAAAGCAAAATAAGAGCAAGTTGCCTTCACAGCAGGAAATCTCAGTATCCACTTTTGTTCTTTCCCTGGTTTAGGAAGCAAGACAATTTAGAAAGCCAAAGTGGACTGTCACGTGACTTGTCTGAGCTGGGAGGGGCCAGAGGTCATCTTTTCTAACCCCTGTTGGACAGCTGTTAAACTCCATAAATTCTAAGAGGGCTTTCCTCCATCTTTATAGTCTCAATATCAAGCATAGTACGTTGAGTGTTGTATTTTCTTAATATGTGTTTATTGGATTGAATCGACAGATGAAGAAACTGAGGTCCAGTGATGTACAGGACTTGCCCAAAGTTCCACAGCAGGCTCACGACACAGCTTAGACTAGAATCCAAATTTGGGCCCACATTACACAGGAAGTAGCATACCTTCACTTCCAATTAAAAGCTCCCTAAAAATAGTTTTGTTTGGGTTCAGAAATGTGATGTTTATTAATGTAGAGTGCTCCCTCCACCAGGGAACAACTTCTTTGTGACTCGGAGTCTTGGCTCCATGAATGAATGACAAGACTTCTGAAGCACCGGCATAGTTTGAGTTCATAAGGAGCTCTGTTCAAGGCAGAAACTCTTACTAGACAGCAGCAGATACCAGCTTGAGGAACAGGTCCTTCTTCTCCTTTGTAGGTCTGGGAGTGTTGGCCTGGGACACTGGGAGGCATCCATCCGCACTTACCACAGCTCTTGTGTCAGAGGAAGGACTTGAGCCAGACTGACTCAGAAGCTGTCCTTAGCCTTCTATGCCATGGTCCTTTTATGTTTTTGTTTTTGTTTTTGCTTTTTTGCGGGGCAATGGGGGTTAAGTGACTTGCCCAGGGTCACTCAGCTGGTAAGTGTCAAGTGTCTGAGGCCGGATTTGAACTCAGGTACTCCTGAATCCAGGGCCGGTGCTTTATCCACTGCGCCACCTAGCCGCCCCCCCCTCCCCCCCACCATGGTCCTTTTAGATAATACTTTACCATATCATGTACCTGTCCTTGAAGAACAGCAGACAAGAGACTAAGGTCCCTTCCTGCTCAAAAAGCTATGATCCTGTAAAATTTGAGAAAAATTGAGGAAAGAGTCTTATTGAGTTTTGTAATTTTTCAGCTTTTCTGGAGCCACTGATTATTTGTTTGGCACTTAAGCTTTTTACCAGTTCTCAAAAGTGTGAACTGTTTTGTAACTTAGTTTTTCCAGATACTTATCAAAGCTAAATAGAAATCTGTTGTGGGTGGTATTATTGATTGGGGGAGAGGCAGGAAAAAAAGTTGGGTTTTGTATCTGTCCACATTTTGCATTGAATTTAATGACTTTGTATTGAGTTATAAGAAACTTGCTTATCCAGAATGGCTAGGGAATAAGATGTTTTGGTTAATTTAATATTCTGATATTTAATCCTGAATGTGAAATAATAATTTTCAAAGAATTAGAATGAAACATGCTAATGAAGCACTTGTTTTTTTGTTTTTATGGGGCAATGGGGGTTAAGTGACTTGCCCAGGGTCACACAGCTAGTAAGTGTTAAGTGTCTGAGGCCAGTTTTGAACTCAGGTCCTCCTGAATTCAGGGCCGGTGCTTTATCCACTGTGCCACCTAGCTGCTCTGAAGCACTTGTTTTAGGAGCTGCTTTAGAGCCTTTAAAGTGTCTTAAATGTTTTATACCTACCTTACCACTAAGTGGTTTAGCCCTCTGCACAACAACTGTGCTGTCCTGACTCAGTAGTGCTGCCTGCCTGTCTGACCATCATCATCCTTCCACCTTCCTACTTTCTTTTCTCTGGTCTTAGGGATATGGTATATATGCATGTACTGCCCTCCTTTTACTTCTTATCACAGCTCAGTATTTGCTCTCCAGTATTTTGTTCTCGCCCAGATTGACAGGAAGATGAGTCGGAGTCGGAGTTACATTTATCTATCGTTTTTAGGTTTTACCAAGCACAGTGTTAATAAGTATGCACTGTGTCCATTATTCTCCATTATATGGAAGTCGTGCTAGCGATTGGTCCATGTGGGAAAAGAGGACTGTTAAGATTTGAGGTGAAATTAAAGATGTTGAATAACCAGGGCTACCAAAAACTGCCCCCAGGTTCCCTTTGCATTCTTTGACTTTTGGGAAATTTCTTTTTTTCCCCATCTTCTTCTAGTGTAAATTGATTTTTTTGTTCAGGCACCAGCATTCAGGATTAAAACACACAGCTCTGGTGTTTTTGTTTTGTTTTTAGTGGATGTTGCAGTGGGCTCTTCTATTCCCGTCTCATTGCAGTCGGCCATATCTCAGCTCTTATGTTTTAAGCAGGTTTCTTTAGATTGGCCTTACTGCATATCCACAGGAAAAGTCTTTCAGATCCCAAATGACTGTTTCTGGTAACTTGGTCCGTTTTTAAGTGTGCAGACTTTCTTTACAAAAGCCCGGTTCTTTAAGTGCTCCTCAGGCTGGCATCCTGAATGAGCGGTAGCTTTATAGGAATGGGTGTTTGTGACTCATACCCTTTTCTTTTTTCGTAGCCACAGAGACTGCCCAGCAGCTCAAGAAAACAGCTGGAGTACCTTTCCACGCCAAAGGAAGGGGACTAGTCAAGAAAATCGACACCACAAGTAAGAGCTCTACGACTTCTAATATTTAGATTGGGGCATAATGTTTGCAGACACAAGTTAAGGCATTCCTCCCGTCTTGTCTCTGGATGTTTGTAAGAGGTTTGTGAGTTGCCCCGTTGTCATATATAGTAGTTTGATTTTAAAATATTCTTTTCCCATTTGGAAAATTCAGTCAAATGCATAAAAGCTAAGCAGCGTAAAATTGTCATGGTTTACTAAACCATCAATTACATGTGATAAGACAAAATGAATTGTATAAACCTTTTCCATGTAGTCATTGCCTGCAAAGACGTGTCAGAATGTGTAAAGAGAAGTGCACATTTCAAACTTGTTTGCCCATTTAAGCCTTTTTTCATAGTAGGCCCTTTAGTGTGCTGTATTAGATTGAATTTCCAGTAGTTCGTTGGTCTGTCAGTAGCTTGGTGGTTATATTATATTTGTGTAGTATGTTCACCTAAATAATTAGATGCAGATCACCAAGGTAATTAACTAAGGTATACAGAGCTGTCAGACCACTTCCCTTGCCTTTTCACCTTTGGCTAGTCTTATTTTAGAGCAGGGGTCATTTGGCAGAGTAGGCCATACTCCATCCCTCCCCCTGCCGGTTTTGTACAGCCCATGAGGTAAGGCTATTTTATGCAGTTTAAAATAATAGTTTTATTGCATTTTAAAATATAAAGAACATTTTGAGCTTGAGAAATGGCCTGTAGTTTGGTGACTCCTGTTTTAGAGCCGCACCTTCCACTAAAACTACATTAACCCCAAATCCTAGGTATACTGTGGTCAATTACATGTGGAATGTTAAAACAGGAGAGTTGTATATTGCTATTTTATCTATTATTTTATTTTCAGTTAAATATATTTTAACTTTGGGTGGGACTTTTGTATATGCTGTGTAAAATTATTTTTATGCCTTGTTCCATTTGTCTTCCTCCCTCATTGTTCTCCTCTTTTAGCACCTCTTAAAGGTATCCCAAAACAGGCTCCTTTCAGAAGCCCAACCACACCCAGTGTTTTTAGCCCTGCCGGAAACCGGACTCCCATCCCCCCTTCTCGAACACCTCTACGAAAAGAACGGGGAGTGAAGGTGGGCAAATTGTTTTGGACTTACTTCTTTTAGCATTTCTTCCCCCTTCCACAAGATGGTAGCCTTTGAAGCAAAGTCATGTTGTTTGCTGCGTTACCTGTTTTAATAAAGGTTTTGGATTTTGTTTTTTTGGCAGTTACTAGATATTTCAGAACTGGATATGGTTGGTGCAGGCCGAGAGGCAAAAAGAAGAAGAAAGACTTTAGGTGTGTATGGGTTCACTACTCACCACCTCACTACTAAAGGATCTTTGAAAATTTTACTTTGGCTTTTCAAAGAATTGGGGAAATGCCATGGTGCCACAGATCTGTAGAACCTTAGAATTACAGGACTTCAGACCTGGAAAGGATCCTTTTCCCTTTGCCAAGGAGGAAGCTGACACCCTGGGAAGGAGCAGGGGAGCCCTCTCAGTCTGTAAAGTGAAGAAGGGCTCAGGATCCATAACTGGCCTCTAGCTCAGTTATTTGTGGACTAAATCACTCCTTGAAGCGTGCATTTCCTGCTGTCCTGTTGTCATTTGTTTTATCCCTAACAAGAGACTCGTCCTAGTGGGTCCTCCTTGGTGTGCAGACTGCCATCTTCGGGATGGAGATCTTCAACTTGTTTGTTGTTGACAGTTGTGTAGTATTGAGGTTGTCCTTCTGTTGATAACACCTGCACCTGCTCTGGAACTACCTTACTTCCCTTTCGGGTTGCCCAGGCTGCTCCATCTCTCAACACTTCATGTGTTTAGGTGTTCTTTGGAGCCTAGTTGCATGCCACCTGCTTATGTCCACTGTAATGGTAGATTGGGGGACACAGGAGCAAAGGGTGTCACTAAACATTCATTTTCTCCTCTTATTGATAATGTTTTTATGAATTAGCAACAAAAGTCAGAGACTGAAAAAAATGACACTTTGCAAACCATAGGACACTAAGCACATGTTCGCTGCTTTTATAAATATTAAAATAGTGCGACATTCTAGTGTGGGCCTTCTTATTGAGTAGGTGAGGGTGACCTAAAGAAGTTAGCTTAAAGTTTAAATATTTCAAGCAGATAATTGGTTTCGAAATTTCAAAACTGTCTTGAACTGAACACATACATAGTACATAAAATTTCAAAGTCATGCTTTCTTTAGAAAGAAGCTAAAGATTGGATTTGTTTCTTAATTGTGTAGAATTTTTTTTTTAACAAATAGTTTACTTAAGCATTTTTTTTAAAAAATCATCAATAGATACAGAAGTTGTGGAAAAGCAAGCCAAAGAAGAAACCGTTGTCGAAAACGCTACTCCTGATTATGCTGCTGGCCTTGTCTCTACCCAGGTAGGTTGGTCTTAACATCATCTTTATATTTGATGATAGTTTTGTTAAAGTTCTCTGGAGTTAACTTGGCCTTTTATTTTGACAAAAATATAGTTTTAGACTTTAGCTTGTGAACTTTTGTTGATACTCTAGGCAAATCCACTGAAGAATACTCTATATCATTACATTTATTTTAATCCTCTCTGCTCCATGGAAAAGGATCCTCTCTAGGTTGGTCATGACCCAGATTTGATGACATGTGAGATTCAACAGATGGCAATATCTCTGCCTTTTCCCTTAAAGAAGGAGAGGATTGTATGTCCTGCTCCTCTTCTGAGCTTGAGCAAATAAGCCTACCAGCAATCTTAGTCTATCAGAAAGAAGGCTTACAAGATTTCTAGTCCTAGGTCTGTCACTAGATGTGGTCACAATGTGATAAATCATCTTCCTTTGAACCCTGATTTCCACTTTTTTCAAGGTTGTTGCAAGAGTAACAATATCTGAAAATGTTTCAGAAAGCCAGAAAGTTGTGAGACTAGTAAATGGAGGTATTTGGAATTGGAGGAGTATATAACTTTTTAAAATTTAAGATTAGGTCTTTTTGTAGTTATATATAACCCATGAAGAATTGCAAACATTTTTACAGAAACTTGGTTCTTTGAACAATGAGCCTGCACTACCCTCTACAAGCTACTTGCCTGCAACTCCTAGTGTGGTTCCATCATCGTCCTATATACCAACCTCTGAAACACAGCCAGGTAAGTAGTTTTTTACTCTTAACGTTCCTTTAAAAACTTCTCTGGAGATCTGATGTATGTTTACTTAAAAGGTATTCTTTCATTCAGAGGAAGAAAAAAGTGTTGCTTTATAATAGTTCCATTCATACAAAACCGTGAAGTTTTTTGTTTAACTGAACGAATTTATTCTGTAACACGATAAATTTTTAGGAATAATGAAAAGCACAGATCCTGCATCTAATGTGGGAAGACAGAACAATGTTATTTGGTTAGTGGGATTGGAAGCCAGATAACCAGAGTCTGAAAAGTGAGCGAGAGGTAAGGAAGTAGAGGCAATGAATCTGGCTGTCCTTTTCCAGGTGTTTGGTTGTGAAAGGGAACAGAGAAAGGGTTGGCAGGATCAAATGAAGTTGGGTTTTTTTGAAGAGTTGACATGATTGGGGCATGTTTGTAGGCAGTGTGGAAGGAGCCAGGAGATAGAGATTGAAGAAAGAGAAGAACCAGCTGCCAGGAAAGAAGGGAAACAATAAGGTCAAGGCCTAAGGAGAGGGGTTGGCTTTGGCAAGAAGGGCCACCTTCTTATCAGATATTGGAACAAAGAAGGAGACAATAGTCAGTGCTGTGAGAGTTTTGTTTAGGGTGAAGAGAGAGCTCTGGAGCGAATGGCCTCTGTTTTGAGGAAAGTAAGAGGTAAGGGCCTCGTCTGAGAAAGATAGTCTAGTGGCTGCTGTGGGAAGTTTGAGGAAAGAAGAGAAGCAGCTTGGAGGGATTGTCATGGAGAGTGGGGCAGTCTGAGAAGAGTAGGAGAATGCCCGTGCATGGTGAGGGCCAAAATGAGATTGTACATGATCACAATCTGTGATGCCCAGGATGTATTCAGCAGGATGCATGTAGGAGACCAGGAGCTGGATGGCCGAGGGCATCCAGGCTGGGGGCCTTGGGGAGGTGCTGCAGTAGGCCAAGGGAGCCAAGGGTAGAGGACGGTCTGTAGTTTAATGGTTCAGGCCTGCAAGGAGAGTGAGGCTGTGTGGTCACAGTGAAGAGGAGTACACTTAGGGAAAGATGGTCAAGCTCATCCGTAGCTTTGACTATCCCACATCATGGCCAAGGTGAACTAGAAGTATGTGTACTGAGAAGCCAGGTGGTTTGGTGGGATGTGTCTATTGGAATCCATAAGGTTTGGGAGGAGCATGCTGTAAGCCAGGTACTGAGCCCCTTAAGAAAGGAGTAGAGAGTGACCTGAGTCAGGCTCTAGATAGCAGTGTGAGCTGATCTTGGTAAGGCAAGAGTGATCCAGGTCAGTAGATACCTAGAGCCAGGATCTGAATAGGGCAATGGAGATGGATGAATTGAACTTCCAAGAAAAGAGTGACAGTGATGGCACTGACAGTGACCAGGGATTAAAGGAGGGAGTGTGAGAATATCAGGGACGTTGATTAGCAGAGGACATGAGCAGGGAGTGGGCAGGGAAGCTTGAGCTCAAGTGAGCTTAATGTATTCAGATTTCATCTCTCTTCTGACATTCCTGCTGCCCTTTTTTTTGTTTGTTTTTTTTTTAAAGTAGAACTTCTTTATTTGAATATTTCAGAACATACCAAATATATAAAATTCTACATTAATGCAGAACCCTGGCAGAATCATGTGTGATTGACTGGTTTATATAGTCCTGACCTAGGATTTTAAGTGTGTGTGTATGCGTATGTGCACGTGCATGCATTTTTTCTCTTTAATAGTATTTTATTTTTTCCAATTACGTAAATAGTTTTCAGCATTCATTTTTTTTTTTTTAAGTGAGGCAATTGGGGTTAAGTGACTTGCCCAGGGTCACACAACTAGTAAGTGTTAAGTGTCTGAGGCCAGATTTGAACCCAGGTAATCCTGACTTCAGGGCCAGTGCTTTATCCATTGCGCCACCTAGCTGCCCCTCAGCATTCATTTTTGTAAGATTTTTGAGTTCTAAATTTTTCTTCCCCTTTTTTATGCCAGCTAGCAATCTGATATAGGTTATACTTTACAGTCATGTTAAACATATTTCCACATTAGTCATTTTTTGAGAGAAGAATCAGAACAAAAGGAAAAAAACATAAGAAAGAAAAGACAATAACAAAAGTGAAAATAGTATGCTTCAATCTGCATTCAGATTCCACAGTTCTTTTTCTGAATGTGGAGAGCATTTTCCACCATGAGTCTTCTGGCATTGTCTTGGATCATTGTATTGCTGAGAAAAGCTAAGTTTATCACAGCTGATCATCACACATTGTTGGTACTGTGTACAATGTTCTCTTGGTTCTGCTTATTTTACTCAGCATCAATTCATGTAAGTCCGGGTTTTTCTGAAATCTGCCTGTTTGTCATTTCTCATAGCATAATAGTATTCCATTATATTCAGATACCACATGTTTAGCCATTCCCCAATTGATGGGCATCCCCTCAGTTTCCAATTCTTTGTCACCACAAAAAGAGTAGCGGTAAATATTTTTGTGCATGTGGGTCTTTTTCTCTTTTTTTGGAAATGTTTTGGGGATATAAACCTAGCAGCGATATTTCCAGATCAAAGGGTCTGCACAGTTCTATAGCCCCTTGGGCACTCCTAGCTTGTTGTAGATTGCCACATTGATTGGACAGACATGGAGCCACTATAGCCAGAGTTGAGTTCGGAATAGAATTTAGGCCATATTCAGACCCCATCAGTTCTGGCACCACAGAAGGGAAAGACAGGTATAGACCTACTCTGACCCTGAGTACTCTGATGGCTGACTATCAAACCAGCCATCTTCTAGCTCTTGTGGTTGCTTTTTTATTCCCTTTGCAAAGGCCTCTGCCTCTTTGGAAGAACTGAGTCAACTCGGAATGATGATGTTTTGTTTTGTTTAAAATTTTTTCTTTCAATCTTAATAGTATTTTATTTTTCTCCAGTTACATGTAAAGAATTTTCAATATTTGTTTTTGTAAGATTTCGAGTTCCAAATTTTTCTCCCTCCTTTTCCCTCCCTTCCCTTCCTTCCCTCCCTCCCCAACACAGCAAGCAATCTAATACAGGTTATATATGTACAATCACATTCAACCTATTTCCACATTAGTCATGCTGTGAAAAGAATCAGAACAAACGGAGAAAATCTGAGTGATTGTATCAGGCATGAGATTATACTTTTATTCCTTTCACTTTATACCTGCAGCTCCTGCGGCTCGAGAGACCTTGCAGACCATCCGTCAGCCAGATGAACCTGCAACCCCAAACACTACTCTTCCTACTCAGTTCAAGCAGAGAACACCCATGTACAACAGCAATGCCAACCCTGCTCCAGCAGCTGCTGCTCCACCTACCTCACCTCTGACCCCTACAACCCCGCCTGCCATCGCTCCCACAGCACAGACGCCGCCAGTGGTGCCACAGACCCAGCCGGCCCCACAGCAGCAACCCAAGAAAGGCTTATCCCTGACGGTAGGTCTGCTCTTCCCCCTCCCCTTCCCCTCTTAGAATCTCTGACTCCCTCAGCTTTGAAGCCACTTTGTACAGGAGTGCCCTCAGCAGCTGGCGCCTTGCCCTCTCTTGTGTGTGCATCTGGCTGATGTACCTGTTTATTTCCATCCCCTTTTGTATGTGAGCTCCACAAGGGCACTAGCACTTGGTACACTGCCTGGCACATAGAAAAGCACTTGATCAGGAGATTTTAATTTTAATGAGTGCTTGTTGATTGATTGCTGGCTTCAGAGGAACCTGCCTAAATCTGATTTGCCACTTCTTAGATGTGGGACCCTGATCTCCTCCCTGGGCCTCACTTCCCTCCCAGGCTAATAGCACCTGTGCTGTCCCATCCGAGAGACACGAGGAAAGGGCTTAGTTAAGCTTATAGTGCCATAGAAATGAGGATTGTTATCGCTAGTTGTAGATATTCGGTCGAGTATTGCCAGTTTGGAGGTGACAGTGTAGTGGGGAAAGCCCTGGCATGGAATTTGGAGGACGTAGATTTTGTTCCTAGCTCTTCCACTGATTCATTATGTGGCTTTGGATAAGGCCCTTGATCTTTCTAAGCACGTTATTTTTCATCTGTAAAAAGAGCCTTAAGAAGGAGGCTTTCATTTTCTTTGGCATATGTATATATATGAATATTTATATATTTATTATTATATATTTATATATTTATTATAATATTTATATATATATAATTTTTTTTAGTATTGTATTATTCTCCAGTTACATATAAGGATAGTTTTCAACATTTGTTTTCACAGGATTTTTCGTTCTAAATTTTTCTCCCGCCCTCCCTCCTCCCCAGACAGAGAGCAGTCTGATATAGGTTGTATACGTACAATCACATCAAACATATTTCTACATTAGTCATCTTGTGAAACGGCTCTTACATTTTCAAGGTTTTAAGTTTGTGCCTGAGTCGTTGAATGAATGAATTTGGAGGTGAGCCCCCTTCAGACTGCTGCTGTAACCCAGTGGCTTGGCATTGCAGCACTTTTCCAATAGGCCCAAACTGTTGCTGTCACGCAGCCCTGACCCAGGACTGCTCGTGAACATTAAAACCTCTTCCCTTTGGTTTCTTAGATCCTCTCCAGGTTCCTAATGTGTTGGCAGTATCTCTAACGACAGATTCTCCTCCTGCCTAATGTTGGTTGAGGGTCTCAGAGGAAGGCTAGGGTTTGACACTTGTGCGTGTAGTCGAGTCCAGAAGAACATGCAGTCCAGACACGGCTCTCACTTAGAGAAGGAGGGAACTAGACGTGAAGAAAAATACACTCAATAGAATCCCCAGCCAAGTGTCCATCCTCCCTTCCAGGGATGGAGAGCTCACAGCTGAACAAGGCGCCTAATTCCAAGTTTGAACAGCTCTTCCTTATGTCAAACCCAAACTACCTCCCCAGCCTCTACGTCCTGCTTCCAATTCTGCTCTCTGAGACTAAGAGGACAAGTCAGCTATGTCTGCCCCATGACAGCCCTACCGTGCCTTAAGACAGGGCATAGCTCTTCTGCTCATGGCTCTCATTTGGCTTGTTTGTCAGTGTTTCTTCTAAAATGTGGTCCTTGGGACTGGACAGAGCCACTCCAGATGCACCTGAGCAGCGCAGAGCATAGTGGGTTTCTCCCCTTCTTTCACCTGGACCCTCCTTTTATGTGACACCATGTTCCCTTTTTTGTGGCTGTACCATCACACTGCTCAGCCACATGGGCCATCAAAGTCAGTGCTAAAACTACCTGTTTACCTGGGGGTGGGGGGTGGGGGAGGGATCTTTCAGGCAACTTGTTGGTTGGGACAGGTAGTTTTGGAGAAAGTGCATGTTAGGGAAGACAGATGGGTCAGACAAGGGTGACTTCATGAGGAGGGGATGCTGGATTTGGATTCAGAGAACTTGAGATCAAGTCCCAGCTTTCCTCTTTGCCTCAAGTTCCTCATCTTTAAAGTCCCCTCTAGCACCAGATCTGTTTTCCTGTGCTGTTGTGACTTGGACCCGACCTACAGCAAGGAACAGATGCTCTGGCAGTTTTGAAATGGCCTGGATGGAGCAGGAGAGAGGGGACCACCAGGCCCAGAAAGGTTACTTTGTTGCTTCCAAACAGATCAGTTCCAGAAAGATGAATGGCACATATACAATTAAATGTATTTCTTCTTTTATTGAGAAGGAGCCTGGGCTTTGAGGGTTGCCTTCAGTTCGTTTGTGAGATCTGTGACTTCCTAAGGTGGGCCCTTTTCCCATTGATGCTCAGTCTCTACACTGTTGAATGTTGTCACAGGGTCATATTGTCATGGGGTCATTTGTGGGGCGGAGCTCCTGGGCCCTGCAGATAGGCCAGAGCTCACAGCCAAGACTCTGGGATGCCAGGCTCCTTCCTGCACTAGAACCGTTCACTGTAACGTGGCTCCCTGGCCTCCTTGGCTTTTGGAAGACCTTCAGTTAGATTTTGAACCAGAGGCAGTTTTCAGATCAGGTAAAATGTGATCCTCTTTCCCTGACATGTCGATATTTATTCTCTTGCTTTTAGAGGGAGCAGATGTGTGCTGCACAAGAAATGTTTAAGACTGCAAACAAAGTGACCAGGCCCGAGAAAGCGCTCATCCTGGGCTTCATGGCAGGATCCAGGGGTGAGGAGGCCTTCTCTCTGTTAAACTTTGAGGTGTTCTTAGTTACTTTTTTTTTAAAATGCAGATAATGGGGCAGCTAGATGGTGCAGTGGATAGAGCACCGGCACTGGAGTCAGGAGGACCTGAGTTCAAATCCAGCCTCAGACACTTAACACTTACTACCTGTGTGACCCTGGGCAAGTCACTTAACCCCCATTGCCCCCCCCCCCCAAAAATACAGATAACGTTTTATTTTTTCCAATGACATGTAAAGTAGTTTCATCATTTTTTTTATAAAAGTTTTTGAGTTCTAAATTTTCCTCTCCCCCCACCTTTGAGGGATTTTTATGATCCGTTCATCTATGAAGTAGATTTTCATTTGTATTGATGCTTGTGTGTGTCCCCCACCTTTGAACTGAATACGTCCATCCTCCACCAGGTTGGCTGGTCCATTTGACATTGTCTAACCCTGACCCCGTGTGAGGTAATAGACCAGAAAAGACTGTTCAAGGAGCTGGGATTTCATTGGGGAAGGCTCCTCCCCCACCCCCAAGTGTAAATTGGAGCCCAAGCACATCTTAGTAGCCTGACTTCATGAAGTACTGTGATCCAACAACCTTGGTTGCCCTCCCGGCTGCAGTCCTGGTGCTGAGCCTCTGTGGCCTTCACTAGCTGAGTCCTGTCCCTGGGACTTCTTCACTTGAAGCCTGTCCCAGCTTGTGCTCCACCCTCGGAGCCCTGAGCACATGGGGTCAGGGGTCACTTGTACCTCACAGGAGGAAAAGCTCAAGTGAAGGTGCCTCACCTTACTAATCTAGCCTGATGTTTCCTTATGCAGGGAAATTGTAGAATGATTGTATTTGAGTTCCTTAAAAAACAGTCTTTCTTTTGTCTTTGTGTCTTCCTGAGGGGGGGGTAGGAAATGACCTAGATCAGTTTCTTGAGAAATGGCCTAAATGGATTGATTACACTGTGTAGCACACACTAAATCTTTATTTCCTTTTTGTTGTTGTTTGATTCTCTTTTGCTGGTGTTGGTTGTCTGCACAGAGAACCCTTGCCAAGAACAGGGTGACATCATTCAGATCAAGCTCAGTGAGCACACAGAAGTTCTTGACAAAGCTGACGGCACAGGGAGCACCACCATGTTAGTCGACACCGTCTTTGAAATGAACTATGCCACTGGCCAGTGGACCAGACTCAAGAAGTATAAGCCCATAACCAATGTTTCCTAGAGGACCTAGGAGGACACCGTGGGGACCGCGCCAAGCATGGGCAGCCACCTCTGCTGAAGAGAAAGCGGAGACAGCCCCTGCCCCAAGGACATCGACACTCTGTTTCTTGTTCCCTTCCAGGCTGGCTAACTTTTATCCAGCCCCCCCTTGGGAGTGTGCTCTGCGTGACAGCTGCACAGGCGAGGGCCTGTCTGGTACATTGGTAGGGTTTCCAAAATGGAAAAGGCAGATCGAGTGTGCTGTGTCCTAATCTTCCTTCCTCAGAGAACTTCCTCTCTGACTGAGCAAAGCTCCATTCCAAACATGGGGAGGAAAGATTATTTACGGAATTGCTTTCAAATTTTCTCTTAAGCCAAGATGGTAAATTCCCTGCAGATTTGTATGCCCTTGTGCTTAGCTCATTTTGCTAGGAAAAAAAATGGCATGTGAGGAGAGTTGGGGAATCCTGTGTAGTGTGAATGTATTAGTATCAGTGCCCTGAAAAATCGGCACTCCCAGAAGGAGCACTAATCTCTCCTTAGCTTAGATGAGCACCGAAGACCCCATTGACCCCTTAGTATCGGGACGCCACATGTTGCCAAAACCAACACTCACGCTGCTTGCAAGTTGCTCGATCAGCCCTTTGCCCTGCTGCCAGTCGGGCTGGACATGGGTGGCTTCTGCCCACAGGCTTCCAAGGGCCCAGGCATTTAGAAAGGTCATGTCACTTTGAGTAGGCCAGGATTGTGTGGTGGGGTTGGTGGTCAAACCAGTCTTTAGACTTACCCATGGGCAGGTACACTCACAGTGGGAGGGACTGTTTTTGCTTGGGGACATAGGAAAGAAGTGAGAACAGCTGTGTGGATGCCTATCAAAATCTGGGGCTCTTGCCCTGCTTATGAAGACTTACGGCCTAGGTCATGGATAAGAATGGCACTGTGGGCCCTCAGAATGCTCCAGGAGAGGCAGTGAGGTGAACGGCTCTCTGGCCATCGAGTCACCCCTTGCTTGCTGAGTAAAGCCTTAAGAACTATTGGAGGTCTTTGAACGTGTGTGGGTGTGTGTGGGTGGGTGGGTGGGTGTGTGTGGGTGTGTCCCTCACTGCTGATTTCTTCAATCATATCACCAAGAGAGGGTGCTTTGATAGAGGCAGCACTTTTATTTGAACTGATTCTAGCTTTTCCTTTCTGGTTCAAGTCTGAAACAATCCAGATCTTTAGGTGGGGGTGGGGGGAGTGTTGGAAGCAATAATTCAGAGGTGCAAAGCCAAATTCTCACTCTGAAGATGAATGTTTACATGTGTAGCGCTTCAGCCAGTAGCAGCAGCACAAGCATCGAGCCCCCGCATAGAGGCCTTGTGTTGGCTGGTGCTTCTGGGGGGTGATTTCAGAGCCACCCTGTACTACATGACCACTCCTGATTGTGAATTGTGGAGGTACAGCCTGTTAGTGTTCAGAGTGAGTCCTCTGGAATGAATGGTAAGGTTGGTTTTAGTTATTCCTGGCGGGGAGGGAGTGGAGAAGACTTGGGGTTTTTTTAGATGTTTTGTTTTGGTTTTGGATTTAATGTTACATTTTGCAAAGCTAAATTTAACCAAAAAAAGTTAGAGCTTTTTCTTAATTTTAGTGACTGATATTCCTGTTGGCCTTTTATCCAACTTACATTTTTTTAAAGAGAAATTCCAGTCGTTGTTCGCTTAAGTTCTTTTTCTATTAAGATGTATCTGTGAGCCAGTACGAAGTGAACTGCTTGGAACTGCAGCTGCTGGCTGCTGGCTACAAGTACGGAACATGAATGGTGTTTGAGACTCGTGGCCTTTGGAATTGGGAGAGCTCTTCACTTCCCACACTGTGGGCTCAGCCCAGGCTGAGGTTGACAGTGACCAAACATGGCCACTCCCCTCCTCCATGGGCTGCCAAGTAGAGGCGATGATTCCAATGGGGTGTTGGGGCCAAACCCAGTCACTGGAGGAGCACATAGGCAAGGGGTCAGGATGACTGCAGCCCACTTCCTCGGCTGATGTTTTCTATGTGTATGTATGATTATTTTCTTGTATCTCAGCTATCCAAATGTGTGATCAGATTTCAAGAGTAAAGAGGACTGTACCACCTTCCACGTTTACAAAACAAAGGCCTATTCTTGCTGCTCCTTAGCAAAATAACTTGTTTCTTTAACTTTCTTAGTCCAGCTAATAATTTGGGGGGAGGGGCTTAGTTTAGTTTGGGTAGGGTTTAAACAAAGCAAAAAGGCAACAGTAGTCCCATCTGCTTTTGGAAGATCCTCCGTGCCCCATATTACATGAAGGGGCCACCACAGCGTCAGACAATTCAGAAGAAAGCAAGATGTTAGTTCCTACATTTGATTCTCTAGGGAACAGGAGCATTTTGCTGTTTCATGGTGTTTGCTTTGGCGTGCTGCTGCCAGGCCCCCGCAGCAGCACACCAGGGTCTGAGGGCCAGAGGGCAGCACTTTTCCTGGAGCCATAGATGCAAAAAGACCTTTTCCATCCTCTACCCTGAGCAATGAAGGTTCCTCAGCCTGAATCATGTGAAGAACAGACGGCTTCTCTGGCTGGGCCAGACATCTGGCTCCACCCAGGTTTGTAGCCCTCGAGGCTGAGAAACATTTGTCATAGCAAGATCTGACTGGTAAGGCTTAAACCATCAGCCAGCCAAACTGCCCCCATCCCATGAATCTGGTGCCTTTGATTATTTAAAAAAAAAATAAAGAAAAAGTCATTTTGTAAAATGTTTCATCTCCAGCAGAGCCCCTTATGTTTTCTATTTCTTGTTTTTTGTACAGTTGTAAAAATATTACAGATCTTCTGTCTTGGGGTACGTATTTTCAGTGTAATACAGTCTGTATAATAAAAGTTTAGATTTTCTAAAGAAACTGTGTAAAGTTTTGAGCATCCAGAGGGTGTTTTCACCAATTCTCTGGTTAACTTGGGTTAATCTAGGCTGTGGTTAACTAAGCTGTGATTTCAAAAGGGGTTTGGGTTGGGGGGACAGGTAAGGGCATAAGAATGAGACTAAGGAAGAAGGGTCTTAGAGGTGAGCAGCAGCTTCATAAAAGAAGAGGTGGCTATATTTTTTAGGCTGTGCCTTGAATTGCCTAGGAATCTTCACTTTCTGGAAAGACTGCCACGCTTGGTTGCGATGCTGAGTAATAAGGTCAGGAATCAGATCACAAAGGATTGAGAAGTGGGTGAAAAAAGTGGAAGTCAAGGCAATGAGAATATACAGCTTTTTCTAGAAGTTTGAAAAGAGATGAAAAGTGAGGGGATGGTAGGATCAAGTGAGGATTTTTAAAGTTGGGGAGATGTGGCATGTTTATAGGCAGCAGATAGGAATGCTTGGAAGTCACCAAATTTGTCAAAGTTCGTTGCTTCGTCCCCTATAAGTTTATATATCTCAATTTTATAGCATGTTATTTTGGGATGTAGGCCTTTTCATTATTCCATTCCAAGTTTTTCTTTCTCATTTTTGATGATTAATCCTGTATGGCTCTGATTGGATTTTCTTCATAATGTGAGCTATCTATCTTCCAGTCATTTACTGTACTTTTAGATGAGATATTGTGTTTCTGGATATATTACACCTGGGATTTCTCTCTGGCATATTCTATTTTCATGTTGTCTTCTGATTTTAATCCTGGAAGCTTTAAATCCAAACCCTAGCCCTGCCACTCACTGCCTTGATGAATTTGGGCAAAGTATTTAACTTCTTTGGACCTAACTTTTCCACATTTATAAAACGGGATGGTCTAGGTCAGAGCTTCTTAAACTGTGGGTCGTGAAAAATCAGGCAACAGTAAAAGGTCATGTATGTCTATTTTTATACCTGTATACCTGGGGTTGCATAAAAATTTCTCAGGCAAAAAGGGGTCACGTGTGGCAAAAGTTTTGGAAGCCCTGGCCTAGGTGACTCTTGAGATCCCCTACCGGCTCTGGCAGATTCACTCTGTAGCTGGCAGGCGTTTTAAAGGTCATCCAAACCAGTAGTGTCACACTCAGAAAGGGGTTTCTACTGGGCTGCACACTGAAAACCATGCATTAACCTTATCTATGCTGGTATTATATTTTATTCAGTTAAAACATTTCCCAATTACTCGGGGACTGCAAATTTGATAGCTCTGATGTAGACTTAACTCCATTTTACAGACCAGGAAAGTGAGGCCTAGGGGTTAGATGCATAGTCAAGAAGACCTAGGGCCTAGGTTCAGTTTTGTTTTGTTTTGTTTAGGTGAGGCAGTTGGGGTTAAGTGACTTGCCCAGGGTCACACCGCTAGTAAGTGTCAAGTATCTGAGGCCAAATTTGAACTCAGGTCTTCCTGACTCCAGGGTCCGTGCTCTATCCACTGCGCCACCTAGCTGCCCCCTTAGGTTCAGTTTTAAAATGAAGAATAACCAATGAGGTAGCCTGCCAAAAATAGCACAGAATTAGAAATCCTTAGAAACAAGTTTAGATTTTAAAAAGAGACTATTGATAAATCAGCTATATTTTTTAATCAACAAAATACACGTCTTTAGCTAATATGGTAAGCACCCACCATGTGCCAAGCACTGTGCTAAGTGCTGGGAATACAGATAGGAAAACAAAAGAAAGAATCAAGCCCTGACTGAGTGAGTACCTGTCATAGTGAGGGTATTGGTTTGTTTGGTTTAAATATTTCTCTGTTTACAAAGAGATCTTGGGGAAGGAGAGGTTTAACGAGGAATGACAATAATGCAAAATATCTTTAAAGTATCCATAAAGCACACAAAAAATACCAAGGCCAGATATAGATAGATATACACACACACACACAAGCTGGCCTTCAGGAGCCACCTTGTCTAGGGAAGTACGTGGCATATGCAACTTGGCATACATGTGCAATTCACTATGGAAGTGCAGTTGTCTGTAGAATCTTGTAATCCTGCAGTCTCTGAGCTGGAAGGGACCTGGATCATCTAGTCCAAGCTGGACCTGCATAACAATCCCCTCTACAACCCATTTGCTTGCCCTGGAGTACAGCAGATAGACTTGGAGTCAGGAAAACTTTGAGTGCAAAGCTGAATGGGACGGTCTCAGTTCTTTATCTGCAAAATGGAAATGATAGCAGCACCTACTTCACAAAGTTCTCCTGTAAGGATCAAATGACGTCATATTTGTGTTGCACTTTGCAAACCTTGAAGTTGTGTGTGAATGGTATCATTTCCCGACAACAAGCCTAAGTCTGCCTTTAACTTCTACCCCGTTACTCTTGTGTTCTGCCCTCTGATGTCAAGCAAAACAAATCGAATCCTTCTTCCCCAAATGGACATTCAAGTACTTAGAGACAGCTATCGTGTTCCCCCTAATTTTCCTAAACAAATCCAGTGCCTTTCACTGATTCTCATATAGCAGAATCTCAAAGCCCTTCAATATTTGGGTTTCCCCCCTCTAAAGGTCTTCCATGTCCTTCCTGAAATATGGTACCCAGAACTGAATGCTGTATTCCACACTGGTCTGGCTGGGGTACCAGGGTTTAGCTCAGCCAGATCTCTTGCAGGTGAACTGTTGTCCAACTGTGCTTCCATCTTGTACTTGTGAACTTGCTTTCCTTTATCTCCATGAAATACCCCATTCGGTTCAGCCCAATACTTTAACCAGTCAAGATTTGTAGGTTGAGGGAATCCTGACTTGGTTACAGAACAGTTAGCTATCCTTCCAGTTTTATGTGATCTGCATGTCATTGATAGCTTTATCCAAGTCACTGGAAAAAAAAAAAAAAAGTTAAGCAACCTAAGTCCAAGGCCAGACTCAGAGCTCTTTACTAAAGTCTCCCTGTTGATGTCAAACCACTAATCACTGCTCTTCCCATGCAGTCATTCAACCAGTTCTCAGTTCCCTTAGCAATACTATTGTCGAGCCCCTAATTCTGCATCCCAGTCACAAGAATAGCACAAAGAGACTGACGCATCTTTTCACTCTGACCCCTGGAGCTGTCCCAAAAAGACCACAGTCCGTACAAACTGGTAGGAACTGAAGAAAGGGAGAAAGACTGTAGGACTGGAAATAGATCAATGTCCCAATTTTTTAAGAAATGGTGAATTCATGTTTTTAAAAAAACAGAAAAAGGTCTAGGGAGTTTGGTGAATTGCAACCCCAATATGAAACAAAGGTCTGACAAATCCAAATGATCTGAGCGTGGAGAGCTATAGTGTCCAAAATGAGGTGAATTCATTCCTCTTCTCTGGTCAGATGGTATCTGGTATGGCATGTTCTGCTTTGGAGTTACATTTTAAGCATTACATTAACAGGTTGGAGTATATTCAGGGTAGAATGACTGGGATGGAAGAGGTTGGATTTATTATTATATTATAGGAGGATCATTTGGAGGAAATGAAAACTTTGGGGGTGTGGAGAGGAGGAATGATCCCTGTGTTCAAGGGGTTCAATAGCTATGACGTAAAAGAGGGATTTTGTTGTTGAGTCATTTCAGTCATACCTGACTCTTAGGACCCCCATTTTGGAGTTTTCTTGGCAAAGATACTGCAGTGGTTTGCCATTTCCTGCTCTAGTTCATTTGACAGATAATGAAACTGAAGCAAACAGGGTTATTGACTTGCCCAGGGTCACACTATTGGTAAGTGTCTGAGCCAGGATTTGAACTGATGAAGATGAGCCTTCCTCATTCCAAGCCCAGTGCTCTATCTACTGTGCCACTTGTTTGTCCTTCTTAAAGGAGGACCATGCCATTGGGGTGATGTCATGACTTTCAGTGAATTGGATTTAAGTAAGGAAGGGCTGTGCAAGGTCACCAACCTCTCACTCTTTCCTCCAGAGCCATCTGAGGCCAGTGGCAAGATATATATCAGGACAGCTAGAGATAGCCCCATATGTTTAAGGTAATTGGGGTTGTGACTTGCCCAGGGTCCCACAGCTGGTGTCTTGAGCTGAGATTTGAACTCTGGTTCTCTTGACTTCAGGGCCACTGCTCTATCCACTGCACCACTTAGGGACCCATAAAAAAGAGATTAGGCTTGTTCTTTTCGGTCCCCCAGGGAGCAGGCCATGGGTATTGCCAAGAGTAGATTAATCTTTGATGAAAGAAAAGAATTAGCATTGATCAGTGGAGTTCCTCAGGAGTTAGTGAGTTCTCTTGTGCTGGCAGTCTGTCTTCCATCCAGAGGGAGATTGCTATACATGCATAGGTTGGATGAGATCCATCCTGTCTGAGGTCCAGCTCTGAGATGCTGTGAATTGGTGTTATGGAGAGCTGTGATGTAAGAATCACGAGATGTGGGTTCCAGTCCAGGCTCCACCATTTTTTAGTTATGTGACCTTTGGAAGCTCCTGACTGACCCTAGGACTCACTTTCCCCCTTGGTAAAATGAGGTGGGGGCGTGGGGAAAGGGGTTGGGATCCCAGACTAGATATTCTGTCAAGGATCATATCATCATACTCTAAATGTTTATGATTTCAGCCCTTCATTCTGACTCTCATTCCTAGCCAACCTGGCATTTACTGTTCCCTCAACCCCTCCCTAAGTCTTTATTGGCTCCTTCCTGGCTTCCTTCACTTCCTTCTTTTCATGCCCTTGACTCCGGGGTCGCAGTTGTTTGGGGCTTACAAAATGCTTTCCTCATGGCAGGCCCAGAAGGTCCCACAATCAGTACAAAAATCTGTCCCGTTTTACAGGTGAGGAGGAAAGCTCGTCTGAAGAAGCTCAGGAGAAATGAGTTTTCCATCATCACGTGTAGTAAGTGGTACCTGAGGTTCTTTGTATAGGGCTTTCTCACTACCTGAACTGCAGGGCCCTTCATCCTGCTATTGGACAGCAGCATCTGTGTTCCTTTCCCCTCCTTTCATTGTTCCTGATGCTGCCTGATGGCGTGAAGCACAATTAACCTTAAATACCTCTTCCAAATGATGGACCTTGTTGAACACAGTATGCCTGTCAGTGAAGTAGCTAGCTGCTGCAGTGGATAGAGTGGTGGACCTGGAGTTAGGAAAACCCAAGTTCAGATCTGGCCTTGGACAAAGAACCCTGGGTAAGTCTCTTAAACGCTGCCTGTTTCCTCATCTGTAAAATGGGGGTAATAATAGCACCTACCTCCCATGGTTGTTGGAAGGATCAAATGAAGTATTTGTAAAGTGCTTTATGAACATCAAAGCACCAGATAAATACTAGCTCCCCATTAGAGATTCAAGGAATTCTTCTCTTTTTTTGGTGAGGCAATTGGGGTTAAGTGACTTGCCCAGGGTCACACAGCTAGTAAGTGTCAAATGGCTGAGGCTGGATTTGAACTCGGGTCCTCCTGAATCTAGGGCCAGTGCTCTATCCACTGCGCCACCTAGCTGCCCCCCAGGAATTACTATTCTTGATTAAAGAGAAGGAGATTTTGCTTCAGTAGTTTTATAACTAACTATTGACAGCTGGTGGGGCAGATCTCAAGCTGCCGCCAACCCTGGCATAGCATGGATTCAGAGCTAGAAGGGACCTTGGAGGCCATCAGTTCCCATTATCTCAGTTTACATTTAATGAAATGGAAGGTGGTAGAGGTTAAATCATACAACTATTGTGTGTCCGACTCAAGATTCAGACCCAGGTCTTTGTGCTTCCAAGTCTAGAACTCTATTAGCTGTAGCCTGGATACCGTATCAGTCATTCACACCTTAGTGAAAGGCACAAGAACACCGCTCTTGGCAGTTAGAAGACCCTGGCTGTGCTGGTTGCTGGCTGTGTGACCACAGGCAGGTTGCTTAACTCCTCTGTTTCCTCATCTATAAAATGAGCCAGTGGTTGTACGAAGACATAGGGTAGGAAGGACACCAGGAGGCAGCCTTAGGTATGACTCACCTACCATTAGATTGTGAGCCCCTTGGGGGCAGAGGCTCAAGGTGATTTTTGCCTTTCTTTGTATTCCCAGTACTTGGCATAGTGCCTGGCACATAGTAAGCATAAGCATCTAGTAAATGCTTGTTGACTGAATTATGCCTCATTCTGGTGGCCTTAGCCAGCCACTGAACCATTGATCCCCTCTGAGTAACATGGACTCCTAATGTGTGAGAGGGAAATACAGGAAGAAAAAACAAGGCAATTATTTTTGATGCCATAGCCGGGTAAAGCCTTGATGATTGGGAAAGGGCAATTTGAAATTCTGATCATTCAGCCACAAATGAAAAGCATCATACACTTTGATCTCTGTGAAAGTCAGTTTTTCATTTCCCCTAGTGATGTTTTCTGGACTTTAAGATAACAATTTAAATTTAGCCTTTTCATCTCCCTTCTCATCAATATTCAGGCACAATCTTAAAAGGCACAAGCCTTGTCTTCTAGAATACTGGGCTGGCTGCTTTCAGGACAGGTCACTTTCCCAGCTTTCTCTTTCTCTGGTTATAGAGATCTAGATATATGTGCATGTGTGTATGTATAGAAAGCACATGTGTATATAAATATATACACATGTATAAATACCTCTGTATAGATATAAATGTGTGCATGTGATGCGCAGGTATACATACAGATATGTAAATGTACCTACACATATATGTGGATAGATATGCACACATGTAGGTGTGAAGACATGCAGTATAGATACTATGTACAACTACAGATAATACACGTGTGAGTATACACATAGGTACATGTCCATAGGTATGAACATGTGTAAACATACACATAGATGTATCTACAAATATGTGCGTATTTATGTTGGCAATCTGCCCAGCTCTGTGTGTATAGAAATAGATATTCTAGTGTTATCAATACCTTGCATTTCAATACCATATACAATATTTTAATATTTCTTCATCTTATTTGATGTTCACAATCCCAACAGATAGGCAAAGCAACTTCTTTGTCTTCCCTCCCACACAGGGTGGCTACGAGGAAAGCACCATATAAAACCCAAGAAGACTTTAATCGTAAACATCAAATAAGAAAATGATGTGAAAACACTATGGTATTGAAATGCAAAGTATTGCTCACCCAAGGACAGTTTATATAAACACCATGTAAGAGAGAAACTGGCCACCCTTCAGTCATTAAGGACAGTAGCTCCCGTTTATAAGAACACTTTGAAGGTTTATGAAGCATTTTTCTCAATTTAACCCTGTGGAATGAGTAATTAGTTACTGGGTTCAGATCCTGGTTCTGCCACTTACTAGTTGGGTGGGCAGTTTCCAAATCCCTAAGTCAAGTAAAGGGAGTAAAGCATTTGTATCCCCTGGCTCACTGGGTCCTTTGGAGGAAAGCCCTTGGCGAACTCTTAAAGTAGATTAAAAATGCGAGCTTCTGTGTTCACTTCGGCAGCACATATACTAAAATTGGAACGATACAGAGATTAGCATGGCCCCTGTGCAAGGATGACACGCAAATTTATGAAGGGAAAAATGTGAGCTATTATTTGGTACCTTTCTTTAAGGGAGGTCATAGCCTGCTGGCCCATAGAAGGTGCTTGATAAATGTTTGTCATTGCCCCTCATTTTAATTATAAGCCAAGTGAAAGTGTACCCTATTTATAACCTGAGTGACATTATAGACAAACATAACTTATTTAATGATGTTAATAGGTTTTTAAAGGACTATAGGGCTTTTGAGGTCATCTAGGCCAGGGCTTCTTAAACTTTTCCCACTTGTAACCCCTTTTCACATGAGGAATTTTTACACGACCCTGGGTTTACAGGCATATAAAACAGGTATACATAAACTTTTACCATTGCCAAATTTTTCATGACCCACAGTTGAAGCAGCTTTGATCTAGGCCAACCCCTGCATTTTGGAAACAGGTAGTTTTTACTAAGATGAATTGAGGTCGGGGCGGCTAGGTGGCGCAGTGGATAAAAGCACCGGCCCTGGATTCAGGAGTACCTGAGTTCAAATCCGGCCTCAGACACTTGACACTTACTAGCTGTGTGACCCTGGGCAAGTCACTTAACCCCCATTGCCCCGCAAAAAAAAAAAAAAAAGATGAATTGAGGCTGTTTGCCATGACGCACCTTCTCAAATCCCTAGACCACAACTCCTACTCACTCCTCCATTCTTCTGGTCTCTGCTAAGGTGATCAAATATGTGCTATTGATCCCATCACTGGCTGTCTCTGAGTAGATTCCCCTTTCAAAGCATCCTTTCCACCTCTATCTTTAATTTGTCCCAAGCTGCTGGCTCCTTCTCTACTGTTAAATATGCCCAGGTCTCTCCAATCCTTAAAAAATCTTCACTGGACCATACCATCCCCCCCAAGCTATTGTCCCATATGTCTCCTACATAACCCAGCTAAAACTGTCTACACCAGCTGGTTGCACATCCTCTTCTTTTACTCCTCAACCATCTTTATTCTGGCACTTGACCTCATCATTCAACTGAAATTGCTCTCTCCAAAATCACCAACCATCTCTTGTCAAATATAATGGTCTCTTCTCAGTCTTCATCCTTCCGGATAGCTCTGCAGCAAATGTGACAGTTACAACATCTAGATATTCTGAGATTCCATGAGACTGTCTTCTATCAGTCCTAGCTGACCACTCAGTCTCCTTATCATCGAGATGACATCTCCAAGTATTCCCCCAGGCTCTATCCTAGGTCCTATTCTTTTCATACTTTCTTTTGGTGACCTCAATTCCCATAGATTTGTCACCTCTAACCAAGTAAATGAAATCCATAACCCAGCCCCAGTATGTCTGTCTGTCCGACTCAGCACAAGCTATTAACTGGACATTCCACACTGAATATCCTAAATTCAACAAGTCCAAAACTGAACCCGTTCTTTCCCTCAAAATCCATCCCCCTCTGAACGCTATTTCTTGCAATTCATTTTCTTTTTTTAAAATGTTTTTCAATCGGATTGGTCTGAAATGGAACCTGGCTTGCTTTAATAATCTGCATTTCTCCTATTCTTAGCAATGCAAACCATTAAAAAATATGGCTATTGATAGCTTGAATTTTTTCCTTTCAGAATTTCCTGTTCATATCTATTGACCATATCAAGAGGATGGCTTTCACTCCTGTAAATTTGAATAGAATCCTTTTAATATTTTTTAAATCAGACCTTTATCAGTGAAACTTGCTTTAAAAATTTTTGCCAATTATATCTCCCTTCTAATGTTAACCACATTGGTTTTATTGATTCAAAGAATTTTAAATTACATGTAACCAAAATTGTCTCAATTTTACGATCCCTTCTTTGATCAAAAATTTTTCCCTTCATATCCAGAGACCCAAAAAGGAATGTTCTATTTCCCTCTAATTTGCTCGTGTGACCTTTTATTATCTAAGTTATGCGTTCATTTAGAGCTAATCTTGGTATATGCTATAAGGTGTGAGTCTAACTTTTTATAGCCTTGTTTTCTAGTTTTCTTAGCAGTTTTGTGGGTCTTTGGTCCAACTGTTTACAGGTTTATAAATTAAATTGATGGTATCCTCAATTCCTTAGTTTCCCTTCACTCTATATATCCAATTACCAAATATTGCCATTTCTGCTTCAACATCTATCCTGTTCAAGCCCTTCTCTCTATTGACAGTCACCACCTCATTTCAGGCTCTAATCGCCTCTTGCCTGACTGGCCTCCAATCTCTACTCCACACAGCTGCCATAATGATTTTCCTGAAGTCCAGGTGTCATCCCTCTAACCTATTTAATAAGTTCCAGGGGCCTTTTATTACCTTTAAGATAAGCTAAACTCCTCTTTTTGGCTTTTAGAGCTCAGACTGGCTTTAATAAACTGCTCTCAGCCTATCTTTCCTATTTTGTTATACATCCATTGCTCTCTGCTGGGTCAGCCAAACTAGCCACCTGTTCTCCACACAAGGCACCACGTGGTTCTGTGGCCTTGCACTGGCCGTTCCTTTAAAGTACTTCCTCCTCGCCTCTGCCTCAGAACCCTCCACATCCTTCAGGACCAACTAGGCACCCCCTTCTACACAAAGCATTTCCTGCTCTCTCCCCCCAACTCCTACCGAATGCTCAACATGGCCAACTGCCTTCCATTTATTTTGTATTACTCTGGTATGTATTTATGTACACATCTCTCTTGACAGGATGTGAGTTCCTGAAGAACAGGTTCATTTTTGGTTTTGGTATCCCTAGAAGCTAGCACAGAGCAGGCATTTGATAAATGTTTGTTGACTTTTTTGGGGTGAAAAACTCAAGGAAATTTAATCTTATAGAATAATTTTATAAATGAGACAGTGAATAGACTTAGACAATTTGGGAGTAGCAGAAATAGCTCTGGAGTCCAGAGAACCTGGATTTAAAAATCAGCTCTGCTAATTACAACTTGGGTTACCTTGGGCAAGTCATTTGACTTCCAAGTGAGGGGTTTAGATGAGATGATCATAAAGGTCTTTCTTCTGCCCTAAATTCTACAAGACTTTTGATAGTAGCCCAGATTGTCTCATCACCAAATCTGTACTTGAGGGTGGTTTACTGAAGTACTTTATGACAATATTTGTTTTTAATAGTCACAAGTCATAAATTATTCATAGCGTATCCATTGTTAAGCATTGATGAACTACTATTGAGTTCAGGCTTATCTTGGAAAATCTTTGATTAATCAAAGCACTTCACACACTGAACCTATATGGTTCCCCCTTAGTAAGCTGTTCAACTGATCCCTGTAGCTTTTCACATGCAAAGTCTGAATTAAATGGTAATAAAAACAATTCCACTTAGGTCTTTGGTATGTGAACATTTCACTTTAATGAGTACTTCTTGAACCAAATTGACTATAAAATTACATTTTTCCAAAATAAAACAGTAATCCACATATAATAGCCCAAGTAGAAAAGTTATACTTATTGGCACTGAATCTATGGAACATGTGCAGAACATGTCTGTAATACAGAACTCTGCAAGGATTGACAATGCCATGCACCAAGCTATAAAATGGGGTTAATTTTTGCCACATATGTTGTAGTAAACAAGGTAAATAAAGAGAATTTTGTTAAGAGTTCTAGAGCATGGTTTGGAAACTGAGAATTGAGGGTGTAGTCACAACAACCAAGAGTTTCTAGGACCTTCATCCTTCAGTTTCACCTTGCCCCAACAGAAAGACCTTTTAAGTTTTGTCCCAAAAGGTGATTCTTCTTAGAGGACCAATATATCTGCCCTTGTAAATGTGGGCATTCTGTACAGGTTGAGGATTTTTTTCTCAAATTAATTTGGATTTTAAAGCACTGACTGACAGTGACAAAACTTCCTTGGAAACTTTTCCTTACAACACTTTTAATTTAGTCATTTATACCAGGATCCTTGGGATGAAAAACACTGAGTCAGTAGCATTTGAGTCCTAATAAAAAGTAAAAGAAATAGTCAGAGGACAATTAAAAACATGGAACAGACTTCTGTAGAAAAGAAGGTCAAAGACAAACCTCTTCTTCATCTTACACAGAAGAATAATCATACACTTTACTCAAACACAAGTTTCCCCTTTAAAAGCTATTCTTCCATTCCCCTCCCTCCCCCTCCAATGTTAGGCAATTCAAAAACTCTACAGCTCAGTATGTCCCCCCAATGGGATAATTATTCCTAGGCTAACAAATTAAATTTGGGGCCATCGTCCAACATTCATATAACTTTCTAATTCCTGACGTTACTGTAAATGGAACTTGTTTAAAGGTAAACAAATAAAAACATAACTTTTTGTTGTTTCTAACAACATTATTTCACATCTCAACAGGGCAGAATTTATACACCATTTAGCAAAATGGGTTGTACAAAAATCTGACTATATTTGTCCCAACATTCATATAGTACCATGCAAGTTTCATTCCACATAGGATGAAGATATTTGGTAACTGATACAAAGTCTTTTGCATTAACATTCATTTAATTTCCTGAAAATAATATAATCTGAAAGTTGGGGGAATGTATATACCTTGGGCTTATCAGGGTAAATAATTTTAAAAATTCCACAAACTCAAACCTGAGCATGCAGTCCTTAATATTATTATAGATACAGGAAAAGAGTATCATTGAATGTAACTGGGATATAAGCAAAAATGCAACTGTATTCTATTGTATTCAACTTTTTAGAGGACTGGACAATTTTATTAAAAGTTTAAAGAGACCTAACTATCCCACAAATATCATGTCCCAATTGGAGAATTCATTAACTAAAGAGTTGTAAATTGTACAGTGGTCAAGAGCAGCATCTCTGTCTTACAAAGGTCTGAGATACCACGTATTTGGGGCTAGGATAGGATACTTTATAAAGGACTAGTTTTTAAAAGAAGTCTAATTAAAGATGGCTGGGCAAGCTTTTTGCATATTTGTAAAATCTAACTTCAGACCCTTTGTCAGTCCCTGGTGCCAAAAGATTAAAGTAATATCCTAAGTTTTTTTTTCTCCTAAGAAATTCAAAGATAAAAGCACCCAAAAGATGGAAATTAATTTGGGGGCAATCATAATCAAAATCTCTATAAATGTTCCCCAAACTCTGAGAACCAATTAAGTAAAAACTTTGAAATATAAACTTTTAAAAAGTTAACTTGTTCTATAGCTAGTTCTTTCATCCAAAAAAGAAAATTTCATTTTGTCAATGTTTGTGGCCTTACTCAGAAATATAAAGATGTGGAAGACTACAATGTAGAAAATTCATTTAAAAAAAATCACTTTGGGAAAGGAAATCTGTAAAAAAGAACACTTTTTTTAGAGACTTTCTAACCCATATCATAAAAGAATTTGGAAAAACTAAAATGAGGCCAACAGAATATACTTATTAATGTTAAAAATACTTCTCACAGTTTACTTACTATAATGTTTCAAAGTGTGCCCATTAATTAGGAGGAAATAGCACATTTTGACCAATTAAAAACAATCCAAATTTTGTTAAGAAAACAGCCACCTTCACACTAGATAGGTAGGTAGGTCTATAATAATACATTTTAAAGTTCTTAAAATTAACTATTATTTTGCAAAATTAATAAGCCCTGGCTATTCTATCATTTGACACATTTGGCTTTTAGTACACAGTATTTTGCATGATGCTTGAACTCCAGAGAAGAAAAATGGTAAGGTTCTTTTCCTTATAACATCTTTTCAGTTCTAGGGGATAAGGTGCACATTATTTTCATGAACAAATCCTTTACATCTGCCTCAAATATTTCTAAGAGGCTAATTCTAAAAGGAAAATTATCCAGGCAATAATTTTCCATTAAATGAGAATAATTTCTAAAAATTAACAACATAAACATATAGAATGTTAATGCCACTAAGTAAATAAATGCCCCCAAATGTCTTTTAGGGACATATACATGTATTTTAGTTGGGGGTGGAAACTGGGGTCAGGGAACAGCACCACCGTTACCAACAGTGAAATCAATTTTTTTCTTAAAACATTCAGTGCTCAGCAAAGTTGTTAAGAGTGGCTACCTATCTCCCAGGCAGGTTAATATTTACAGGGCTTGGGCAAATGTACTGCATACATTGATGGCCTCCCCTCATGCTACAAAAAGAGAGCTTTAAGAAAAGCCAGATATGATTAACATGGGATAACCAGATATATCTATCCAGAGTCTACCTCTCAAACATTTGGCAGTTTCTGCAGAGAAATCACTTTAACCTTGCCTGGTTACAAAATGGATAGTTACAATGTTCTATTTAAAAAAAAAAATAACCAGTGATACATAGCAATCTAATAAAGCAAAGAATACAGTAAAATTGAATTTCAAAATTCACTTGACTTCAGTGTCAATTTTCATAACTATCATTACCAAAAGTAGGTTTTTGTAAATTCTTTTTCAAGATGGATTTTATTCTCAGGAGATGTTAAAAGAAAAAGTAGTTGCTTCTCAAGTACTTCATTCTTTAAAAAAAAATTGTTAGAGATGCTCACTTTTTCTTCTTTACTACTTCCCATTCAGTCACCTTGATACTGCCCCCTGTGATGCCCCTAATTTCCTTTTACACCAAATAACCTTGGGTAGAATGAGAAAAGAGGAATATGAAATAAACTGTGAGCTCTTTGGAGTTTATATCTCAAACTTCCAAATGCAAGGATGAATTCTCAGAGCAGGAAAAAAAATTTTAAAGGAAATTATATATCTCTCCAATAGTACACCATGGCTGGGTGCTCTTTTACTTGTTGAAAAAAATAGAACTCCCCCCGCCCCCAAAAAATCTCACAATGGAAATCAGTGTAAGACTTGTCCCATCTTAAAAAACCATAACTTGAAACAGAGAAAAGAAGTGAAAGAGGGTAAAGCTATCTTTTCCCGCATTGTTTATAAATTTTGACCCACAATCAAAGCAAAACAATTATTCAGCTATACCCCCAAAATGCTTTCATACTATAATGTTGGATAATGGCTTATTTTAGACCAGTATCAATTCAAGTTTTAAATGAAAAAAGACCCACAAAATTTGCATGTAATGGAAATAGCTTTAATCATCAATAATTCTAAAATCTAAATCTTTCAAACCCTGAAAAAATAGTTTTGAAAAAATATACATTTTTATGATAGACTATGCTTCATTTTTTTTAAAAGGGCTACATAACAGATCTGCACTATAAAGGCAAACTATGCTAGTACGTATAAAACATTAAATGGGCATAAACTAGGGGCATCTAGGTTGGATCATGATTGCACAGGTCAAAACTTGTTAGCAACTCTGCCCATCTTTATATCAAAACACCTATGGGGCAGGAAACAGCACATAAAATCATTTTTTCCCTCAATTATTTATTTTACCTTTTAGCCTAAATAGAAACATACACATGCCAGGTCTAATGTCCCTATAATAGTCAAGTTCACATTTTTTGTATTGAAAAAATCAGGATATCATCAATAAACATACATTTCAATTAGTAATAATTTGTGAAATGAGGCTTAGCAAATATATATTTTGAGATTAAAAGCCAAAATTTTAAAAAATCATTAAAGAAGAACCAAATGAAAAAACAACACAAAACCTAGAAAGCGTTTTCCCAAAATGGTAAAGAATGATGACGAGATGATGGTGCATTTCAAAGATACGCCCATAAGAGGTGATAGGATTTTCACCATGGCGGCCATCTTAGGAAAAGTTGTTGTGCCAAGTTTGAGACTCTTACAGCTCTGAAGACTAAAGTGTTACTTATATTTTAGTTGTAATCTATAAATAGGAAAAAAAAGAATATGAAAAAAAGTCCTCTAAAATCCCCCCCTCACTATCCTAGGGTGCTCCTCTCCTTACAAAGGGATATACATTTCTGAGAAAAGATTTCACATTAACAAAAAAAGTTTTACAGTTTGCTGTTTTTATAAGAGCAGGAGAGATGACCAAACTCACTGTTTCAGAGGAAACCAAGTTAAAACCTTTGAAACAGACATCACTGTGGTATCTTCTGAATAAAGACACTGAGCAAAGGTCAAGCTATTTTTGTTAAACACTAAAAGTGTTTTCTTTTAGGAAATATGGTTTTCCACTCCACATATCTTTCAGGTGAAATGGAAAATAGGCGTCAATTTTTTTCAATCATGCCTTTTTTATCCCCAAATGCAGGAGGGAACCATTACATTCTTAGAAATTCAAGTGTAACTGTAATGTTGTGTAATAAGTTTTGTATGTCCTGAAAAATTCTGAATTGTGTATACCACAATTCATTATCAGTGCAGATACAGCAGAAACTGCTAGAGATGGCTCAGTGGATTTAAAAATGCTTTCCCCCCAAATGAAACCTGTACACTTATTAGATATGTAAAACGGTGTCCTTCGTTGACCCTATTCACAAGATAGATCCTTGTATCTACAAGATAGTGTTGGCAGTTAAAAACAAAACAAAAAACCACACACAAACACAAAACCCCTGAAGTCAGTCACTATTTGTACTCTGTTTTTCTCCTCCAACACCTTCTTTTCTTTCTCTTGGGCTTCAACTTAGTTGGTTCTGGGAAGGGTTTCTCAGTCTTTGGGTTTCTAATAGATTCCACTCCAAACTCATGTTCAGAGCAGCATAACCGTCCATCTTGTGTGGTGCTGAAGACTGTCCCATCTTGGTGGTCCTTGCAAAAGGAATTTGGGCAGAAATGACAAAAAGAAACTGACGGTTTGCCGCATACATCACAATGATGCCAAGGGCATTCCCATTTCCCTGTAATCAAAGATGAAATATTAATAGTCATAAGTATTAGAATTTTTTAAAATCCCCAAACACAAAATGTCAGTGTATAGACTTCTGCCTATATATTGACACTTTCTGGGGTAGGACAAGTTTCAAAAGAAGCCTGAAATTAGCTCTTATTATCATACCAATGACATATTCATCAAATCCCATAGATATGACAGCTTTCCCACGTGTCAGTTTAATTAAGACAAATTTTAAAAATCAATATTAACAATTGTAAGAACCTTGGTATAACATTAATCAGTAAAAACTAATTTTTAAAAAAATCATGAGTTTCAAAGACCCGTGAGAAAGGTCACAATTATAACAGTAATTATGGGGGCACAAAAGTCCCACCAAAGAGTCACTGCTTTTCTTTGGTTTCTTAAAATTTTGGGGAGGCTACAGCTATGATTTCACTGATAACAGAACTCCTGATGAGTACATGCCCTCTACCAATGTAGATTGATACCAGATCTGCCACTTAGTTGCCTCTTGGTTGCCTGCATTTTTCATGTGCTCCACAATTATAGTATTTCTGAGACTCTAGTAGAATAACATTTCTTAATATAGCACTGTTTGTGACTCAGACTCTGATAGTGACTTCTTATGTATGCCTGATTGTCTGCATCTTTACAAAATTTATACATTTATTGTTCTCACTGAGGACTAGCATTAAGTATACCATGTATGTTAAACCAGTATGGTGGTTTTAAATAGTGATTTTTCTTGAAAATAATTCTAGATTTTTTCATAAACCACAGCTTTGAGTAAAGCAATACTTACTTAAAAAACTGGAGCTCCCAGAATTATGGATTTGGAATTTGGGAAGGCCCTGGCATCAAGTTGAAATTTTCTAACAAATGTCTGTGTTTATAGCTAATTTTGTTTTAAAGACATTTTTAAAGAGATTGATCTATGTGATAATATCTTATTATTAACATGCTAATTGAACGATAAAGGCACTTTAACAGAAAAAAAGAGGAAATGACAGGGCAACCACTTCCTCATAATTGGAAGTCCTCAAGTAGAGGCTAAATGAACACTTGTGGAAAATATAAGTATTCCTGCTCAGGGATGAACTGGATGAAGATCTCTCTGCAGCTCAAATTCTATTACTAAAGTACCTAAAATCATCTTGAAATAGAACTGAATATGTCATGGAAAGACATAAAACACATCTAGGCTCAAACACACATTTTTGTACTGCTTTACCAATCTACTTGGTATTAATGTTGTCTAAAAAAGATTTGCATTTCCATTTTCACAGTTTTCTGCTTTCATTCTTTTAAGTAAGGAATTTCGCATAAAGTAAATAGTGCCATCTAGTGGCAAAAAGGGTACTTTTGACCCCATATATGGCTGACAACCACATGATGTTGATCTCCAGAAAAGGCTCTTATCTTTTGTTTTTCCATTTAAATTGAATCATGCTTTTATTAATCAATTCTTATGAATAAGGCAGTGTGCTCCAAATAGGTCAATAGAAAGGCAGACGGTCGGTATGAGAAGGCTGTTCTAAAGAACGTGAGTAAAAGATGACATCTTTCATAACAAAAAGAAAAGATGCTTAATCTATGGCAATAATGAGGAAGGCCTCCAGCACACTGGGTGGGCCCTCTATGATGAAGTTGTGGGAGGAGATGAATTACTCACACAAGATGGGGGGCATTCTTTATAACTGGAGAGTGCCCCCAAATAATGAACAATGATGAATTATCATTTTGAGTATTCATCCAAGTGGCTATTTCTTATTGTTAAAAAAGTCAAGCTGTGATCCTTATGGAAGCCAGCACAGCATAAATAAAACTGGCAGACCACAGGCAAGTAACTTAACTCTGCAGAACTTAAAAAATGGGTTATGGCAAAGCTCCCTTACAGGGTTTTGCTGAGGAAAGTACTTTCCCCTTGAATTGCTGCACAAAACTGAGGTGTTATCATTTGGGGGAGGGGGGAGTCCACGGGGTAGAGAAGAAATACCTGGAAAAAGCTCTAGAGTTGGAAATGTTAGGAGTCATGGAGTCCAACTGCTCCTTTTGATCAATGAGGAAGTGGAAGTCTGGTGACACAGCTAGGATTCAAGCTCAGGTCCTAGGACTTCACATTCAGGGCTCTTTCCCCTGTGCCACAGGGTCCACACCTGGCATGAGCTCATTAAGGTCATGCTGAACCAATGTTAAGATCAGGAGAATGTCGTAGATACAAAAGACCCTAGTTTCACCTTATGTTCTAGCCTTGTCTCTAGAAACATCCTCACAGACCAGGTTAAGAGATAAGGATCAGATAGTAACACTGAGCAAATTCATAAGTGTGAAATATTACAAGGAGTGTAACCTGCTAAACATCACCCTAAAGGAAGTTTCCAGTGAAGCGTCACAGGACTTTGACCTCATCTTGCTCTATTCACTATTTTTAGCAGCGACTGAGATCTCGAAGGTGGAGCGCTTATCAAAGGTAGGAGGAAAAGTACAATACGATGGAGGAAACCAGAATGAGAAAAGACCTTGACAGGCTGGATGGAACAAGAGGCAGACTATAATATATCATTTGAAGACTTATGAATTTTTCAACTCAGGTTCAAACAATTAGTTCTCCAAGGACAAAGGGGAAGATACAGCTAGACAATAGTATACAAGAAAATAAGGGAGGGAGGGAGTGCGCCCTCTAAAATGAATATAAACTGACAACAATGAGTAGAAGTCAGATGCCCAGAACCCAGGATATAACGATGCAGCTAGTCTCCATCCTGGTTATGCAACATCTAGCATACTATGTTCCGTTCTTGGAATGTTGCATAGACGGGATCTGCACAAGACAAGACTGGGCAAAGGAGCAAGACAACAAGATTTGACACTAAGCCACATATGCACTTGATGAAAGAATAATTTGAAAATGAAATGGTCTGCCATGAGGACTAGTATGGCCATCACTGCTTGAAGTCTTAAAGGTCAGGAAGAGCCTTCTGAAGGACCAGCTAGTTGGGAGATTATAGAGATAATTCATTCCTCAGAGAAGAGTTGAACTAGATGGTATAAAATAATCCTTCAACTCATGAGATTCTATAATTAAGCAGAATCAGTACTTGACTGTACAGATACTTAGGAATATCAAAACCACTCAAACTGCTTTTCAAAGAAAAGATGGATAAAATAAAATATTTAAATGCTGGAGAAACTGGAAAAATTGGAATACTATTGCATTGTTGATGGAGTTGTGAACTGATTCAACCATTCTGGAGAGCAATGCCCAAAGGGCTATGGGACTATGCCTAAGCTTTGACCCAGTAATACCACTACTAGGTCTGTATCCCAAAGAGATCATGAAAAACGGAAAAGGACCCAACACATGTACAAATAGAGCAGCTCTCTTTGTGGTGGCAAAGAACTGGAAATCAAGGGGATGCCCATCAGTTGGGGAATGGATGCACAAGTTGTGGTATATGAATGGAATGGAATTCTATTGTGCTGTAAGAAGTGATGAGCAGGCAGATTTCAGAAAAGCCTGGAAGGACTTAAGAGGACTGATGCTGAGGGAAGTGAGCAGAACCAGGAGAACATTGTACACAGTAACAGCAACACTATGTGATGAGACACAGCTTTTCTCAGCAATACAATGATCCAAGACAATTCCAAAGGCTTCATGATGAAAAATGTTCTCCACATCCAGAAAAAAAGAACTGTGGAATCTGAATGCAGATTGAACCATACTGCTACTTTTTTGTTTGTTTTTTCTTTTTACAGGTTTCCCCTTTTTGTTCTGATTCTTCTTTCACAACATGACTAATGCAAAAAAAAGTTTAATGTGATTGTATATATATATAACCTATATCAGATTGTTTTCTGTCTTGGGAGGGGGAATGGGAGGGAGGGAGAAAAATTTGGAATTCAAAATCTTATAAAAACAAATGCTTAAAACTATCTTTACATGTGACTGAAAAATAATAAAATAAGTTTAAGATAAAAAAAAATTGAGGGAGGGAGGCAAGCACCTTTCTAGAAGGCCAAAGCACAAGAGGATAACTATAGACCAATATTATTAATGAATATTGATTTCAAAAATTTTAAATAAAATCCTGTCAAACATCTACAATGATTCATCCAGGAATTCCATTTATCATGACTGTTTTTTAATAGTATTTTGGAACTACACAAATAAAAAAATAAACACACACACAATATCAAGTATTTAAAAAACAATTGTAACTGAAAGCAAATAAATGTTTAAGGGGTTAAAAGCAATGACTTGAGAGTTGAGTCTTTATAAGCCAATATCATTTTCTTCATCCTATCCATAAACAATGATATATTTGTAATCTGATGACATTCTGGGAAGACAATATGTGTATGAACCCAATTATAACTTAACTTACCAAAAGGTCGTTTAACCAAATCCAGACAGGAGAGATGATAAGCTTTAGTACAACATTTCCGATCACATAGTACCAGCTGACCCCCATCACCACAACGGAAACAATCATCTTCAGATTCTTTCTTCCCTTCACCTTTTGTTCTACGTCTCCTAGTTTTTTTCTTGGTCTTTTTGCCCTTTTCCTCTGAAGAAAGAGCAGCTGAGTTCTAGGGTAAACAATAAGTTGTATTTACTTAAAGAAAAACATTTTCTAAACTGGAAAAAACCCTACATTAGTAGGTTAGAGAAAATGCTGATAATTCAAAAGACTCAAAATCACAAGAAGGAATTTTAGAAAATTTCCTATTGGGACACGAAAGAAACTAAGATAAATTCCATATGGGGGGAGGGGTGGGGTAATAGGGGTTAAGTGACTTGCCCAGGGTCAAACAGCCAGTAAGTGTCAAGTGTCAAGTGTCTGAGGTCGGATTTGAATTCAGGCCCTCCTGAATCCAGGGCCAGTGCTTTATCCCCTGTGCCACCTAGCTGCCCCCTCCCCCTGGGGCGGGGGTGGGGGGGATTCTTAAAATGACTGTTACTAAATCAGTTTGAAAAAAATAAAAAAGTATTTCATGTAAGACTTAATTATCTTAGGCTTAATTTACCTTAATATACAAAAAAGATAAACAATGAAACTGAAAAACAACATAAGAACCAGTGAGAGACCCCTGTTGCAACAAAGGTGTTAACAAATTACAGAAAGGGTGAAGAATTTTTTTTCTCCCATTGAGGATAACTAAGAATAACAAACTCATGTTTTATTGTTCACAAAGTGCTTTCCTCTCAAACACATAAAGGAAATTGAACAGAGGGCTGATATGACTTGCTCATAGTCAGAGCTGGAGCCTAGACTCAAAGCCAGTTCTCTCCACTGAAGCATAGAAAGAATCATTGAAAGGTCACATATAAATATAATTTACATTAGTGCTTTACTTCTCCATTATCCATCTCATTCTCCTTCCTATGAGATAAAAATATGAAATGTTACACTCAACTACTTCTAAAGTTAAGTTTATAGAACATAATTTAAAGGCATCAACTCTAGGCTGTATCACAAGTAATTTGAGTAACATTACTCTGAAGACCATGTAGCACTCTATCAAGAGCTGAAACTGACCCTCAGATCAGAGTTTCTTTACCCTTGCCTTAGATGGCCGTGCAGAGTAGCTCAATCTTGGGCAGTTTTTGTTGTTGTTGTTGTTTTAAAAACTTTGCCAGACCCAGTGATATATTCTTTTTGTTTTGTTTTGTTTGTTTTTTGCAGGGCAATGGGGGTTAAGTGACTTGCCCAGGGTCACACAGCTAGTAAGTGTCACGTGTCTGAGGCCGGATTTGAACTCAGGTACTCCTGAGTCCAGGGCCGGTACTTTATCCACTGCACCACCTAGCCACCCCCCAGTGATATATTCTTAAGCAAGGAAGTAAATAGCACTCTTAACTGATTATATATGACCTTTAATTAAGTGACAAGAAATATTAAACGTCTAAAACTCTGTAGGGAAAAATCAGGTCTCTTCCATTACTTCTTACCATCCACTTTTGCCTCTACTTTCCAAATAAACACTAAGGATTGTATACCTTTCCCATTCTAGCCACATAGATTACTAAATAAGAAAACTGCCAATTTTTAGTTCTTTTTAGAACTGACCATTGACCAACTTTCTAAATGCCACCATTTATACTGAGGCATATTTATTTGAAGCAAATAAAGTTCATGGGGGGGGGGGGAGATTAACTTGTACCAAGTTAACATATACCATGCTGTTTGCATTAAGGGAATTTTTTTTGCCACACATCTTGCTATGCAATTTAATTGCCCTTGCTTAAAAAAAAAAAGAAAGTTTAATTAAATTATTGCTATACCTTTGGTCTATCACCAAGGAATCCACTACAGTTAGAGGCACCACATCGACAGACAGTTTTTTCATTGCCCAGACAATCAAGGTTGTAATTAAAAGTCAGTTCTGTCCCTGGGAAAAGAAACTCATTAGCATGGAAATGTTGATCTTCTTTAAGCAGTAATAAATTGCTCTGCATTATGACCATCTATTACATTCTATGGGATTTACTATTTATATTTAAATATGCTTAATACATGAATCATATTTGTTTATTGAAATTATTAAAAAGACCAAGAAAAATGAAATCCTTCACAATAAAGTAACAAGTACTGAAACAAAACTAGAGGGAGGTACACTCTCCTATTTTTCTTTTTCTTTTTGTTTTGTCTGTTTTTCCAGATCAGTCATTAGCTTCCATTTGGTCAATTCCTAGACATCATCTTCCAAGAAATTGTCAAGGAAAACTGCCCTGATAGCCTAGAACCAGAGGGTAAAATACAAATTGAAAGAATCCACCAATCACCCCCTGTAAGAGATCCCAAAATGAAAACTCCTAGGAATATTATAGCCAAATTTCAGAGTTCCCAGGTCAAAGAGAAAAGAATACACTAGAAGAAAGGGAAAGGTGAAATGGGGTAAAATATCTCACATAAAAGAAGCAAGAAAAAGCTTATACAATGGAAAGGATGATGGGGGAGGTAAAGGGGAGTAAGTCAACTTTACTCTCATCAGAAATGGCTCAACATTCACATCCAATTGGTTATAGAAATCAATCTTACCCTGCAGGAAAGTAGGAGTGGAAGGGGATAAGGGAGGTGGTGATAGAAGGGAGGGTAGATTGGGGGAGGGTACAGTTAGAAGCAAAACACTTTTGGGGAGGGACATGGTAAAAGGAGATAGAGAATAGAATAAACAGTATGGAGAGGGAATAGGATGGAGGGAAATAAAGTTAACAATAGTAACTGTGAAAAATATTTTGAAGCAGGTTTGTCTGATAAAGGCTTTATTTCTCAAACAACTACATCAAATTTATTAAAATAAGAGCCATTACCCAATTGATAAATGATCAAAAGATATGAACAGTTTTCAGATGAAGTAATCAAAGCTATCTTTAGCCATATGAGCCAAATGCTCTAACTCACTATTGATTGGAAAGATGCAAATCAGAACAATTCTGGGGTACTACCTCATACCTATTAGACTGGATAATAGGACAGCAGAGGAAAATGACAAATACTGTAGGGGATATGGGGAAAATGAAGCATTAATGCACTGTTGGTGGAGTTGTAAACCGATTCAACAATTTTGTAGAGCAATTTGGAACCATGGCCAAAGGCCTATAAAACAATGCATATAACTCTTTGACCTAGGAATACCACTACTAGGTCTGTATCCCAAAAGAGATAAAAAAGCAAAAGAGAAAAGGACCTTTATGTACAAAAATATTTGTAGCAGCTCTTTTCTGGTGGTAAAGAACTGGAAATTAAGGGGATGCCCATCAATTGGGGTATGGCTAAACAAATTATGGTATGTGATTTGTGGTATGTGATTTTGTGCTGTAAGAAATTATGAACAGGATGCTCTCAGAAAAACCTGGAAAGGCTTACATGAACTGATACAAAGTGAAATGTATTGTGCACAAAGTAACAGCAATATTGTAAGGTGATCAGCTGTGAATGACAACTACTCTCAGCAATACAATAATCAAAGACAACTCTAAAGGACTTAGAATGAAAAATGCTATCCATTCCCAAAGAAAGAACTGATGGTGTCCGAATACAGATTGAAACATACTTTAAAAAGTTTATTTTTCTTGAGTTTTTTGTCTGTTTTCTTTCACAACATGACTAATATGGAAATGTTTTCCATGACTACACATGTATAATTTATACTGAATTACTTGCCTTCTCAAAGTGGGATGGGGAGGGAGGGGAGGGATGCTTTTACATGTAATTGGGGGAAAATATTAAATTAAACATTAAAACAAGGATGAGAAGAAAAAAATAAATCACAACTCAAATGTCATAACCTCCATGAGGTCTTTGACTTCTCCTACTGATATTCCCACATTGGGCTTTATAGAACATTGTTTTTCACCGTGTTAGTAAACTTAAATATTACTGGGTCCTACACTTAAAAGTGTATGTCTTATCCCTTTACTAAACTCCAGGAACCAAGACTAACTAATCTAAACTGTGTAATTAATAATAATAGCAGCTAACATTTAGCTAGTGCTTAAGGTTTTCAGAGTGCTTTACATGTTAGCTCATTTGATTCTCACAACAACCTTGGGAGATAGATTATTATTATCATCTGCATTTTACAGATGAAGAAACTAGGGCTGAAAGAGGTCAGGGGAATTGCCATGGGATACTTGGTGCTTTAAAAATGGTAAATTGATAGAATAGATTGAATTTCCTTAGGCCTCTTCACAAATGTTGGCAATGATGTCTTTATCCAAAACCTAACATACCTGCAGGAATATCACATACAGCAAACAATCCCACACGAGTGTCTCCATTCACTGTCCATTTCAAAGTCTCACAATTTGGCTGGCAGCTGTGATTCATGAATCGGGAATAGTTTCCTTTGGGACCAGCATCAATTATCCGGTCCTAAATATTAGAATATCAGTTTTAAGACATGTTAGGTAAAGCTTTGAAAAGCTAGCTGTCTTAAGGAAAATAAACTACAGGTCAATTTTGCTTGTTGTATTGAAAACTGTGGTGTATCATATGAGCTGGTATATGACACCCCCAATCCAATACTAATTATTTAGCTCACTTATTGGCTGTCACAACCACATGGAAGGGACTAAGTTTCAGTGAGCACTGTGAAGATAAAAGAATGACTAAGACATTTTAAAAACACATTCAGCATCAACCTTGCAGGTAAGCCCCATTATTATTAGCATACATAAAAGTTACTTATGAATTATCTATGTGTATACAGTAAGAACACTGATTAGAACAGAAATTTAAAAATAAGTATCGAATTATGAGGAAGAATGAGAAAAGATATGCCACAAAATTTAAAAGAAAGTCAATTTGTGGGGCAGCTAGGTGGTGCAGTGGATAAAGCACTGGCCTTGGATTCAGGAGGACCTGAGTTCAAATTTAGCCTCAGACACTTGACACTTACTAGCTGTGTGACCTTGGGCAAGTCGCTTAACCCTCACTGCCCCACAAAGAAAGAAAGAAAGAAAGAAAGAAAGAAAGAAAGAAAGAAAGAAAGAAAGAAAGAAAGAAAGAAAGAAAGAAACAATTTAATTCATTTCAACAAGGCATTGATGCCAAAACCAAAACTGAATTTACCTGTTTTATCTTTAGTGGGGTTAATAACTCTCTACCATACCATATTCCTCCATACTGATCTGATTCTCTTCTAACTTTTTTGTGGCATGACTTTTAATATATTCAAGTCACCTATCTACTTGGAGCTTTGTGGTATATAAGTTGTTGGTGTCAACCTAATTTTTGCCAAGCTATTTTCCAGTTTTACCAGCAGTTATCAAATAGGTAGCTTCTCCAAGTTTATCAAGTCCAATTGTTTCTGAATCTGTTTGCTATTGTTAGTCTATTGTACTTCAACATTTTTTTATACCAGAACCAAACTGATGTGAATATTGCTTTGTAGTATGATTTAAGGTCTAGAAGTGCTGTTCACATTTGGTTCCTACTTTTCTTCATTATTTCCCTTAAGATTCTAGATAGTTTTCTGCTCCAAATTACTTTTGTCTACTTCTATAATGCATCTTCTGATAGTCTGATTGATATGACACTAGTAAGCTAATTTAGGTAGTATTGCCATTTTTATTACATCGACATGGTTTAGCTATAAGCAATGATCATCCCTTTAGTTAAATTGTTCTTTATTATCTATACAAATCTGATTCTACTCTTGGTAAAGTAGGCCCCAGACATTTTATGCATTTTGTAGTTATTTGGAATAGGATTTCCCTTTCTGTTATGTTCTTCTGAATTTTGTAATTGTTAAATAGAAATGTAAAGATTTTGATGAGTTTATTTCTACCTTTATCCATTATTGAGGGCTATTGTCTCAATTAGTTTTTTTTCTTGATTCTTTAGGGTTTTCTAAATAAACCATCATGTTGACAGGAAATACAATTAATATTTTTGTCTCCTCTTTGTGTCTTTTTCTCATCTTATTGCTGCCGCTAGAATTTCTAGAAATATATGCATTTTTAACTCTGAGGTACCATCTCACACCTATCATATTGGCTAATGTGACAAAAAAGGAAAATGATAAGTGTTGGAGGGGAAATGGGAAAACTGGGACACTAATGCACTGTTGGTGGAGTTGTGAATTGACCCAACCATTCTGGAGAGCAATTTATAACCATATTTTCATCTGCTTTCATCCCTTTCCCCTATAAAATAAGTCCTTTCTCCCTGAGATGAGTTCGCTGAGTCTGAGTCTCATCTGTAACTACAGGGGCTCTCTCCCCCATATTTTTGGATTTTATTTGAATGATTGCATTTTCTTTGTTTTACATATTTATCCATTTCTTCTCTTCTGTACATACTTCGTTACTCAATCAAGTGGTTACTTCAAAATCCTTTCCTTTTCCTTTCAAACTTCCTTTTATTTTCTTGGTTTTCTTTTACTAATTCTTTTCCTAAGAAGTTTTCTTTGTTCTCTTCATTATTTATTTTCCATTCCAGTCTATTACTCCTTTATTCTTTCTAAGTTCCATATCATGGAGTTAAAACTTCTGAAGTCCCAATTTTGAGGTCTCTCTTCTAATAAATTTCTATATTATTACCTTAATACATTTTTCTCCATCCTCCTCTTTTTTCTGCTATTCCTCAATCTTAGAAATATTAATTTGTGGTGGAAGATGGAAAAAATGCTAACTGGTAATTACCATGTGGGCCAAATCATACAGCCCAGCCCTAACCCTTGCTTTCACCATGATCAGTCTCCTTCCCAAAGACTATACTATTTCATATCTGGCTCTGTGTCCCATCTCTGTGGCACCCATTCCCCACATTCTGGGTGCCAGCTGTCCCTAATAAACTCATATATGCCTTTCTCTTTGGGGAAGGGTGCTACCCACAGAAGCATACAATCTCTTAGAGAAGATGGCCTCCCAATGCACATACTCCCTTCCACTCTGAGAAAACCAATCCCGATATCCCTGCCATAAGAATATATACCTCTTCTCCCTTATTAGACCTCTTCTTTATTTGATTCCCCATTTCAATCCCCCAGGGCAATCTCACCCATTCTTCCATAGCTCTTCTCTTGCTAAGACTATAGAAATCGTTATCCCTTCACAATTTCCCATGGACTTGGTAGTATCATTTGTTTCCCTGCACAGATATTAGTTTAATCAATTTAGTCAAATAATAGAATTATCTACTTAGTGACTTAATAATAGCTAGTATTTATATAAAGCATATGTTTGCAAAGATCTCATTTTATCTTTGCAACAACCTGAACAAGTAGATGCTATTATCATTCCATCTTACAGACGAGGAAATTAAAGCTGGGAATACCACTGCGAGGTTTATGTCCCAAAGACATCCCCAGAAAAAGACTTAGTTGTACAAAAATATTTATAGCAGTTCTTTTTTTTTGGTGTCTAAGAATTAGAAATCAAAGGAATGGGGCAGCTAGGTGGCGCAGTGGATAGAGCACCAGCCCTGGAGTCAGGAGTACCTGAGTTCAAATCCGGCCTCGGACACTTAACACTTACTAGCTGTGTGACCCTGGGCAAATCACTTAACCACAATTGCCTCACTAAAAAAAAAAGAAATTAAAAAAAAAGAAATCAAAAGAATGCCCATCAGTTGGGGAATGGCTAAACAAGCTGTGGTATATGTTGATGATGGAATATTATTGTGCTATAAGAAATTAAAAACGGGATGATTTCAGAAAGGCCTGGAAAGACTTGTATGAACTGATGTATAGTAAAGTGAGCAGAACCAGGAGACAAGTGACAGCAATATTGTTTGATGAAGAACTGTGAATGACTTGACTATTCTCAGCAATACAATGATCCAAGACAATCCCAAAGGTCTAATGATGAAGCATACTATCCACCTCCAAAGAAAGAGCTGATATTGATGGAACACAGACTGAAGCATGCTATTTTTTCTTTTCTTTCAATTTTTTCTTTTATTCTTCTCATACAAAATGACTAATATGGTAATACTTTACATATTTGCACATATTTAAACTATATCTGATTGCTTACCGCCTCAGGGAGAGGGGAGGGCAGGGAGAGAAAGAGGGATAGAATTTGGAACTCAAAACTTTAAAACCACAATTACAATATGAAGTCTTAAGAGAAGATACTTATACTTTCCTGTTCTCTGGGTTTTCCTCTATTCCTCGTTAAATTTTTAAAAAATTATGAACTTTAAAGAATGAAGCATTTCTATCTATATAAACAGCAGAATATAAAAAGGAAATTCTAAATGTAACCATTAATCTATTTCATGCTTGATAAACATATATATCTATACATATGTATTATGTTTACATTTGTGTTAATAAATATATACATAGACACAATTTTATAGACAGTGTCTACATGCTACGCTCAAAATGCTCCTGCTTGTCTGCTTCCTTCTATTCTTTTTTAAAAATTTTTTTTGTTTTGGGGGGGTTTGGCAATGAGGGTTAAGTGACTTGTCCAAAGTCACATAGCTAGTAAGTGTCAAATGTCTGAGGCCGAATTTGAACTCAGGTCCTCCTGACTCCAGGGCCAGTGCTCTATCCACTGTGCCACCTAGCTGACCCCTTCTATTCTTTTTGAAAAATATTTTAGTGGCCTTCTTTTTTGGCATCATTCTTACTAATCCCTTCCCCCGGTTAAAAAACAAATATAATCAAAACAAAATCAATTCACAGCCAGAAATGCCTGTCTCTTGCCACACCTCATGTCCATCACTTCTCTCCTAAAAGGTTGGTAACTTGCTTTACTTACCATTAGCCCTCTGAAGACATGTTTGGTGACTACAATGATCAGAATTCTTAAGTCTTTCAAAGTTGCTTTTCTTTACAGCATTGCTGGACTTGTACAAATTGTTCTCCTGGTTCTGCTCATTTTACTGTGCATAAATTTATACTACCTAGGATTCTCTAAAATAATCTCTTTTGTCATTTCATATGGAATAATAATATTTCATCATATCCATATGCCACATTTGTTAAGCCACTGTCCAAATGTCTGAGGCAAGCTAAAGCACCTCCTTAGATTCAAATTTTCTAAACTTTTCTTTTTCTTCCCTTTTTTACTCTTGCCTTTTGGGTCTTGGAAATACTCCTTTCCAGTTTTTATCCCCATTCCTGCTTATTTCTTCATTGTATCTGATGTATTTCTACACCAAAATTTGTATGTGTGGGTTCAACCCTCCTTTGTCCATTTCAGATAGGAGGTTCATTTGATGCCCATTCTTCCTACTCCTTCTCTGTCTGTATACCACAATCAGGAGAAAAAGCAAGTCTCCCCACCCACTGTGTCCTCCTTTCTACACTAGCATATTCTTCCTTTTCCCTTCCTTTCTTAGAATCCTCAGAACAGAACCAATAATCCCTGCCCCCACCCAAAAAAACATTTCATTTAACTCCCTTAATATTATTTGAAGATATTTAGGTTCTGAAAGAATACTTGTTTCTACTCCCCCCTATTAGAATGTTAGTACTACATCATCATCAAGCTTTAAATGCTCAAATAGGTTCATCTTTCTAGGTTTCTCTAGACTCTTGTGTTTGTATTTCAAAGATCCTACTCAGCTCTGGTCTACTGATCAGAAATATTTGAGAGACCTCTAATCCATTAAAGGTCTATTTATTCTTGTCCTTTCCCAACCCCCTACCATTATGAAAACACTCAACTTTGCAGAGTTTTGGTTGCAAAACTCTCTTGTCTTTCAACTGCATTTCAAGATTTCCTCTTCTCTTTTAATGGTAGAAGCAGACACTTTCTTTTATGATCCTAGGTACTTGGAAGGCTTCTTTCTAGAAGCTCATGGTATTTTTTTCTTTGATATAGGAGCTCTGGGTTGTGGCTATGACATTCTGGGATTGTTTCTTTTGGAATTTCCAGGGGTGATTGGTGATTCTTTCTATCTTTACTTTGCTTTCTGGTTCTAATATATCCAGGAAATTTTAATTTATGACTGTTTGAATTATAATGTCAGGATTATTTCTTTTTTTAGGATTATTTCTTTTAATCATAATGTTTCAGTGTCTGATAGATTCCTAAAGTGTCTCTCCTTGATCTGTTTTCTAGGTCAGTTGTTTTTAACATGAGATAAATCTTATATTTTCTTCTATTTTTTCAACCTTTTTATTTTGTTTTTATTATTTCTTGCTGTCTCATAGGAAGCAGTGATTTGTTTGGTCTAATCTAGTTTTTAGTTCACTTCTTGAGGAAGGCTTACCACTTTCTTTTCCAAAATATTTATTCTTCTAATTCTTTCATTCAGAGCTTTTATTTATCTCTTCATTCTTCTAGGTATTCATGTAGTGGAAAATCCCTTGTTTTCTTGTCACTCTCTCCTAGTTACATAGTCATTACTGTCTTTTTGGGAGATCTCTAAGTTTGCAATAATTTTTTGTACTGGCTGATGTGTTTTGTTTTGTTTTGTTTTGCTGGGCAATGAGGGTTAAGTGACTTGCCCAGGGTCACACAGCTAGTAAGTGTCAAGTGTCTGAGGCTGGATTTGAACTCAGGTACTCCTGAATCTAGGGCCGGTGCTTTATCCACTGCGCCACCTAGCTGCCCCTGGCTGATGTGTTCTTTAGTTTATCCATCTTATTGTCGGCTTTGTGCAAGGTTCATGCTATACTCCCCTTCTGATCTTTTAGGTCAAGTGCTTCACTTTGCTTGGTTACCTGGTTCCTGTGCTGACCTGTGGTCAGCCCCCCTGGAACTTTGACATTCAGAAAGTGGGATTGTCAGGGCTCACTCTGGCATCTGAGGATAGAGTGCTATGGACCACAATGCCATGGACTAGGGATGTCCTGGGCTGAACAATGGAAATTCACTCATCACTTTCTGTTGCTGTTTCCAAAGCCTTGTAAGTTACACAATTCCTATCCTCTTCTTACACCTGCATTCCTAACCTATCTCAATCTCTTAATCATTAAAGAGGTTATTGTCCTTCTCTAAGGAATAGAAGAATGTAAGCCTTCATGTTAGGGACAGTGGCATTTTGTCTTTGTAACCCTAACACTTTGAACACAGTAGATACAAATATTTGTTGGATTAAATTTGGAGCTGATGAAATATTCTGCTTCAAAAGGAGATAAATTCGAGCCTCTTATTTATGGGGCTGGATTGCACTAGTCGCTCCAGAGTGAAAAAAAGAAATATTATGTTAATAGTATAGGACTGGGCCTATGATTTAAATTGATATAGGGAACTCCTGGAAGAACACTTCCTTTCCCCAATGCAAGTTGGCACTAGGTTCTGCAACTCAAAGTTCTAGAGAGTAGCACAAAACAGGACTTCTTAAACTTTTTCCACTCGCTATCTCTTTTTGCCTGAGAAATTGTTATGCATCTCTGGGTATATAGGTATACATAACCTTTTACTGTTGCCAAATTTTTCTTGACCCCCACATTCAGTTATTTGCAATCCACACTTTAAGAAGCTAGGGTCTAGAACACAGAGTGGTTAGGTGACCTGTCAAGGTTCACTTAGCTACAATGTTGCAGAAGCAGGGTTTGAATCCAAGTCTTTTTAACTCCTAGGCTAATGTTAATAAAGAGGGAAAGCATTTATATAGTGCCTACTATGTACTAAGCACTATGCCAAGTGCTTTACAAATATGATCTTACTTGACTCTCACAACAACCCTGGGAGGTAGGTGTTATCCCCATTTTACAGATGAGGAAACTGAGGCAGACAGAAGTTAAGTAACTTTCTCAGGGTCACACAGCTGGTAGGAGAGGCTATAATTTCATAAAAGAAAGGTTAAGTATTATGTACAATGGATTAACTGTGTTAAAAATACAATTATGGCATGAAACTTTAAGGAGCTTCAAATTTACAATGTAAATTCATCTGGAATTACCTTATCAATAGTAAGCATATAGAAATGTGTGATGTCATTTTCATGTGCATACTTGATTCTTGCCATACATTCTTCTTCATCAATTAATTCACCAACATACTCATTCACAAACTCTCCCTGTAGGTTAGAAGAATATAGCTATAATAAATAATTACCACACACAGTTCAAAGAGAACATCTTATATCCTACATCAATATCAATTAGGACAGGAAGAGGGTCTCACTGGAATATTAAAGTACTGATCGACAGAAATCCTATGAGATGACACTCTCCTTAGATGGGTCATAGAAGGCCAAGGGCTTAAAAGTCACTTGGTTGAAGCAGAAGAATCACATGTCACAACTCACAGGTTTAACCTTTTCTTAGACTACCAGAGAGTGAAGGAATTGCTTGATCCTAAGAATGAAAAGCTGAAATAGGGGTTGACTGCAAAGGACATGCCACTGAGGCTTTAGAGAATTTGTAACCCAAGCAACCTCTCTATGTAATTGTTGCCTCTGTAAGACAGCTTTCTCCCAGTTCTGTTCATTAAAAACAGATAACTAGAGAAAGTTACCATAGACTTTTTTTTTTTTTGGTGAGACAATTGGGGTTAAGTGACTTGCCGAGGGTCACACAGCTAGTAAGTGTTAAGTGTCTGAGGCTGGATTTGAACTCAGGTCCTCCTGACTCCAGGGGCCAGTGCTCTATCCACTGTGCCACCTGGCTGCCCCTACCATAGACTTTTCATGAGCCAAGAACACTTTAGTGATATCCAATCTACCTTTCAGCTCTACTCCTCCCAAACCAAATAACTTCTCTAAGGTCTTTGACACTTTAGGGGCTCCAGGAGGGTCATAGTAGTCTCTCTAGGAGTCGTTTATGATTAATTCAGTATGACTAGACTTGTAAATTTATTGGTATAAAGAACTCTGATGAAGGAAACTCCCTTGGCAAGTGCAGACTGGTACCTGTTTATACTGTCTTAGAGAGTTAACAGGGACGTTGAGAAGTGATTTGATCAGGGTCACATAGTCAGTATGTGTCAAAAGCAGATCTTTCTGTGAGGCATTCCTCTATTTACACCCCTTCATCCTCACCACACATAATATATCATCAACCATTCAGGATATTCATTGCTAAACATCCAGAAGTAAACTTGATACCAAGAAAATATGAAAAGAATGGTCTTTAAAAACTATATTTAAAATGACAACTTCTTTTAAATATGACCATTACATTTCTGGTGGGGAAAACCTTTTTATATAGTCTGTCAAACACAGCAAAATAGACTGGATGAAATAGAAATCTAGAGAGGTAAGGAAAAAAATTTTATTACATAACATCATTTGGTCATTGTTATAAAAACAAGATGGGTATTCAATTCATCAGTAGGTCAGACTAGATATTCATTTACTACTTGTGGAACTTAAAGCATCAATTTCCTCATCTATACTAGCAGACGTTTTTGGACTCTGGAAGCACAACAGCAAAGATAAGCAGGAATTTAAAAACATTTGTAGACACATATTCTTTTAAGTTTTAGAATAAAAAAGAATTTAATTATTTGGATCCTATTAGTTGGGCTTGTATAGAACTAAACCAACACTCTTTTCCATTCTATCCCTTTCAACAGCACAATTCTTCATAGCCAGTAACTACTTCTTCCGAAGGGCAGGGCTGCCTTTTTGAGTGAGATTTCCTTTCCCATAACACCAAATATCACCAACTTTGTTTCAGGACATAAACTTGAAAGGTAAGTACTTTAATCATATTTTGAGAAGTTTCCCAGTTTTAGATTAATTGACCATTTAAAATAAAGTTCTGAAAGACCATTCTTTTCTGATTCTCTTACAGGGAAAAAAATATTACATACCTTTTTAATGTCCCTCTTGGCAACCAGGCCCCAGCCTTTGCCATCAGTCTTGATGATCTTTGTCTCTGGGTACTGACGTTTGGTAAAGCACTGGTTTTGGCACTGTTCTCCTGCTGGACAAACTTGAGGGTGGCACTCATACATTAACATCCGATTTAAACACTCTGAGTCGAAACCACAGGGATTTTCATCTGTAGGCTTGCAGTTGCACTTGGGAATTTCAGAAATATCAGCTGTATATATCTGAACTTTTCCACAAGGTTTATTCACCTGAATATAGAAATTAAACAACTTTAAAGGTAGGCAGGACATCTGAATCCCTCATATGCCTTCACATTCAATGTGGCTCCTTAAATCTTATACATTATAGCAGAAATTAGAAATCCTGCTAACTTTTTTTTTGTAACAAACATTTTTATTTATACTTTTGGGTTCCAACTTTTATTCCTCTTTCCTCCCCTCCCTTCCCCCTTCTCTAAGGAGGCAAACGATCAGATATGGGTTATACATGTACTAACATTTTATTAATATTAATTATTTGCCTCCTCTGCTGAGACTAAAGAATAGGACCTTAGACATCATTAGGGTAAAACAGTTTACCTACAACATAGGTAGGTGGGTAATGCCAAATTTTTTTAATTCAGTAGAAAGAAAAAAATTCAGCAGACAGAGAAGAAGGGAAAAATCAAAAAGTGTTCAACTGCATACTCATCTCCATGATATAAAAGAAGGTAGCTGAAAGGATCTAGAAGTATGGCATTATCAAATATAAAGGGAGAAATCCTTATTGGATCCTTCTTTATTAAAAATAAGAGTAGGTGCTTCTGGAATATGAGTGTGGGTGTATGTGTGTAAATAGATGCTTATGAAGTATGAATGCATATGTATATACATGGATGTATATATAGATAAAAAACACATTATACATGTATGTATGTATTTACTTATTTTAAGGAGAATCACAAACCTCATGAAACAAAAAATAAAAGACTGTATTGGGGGCAGCTAGGTGGCACAGTGGCTAGAGCACCAGCCCTGGATTCAGGAGGACCCGAGTTCAAATCTTGTCTCAGACACTTGACACTTATTAGCTGTGTGGCTCTGGGCAAGTCACTTAACCCTTATTGCCCCACAAAAACCAAAACCAAACAAAAAAACAAAAAGAAGAACAAAGACTGTATTAGTAGTAGGGAAAAGTGACAGAGAAAAAAGGTAGCCAGTCAAGCTCCTATCAATGGGCCACTGAAAGGAAACAATACACAAAGGAGGCAGAGAGATCACTTTGCTCTTTCTGGTCCTGAAACCTAGATTGTGATCACAGTTTTATCTATTTGAAAACAGGAAGGTGTGCTTTTTATGCATCATTACCTAGTGCTGGACAAAAATATTAATTAGTTAAATCTAATCACCAGGTCCTTCCAATCCTAACACTATCTCTCTAAATTTGGGTCATTTTTTTCTTACCCTCGGAATAGTACAACTTACCTTCAATCTGAAACTCCAATGGTCAAACCTACACAAAGCTACAACTACTTTCACTTTGTCAGACAACGGGCTCAAAAGCTAGGTCCTCCAGAGTCTGGCTGTAATCAGCCTTATCCATACTTAAGCTCCCATTACTTTCCTCTACTATAACTGAATTATCTTCTTACTTCTCTCACTAGTGTACTTTGGCCCCAATGAGTGCAATTGTGAATTCCATGACTATCTGTTTGAAATTTTGTCCACCTATGTATTTCTTGAAATCCTAACTACATACAGCAAGTAAAGTTTAAAAGCCATCCCTTCAACACAATAACCTTAATCTGATAAGGGATATTCCTGGACACTTAATAATAAAAGGGTACAATTTTGCTTTTCATCTGGGTGACCTTTCAATATCAATTATCACCCACACTATTAATATTGCACTCTTCAAATACTACTAGGTGTTCAAATTCTTTTATATTTTCATTGGGCTTAGTACACTGTCTTCCATAGTACTACATGGCAGTATTTCCTGAAGATGATGACACCAGAATAAATATGTGCTCCAGAATAAAGGTATGCTTGTCCATTCTTGAGATTCATACCTATTCACACAAATATTTCAGAATTTAAGCTTCATTAATATTTAGCTTACTCAATTGAGCAATGTAGAGTACAACAGTATGCTATAATTCTTTCTTCAGACATCCATATTTAGAAGTCTCACCTTAATGTGTTTGTACGGTGGAGGTTTACGTTCATTTTCCTGGGTTTCTCTGGCTTCCCGCTGAAGCTTTACTTCTCGAAAACGAGCTTCAGCTTCTTGAAGTGCTAAAGTCAATGAAATATGGGCAAGAAATCTTGTTAATACAAATCTCATCTCTCTTTTGTTCTATATTCCTTACAGCTTTTTGTTGTTGTTGTTGTTCAAATGTCATTTTATGGCTGAAAAGATCCGGAATATTGGCTTTTGTTACAAAATGAAAAAGGGTACTAAGAATTGACAGTTTAAATATACACTAAAATATTTTAGCAGTATGTTTTTTGGTGACAAAGAAGTAGAAACAAAGTAGAGGCCATCAACTAGGGCATGCCTTAACTGTTGTACATTAATGTAACAGAATATTATTGGGCTCTAAGAAAAGATGAAAATGATGAATACAAGGAAGCACGGAAAGATGTAAAATGATGCAAAATGAAGCAGAGCCAAGAAAACAACACATACACTGACAGCAACATAAACGGAAAGAAAAATAAAACCAAAACTAAATTCTTATCAAATTTATGAAGGCCACACTTGGCTCCAAAGAAGGCAGATGAGAAGACAGCTCCTTCTATTCCTTTGCAGTGATGGAGAACATGGGTGTAGACACAGCATAAAAAGTCAGATGTTTTCAGTGTGTTCATTGGTTTTGTTTTATTTCCCTTCCTTTTCTTTTTCTTTTTTTGGTGAGGCAATTGGGGTTAAGTGACTTGCCCAGGGTCACATAGCTAGTGTTAAGTGTCTGAGGCTGGATTTGAACTCAGGTACTCCTGAATCCAGGGCCAGTGCTCTTTCTACTGTGCCACCCAGCTGCCCCTCCTTTTCTTTTTGAAAAAAAAAAAAAATGCTTTGTTATAAGGACTCTCTGGGATCAGGGAAGGGGAGTAATACTAGGGGAAACATAGGTTTTGTAAAAACAAAAGATGTTAATAAAAACCTATTTTTAATAATTTATAATTTACGTACAATAAAGAATACTTAGCAGTTTCTTACTCTGTATAAGGTTGATACTATAAGTGTCTATGACTAAAATACCTTTTCATCTCAATTTAATACTTAAATAGTATCATTAATTAAAAAAACTTTATAAAAGTTTTAAATTCTATCAACAAGTACAAACATCACAACTATGAGAAAAGAGAACATTTAAAAAAACACAAACAAAAAAAAAGTCAAGTCAACAAGCATTTACAAAATGCCTATTATTTGCCAGATACTGTGCTAAACAATGTGGATAAAAAAAGGCCAAAGAATCCTCAGTTTTTAAAAAGCTCAGTCTAATGGGAGAATTGACATAAAAACAATTGTGTATGGATAAGAATAGGGGATAGGGACAACTAGGTGGCGCAGTGGATAATGCACCAGCCCTGGATTCAGGAGGACCTGAGTTCAAATATGACCTCAGACACTTGACACTTACTAGCTGTGTTACCCTGGGCAAATCACTTAACCCTCATTGCCACATAACCTCACCCCACCCCAAATATATAAAGATATATGTGGGATAGTTAGAGACAGACTCAGAGAAGAGAAGACAATAGTATTAAGGGGAATTGGGAAAGGCTTTGTGCAAGAAGACAGGATTTTACCAGAGACCTGAAGAAAGCCAGAGAACCCAGGAGGTGGAGATAAGGATGAGAGAATGCTAGGCATAGGGAACAACCAATGAGAGTTGAAAGGTGAGTGTCTATACTACTTCACTTGGTGATCTCATCAGCTCCCATGGATTCAATTATCATTTCTATGCTGATGATTCACAATTTTACTTATCCAGTCCTAAACTTTCTACTGACCTCCATTCTCACCTGTCCAATTGCCTATTAGACATGTTAAACTCAATGTCCTATAGACATCTTAAAACATCTTAAACTCAACATGTTCAAAACTGAACTCATTTTCCTTCAAAACTTGCCTGTTACTGTTGAGGGCATCTTCATCCTCTCAGTCACCAAGGCTTGCAATTTAGGTGTCATCCTTGACTCCTCACTATCTCTTGCCTCCCATATCCAATCTGGTGCTAAAGCTTGTTAATTTCACCTTTGCAAAATCTCTTGAAGATGCCCCCTTCTCTCCTCTGACACTGCCTCATCACCTCACGCCTATAACTACTGCAATAACCTGCTGTTGGGTGAGCCTGCCTCAAGTCTTCCTCTCCAAACCATCCTCCATTCAGCCACCAAAGTGATTTTCCTAAAGTGCATGTTTGGTCTTCCCCCATACTCAATAAACCAGCTTGTTTGTAGACAATTGTTTGCATATTGTCTCCCCTGATAGACTGTGAGCTTCTGGAAGGCAAGGGACTGTATGTATGTAATAGGGGACCACTGGAGTTTATTGAATAGGAAGGATGACTGTTTGCTTTAGGAAGATCAATTGTGTGGAGGATGGACTGGAATGGGAATAGACTTGAGGCAGGGAGACTAACCAGGTTATTATTTCAATAGTTTAGGCATGAGGTAATAAGGAGGGCCTGCCTATAAAGGATTAGATATTTGAATAAAAAATTATTCACTAATTGTTAAAAACTGTATACATTAACTTTTTAAAGATAGAGCAAAATTAACTTAAGTTTGTAACATGCACTTTATTGCTCTTTAATGTCTGTATTTTCATAGCTGTGGTAACTGGGTACATCTTCCTTTACTTCTTCCTTCATCACATTTTTCTTTGGATTTTTCCTATGTCTACTTTCTTTCAGCATAATATTCTATTGCACTCTTACACTATAATTTAGTCTCAGTCATGTCCAAGTTGTTAGGGAACTGTTTATTTTGTTTGGCTATACAAATACTGCAACTAGTAAGATATATGTATTGGTCTTTTTTTCTTGTCAGTAACATCTTTAGGGTATAAAAATGTCAAGTGGAATGAAGACTACAAAAACTTTTATAACTCTTATTATATAGTCCTATATTTATTCCCAAAAACATTGAAACAATTCACAACACAAGTCAATTAGCATGTCAGTTTTTCCATAGTCGCACAAGCACTGAATTCAATTATCTAATAGAGTCTTTGCTAATTGAATGTTTAGAAGGTTATATTTCAGAGCTATTTTAATTTTCACTTCTCTAATTATTAGAGATTTGGACCTCCTTTTCAAATAATTGCTGATAGTTTGTTTTTTCTTTTGAGAACTTCCTTTTTATGTACTGTGACCAGTGACTTATTGGAGAATGGGTCTTACATTAAATTTCTTATAGATTAAAAAATACCAGAATTTTATCTAGCCTTTTTAATACAAAGGTTTTCCCCCCTAATCTGTATCTTTCTTAGTCTGCCTATATTGTTTATAGGTGTGCATCTTTAACATAATTAAACAGATCTACTTTGTCTAAATTCCTCTTGTGTATATTTTGGATTTATTCTCTTATTGACTTTCTAACTCTTTAAACTGCTCTTCTTTATTTAATAACATTTTTAGTTGCATCTGACAATTCAGTAGTAGCTCATAAATTTGGACAAATATTAAAATCTAATTCTGGGGGCAGCTAGGTGGCACAGTGGATAGAGCACTGGCCCTGGAGTCATGAGGACCTGAGTTCAAATCTGGCCTCAGACCCTCAGACACTTGACATTTACTGGCTGTGTGACCCTGGGCAAGTCACTTTAACCCCAATTGCCTCATCCGAAAAACCCCAAAAAAAACAACAACAAAAAAATCTAATTCTGAAGTTAACATGGTTGACAACCCGGGGTTGCATAAAAATTTCTCTGGTGAAAAGGGGTCGCAAAGTGAAAATAATTTAAGAAGCCCTGCTCTACATAACTGCCAAATTGATCCTCCTGACACACTGGCTAGCAGACAAAGCACTGGCCTTGAGGCAAGAGAGTTGCCTATGACACACACTGACTGTGTGACCCTGGGAAAATCTCGATCTCTTAGAGCTGTAGACCACTTCCCAAGACTATAAATTACAGAGAAAGTGTCCATCTGCATTGGTAGTAGAAGGGAGTTTTCCTCTCTTTGAACTTCCCAGTACCAGTAAAATCATAGGTCTCATCCCTATCTGTAGTTTTGAAACAAATTTAATTCGTCAAGAATTATTAAATATCTATTATGTGCCAGGAACTGTTCAAGATATTAGAAATGTAAAGGTTAAAAAAAAAAGATAGTATCAGGGCAGCTAGGTGGCACAGTGGATAAAGCACCGGCCCTGGATTCAGGAGTTCCTGAGTTCAAATCTGGCCTCAGACACTTGACACTTACTAGCTGTGTGACCCTGGGCAAGTCACTTAACCCCCGTTGCCCCGCAAAAAAAAAAAAGCATAGTATCCTTAAGGAGTGTCCATTTTACTAAGGGAAAAGAGAAAATATAGAAAGATAAATATAAAATCTATACAAAGTCTAGTGGTTTTGTGTTGGGGGGTTTTGCCCTTTTTTTTGATGGGGGAGGGAGAGAATTTTAACAACTGGAGGTATCTGGAAAGGCTCATGATATAGAGGGAACTAAGTATTCTAAGGAAGCTAAGGAAAGAAGGCATCCAAAGGCCCCAAATAGGGCTGTGTAAGGCCACTGAGTCAGAAGATGGAATGTTTAAGGTGGAATAAATTGGCCAGTTTAGCTCAAGTAGGTGGAATGCAGTGTGTGTAAGGTGCAATTAATGTGAAATCAATCTAGAAAAGTATGGTGGAACTAGATTATGAAGGGCTTTAAGTATAAGACATTAGCTTTTATCTTATCCCAGAGCCAAAAAATGCCACTGAGGCATGCCAAAGAGGTGACACGGTAAAACTTATGTGTTAGGAGGATCAATTTGGCAGTTGTATAGAGCAGGGCTTCTTAAATTTTTGTCACTGGTGACCCCTTTTACCAGAGAAATTTTTATGCGACCTTAGGCATATAGGTATATAAAACAGGTATACATAACTTTTTACTGTTGCCAAATTTGTTGTGACCCCCCACATTCAATTACACAACCCCACATGGGGGTTGCAACTCACAGTTTGCTTCTTCTAGGTCTATTCTTGTAGAGAATAGACCAATTAAGAGGCTACTGAAATCTTCCAGGTGAGAGGTACAGAGGGCATGAACTAGAGTGCTGGCCACAAGAGCAGAAACAAGAAGATGGGTCTAATAGATGTTGCAGAGGTAGAAACAAGATTTGGCAACTGATTGGCCATCAGGGTGATAGTGAGGGAAAGTTAAAAGTTGAAGACGAGTGGGAATACATTGATTATCTCAATATAAATACCAAAGTTAGGAAGAAGGCTAGATTTTGGGGAAAGGATAATGAGTTTATTTTAGGTATACAAGTTCAAAATACTTAAAGGAGATTCAAATCAGGCAATTGGTGATGTGGGACTGTAGTTCAGGAGATATATGAAGGTTAATATGTAGATTTGGGAGTCACCTGTATAGAGATGATAATTGAACTCATGAGGTTTATGACGGATATTTCGGTACTCATCGTACTAAATATGTGAATGAAGGAAAATCTTTCATAAGTTTTTCTAACAAATATAGAGAATGTTATAGACTAATAGATTCTGAATACCTGAATGTAGTTATAAGAATAGAACATGAAAGGTAGTGTGATACAGTGGAAAGAGCCCTGACTGGAGCCAAAGGACAGGAATTTGAATCCTGGCTGTCGCTGACTCCACTCTCTGGCAAAGTCCTATCACCTTTCTGGAGCTTTATTTCTTATCTGTAAAATGAAGGGGTTGGACTTAATGACATTGAAGGTCCTTTCAAGCTCTAAATCTATGATCCTACTGGAGTAGATAAGGAACAAAGCTAACTTTGTCCAGTCAAACCATAAAGAAAAACAATTAAGACTAAAACCTTATAATAAAGGATCTTACCGAATTATGAATTTGACATACATTGCAGCTTATATAGGCACTGTGATGAACGATAACAGTATTATGTCAATAGTCTCTTTTTTCCTTTGCAGCAAAACCAGACTAACATGAAAATGTATTTTTGGCATCCCAAATTCTCTCAGTGTCAAAAAAGTGGATAAATATAAAACATTACAAGAATCCAAAAAATACTTAAAATGACAAATTCTTCTTTTTTTGACAAATTCTTGAAAACAATGATCATGTATACTATGGCGTGTCATAGCTTTATACAAACAGTTTTACTCTACTAAAAAAGCACCACACTAATACTTTTCTAATTTCACCACAGTATTTGCAAACAATTTAGTTTCTCTTATTTGTCTTAAAATGCAAATGCAACATGTTTGCACTATTTCCCTTTTCTGTATAGTTTCAAAGAAAAAAAAGATGACTGTCAATAGAGTGAACGTAACACATTTTAGAAAAAAACAAAATAAGATATTTTATATCTCAATACCATTTTTGAAGACTTTTCCAATTCCTTTAATTCCTTGATATCTGCTTCCTCGATCTCCTTCCATATAGGGAAAGACTCGTGCCTGATGTGTCCAGTAATAATCTTTAGACCCAAAGAAAAACACAGGAAACTCTCCAATCTCATGCTTCATTTTCTGAATATTTGGAGGAACATTTTTTGGATGGCAAACTTCGGCAGGCCACCATCTATATGACAAATTTTAAAATTACATATTTAAAAACCTTTCAAGGATGGGAATGACAATTTTAAATATTTTTCAAATTTTAATCTAATTTAATTGTAACAGACTGAAAAGAGGAAAAAACACATAATCAGCATGAATTTCAACTCATAAGACAGACCTGTAGTTTCCAAGTTTGACCCAAATGATGTCTTGAAAATGAAGCTTTTTTCCAGCTCTGCAGTCATTGCAATACCAACTGCCATCCGGCATTTCAATATTCAAACAGTCTGGATGGAATGCTGCTGGACATGACTCACAGCATAACAGACTCCCCCCTATGTGAAATGGGAAATTATAGTTAGCTTTTATTTACTCCAGTTCAGGTCTTGATTTAACTTCTCATAAGGGATAACAAAATTAATTGTGAGGTATTTGACTCTGAAATATTAATTCAAGAAAGATAGACACTATAAATGCTGAGACCCTGATACATTAAAGGTGTTACTGTTCACACCACTACTACATTCTTCTCTAATTTTAGTTTGAAATATTCTCTTATGTGGTACAACAATTGCAAAAATGATAGTATGTTGTGTTTGCTGGTTGACAGTTGTGAACAGCCACCATCAAAGGATGCTTATGGGCTGTTGCTGCATATTTTATCACTTTAAAAATGTGACAATCGTAAAGTGACTGCATTGAAAAACTACTTTCAGTAAGAATGATAAAAAGTATCCAAACAATAGATTAAATATCAATGAAACAACAACATAAAAAAGCCTTACCTTTCGAGCACACAAAGCACCAGCTCACATTCACATGGGCATGATGACTTTTTCCTTTCCGAGCAGTGAAATGATTAGTGCAAACAATGTTGTTGGAAGCAATCACTGAACATCCTGCAGCCAAGCAACCATCTCCTCCATGATAAGCAACAGGACAGCGAACACATCGCATCATTTTACCTATCAAGTACACAAATGCACCAATACTTCAAGATCTTTGATTTGATCCATGTAGGCGTTCCCTCCCCCAATACAAATCACAATCATTCCATGATTTATAACATAGTCATCATGGGTTTATGTGGCTAAAATAATTTATCACCTGGTAGAGCAAGCTTTCTAGTGATAAACCTGTCCTGATTCAGCTAGGCTGATCCTCCAACAAATAAACAGAGTCTGTCACCATGCCTGTACTTAAATGTCAGAAAGCCAGGTACGAACATATTAGTCTTGTTGTAAGAGAAGAATCAGAACAAAAAGGGAAAAAAACGCAAGAAAGATTAAACAACAACAACAAAGCAACAACAAAAGTGAAAATAGAATGCTTTGATTTACATCCATAGTTCTTTTTCTGAATGTGTAGAGCATTTTCTTCCACGAGTCTATCACAATTGATCACCACACAATGTTGTTGATACTGTGCACAATGTTCTCTTGGTTCTGCTCATTTCACCTAGCATCAATTCATGTAAATCTTTCCAAGTTTTTCTGAAATCCATTTGCTTATCATTTCTTATAGCACCATGGTATTTCATTACATTCATATACTACACTTGTTCAGCCACCCCCCAGTTGATGGGCATCCCCTTAATTTCCAATTCTTTGCCACCACAAAAAGAGCAGCTACAAATATTTTTGTACATGTGAGTCTTTTTCCCTTTTTAATAATCTTTTTGGAATATAGATCTAGTAGTAGTATTGCTGGGTCAAAGGGTATGCATGGTTTTATAAGCCTTTTGGGCATAGTTCCAAATTGCCCTCCAGATTGGTTGGATCAGTTCACAGCTCCACCAACAGTGCCTTAGTGTTTCAATTTTCCCACATCTTCTCCAACATTTATCATTTTCCTTTTTTGTCATATTAGCCAATTGGTTAGGTGTCAGGTGGTACCTCATGGTAGTTTTAATTTGCATCTCTCTAATCAGTAATGATTGAGAGCATTTTTTCATATGTCTGTAAATAGCTTTCATTTGAGCTGGTGCTCTTTTAATACAACCTTAAAGTCCCCAGAACAATCTTCATTCTATAATACAATACTGGAGTAGAACTTTATGAAGGGTATTTAAGCAATAACTTAAAAAATATATAAGGGGGGGCAGCTAGGTGGCGCAGTGGATAGAGCACCGGCCCTGGAGTCAGGAGTACCTGAGTTCAAATCCGATCTCAGACACTTAACACTTACTAGCTGTGTGACCCTGGGCAAGTCACTTAACCCCAACTGCCTCACTTTAAAAAAAAAAAAAAATATATATATATATATAAGGGGGGTGGGGGGACAGCTAGGTGGCACAGTAGATAAAGCACCAGCCCTGGATTCAGAAGGACCTGAGTTCAAATCCAGCCTCAGACATTTGACACTTACTAGCTGTGTGACCCTGTGCAAGTCACTTAACCCTCACTGCCTGTCCCCCCCCCAAAAAATATATATACATATACATATACACATACACACACACACACACACACACACATAGGGGTCATTCCATTTTAACTCCAATTATTTAAAATAAATATATGTAAGTACTCAGAAACTGGGGGCCAGAGGACAGGGAGAGGTATTAAGTTACAATGGGACATTTCAAACTTGTATTAATAATATTTAATATAGCTGGGAAACGTCTCTGATTAAAAATAGAAAAAAAACATAAAATGACAGGCTGTACATTATCAATGAGGTAAGACATTAAATTATGCTGAGAAGAGTACTGTACCTGTTTTGTTAAATTAATTGTTCATGAAATGTCACATATGCTTCTTTTTAAAGGTCTTCAAGCAGGGAAAAAAATTCTCAATAGAGAAAAATCAGCAGTAACTTAAGGGGAAAGGAATAAATTAAAACTTTAAAACTTTTCTCAAGAATGTTCAACGATAATGTTCTCTCATTTAGGATTAAGAGAACAAAAAACAAGATGAAAAGGTTTGGGCATTTTGTGGGGGGAAGAGGTTAGGTTATCAACTATACTTGTCTAGTGTTTCATGTTCAAAAGGTAAAAGAAAAGAAAAAAACTTATGAAATTGGAAGAGCCCTATTATTATACAACTCTAAGATTGATACTTTTCAAGTTGTTTTTTTTTAAAACAAAAAACAAGAAACCTTCTTACTAATATTATTTGAAGAAAAATTAAGTTTACATGGCTCTAAACCCTTTAAAGGGCAACTAGGTGGTTCAGTAGATATAGTACCAGGTCTGGAGTCAGGAAAACTCATTTTCCTGAGTTCAAATCACAGTTACTAGTTGTGTGACCCTGGGCAAATCACTTAACCCTGTTTGCCTTAGTTCCTTCCTTATCTGTAAAAAATGGGTTGGAGAAGGAAATGGAAAATCATTCCAGTATCTTTGCTAAGAAAACCCTAAATAGGATTGTGAAGAGTCAGACACAACTGAAATGACTGAACAACAAAATACCTTTTGATGATCTTGGATTTGAAGGATTTGTTACATGACAGCTTACACAGCTGTGGAGGGGACAACGAAATCCTCGGCTCTCAAATACAGTAAGGTGGTATTTTTTCACACATGCTTCATGGTAAAACTTTCCACACTGGGAAACAACACAGCGTTTTACTTCTGTTTTTTTCTCCTTACAAACAAAACACGAGTGAATCCCTAATAGTGATTAAAGGGAAAGTTGGGGATAGAGAAGTATTAATGTTAAGTTAAATTATAGTTAAGTACTTAAGTCATTCTAAAATCAACCAAGTTTAGCAATGTTCCCTTTCTAAGGGGGTCGCATTTTCAAGGTTTTGGGGGGAGAGGGGAAAAGGAAAAAAATCTACTTTAAGTCTTTGTAATAGATAAACATTCTTCAAAGTTTCAGCCAGAACACACAGACATAGCTGGAAAAACACAGAATGTGATAATGCAGTTCATTTTCTCACACAATCATATAATATTCAAGTTGGAAAAGATCAAAGAAGCCACCTAATTCAACCCAAATGTTATTAAATAATCCACTCTAAAATAACTTCAATCTGTAGTCATTCAGAATTTGCTTAAAGACCTTTAGTGAAGGAAAACCCAAAACTTCTTGAGGAAGCCTTTTGTATTTTTGAAGAAATCTAGCTATGACTTGGGGGAAAGCATTATGAGTTTTACATATTGTGAAATCTGACAGGATAATTAAGGGAAAAGCTTAATTAAATTAATGTAAAGTCTGAATTATAGAATATTTTGGAGGAAATGTAATTTTATACCTCTTAGGGGTATAGAGTAACTAAAACTGTTAATAGTATTATAGAAAAAAAAGTACCATCCAATAATAAGAATGTTACATAACAAGCATTAGAATTTATAATTGTAGAAAAACGAATGTTTCTCAAAGGGATTATAACACTTTTGTGCCTATCCCTCCTTTAACCTTATAACATAATTTGCCTAACAAACCTTTTTCTTTAAATACACTTCTTTTGGGGGGAGGGTGAGTATGCATGATTTCCCTGTGATTTAAGGATACTGTGATTTCATCAGTAGAATGACCTCCCGGTGAAAAAAACGCCCCCTACCAATGGAGAACAGCACCTATTCTACAACTCATTTATCATTTCTAGGACACTGAGATCTGCTAAGTCAGTATATATCTGTGGCAAGGATAGAAGCCAGCTCCTCTATTCCACTATGCCAGATGAACTCACCAAATCCTTTCTTCATAAAGAAAATAGAACCAAGGTGAAATATACTAATCTGAAATCCCCAAAATCAAACAAATGTCACATCTCACCAAATTCTCTGGTAGCATTATAATTTTGATATTCTAATTTGAAAAATGAGTGGGCTCACAAATTTGAACTGCAATAATCATTTATGGATGTTTTTGGTCATCATGATTATTTCTTGCAATGGGTAATGACCTTTATAATGAAACATTTCCAAGTTTCAAATAATAGCCCACTAATAAGAATAATGTTTACCAATTCTAGCACAGCCAGATAGTTAATATTCTTTATTTGAGTTAATTTTATTTGTATGAAATTTTGGCTCTGATTATAAATTTTAATTTGTGAAAAGTACTCCAAGGTGGTAAAAGTCAAGGAACCACACATTTTAGCATTCTAATTTTTTAAATGACAATTGAGTAAGTAATTCTGCAAAAAATGCAAGGCCAAAAAAATTTAAGACTCTAAAGTTAAAAGTATACATGAGTCAGGCAGCTAGGTGGCACTGTGGATAGAGCATTGGCCCTGGATTCAGGAGGACCTGAGTTCAAATCTGACCTCAGACACCTGACACTTACTAGCTGTATGACCCTGGGCAAGTCACTTAAGCCCAATTGCCTCATCCAAAAAAAAAAGTATACGTGAGTCAATTTTACTTCAACCATATCATGGCAAATAAACATCTATTTTTTTTTGGGGGGGGGTTTGTGGGGCAATGGGGGTTAAGTGACTCGCCCAGGGTCACACAGCTAGTAAGTGTCAAGTGTCTGAGGCCGGATTTGAACTCAGGTACTTCTGAATCCATAGCCGGTGCTTTATCTACTGTGCCACCTAGCCGCCCCCAAACATCTATTTTAAAGAAACCATTTCTAAAAATGTAGTATTATTTATTGCTTAGTGACATAATCAAGAGATGAAAAGACTACACACAGCAATCACTCAACTTGCAATAAAATGAAAATTCTATGAAGTTATTATGGAGGGAGAGGACTCAGGATTGAAGAAAAGGAACAAGAAGCACTGACATCAAGGGAAAAAGGCATTACTTGTTTTGATTAATCTCTTAGGTATAACAATTTCAGAAATAATTTAAACACAGAGTATATATACATACATACAAAATCTTGAATATCATCACCAGAGAAACTCTGTTAGTTTCTCTTTTTAAAGATAAAAACTTTTTTTTTAAATCTCTGAACAAACTTGCCTGAAGTACATTCACTGCAAATGAATTTTCCTTCTGGTCTTCTAGAAAGCCCAAGACAGGATAAATGAAAGGCTCCATAACAGGGTCCTTCACAAAGTAGAAGATTGCCAGATTTCTCGCAAAGCTTTTAAATAGAAAGCAGGAATGTTGAATATATACAAAGACCTCTTCCCTCTCCCCATTTTTCTCTTCCTAAGCCCAGTTTGCTATTTAGGGGGGAAAAAGCACACATGCAAAATATTATAGATTATAAAGTATTCATAAATGAGTCAATTATAAACATTGCCACTAACTAGCCAATCTCAAATTTAACTAAAATTATATAGGCTTTATTAAGAAATTTCAAGTCAGATACATGAGGAAAATATTCATAGAAAATGTTGCATGACAAAATTTTGGCTTAAAGCCATTGATGCCTAATTCATAAGACATTTCTATGGGTAAAACTATCTCTGACTAAAACACTAGCTGTGTCATACTTAGACCATAATACTTACCATTTTTCCACCTCTCACAAACAGAATTCCCACTCAGAATGATTGAAGCACAAATCAATGATCAAAACTTTAGGGCAACTTAACTGTATGTTTTACAGTGGAGTTTATCTTTGATAGTAATCCAAAATATAAGGGTTTACAAAAGGCAAAATAAGGATACTTATAGCTTGGCCAAAAGCCCATTATCACTGAACGATTACTAAATGATGAATGAAAGCTTTCATCTTACCTGACAAACATATTCCTTTTTAGCTGTGGTTCCTCGCTCAGACTTTTTGGAAGATATAGATATTTCAGTTTGAGTCTCATCTGCGCTTTCATATGGGGACTCTGAAGGTTCATCTCCTTGACCATCTGAGATCTGAAGATGAAGCGTATGGATTATATTTCACTATAGCCAAGGGAAGAAACATGGAGTTGTAATTCTGCTTTAAAAAAGGCACTAGTTATCATTAAATGATTTAATATACAAACCAAATACCTTATAAGCATTTCCCTTTATTAATGAATTTAAATGTAACAACTTTTATACATTCATGTATAGAAGTTGTATTGTGCCTAAGACTTAGCATCATTCTTAACCTTATATTTAGCTAACTATACTTAATAACAAAAATATCAATCCTGTTTTATATTTGAAAACTATAACATGTTTTAAAAATTGGGGGCTTTGACTTTCCCCACTAAACCACTTCAGTCCCAAATGAATTCAAATGTATACAGCAAACGATGATGATACCAAGTGTCTTCTTTTCTTAAATAAAATTTGGAACACAAGTTCAAGCCCCACAAATGTACTCCTATTTGTTTTATTCAGTGCCAAAACTCAGCTTTAAAGGGGTTCAGAAAAAATATTCAAAATGGGATATACTCCTTTTCTAATATTTCTTAAAAGTATTCACTAAACTTGTTTTTTGAGACTTATTATCAAGTTTGTGGATTATCCATGTCCTCTGTTTCTCTTCTTCTCCCCAATGCTTGTCTTTGGGACATTTCACAGCTCATTAGTACCTCCCCCAGAGGGTGGGTAGCTGAAGGGAGAGAAGGTGAAGAGAAGGTGAAGTCAAATCTGTCCATTTTATTTAACAGTTCTGGTTTAAAAAAAAAAAAGTAAAACAAAAAGAAAAGTTTGGGAGGAAGAAATTCAAACTCTTGGCCAAATAATATGACTAATCTAGGAAGTTTGTTTTGTCATACTATCCCTACCACCCTCTTATTACCAAAGATAATCTAGTTTAGGCTATTATTTCCCCACCCACCACTGAATCTTTTCAGAAGTCAGACTTCCAATTAAATTCATACATGTTTAACTGAAAAAAGAGAAACCCATTGCCATTTAGCTTTTCCGTTTAAAAATTTGTAATGATTTGTGTAAAAACAAAACTTTAGACACCATGTGTGGAAGCTTTTACATGAACTTAAACCATAAAATTCATTTATCATTGTGTAAAGTACTGCACCTAAGAAATTGAATACAGAAAAACTATAATTTAGAATTAAGTGATGGGTCAATACCACTGCAAAAATATTGGCTAATTTGGTCAGTTATGTAGGTTTATGCATCAATGATTGACTTCTAGAAAATAATTTAATTTGCATGTTTATGTAATTTACATTATTAAATAGGACATGTTGGAAACAAACTCGAAGTGTTTTCCTGATTTTAAGTCAGTACTAAATGCAATTTTCAAGTAAATTTTTTATCCTGATTTTACCAACTATTGTAGAAAAATGGGAAAAGACCAAGAAGCCTCTCTCCAAATTTTAAAACAAGTGAACATAATTTTGATTTTTGACATATTTAAATGCTTTGCTATATATCTGGACTTTACTTCCAACAAAAATGTGCTTTTGTTCAATATTTTGCACTAATAAGCTTTTCCAGATAATTCCATTAGTATTTCTTTGGTATTCTGCAAATACAGAAAAAGCAGCAATTTAAAAAATACTTTGAGTTTAAGACTCAAATTTATATTATTAATAAAGTTCCAAATCAAGATAATAGCATTCCTACATGTAGGGATACAAAGTGTCCTGTTCGTGTTGGTACAAGCTAATCCCTTTCTTACTGGGGCTGCCTCTCAAAACACAAACAGAATTATGTGCTATTGTCATTTTATACACCATAGGTAGCTTCCAGTGGGGAAAAGGCCCTCAAAGCACTTTACAAACCATCCTAGAGAAGGAAATTGAAATACAATAAGGAATAGTAAGGGACTTTAACCAGAATCTCAACTCACAAACCAGCTGGCAGTGCTTTATCCACTAAACCATGTTGATACTAGTTCCAAACAAATTTAGAAGCAGAAAAAAAATGGGTGGGGATAGAGACAGAAAACACACATCAGTCCTGGTACAGAGGAAGAAGCAGCACCTTTTATTTAAAATTTACAGAAAAAGTTAGCATGTTTCCACTTGGAGAAGAAATTTCCTAAAATTAACAAAGTGTGTTTAAGGAAGAACACTGAATACACTTTTTAAATGCATGTATAAACTTTAAAAGACAAAATATTAAGTTAATTTTCTAATATTTGGAAGGGGATATACATACAGGATAATATATAAAAATGAAACCTTACAAAGTTACAATCAGTAAAAGTACAATTCCAGGATTTTCTGACTTGTACCATGTGTTCCACCCTCTTTTTCCACTCATTTTTATGGGAGCTGTATTCCAATGACTATTTAGCAAATCACTAGCAAATGTAGTAGCAAATGTAGACAGATAAATAACAGGATATAGTTTCTTTACTAAAGAGTCAGACTTCATTTCTATTTTATCATATAACATTACTTACTCAGAGATGGCAATTGTGAAAACGATAAATTCACCTTTATGGATCCTATGAACACAGTCCCAAAATCCCAGTATACGATATATATGAACTATTCCATATCCAATATGATGCATTTGGAAAAAGAAAAATGTAGTAGTTGAATGGACACAAGACTATTTTAAAGACTATTCTAGTTGCTTTTCATATTTATCAAAGTTATTTTAAGTACTTAGATTTTTGTAGCTCTTTCCATTTTAAAACTTAATTTCTAGCAATTTTCTTGAAACAGGAAATACTTTTTCCAGTAACTGTTATCAAATAATATGTCAACTGGTCAAATTATTTAAAGATTTTTGGGGTGGGAAGAGAAGTGGTTTTTTTTTTAAAATACCCTTCAGAATGTTACAAAATAACCTGACCAATCTGATAAAGAATATAGTTAACACATTTAAATAGTTATCTAGAAGCAATAGAGCCACTTAAGATAGGAATAGTTTTGCCAATATTAAATTGATATTAATGCAAAAACATTTTATTTAAGTTTTTAAAGAATTAAGATCCAGTTAAATTTTTGATAAACCTCTTTACAAGGTGAGGACTATATAATTTTTTAGAATCACAATTACTAGATAATTTGAAAACAATGAACATATCAACAAATTAGGTTTCTTGAATCCCTGGTTAAATTATGCTTTTATAGTAGAAGTTGGTAAGTTAAGTTTATGAAGTTTAATAATTTTAAGATGCTTAAGGTTCAGTTAAGTGATTTACACTAACTTTATATTTAAAATAATAAGTTTCTTGCAGATTCAATATTTTTAAATAAAGCAGGTTATTAAAATTTGCAAATGATTTTAGAGTCACCGATCACATTTCGGAATATGCCAAAAGGGACAGGGTTATAGATAGGGATTGGATCTGTGATTTAATTGGTATAGGGAGCTCCCAGTGAGGAACTGTTTCTTCTATCAGTCCAGGTTGGCACTTTCTCACCTAGTGCCTAGAGCACTGAGTGGTTAAATGACTTGCCTGGGATCACACAGCCAGCATGTGTCAGAGGTGAAATTTGAACCCAGGTTTTCTAGGGCTTGAGGCTAGCTCACTATCTATCACAACACACTGTCTCTCTATCTAATGTCTAAAACAACACCTAGATAAGATTTTACCAGTCCAGATATACTCCAAAATAAAATCACCTTGAAAAAAAGAAAAAAACAACCACCACCACCCTGATTTATAGGTGGCACTCTGGTATTATACAAAGCCAGGTTTGGTGGAAAAGTACAGGCTATATTCATACAACTGTACTAACAAAATGTCAGGGCAATGCACAAATTAACCAGCTACCTCTTGATTCTTTTCACAAGCAATAAAATTATAAGTAACATTTGCATAATTTGGGGAAAATAAAATCTCTAATAAAAATATTATATTTGTATTTCACTATCTTCTAAAAAGTGAAAAATTCAAAAGATAGGTGAGAAATACTTTTCACTGGTCACTTAACCACATTTTTAAGAATTATTAAAAGACATGCTTATCTAGCTACTGGCACAAACTGCATTCAATATTACACTTAAATGTCAAAAGAAATATACTTAGAATTTTCTACAACATGAAACTGCAAAAAATGGTTACTAACTTCACTAATGTAAAAAACCCAATTTAAAAAATTTCAAAAAAGTACTGCATGCCAGATTCATAACTGTATGTCAAAATACAGTCTACCTAAATTTTCTTCAAAAGTTTACTGTCATTTAATAAATGTAAAAATTGAGAAAAGAAACAAAGATTAAATTTTAAATCTGACCATTCAAGATAGATATATGCCTATATATATATAGACATATGTAGCTATATATACATACATATATACATATATATAAATAGAAATATATGGTAGTAACTATAGAAGAAGCTCTCAAACTCAACCTTGGGAAAGGTGAACAAGCAAAAGTTTCATTAGTGAGACTCCAGGACAAATTTTTAAAAGAATTACCAGGTGAAATTTTAAACATATATAAAAAACTCTAAACCAAAACACAGCAGGCCTTTCTTTCCCTATTCCATCAGATACACAAGATACTAAAACAAAAACAAACATCTTTTCCATTTACTAAAAACAAATCTTTTATCCTAGACAAATAGGAATAATAGTTCTTTATTAGATTAGATCAAATAGAGTAATATCATAACCAAAGGTTCCAAAAGAAAATTCATTAATCTTTTTTCTTTGAGAGGAGGGTGGGGAGAGAATGGGCCAGGAAAAAATAGCTTTTTTGATAGAAACTGTATCTTGATAATATTCAGACCCCCAGTATCCTAAGTGTTGTTAGGAATGTAAATTTCTTTTGACAATCACATAGAAGACTATATTAATGAAATGCAAGTATTTCAAGAAGCTGAGGTATAAAGGGTCTGCAATCTGAATGAATAGAAAGAATATCTATACTTAAGAAATTATAACTAAATCAGCAACATTTTTCAACTGTCTTGAGAAAGATAAGATTCACAGGAAAAAGGATTCTAGCTTCTTGTACGGTTCTCTAATTAAATGCTGATGGACAGAAGTATTAAGTCATTAATTCTGTAGTCTTTTTTTGCACTGCTCTACTTTTTCTATCAATTTTCTAAAGGGCAATTTTTTTTTTTTTTGGTTCATTGATACTCTGCACACTGTTCCTGCACACTTCCAATAATGATTTAGTTGGGATCAAAATTTGGAGGGTAAAAAGAACAGCTACTAAGGAAAACCAAAAATGTTATTTCACTTTGTAAACCCCTTAAACACTTTACAAATGTAAATTCTGTAACTCTTATAGAATTTTCTAAAATAACCTTTAAGCCAATTCATATGTTAATTTAGAATTAGAAAAGGCTAAATATATATAACAAAATGAATGCAACATGCATGTAACTAAGTAAAAAAAGACACTATGAACTTTTTCTACATCTACCAATCAGTACGCAGAAAGGAAAACATCTATGAAAACCTTTGTAATATTAAAAAAAAATCATTTCAAAGTTTCTACTGAGGCACCCAATCTAGAACAGAAAATTACTGAAAAACTGCCTTACATTTTTAAAGAAAATTTTCTCCAACGTTGATCTTTTACAGTAAAGTCTTTAAAAGATTTTTCTTATATTAACTTTGAGGGAAGAAAAGGATATGGGAGGCTTTATTCTGTCAGGGACCAGAATATGTGGCCACACAAATCACCTTTTAGAATAGGACTTCTGTGACATTTGTAGAATTAAAAAAAAAAAAAAATTTCCCAAAGCTGTTACTTTTGCCATAATACTATCATTTTAGTAGTAAATTTTTTTTAATGGAGGAAGGAGAGAGAGATTTACCATTCAAAATTCAAGGTTTTTTGCCTATTTTTGGCACCTGAAACTCAGGGAAGTAGTATCATATAAAACAACTCAGAGGCCCTGAAGTCGGAATACTTGGGTTTGATTTCCACATCTGATGCATATGATCTGTATGGGCAAGTCACAACCTCCATGGGCCTCAGTTTTCTCATCAATTATCACGAGGGAGTTGGACTTGACAGGCCTCTTAGGTCTCTTCCAGTTTTAGATGTGTTTTTTTTTTAAATGTATGTTTGAAAGTTCTGGGTAATTAGGTGAGGATGCAAGAATTCTTACATTTAAGAGCAACTTTTCATGGATGATTTTAGGTCAATCATTTTATTGATTTTGGAAGAGAATTTTAGGTGGAATTAGCCACATTTTTTAAAAGTTTTTTCAAGCTCTTGCTTTAGCCATAACAGTACCATTTTAGTAGCCAAACTTACTAACAAATATTATCAACATGTTTGCAGCAATGGTACCACAAACAATTTGAGTCAAATTTCCTAACCAACTGAGGCTTCTTTCTCCTAACCCTTTAGCTTGGCTAGTTAAAGCCTCCCTGCTCTCTCAAAATAATTCACCTATAAAAGCAAGCTGCAGTACACTATTACCATTTCCATGAAGGAATTGTGTTTCTCTAATTCCCTGGGGAAAAGCAACAGTAAGGACTCGTTTTTTTCATTAAACTTCAACACTTTAGAGGTTGAAGATATATTAGAAATGAGGAACACACTCAAGACTTGTTGGTCTCTTGGCAACTGAATTTTCTATTACACATTATACTTTGTAGATGTATCCTTCCTTATTTTTATTGACTTTTTAAAAAAAAGTTCCTGGTTTTCCAGTATATTTTCTTTAAACTAAATTAGATATAATGTAAACTAGCCAAATGTTTTCTTAGGATATAGACTAATAAAAATAGAGGAGTAAAATAAAATTTGTTAACTGTATATACCCTAATGTTAACTGATTCCATTTAAAAATGTTCAGCAGAATATTCTAAAGGTTAGATAGTTCTATAGAAACAAATGGATAATCAGTCAAACAAGGCTATAGCAGTTTCATAATGTTAGGATGGGATTAAATTATAATGTACTATGTAAAGAGACATTGGTTAGGGCAACATTATATGGGGTATACTTATGACACTAATTAAGAATTCATGATACATCTAGATAGGGTTGAAGTGTAACTTGTAATATCTGTGAAGAAAGCTGAATTCCTCCATGAGACCTTACCAGAACTCTCTAGGAACTCAAGAGCTAAACAATTAACTTTGCTTACAACTCCCTAAAATAATGTATCACAGTTATCAGGGTTTGTATCTTATTCTTAATTGAACAGTAAACTTTAAAAGGACAAGTACTGTTTTATCTAAACTCTGAATTTCCTCCAGTGTCTAGCATGTATAAAATACAATAAAATGTTATTTCTATTTGCTAGTAAGCAAAACGTCAGAACAAAATTTTCAACCACATATGGGCTACTAAAGAAAACTCATATACTAAATAATATCTATTCAGAAAAGAAGGCCAGATAGATGTTCTACATGACATTACTCAAATATTCAGGTTAATACTATGTATTCAAAGTAATCGTTACATTTCTTTTTTTTTAATTTACAAATTGGATTTTTAAAAACACTTCTGACTTTTTGTTAGCATGATTCAGTGAGGTATTATCATGCCTTTGGCTAATATTTACAACCCTTCAAAGGGCATATATTTTGTGATAGATATTTCTAAGAAAATCAACTGGAGTTGATACTTCAGAAACAGATTTTATGTGGTGAATCCGTAGTACAAAAAGGATCCCCTTTCTACAGATAGCACATACGAGTAACACAAATTTTTTTTTTTCCAGAATGACATATTACTTTGGCTGAATAGCATAATGAATCTTAAAAAAAAAAAAAAAGAAAGGAAGTACAAACTACTTTATATATCTGGTCCTTTCCAATGAACATAAACTCACCTCTAAAAACCTTTGGTTATTTTCCAAATTGTACTATTCGTGACTTTACTCAAAGGATGTTCCCCTTCCCACCATGCATGTAGTCTGTTTATAAAACTTTCACTTCATGAGGTTTGGTACAATAATTCTTCATGTTTTATGTGTGTAATCTCTTCAACTAGACCATACTTATGCTTTGTATTTTTTTAATAGCCCTCATTGCTACTAGTACTCTGCACATGGAAGGCAGTAAATGGTGAAAGACCCTATCCTACTTATTACTTAGCACATCCTCCTCCATAAATATAATTCATACTTGTCATTTCAAATGGCACCCTTAGTTTCCCTCCCAATACCTTTTATGATTATAGTCTTCAACGTTAAAAAGAACTTTCTTATATTGGTGATACTTTACTAATCATCTGAGAGCTATGATTTTATTTCTGAGCTTTTTGGAATGTTGGTGGGAAATCAGGGTGTTTATTTCTTAGATTTATATGATATGTTTATGCTATTGACTTTAATTTAGCCCAACATTAGAACTTCTCATAAACTTTTCATATGACAGAGAAACAAAAATTGTCATTGTTCAATAGATTTTGTTTTCCTTTTATCCTCAAATATAACAGATTTAAATGGAGTAATTTACATATCAAAGTAATTTTCTAAACTTTTCAATAAAAAGGGGAAAATTGTTGGAAAATATATTTTACGTGTTCCATATGTACCAGTTAAAGGCTTTTAGGAAAGTTAATATTGTTCTGATATAACTATGGTATACATAAGCACTGAAATGTTTCACATTAACAGCATATAACATGTTACAATCTCCTATCTTATGATACTCAGTTGAAGGGGCTAAGCAATTTTTCCTCATCATGCAAACATGCTGAAATATCACAGCAAATGACCAATGCTTACAATATTGGAATATAGTATATAGTATCATTTTAAGTAAGCAATGTATCAGGCAACGTAGTTAATGGAATTACGGCATCTTCTGGCTAATTTTATAGATGAAATCAATAGGCTATGGTAAAATAAATGTTCTTTAACATTTGAATAACTCAAAATATACCGCATTTAGTGTTTTGTTGAAACTTTTCAGTAAAAAGGGTAGGAACAAAGTATTTCCTGCATATTAAATGTGAAATACTAGTTTATGTCTATAGCATTGAATATATCTCACTGGTTAAACTGGTATAGAGACTGACTACTTGACTATAATTAGAGAGAGGGCAAAAAACAATATACATGTGAATGTTTTTCTAGTACAAAAATCTCTAAGAACTAGTAGAAGTCACCTCTAACAAAATTAACTGTCTTTAATGTGGAACTGCATCCACATTTACAATGTAGACAGTTTCATAACCTAATGGTACCACTTAAATCAGTTTGAATGTTATGCTGATCATTGGAATGAAGGAATTTTTATTATGAGATGAATGTGGTTGATTAAATGACCTTGATTAGGCATCTTACCTTGGTCTTAAAATTTGTGTATCTGTTTTCTTCATTGTGTGTGTTTATTAATACCAGTAAAAACAGAGTATCATACATCTTCCATAAAATGATTGTGATAGAAATGTCATTTTAGTATATACGATGATAGTACAACTTGCAGCAGACATCTTGGAATATTACATCATTTTATGTGCAGTACATTGCAGCAGAGCTCAAGTCCAACTTGACTGATGTTGTTTCCAATAAAAGCTGTTACCCGTGAAGGTGAAAAAAATAAAAATTTTCTCTAAGGGAAAAAGTATTAATGTTATGAAACACTTAAATAACATTCATTCCTTCATAGGTCTTTCTCATGCAGATGTGGGAATTTACCATTCTTTTTTGTTAAAGTGGTACTTGTTCAAAAGTAAAAACCAGGCAAATGTGGAGCTGGTATATCAACATTTTCTTTGTTAATATTATATATATATATATATATATATACACATATATATATATATATCCCCCCAGGTGACATCTTCAAGCATTCACTTTTTAAAAATTTCCTATTGTGGCAGGGAGATGGCACAGTGGATAGAGCGCTAGGCCTTGAGCAAAGACAACCTGAGTTCAAATTCAGCCTCAGACACTACTAGCTGTGTGACTGGGCAAGTCACTCTGTTTAATTCAGTCTCCCCATCAGTAAAATAGGGATAATAATAGCAACTACTTGCCATGGTTATTGTGAGGATCAAATGAGATATTAAAGATAAGCTGTGCTTTCCATAGTGCCTTGGCAAATAGTAAGCACTACATAAATGTTCATTATTATTTATCATTGTGTTTCCAGCCATAGAACACAAAAATAGATAGCCAAATATCGTAGATATTCTTAAAAACAAGGAATAAATGTTTCAAAGAAAATCTACAACTAAATATGGAATCTCTTTGAACATTCTTTAGAAGGACTGATGTATTTGAGACTAGAAGTGGGCCCACTTACTTTTTCTCCCAATTTTTTTCAAGGTGACGGGTGCAGACTACTTTCTGCCTCATAAGCCAGAATATTAAGCACACAACAATTAACGCTTTTCACAAATATCATACTTTTATGACAATGCTAGATTGTTAAACATAGTACACAAGACTTCTATTCTTTCAAGTTTTAACAGTGTTTTAATTACAGCAATGCAGTTCAGTAAAAAAGTATTTTAATGATGAATTTCCAAAACCCACACAAAAGTAACAATATAAAGGCCAAGTGAACAGAATGACTATACACTCAAAGATACTTGGATAAGTCTCAAAGTTATCTATGAATTACTTTTCTGCTAAGAGTTTAATATCAAGACTATCTTGTCATTTGTTTTCTTCTCCTAAATATGAGTTCTTTATGAGTTAAAAGAAAATTTCATAATATTTAATCCAGAAAAACAAGATTTCTGTCAAAAACATGTCACAATATTAGCAAGGTATTTCCCCCAAAGTATATGCTGATGTAGTGGTACTCCAAAAGTTAGTGTATTCATAGTATATTAAAAGCCCTGACCTTTCTATCATGTATGTATCTAGACTGTAGCATTCTTGATTAAAAGTAAATGGCCAGGATAATTATCCTTTGTTTTAAAACTCTCAGTTTTATTGGAAGACATGAACAGTAGATTCAAGTATGTAAAGTGACCAAAAATTATATGCAGTTTAAGTAAATTATGTCTAATTAAAGAGGTTTCCCTTTCCATTGATTAACTAAGGGAGTGTGGTGACATGAAGTAAAACTCTTAAATATTCTGCTGCAAATTGGAGGTGCTTTTCTTAATAATTCCCTTTCTCTAAAAGTCTAAACTAATGAAAAATGGAAAAAGACTAACATTATGCAACTAGGAAAGATTACATTGTAACATTTGTTTCGTGGACTCAACACAGTACAGAAGGAAATTTCTACCATAATTCTCTTATAGTACCTAAATTTATATTTGTAGTGCTATTGTTAAGTACTTTTAAAATCCTACGTTTAGAGTATACTCTTAGACTTGGATTCTCAATCTTCTACATTTAGAAGTACAATATAAGCTCCTAGAGGGCAGAAATTTTTATTTTTTTTGTCTTTGTATCCCCAGTACCTAGCACAGGGCCTTGGCACTAAATGTTAAGTTTTAAACTCAATTATATTTTCATAATTCCATGAGAAACTATAGGAGGAAAAGCAGTATATTTTCTTCACTAACACCACAAATGTCAATACTATGTACACTATATGGGAGGATTTAACTAGGTTTCTTATTTCCAAAAATTCCTTTCAGTTTATATTAAACACTGAAATGCCCCATTGAACAATAGCCATCACACCACCTAACCATCCCACCCCACCCTACCGGCCAATCAGACCTTTCTATGTTTAAACATTTATTGTTGGACTATGAAAACGTGGAAATGTTTTCTTTTTCTTCACCCTCCCCCAGTCCCCAATAGAATACACATTGAGTTAACTATTAGTTAACTATTTAGAACTAATGAGAAAACCAATAGTAAATATTATAACATACTATTTCACATAGAAAAAAAAATGGGTGTCCACATGGGAAAAACTGGGACTAGTGAAAAATGGAAGACATTTGGAAGGAAAAAAAAAGAGACAAGAGATCACTTAGCAAACTATGGACTCAACATTTTTCTCTTTCTCAAGCAAGAACTATTTGCCATTCCTGAATTTTGAGCGTTTTTTTTTTCCTGACAAGGACAAAGACTTTAAGACTTTTGTCTACATCTTATCTAAGAAAACATATCTATTTCAATCTCATGTAGTCATTGTTATCTTCTGCCAAATGGTTTAATAGTTCATGGAATTATAATCTAATTATATTCACAAGAAACTAAACTTTAAATATGTGGAACTTAAAATGTGCCAAATTATGGTATGAAAAAGATACATTATTTGCTATTTGTGCATAGAAAACAGGAATCACAAAAAACCCCAAAATGTTAAGAACCTGATTTTATCTATATCTATCTATGGTGTGTATGTACACACATACACAAACACATCCACGTATATCACCACTGAGACTACAGAGCTTGTGCTCAAGACCAAGAGACCATTCTATGTCACATAAAACAAAAAGAAGACTTGCCTCCATAAGAAAGATTATGACATGAAGATGAATTAAAAAAAAGTTCTAGAAGAAAATGCACACCATTAACATTTTACTTTGTTTCTGAAAATTACATCTCTAAAATGTGTATTTTAGTACAATTATATTGCATTGATATATAGATATGCATATATACTTGAAGTACCCAACTCGATCTTCACTACAGTGAATGTATTGTCACAATTTATGTAATTCAACAGAGCTACAGAGACAAAAAGCTTTAACTCATATATAGAGTTAAAGGGAGCATTAAATTTAAAATAGTCTGATCTTTTTTCCTTAAAAATGGATTTTAAAATCACAGACTTTTGGTAACTAAATGGCTTTCATGTAAATGCCACTTTTTTTTTTACCTCATTCTCAGTTAATGAAGTTGAAGGAGATGAACTTTTGCTAAACCCAAGAGTTGAAGATTCTGCTGCTGAAGCCCGATTTCGCTTCTTCAGTGGTTTACATGCATCAGACAGATTTTTCGTTGCTGTAAAATAATTTTGGTTTAAAAAGTGAAGTTTGGAAGATTCAAAGCTGACTAGCCTGTTTCTACTTTAAAATAGTCTCTTTCTTAAGAACTGAAGATTGTTTAAAGATGAGTCTTCTCAGTTCCTGTGTAGTACTCAAAGCATATTTTATTTTTAAAGTTAATTTAGTACATACAGCAAGGCAAGATTCAATAAAGATACTATTAGATAGACTCCCCGTGTTTTTTAGTGTTTCACCATCTAAAGTTAAAGAATTTCTATGCAGTGCTTTGATTAAATATATTAAAATAATATACAATCTGAATAAATTTATTTTTGCCCTCCTAGTCTTGCTTTAAAGTTAAAAATATTTAAATAAAATGTTGGAGATGAAAGTGGATTTGAAATGGATTTTGTCTTTTGTTTAGCATTTTAATATTGAAATTTAATGGTGCTAGAAATTTCAATGAGCTCCTTTTGATAAAGGACAATATTTTTCATGAGGCATAGGTTATAGAAATGTGTCAAGAGAAAGTCATCAAAATAAAAGCATCCAAGGAGCTTTAAACTATTAGTGTGATTACATCTATCCAAGAACTTTTCCCATCCTGGACAGCTTCTGTATAGAATAAATTTAAGCAAGTTCATAAATACCTGAATGTTAATTACATTTGTTCTTTTTTAACTTCTAAGTTCATAATCATTAGATAAGACACTGGATAATGCTTAAGATCTTCAGGCAGCAATTGGCACCCTCAAAAGAGGAATGTAAAAGTAGCTGTTTTCAAAGTCTAACATGCTCCAATAATTTAACAACAAAAAAGTTCATTATTGACCCTAAAATAAAAATCAGTTTTAGAAAAAGCTTCAACAAAATTGAGCTGAGTATTTAAAACAAATTGATTAAATATAAATGGTTTATTTAAATGTTAGAATGTAAACCATTCTGACCATATTACCTGACTGGTTCTTTAGGGAGGAAGAGGTTTCTGCGACCTTAGAAGAGTTTGTTTTGGCTGTTTTGTCATTGCTTGTCTCCCTCTGTTACAAAAATAAAAATAAAATAAAAATAAAAACTCCCACTGTGAACAAATAGAAGTAGAAATTATTTCTGGAGAGTTACTGAAAAATATAAATTTTTTTTTGAAATTCCAAACATGTTCTGAGAAAGAGTTGTTTATGAGTTTGATTTAAATAATCTAGAAGGGAAATAAATAGAAGCACTTATCAACCAATACCTTCATATGTACATATAGTCTTAACATCTGACAAGAAATAAAGGGATTAAAGTCTCAAAATATACATCCTAAACATAAGGATTTTAAATTTCAATAGTGACTTATCACCTGAAATTTACTGGATTTACATAAATTATCCTATGCACTATTCATGTTAGTACTCAAGATGCCAATATAAAAATTCAGAAAGGAACAAACTGGAAAAAGTATTTCTCTACACAGTCTGAGCTGTCTAATTTAAATACTGCCTTAAGACATGTGTTGTTTTGCCCTGGTAATTGTAAACTTAGTGCCTACATTATTATTATTGAAATCAGGCTCCAGATTAACCTGCAGTTTAAGTTATTTGCCAAATAGCATTGTGGACTGGGGAGCACAAACATTTTTTATAAAACTTTCCAAATCTGTTAAGTGCAACTGCACTTCAGAATGTTTAAAGCATGGTCTGAAAAATTATAATTTTCATCTGATAAATTCTTGATAACTGAACTACAGTAAGAGGTGCTATCCTCAACCTTTCTGGTAAGTTTATATAAATGTTCTGAAATTGAAAATAGGAATTATGACATATAAGAGACACATTGTCTGATATTTTATATAAATAATGATTTTAAAATGAAATGTTTTAAGGTAACACATTTCTTAGGGATGCCTGAGTTTTCAGAATAGGTGTATACATTCTGCTATTAAAAACAGAAAAATAAAATAAAAAGCTAGCTAATTACTTCGGATTTGCAAGAAGAAATTGAACTTCATGCAAAATAATATATAATCAACTCTTCTGTGAAGAGCCAAAGCCAAACCTATTTCAACGTAAGTTAAGCTATGATGGTATGCCCCATGTTTGTATGAAATAAAGCTATTCTTTTAAAACATTTTCATATCAAAACAATTTATATATAAACATATGCATATATATAGGAAAGACATAGAATTGGGGAATAACATGGGGGAAAAAACTTCAAGAGGTTAATATACATTTGCTATACACATAAAATATGTATTATTTCCTCTGTGGTGTATTATATAGTGAGGGAAAGGGTTTACCAGTACAAAGTGTTTTAGATATATTGTGTACTATCAATTTACTATGTTATTAGAAGCCACAGAAAACAGTATTGGAAAACTAGACTAAGAGCTATAGAAGCTAAATAAGTAATTAGTTTATAATTACACAAAGTGACAGAAATAGGGATTTAACTAAGATCTAAGTCCAAATTCGTTGTACTATATTGCCTCTCAAAATCTATGAAATGGGGCAGCCTAGGTGGCATAGTGGATAAAGCACTGGCCCTGGAGTCAGGAGGACCCGAGTTCAAATCTGGCCTCAGACACTTGACACTTACTAGCTGTGTGACCCTGGGCAAGTCACTTAACCCTCATTGCCCCACCAAAAAAAAAAAATCTATGAAAACTGGGGGCAGCTAGGTGGTGCAGTGGATAAAGCACTGGCCCTGGATTCAGGAAGACCAGAGTTCAAATCCAGCCTCAGACACTTGACACTTAATAGCTGTGTGACCCTGGGCAAGTCATTTAACCCTCATTGCCCTGCAGAAAGAAAATAGAAAAAAAAAAAACATGTGAAAACCTATTAAAGAATAAAACTTAATTTTTGAGTAAGGAGATCCAAACCTGTGAATTCATTGATGTATTGGGAAATCCCAGTGAGTAAGGTCCTTCTACCAATGCTAAACTTCAATTTTTCTGCAACCTCTGGTATTACAAAGTTGCCTGGGGCACTGGAAAGTTAAAGGACTTGCCCAGGGTCACGGAGCTAATATTTGTTTAAAGTAGGTCTTCCTGACTTCAAAGTCTATTTGCTCTTCCACTCTCTCTTAATGAACTCAGGTTTCAGAAATGCATTAGTTTCTTTGTGTTTAATTCTTTTCTACATTTAATAGAAATCCATTTCAACCAACTGTGAAGGACTCCCTTTTATAGAGCAAAAGCAATATATTATAAAAGTGGAAGGTATTAATAATACCTGAATCTCAGATCCCACTTACATGAATTTAATATGCTCCTACTGAAATCTTCATTGGGTTAATCAGATGTTTCCCAAAGGTAAATATTTAAATATCTTTTGACTAGCTTATTATGTTGACAAATTCTAATTTCACAGAATTAAGTCTTAAAAATGGAAATATTAACAAATTTAACTATAATCTGAGTGATTAGTATTTTTATAAACAATTCAAACAATCCAATCATATAATTACCTTCCGATTATTATGTTTATCCATCCTCAGTCGTTTCCTAGCTGGTTCCTGAACTTCAAAATCTTCTGTAGGGTGCTGTGTCCTCTTTGTATGGTTTCTTTTTTTTCCATGTAAGTTACCTTGGAATGGGGGATGGGGAAACTTACATGAAAAAATACTCTTAAAGTCCAATTAAAAGTATTGTGAACCTATCTAGAGTAGCAAATTTTTAAAAGTTAAATGCTCCTCGATGCTTTTTAAAGTTTCTTTAATCCTATTAGTATCTCGACTGTCCAGGTTATTGAAATGTGTCAAAGATCACATAACATTTATTGGAGCTTAAAAATGTATTCTTTATCTGAAGATTTATTTGGTAATAATTTTTGTTATAATAGTATCTAACCTCTTCAAAACAATACTAATTTTAACATGGGACCCAATAAAACTAAATAAATCCTTTGTTCCTTAATAAGTAAAGACTATTTCTCTTTGAAGATACATATCTTTTTATGTAGATAAATTCTTCACAATTCTCTTTGCATTTCAACTATTGACTTAACATAGCAGGTGTTCCCCCATTTATTTTGTAGATTAAGAGTTTCTTATTATTTCCTCTACTCTAAAATGCATTACATCCTCTTGGGATATAAAAGAACTGAAGGTATCAAATTAAGAGTCACACAAAGGAGTTAGACATTCAACTAGATAAGCAAGTGACCTATCCTGATGTAGAAATTTATATATTCCCTAAATACAGAAAACATGTTTTCATCTATACAACTGCCTTATGGAAACAGAAAGTTAAACACTGGATAAGGAATATTTTTTTTAAAAATTATACTTTCACCAGTCAATCTTTAGATTTTTAAAAGTAGGGGGAAGAGAGGTCAGCCTATATAAGCAAACACCCTACTCCCACTGACTCCAGTGACAGAAATCCACTAACATAAAATAAAAACATTAGCTGAGTGCTGATCCAAGCTTATTCAAAATCAGCACTGGGTTGGGACTCTGCCCATACACCAATTTTTTGTTGACAGCTGGTGTCTACAGCTATAGAATTAGATCCCAGTGGATCAGAAATATGTTCTCCAGATCCAGGTGTATACATTTATCTGCCTGTCAAACTAAGACAGAAACAGCTATTGTGCAAGGAGATCAAACTAAGTGTATGTTCTAAGGATACGATAGCAAACGGATAAACAAAGGCACGGTCCATCCACACACCAAGTGTGGACACATTAGCAAAAAGGTAAAGCATGCCTTGTTAAATTAAATGTCCATGATTGTATCAGTATACAATCCAGAACCCCACCTACTGGATGGCAGACAATACACAAAGAAAGGCCTCCAAATTTGAGTTCGACATATGCTCTCTAATATACAAAACATGATGTAGATACCAGCTTGCTCACTTGTCACAAGTAACAAGTACTTATTTTGTTGACAAAGTTAAGCTAAAACAAACAGAAGCCCACCATTCACCCCATCGGGCATTATTTTACCTCAATACAATCACTAAACCAATATTAATTGCCAGCAACAGTCTTTGTTCTAGATGGTAGTAAATTATGTAATTTATTCAGAAATCCTTTCATAAATAATTTTCTTTCAAATGTCTATAATTTATAATACTTTAAAGACATAGATTCTCTGAATACTCTTCAAAAACTTATACTCAAAGTTAGATAGTCAATACCATGAACATTCTGCATCTTTATTAGTAAGCACCAGAGTAATTTTAAAATTAAGATTAAAAGACATTTGAGGGGCAGCTAGGTGGTGCAGTGGATAGAGCATTGGCCCTGGATTCAGGAGTACCTGAGTTCAAATCCGGCCTCAGACACTTAACACTTACTAGCTGTGTGACCCTGGGAAAGTCACTTAACCCCAATTGCCTCACCAAAAAAAAAAAAGACATTTGAAAACAAATACCTTGACTAAACACCATTTGCAGAAGAGGACCACACACAAATACTTAAATTCTAGCTTTCTGAACACAATTTTTAACAACAAATTTGTGATAAACGGTCTTTGAAAAAGCAAAGAAAAGGGGGCAGCTAGGTGGTGCAGTGGATAAAGCACCGGCCCTGCATTCATGAGGACCTGAGTTCAAAATCTGGCCTCAGACACTTGACACTTACTAGCTGTGTGACCCTGGGCAAGTCACTTAACCCCAACTGCCTCACCAAAAAAAAAAAGAAAGAAAGAAAGACAAAAGAAAAAGCCAAGAGAAAAGCAAGGATTACTGTTATCTTTGGTTATCATCAAGCTAGTTATTTCAAATTCACACCTTACTCTTCATGATTATGAGAATTTAAGGAGTAATCATTTTTTCTTCTACTAGTTTTTGTCAAATATTCCAACCTTTTAAAATCATGACACTTTTCTGTAGTTTTCCCATGATGAAGTCTAAGAGTGAATTATCTACATTTATTGTCTACTAAAACCTCCTCACTGTTCTAATCATATTACTTGCAAAAGACACTGACCAAAGTAACAATTTAAATGCTACAGTATATAGAAATTTAATCTGGGATCTATTAAAATCCTAAAAATAAGACAATAGCACCTGAGGAAAAAATGAAGATGTTATGGTATGTGGGTAATTACATAAAAGATACACTCAATCACTACTTAAAATGATGAGCTAATTGTACACAATACAAATTTCAATTACTTCTGGATCTCGATCTCCTTTTAGGTGAATCTTGAAAGACTTTACGTTTGGTCTCTCCAATATTCTTCAATGATGAACCTTGAGAGATACAGAATTTTTTTGTTTTTTAATTTGATATCCAAATAATTGACATTTATTCTTAAAATGTTGCCAATTTCCCCACAAATTATTTTGAACACACATACGATAACAAATCTGATCATCTTTATACATTAAAAAAAAAAAAACGGACAAGACACTTCCTCATTTTTGTCATTGCCCAAAGCAAAGTGTCACGTTTTTCAAATACTGAAAAAATTTTTCTTAGAGTGCTATAAAGAACTAATGAGTCGGGGCAGCTAGATGGCACAGTGGATAGAGCACCGGCCCTAGAGTCAGGAGTACCTGAGTTCAAATCCGGCCTCAGACATTTAACACTTACTAGCTGTGTGACTCTGGGCAAGTCACTTAACCCCAATTGCCTCACTAAAAAAAAAAAAAAAAAGAACTAATGAGTCAAAGATCATTTGATTTTAAAGATCAGGTCAGCTTAATATACCATTTACAACTTTCTCTTCAAGTAACTTACTCAAAATAGCAATAAACATTCATCAAATAATGAATAAAAAACAAACGTCAATTAAGATAACTCCTAGGAATCATCTTATAATTGCTAATATTGCCATATATAACTCAGGTTATTTTTTTAAGGGTTTCTGAATATGTTCCTTGGGATTATAGCTCCATTTACTTGCAAAAGGGGGCATAATTGCTTATAAATCTTTCTTAGACCATTTGATCCAGGGAATTTGCACTCATAGAAAACATCTTAATTGTCCCAATTCTTCCCTCTCCAAACCTTTCTCATACATCTCTGTAGATATTAAAGAGTGCAGCAGCTTATAAGCAGAAGAATGAGAAACCTGTAATTTCAAAATAGCAGAAGGTATATGTATACGTAACAGCTCCTCATAACAATAAGCAAGAAATGTAGACTTCAGAGAGTGCTTTTTTATTATAATCATTTGTATTTTTTTTGCTACTTGCACAAATACCACATATTAAAATTGGGAAACAATGAACCTTTACCTACAGGTCTCAAATATATGTGCTTATGTTGACATCACTATGCATATCAATTTTAATTAGAGTACACTAGCACAGTTTTACGTTTACCAGAGTCTTCTTCAGATTTGGGAGAGGTCACTATGGCAAATTTTGTGTTATAACGAGCTTTCTGCTTTTCATTAAGCATATTCCACTGTGATTCAAGCAATTCTTCAATCTCTTCAGATGAAGCATCTGGATGTTCAGCAACTACCTGTGAATACAAATATTAAATAATTATTAGGAATATTATTTTTTAAAACATTGATTTTACTTAAAATGCATTTATTGCTCCTTAAACATTCTATGGATGGCAGCCTTAGTCTCAAGAAAGTAATGGGCTATATAATTTTTTTAAATGACTAAACTGGTAGGCTGGTAATATCAGGACAAAAATTTTTTGCTCCATTGACACAATATTTAAGTGAAAACTCCACTACTAAATATATTCCAATTATGTTTATTTTTTTAATGAATTATATAATTTTACTCTCCTTTTCAACTCTTTCCACTATTTAAAAAAGAAAAGGAAAGAAAACAAGAACCCTTTTAAACAATTATTCATGGTCAAGAAAAGCAAATTTTCACAATGGCCATACACCTAAAAATATATGTCTTGTTCTGTATCTTGAGTATATCACTCACTGTTCAGAAGCGAGTGGCAAGCTCCATTACTGGTCCTTTGGATTCACAGTAGATCTCATTCAACTATTTTTTTATACAGAATATTTTACTTTAATGAGGGGTAAAAGGTCAAATTTTATCTTCTCACCAATCTTCATACTGTTTTGTAAGTATGATTCTTAAGCTATCCTTTATAGCTAGGAACTAGTCCATTTTTACAGAATGCATACCTCAAATAGCCACTATTTAAAATACTTAATGTGGGGGCAGCTAGTTGGCGAAGTGGATAAAGCACCAACCCTGGATTCAGGAGTACCTGAGTTCAAATCCAACCTCAGACACTTAACACATACTAGCTGTGTGACTTTGGGCAAGTCACTTAACCCCAATTGCCTCACATAAAATACTTAATGTGGATCTCATTGCTGACTTTATTGACAGCCAGAATCTATCTGTAGGAGTCTTCTAGTTACACTTTTGGGAGATTTTCCACAAGGTTACTAGCAATGAATTTTCAACATGTGTAGATCTTATTAGTTCAGCAAATCCAATTTAACCAAACTTTTGTTAAGCACCTATAACATTCAAGGCACCTGTAGTACATGCAAGGACTAAAAAATGAATAGAAAAAATAATAATCCCAGCATAAAGGAACTTCCTTTCTACTTGGGTAACATATAAAAGTAAACACAAAGTAATTTCAAGAAGGGAGAAGTGAAAATAACTGAAGAGAAAGACAGAAGGGCATGGAACTAAACTATGAAAGACTAGAGATTCTATGAGGCACAAGTGAGGAAAGAGTATATTCATTTGTACAAACACATGGAAGCATGAAAGAATATCATGTATGAGCAACAGGCCAGTTTGACTAAAAAGATAATATGAGTAATGACTGGAGAAGAATCAGATTGTAAAAGTCTTTAAATATGAAATAAAGTTTACATTTTAACCTAGAGGCACATGGGAAGCTATTGAAAAAAAATTTAATAAGAGGTGACATGATCAGGTCTATGTCTTAATAATATCAGTTTGGCAATTATATGGAGGATGGACTGGAGAGGGATGAAAAGGAAGGAAGGGAGATAAATTATGAAGTCATTTTAATAATACAGGTGAGGGGGCAGCTAGGTGGTGCAGTGGATAAAGCACCGGCCCTGGATTCAGGAGAACCTGAGTTCAAATCCAGCCTCAGACCCTTGACACTTACTAGATGTGTGACCCTGGGCAAGTCACTTAACCCCCATAGCCCCACCCCTCCCAAATATATATAATACAGGTGAAAAGTGAGGAGGGCTTAAATTTGGGTATAGGCTAAATGGATAGAGTAGGACAGAGGCAAGATATGTTATGGATGTAAAATGAATAAGGTGATATGAATAAGTAGTTGTAGGGTGTCAAGGAGAGGGAAGAGTCAACAATGATTCCAAGGTTCTCTAGATGGTTGGGGAATACCCTCAACAAAAATAGAAAAGTGTGAGAAAAGTTTGAAGGAAAAGGTGAGTTCTGCTTAGGAAATTTTGAGTTTAGGATGCCATGGGGAAGATGCTCAGTAGTTAATTGGTAATGTGGACCTGGAGCTCAAGAGAGATATAAGGACTAGATAGACAGATTTTTGTCTTTCTGTGCATAAAGTTATTTGAATCCAATGAGCTGATAGGATCACCGAAATATAGAAAGAGAAGAAGGCTGAAAACAAATCTGCAAGCACAGCTATTCTTAGTAGTCAGAAGGAAGATGATGACCTAGCAAAGAAGCCTGAAAAGGAATAGTCAGAGAGAGAGGATGATAGCCAAGAAAGTAGTGTCATGGAAGCTACAAGAGCAAAAAATGTCCAGAAGGAAAGGGAGATGACAATGCTGAAAGCTGTAAATGGGTCAAAGAGAATCAGCACTAAGAAAGAACCACTCAATTTAGCTGTTAAGAGTTCACTGGGCCCAGGCAGCTAGGTGGTGCAGTGGATAGAGCACCGGCCCTGGATTCAGGAGGACCCGAGTTTAAATCCAGCCTCAGACACTTAACACTTATTAGCTGTGTGACCCTGGGCAAGTCACTTAACCCCAATTGCCTCACCCCCCCAAAAAAAAATTCACTGGGAATCTTGATGAGAGCAGTTTTAGTTGAGTGGGCAGAACTGAAAGAATTCAGGATATTGAGAAGTAGGAAGGATGAAAGAAATGGAGGCAATAAATGTTGCCAAGATTTTCTAAGGCTTTGGTTGAAAAGGAAGAGATGCAGAACAACTAAACTAAAGGAATGGCATGTGACATAACTGTAATGCTCCTATTGTCCCCATTTGCATCATTCTCATGCTAGTATTACTTCTATTCCTTTACAATCTTGAACTCATAGTTGACCAATTCATCCATTGGCTATCCATGCTTTGTTGTAATGAATAGGGAATTCATGAGTACATTTGTAGGAACTGCGAAAGGAATACGAGATTAAATATATGAGGAGGGAATGATCTTAAAGCAAGTTTTTGAACAGACAGGAAATAGGATCAAGAACACAAATGGAAGACTCATCTCTTCCTCAGAGCCTGAAGCAAAGGAAAAATGGGGAGTGTATTTTAAAAATGTGTTTGAAGGTATAGAATTAGGAAGAAGAGGGAACTTACAATCTCTATTTTCCTAATAAAGAAGATGTGAGGTCTTCTGATAAAAGGGGAAGGAGGAAGAGGTAGCACATGGGAGGTCTAAAAAGAATGAAGATTTCAATTAGAGAAGAATAAAAGAACTACCATGTGACAGGAAGGATCTATTTAAGGTGAGATAATAAATTTGTGATGAAGCTAGTTAGCATGTGACTTTCTCCAAGAATATTCAGTAGTATGTGAGAATGAAAAGAAAAGGCAGATAGCAATGATAACCCTGGGTTTAGTGTTGGGAAGGTATAACAAGAGAGAGAAAATAACGGAAGTGATTTGAGGATAGCTGATGGATGAATTGGTCAACTATAAAGTCACTAACATGAAGATAAGTTAGAGGAGGAGTGATATGAATTGATACAACAAAGGAAGGGTATAGGAATAAGAGGTTCCAATAAAGAATCTGTTTAGGAAGAGTGAAGCAAGAGATTAAAGGGCAAGAGTTTGTGGTCAGAAAAAGGACTTTTCATGTTGTAAATAATGGAGATAAACGTTATAGGCTATCAAGGATATGACTTTATTATGTGTAGCTGAAGTGGAATGAAGATTAAGGTCATTAGAGTATGGGAAAATTGATGACAATAAGAAGACAGGCTGTTTGAAGGAATTTGGGGGGGGCAATGAGGGTTAAGTGACTTGCTCAAGGTCACACAGCTAGTGTCAAGTGTCTGAGGCCAGATTTGAACTCAGGTCCTCCTGAATCCAGGACTGGTGCTTTATCCACTGCACCATCTAGCTGCCCTGTTTGAAGGAATATTAACATATATGTAATAAAGTACTAAAGCATGAAGGCAGGTTCGGGGAGTGGGGTAGAAAGACCTATGAGGAGGGAACTAAGCTTCTTGCGCAAATAAGAATGACCTGAAAAAAAGGGAGGGGGGGGGAGCAGCTAGGTGGCACAGTGGAAAAAGCACCAGCCCTGAATTCAAATCCGGTCTCAGACACTTGACACTTACTAGTTGTGTGACCCTGGGCAAGTCACTTAACCCTCATTGCCCACCAAAAAAAAAAAAAATGAATGACCTAGTAGTAGATGATTGGATGGATGGAGTGAACCTCAAAGAGAGAGAAAGGTGGCTGTGTAAGTAGCAAAAGGACAATCTAGAAGGGTAAGAAATAATTTCCTGCTCCTGCTTCAATGCTTTGCAGTTATCATTCTCTACTCTTTCTTCCAACATACTCATAGATCTCTAATACTGTATACTTGGGTAGTCCCTCCAACAACAGAGATCACAATTCATCCTACTCAGTTTTTATCTGTCTTCCCTTAAATCTGCCTCTGAAAACTGACTCAATGTGCTGGGAAACCTTGGAGTCTCCTTGACATTAGGAAGAAAACCTATAATAAAGTACATAGGCTGTCCATTCTATTGCCAAACAATGAGCCCCATTCTCTTTTTCAATCATACATTTCTTTGATGACATGCTTTACATAGTTTCTCTTTTCTAATGTCTCTTTCAGCAACGTGTTGCAACCTGTTCAGATCCACCATGCACCTTTCCATCGCTGAAAGAAAATTGGTATTCCTTCTAGTGAACAATTTGGAACTATGCCCAAAGGGCTAAAAAACCACATATACTTTGATCCTGCAATACCACTACTAGGTCTGTATCCCAAAAAGATTAAAGGTGGGAGGGGGGGAGGACCTATATGTACAAAAAAATATTCATAGCAGCTATTTTTGTGACAGCAAAGAATTAGAAATTGAAGGAATGTCCATCAATTGGGGAATGGCTAAACAAGTATACTACTCTGCTATAAGAAATGATATGGGGCAGCTAGGTGGCCCAGTGGATAAAGCACTGGCCCTGGAGTCAGAAGGACCTGAGTTCAAATCCAGCCTCAGACACTTAACACTTACCAGCTGTGTGACCCTGGGCAAGTCACTTAATCCCAATTGCCTCACCCCCCCCCAAAAAAAAAATATGGGGTTTGTTTCCTTAAGGCCATTATAATAAATTTAATATTTCCCAAAAGCAATCCAGCCTGTTCCCCTCCCTCTTTTTCTATTCCAGGCCCAACTCTTTGTATGCTTGTAGTGTCTAAGACCTGCAGACTAAGTTTTACAAGCTATCCATCTAAGTGTGTAACACAATCTGGGCAATACATATACTTCATTCACTTGGCTTATCCTATGTAGATAGGCCAAACTAGTTTAAGTGATCACAGTTAGAAAGCTCTGCAATGTTCTGGGGCTTGGCGCCAGCAGCACAATGGCATTCACAAATAGTAATATCTGGGGAACCTCACCATCTATAGGAAATATCTCTTCAATGTGGTCTTTGTGCTGAATTCTCTCCACAACAGTGATGCTTAATATTAATAATCAGGGGGAAGAACAAGATTATTATTGTTTTATCTTCCAAGAAGTCACATATACTTGTATATATACAGTCAATATGCAAGTGCAGGGACCATGATGTCAGAACCCTGAGGTAAGAAAAGGAAAAGGGCAACTTGCCATCTCTAATCTACCTTTAGGCTCCATGGTTGAACTGTTTCCAGATGAAAAGCACTTGCCTCCAGGGTGAGTACTCAGCCCAAGGTCAGAGCACCAGAGGTAGCCCCACTTGGGAGACTGGAGGCATAGGCAGGGGGAATGCAGGATGCTTACTGGGGTGACCACCATCTCATTTACCAACAAATTTAGTTCCTTTTCTATTTTTTTCAATTCCCTTATCATGCACTTGAGAGATTACTATAGCACTTTATAAAGCACTTTTATGAATACTTTTCTCCTTTTTGTAGATACAAACTTGCCTCATTGCACCTCTTTTTTTCTCTATTGCATGCAAAGCCACCAATGTACTCTATAAATAAAATTATATGAATGCTAAACACTTGAATGTTGAGGACTGACAGTATATGGGTGACACCTAAGGCAGTGTTTTGCTCTACCAAATCAAAAGTTTTCTAGTTAAATAATAAGCACAATGGAGATCTTATGCTCTTTACTTCTATCAGTCAATTGTGTGATGACAAACATGTGGTTTACCACAAAACACTGTTTGTCTAAGTCTTCCACTTCTAACACTACCATCAAGGACACCTTTGATACATGTATAAATTGCTCTCATGTAAACTCCACATTTGTGGGAAAATAATGTCAGTAGCTAATGTTCATTCAGTGGTCTTGAAAAATATTTCATTGATGCCTTTTGTCCATTAATTATTTCAATCCACTACCTCCCTCCCCTTACTCTTCTTGTGACAAAGTACTTAAAACAAAACATCCAATATAGTGCTCATATATGGCAGTGTATACATTATTCTATATTAATTCTGTACAGTAGCTGCCTACCTCTCTGCTATGAAAGGGGAGGTACGGTTCATCATCTGTTTTCATTTACTCAGAATTCAACTTCTTTAGAAGTAATCTTTTAATTTATCTTGTTTTAGTCAGTGTATGTAATTTTCTTGGTTCTGTTTCTTTAGCTCTGTATCAGTTCATTTAGAAGTTCCAATGCTGTTCTCTGTTCTTCATATTTGTCATTTCTTAGCAAACAACACTTCATTACACTAAAAAACCAAAGTTTTTCATTCACCTCCCCAACACATCAGCACTCATTTTGATTCGTGTTCTTTACTACTAAAGGGAGTAGCTACCAATAATTTGGTCTATACTTCCACCTTTGTTTCTATCTTTTGATTTCTCAGTGTCTACATCCAGTAGCGGAATCACTGAGACTAAAGGTATGGATAATTTAGTCACTTTTCTTGCATAATTTCAAACTGAAATTGAGAATGGCTGGACCACTTCACTGCTCCAACAGTGCATCAGTATGCCTGTCTCCATGACGCTCCAGCATCGATGATTCTCATTATTTTTCATCTTTGCCAATTTTTACAGTATGAACTTTGTTTTAATTTACATTTCACTATCAATCATTTGGAGTATATTTTCATGTGGACATTTATAGTTTGCAATTCTTTTGTAAACTGTTTATATGCTTTGACCATTTGTTTACCGAGGAATAGTTCTTGGCAAAAAATATTTTTACCAATTCTTTATACATTTGATATCAGATTCACTGATATTTTGATGCTAATTTTTCTTTAATCCATAATTTTGCCTTTTCTTTTCATTGATTCTGTTCACATAAAAGATTTTAAATTTTTTAAATTTAATTTCAAATGATTATTTCTTATATCCCTTGTTTAGCTAAGAATCCTCCCTCTTGGGGCAGCTAGGTGGCGCAGTGGATAGAGCACCAGCCCTGGAGTCAAATCCGGCCACTTGTGTGACCCTGGGCAAGTCACTTAACCCCAATTGCCTCACCCCAAAAAAAAAAATCCTCCCTTTTAGCCATAACTTTGAAAAGTAATATCTTGTATTCTAATTTTTTCATGCTGTAACCTATTAATTCAGGTCACATCCATTTAAAGTTTATTGTGGCAGAGAATCTAAGATGCTGGTTCAAATCCAATTTCTGCCAAACTACATTCCAGTTTTCTCAGCAGTTTTGTCAAAAAGGGAGTACTTCCCCCAATAAATTATGCTCTTAGGTTTATTAAATTCCGGGCTACTGTTTACAAGTACTTGCTATAATAGAAAGACTCTCCACAGGAACAGACAGGACATGCTCAACTCCATATAGTTATATTTTAGGATAAGAACAATAAAAATAACAAACAATACATTATAAAATACATACCAAATGGCAGCATGCCCAATCACTCCTAGGCCCAGGCAATACCCAGACTCTACATAAGCTACTCTGTTTTTTGGGGTTTTTTTTTGGGGGGGGGGGTTTGCAGGCAATGGGGGTTAAGTGACTTGCCCAGGGTCTCATAGCTAGTAAGTGTCAAGTGTCTGAGGCCAGATCTGAACTCAAGTACTTCTGAATCCAGGGCCAGTGCTTTAACCACGGCTCCATCTAGCTGCCCCCTATATAAGTTACTCTGAACCTAGAAGTTCTAAGAAAGTCACATCTTGGTCTTTTATTATGTACACCACTCCTGAGAGTATGCAAAGGAGAGCCAGAAACATAGCACTGTCCTCAAATGACACTGGATTCATGCATTCTTTAAGGGATGATTATTAGATGAACACTCAAAAATGGTAGGCCAGATCCTAGACATGACTCCTCATGGAAGGGCCCAGTACTAGGCCTGGGTTTGGACTGAAACTGTTGGCTGGTGTATTTTTATATTCAGATTCCTGCTGCCAGGACCTTTGAATGCTTCTAACTCTACTTAACTCACCACTTGTAGAACAGAGGTATGAATAAGTAAAAAGTAGACCAGATAAGGGGTTATGATTTGCACCTGACTTGACACCCCCAACTCTGTCTCAGATGTTAGGCCCTTTAGTTCAAGCTTCCCGTAGCCCACGTAGAGATCACATTTCCTCCCAGAGTCCACAGCACTATACCAATGTTGTGCAATTTCACCACTTTCACACTTCCACAATATCATTCTCTACCAGGAACCAAAGCCTTAATACCTACACACAATGAGGGAGGGGCAGAGTGAGAGGGTTACTATATTTTGATTTAGAGGGTATCATCAAGCTCTATAAAAAAATTCTGTCTCTGAAACATTTGTTAATGCATCAACTGCTACTATTTTTATGACTTTTTTGCAAATATTTGTCATGAGCAAAGCACTGAGAGATGACCAATTGTCCCAAGAAACAGCAGGGTTTTTCTTGCCTTTGGACATAAGACAAAACCAACTCCTTTACTTCCTCTCTAAGGAAAACCTGTGAACCACTCTTCCAATTAGTAGCAATTTCCTTTTGTGTTCTGGTTTTATCGTTACAATGTCAGTATTGGCATGATTCATTTCCTCTAGTAGAATATTCACTTCTTTTTTTGCCGGGCAATGAGGATTAAGTGACTGTGTGACAGGGTCACACAGCTAGTAAATGTCAAGTGTCTGAGGCTGGATTTGAACTCAGGTCCTCCTGAATCCAGGGCCAGTGTTTCATCCACTGTGCCACCTAGCTGCCTCAGAATATTCACTTCTTTATCATTAGTCAAGGACACAGTTGTGTCAGGGATACATCTGACAATGAATACCTACAGCTAAATTAATGTTATAAATATTTTCCACCTTCCTTTTTGCCACTATTACTAAAGAAGCAGAAGAGGGCCACATGGGACTAAGGACAATTTAAAATTTTTCTTTAGTCTTATGACTTGATACAGTTAATGAATTCATTATCAAATGACCAGTCTACTAGTAATGATCATCCTCATACTTAGGAAGATTTGTCCTCAGAAGGTGGAGATGATCTGTTAACCATCTCTCTTATATCCATGTAATTCAGACCATTCATCTCAAAAAACAAAACAACAAAAACAATTAAAAGGATACTACTTATGGTATTATATAGACATGTTCAGAATATATTATTCTAATATCCACTAGCTCAAAATACTCTAAAGTAACCAAATATTCAATTTACCTAGACTATTCTCCACAACCCCAGCAATCTAACTTAGGGGATAAAAGAGCAATGAGGATTTCTTAAAACTTTCAGGAAAAAAAATCTCCTAAAGTCAAACTTAGAAATTTAAGAAAAATTCTTCCAAATCTAAGTCAACAACTATAACTACAAGAGATCCTACAAGTACTACTATACCAAAGCAAGAAGAAAAGCACAGCTACAACCACCTCAGTCCAGTTCAACTAGTATTTATTAACTGCCTACTAAGAACCAGGAACTAGGCTAGGGAATACAAAGACAAAAATGAAAATAGTTCATTCCATCAAGGAATTTACATTCTGTATTTTAAAAAGCCCTGTCTTTCCTATCTTAGGTTAAAAGCTTTTTGAACTTTTACTGCCAAATTCAGACTCAATCATACCTAAAGTTATCAAAGTTTAGAAAGGTAAAAATTGGCTGAATTTATTTAGTTTTAAATATTTCTAGGACAATTTTAACAAATGAACACATTCTACATTAACTTTAAGTTTTCCATATAAAATAAAACACTGGGGGGTAGCTAGGTGGCGCAGTGGATAAAGCACCGGCCCTGGATTCAGGAGGACCTGAGTTCAAATCCAGCCTCAGACACTTGACACTAGCTGTGTGACCCTGGGCAAGTCACTTAACCCTCATTGCCCCACCAAAACCAAAACAAAACAAAAATAAACCAGTGGACCTTCTACAATACCTAAAATAACATATAATTTGTAAAACATTGGTCAATTACCCATGGATTAGTCCCTTCCTTTGTTTAGTTAGTTCTTCTCTGTATTTGTGAATACATTGTCTCTTTCACATAGACCTAAAATATGTTCATATACTATTCTCCTAGATCTTCTTTGCATTACTTTTTTTTTTTTAAGTGAGGCAGTTGGTGTTAAGTGACTTGTCCGGGGTCACACAGCTAGTAAGTGTTAAGTGTCTGAGGCCAGATTTGAACTCAGGTACTCCTGACTCCAGGGCCAGTGCTCTATCCACTGCGCCACCTAGCCGCCCCTGCATTACTTTTTATAAGTTTTTGTTCAAATGTATTTGTTTTTCAAATTATTAATGGCACTTCAGTATTCTACTGCATTGATAGAAGATAATTTATTTAGTCATTCACCACTTTGTTAGTGGTGTTTGTTTAGTTTGTTTTCAGTTCTTTGGAATTACAAATAATGTGTTTATTTATATATACGTACACATATCTATATCTATTTGAACAAAGATATAGATATAAAAACAAATCTCTTCTTTGATGACAACACTTTTAAAGTATATTCACAAAAATGTAATCACTGGGCCAAAAGATATGATGATTTTTTTCTTTTTTTCTTTTGGTAAGGCAATTGGGGTTAAGTGACTTGCCCAGGGTCACACAGCTAATGTCAAGTGTCTGAGGCTGGATTTGAACTCAGGTCCTCCTGAATCCAGGGCCAGTGCTCTATCCGCTGTGCCACCTAGCTGCCCCAAGATATGATTTTTATGACTTACTTTCTCCAACCAGAGTCCTTCAAAAAGATTCTGCTAACTTGGTATGTGTACCTATTTCTCAGCAAGTCCACAAACATTACATTATTGCTTTTATTTCTGCCACTTTGATAGCTGTGAAATAGTACTCTGAACGTGTTTTAAATTGCATTTCCGAGTATTAACCAGGCTAAATATTTTTTCAAATTTTTTTTAAACAATGTATAAAACATGTGACATTTATCCAATGGTAACATTGTGTTGTCCTTAAATAGTCAGTGGTTCCAAATTTTAAATGTTAAAGTTTCTATCTCATGTTTGTTTTAATTATTTCTCCCAAAATCTAGGAATTTTTTAATTATGTTTTGGGGGCAGACTTTTAATGTGGTTAAATCTATCTAAATTATCCCATTTCTTATTTTTGATTTAAAATGTATCTGTTCTTCACAAGTGTAATATATTTATTCCCTTTTTCCCTCCAATTTTTTTTTTCAGTGAGGCAATGAGGGTTAAGTGACTTGCCCAAGGTCACACAGCTACTAAGTGTTAAGTGTCTGAGGCCATATTTGAACTCAGGTACTCCTGACTCCAGGGCCGGTGCTCTATCCACTGCGCCACCTAGCTGCCCCTTTCCCTCCAATTTTTTAATAGTTCATTCCCTTATGTTTAATTCTATGATCCAGAAAGCACATCAAAATACCTCAGGGTTGAATGAATTTGATTTATGATACTCACCTTCAGATATTATCTTCATAGTGCAAGGAGATGAAGAAAAGAATCTCTTTGCAACATACCTTTCTAGTCTTATCTTATACTATTCCCCTTCATGTACTCTACCCTACAGTTAAAAGGGTCTATTTTCTGTCCCTTAACTACATATTGCACTTTCCCAACTTCATAGCACTCTCTGTCTTGGGAACACCCTCCTTTCTACATCTCTATCTACTAAAATATTTTCTATTCTTCAAAGTTTAGCTCAAATGTCATCTCCACAATGATATTTTCCCTGAGCTCTACAGCTAGAAGTAGAATTTCCATCTGGCAAACTCATAGTACTTTATTCATACAAATTATTTACTTATCTAATACCCCTCCCCCAAAAAACATAATATTTGGGTACAGTACAAGTCCTATCACTCCCAACTAGATGATCCACTTTGGGAAGATGTGAAGTGTGTCTTGAAATACTACATGATTGTGAGTATTATTTTTTTACCCAAAATATATATTTTACTCTTTGAAATACTGAAATTATTAAAATATTCCAATTTTGGTGATTCTTATCATTAAGTGATACCATTTCTTTTCTCTGAAGATATTTTTGTTGGAAATTCAAAGAACTAAAAATGAATTGTATGTATGCATTGTATAACTTACAAATTCAATAGGATACAAACCTCATCTCTGTGCTTCTGACAGAAGACCAAAAACTGAGACCCTGAATCTCCCTTTCTGCTTCGTGGAGTAGATGCCGCAGCCTTCTTTCTACCAACAGGAGAGCCCAATCCTCTTTTTGAATCTGCTTGTTCAGCCGCCCTTTGAGGAGTAATGTTTTTAGTCCCTGAATCACTTTCCTGGTTATCAGTACAAGTTGGTAATTTTGATCTCCTCCTCCTCTTGATAGGGACACCTAATTCTTTATGCTTTGGGTTTTGAGCAGTTTCTTCACTTACATCTGAAGATTCATCTACTTCCTCTAATGGATCCACAGCAATACCAGCTTCCTTCGCCACTTGAGGATTAAGATGAAGTCGGTCCCTAACATAGACGAAGGTAAACTTGGCTTTCCGCTCTTCTACTGTCATATTCACTGCTTCTTTTGCTTGAATGATACCCATTTCCCACTGGGCCCTCAATTTCCCTGAAATAGGTTTCAATAGCTGAAAGAAAATAAAAGATGTTATGAATATTTAGAGGCACAAAACTGTATATTAAGGCATGTCAAGTTTAGTTAGGAGCAATAAATTACTAACAAAACATTCTAATTGATTTTTTTTTGAAGTGAGGAAATTGGGGTTAAGTGACTTGCCCAGGGTCACACAGCTAGTAAGTGTTAAATGTCTGAGGCCGGATTTGAACTCAGGTACTCCTGTCTCCAGGGCCAGTTCTCTATCCACTGCGCCACCTAGCTGCCCCTCTAATTGATTTTTTCAAAGTCAAGAACTCCTAAGTTCTAAGTTCTCCATTTCTAAATTTAAGATATTTGTATGTATGAAGAAAAAAAAATTCCAAGAGAATATTTATTTACCTTGGGCATTATAGAGTCTATAATTTTTAAGTATACATAATTAATAAAATTATATTATTTTTTTAAAAAATAAAGTATACATAATTAAATTTAGGCATATTATACCAAAGTATTTTTTGACAATGTATTTTTTTTAAAAGGACATATACCATAGAGATATATAGATATAACCTATATCAGATTACCTGCTGTCTAGGGGAGGGAGGAGGGAGGGGAGGGAGGGAGAAAAATCTGAAATTGTAAAGCATGTATAAACAAAAGTTGAGAACTATCTTTACATGTAACGGAAAAAATAAAATACCTCATACATTAAAAAAAAAAAAAAGAAAAGAAAAGGACATATACCACAACTACCTTCTACCATAAAATTCAGACATTTGTGAATTTCTACAAGATTAAAATACTACAAATGCTAGTTAATAGTAATTGACTGTACTTTCACTATATAAAGGTTTTTGAGAGATGATATAGATAAAAATTTAATATCTTTGAAGTCAGCCTGGTGACAAGCATCTTCAAATCTGGCAAGGCGGATTACCTGACCATAGACAAGTGGTGCATCACCAGGCCTAGAACCCCAAGGCCCTTCAAGAGCTTATGCTCTCTCTATGTGTAACTTAAACTGCTTAGCATCTTAGGGAGAAGGGGGGAAAGAGAGAGAAAATTTGGAACTCAAAATTTTATTTAAAAAAAAATGTTAAAAATCATCTTTATATATAAATGGAAAAAACAAAACACTATTGAAAAGAAACAGGGGGGGAAAAAGGAAAAAAAAAGAAGAAAAAAAGAACTTGTGGTATAAGCTAGAACCCAGGGTTCTCACCACACCAGGAAGAGGCATCAAAAGGGGCTTTTTATGGGACTTCACAAAAGGGTTTTTTTTAATTGTCTTCTAAAAGCTTTTAGCAACCTTGATTACCTTGATTTTCTCAGCTTTTGTGGGTGCCTGTTTTGCACTTTCCTGGCATAATTTTTCAAATTGCTCTTCTCCTTCAAATGATACAAGGCTCTTCTCAAATATCCAGGCTCTTTCTGGAGCATCACCAAAGAACTGTACATGATATTGGCGAGCACTCTTTTTCTGTCCTAATTTCACAAAGAAAATAAATGTGCATTAGAAAAGAAAAAAGATATTAGAAGGAAATTGAGAAAATATCAAATTATTTTTCTACTATACAAGTTAAAAAAAAAACCACCAAGTTGCCTTATACTTTATTAACAAATTCTGTTCTCATCAAAAGTCTATGCAACTTATCTCTTATAAATTTCCCAAAGCAAAGAAAAATGGAAAAACTCCACTGAGGCACTTAAAAAAGGATAAAATATTCAGAAGTGATAGAGGTGAAAGATAATTTAGCAAGAGAAGTTTTGACTTAAATTGCTGGCTGGATCAATACTATAGAATTAAATTAATTTTACTGGGAAATTGAACAAATCTTCATAACTTTTGGAGGTCACTTACTTAGGCAACTACAGTGTGCAAATCTGTGTAGGTTATTTAGGGAATTCATAAAGGGAGATTAGAGATAAGGGATCCAGCCAATTTTAAATTTAAAAGTTAATATTATTTTAATACACTTCCTAACATGGTGTCAAAGGGATAAGCTACCATCAGAAAAGAAAATACTGGAGGAAATAATCAGATTCTGATTATCAGCCAGAGTCTTTAAGTAGAAAGTATTTGGGAATGCTCAAGAAAGAAAGATTAAACAACAAATCTCCTATTATTAGAAAGATTCTACGAATCAAAATTGAATGACAGTTAATGAATAATGTTTGAAAGAAATAGATTTCGAGTACTATAAACAAATGGGAGTTCTCTCCAGAGAATATGAATAATGTTCCCAGACCATTGGAGGATCCAGGAAGACAGGTAAAGTATTCAACAACAAAGCTGTCACACTCTAGGTCAACAAGCATTTATAAAATGTCTAATTTATGTAAGACACAGTGCTCAGTACTAAGGATACAATTACAAACAGTCCATGCCCTAAAGAAGTTTATAATCTACTGGAGGATTCAATATGATTGGTAAATGAATACAGTATAATTTGAGGAGGAAAAGAACACTAACAACTAGAGCAATCAGGAAAAGAGGACATAAACTGATGAACCTTAAAGAACTGAAGGATCCTAAGAGATAGAATTAAGAATGAAATGAAGAACCCTCAGAGAAGTAAGGAATGAATGCATTCCAAGCACTTGGGAAGAGAGCCTGTAGAAAGTAATGCTGAAGGGCAGCTAGGTGGTGCAGTGGAAAGATCACCAGCCCTGAATTCAGGAGGACCTGAGTTCAAATTCAGCCTCAGACACTTAAACAATTACTAGCTGTGTGACCCTGGGCAAGTCACTTAACCCTCATTGCCTCACCAAAAAAGAAAGAAAGAAATGCTGGGGCAGCTAGGTGGCACAATAGATAAAGCACCAGCCCTTGATTCAGGAGGACCTGAGTTCAAATCCAATATCAGACCTTACTAGTTGTGTGACCCTGGCAAGTCACTTAACCCCAATTGCCTCACACACACACACACACACACACACACACACACACAAAAAAAGTAATGGACACCAGTGATGGTAAGTCAGCTCTGGGGAAAAGTTAACATGCCAGTGTATGTGTGTGAAAGAAGGAATAAAGTAGGCTGAAGGCAGACTATAAAGAGCTTTAAATGCCAAAGGGAGAAATTTCTTTTCATTTCTAAAGGTAATAGGGAATTGCTAAAGATTCTTGATCATGGGTATGATATAGTTATATCTGTGCAAAACATGGATTGGCAAAAGAAGAAAATGGAAGCAGGGACTATTAAGGCAGCCTAGGAAAGTGGTAAAGAAGACCTGAATGAAGATGGCTGGAACTATGAATAGAAAAAAGGTATGGATGTAGAAGAAAAAAAAAGGCTTGGAAACTGATTGGACATGGGGAGGTCAGGAAGATAGAATGGTCAAAGATGACATATAAGTGATGAATTGGATAACAGAAAGGATAGTGCCCTCAAGAGAAATAGGAAGATTGGAACGGGGCTACTTTGGAAGTACAAGATTATGAAGAAACTAATGGCATCCTAGGAGAGAGGGAAACAAATATTCCAAGTAATTATTCAATTTTATGAAAAATCAGTTAAGATAAAACCAAAAGGCTTAACTTTTTAAAATGCTCAATCCAAAGGAATCTTGAACCTATCTAATAGGAAGGTCTAAGCAAAACAGCACAAAAAGCATCGAATACACCACACAGTTGATTGAGACATGTGGGAAGCATTATACAAACCTAATGGGGAAAAAATATCTTTCACAAAAAAAAAATGGTTATGGGCAGTTAGGTGGCACAGTGGATAAAGCACCAGCCCTAGATTCAGGAGGACCCGAGTTCAAATCTGGCCTCAGACACTTGACACTTACTACCTGTGTATAAGTTAGACCATTTAAAAATAAACATTGTCTCTGTTTAACTTGAAATGTTTTTTCCATTTTATCTCCTTTTGTTTTCTTACAAAGTCCAGCATACATTCCACCTCCTTAAACCCTTCCCTAACCAACTGATCTCTTTCTTCTACAAGATTCTGTACAACTAATTATCTGTACCAATAATAGGTCATTTAATAACATAAAACTAAGCTCCTTGACAATTTACTTGTTAGGATGGATCCATGGCACCTAGCACAATACTACAGCAGGCACTATTTTTAACCCTAATATTTCCATTTGAAAAAGAAACAGGGGCAGCTAGGTGGGGCAGTGGATAAAGCACTGGCCCTGGATTCAGGAGGACCTGAGTTCAAATCCGACCTCAAACACTTGACACTTACTAATTGTGTGACCCTGGGCAAGTCACTTAACCCCCATTGCCCCGCAAAAAAAAAAAAAAAAAAAAAAAAAAAAAAAAGAACGATAACCAAATCGGTCCAAAAACCAATAGCCATAGAATCACTAGAATTACCTGATTATCATAGTGACAAGAGTTAATAAAGAAAACAGCATATAAAGGACAAGCACTGGATCTACAAGCAAAGCAAAAGGGAATTTCAGGAACTCAGGGGCGTTGAGTTATTTTGGCAAGCCTATAGGTTAAAAAGACTGAATTTCTTTAGAAAACTATCAATGTATGTGAAAATACTTTAAATATCTAAAAACATAAAAATAAAATGAAAACAACTATTAGATTTCATCTTGCCACTCAAATTGGACACTTTTGGTGGAGCTATGAATTGACAATACTTTCCCAAAAGCAATCTGAAATTATGCAAGAGAAGTTACCAAATTGTTCATAGTCTTTGAGCCCCAAATCTCACTATTACTCACAGGCCAATAACAGAAAGGTACCATAAATACCAAACATTCATAGCAGCACGTAGAAGCACTGTAGAAGGAACCTTTTGTCCCCCAAACACTGGAAACAGGTGCCCATCAATCGGAGGATAGTTAAACAAATTGTGGCAAATGAATATGATGGGATATTTCAACAGCCAATGGACAATAAATATGAAGATTTCAGAGAAATGTGGGAAGGTTCATATGAACTGATGCAGAAAGAAAAGAGCAGAACCAGGAGAAAAATATACACGATTTACAACAATATAAGTGATAATAAATTTAAAAGACAAAAAAATTCACATCAGATGCAATGCAGGATGTTAAAAAATGCTTCCTTTTCAGTAGAGAGGGTTCTTCTTGTTGTTTGTCCTTTGTTGTCAAAGAAGACCATGTCATGACTTGCAAAGCATTGGATTTAAGTGAGGGAGAGCAATGCACGGTCACCAATCTCACTCTCTCCTCCAGAGCCATCTGGGTTCAGTGGCAAAATATACATCAAGACAACTGGAGATGGCCCCAGATGTTTAAAGCAATTAGGATTAAGTGGTTTACTCAGGGTCACAAAGCTAGTAAGTGTCTTTGATGGCATTTGAACTCAGACCCTCATGACTCCAGCTTTATCCACTGCGCCACCTAGCTGCCCCCAGTAGTCAATCATAGGAACCAGCTGGTATTGTTTAAGTGGGTTGTTTTGTGTTGTTTTTTTTTTAAGTTATTGGACAGTGATGGTAGTATAAAAACAAACCACAATGCATTAATTAAACAGAAAATAAAATAAGGGAATCTTGGAACCAAAAATTTAGAAGAGTGAGTTTATATGTTTGAACCAGAGTAAGAATTTGCCTTTTCTTCTTTCCTAATATCTTTCCTTGTTTTTCTGCTTTTGTACTACTCTGTGCTGTGTATAAAATATCCTCTCCTTCCCCAGATATTGTTTTATGTGTCCACTGGCTGCAATATGGAAGTGTATTTTTATATATTAACATAGTAATATATATGTTAGCTTGAAAATCAAACAGGAAAAAAAATTCTGTTTAGGAGTAAGAGGAAACTTGGCACTTTTCTTTGGATCTCACAATCCCTGGTACATACTAAGGGCTTAGTAAATGCCTGAAGTCAGGAAGAGTCATCTTCATGAGTTCAAATTTGGTCTCAGACACTTACTAGTTGTGTGATCCTGGGCAAGTCACTTATCCCTGTTTGTATCAGTTCCTCATCTGTAAAATGAGCTGGAGAAGACAATGGCAAACCACTCTAGTATCTCTGCCAAGAAAACCCCAAAAGGGGTCACAAAAAGTTGGACACGAGTGAAATGGCCAAACAACAACAAATGCTTGTTAACTGATTGCCAGTGTTCATCTCCATTAACAAAACAGGATCAGAGCTCTTAAGGGATTTGCACAAGGTCACAAAGCATTAATGATTAAGACAGGACTAAAAACTCAGGTCATGTGTCAACCAATCTACCCTTCCTTTCTTTCAACCCCCATTAGAAACTAATCAATTTGTCTTATTTGTTTCTGATCCTTAAATAAGTCTTTGCTGTGAATCAATGACCTTCAAAAGAAAAGAACCCTGCTATTAATATTTGGGCAAACTTTATACAATGTATGGAAAGGAGTAAAATCTAGAGTGTCCAGGAGCTATCCTGGTAGCTGACTACCTTTTTTATGTAAACATTAGCAAAGCATGCAAGGCTTTAAAAAATTGCAATCTGGCAAAGGTTATGATAATGAACAACATCCTCTCTCTCTCTCTCTCTTTTTTTTTTTTTTTTTAGGCAATGGGGGTTAAGTGACTTGCCCAGGGTCACACAGCTAGTAAGTGTCAAGTGTCTGAGGCCGGATTTGAACTCAGGTACTCCTGAATCCAGGGCCGGTGCTTTAACCACTGCGCCATCTAGCTGCCCCCCAACATCCTCTCTTTTAAGACACATAAGTAGGCTAAAGAACCACTGTCTCAAACAAGTTGTTTTTAGGCAGTATGTTCAATTATACTATGGTCAAGAGGCCAATGGGAAACCGAGATTAAGCTCCTTTGACCTTCAACACGACCCATAAGTTTCAGGAATAGATCACAACATTTTTGAGTACCCAACTACAAAGCACTATATTATTGTTACTGTGAATATTGCCCCTCCCCTACCAAGACAAAACTTGCTCCATTTATAATTGAAAGACATATTATACATGTATATCTGTTATTATGTAAAGAAAGTCAACTTAAGTAATTACAGAGAAATTTATGGCCAAGTACAAAATAATACTAAGTAGAGTTGCAAAATACTGGAGTGTTTATACTAAAATAATCATCAGGAAATGTTTCCAAGAAGCAATGAATCCAATGAATATGATTTGGAAAAGTGTGAAAATGGAAGGGCATGAGTTAAAGTACATGGAAACAGGTAAAATTTATTCCCTATTTTAAAGTTTCCCCAAAGTTAATGTGCTATAGATTACATTAAAACAAATCACCTATTTATAAACAATAGCATATACCTGGCCAGAAGAAAAGACAGAAACATTAACTCAAAGATTAAATAGCAAAATAAAATAGATATGGAAACTCGAGTAGGAAAACAGATCAAGTGAAGGATGAATGAAAAAAGTAAGGGGACAAAAAAAGCAACCCAAAACTCATATGTACCCTACCTTTTAGTTTGGTATAGTTGTGAAGGAGAGGATCTGCTGAAACCATACATGGCCACCAAGGGTAACCTGAAACTTTTGACCATACCAGATCGCCAACATTATATTTCAACAGATGATCTTTTTCTTTGTTGATGTTTGGATATGACTCTCTCTTAGCTAGAATCTTTAAACAAACAAACAAAAGAAAATGTATGAATACTAACTCATCAAAAACTGTTGTAAAGTTTTCCATCACACAAATGTTTTCTGGGTTTTGTTTAATAGTTCCTTACAACAGATGTCAGGTACTGTCATACACAGGGAAATAGGGAAATGAAATTGAACTCTTCAGTTCCACAATCTAATAGTAACAATGCTTAAACTTCTCCCATCCCTTCCCACCTAAACTCCCAAACTACTGACTGAAATCATAGGTAAATTTGTTCTACATCTTCCCCATACCTTTTTTGGGGGGGTGAGGCAATTGGGGTTAAGTGACTTGCCCAGGGTCACACAGCTAGTAAGTGTCAAGTGTCTGAGGCTGGATTTGAACTCAGGTCCTCCTGAATCCAGGGCTGGTGCTCTATCCGCTGTGCTACCTAGCTGCCCCTTCCCTATGCCTTTTGAAGCAATCCTTTATATCTGTTAATTTATTAGACCGTGTCTAAGTATGAGTTATACCAAAGTATCAAATATCATTAAAAAACAATTTTTAAAAGTATAACAGAGTTGCTGCAGTATTTTCTGTTATAACTGGTCCCACCTAGATAACTAAGTGAATGTATATTCTGTGACTTAACTACTTAAATAAGATAGATATCTCCCACCATCTCATTTTCTCAATAATTCTTTCATTGCCTTTTCTTCTTATTGTAAATGCTTGTACTTTTAAATAATAGAAAAAGAAAATATCCTCCAAATCCTATTCAATAAAGGAATGATTACTGAATCCCCCAGGAAGCCCTGGGGACTGAAAGATGCTAGAGGTCTCCATCTTTAATTCCAAAGGCCAAGAAAAGCAACTTCTGCCTGTTGCCTAGCTTTTACCATTATTAATTAGACATTAAAGACAACTTAAGATGCCACAAAGGATAACAGTTTATGTGGTTCTTCATAACAATTCACAAGGACATAAACTCTTTCAGATTCTTGAGACAGTCTAGCTCTCCATCCCAATTCTAAACTTTAATGTACAAACACAATTTTCATTAAAACCCCTCTATTCTAATCACTCTCAAATAATACAGCATAAGAAATGGCACGATTGGGGCAGCTAGGTGGCGCAGTGGATAGAGCACCGGCCCTGGAGTCAGGAAGTACCTGAGTTCAAATCCGGCCTCAGACACTTAACACTTACTAGCTGTGTGACCCTGGGCAAGTCACTTAACCCCAATTGCCTCACTAAAAAAAAAAAAAAGGAAAAAAAAAGAAATGGCACGATCAAATGTAATGCAACTACAAATTTATCAGAGTCCTTTATAAACCTAAGAGCTTAAAAAGTCATCTGTATGTCTGGAAAGGAGATCACATTTTGCCAGAATTAATTCTCCCCCACCCACCCCACCCATTTTCCTACCCCAAATAGGGTTTCTCTTGTGATATGTAAGCCAAGCTCAAGTATGAGTCTCTGGCCATGTCTGGGAAGCAAGGTACCTATCTCTTTAGTCCTGCCCTTCCCTCCCTCCCCCAGAATTACCTTTTTTTCTGGGGGACTTGAAGCCTTAGACACCAAAGCTGCTTCAACAAGGCCCTGTTCAAGTAAAGAATCATACTTTATGCTCCTTTTCCTATTCCTTCTTGACTTGTTTTCTAGTTTTTGTTCATTTTCTTCTGACTGGGACACATCTGGACCATTGTCTCCACAAATAGAAGATTCAAAGAGAGGTTTTCCATTCATGTAAGTTTTAGTGATTTTCAGTTTAATCTCAGGAGAGCCATTTTTGATAGGAGTAGTATGAGGGGGTGTTCCAATTCCCTTTATTTCCTGGGATTCAAAGCGCAGCTTGGTGTCTTGAGCACCAGACTCCCCATTGAAGACACGAGAGGTTAGATCTTTCAATTTGTCAGCCGGGATGAATGGTAGAGCTTCATGGCCATTAAATTTTTGCATGACACCCTCTGGTATAGTGGTAGAAATCTGGGCTTTGCTGAGAAACACTGAACATTCCCGATTGACTTCACAATTCTGAGTTTTCCCATTGGCATTTCCAAGGATCTCTGGAACTTGCTTCATTTTCAGCTGACTTAAAATTTTCTGAGTTATTGATAGAGAATTTCTTTTAATACTAAAGTTCATTCAGTCCAGATGCTTCCAATATTACAACACTATGGTTTAAAAAAAAAAAGAAGGAATTTTTAGACCCTCAAAACAAGAATCTTGACATTTTAATTAAAAAAAAATTATCCATTTATTAGGTTTTACATTTTAATGTAGGTTGCAGGTTGCGACAACTATAAATAAGCTGTCAGTAATATTAATACCAAAGAATTTTAATAGAGATTCCATCACTATGCTCATTCTAAGATTATATTTCAAACTAGTCAAGTCAAGTATTTAAGTGCCTACTATATGCCAGGTGCTATGCTAAGTGCTGAGGATAGAAAGAAAAGCAGGGACCCTGCCCTCAAGGACCTTACAAGCTAATGGAGGAGCCAACTCCAAAACAAATACATACAAGCAAGCTACATAGAGGGTAAATGAAAGGTAGTTTGGAAGGGAAGGAATTATTAATATTAACTGGGACCACAACAAGCTTCTCTACAAAGGTGATATTTCTTTTTCTTTTTTTTTCCAGGGCAATGGGGGTTAAGTGACTTGTCCAGGGTCACACAGCTAGTAAGTGTCAAGTGTCTGAGGTTGGATTTGAACTCAGGTCCTCCTGAATCCAGGGCCAGTGCTTTATCCACTGCGCCACCTAGCTGCCCCTAAAGGTGATATTTCAATTAAAATTTGGAAGAAATATTATGAATTATACAATGTTACATAGAAACCATACTTATTATACAGTTGCAATATAAATTATAATAAAATATTAATTATCTGAAAATGCCTGAAATCTGGTCCTCCGGGAATTAGGACCATTCTTAATTTAAGAACCAAAACTTAACCATCCAGTCTTCCTTTCAAACCTACAATAAAAAGTACTCACTGAAAACATAAGCATTTTAATCAGAAACGTTCTATGCTCTTCTGGAAAAAAATTAATAATTGCTCATTTCCTATCAGTAACTTTATGATGACAGACAACAGAATTTATTAACACCCCAAGTTAAGTGGTAAAAAGTAGAGGATTTTATTTATTCTTTAAACAATGTGCCCCTAAGAAGGAGAGGAAAGAGGAATAAGCATTTGTTAAATGCCTACTATGTACCAGACAGTGTACTAAGTGCTTTATAAATATTATCTCATTGCACAAGGCAACTTATCTTTTTTTTTTTTTAGTGAGACAATTGGGGTTAAGTGACTTGCCCAGGGTCACACAGCTAGTAAGTGTTAAGTGTCTGAGGCCGGATTTGAACTCAGGTCCTCCTGACTCCAGGGCCGGTGCTCTATCTACTGTGCCATCTAGCTGCCCCCAACATCCTATTTTTACATAAGCAAGGTTGTAATAAACTTTTGTATACTTGTATATCATATCAGAAAAATATATAACCCACGAAACATTAAAAAAGGCTCCCAATTACAGCACTGGATAGAACACCAATAGAAAACTTAAATGAGGACACAGATAAGAATCACACAGGATGAGGTGTAACTATAGGTACAATCCTTGAATAGACATTCTCATTAATCCTTTTAAATAGCAAGGTACATTTGAAGATAATTTTTAGGCCATTCTAAGAGTTCAAGAAGAGTACTGAAAAGTTGGTAGGAAAAAGACAGTTAAGCACACTAGAAAAAGTCTGGTTCTGGAATTCAGGAAACACTGATTTTAGTCCTGATTCTACCACAAAAAAAATTGCATAGCCTTTGGGTAAAGCAAAGTTGATCCTCAACTCCTCACTTTCACTGCTGAAGACTTTGAGCAACTCTGCCTCATTTAAATACAATTGTCTCACAAGTCATCAACCACAGTCATCGGTCCTCTTCTAAAATGAAGGACATTCATACATACATATACGCACATGAATGAATAAATTAATTAATTAATAAATAGGTAGATAGATAAATAAATGGACTAACAATCTTACTCCCCAAATCCAATTCATTCTCATTCATTCTCTCTCCCACCCTCACCTCCCTTGTCCCCCCATCCAATCTGTCAATTTCACCTTTGCAACAAGCTCTTTAATATACAGCCTCCTGGCTCTTATCACCTCACTCCTAGACTATTGCAATGCCCTGATGGTGGGACTTCCTGCCTCAGGCTCCTCCCCACTCCAATTCATTCTCCCTTCAGTCAGTAAAGTGATTTTACTGAAGCCCAGGTCTGATCATGTCATCCCCATCCCCAAACTCCAGTGGCTCCCTACCCTCTCTCCAGGACCAAAAACAAAATCTTCTAGCATTAAAGCTCTTTATAACCTAGCCTTCTCCCATTTTTACAGTTTTCTTACACCTTTTTCCCCTGAAAAAGTACTCTTCAATGCAGTGACTCTAGCCTCCTGGCTGTTCCACCAACAATTTTCTATGGCATCCCTGATGCCTAGAATGTCCTCCCTCCTTATCTTGGCCTTCTGTCTTCCCAAGCTTTCTTTAAGTGCCGACTAAAATCCCATCTTCTCCAGGGAATCTTTCCCAACATCTATTCTTTCTTCTCTAAATTATTTCCTATTTATCATACACACACACACACACACACACACACACACACACACACACACACACACACACAGAGCCTGTTTGCATATGTTTATTGTCTTGTTGTCTCCCCTATTTGATTTTGAGATCCATGAAGGCAGGGGTTGTCAATTGCCCTTTACACAGTACCTGGCACACAGTAAGTGCTTAATAAATGTTTACTTACTACCCGACTAGTGATACTAGTAAAAAGAAAATCAAATAAAGGAAATGAACTAAGTTTATTATTTAATTCAAAACAGACACATAACTCCTATTAAAACAAAGATAAATATTATTAATATTTTAGAAAAACCCCTATATGTTACATATTCCTCTTGACCAAGTAATACCACTACTAGATCTGTATCGCAAAGAGATCATAAAAAAAGGAAAGGGACCCATATATACAAAAATATTTATAGCAGCTTTCTTTGTGGTGACAAAGAATTGGAAACTGAGGTGATACCCATCAAATGGGGAATAGCTGAACAAGTTGTGGTATGTGAATATAATAGAATATTATTCGGCTATAAGAAATGATGAGGGGGGCAGCTATGTGGTACAGTGGATAAAGCAGGAGGACCTGAGTTCAAATCCGGCCTCAGACACTTGACACTTATTAGCTGTGTGACCCTGGGCAAGTCACTTAACCCCAATTGCCTCACCAAAAACAAACAAACAAACAAACAAACCAAAGAAATAATGAGCAAGCAAATTTCAGAAAAACCTGGAAAGACTTAAGTGGACTTGATGCTGAGTAAAGTAAACAGAACTAGGAGAACATTGTATACAGTAACTGCAACACTGTATAATGATCAGCTGTGATAGACTTCGCTTTTCTCAACTATACAATGATCCAAGACAATTCCAAAGGACTCATGATGGGAAATGCTCTCCACATCCAGAAAAAGAGCTGTGGAATATGAATGAAGATTGAAACATATAATTTTTACTTTTTCTTTTAGGTTTTTTCCCCCTTTCTTGAGGTTTTCCCCTTTTGTTCTGATTCTTCTTTCATAACATGAATAATATGGAAATAAGTTAAATGTAATCGTACATATGTAACTTATATCAAATTGTTTTCTGTCTTGGGGAGGGCAGAGGGAGGGTAGGGAAGGAGAAAAGTTTGGAATTCAAAATCTTATAAAAACAATTATTGAAAATTATCTTTACATTTAACTGGAAAAATATAAATACTATTGAGGGAAAAAGAAAATATGAAAGGTAAAAAATGCACAAATTCAGAGATGAATAGAGAAATTAAAGTAATATAGATGAAATAACTGAGGAGCTGTTATGGACCTATCAAACAGAAATTCATTTAAAACTATTAATAATTATAAATGTCTATTCAATTTTGTTTAAACTTCAGGGTTTAATAAATGTTCTTTGATAACAAAGAAAAAAATTTAACCCTATAAACTGTTATCTAGGCACGTACCAAAAACAAATGACTACAGGAAAGGAGAGTATGTTTCTTGACAAAATCTCTATTATACTTGACTCTTGTTTTCAAGGAGTTTGGGCAACTTAAACCATCCATTTTCTTTGTCCAACTATGATATTAATCATCAATCTTTGTCCCTTCTTCAAAAGATATAAAGGGGGCAGCTGCAGTTACTGCTACATAATAACAAACTGACAAGATCATAAAGAATAAGAAAATAGAACAAGGCTAAGCTGGCAACAAAAGTTCGGTTCCCAAAATGCAACATCCCTTTTTATTATAGTTCCTAGTCCTGTACCTTTCAGGAAACACCACAGGTCTCACTTAGAGGATGTCAAGAGATTCTGTGAAGGCTGTGGTTAGCAATGACATGTGGTACAGCAGAATTTCACTAACCTAGTGGATTATAAGGCAGGAAATCTTTCTTTTCTCTTAGGTTTATCTTAATAAGTACAAATTATTTTCCATTTGTCAGTAAAACATTACAGTAATATATCCAAAAGGCAAAAATTCAATATAAATAGGTCTTCAAAAACAGACTCATTTTTAAAGAAAAAAAAATGTTACTACCACAAACGTTTACTGAACACTGGCATCATATTACACTATGAGCAGCTTCCACAGCCTTGTAGAGCAGCTTGCACTCAGTAATTAGTACATTTTCTTCAATTCAAAGAAGACTCAAATATCTGCAAAATAAAGCTTTCAAACCTGAAGAACATAATTTAATAGATTTAGAGTTGGAAGAAACCTCAGAAATCATTATGCAGTATCTAACACTTAGCATGCATTTAAGTTTCTTTGAATGGAACTGAAAATTAGTATTCAATCAAAACCTATTATAACCATGCCAGTTTACAATTTTTTAAAAATCCTGCAATTTTGCCTGCATTTATTAGTGTTCACTCCAAAAAAACCTTTAGATGTATGAACACTTGTAAATTACTGAAAATTATTTTATATGACACAAATAAATGCAGCTATTTTATTTTATTTTTTTGCAGGGCAATGAGAGTTAAGTGACTTGCCCAGGGTCACACAGCTACTAAGTGTCAAGTGCCTGAGGCCATATTTGAACTCGGGTACTCCTGAGTCCTCCAGGACTGGTGCTTTATCCACTGCGCCACCTAGCTGCCCCCCCCACCAAGTGCAGCTATTTTTAAAACACATGCTTCGGTTTTTAAACAACTATAAAAGATATCCTTTACCTTTGGGCATTTAGGGTGGACTTACATTCTTCCAAAGGAGCTTTCAGTAGAAGTTAAGTTCTTTGAGGACAGAGATAGTTTTCAGTTTGGTCTTAATGAGCCTTTCACCACCCAAGCATCTATTATATGCTTACTATGTGTTTAGGAGCTTTGAACATAATAGGCATATACTAAACGCTTAATGATTTGAAAGCAGGTCAATATAGATTTTAAATAGTCATTTATTATAGAGCTTAAATAAATCAGATTAGGAGAAAGGATTATTTAAACATTTTTTAATTTATTCAGTATGCTATTAAAATGCTACAGAACAAATTAAAGAAACCATTTTACATATGCTGCTTGATAGCCGTGTGTGTGTGTGTGTGTGTGTGTGTGTGTGTGTGTGTGTGTGTGTGTACATCCCCCGGACTGGGGCTAGTCAAAACCAATGATCTACCAAAATGAAATTTCTTACATTTTCTTTGTACTAAATCAAAGTCCTCAGTAACTGAATGACAAAAATATTTTGTAATGAATTTTTAAATATCCCCTAATCAAGCCAAAGATTAAAAAAAAGATCCTCTCTCAAAAAGGGTTTTGAAAGTATGTTGAAACAAAACAAAAAACAAAACAAAACAAACAAAAATGGAAAGTATGTTGACACCAGCTAGCTCTGAAAAAGTTATCCATTTCAGAAAGCTCACTTGTCCCAAGACACATGTATTATTGTCCTCAATTATTTACCAGGATTCAATTTCATATCAGGATTTAGTATATCCACAGTGGGAAAAGCTCCAGTCTTGGAGTCAGAAAAGCCCAAGTTCAAATCCAGCCTGGGACACTCACTAGCTGTATGACCCTGGGCAAGTCACTTGACCTTGTTTGCCTCATCGGGCCATGTTTCAATTTTATCCAAATCAATGAAGAGGGATGAGGCACTGAAGGTTTTAAAAAAGGCAGATTTGGACATCAGAGTTGTACATTAGGAAAATTAATATGGCATCTGTGTGTAAGATGGACTAGGTAAAAGGTAATCCTCTCAAGAGGCTAAGGCAAAAATTTAGGGCAACAGAAATGAAGGCCTGAACTATAGTAGAGTAGGTGAATCTGAAAGAAGAGAACATTCACAGATAGTATGAAAGGAGAATTAACAGAACATAGGAAGAGATTTAGGAAGGTAGAGACATAAAACCCAATAGTTTTGTTTTAGCACTGAATGACTGATTGGTGGTACCCTTCACAAAAAGAGTCAACAAGAAATGATTTTAGGAGAGAATATGAGTTTAGTTAGGGATAGCTTACATTTTAATTAATGGGTACGAATTCACTAAACATTTGTCAAGCACTAAGGATATAGCAGTCACTGTGTTAAGCCCTATGGATACAAAGATAACATTTTTTATTAGTAGTAGTAGAAGCTTACATTCTACTGGCATTTGGAGATTGGGAAAGGGGATTAGAATTTAAATACTGGGGGCAGCTAGGTGGCACAGTGGAAAAGGCACTGGCCCTGGATTCAGGAGGACCTGAGTTCAAATTCAGTCTCAGACACTTGACACTTACTAGCTGTGTGACCCTGAGCAAGTCACTTAACCCTCACTACTCCACAAAAAACAAACAAAAAAAAAGAATTTAAATACTGATTAGTAAATAGAAAGCACATCCAAAGTATATACAAAGTCAAAAAAAGAAGTATATACAAAGTAATATGATACTGGGATAGAACACCAGTAACAAATCAACTTAATAACTTAAATCCAAATGATTATTGTGGCATTTTAAATGATACAATGTTATATGAATTTTTAAGATAACTTCTCACTCAAAAAGTATTTTTTAAAAACATTAAAAGAACACCAACATTTGGTTTAAGGATAAATTAACCAAGTACATTTATTGGTCTATAGCTTCTATTTTCTTATGAAATCTGTCCAATAGATGAACAAGAATTCAATAGGGTTTTTTCCACAAAAGGGAACAATATATACACCAGGATAGCAGCTATGTGAAATAAATACCATTTAAGTTAACAGCACATTGACAGGTTAATGACTAAATACAGCTGACTCTAAAGAAGGAATCAGTAATTGTCAATTGCTAGGCAAAGCAGAAAAGGGAACTTATTTTATGTACATGTTTCCATCTTAAAAGAGTCCAGTCTTCTAAAAATTAAGGATTCACATGTCAAACAATACCTTTCAAAATCTATCTATAACTTGGAATGAAAGAATTTAGAGCTGGAAGGGACCTTAAGAGATCATGTAATCAAATGTATTTGTTTAATAGATGAGAAAATAGACCTAGAGAGGTGACTTGACTAGGGTCACAGAAACAGTAGGTATTAGAGACTTACTTGCTTACTACCTGTGTCACCTTAAGACAAATCACCTCCATAGACCTCAATTTCTTCATTGACAGAGAGGCTGGACTAGATGATTGCTTAGGTACCTTCAAGTTCTACATCGTGTGAACCTAACTGATGTGCCCCAGGTCACACAAAAAGGAGCAGAACTTTAAGTATTACATTTTGCTATGATGCCAATCCTTCTTCAACTTCAGCTTCAAATTTAATGGTATTAACTCTATGGATATAGAAAAATAGATATTTTATAAATCTAACATTACAATAAAAGAATGATGAAAAGCAAAGGGAAATAGAAACTAGAATAATTCTAAGTACCTCAAGAAATATTAGCACCAAGTATCTTCTAGCTGAAAAACAATAATGCTTCAACTATAATCAAACAGGGAACTAAAGATAAAATGATCTGTTGATTTATAAAGAACTTAACAGTAATGTGATTGTATATATATAACCTGTATCAGATTACTTTCTGTCTTGGGGAAGGGGAAGGGAAAGAAGGAAGGGAGAAAAATTTGGAACTCAAAATCTTATGAAAACAAAAATTAAAGACTATCTTTACATGTAACTGGAATTAAAAATAAAATTCTATTAAGACTGAAAACAAATTTTTAAATTTTAAAAGATGGAGTTGGAGGGGCAGCTAGGTGGCACAGTGGATAAAGCACCGGCCCTGGATTCAGGAGGACCTGAGTTCAAATCCAGCCTCAGACACTTGACACATACTAGCTGTGTGACTCTGGACAAGTCACTTAACCCTCACTGCCCCACCAAAAAGAAAAAAAAAAAAAGATGGAGTTGGAAAAAGTAATAACTTAATTCAAAGATATGATTTTCATGTTTGAAAAATTAGTTCATTTTCTAGCTGTTAAGCTTTTGATGCAGTAGCAGGAGTAAGATAAACTGGTCACGGGGATAGCTAGGTGGCGCAGTGGCTAAAGCACCAGCCCTGAATTCAGGAGGACCCGAGTTCAAATCCAGCCTCAGACACTTGACACTAGCTGTGTGGCCCTGGGCAAGTCACTTAACCCTCATTGCCCCGCAAAAAAACAAAAACAAGATAAACTGGTCACTCAACCAGCTGTAGAACAAATTCTTTTTTTTTTTTTAGGTTAATATCCCCAACCTTTTTCCCCCCCAAAAAAATTTTTTTTGGTGAGGCAGTTGGGGTTAAGTGACTTGCCCAGGGTCACACAGCTAGTAATTGTTTAGTGTCTGAAGCCGGATTTGAACTCAGGTCCTCCTGAATCCAGGGCCAGTGCTCTATCCACTGCGCCACCTAGCTGCCCCCCAAAATTTTTAACATTTCCAAATTCTATCCCTCTGTCCCTTCCCTCTCCCTTCCCCAAGAGGGTAAGAAATCAGATATAGGTTACACATGTGCAATTATGTAAAATATTGCCATATTAGTCCTTTTGTATAAGAAAACTCAAAAGAAAAGAAAAAAAGAAAGTAAAAAATAGCATGCTTCAGTCTATATTCAATCAACATCAGTTCTTTCTTTGGAGGTGGATAATATGCTCCATCATTAGTACTCCGGGATTGTCTTAGAACATTGTATTGCTGAGTTAGCTAAGTCACTTACAATGCTTCATCAAGATCAGGCAGATTTCAGAAAAACCTGGAAAGACTTTTAAGTGGACTGATGCTGAGTGAAGTGAGCAGAACTAGTAGAACATTGTACACAGTGACAGCAACACTGTGTGATGATCAACTGTGATAGATTTGGCTCTTCTCAACAGTGCAATGATCCAAGACAATTCCAAAGAACTCATAATGGAAAATGTTCTCCACATCTAGAAAAAAGAAATGTGGATTCTGACTACAGATAGAACCATACTGTTTCTACTTCTTGGTGGTTGGTTTTTTTTTTTTTTTCCTATTTTGAGATTTTCCCCTTGTGTTCTGATTCTTCTTTCACAACATGACTAATGCAGAAACATGTTTAATGTGATTGTACATGTATAACCTATATCAGATTGCTTTCTGTCTTGGAGAGGAGGGAGGGAAGGGAAAGAGGGAGAAAAATTTGGAACTCAAAATGTTATAAAAAAACAAATGTTGGGGGCAGCTAGGTGGCGCAGTGGATAGAGCACTAGCCCTGAAGTCAGGAGGACCTGAGTTCAAATCCGGCCTCGGACACTTAATACTTATTAGCTGTGTTACCCCAGGCAAGTCACTTAACCCCAACTGCCTCACCAAAAAAAAAAAAAAAATGTTAAAAACTATCTTTACATGGAACTGGAAAATAATAATAAAACCTTTTATGATAAAAAAATTATTCATTGAACAATATTGCTGTTACTGTGTGTGTTTTCCTGGTTCTGTTCACTTCACTATGCACCAGTTCATGTAAGTTATTCCAGGTTTTTCTGAAAGTATCTTGTCATTTCTTATAGCATAATAATATTCCATTCCATTCTGATCAGATACCACAGCTTGATTAACCATTCCCCAATTGACGGGCATCCCTTTGAGTTCCAATTTTTAGCCACCACAAAAAGCACTGCTATAAATATTTTTGTACAAATAGGTCCTTTTCCTTTTTTTGGATATTTTTGAGATGTAGACCTAGTAGTGGTATTGCTAGATCAAAGGGTATGCATAGCTTTATAACCCTTTGGGCATAGTAGTGTAAAGAATTGTTATTTGAGATTTTTATGACCCCATCTTTTGGCTAGTCTGGGGTTCCACAAACTGCACAGTGCTCCACCCACTGGTTGTAGCTGTCACCATGGTGCTGGCACCTCACGTCATCACCACTCATGGACGCCTAAATGGGCCTAGAAAAATTATAATGATTGGAAGCCCAGTGAGGGCAGTCATGTGACTGTCAGAGCAGCCAGTCAATTGGCTGGGAGCTGTGTGTGGTCAGCCTGGGGTCTGCTGGGAAGAAGGGAGGTTTTTTTTGTCATTCTAGCTTGAAGCTGGAAGGCAATAGGACATTGCTGTGGTTCTCAGCTGATTCCTAGGCAGTGGTGTTGTTCAGGTTGTATAATTTCCCTTTCCCCATTTTATTTCCTTTCCCTTAATCCTACTGATCCTGTTTGTGTTTTTTTTTTAATTCGTTCTTGTTAAATAAATCCTGCTCTCTTTTGAGGGAGGCTGTCAGTCTCCTTCCTTGCCCCAATACTTCAGCGAGCCGCCTTGCTAACACTCCCCAATTAAAAATTGGTCCCTACAGTTTAACAGAGATTCTTAAACATGAACTAAGTCCATAAACTTAAAAAGAAAAATATTTTGACAACTTTATTTCAAGATTATTGGTTTCATTTTTAATCCTAATGCATTTTACTTTATGCATGTAAAAACATCTTTTCCCCTGAGATAGAGTCCATTGCCTTCACCAGGCTTCCAGAAGAGTCCATGACACAAAAAAAGATTAAGAACCCTTACCCTACGGGGAATGTCATTCAGTTTAGTGAAAATGAAGAAGTTTAAGGAGGTTTTTTAAAGGAATACTTTTGTAACCATTTTAATAGAGGGCTCTATTTAAGAAGCAATTACCCAGTCCCAGGATAGAGCTCTGTAAGAAGTGTTTCACTGATCTGTTTTTCAAACAAATCTATTATGTGAAAATTTATACAGAACAGATATATTTCACTCTCAGAAACCTCTAAACTATCTAACAAGAACATCTGCTTCAGGATACAATATAGTTCTACTATAAAGTATCTATCAAAGTCTTCGTAGAGCACAATGAAAGGGGGCAGAAAGAAATGAATGTGGAATTACTCCTAAAATAAAGCAAAGTATAAAATCATGCAAAATATTCCCTCATCCTTCACTATTGAATATTTACTTTGTAGGCATAGTTTAAATTTAAGGATGGGAAATAAAAATTTCTTCAAGCTCATTATATCCTGCTGCTATTTACTTTCTCAGAATATCAAAAGAAACAAAATCCAAGTCACTGGCCCTCTGAAGCACTCCTTTAGATTATAGGTCTCATTTTCATAATGCTTTTAAGATTTCACAAAGTTTTATAGATTTAGAAATGAGGGGACCCAAAAGTATCCAGCCAAAACTCTAAATTTTACAGATTAGGAAACTGAGGCTCAGAAAGGTCAAGTGGCTTGCTTAAGGTCCCACAACTCACAAAAGCAGAGACAAAAATTGAATCCAGGTGCTCTAACTCCAAATCTAGAGCTCTTTCATTGCATAATATTTACACCTTCTGGCAAAAAAAAAAAAAAAGGGAAATTATGGGGATGCCCATCAATTGGGGGTTGGCTGAACAAGCTGTGGTGTGTAATGGAATACGATTGTGCTATAAGGAAACATCAAGGAGGTGGATTTCAGAAAAACCTGGAAAGACTTGGGTAAACTGATGCAAAGTGAAGTGAGCAGAACCAGGAAAACATTATACACAGTAACAGCAACACTGTGTAACGATCAACTATGACTGATTTAGCTCTTCCTAGCAACATAATGATCCAAGACAATTGCAAAAGACCCCTGATGGAAAATGCTATCCACATCCAGAAAAAAGTCGATGGACTCTGAATGCAGATACTATTTTCATGTTCCTTTTTTTGTGTAGTTTTTTTCCTTTTGTATTGTTTCTTCTTTCACAACATGACTAACGTGAAACTGTTTTACATGGTTTCACATATATAACCTATATCAAATTTCTTACCATCTTAGGGAAGGAAAGGAGAGAAAGGAGGGGGAGAGAGAGAAAAATCTGGAACTCGAAAAATTTTATAAAAATGAGTATTTCAAATGTCTTTACATATAATTGGAAAAAATATTATTTTAAAAAGTTTTTTCCTTCCTTTGATCCTCCTTTAAAAAAACTATAACTAAAAACAAGCAAACTAGTTTTTTTAATCCTTTTCTTTCTAGTTTCAAGCCATGCCAAGTTTTAGTGTTCCTGACATTGTGTTTCATAGAACATGTTTTTGTCATGATCCTCTTTTGCCCACACTTGTAGTTATTTTCTGTATATATATATATTTTTAGGGCTTTCTTGGATGTTTAATGACACTTTTCTTATAAACATACCAAGTGATTTGCAAGAAAAGTTAATATATGAAAATAATACTGTTATCATAAAATTTGTTATTCACTTTGCTGTTTTGACTTTCAAAAAGCTTTGTTAAAGTAAGTTCTTTTTTTAAAAAGTAATAAACATTTTTATTTATAGTTTTGGGTTCCAATTTTTATCCCTCCCTCTTTCCCTTTCCTCCCCCTTTCCTGAGGCAGTAAGCAATCAGATATAGGTTATACATGAATGATTATGTAAAACATTATCATATATAAGAAAACTTGAATAAGAGACAAATGAAAGAAAGTGAAAAATATCATGCTTCAGTCTGTGTTCAATCAACATCAGTTCTTTCTTTGGAGGTGGACATTATGTTTCATCAATAGTCCTTAGAAATCGTCTTTGATCATTGTATTGTTGAGAATAGTTTAGTCTCTCACAATTCTTCATCAAATAATATTGCTGTCTCTGAGCACAATGTTCTCTTGGTTCTGTTCACTTCACTATATATCAGTTCAGACAAGTATTTCCAAGCCTTTCTGCAATTATCCTGCTTGTCATTTTTTATAGCACAATAATATTCCATCACCATCTTATACCACAGCTTATTTAGCCATTCCCCAGTTGATAGACATTCCTTTGATTTCCAATCCTTAGCCACCACAAAAAGAGCTGCTGTAAGTATTTTTGTACAAATAGGTCTTTTTCTCTTCTTTGGGATGTCTTTGGAATAGAAACCTAGCAGTGGTATTGCTGGATCAAAGGGTATGCACAGTTCTATAGCCCTTTGGGCATAGTTCCAAATTGCTCTGCAGAATGGTTGGATCTTTACACAACTCCACCAACAGTGGATCAGCTTCCCAGCTTTCCCACATCCTGTCCAACATCCAATATTTTCCATTTTTGTTATATTTTCCACTCTGATAGGTGTGAGATGATACCTCAGAGTTGTTTTAATTTGCATTGCTCTGATCAATAGTGATCCAGAGCATTTTTCATATGATTATAGATATATCACAGATATTTGTTTCAAAAATTGTTTTCCAGTTTTCTGCTTCCCTTATACTCTTGGTTATATTTTGTTTGTGCAAAATCTTTTTAATTTTATATAATCAAAATGATGTATGTTACATTTTGTTTTATTCTCTATATCTTCTTTGGTTCTAAATTCTTCCTCTGCCCACAAATCCGACAGATAATTTGCTTATGGTATCATCCATTATGTGTAAATCTCTGTATGCATTTTTAAAAAATCTAAGTTGGTTAATGAGTCCACTGTGATTCTTTGGACAACTTAACTCTTTCCTCATTCAAACTGTTTTCTTGTGTCTTCAGTTTCATTCTTGAGAGCTCCCCATTTTCCTTCTGGACAACTTGCCCAGTGGAATTCTAGGCCTTAATACCTCCTCATTTCAGACTTTTTTGTCTTTGTCCACCACAATGCCCTTCCCTCCTCTGACCTCCCCATTCTTTTCCACTTTTGTTTGTGTTGTCTAACCCTATTAGATTGTTAGCTCCTTCAGGGCAGAGCCTGCCTTTTTCATAATTGTATCCCCAACACTTAACACAGGGCCTGCCTGGAACACAGCAGATGCTAAATACATATTTACTGACTACTGACCATGTAATCCTAAACTATCCTGTCTCTAAACCCTATAAAATCTCCTCTCCCATAGTCTAGGATGCTGGTCAGACTATGTCCAACTTTCTTCTTCTCTACAGCAAATCCTAAGACAAAATGGTCACTTCTATTTAAGGTTCCTATCACTTTTATCCCAGTTATTTTATTATTGGTGAGACTTGGGTCTAGTTGCTCTGCTATAGGCAGGAAGAACTCCCTCAAACCCTACAAATCCCCTTCATTACCAGATCATGTATATCACTCTGCCAGGTTTCTTCTCTCTGAGGTCCATGAACTTTAAAAAAAATTAATAATTACATTTCAACATAATTGGTTTCCTGTGTATTCCTAAGTATTTTGCTTTATAAATTTAAAAAAGATTATTCTGAGCAAGACTCCATAGGTTTCACCAGACTGCCAGAGTACACACAAAAAAGGTTTAAAATGCCTGTTCTATGTCATTAAAGTCCCTCTCCTACTTTCCACAAATGCACACACTTTCTACCTTTTACAAACTGTATGTTTCCACTTAAAAATAAATTAAACCAGTTCATGAAATCTTTTTCCAATTATATCAATATGTCACTTGGATCTTAGCTATTTTGTAAGCTCCATCTGGAGCTAACCTACTTTTAATTACTTTTGACAAATCCGATAGTATGTACTTGTTATCAGCTTGACTACTGATAGGTGAAGTAATGTTTCCTTATGCCAAAAGCATTTCTATAGCTTTTTGAAAAATTTCTCATGTGTTTTAAGGACATCTATTAGTGATTTTTGCATATAACTGTAAAATTCTTAAAATACTTCAAGGAAAAATAGAGACTGAAGTTAGAGCTTGAATTCAGAGGTTACCACAGATGAACCACAGATGAAGGTGATTCATACAAATCTCTCACTTCTAAACAAGACATATAAAGAGATATCAAAAAGAATCTAGTTATAGCTGAGTATTAAATTACTTCTTGGTATCCTGAAATCTGAGCTAAATAGGGAGAAGAGATTTTTTACAAATCAATAGTACCAATCAATCTCATAACCCCTTTTTGCCCCAGAAATTTTTATGCAACCCCAGGCACATAGGTATATAAAATAGGTATAAGGTAATCTTATTATAACTGTTGCCAAATTTTTCATGACCTTCATATTCAGTTATGCAACCCCATATGGGGGTCCCCATATGAGACCCACAGTTTAAGAAACTAGGATTTAAAGACTTCCACAATCTTCAGCTCAGTATTATTTCCTCAGTTTCCCAAATAAGGCAGGTTCATTGCCACCTACATATCTAATGCTGTACCCTCCTAGACTTTGCTATAAATTCAAGTCCTACTCAACATTCAAGAACCATCTCCTATCAAATCTCAGATATTATTACATCCATAGTTTTTTCTACTTATCAACTTTCCAAAGCAATTTTCAGCACCACATATTTTAGTGCTTGAATATCTTTTCTGTTCCACAGACTGTGAATTTAATCAGGTCTTTGCCTTACCTAACCAATTAATTTCAGTTCCCAGAACACTTTCCCACACAGTTGGTGCTTAATATTTATTGAATTGAATGCTGTATGTATGTTGTAACCCCAAGACTAAGCCTTTGTACCCACACATAAGAAAATATTTGTGGTGGCAAAGAATTGGAAATTGAGGGAATACCTATCAACTGGGGAATGGCTGAACAAGTTGTGGTATATGAATGTAATGGAATACTATTTTGCTGTAAGAAATGATAAGCAGGGGGCAGAGGCAGCTAGGTGGTGCAGTAGATAAAGCACTGGCTCTGGATTCAGGAGGACCTGAGTTCAAATCCGGCCTCAGACACCTGACACTAGCTGTGTGACCCTGGGCAAGTCACTTAACCCTCATTGCTCCGGGGGGGGGGGGGGGGGAAGAAAGAAAGAAATGATAAGCAGACAGATTTCAGAAAAACCTGGAAAGACGTAGATGAATTGATGCTAAGTGAAATAAGCAGAACCAAGACAACATTGAACAGCAACATTCTATGATGATCAACTGTGATACTTAGCTCTTCTTAGCAATACAATGATTTACAACAATTACAAAAGACTCATGATGAAAAATACTCTCTACATCCAAAAACAGAACTATGAAGTCTGAAGGCTAATCATAGCATACTATTTTCACTTTTGTTGGGTTTTTTGTTTGTTTGTTTCTTCTTTCTTGTGGCTTTTTTCTCTTTTGTTCTGATTCTTCTCTCACAACATGACTAATGTAGAAATATGTTTAACATGATTATAATGTATAACCTATATCAGATTTCTTGCTGTCTTTGGTGGGGGCAACAGAGGGAGGAGGAAAATTTGGAACTCAAAACCTCACAACAATGAATGTTTAAAACAATCTTTACATGCAATAGGGAAAAATAAAATAAAATACTATTTTGGGGTTTTTTTCTATTTAGCATTTTATTTTTCCTCAATTACATGTAAAAATAATTTTAATATCTATTTCTGTTACAAATTCTCTTCCTCCCACCCCACTCCCCCTTAAGAAGGCAAGCAATTCAATTTAAGTTATACATGTGTAGTCATACAAAACATAAAAAAACCTACTAAAAAAAAAAAAGGCAGCCTTGTGAACCAGGGACCAAAGCTGCTTCTTTTGAGTTCCTTATAGGATCAAGAACATTGAGAGCTTAATACTTGATTTGAATAGAAATTAAGGAAAAAATTAAGTTAAATCTAAACCATAAATTTTATAAATAATATTTTCCTCAGGTTTATTCCTATGAAAGATAAATACATAAAAAAGACATATCCAACCTTGCCAAAGAAAGGGTTTTGAAGGCAAAACTACCCAGCAACTGCAAAATAAAACAATTTTTAAAAAAAGATAGCAAATCGGGGGCAGCTAGGTAGCTCAGAGAATAAAGCACCAGCCCTGGATGATCCAGGAGTACTCTGGTTCAAATCCGGCCTCAGACACTTGATACTTACTAGCTGTGTGACCCTGGGCAAGTCACTTAACCCTCACTGCCCCGCAAAAAATAAAAAAATTAAATAAAGGGAAAAAAAAGACAACAAATTTACTCTGAGGTATCCCTGACACTTATCAGAGTGGCAAATATAACAAAAAAGGAAAATATTTGATATTGGAGATGTAGGGAACCTGGGACACTAATCCACTATTAGTGGAGGTATGAAAAGATCCAACCATTCTCGAAAGCAATTTGGAACCATAGTTCTGTATGAACCCCAAAGGACTACAGAACTATGCATACCCTTTGATCCATCAATACCACTGCTAGGTTTCTATCCCAAAGAAGAGAAAAAGACCTATTTGTACAAAAACACTTATAGCAGCTCTTTTTGTGGTGGCTAAGGATTGGAAATCAAAGGAATGTCTATCAACTGGGGAATGGCTAAACAAGATGTGGTATATGATGGTGATGGAATATTATTTTGCTATAAGAAATGACAAGCAGGATGATTTCAGAAAGGCCGGGAAAGACTTGTATGAACTGATGAATAGTGAAGTGAGCAGAACCAAGAGAACATTGTGCTCAGAGACAGCAATATTATTTGATGAAGAATTGTGAGAGACTTAACTATTCTCAGCAATACAATGATCCAAGACAATCCCAAAGGACTTAAAAGATACTATCCATCTCCAAAGAACTGATATTGATTGAACACAGACTGAAACATGCTATTGTTCAATTTCATTTTTTTCTTTTATTCAATTTTTCTTGTACAAAATGACTAATATGGTAATGTTTTCCGTAATTGCACATGTATAACCCATATCTGATTGCTTACTGCCTCAGGGATTGGATAGGGGAGGGAGGGAAGGAAGGATAAAATTTGGAACTCAAAACTATAAATAAAAATGTTTACTATTATTTTTAATAGACTGTAAATTTCACTGAGAATTCAGTGATTTTTCAGGGCTGTTATTGACTTTTTATTCCCCTAAAACTGATCTTAAAATCTGTTAAGACACTTAGGAACTACTATTTGCTTTATGAAAGTGGACCTCAGGAAACATCAAAATATAGTATTATTCAGCACAAGTTTTGAATTACATATTGCAAAAACAGAAACAACTCCAAGAGCATTAAGAATTTAAATCAGACAATGTTAAAATTATAAATGGTGTCAGGTCTGTGGGAATACAGGCATACAAATTACCATTGATGGAGCTGTGAATTGGTCCAACCATTAAAGAAAGTCATTTGAGGGCAGCTAGGTGGCGCAGTGGATAAAGCACCGGCCCTGGATTCAGAAGGACCTGAGTTCAAATATGGCCTCAGACACTTGACACTCTGGGCAAGTCACTTAACCCTCATTGCCCCGCAAAAATAAAAATAAATAAACAAACAAATAAATAAACCAATCCTTAAAAAAAAAAAAAAAAGCAATTTGAAATTCTGCTGGGGCAGCTAGAGGGTGCAGTGGATAGAGCACCGGCCTTGGATTCAGGAGTACCTAAGTTCAAATCCAGCCTCAGACACTTAACACTTACTAGCTGTGTGACCCTGGGCAAGTCACTTAACCCCAATTGCCCCGCAAAAAAAAAAAAAAAGAAAAAAAAAAGAAATTCTGCTAAAAAAGAGTGACCACAATATGTACACACTTTGAAGCAGAGATCCCACTGTTAGGCATATGGGTCAATGAAGAAAAGAAAGGTCCTATATATTGTAAAATATTTATAGCATCACTTTCTGTAGTAGCAAAGAAAGAAAGAAGGTATGCACTGGCACCTAGCGGTGCAGTAGATTCCAGGAGTCAGGAAGATCTAGGAAATAATCTGGCCTTAGACACTTACGAGTTGTACAATCCTGGCAAGTCACTTAACCTCTGTCACTCTCAGTTTCTTCAACTCTAAAACAGGGATAATAATTGCACCTACATTAAGGATTGTTTTGAAGATCAAATGAGATAATACTTGTGAAAGTCTTAGCATAATGCCTGGCACATAACAGGCATTTAATAAATGCTTATTCATTATCTCCCTTTTCTCATCCACCCCTTCACTGATTGGGGAATGGTTAAATACATTGTGGAATGTTCATGTAATTGATATTACACCATGACAAATATGAAGAATTAAGAGAGTCTGGGAAAACTTGCATGAATTAATGCAGAATAAAATTAAGAACCAATAAAATAGCATATAACAATAATATAAACAAAAGAAAAGAAAGAAAACTGCTGTATAATTATAATGACTAAGGTTGGCCCTGAAGAAGGGCTAAGGAAATGTACTTCCTTACCTTCACTGCAGTACTATACATTATCATACACAGTTGATATGGTGGTCGCTTTTGCTAAATCGTTTTGTCACCTTTTTCAATCAACAAGCATTTATTAAGTATCTTAATACTATGTGCCAGGCATTATGCTAGGTTCTGGAAATATAAATACAAAAAAAAATGAGACAATCCCTACTCTCTCAAGGAGCTAACTACAGTCTATTTGGGAAGATAGATACATGCATATAGAGAACATATATAAAATAAATGCAAGGTGGGGCAGCTAGGTGGCGCAGTGGATAAAGCAATGGCCCTGAATTCAGGAGGACCTGAGTTCCAATTCAGCCTCAGACACTTGACACTTACTAGCTGTGTGACCCTGGGCAAGTCACTTAACCCCAATTGCCTCACCAAAAAAAAAAGGTAAATGAGAAGGAGCCAGAGATAGGACAAGATCCAGGAGAGCAGTGTCATGGAAACCAAGAGAAGAGACTGGTCTACAGTATCAAATGAAGAATGAGAACTGAGAAAATCTTTGTCACAAGGAATGGCTTCCTGAGTAGGGTAGGTGAAGGGATATATTCAGAACTGAATGTGGCATAAAAAAATAAGGCAGCAATAAAAATGTTTTTAAAATAGAGATTAAACTCTTTAATAACCTTAAAAAACACTGGTATGTGCTTCAAAAGAGAATGCAGGGGCAGCTAGGTGGCACAGTGGATAGAACACCAGCCCTGGAATCAGTAGGACCTAAGTTCAAATCCGACCTCAGACACTTGACACTTACTAGCTGTGTGACCCTAGGCAAGTCACTTAACCCCAACTGCCTCACCAAAAAAAAAAGAAAGAGAAAGAATGCATATATGTGAAGAAATTTAGCTACATGAAGCCATCAAATCTGAGACATGGAATATGCAGATGTGATTAAAATCTCTTTAAATCAATTTGTATATTCAAAGGCATAACTTGCACAAGAAATTTAAAAGTATCTGTTCCAAATATACAATAAATCTTTTCATAAAAATATGCATGGAAGTAAGGAATCATGTAGCATACAGATACAAGATAAGATGCATAGTAAACGCAGATGTTACAGTAACAAAGGACACTGTAAGTTTAAAATTACAGTAATCTAAGTCCAAGTTTAACACCAAAAAAATGCAAAATGGATGCAAAATGAAATTGGTAAGAAGCTGAAGCCAAAAAAAGTCATAGGAAAAAAAGTTTTTCTTTTGAATACACTGAGGGTGAAAAGAAGGGAGGCAGGGAGGGAGGAAGGAAGGAAGGAAAACATGAGAAAAAAAATCTTAGCAACAATTACAGGTACTTAAAATGGCATGGACAAGGGGCAGCTAGGTGGCATAGTGGATAAAGCACCAGCCCTGGATTCAGGACTACCTGAGTTCAAATCCGGCCTCAGACACTTGACACTTAAGTAGCTGTGTGATGCTGGGCAAGTCACTTAACCCTCATTGCCCTGCCCAAAAAAAAAAAAAAAGACATGGACTTCTGGGGAAAGGGAGAAGAGAAATGAGTTATTAATCACTAGAGATCCTCAAACAGATTGGATGTGCACTCTATATATGATGTAGATTCGTGTTTTGAATAGGAATTAGACAAGATAACCACTGAGGTCCCTTTGCTAATTTGTAATTATGTAATTCTTTATCAGAAATCTCATAACAAGAAATAGAAAACAAAGAGACATGTTCCAAGGTCAAATAAGACTGATAAAGTAGGAAAATATCATTAAAGGCTAACTAATATGTGACATATATCCCCAAACAAAAAAGTATTGGTATGGGGGGAGGGGAGGTCAAGAGACTTAGACTCCTAATCTATTGGGGGGGGGGGAAGGGCAATGAGGGTTAAGTGAGTTGCCCAGGGTCACAAACCTAGTGTCAAGTGTCTGAGTCCAGATTTGAACTCAGGTCCTCCTGAATCCAGGGCCAGTGCTCTATCCACTGGGCCACCTAGCTGCCCCCATAATCTTTTTTTTTGGGGGGGGGGGGTAAGGCAATTGAGGTTAAGTGACTTGCCCAGGGTCACACAGCCAGTAAGCATCAAATGTCATATTGGAACTCAGGTCGTCCTGAATCCAGGGCCAGTGCTCTATCTACTGTGCTACCTAGCTGCGCCCCGCTCCATAATCTATTTTTTTATATTTATTTTTAATGAGGCAATTGGGGTTAAGTGACTTGCCCAAGGTCACACAGCTAGTAAATGTCAAGTGTCTGAGGCCAGATTTGAACTCAGGTACTCCTGACTCCAGGGCCGGTGCTCTATCCACTGCGCAATCTAGCTGCCACCATAATCTATTTTTAAAAGAATAATACATGTACTATCTACTTGACAGTATTGTGAGAAATATATTTGCAAACCTTAATAAGCTGTATTCATGCAAATTATTACTATAGCCAAATACAAATGTTAAAAGAAGAATGGGAATAGGAAAGAAAGAGTAGATACAGTATGTGTAACTGTTCTAATGTGAGGTGAGGACTCCAGGTTCTAGAGGATGTCAGTAACACTAATCAGAGGGAATTAAGGCTCCAGCAGCTGCAACCAGCCTAAAGGGACAGAGGATCATGGGATAGGGAAATAAACCACCCAGCTGTGGTTTGGACTGTCCTGTTTATATTCAACTAGGCAAGGACAAAACCTCTGCTGGGAGCTATTTTTGTCTAGCTTAATTCTAAGTGTCTTTTGTCCTACTGTATTATGAAATCAGTTATCATCAAAATATACTGGGGCAGCTAGGTGGTGCAGTGGATGGAGCACCAGCCCTGGAGCCAGGAGGACCTGAGTTCAAATTCGGCCTCAGACACTTAACACTTACTGTGTGACCCTAGGCAAAGTCACTTAACCCCAACTGCCTCACTAAATTTTTTTTTTAAATGTACTGAGAGCCCCTACTACATTCAAAGCATCAGGAATTCCTCAAGAAGAGGGACAGAGTTAAAAGTACAACATTATTTAGAGACCAGAGAGGAGACAAGCATAAAGTTGGATAGATGGGGCCAGCTATATATATGGAGAGCTCCGCAGCTCTGAAAATGAAATTATTATTTTCAAAGAATGATAGTGGCTCCATCATTTCAAGGATGAAGAAATAGAAAAGTCAATAGGATAGAAATAGGAATTGGACCTGTATTTTCATTGGTAGAGGTTATTCCCTCTACCAAAAAAGATCCATACCTTCTCTTCAAATTATCATCTTACAGGGGGCAGCTAGGTGGTGCAGTGGATAAAGCACTGGCCCTGGATTCAGGAGTATCTGAGTTCAAATCCGGCCTCAGACACTTGACACTTACTAGCTGTGTGACCCTGGGTAAGTCACTTAACCCCCATTGCCCCACAAAATTTTTTTTTTAAATTATCATCTTACAGAACTGACATGGACATTAAAATGTCTTATGAGTTGCCTAGGGTCTCTAAACCCATATATGTCAGAGAGGGAACTTGAATCCTGATCTTCCTAAGTCCAACACTAGCTCTCTTTCTACTATGCTATGCTGTTCCTATAAAACATACTACCTTTTTGTTAAAAGGCATTTAAAATTATCCATATTGCTTTTCAATGTTTAATTTTTTAAAGTAAAACTATTCCTTCATAATATATAATTAGTTTGAAGAGATATTCCACTGAAGCAGCTGTAACTAGTACAAAGATAATAAAGGCAGCTTAAGTAGTAAATATATAAAAATATAAAGCAAAATATCCAAATCCAGAGATGAGCCCTACATAGGCTTATTGCCTTACTCATGGTTGGGACTTTAAAGTATTACTAGTGGGGAGCAGCTAGGTGGCGTAGTGGATAAAGCACCGGCCCTGGATCCAGGAGTACCCGAGTTCAAATCCAGCCTCAGACACTTGACACTTACTAGCTGTGTGACCCTGGGCAAGTCACTTAACCCCCATTGCCCCGCAAAAACATAAAAAACACAATTTTTTTTTAAAAGTATTACTAGTGATGGAAAGGAAAGACTAACATATTTGCCTTGTACATAAGCTGCAAATACCATGAAATATACCAAATTAAAATGACATCTTCAAAACACAAATGCAGAGTTCATGAGCAAGATGGTAATTTTCTGGAGAAAATTAAGTGCTTTTAATAAGCAAAAATATACTTTTCGCCCAAAAAAAGGGACATAAAGTAGACTGTTTTCAGCTTATAAGGTTGCTAATTGAAATGCTAAGTGTCAATCATTCCATAAGTCAAACAGTGGTGATCCCTGCAGCTAACAATATTCCACTTGTAGGTAAATAAGATGATATGGATAATTTCCCATTTATCTAAAGAACTTTTTAACCAATTTACTGAAAAACTATAATCTTTCTAGTTTGCACTGCAAGCAGATAAAGCAACAAGCATCCGTGCTTATTTGGCTATGTTGTTAGAACTGATTAAGGAGCACTTATCTTCTGGAGCAGAGGAGACAGCCAAAGACACTAAAGGAAAAGTTGTAGGTGTGGAGGCAGTAAGAACCAAGGGTAATGTTTTCTTTTCTTTTTGTTCAGCTGTTTTAGTTGGGTCTGACCCCATTTAGGATTTTCTTGGCAGACATACTGGAGTAATCTGTCATTTCTTTCTCTAGCTCATTTTATAGATGAGGCAAACAGGGTTAAGTGACTTGCCCACCACACAGCTAGTGTCTGAGACCAGATTTCAACTCGAAGTTGAGTCTTCCAGCACTTTACCTACTGTGACACTACCTAGGTGTTTTCTTAGCATTATCTTATTATCACATTATGCTTTTTAAATTATCTCAGTGGATCCTCACAACATTCTTAGGGCAATTATTATTGTCATTATACATATGGGTAAAGTGAGGGTCCAGTTAATTAACTTATCTAAAGGCCCACATGATTAATAGCAGTCAAGGATTAAATCCATGTCTGCTGACTCCCTCAAGCTCAATAACCTTCAAAACTTTCCCAAATATCACCTCAATTATTGCAGCCATGTGCTCATCATTTCCTACCTGAACTTGTAGTAAAGCTCTCTGTTGTGATTTCCTATGTCTTTTTCTCAATTTCCCTATGTAAAAGTCTCAAATAGTGGATAGAAAGCTGGCTTCAGAGTCTAGAAGACCTGGGCCCAAGTTTCACTTCTGATATATACTAGCTGTGTGACACTAGGCAAATCTCTAAAACAATTCAGCACTCTAGGCAAATCTCTAAGAATCTCCTCTAAATTGCTGAGGAGGTGCTGATGTGCATTACCAGAGGGAATTTCCTCATCTGGGAGTCCCTTATTGTCAAAGAAATCACAAGTCCAGTACCTATTCCCTATCTAAATACATATTCATCACAGGAGACTGAAAGCATTTTAACTAATAACTTAATTGCTTTTTACAGAACCTTGAAAACAAGTATACCAGGGATCTATGCTACAGAAAAGTAACCTGGCACAAAGCCAAAAGTCCTGGAATTAAATCAGAGGAGCTAGGTATGAATGCAGGCTCTATTAATTAATATTGGAGAAGTAGGTCTGTAAACGAGATTAGTTCTAAATTCCCTTCCTGCTCTAAATCTAAAATTCTACAATCTAGCTCCAGACAACCTACCTTTCTCCTTTCTTAATACTTAGAACCACTACCCCCACCATACATTTGTTCATGTGGCCACTCTTAGGTATGGGGTCTATACCTCACATTTATTGGTAAAGAGAATCCCCCATGACAAAACTCCTTCTACCTATGCATGTCAATGAATAACTTCTCTTCAAAAATAGATTTAGAGTTGCCTAGGGCACTGAGAGGCGTCAGAGGCAGCACCTAAATCCATGTTTTCTAGACTGAGATCAGTTCTCAATCCACTATATCAAGCTGCAATGGCTCCTCACTCTTCCCCCAACCAAGATATTTGCCCGCTGAAATCCCTACATTCAAAGCAATCAATCAACAAGCATTTTTATTAACTACTTTCAATGTGCCAGGCACATAGTGCAAAATACTAAGGATACAAAAGTGGAAAAAGTTTCTGTCCTCAAGGAGCTTATAGTCTAATGGGAGATTCAGAGTATACTGGTAAAGATATAGAGCATATGTACATATGTGTATATATGCATATATACACATACACATATACATATATCTATGCATATGTATATGTACATAATGAATACAGGGTAGTTTCAAGAGTCTATATACTTGCAGCTGAGGGGATCAGGAAAGGCATCAAGTGGATGATGCTTTTGTATAGACTGGAAGGAAAAGATGAGTAGGTATATAGGAAGTACATTCAAGTCTTGAAGGGAAAGCCAGAGCTATATGGAGATGGAAGTGCCCTGTGTGACTGAAAAGGTAGGAAGGGGCCAGGTTGTTAAAGAGATTTAAATGGCAGGCAAGAGTTTATATTTGATCCTAGAGGCAACAAGAAACTACTAGACTTTACTGAGCAGAGGGGATGACATAATCAGAACTATATTTTGGTGGCTGTGTAGAGGAGAGGCTTGAGGTAAATAGACCAAATTAGAGTCTATTGCAATAAGCCAAGCAAAAAGGCAATGGGGGGGGGGTGGTAGGTAAGTGGAGAGGGGGTTGACAGGAAAATGCTGAGGTAGAGAAACTAACATCTAATTGGATTCTATGTGGCAAGTGGGAACGAGGATATCATCAAACATCTGTAACCTCCTATACATATAAAAACTATCCCCTTTCTTCCCCACTCTCCTCACTCAGTTTGGCCACTGTCTTTCACTTATCATATTCTAACTTGTATTATTGTTATTTACACACTTGTCATGTCCCCTACTAGAAAGCAAGCTCCCTAACTGCAGGCATTATCATTTTTAATTTTTGTAACCTCAGCCCTAGTATAATGTACTGAATATATAACTGATACTTAATAAATGTCTGAATTGGACTGGTAACAGCCAAGCTAAAGGGGTCTACCTAAAGAGTCATTCAATGATATCTTATTGATGACAACACTATCTGCTGACCTGGTCAGGAAAAGGAGATTAGAGTATAACTAAAAACAGACTAGGCCACACTAATTCTCTTCTACATGGACAAAGACATTGGATTAGAATTATAATTTCTTGTGTCCTACTCACATTCCCCATTATCTTGAACTTGTCTCTCATCTCTTCTGAATCAAATTTTTCTCCTATCTTCAATGACTCTCCTCTTCCTCCCAGAAGTCTTAACTTTGTCCAAGTTTCCTCTGGTCATGTCTTCCCTCTCCTCTGACCTATGGCATATGTATCTCATTTTGTATATCTAAAAGCCACCAGTAGAGGTTTAGATTAGTCCATGCCTGGAAGTGAATACCACTGACAGGTCCAAGGCACAAGAACATACCGGGGCAATGGAATAGCCAATTTCTAAGGTCTCCTTTTAGCAAGAAACATGTGTTCTGTGATCTTCCTGCAATAACATGCCAACAGTAGTGACATATTCCTAGTTTTACACATTCACACACCAATTTTTAAGGTATGAGCCCATTACATTACAAAGATAAATTTTCTATAGGAATAAGTTGATAGGTTTATCAGTGAAAACTAGGACTCCCATAGGAGTTTCCCCCTAGGACCAATAGCTGGCTTCTTCAACGATCCTTCAGACTTAACTGAAGTTCAATAGATTCCCCTCTGGCAGTTTTGGAATCTTTGTTTCTATCAGATTCCCAGTTTGCTATAGGAGGGGTAGGAGTGCAAAGTGTGAGATGCCCCAGATTGAGCAGACCTGGATCGTCTACACAATATACAGGCCAAAAACTGAACTAGAAACTCCCTCTTCTGCACTTTTAAAATCAGACCCTTCTTACATATTTGCATACTATAAAAAGTGGGTGATGGCATGATTTTCAAAAAAGTAATGTTACTAGAAATCCCTCTCTCTCTCTTTCTCTCTCTCTCTCTCTCTCTCTCTCACACACACACACACACACACACACACACACACACACACACACACACACACACTTTCTGTAGTGTTTTCCTTGATACCATTTTCTGACTAAAAGAATTGCCACAATAAATTTCTTCTGCAACAATTATCACCTTTCCAGATCAGATTCCATTACAAAGAATACCACCACAAAACAATGTTAAACAGATGATTTATTCTGCATTCTATAAGAGAAATTTCATTATAATCTATAATTTGGCAACCCACTGAGCTCACTATAGCTACATGTGACCTGCAGGAGTATATGTCAATTCAAATGTTACAATGCAAAATAAATATATTTTTTAAATATCTAGAGATGAATTTTGCTTTAAGGAATCAGCTTAAAGGACAATTTCAGCGGTTAAAACAAAGGCAGATTCAGAGCATGAAGGAAGTCAATCTAAAGGCTAAAGTATGCTGGCCAAGGATATAAAAGAAAGTACTGAATTTGGCACTGGAGGACCTGCACTTCAGTTTTGGTTATTCTTTTATAATCTTGGGCATGTCCTTTCACTTCTTTCAGCCTCAATCTCCCTATTTATAAAAGGAGTTGGAGTAGATTTATTTTCTAGCTAAAACTATGTTTCTAGAAATCTTATCCACTTAGTTAAGAACAAGGAAACAGAAGGCAAAATCTAATTGTTTTATGATTTATCATCTTCTCTACAAGTACTTTATTCTTCCCCTATTCCCCAGGACCATGATTTCTGTTTGCCCTAATTTTGAAAAGTCAATACCTATTTCCAGTTTTCATAACAACACAGCTATCAACAGCATTTTATAAGTCACAATGGGCATAGGGTAAAGAACATGAAAAATTTCAAAAACATGAGGGAAAAAAACAAGTAAATTCATAAATGTGGTTAGTGGGGGGAGACAGGATATAAATGCTAGGATCATAATAGTCATTAAAAGACAGAAATACACTAGAAACAGAGGACAAAGAGTAATTAGAAAGGAAAACAGAACTCTATAGTGACTTCTTCAATGAGTCTATAAGCAGATTCTAACTCATCCATGATTTTTAATCCTGTGTGTCTATGCCCTCTCAAAAATATGCCACAAGATCCACCCAATATGCTGAGAGCCTTCTTTGAGACATCTCAACAATGCATAAATCTCAATGGAGTACACCAAAGTCCATCAGTTATTGCTGTCTCTCACCACACAAACAGCCCACTTTTCTCTGATGACATTCTTTACCCTACTTCTCCTGTATAATTTTATTTATAATGTGCTTTGGCTTGTTCTCTTCCACAATGCACTTTTACCTTGAACGCTGAGTGATCCTCAACTTTAATTAGGCACTGAATATACAAAAACATAACAAAACAGTTGTCATCAAGAAGCTGACATTCTACTGGGGGAGGGGAAGGAGGAAACACATGTAAACAGAAGAAAAAAAGACTAAAGGCACCAGGAAAGGCATCCCATAGATGTCTTATGAGCTATACTTTGAAGGAATCCATGATTCTATCTAGAAAGCAGAGGGAGTTTATTCCAGACAGAGGAGATCATCTTTATCACAGAAACAGGAAATGGAATGAGAGTCAGGGATTAGCAAGCATACCAATTTGGCTAGAAGGCTGAATTCTTGAATGGAAAATGTAAAACAATCCTAAAAAGGCTAGTAAATTTAAAGGTTATCTAAATCCCAGTGAGGCTCAGAAAGGTTAACTGTCTTGCCTAAGGCCATACAGGTAGTCTGAGAGCTGGAATTTGAACCAGTCTTCTAGCTCTAAATCTAGCCCTCCTTCCACTACACTAAGCTACTCCAGTTAGGAGCAATAGTTACAAGGAAGAACTGAACTAGGGAGGTTACCATGAGAATGGAAAATAGGGGATAGATGTTAGTGATGTTCAACAAGTAAAACTGACAAGATTTGACCACTTAAAGAATGGAAGCGGGGGCAGCTAGGTGGCGCAATGGATAAAGCACTGGCCCTGGATTCAGGAGGACCTGAGTTCAAATCTGACCTCAGACACTTAACACTAGCTGTGTGGCCCTGGGCAAGTCACTTAACCCTCATTGCCCCGCAAAAATGGGGGGGGGGGGGGCGGGCGGGCGGGGAATGGAAGCAAGTATAACGAAAAAGAAAAAGTGTTAGATAAGCCAAGAATTTGAAACTCAATGACTAGAAGTATGGTTGTGACAAGAAAAATAGGGAAGGTTCAAGAAAGGATAGGACTGGGAGCCAGGGAGACGATGAGCTACATTTTGAAAATGCTGAGTTTGAGATGTCCAAGGGGCATGTAGGGTTAGATAAGACAGGAGTTCAACAGATAGACTAAAGCTGTATTAGTAAATTTGGGACTCATCTGCCTAGAAATGATCATTGAACCCATAGAACTAGACATTATGAAGGGAGAAGATATAGAGTAAAAAGAAGAAAACACAGGACAGAACTTGAGAGAGTATTCACAGTCAGGGGGCAGGATACAGACAGTAAGACAGCAAAATGAAGGGTTAAGCATGTAAGAAGAGAAGAAATAGTAGGGTGACAAAAACCAAGGAACCCAAAAGCATCCTGGAAAGGGGGAATGATCAACACTGCCAAATGTTGCTAAGAGGTCAAGGATGCCATTTTCGAAAGACCATCTAATTTAGCAATTAAAAGACTGGTGTTTAGTTACCTTGTAGAAAGTCATATCAAGTAAAAGCCAGTAGCAAGATTACTAGAGGCTAAGAAATTAGTAGAGCTTTGAAGGGTTCCCACACGGAAAAGGGATTAGCCTCGTTCTTTTTGGCCCCAGAGACTGAAAGCAGAAACAATGGGTAGAAGTTACCAAGAGATCAGTTTAGGCTTGATGCCTGAAAAAACTTCCTTACAAAAGTAGAATTTGATGCCTAGAAAGTGATGTGTAACTTCCCTCCTTGAATGTCTTTAAGCATAGGTTGGATAACCATTTATTGGGTATGGATGGGTTGGAAGGGACCTTCCAACACTAAATTTCTGTGATTCTGTGAATAGAAGTAGAGACAATTAAATTAACATTTGCATGTTGTGAAAGGGAAGAGATAAGATGATAGTTTGAGAGAACAAACAAGTAAATAAATACCTAGGTATATCTGTAGGCAGCAAAGAAGCAACCAGTAGATAAAGATAGGTGGAACATTACAAGGGGGATAATGGAAGAGAAAAGCTCATGAAATGGTGTCACCTACAGCAAGACCTCCTGTGAACCTGCTCTGCATATACTGTTTAATCCATTGGTTCTCATTTCCCCCCATATCTATTCTACTTCCTCATGCAGCATACTGAGACTATGAAGTTATAATTCAAATGTGGTAGCTCACTGTCCTTGATGGTAAAGTTTTTAATACAAAAAATCTTTTACAGATCTTTTCATTTTCCCTTCATTTTTCTGGTTGTATCCTTAAATTCCCTCAGGGTAACTCTGTTTAGTTAGTTCCTTTGCCAAGCTCCATTTAACCTTATTTTGCCCTCCCATGTGTCTGTTGCTTTATGAAGTAGTCATTTCTCCACATTTAAGGGTTTCACATTTGTGGTTTTGGTTATTTGTGAGTTGGCCACTAATAATTCAATGTGAATTTTTGGAGATTTGTGGTATACTGTGGATAATCACAGACAACAAACGTATGTAAAGAAAACTTTAAAATTTTAATAAATCATAAATGCATAAGTACTGTATATTATTAGTCTATTTTATCATTTACTACCATAAATATACATTCATAAATTACAGTTAAATTTTGTGAAAAGTTTCAGTGCACGGGGCAGCTGCTAAATGGTACAGTGGATAAAGCACCAGCCCTGGATTCAGGAGGACCTGAGTCCAAATCTGGCCTCAGACACTTGACACTTACTAGCTGTGTGACCCTGGGCGAGTCACTTAACCCTCACTGCCCCACCAAAAAAAAAAAGTTTCAGTGCACTAAAGAGTTACAGGCTATGCACTCTCTTTGGGAATGCCTCTTCTTTGTCTCCCTACCTTATCTTTGCATAGGCTATCCCCAATGCCTAGAATATACTCTTATCTTTGCTTGGAAAAATTCCTAGCTTTCAGCCCCCTTCAAGGCTCAGCTATAGCATTACCTTCAACTTGATCCCTCATCCCCAGTTACCAATGCTCCCCAGAAATTATTTTGTATTTATTTGTATATATTTTATATTTACTTATCCATTTCCCTGCTAGCACTATAGAGCTTACTGAGTCTGAAATTGAGAAGCACAAGGAAAATTAAGTAGTAGGACTGCGACTATAACACAGCTGTGTCTCACGATATGATCTTAATAAACACATTTTCTCATTGACATCTTTTGAGAATTGCTTAATATTCACTTCTGACATATCTTCACTTGGTTGATAGGCTTTAAGTTCCTTTGCCTCTCCAACCTCTGTGAAATAGTTAATGAAGTAGAAACCAGCACTTAAATTCATTGTGGGCAGTTAAGATGGAGAGAGTTCCAGGCCTGGAGTCAAGATCTGAGCTCAAATTCAGCCTCAGACATTAGCTATGTGACCCTAGGCAAGTCACTTAACCTGTTTGCCTCAGTATCCTTATCTGTAAAATGACAATTAAATATAGCATCTAACTCCCAGGGTTATTATAAAGTTCAAATGAGATAATATTTGTAAAATGGTTAGTATAATTCCTGGTACATAGTGAACACTCCATAAATGTTAGCTATTATTATTTTTATTATTACTATTGAGTTACACATTTATTGTACTTTTTGGGGGATTGGAAGGACAGTTTGTCTTAAAGTAGGAAGCTCTTATAAGAGAGAATTCTCAATTCAGTGAAGTTGGACAATAGAAAATTTGCATAAATTTTAAAGCCAAAGAAAATATCATAGGGTTTTGGATGCTGGGAGGGAGAGGAGAGGGGATGGATTTAAAGTTAATACTAATAAAAGTTAATTAAAACAATTACAAATTTATTAAATTATTTGTAATGTTTTTACATTGAGCCTGTCAACGAAGAAGCATTTACAAAATGTCTACTGTGTGCACTACTAAGATCCTACTACAAAGATCTGAGCTTTAAAGAACCCAGATTCTACTTTTTGCCAGGCTATAAGATAATAGGTACAAGACAAAAAGAGAAATTACTAATGTTATAGCAAAACAAAAGTTACTTTAGTTATTTGGATTTCAGACTGTTGTTCACCACACTGAGTACAGAGATCACAAAGTCGGAAAAGGAACTAAGAAAAAAATACATGGAACATTTTTAAAGTTTCATTTTCTGAACCATTACTATTAACAGTTTCTGCTTCTTTTGATGCTTCATTTTTATCCTATTCACGGAGCTCTGAAAAATGAGTAGACGTATTACAAGTGTTTCTAACCTTCCACATATGTGTTTACTTTGGGATTGGGTGTATTTTCAAAACAGATCCAATGTCTTTCACCAGTGGCAAAAGATGGAGGAACCCAAAGTAAGAAAAAAAGCAAAGGAAGTTAGAGATTGTCAGGCAGCCAGATGGTGCAATACATATAATACTGGACTTGGGAGTCAAGGATGCTTGAGTTATTAAAATCCTGCCTCAGACATTTTGCCTTAGTTGTTTATTTTTAATCCGTAATAATAATAGGCATTTTATATGACAGTTTAAGGTTTGCAAAATGATTTACAAATATCACCTCATTTGACCCTAACAATCCTGGGAGGTAGGTGTTATTATTATTCCCATTTTACAGATTAAGGAACTGAGAAAGAGGTTAAGTGATTTATCCAGTGAGTGTCTGAGGCTGGATTTAAACTCAAGTCTTCTTGACTTCAGGCCCAGTGCTCTACTACTGGAGTTACCCAGCTGCAGTACCTGCCATTAGTTATACAATTCTACCATGCTGTGGTAACAATTTGAGAGAATCCCAGTCTATGGCCCTAGATATTGGGAAGATGTTTTTGTAGTGTACATTTCAAGGTACCTTCCTGGGATCAATCAACTCCAAAACCATAAGAAGGAAGAATTAAGAAGGAGCTGTATTGGTCTTCATCTCAGTCTCCACCACCCCCCTTCCCACCCCTGAGTTTCTCCACTTTTTTGCCCCATCTTGCAGGAAAAGGTCAAGCCAATGCTTCTCTAACATCTCTCCATTCCACTTTTCTGATCCCCCGTATGTAATATCTTCCCCCACTAGCACGTAAGCTCCTTGGGGTCAGGGATTATTCCTACTTGCTTATATTTGTATCCCAATGCCTATCAAAGTAATTTAATATCTTATCTATCTGCTCACCTTGATAGTTCTATTACATTTGACTGGATTATATTACTTTTATTTTTACCTTTGAACTCTAGATTTGCAGCAATAAAATCCCATTAGTGACCTTATTTTTCTTCTGTACCTACAGGTAGAACTATGTTCCTGAACTGTTCCAAAATTAATACCCTGAGTTCTAAAATTTCCTTTTTCCCAACCAGGTTATTACCTTTCTACTTCTCCCATTTCCTAGGATCCTAAGCCCTCACTATTCTCTATTCCCACCCACCCCCTTCCACTCCTCTTCCCATACACACTCCATTTCCATTCCAGTATATCTGCCTTTTCCTGGTTTTGTTTGCATCCCCTACTTGATTTGGCCCCTGCATCTCTACTCGAATTGGACTCTATGATGAGCTACTTCAACTCTACCTTCTACAACATCCTCAAATCCCCCACCATCCTTCTAGTATACTTCACTTGCACATTTCTATCTCTGGGTACTGTCTTTATTTATTTCTGACAACACGACTAAAGAATATCATGAAACCGTACAGATTATGTTACCTTCACATGACATTTAAGGACTTTACTCATTTGGCCCCAACAGTTTTTTGGTTTTTTTGGTTTTTTTTTTTTTAAATGAGGCAGTAGGGGTTAAGTGACTTGCCCAGGGTCACACAGCTAGTAAGTGCTAAGTGTTTGAGGCCAGATTTGAACTCAGGTACTCCTGACTCCAGGGCCAGTGCTCTATCCACTGCACCATCTAGCTGCCCCTGCCCCAACAGTTTTTAATCATATCTTCTTCTATCTCCCCCTCCTTTTACATACCCTATGCTTTAAGCTTCACACTTACAATTCAACAGTTTGAAAAAATCTGAGGAAGGTGAGAGTGTCCACTGTGTTCTGCCCTTGTCAGACCACATATGAAAAGTATTATATTCTGTTCTGGGTGCCATATTTTAGGAAAGGTGAGTTAGACAATGTCTAGAGGAAGGCAACCAGAATGGTAAGGGAACTAGAAACCATGTCATATGAAACTCAGTTGAAGAAGCTGGGGAAGTCTAACTTGGAGAAGAGAAGACATAAGGATCCATGACAGTCTTCAAATACTGGAAGAGCTGTCATAAAAAAACAAACAACAAACAAACAAAAAAAACCCTTATTCTACTTAGCCCCAGGTGGCAGAACAATGAGTAGAAATTACAGAGGCAGATTTAAGGTCAGTGTAAGGAAATACTTCTCAACAATCAAAACTATCCAGAAGTGGAATGAGATGTCTCAGTGTGTTCTCTCTCATTCAATTAACTAATAAGCATTTTGGGACAGCTAGGTGGCACAGTGGATAGAATGCCCAGCCTGGAATCAGAAAGACTCATCTTCATGAGTTCAAATCTGGCCTCAGATACTTATTAGCTAGCTGTGTGACCCTGGGCAAGTTATTTCACCCTGTCTGCCTAGGTTCCTCATCTATAAAATGAGCTGAAGAAGGAAATGGCAAACCACCCTAGTATCTTTGCCAAGAAAACCCCAAATGTCACAATGAGTCATACTCGACTAAACAGCAACAATTGGATACTTTGCTAGGTGCTGGAGATATAAAGACAAACATAAAATAGTCTTTCTGCCCTCCTCCCAAGGGCTTACACACTGTCAAGGGAGATATGTACATTTATAAGTATATATAAAATTAATAAAAGATAATTTCTTTTGAAGAGAAAGAACACTAGCAGCTGAGGAGGGAAATCAAGAAAGGTTACTTGAGGAGGCAGCTAGGTGGCACAGTGAATAAAGCACCAGCCCTGGATTCAGGAGGACCTGCGTTCAAATCCAGACTCAGACACTTGACATTTAGTAGCTGGGTGCCCCTGGGCAAGTCACTTAATCCTCATTGCCCTGTTTTAAAAAAAAAGAAAGAAAGAAAGAAAAAAGAAAAGAAAAAGAAAGGCTACTTGAATCGAGTTCTGAAGGAAACATGAGTTTTTAAGAGGAAGAAAAATATTACAGGCACAGGGGACAGTCACTGCAAAGGCACAGAGATGGGATATTTAGTGTTTTTTGGGAGAAACAGCAAGAAGGCCAGTTTGGCTATGAGGGAAGTAATATAAAATAAGGCCAGAAAGGTAGGTTAGGGTCAGGTTGTGAAAGACTTAAGTAAAAGAGGAGCTTATATTTGATTGTTTTTAAAGTGAGGCGATTGGGGTTAAGTGACTTGCCCAGGGTCACACAGATAGTAAGTGTCTGAGGCTGGATTTGAACTCAGGTACTCCTGACTCCAGGGCTGGTGTTCTATCCACTGTGCCATCTAGCTGCCCCTTTATATTTGATTCTGAAAGAGGGAACTACTAGAGTTTACTGAGTAGGAAGTGACATATGACCCCTTTAGAAAAATATTAAGATCATATATTTAGAGATAAGAGACTATAAACTATCAAGTCCAACCCCCTCATTTCACAGATGAAGAAATTAAAGCCCAGAAAGATTATGTGACTTGCCCAAAGTCACAAAGATAATTAAGGGTATGAGACAGGATTTAAAGCCAAGTCTTCCTGACTATAAATCCAGTACCCTAACCATCACCTTATGCTGCCTCCTCACAATTATGTGAAGGAAGTCTTAGAGACAGGAGAGGACAATGAGAAAGCTCTCATAAAATATCTCTCTTCAAACAAGAGATAAGGTCTTGAACTAAGGTGGTGGCCAGACAATAGAGTGAAGGGGACTGATAGGAAAGATGTTGTAGAAGACAACTGTTAAGATTTGGTAAGTGACCATACATGGGTTGATGGAGACTCAAAAATCAAAATGACACCAAGCACAAAAACCTGCAAGAATGATGATGGTATCCTCAACAAAAATGGAGGTTCACAAGAGGGGTGGATTTTTGCGGGGGAGAAGGCGAATTACCTCATTGAAGGTATTAAAAAATATATTTTGCATGATTTCACATGTCTAATTGATATCACATTTCTGGCCTTCTCAGTGGGTGGAGAAGGAATAGGAGGAGGGAGAGAATTCAGAATTCCAATTTTTAAAAAATGAATTGTGAAAAATATTTTTTTAAAAAAAGGTATTCACATAGAAGCTATATGACTACTTGTCAAGTAGGCTGCAGGGCAGTGGTACCAAACTCAAAAACAAACAAACGAAACACCTGGGACCACTAAAACCCTAAGGAGCCTTGCAGCCACATGTTGACTTTGAAAAGTATATATTAACATTATTCATTTATACTGTTTTTATTTATTTTGTTAAATACTTCACAATTACATTTTAATATGGTTCTGGCCATACTTAGGAGTGTTGCTGGCCAATAAGCAGCCCACATATTTGATACTTCTGCTGTACAGAGAATTATGCAGGTATCTTTGAACTAGATAGCCTTTGAAATCTTTTCTAATTCTGAGATTTTGTGACTGTTAGCATTGTATGCTCACTAAATAAAAATTTAATGTCCATCCACTTGACCATGCTTCCAACTTAAGCAACTAAAACTGCTCTGAAGGTACTGAAGATTAAGTTATATACTGAACTAAGAATTGTCTTTTTAAAATATGGAACAAATTATAACACCTAAAAAAGGAAAACATATACTGTACCCTGTAATATATTGCTGATGGTTGACCAAGAAAGTTCACCAACTACCACTGAAAGCTCATTTTCCTAAAGAACTTACTAATAAAAACAAAGTTCTGACTTTATATTCAACTACCAAAATATAACTACTTAGGTGTGATTCCATGTATCAATTGGTTTCTATGATTCCAAGTATAAAGATACATAATGATTTACTGAAATTTGAAAGTAACTGGAAAGGCAAAGTGGTATCACAAAAAGAATAATGGGTTTAAAGTCAGACGCATACTGATTTAATTCCATAAAGAAATACATCTCATCTAATTCAGTATAGTCATGGAAAGTACAGCCATCTGAAAATTTGTCCACTACCATGTCACTTCAAAATGGCAATTTGAACCACAAATCTGATTTAGAGTTGAATCCTGATACACTTAAACAGCATAGCAAACTTCATGAAAATTAGTCAATTCTTTAAAAACTTACAGTGTTAGAACAAAGAGTCAAATGCAAAATGTCAAGTTCATCCCCAAAAGGAGGAAAAGACTTATTTGTACAAAAATATTTATAGCAGTTCTTTTTCTGGTGGCTAAGAATTTGAAATCAAAGGAATGCTCATGAATTGGGGAATGGCTAAATAAACTGTGATATATTACTGCAATTGAATATTATTGTGCTATAAGAAATGACAAGCAAGATGATTTCAGAAAGGCCTGGAAAGACTTACATGAACTGATATATAGTGAAGCAAGCAGAACCAGGAGAACATTGTGCACAGTGACAGCAATATTGTTTGATGAAGAACTGTGAATGACAACTATCCTCAACAATACAATGATCCAAGACAATCCCAAAGGATTAATGATGAATAAAGCCTACTATCCACCTCTAAAGAAAGAACTGATATTGGACAGACTGAATTTGCTATCTTCACTTTTTTTCCTTTTATTTGGGTTTTCTTGTACAAAATGATTAATATGGTAATGTTTTACATAATTGCACGTGTATAACCTTTATCTGATTGCTTACTGCCTCAGGGAGTGGGGAGGGAGTAAAGGAGGGATAGAATTTGGAACTCAAAACTTTAAATAAAAATGTTTATTATCAAAAAGATGTCAAGCTGTCAATGTGAAATAATCTCATTTTTTTCTTTGGTCAATAAGGCATTTGCTTAGGACTCCAGGATCAAAAAAATAATCATCATCGTCAAACCCAATTATATAGTATAAGAGGGGGAAAAAAGGAAAGAGGAGGCTGAGAAGTGAGTATTGTCTAGATAAGATACTTTCAGTATTTTTCTAACTATTCTTTTCATACTCTTAATTTATTAATAAAAACAAAATGACATAGTAAAGAGGAGATCTGGAGAACTGTTTAGATTGCCACCATTACTATGTGACCTATGGTCATATTAATCATTTAACCCCTTAAGGCCAGAAGTGTTCTTTTCTGTAAAATAAAGGGATCAGACTGAGGAGTTTCGTTTTCAGTACAATTAAGGGACTGAATTAGGCAGTGGAGGGGCAGCTAGATGGTGCAATGGATAGAGCACCGGCCCTGGATTCAGGAGGACCCGAGTTCAAATCCGGCCTCAGACACTTAATTACTAGTTGTGTGACCCTAGGCAGGTCACTTAACCCCAATTGCCCCCCCCCACACACACACACACACACACACACAATTAGGCAGTGTACCATAGTGAAAAAACTGCTGAATTTCCAAGTCAGGAGTCTTAGGTCCACATTCTGCCCTTCTATGACCATGAGCAGTCACAATATCTGCTTCTCACTTTCTTCCTCTGCTCCACAAAGCTTTAAGAAAATTACACTTTGCAAGCCTTAAAAGTGCCATATAAATGACTTATTTCCAAGGGGCCTTTTCCCCCATAAAATTCTATTAAAGAGAAATGGGCTTCTACTCTAAATCAGTTCATTTTGCACACATACTTTATGAACATAACCCTTAAAAATACAAAACCAGTAGTGCATTTATCCTAATTCTATGTACTCTAAATAGATTTAAATATAAAAAGGAACATATGCTTACTATAAAACCAAACTCCTTTAAGTCATGTCTATAAGTCACCAAATTTAAAGGTTTCAGTTAGATAAGGTACCCTCCCAGATCAAACACACAACCCCCCCCCAAAAAAAAAGTTTGGATCACCATCCTTGGCAGCATTTGTATATACTATCTGTCAACCAAACATTGACTCACAACTTTTTGCTTCCAATATTTCCTATTCTCTTATGGTAGTTTTTAATCCTAAATCTAAATTATTATTTAGATTTATTTCAGAGTTGTGGAGCTGAAACTATCAGTTTATTATCTGTCACTCATAAACTCATTTTAAAATTTGAAGCATTTTTAAGAGAAACCTTAAACACCTGAATAGGCCTTGTTCAATTTATGATCTAGGCAGCTAGGTTGCACAGAAGATAGTGAACCAAACTTGGAATAAGGAAGTCTTGAGTTAAAATCCTACCTTAGAAGCTTAATAGTTGTGTGACCCCAGAAAAATCACTTAACACCTCTCAGGGTCATTTTCATGCAAAATGGGGATTATAATTGTATCTACCTCACAGGGTTATAGTGAGGATCAAATGATATAACAAGTAAAGCATATTAATTTAAAAGAAAGTGTGCACCGAATTTGAAATAAGCCTTTGGTTACCACAGAAGTTTATCTATCCTTCTAGGTCTTCAACTATTAGTACTGTGTCATTCCATTCCTATTAAGTATTAAATTAGTCTTGGTTTCTATACCATTCCAGAAACTGCTTAACAATTCTGATAAAATGCTACAACACATAATTAACAGTATGGTTAAGGGGGCAGCTAGGTGGCACAGTGGATAAAGCACTGGCCCTGGATTCAGGAGGACCTGAGTTCAAATCTGGCTTCAGACACTTGACACTTACTAGCTGTATGACCCTGCACCAGTCACTTAACCCCTATTACCCTTCAAAAGAAAGAAACAAAGAAAGGAAGAAAGGAAGAAAGAAACCAATATGGTTAGTAATTGTCTAAAGAAGTAAGAGTTGACTGCAGAAACCATCACAATTTCTTCAAGAGCAGGTTTCCATTCTGCCAGTTACTAGAGTTACTACTAGCCTGGCAAAGAGAAGGTTCAAGTCCCACCTTTGCTATGTACTATCTGTGTGACCTTGGACCAGCCACTTAACACCCCACACACCCCTGCAAAGTCCCAGGCAGCTCTTTTAAGAGTTCCTAATAATAATAAAATCACAAATCTGGTCCCTATCCCTAGGCCTACTGGAGGGGTATATCATAAAATGCTTTAAGCTACGCGACATTTCACCAGTCTTCATGCAGCACTAAGGCTTAATAATTTAAAAGATATCCAACGTTTTAGCAAAGCATTTTAGAATCTCTCCCTTTCTTTGTGTGGAAAACATGGAGAAATGGAAATTAATACAACTGGGTCTATTCAGAACTAGCTAAATGGTCAGACCCAAAGAATTAATAGGTCTGGGAGGACAATTGATGGAGTGAAGTGGAGCAATATATATGCAATGACAATAATATAAAGGGGGAAAAAATCTAAAATGAACAAATGCTGAGTAATTGTAAGGCTAGTCGGTCAAAAAGCATTTATCGAATGCTTACTATGTTCCATGAATTGTACCAAGTGTTAGAGAAGGAACAAAGGAAGCACCTTTGTTAGTGGGTGTCAAAGGAAACTAAGGGTGTTAAACCTTACCCTAAAAGGTACCTTCACTGTCCTGATTGGCTCTGCTTTACTACTCATTACAAGAAAGAGTCTACTGGGTCAGGTAGGGAGAGATTTAATAGGTATAAACATTATCAAGTAATCAGGTTCAAAAAACCAACTAACTCTACATGACAGGAGATGGTACTGATACTTTCACAGCTAGGTGGCGCAGTGAAGAGTGAAGAGACAGAAAGATCTGAGTTCAAATTTTACCTCAGACAGGTACTAAGTCTATGACCCTGGGCAAGTCACTTAACCCTATTTGCCGCAGTTTCCTCATCTGTAAAATTAGCTGGAGAGGGAAATGGCAAACCATTCCAACATCTTTGCCAAGAAAAACCCGAAAAGGGGTCACAAAGAGTCATACATGACTAAAATAACCAACAACAAAGGACAGTTTGTCTTTAAAATGTCTGGGGGAGGGGGGGTAGCCCAGTAGATAGAGCACCGGCCCTGAAGTCAGAAGGACCTGAGTTCAAATCCAGCCTCAGACACTTGCTAGCTGTGTAACCCTGGGCAAGTCACTTAACCCTCACTGTACTGCCCACCCCCCCACCCCCCACCCCACAAAAAAAAAAAGTCTGGGAAATGGACTGCTAACTTAAGAGCAATCATCAGTAGGAAGTGATAATAACTGACATCTATTAACACAAGATTTACCAAACAGTTTACATGCATTATCTAACTGGGCTATCGTAAAATAATATTACTGTCGTTTTGCAGATTCAGTAAATGAAGCTTAGAGAATGGCAATGATCTGGTCATATAAACTACTAAACATCAGAGGCTTGATGTTATTCTACCTTAGTCAGACTAATACTAAATATTGTATTCAATTATGGCAACCCCATTTTAGAAAGGATGATGACAGGCAGAAGAATATTCAGAAGACAACCAGCATGGTGAAGGAAAGGGACCAAGATAATATCATATGAGAATCTGGTAAAGGAAATGCAAATGTTTAGCTTGGAATAATAGAGTAGTTACCAGGAGACAACAAGAGGGACAGAATTGTTCTGGCTGGCCTCTGAAGGGAAAACTAGGTATTACCTGTATAAGAGATAAAGGGGAAGAGAGGCAATTTGGACTTGATAGTGAGGAAGGCCTTTCTAACAATTGTAACTATCCAAATGTGGCAAGGGTTGAAGCAGTAGGTTCTCCCTCACCAGAAGTCTTTAAGCAATGACTAGAACATCTGTCAGGTAAGTACTGTAGTAGAAAGGATTATTGTGGAGTTATGTGGGTTGAAATAGATGGCCTCTAAGATTCTGTGAACTACATATGCTTGCTTATCGGTTTTAGTCAACTTTTTAAAAAATCATCCTTTGGTTAACACTTCAGTTAAAAACCATAGAACTAGCTGGTTCTCCCTGGTCCAATATCTTTTTATAAAGCTGAAGTTTTTCCCCCAATAGTTAAAATGAAAGTCAAAGTTCAAGCATGAAGACCATCTACACATCATTCTAGGATTTCCTCACATCCTTTAAAGTGAAGAGTAGATACGTTTTATGTTTACTCCTAAAATTAGATACCAACCTATCCTACAGGAATGCATTCAAATCCTACTGAAAGATTTATTTTGGATATATGCTCCTTATAAAAATAATGCAACAATTTCACAATTTTGAATGTTCTCATTGTGCAAATATCAAAATGGAAAAGAGGAAATGACTCAAAGCTATGGTAATCCTCTTCATTTCCAAATCTAAAATTGCTACCACTATCATTGTATGAAAAAAGGATGTAATTTTTAAATTTCATACTGAGAAAAAAGTATGCTCATTTTAAATTATGAATATGCATTTTGTGTAAATACAAAGAATACCTTACATGATTCTGGATTGAGTTTTATTTTTTTGTTGTGTATAACAACTAAAGAGAAATACGGATTGCTTACTGTTTAAAAGCATTTTAAACAAGGTCATGAGAATTCCTTATTTAATAGTGAGTTAGTTCTCTTCACCTGTCCCCTGAATCCATCTGCAAATCAATCACTTTACATCAGAGCAGTTAACTGCAATCTTAATTATTTGAATAAAATGATCCATGTCTGACTAAAACAATACCATCATACCAAGGGTTCACTTTGAAACCCCAAATTTTTACAGCACAATGACCCCAAAGTCTAAAATGCCAATATGCTAAATTACTAAGTTACCAATTTACTTCATCTTTTACATTGTTTCAATAAAAATGGCATATCAAAATACTGATGTTTTAATACATTTCTATGACAACAATATCGTACGTGATTATTCTCAATCCTCCAGTCAGAAATAACTACAGAAAGGAGAGACCTCCTTTTTGGTATCTCCATTTAGCAGCATTCTAATTTCTACAGAATCCAAATACAATTTCTGTAATTTGATTTTTAAAATCCCTTAAAATAAACCCTATTGGCAAACAATCCTAACTTTTCAAAATAGTAACAAACTATGACAGATTTATTTAACAGCTATAGCCAACAGGTCAGAAATTTTAAACTAGGCAGTGCTAGCAAACTTCAGTTTGACAAAGGAAGAGCCTCATACTACACTTTGAAGCTAGTATATAAAAATATTAACCAACACCCCATCTAACTTTGTACTACATATGACAAGCTATCCTAAAAACTTCAAGGCCTATAAACTAGAAATATCTCAAAACCCTGCTTTATTTTCTTTTCTTGTGAATTAAAATGCTCAGCAGAAGCAGCAGCCCTTAACTCCCCCTTCAGACGACAAATAGCTATAAAACTGAACATGAATGGCAAAGCCAAATAGATTCAGGAAACAAACCTCTCATTCTCTTCTAGGCTCATTTAGAACTAGCAAATTGTTGTGTTTATGTGGATTTTTTGAATTAGAATTTTTTCCTCCTTTAACAGACATTAAGAATTTTATACATACTCATTCAACAAAGATTTAATTCCGTTCTTTACTTGCTTCCTTACACAGCAGGAGGACAATTTATCATCCAAGCCAAGGAACAACTACCTAGAAGGGTTAGGAAATAAGTCTCTTATACCTGCAGAGCTCTCCAGCTTTCTATCACCCAGTAACATTATTAAAAATAAAGGTGAGTAAATCACGTACACATTAGAAGAGGTACGGATTCCTTCTGTCACCCACACCCTTCGGCTTGTGATTCTGAGTGACACAGGTGCAGCTGGACCGAAACTGAGGCTTTAAGTAGAGGATCATCTCGTTTGGTGTAAGGATAAAGGATCTGGATCTAACATGGCTGCTTCCCCACCCCACCCCCCTTCTTCTATACAGGCTTCGAGAATTAGAGAATTACATTTTCCCTGACTGCTGCCAGATCATCATCTCCAATCTCATCCAGTATGAAAAGGCAGCACCCGGGATCCCTGGAACCAGTTCATGTACAGCAATAAATGAAGAAAAGGGTCATACAAAGCGCTGGGGTCGGGCGGGCAGGCGGGCTAGGGATGTGCGGCTGGGGGGCAAAAAAGGAAAATCACCTACCCCCATCATTTCATTGAACCTAGGGCCTTTTTTTTTTTTTTTTTTTGCGCCAGCATGTGTGTGCGCGCCCTGCTTGGGGCAGCCCTGTGAAGAGGAGGGAAGTGACCGTTCTCCACGACGTCCTAACCACCCCCTCCTCAATTCCATTCCGCTTCATAGGGGGTGGGGAGGAGAAGGGCATCGAAGCCCCCTCCCCAAGCCCGCAGAGATGTCGGCACATAGCGTGTGCATAAGCAGCCCGCTAGTGGGTGGGGGTGGGGGTGCTGCTTCTGGAGCCTGCAGCTGCTCCCCCCAATCTTTTCCCCAACCCTGCGGGAGGTGGGGGGGCGGTGTAGGGGGAGGGGAGGTAGAGGCAACTCCGGGCATAACCTACAGCCCCTTCAGGATTTCAATGAAAGATAGAGGGGCTCAACCTACTTCCCCTAGAAGAAAGCTGGGGGGGGGTAGGGGGCAGTGGAGAAAGGGAGGGAGGAAGGAGGGAGGGAGGGATGGAAGAGGTGGCAAGGAGAGGAGAAGGGGAGGGTGGGATCACCGCCTGCCCCCACCCCCGACCCCTCACTACCTACCCGCCCCTTGCCAGGCCCCAAGAAGACAACCCTGGCCCCCTCCCCAGCGCCGGGAGCCCCCCCTCTCGCCCCCCGCGCGCCCGCCGGTCCCTTCCCCCTCCCTCCGCCCGCCCCGCGCGCCCGCCGTTGCCCGGCCCGCGGCGGTTGGGGAAGTCGGTTAGGCCCGGCGTGGGGGGGGGGGTGTCGAAGGGGGCGCCGAGGGCTGGGGGGCCGAGAGTTGGGGGCCCGGGTGCGGGACTCTCAATGACCTGTGCAGTGTCGCATCCTCTGAGGGGGCGGCTTCGCTGTGAGGCGGCGGCTCCGCGGGAGGGAGGGGAGCCGAGGCTCCCGGGCGGGCAGCTGGAGGGAGAGCGGCAGCGGCGGCGGCTCCTGCAGGGGTCGGCACCGACAGACGGACGGACGGGGCGGGGGCGGGGGAGGGAGGAGGGAGGGGGGGCTGGCGGCGGCGGCAGCGGCGGCGGGCGCTCCGAGGGGGTGGGTGGGTGGTTGGGGGGGGCGGGAGGGGGGGAGAAGCGGCTCGCCGGCCGAGGCTGAGGCTGCTCCGCGCGCGCCGGCGCCGACCCCGCCTCCCGCTCCTCGCCCTGCGGCTGCCGCAGAGAGAGAAGCAGCGGGAAAAGTGCGCGCCTCTGATTGGCTGCCAGCCTGGCGCTGCAGGCGGACCGGGCTTTTCAAATCCCCTCAGTGCTGGGCTGCGGGGGAGAAGGGGAGGGAGGGGCAGGGGCTAGGGCAGGGGTGGGGAGAGCTGTGCGCGCGCCAGCCGCCTCCCCTGGAGCGCGAAAGGCCAGTGCGCGCGCACGCGAGCCCTGAGGTAGCAAGGGAAGAAAAAAAAAGGAGGAGGCGGGGGGGGGGGGGAGTCCTCGAGGGAGCGCAGCCAAAAAAAAAAAAAAAGGATGGGGAATGTAGCTAGGAGATGAGAACGGGACCTGGAACGTGGTGACGTCCTGCTCTCTCCACCCAATCAGCAGCGCCCCTCAGGGCTCTTCCCCCGCCCCTCTCCTCTCCTCCTTCCTCAGGCTCCCCCGCCCCGCCGAATCGCACCAGCCCTAGCTCCTCCGGGTGATTGTCGCTGCCGGGCTGAGTTCGCGCGCGCTGAATGGAACCCGGTGACGTAGCTCCCCCCACACCACCACTCCCTCCCCCCGCCGGGACTGGCAGCCCGCTCCATGCCTGGGGAATTCTGCTGGCGGAGGAGTCGCCGCTGCTCGGCGGCGCGGCGGTCCGGGCTGCAGCCCAGAACCCAGGCGCTAGCCCGGGGACGGAGGAAGCAAAAAGTGAAAGACATCCCCCCCGGGCCGCCCGGCTGACAGCCGACGTTCACCAGGGGGCCGTCCCCAGGATCGAGTCTGATTGTGTACGAGACCCAAACCGTACTGCTGCCGGCTGAGGCACTGTTTCATTGCAAGCTACCCCCCAGCCCCACCCCGGTGTCAATTCTGGCAACATTTTAGAAACCTCGAAAGCCCGATCCCCGGGAGGAGAGGCTCGGAGGATCGCACTCCTCCCGGAGGGGAAAAGGTTTCCCGGAGGAAAACCACATGGCAGCTTGGAATTTTAAAAGCTGGCCCCCTGAAGTTTGAAAAAAGAACCCTTTGGGCGAGTCCTTGGCTGTTTGATGTAGGCTTCGGGCCTGATTCTCTTTTTTTCTTGCCCACAGAGGACCGCTTCCACCCACTGAGCACCCAATTTCATTTCAAAAGGAAGTTGCAAATGAAGAGGGCCTTCGGCAAAAGAAGTCCTTTAGAATGTAGGTCCCAGTCAATGCAGCCTAGTGGATTGATAATATAACACCTTCCCGCACCGGATTATAGGATTTAAAGCTGGGTCCAACCCCCTTCATTTACAGATGAAGGGACATCCACACCAAGGAAATAACATCTTTTAAAGTGTTTAAACTGGATGATAGAATTCTGACCAGTTAGGGAGGCTAGAGATCAGCTGGTATTAATGTCAAAGATTTAGAACTGGAAAGGAACTTAGAGGTCAACCTTCATTTTTTACAGCTGTGGAAACCGAGGTCCGTGTGGTTTTGGGGACATCACTTTGTCGCTCTGAGCCTCGATTCTCTCATCTGTAAAATGAGGGGATTGGACTCATGGCCTCTAAGTTCCCTTACAATGAATGCTAAATCCCATGGTCCTATGTAAATATAAGATCTGTAATTTCACCGGAGGTTGCTCAATAACTCCACGTAGATTACAGTCGGTCTACACCTCAGAAAATGGCTTTCATTGAACTTCTGTGGCCCAGAAAATTCAGCACCCCGGCGGTCAGATTTCTGTCGATCTTTGTCCCTGGCTTATTTGAAGTCTGTCCAGCTCTATTAGTACCTTTCAGAACTTACACTTCCTTGTCAAAAACCTGGAGAATGCAGGATCCCTTCCGTGCCACAGCAAGCCAACAGGCAAATTTTGGTGGAAGAACTATAAAAATTGGATCCACTCCATTAGTGAAAGGCCAAATTTTAGAATATTTTTTAGATGAGGATCTCTGTAGATCAAGAAAAGAAGGAATTCCCCTAGAATGGAGTCTTCCTGGAAAATATCTCTTACAAGTGATGCAAAATTATATCCCATCTGCCAAATAAGAGCACTTGTGGCTTGAAGGGGGACAAAGAATGAGATTTTACCTGGCTCTGTAAGAATTTAGGCTAAGGTTCCATTCAATTCCAAAATGGTAGAAAGCTATAGCATGTACATTTAAAAAGAGTAGAGAATAACCCTAGGCATGGTAGGAGAGGTGCTGGGAGCATTGTTACTTGGGGGATTAAGAAAATTTGCTTATGGGTCAGAAAGACCTGGTTTCAAGTGCTGCCTCTGACACAACACCAACAGTGTGACCTTGGGTAAGTCACATAACTTATCAGTGCCTCCAGGTCACTTTCTAAAACCAGGGTTTTTAACCTAGTTTGAGTTTTAGATTCAGCTAAGTGGCTAAGAGATAGAGCACCAGACTAGGAGTCAGGAAGACCAGAATTCAAAACTAGCCTCAGGCACTTCTCAATGGTGTGATGCTGAACCAGTCACTTAACCTCTGCCTGCCTCAGTTTCAACTATAAAATGGGAATAATAATAGCACCTCCCTACCAGAGGTATTCTGAGGATCAAGTGAAATATTTGAAAGCACTAAGTATAGTGACTGGCATAAAGTAGGTGCTTAATAAATGTTTGTTTCTTTCCTTTCTTTGGCAATCTGGTGAAGCCTCTGGGCTTTTAAATGCATAAAATAAATTATAATACCAGAAGTATTTTTAAATACTAAATTCAGGGGCAGCTAGGTGGTGCAGTGGATAGAACACCAGCTGTGAAGTCAGAAGAACCTTAGTTCAAATCCCGCCTCAGACACTTGATGCTTTCACTCGCTCAGTGACCCTGGACAAGTCACTTAGCCCTGATTGCCTCACCAAAACAAAACAAACCCCTAAATTCACAGATTCCAGGTTGAGGACCCCAGCATTCTGTGCTCTACAGATCAGCTGCAAATCTGCAGAGGTGGACAGAGTCCCCATACTTGAAGTTCCCTTCACAAATGAAGTCAGAAGTTTACACCACCACTACAAAAAATAGGTAAGTGACAACTGATAATTACAGACCGGAGGTGGTATTAGAATGAGTTCAGTTGTCAAGATCTATCACTTTGGCAGGCCTGGCCCTTATTCAGAGTGAATGACACCATGCTTACTACTCTAATTACAGGTAAAACAGAGTCCCTCTAGGATCGAATGATGGAAATATTTTGAAACTAACCCATTTGAAATAGCATCACTATTATGGACCAAGTTCTATAATGTGGTTTGTGACAAACCAAAGCTATCCAAGCCTAGGATCACTGTGTTACAAAAGATTTCAAGGGGTCATCTAGTTCATGCCCCTGCCTTCAGGAAGGATGGGATTTCAGAACTATCTGAAATCTGGCCTCAGAAATGCTTTCTGAGCCTCTTTCCAGGAAACACTGTACAGGAAGCCGGGTGGATAGCATGAACAAAAGAGGTTTGCCCTGTTTTGCTTCTTGTGAAATGGAGGCAACCACAGAAATTTTCAAAGTCACTAACCAAAAGGGCTCCATGTGGCACTTGTCACAAGATGTCTTCGTTTCATTAATATCACCACATTATCCAGGATACATCCATAGGAGATCCACACAATGTTTGACACTGTTTTCCAGCAATCAAGAAGCATTTATTAAGCACCTACTAGGTGCCAGGCACAGTGCTAAGCACTAGGGATATGAAGAAAGGTTGACAGTCCCTATTCTCCAGGAGCTCACAGGCAACATGAAAATAACTAGAAACAAATAAGATAATGTACAGGAAAAAATTGGAGATAAATAAATAGCTTTGTTGTGTTTCATCCTCCATGTTTCTAATCCCAACTGTGCATTGTTCTCCAAGACTCTATGAAGGGCCTTCTCTCTACATCTCTACCTCCGTGATCTCATCAGTTCCCATAGACTCAGTTATTATCTCTATGCAGATGACTTCCAGATCAATATATCCATCTTGAATGTCTCTCCTGATCTCCAATCTCATATTACCAACAACCTGTTGGATATTTTGAACTGGATCTCAAAGGAATCTCTAACCCAACACACATATTACAGAATTCACCAGGCTCCTTAATTTTGCAGTTTCTTATAAGGAAGAGGGGGAAGAAACAAGTATTTTTAAGTACATACTATGTACCAGCTTGGGCAGGTTGGTGTTGGAGTGAATAGAGGGCCAGGCCTGGAGTCAGGAAGACTTATTTGAACTTGGACACTTACTAGCTGTGTGACCCTGGGCAACTCACTTAACTGTATTTGCCTGTTTCCTCATCTGTAAAATGAGCTGGAGGAGGAAATGGCAAACAACCCCAGTATCTTTGCCAAGAAAACCCCAAATGGATCATAAAGAGTTGGACACAACTGAAACAATTGATAGACAGCAACAACAATGTATCAGGCACTGTGCTAGGCACTTTATAAAGATCTTCCTAATGCAAAGTTCTGACCATGTAAAAAGTCTGTTGGCTCCCACTTGTCTCTAGGCTCCCACACCAAGTCTTTTCCATTTAAAGCTCTTAGTAATATGACCGAAGCCTATTTGCCCAGTGGAGAGACCAGAGTTCAAGTGTCTGAGTCTGTGACCTCCCTAAACACTTACTTAACTGTGTGGCCCTGGGCCAGTCACATAACTCTCAGTCTTAGTTTCTTCATCTGTAAAATAAACACTTCAGAAAATCTCAAAGGGATATAGAAATACTAGCTATTTAAATCCAAACTGCTTGTTTAAAAAAAGAATTTATGAAAAGAAAAATCTGATTGCTTAGCTGTTTGAACCCTGTGAATCAAAAACATACTTTCAACTGTAGTCTACAATGTAGACTCTGCCCACCTGGGGTGTCTTCCTGCCTCATGCTGCCCTTTGCTCATTGCCCCCTGGGTGTCCAGTGTTTGTCTGCTTCCCCTATCCATGCTCAAATCTCTTCCTCTTCAATGCTTTAGTCAGATCTAGAGCCTGGGCTGATCTCAATCAGGCTGGAGGAGGAAACAAATGAGTTGAATTCACAATGAAGTGCATTAACTCTGCAGGGGGTAGGAGTGGGGGGTGGGGTGGGGTGGCAAAAGAAGGTTGGGGGGAGGGTTAAATTTCAAAGAGAGTCTCCTTGCTCCAAATTAATCTTTCTTGATTGGGACTTCCCCTTCAGGGTTCCTTACCTCACACTCTTCAGGGGTTCTTAACCAAGATGCTAATGGTTCTCTCTGTCAATCTGTCTCTCTGTCTCTCTATCTTTCTGTTTCTGTCTCTATCTCTGTCCCTGTCTCTGTCTGTCTGTCTCTCTCCCCCTTTTTCTCTGTCAACATATATATACACAAACACACACACATTTATATATGCATATATAGAGACACATATACACATATACATATAGATATATATGCGTGTGTATGCATGCATATATATATATATATTTGGGGAGGGGAGGTCTATGGGAACTTGGGTGGGAACTGAAATTGATCATTTTCTTCAATTATTTAAAAACATGATTCTGAGAAGGGGTCTCTAGACTTCCTATACTACCAAAGGGGTCCATGACATAGAAATGGTTAAGAACCCCTGTTCTACATGACTAATAAGGCAATGTTTTGTATGACTATATATGTATAACCTATATCTAACCTATATTGAATTGCTTGCCTTCTCAATGGGGGTACAGGGGAAGAAGGGAGAGAATCTGGAACTCAAAGTTTTAAAAATGGATGTTAAGGGGGCAGCTAGATGGCACAATGAATAGAGCACTGGCCGTGGAGTCAGGAGGACCTGAGTTCAAATCCAGCCTCAGACACTTTACACTTACTGGCTGTGTGACCCTGGGCAAGTCACTTAACCCCAATTGCCTCACCAAAAAAGAAAGAAAGAAAGAAAGAAAGAAAGAAAGAAAGAAAGAAAGAAAGAAAGAAAGAAAGAAAGAAAGAAAGAAAGAAAGAAAGAAAGAAAGAAAGAAAGAAAGAAAGAAAGAAAGAAAGAAAGAAAGAAAGAAAGAATGAAAGAAGGAAAGAAGGAAAGAAGGAAAAGGAAAGAAGGAAAGAAGGAAAGAAAGAAAGAAAGAAAGAAGGAAAGAAAGAAAAGAAAAATGAATGTTAAAAAATTGTTTTCACATGTAATTAGGGGAAAATAAAATACAAAAAAAAATTTAAACCCCTGTTATATTCTACCAACTTTGACAGGTGACCCCTCAACCTGCCACTAATGGGAGCCCCTTTCAGAGGTGAGTCCTGTTATTATTTCTTCCCCCCCCCAAAAAAAAGGCCAGAAAAAGCCAATTTTATCACTAAGCTAAAATTTCATTACCCGTAAATCTTTGTCCCCTAATTGTTCTCAGACCTCATATTCTAAAGAACCCACAGTTGGTAGAGTACTACACTGAGATTTGTGAAACATGCACAATTTAGCTTAGACACTGGTCCCTGACTTCATAAAACTTACAGTCTCTTAAAGAAATACATAAGCCACCTGCATAGCATTAAATAGATGGAAAACAAAATGTTCTTTAAGGATAGGAGAGGCCAGCAGGGAGTCTGGACAACATCCAGAGAGCTTAGGAGAGAGAGAGAGAGAATGGGGGGGGGGGGGGCTTACAGGGCTATCTAAATGTTAGCTATTGTTATTTAATCCATTATCAACAAGTAGATGCCAAGCCTAAATCTAGGCTCTGAGAGGAAGAGGCCTTGACTTCAGTTCCCTAGGGGCTCATACAAATGCCCAGAGGCAGGATGCTGTCATGGAAAGAACACTGGAGACCTGGGTTAATTCCGGGCCCTGGGTGACCTTGGGCTTTCTGAGTTTCCTCATTTATGAAATGATGACAGTGCATTCCCTACCTCCAGGGCCATTGTAAAGTGCTAAAGAAATGTGAGTATTTTTATAATCTTGAGGGTCTCTCCCAGCTCTAAATCCCATGATCCTACACGAAACCATTAGAGAGATCACCAAGGGCTAGGATGCTTGGTATGGACGAATTCTAAAGAAACCAGAAGGATTTCTTCCCTTGAAGAATAACCACAGCTAACATTTAGATAGCATTATAAGGTTTGCAAAGCACTTTGCATCTATTGCTTTACTTACAGCCTGTGGGGGGAGGGGTAGCTTAGTTATTTTGATTGTATTACTAAAAAAAATTAGTTTAAAAAAATGAAAAGGGCAGATAGGTGGCACAGTGGGTGGAGCACTGGCCCTAGCTTCAAGAGGACCTGAGTTCAAATCTGGCCTCAGACACTTGACACTTACTAGCTGTGTGACCCTGGGCAAGTCACTTAACCCCAATTGCCTCACCAAGAAAAAAAAAAAGAGTGTATTACTGATAAAGCCAAGATTATAAATTTGAGCTCTGCATGGACCAGTTCACTTTCTTGAGTGGTCCTAACCTGTACCCTTCGTCTCACCAACAGCAGCATGACTTAGTGGATAGAGTGGTGCAATGGAAGTCAGAAATACCTAGGTTCAAATTCTGTCTCTAATACAAACTAGCCTGGGTGAACCTGGGCAAATCCCTTCACCTGTTTGAGCCTCAGTTTCCCTCTTGCCTCCTAGGGCTGTTGTGAAACTCAAATGGGATAATGCATATGTGAGATTTAAAATTGGATACTAGAACATTAATTTCCCCTCTTTAACCTTTCCCTTAATTTATCTCCCAGACTAGTAAATGGAAGAAGCTTCTGGTCTCTAGTTAGAGCTTTTATTGTGTGGTAGTTACCAGGTGATGTTGATTAGAGGGATAGGAAAGTAGAAATACAAAACAAATAGTCTTAAGTCTAAGCTTAGTCTATATTCCGTATAAAACTCACCAAAAGCCCAAGGCCACCTTTAGGGAGGAGAACCTCGTCAGGCACGTGCTGCTAACGGGGAGCCGGGCCGAGTCCAACTCCAGTCAGGGTCTTTCCTTCGACACACAGACAGACGCTGACTGAAGTTGGACGCGGCCCCGGCTAACTAAAAGGCACGTGCTGCTAACTGCGAGCCGGGGCGCGTGCCTGACGAGGTTCTCCTCCCTAAAGGTGGCCCAGGCTAACTAAAAGTGATCTCTTCCTCCTTAGATTTCACATGACACTTTGCTTTTATCTCTCTTTTACATGGAGTATATTCTGTCTTGGATCATAATTAGATAGTGTATATGTCTCATCTTGCCCTACCCCAACCGAACTCTATTGTAAGCTTCTTCAGGGCAGAGACTAGATTTATTTTCTATTTGTACTCCCAGCACAATGCTAGGCATGTGGAAGGTATCTAATAAATATCTGTCCAAATAGCAGCCTTTGAAATGGTAGGAAGACCGCAAAGACTAAAATTAATTAGGATAACAGCTAGGCCTACTTTCTGTCTACAACAAGTCCAACCTAAATCTATCTAGTATAATGAAGGAAGGAAGGAAGGAAGGAATTTATGAATGAATTCTCACATCCAGAGTTTCTTAAGTGCCTTAATTTCTTAATTCTTAAGTTTCCTAATTATTTCCCTAAAACCTTGGGAGTATTTTTGGTTCTTTGTTTATAAGACAAAGGGAGGACCAGCCACACAGGCAGTCAATGGATAATAATCATATACAATATAGGATTTAAGAAGCACTTTCCACACAATAACTCTGAGAGGTTATAGAAATATTACTTTCCCCTCTTTACAGATGAGAAAATTGAGGCCTATAAAGGTTAGATGACTGAGGTAGAACTGTATTGTATCTCAGTTTTTGTTTTATAATCTCATGTTCCTATTTTCCATTGCAAAAATTGAAGATAGAGGAGCCACAATTTCAATGCAAATCTTTTGGCTTTCAAATTCAATATTTTTAATGGTCTCCCCAAAGTGGCAGGTGTAAAGTTCTTCTGGTAACCTTATCCAGTTTGGTCTGTTTGCTACCTCCCAGCCTAATCTGTGCTCCATTGCTGAGTTCTTGAGTTGACTTTTAGCGCTGGAGTCTTAGGAGCAGGATTGGTCAAAAAATAGAGAGGATGGGTTAGACATTTGCCAGGCATGGTAAACTGATGTGGTATCCACTCCAGGCTCACTCTCCAATCCCTACTTCAAATGGTGGGAAAAGTCCCAAGAAAGTCCATATCTTTTCTCTAGGTTTTAGGGATAAACCTGTGGGCTTCCATTTCCATGACTATCACTCATAAGCCCCTCTCCAGTGTACTCCCCCATACTTATTATTAAACAGTTGGTGTTAATATTCTTTTTTTTTTTTTGGTGGGGCAATGAGGGTTAAATGACTTGCCCAGGGACACACAGCTAGCAACTGTCAAGTGTCTGAGGTCGGATTTGAACTCAGGTCCTCCTGAATTCAGGGCCAGTGCTTTATACACTGCGCCACCTAGAACATTTACTGAAAATGTATAGCAAGGACAGAAGTTACAGAAACATCCTCTAAATTGATATTGTGCTCTCCCTTATGTATACATAGAGTCCCCAAAGAGAGTGGCTCAAAGTCAAATATCATATTAGGTCATCTTAAATGTAGAGAGCATGTAGGACCAAGGGTTATTTCAAGATTACTGCATCCTGATAGTCCTTTTCTCTCTCTTTGGAGTCCCCACTAAGTTTATCTCAGAGCCAAGTTTTAGACTGGATCCTTGAAGGGCACAATAGGTCCCCAGTCTGCTCAGCTTCCTGGATGGCTCCTCACTAGACTGGGATGCTGCTATCAGCCATTGTCAGGACCTCTCTGGTGGGTCTGATAGACCCCCTCCCAACCCGGTCTCACTGGTGGTCTGAGGGTCTTCTACAGTACTCATTCACCAAGATCAAGAAAGGATTCAGAGAGAGAGAGAGAAAGAGAGAGAGAGAGGAAGCCTCAGTGCATTGAGGGACACATGGTGACACCGTAGGAAGTAGGACAGCCTCCTTTTCCTCTCCTTGATGGCTCACAGCAGTCCTTTTCACTCATTCAAAAGCTTCCAGGGAAGAAAGAAATACAAAACAAGGGGAGGGGGAGATATAGCAATCCTTTTATATGAAAATATAGTCCTTACTGTATCATCAGTCCTTCCAGCTCAGAAACCAACCAAAAAACTCATCACCTCCCAAAACCAACCTCTCAGTCACTAATGGCTAGAAGAAAGCTCCCCAAAGTTCCACATGTCAGACTGAAACCAGCAGGGAACACTAGGCATGCACTGAAGGCTGAGATCTCACCGGCAGGTCTCCCATTATTCTGAGATCATCCACAGCCCTAGGTCAGGGTCTCCCAGGTGTAATGAGCATTGCAAGCCAGCCATGCTCTGGGATTTGTCCTTCCCAGTCAAGAAATATACATTTCTGGACACAGGGAGAAAATATCTAGAATCTCTCCATTTTCTTGTGGCTAGGCCTATACTCTTTTTTTTTTTTCCCCTTTAGGTTTTGCTTTTAAGCTGGGAATAATAGAGCATGGTGTCTAAATCAACATTTATTAAGCACTTCTATGCTGAGCAAGGCACTGGGAATGATAAGGAAATTTAGATAAGACATAGTTCCTACCCTCCCAGAGCTAACAGTCTAACAGGGGGACAAGTCACATACACAAATAAATATAACACCAAAAAAAAAGTTAAGTGCAAGAGATAAGTATAAGCAACGAGCTATGTGTGGTTCAGGGATGTGGGAGAGGAAGACTTCTTGGAGGAAGAGGCATTTGAATTGAGACTGAAAGGATAGGTAGGAATTCAATAGGCAAAAATGGAAAAGGACATTTTCAGGTGCCGGAAACAGCACATCAAATATTCAGGAACAGAGTTGTCTAATTTGGCTGGAGTGTGAAGTGGGTGGAGAGGAATGTTATAAGATAAGACTGTAAAAACAAGGCATAGCCAGCTCAGGTAGGCCTTTGAATCCAGGCATAAGAGTTTGAACTTTTCATAGCCAATGGGGAGCAATTACAAGATTTGGAACAGAGCTATGGAATGCTTAAGGGAGACTAGCCTGGCCATCTGTGAAAGGTGGTTTAGAAAAAAAAAGAGAGTGGAGATGGTAAAATACCATGGGCAACTATTGGAATAGTCTGGGCTATGGGTAATAAGACCTCATGCAAAAGGACATAGCAGGGGCAGCTAGGTGGCACAGTGGATAAGGCACCAGCCCTGAATTCAGGAGGACCTGAGTTCAAATCTGGTCTCAGACACTTGACATTTATTAGCTGTGTGACCCTGGGTAAGTCACTTAACCCTCATTGCCCTGCAAAAAAGGAGGGGCATAGCAATGGAGAAGGAGAAGAGAAGAGGGGTGTAAATGAGATATAAAACATTTGGTAACCGACTAGATATGACAGATGAGGGTTCTCTGGCAACAGGAGTCATTGGACATAGACATCAATGTTTTTAAAAAGTTCCAATAAATTATTTACTTTAAAAATGGAGATTGTTATTTTATAACATGCAACTAAGCACTGTTTCATGGTTTTATGTGTACTCATTTTTGTTCTTCCAATTTGCAAACGTCTAGCAGGCAGAGATGTCTTAAATTTATTTTGTAGCTCCTTTAGTGTCTAGCTCTGTGTGGAGCACACAGGAAAGAAGTCCTTCGCAAATATTCAAAGATTTATAGAATTGTTTCCTTCATCTATAGAACTGGTAGAAGAAAAGCACCTTAGTATAGTCCAATCCCCTCATTTTCTTTTTTCTTTTTTTTTTAGTGAGGCAATTGGGGTTAAGTGACTTGCCCAGGGTCACACAGCTGGTAAGTGTTAAGGCCGGATTTGAACTCAGGTATTCCTGACTCCAGGGTCGGTGCTCTATCCACTGTGCCACCCAGCTGCCCCCCTCATTTTCTTTTAAATTTTATTGATTCAGGGGCAGCTATATGGTGCAGTGGTAAAGCACCAGCCCTGGATTCAGGAGTACCTGAGTTCAAATCTGGCCTCAGACACTTGACACTTATTAGCTGTGTGACCCTGGGCAAGTCACTTAACCCTCATTGCCCTGCAAAAAACAAAAACAAAAAAATTTTATTGATGCCTTTTGTTTTTTATATCACATTCATGTTTAGATATACACCTTCCCCCTCCACTTCCTCATTCCTCAATGATCTTTCCCTTGAAACAAAGAAAAACAATTAAACAAAACTAACCAGTGCAAGGACTGCATCTGATGACATATGTGACATTCCATAGCCAAAGTCTTCCAGCTGTCCAAGAATGGGAGTGAGGTCCATTTCCATCTGGAAGTGATCTCTTCTCCAGACCAAGACTAGTTATTGTATTGGGTTTCATTTTATTGCTCTTTTCACTTACATTATTGTGATAATTCTACAAACTTTGCTCTCATTCTGCTTACTTCATTCTGTATAAGTTCATAAATATCTTCCAGTGTTTCTCTGAATTCCTCATATTTGTTGTTTTGAATATTGCAATAATATAGCAGTACATTTGCATACCAAAATTTATTCAGCCATTCCCCAGTGAGTGCCTGTTTGGTTTCCTATTCTTTGCTATAACATAAATGTGCTATTATGAATATTTTGGTGTATATAAGGCCTTTCTTTCTGATTTTGACATCCTTTCAGTCCATGCCCAGCAATGGGATTTCTGCAACTCCCTAATTTTATGAATGTGGAAAACTAAACCCCAACGAGGGGAAGTAATACAAAGTCGAACATTTGTTAAGTGGTAGAGTTGATATAAATCGGTGTCCTAAAACTATAAATTTAGTAATCTTTCCACTACAGAGATTGATTCAATATTGGATTGATGACAGTGATCTTCCTTTGATGCCACACATGGATTTTTTTTTTCTGTGTCTCCCAGGATTTCTAAGAGCACACTTTCTTCCATCTGGAAGATGAAGATTAACTCTGAATCTCAAATGGGGGCTAGGAGAGAGGCTGAATAAGTGCTAACACCCCAGATGCTTTCAAAATCATTTTATAGCTGAAAAGTCTGACAGATTTGACATTCATAAGAGAAGCTGTTGGCTGGTCATTTTTCATTTTTCTCCCTAGCAGGTTTGGAATTTTATCTACCATGAAAAAATGGCGATTGGAACTGTTTTTTTCACAACAGATTTCAGCATGCAAGCACCATATGTGTTTTGACATGAGTTAGCAGTAAGTGACGCTCTGTGCCCCAACACAATATTGCAATACAGTATGCTCAGAATTTTGACTCTTCTCCATCTTGAGAGTCTGAGCAGAGAGCCTTTCAGGAATGAAAAGTGCAAAGATACCTCCATCCCATGAACCATTCCCTGCCCCACTCAGAAGAGGAGAAATTCAATATCCGGAGCCAACCTTGCAGAGGAGAAGTTTCTGAAGGGTGGCTCACAAACAATAACTCCCAAAAGATAATGTGGCATAACAGATAGAGGTCTTGTTTTACAGTCAAGAATAATGGGGTTAGAGACAGCTAGGTGGCACAGTGGATAGAGTACCGGCCCTGGATTCAGGAGTACCTGAGTTCAAATCTGGCCTCAGACACTTAACACTTACTAGCTGTGTGAACCTGGGCAAGTCACTTAACCCCAATTGCCTCACTTAAAAAAAACCCAAACAACCAAACAGAATAATGGGGTTTGAGTTCTATAGCAGGTGCATCCTAGTGGAATGATGTGTAATGATGGAGAAATCATTTAGGCGGGTAGGTGGATAAATGGACAGAGGATAGGAAAGAAAGAAATAAAACAAACATATTAATCACCTCTATTCCAGGCACTGTCCTGAGCACTTTATAAATATAGATCCTCACCTCGACCCTGGTAAGTAGGTACTGAGGCAGGAAGAAGGTAAGTGACTTGCCCAGAGTAAGTACCTGAGGCTGGATTTGAACTCAGCTCTTCCTAACTCCAGGTCTACTGTGATACTACCTAGTTGCTTCAATGTTAAGCACTTACTCTATATATTACCATGTATTATGTAGAACAACAAATATTCTGTCAGGTTGGTGAGAACCATGTTATATAGTCACCTAACAGGAAAAAAGGAACACCTAATGGTTGGTTGATGGCAATTTGTAGTAGAAGTACATGGGAAAAATGCATGTGTGTTGGGGGGATCTTTAATTCCTTAATTGGTATCCTGTAATCTTAATCAGCCTTCTCATCAGAAAAGGTAAATTTCTGGGGTGCTTTCTTTGTAAGTAATTCCTGGTATAAGAGTTTCCAAGTTTGAGAGTTGGGGAGGTGGGGCAGCTAGGTGCCACAGTGGATAAAGCACCAGCCCTGGATTCAGAAGGACCTGAGTTCAAATCCAGCCTCAGACACTTGACACTTACTAGCTGTGTGACCTTGGGCAAGTCACTTAACCCTCACTGCCCCACCCCCCCTGAAAAAAAAAGAGAGACAGAGTTGAGGGATTGCATCTTCTAGGGGGAAACAGGGATTTCTTGGTGCAGCATGTTTCTTGGAGAAAGAAAAGGATTATCTGTATAGTTCCTGACCAAGGTCCTATAAGAGAGCAAAGCCAGTGAATTATTTAGATGATTCAGATCTGATGAAACAGGGTGGGAGTTTGCTTATTCAGTAGCCCCCAAAATAAGTTTACCTTTTGAGGGAAGTCTAAACCACAGGTTAGCACTCTGAGTCTTGGAGAGTCTGTGTAGGACTGTGGGAAAGAGAGACTCATTGGAATGTCAAAAAGTTACTCTGGTAGTACACTAAAATTCAATTCCTTTTTAGTGACAGGTGATGGACTGTTTGTGGGCTTTATGTATTTCTGATTCAACTCAAGAACTCTTGTGAGAACTCTGTTTTTTATGCATTTTATGTGAGGTAAAAATAAAGGCTCTCCTGTACCTGGGATGTCTTTGGTGCTATGAAAACTTATAAGCAAGATGGCGACCCTGTTACCACATTTGGAGGAAGTATTATTTGGACACAAGAAATATTCTTTTACATGAAGAGGTTTTCCTTGAGTAACTCTAGATGGGGGCAATGGGTCCAAGAAAAATTGACCTTCCTTCAATTAGGTCTTCTTGAAGACACCGCTTTATATCCACTAGCCTGTGTTGTCTCTAGAACTTAACAGGAATAGATATAAAGCCTTATCTCTGGGTTCAAACAATCAACTTCACAAGTACAAAATAGGGAAGACATTAACTAGCTAGCAGTTTGTATGATATTACTTTATAGCCACCTCCTTCATAGCCTTGTCTAAAGCATTACCATCCACACCAGAGACCATTGCCTAAAAGTTTCAACCCTTTTATCTCCAGAACTTCCTTGTTAGGGACCACATTGGTCTGACCAATGACTACATCTCCAGCACCTGATTTCAATAAGACCCCAGCTATATTTTACTCTATTCTCGACTCTTCAGTCATCTCTCCTCCGTGACCTCACTATCCCTCAAACACGTGCTCTCTCCCATCTGCAGTTCTAGAACCAAGAACTATAATCAAATACATTTAACCATTGTTCCTGGATAGGGTGTATCAATCTATTCTCTTATGGTCCCATTCACCATGTCTGGAAATTTTCTATTAGTTTTTGTTTTGTTTTGTTTTTGTGGGGCAATGAGGGTTAAGTGACTTGCCCAGGGTCACACAGCTAGTAAGTGTCAAGTGTCTGAGGCCAGATTTGAACTCAGGTCCTCTTGAATCCAGGGCCAGTGCTTTATCCACCATGCCACCTTGCTGCCCCTGATTAGTTTTTTATTAGAGTTCCTTGGTCATCACTACCCTTCCACATTAGAATGTAAATTATGATGAAATGTACTATATACAAAGTAATAGCAATATTGTAAGATGATCAGCTGTGAATGACTTGGCTATTTTCAGCAATGCAGTGATCCAAGACAGCTTTGAAGGACTTATGAAAAATGCAATGCATCTCCAGAGAAAGAACTGATGGTGTTTGAATACGGATTGAAGCAAAATTTTTAGTTCCTTTTTCTTAAGTTTTTTTGGTCTGTTTTCTTTCACAACCTGACTAATGTGGAAATGTTTTGCATGACTACACATATATAACTTATATTGAATTGCTTGATTTCTTAAGGGGGGGGGTGGGGATAGAGGAAGAGAATTTGGAACACAATGTTTTAAAAATTGAAGTTAAAAATTGTTTTTACATGTAATTTGTGGAAAAATTAAATTCTAAATTTAAAAAGGAATGTAAAGTTTGAGAATAAGGATTATCATATTTGGATATCCAGTGTCTAGCAGTGTGCTTGACACATAGTGTTCAATAAATGTTTTCAATTCATTTATTCACTCATTAATTCTTGATAATTAAGATTTATATAGTACCAGAGATCTGGGGGTTTTCATGGGCTGTAAACTCAATATGAGTCAGTAGTATGCTATGGCAAGCAAAAGAGCCAATCCAATCTGAAGCTGCATTAAGAGAAGCATAATATGGTATCCAGGGCTAGGAAAGTTAGACTCTTTTTGCACTCTGCCCTGGTTGGAACACAGCTAGAGTGCCGTGTTTAGTTCTGGGTGCCACATATTTAAGCAGAATAACAGCAAGAGAAGAGCAGTGGGATAGTCACAAGATCAGGGAGGTATTAGAAGGGAACTTGGAGGCCATTTAGCCCAGTCCCCTCACTTTACAAATGAAGAAACTGAGGCTCAGAGAAAGAAGCCTTAGGTTAAATAGGTAGAAAGTGACAGAACTGGGCAGCTGTGGTCCTAAATTTTCTGACTAATTAGCTATGTGACTATAGACAAGGGAATTCCCCTCTCTGGGGCTCAGAGACCTCTGTAAAACGAGGAGATTGACCTAGATAATCTTTAAGGTTACTTCCAGTTCTAATGTTCTAGCACCCTATGTCTCTTTCTTTTTCTGACCCTCAGGCTCTGTCAGTCAGTAAGTCAATAAACATTTACTACTTACTTTTTTATTATACTGTGTTATGGAATTACTTGTTTTATTCCATAGATTAAAAAGAAAAAACATTTACTATGTGCTAGGCACCGTACTTAACCCCAGGGAAACAAAAAAAGGCAAAGGTTAGTCCCTGTTCTCAAGGAGCTCACAGACAAAAGGGGGAAACAACACACAAACAACTACATACGAATAAGATGTATACAGGAAAAATTTGGGATAATCAACAGAGGGAAGATTCTAATATTAAGGTTCAGGTTCCTCCTCCATAAAATGCCTGTCTCTACGACCCAATTAAGAGGCAACATATCTTTTCTTGTGCAAAGAATTAGAAATTGAGGGAATGCCCACCAATTGGAGAATGGCTAAATAAGTTGTGGGATGTGATTATGATGGAACACTATTGTTCTATAAGAAATGATGAGCCAGGGCATCTAGGTGGTGCAGTGGATAGAGCACTGGCCCTGAAGTCAGGAGGACCTGAGTTCAAATCTAGCCTCAGACACTTAACACTTACTAGCTGTGTGACCCTGGGCAAGTCACTTAACCCCAATTGCCTCAACAAGAAAGAAAGAAAGAAAGAAAGAAAGAAAGAAAGAAAGAAAGGAAGAAAGGAAGAAAGGAAGAAAGGAAGAAATGATGAGCAGGATGCTCTCAGAAAAACCTGGAAAGACTTATATAAACTGATAAAAAGTTAAATGTACTGTATACAAAGTAACAGCAATATTGTAAGATGATCAGCTGTGAATGACTTTGCTATTCTCAGCAATACAATGTTCCAAGACAATTTTGAAGGATTTAGGATGAAAAATGCTATCCATTCCCAAAGAAAGAACTGATGGTATCTGAATACAGACTGAAGCATAATTTTAGTTTATTTTTGTCTGTTTTCTTTCACAACCTGAATAATATAGAAATGTTTTGCATGACTACACATGTATAACATATTGAATAGCTTGTGTTCTTAAAGGGGGTTGGGGAGGGAGGAAGAGAATTTGGAGCACAAAGTTTTTTAAATGGATGTTAAAAATTGTTTTTACAGATAATCAGGGAAAAATAAAAAAGAAAGGAAAAAAGGCAGCATAAGGATATTGGTTATTTCCATGGCATGTTTGGGGGGGGGGACACGGGGTTTTAAAGTAGCTTTTATTCCCCCTTCATTTTCTAGGCCAAATGTATTGTCCTAAGAGAATACTCTGAGAAGAAAAACAAGCTCTCTTTTTTGTGTATTTTTTAAAAATACAATACTTATTCCAAGCCATTGTTTTAAAAATACCCAGTGGTTATTCCTAGCCATTGTTTAAAAAAAAAAAATCTGGTGCTTATTCCCAGCCGTCGTCTTGAAACCTAAACATTTCCTAAAAGTTTCTTGAAAGCAGAGGTCTGGATGGTCAACAACAGCTGTGCTTTCTCTCTAAGAAGAATTTCAATAAATTGAATTTTTTTTAATTGGATTTTTTTCTCTTTTTATCATCACCTTTTGGTTATACATTAGAGTCAGTTTTAGAACTTCCTCCCCCAAAGCTGTGTTTTTTAAAAATTTATTTTAAAACATACTAATGTCTTCTATTTTTACATCACTTTCATTTCCTAATATATCCCTTCCTCCTGCCACCTACCAAAAGAGCCATCCATCATGATAAAGGGTAAAAAAAGAGAAAAAAATAAAGAGGTTCAGCAAAACTGAGCAACTAAGTCTGATTGAAGAAGCAGTATTCCATGTCTATAGTCCCCCTCCCCAACAGTGGCCCCTCCCCAGCTCTGCAGTGAGGAGAGCTGCCCTTCCTTAGCATGATTTTGAGGCTGAGCCTGATCACTTAAAGAACGAGTTTAGTCTGGGGATTCTTCTCATTTACATTGTTATCACCATTGTGTTTATTGCCTTCCTGGCTCTCAAGTAGTGTCTCCTAAATAAAAGGTGATTCTTATCCACAAAGGGGACAGCAGATTTGGGGGATTCCCCTCCCCCCCTCAGCTGACAGAAAGGAAATGGACTGGGTATTTTTTGTGAGCTCTTATTTCTACAGTCACCTGGGCAGGGCCAGCAATGGAATGAGCTTGTGGGTGCCTCTGCCCAGAGCTTGGCTTGGCTCTCAGAGCTGCCAAGGAGAGATTTACAGTGAAATGTCGCTGCAGGCATCCAATCACATGAGAAACCCTGTGGCCTGGCCTGCCAGGATCTCACGGTGATCTGCTTCCCTTACCATCCCACCTGATTCTTTCACTGCACAGGCCTAAGCCTTTCGGATTCTAGCTGGATTTGAACAATACCCCTGACTCTATGTGACAGTAATCTCCTTGCCTTATGTAGGGTCAGCTAAATTAGTTTTAATTCCATTCAAGCCAATCGACATTTCTAAAAGCTCTTATGGTATACAAACTACAATGCTTGGCCTTGGGGGAGACACCAAGTTTAGGGGCCTGCTGCCTTCATAGAGCTTATGTGTTTTATAGAGGGAAAAAACACAAACACTGAAAATTATAATGGATGATGAGATCAGATAAAGACATCAGAGAGAGGCAGGCAAAGAACCTTCTTTGTGAAATAGGAAAGGGACCCAGAGAGTAAGGGATGGACACTGCCGTGTCCGAGGTGTTTCCAGCTCTAAAGTTTAGGACACCTTTGCCATGAGAAGTTTAGGGGAGGGAAGCTTAGGAAAACATAATTAGCCAGAGGTGGAGATGGCCTAAACCTCTCCTTCAAGAATTAAGCCGACAAGCTTGACTTGGCAGTTTTCAAAGTAAGGCAGCATAAATATGGGTCCACTGAATCTTGGGATCTTATCCTAAAGGCTCTGAGCTCAAAGGACAAAGAAGAAATTGGAGGACTTAATATCCTTATGATAAATTCTTGTGAAATTTGGGCCACTGGATTTGAAACACACAAGAAACTGCCCTCAAGGAATTTATAATCTTTTTGGAAAAATAGAAGTCAGATCTTTGGAGGCTTCAGGGTACCCTGGAGAGCACCTTGGCCTAATAGTCAAAGTCTAAGTACCCATTACTAGGCAGCTAGGTGGCATACAGTGGATAGAGTGCCAGGCCATCTGGCCTCAAACACTTACTAGTTGTGGGACCCTGGACAAGTCACTTAACCCTGTTTGCATCAGTTTCCTCATATGTAAAATGAGCTGGAGAAGGAAATGGCAAACTACTCCAGTATTTCTGCCAAGAAAACCCCAAATGGGGTCACAAAGAGTAGGACATGACTGAATAACAATAACAAAAAAGTACCCGTTACTAAGTCTCACTTGCTATATGACCACAAACAAGTCATTTCTCCTCTTGGAATTTGTGCTTCCTCATCCAGAAAATAAGGGAGTTGGATGATCTCTGAGGTCCCTTTCAGCCCTGCCATTTTAGGTTCTAAGGCCCTTCTTCCCATGAGACTTGCACAGTCTGATTAACTCCTGAGAATCAGGGAAAGGTCCCTAACATGCTGAATAGACTCTCTGTGGCAGACTTATGGCAGGGCACGGACAAGAGACATGCAGGAGGAAGGAGCCTGGGTGAGTCACAACGCACACCACTAAAAAGAGTATTTACAGTGTTGAAAGCACAGATTCCTCAAAGCAGGAGGGCAAGTTGCAGATTTCTTCTTCCAGGTGTTTGCTCTCACCTTTGCGAGAGGTTACTCCTCTGATCTCCAGGAGGCTGGGTCCGGGAACTATTGTTGTTCCTTCAGATTGCACGTTTCTATATTCTAGGATTCCATGAAAATAAGTTGAAAAAAATTAAAAGTATTTCCTCTATCACTGACCTGGATTAAAGATAGTTAACTCCTGTGCCAAAATAAATTAAACAGAGTATGTATCATGAAATTCCACTTCCTCAACACTGAACTATTTGCAGAAGTTACTCATGCATGACTTGCCCGAAAATTGTTATTGAGAAGTCACATGACCTGGTGAGGGGGTGGGGGGAAGGGCAAAAATCAGCTTTGGAGCTAGAAAGACCTGGGTTCAAGTCCTGCCTCTGTCACCATGGGCAAGTTACTTAACCTTTCAGAACCCCAGTCAGTAAGACCATAAATGGCAGATAAGTTAATTACATTGGTGAGGAATTTTCTACACTGGAAGATGACACAGGTGAAATCATTGTTCTTAAAAAACAAAAACAAATCAAAACCCCATTACCAAATGTGAAAAGTGACAGTGGGCTGAAAGTTTAGCTTAATGGTCTCATTTCACAACCACTCGATGAAGTATAAATTGGTTGAAGGGAAGGGTGCTTTGTTGTTGTTGTTTTCCTTACTTACATGGCCAAAGCTTAGCTCAGTGACTAATACCACACCTCCCACCTTAATAAGTAGGAGAGAATGAATTGCCTCATCTCCTGATGTCTGGGATAAGGCTAGGGAATTTTGTATGGAGTGTGAGTTTATCCTAGCTCTGGGGAGTTGATCACCAGGTATTTATTGACCCTGACACCCAGCCTAAATGTTTCCAGACCTCTGGCCCTTACTACCAGTATTTAAAGTGAGAAGTTATAGATAGTGACACTTTATGGCTGACATGCTCCTACCTGCTGCCCTCTTAATCCTTGTGATTTAGGGTTGTTGCCTCCTAAGAGAAAACTCCTTTTGCACTTACCTCTCCATGACCTCTCATCCCTCTCCAGATTAGTCCAGCTTCTTCCTTATCTCTATGTCCAGATCTGCCCTCCTGAAATATACTGACAGACTTTCTCAAGAAATCCTGGACCTGACTCATATTCTTCCCCTCTACCTCTAGCCCTGTCTTCATACTTGAGGACTTCAATATATGCTTTGGTAACTCTTCAAACATAACCTGGTCTCCTACTACTTTGTTAATGCTGTAAATTTCTGTGACTTTTCTCCTCTTTACTTCACTTTAATTACCCACAGGGATAGTAGTCATAATTTAGGTCTCACCAACCCATGATCTTGTATTCTGTTCTTTTGGGGGGGGGGCAGGGCAATGAGGGTTAAGTGACTTACCCAGGGCCATACAGCTAGTAGGTGTCAAGTGTGTGAGTCTGGATTTGAACTCAGTTCCTCCTGAATCCAGGGACAGTGCTCTATCCACTGTGCTGACTAGCTGCCCCCATGATCTTATAGTCTGAAATTCCACTTCTTGATCTTAATTTCCTTCCATTTGCATCTAATCTAGGATGTGTGACATAATAGAAGGAGTATTTGAACTGAATTAAAATCCCAGCATTACCACTTACTAGGAAATGACCTTGGAAACACAAGACCAAAGGGAAGCATGGAGGGTCATGGAAAGGTTGTCATGTAGAGAGATTAAAGGGGTTAGATTTGTTTTGTTATCCCCAAAGAGCAGAACTAGAGTAAATGAGAGGATGTTTCAGGGAGGCCAGCTTAGGCTTGGTGTAAGGATAAACTTCCCAAGGATCAGAGCTATTTGAAGATGGTGGCTGGGCTTCCACCAAAGGTAGCTCCTTTGGGTCCCTCCTGAGGTGGGTTCCTCCTTACTACAGGTCTTTAGGCAAAAGCCAACTAGCATTTACAAAATAACTACTATGTGCTAAGTGCCAGGGATACAAAAAAAGGCCAAAGACTGCCCTTGTGCCCCCATATAATACAGCAAACTTAATCAATAAATGTTATGTGTGTTCTGACTGCTCCATTGACCAGCATCCCCATGTCTCTCCCTCTCCTTAGACCTTCCTATTCCCTGGAAGTTCTAGGGGCAAGAGAGTCTAGTGTAGTGTCAATATATGGGGTCAGAACTAGAGGCAAATGAAGTTAGAGTGGGTGACTCAAGATAAAGATGGGTCAGCGGACCAAAGATCCCAATTAGGGTAAAAAGTAAATTTAGTTTAATTCAGAGAGTAGAAGAAATTAAAAGAACTGAGATTGTGCTTGAAGAGTAGAATTAGAAATTTTGGAAGATTTTACCATATTGATGTGTTATTGAAGTGGGAAAGAGGAGATTGGTTATTGGAATTGAAGTGGCTGAGGAATCGAGAGGTCAGATTGCTAAAAGGGTCACCAACATGACTGTAAGTTCCTGATGGCAAGGAATAGTGTAGAAAGGAAGACCATGAACTGATAACTAAAGCCATTGAGAAAGTTGGGGGAATTATCTGTAAATAAGTAGATGACAACAACAAGGATGATGATATAGTGGTTTACAAGTGGACCGCATAGACCTTGAAAAAGGAAAAGCCATTGAGGGATGAGCCTATATGAATGGTCTAGAAATAACTGGAAATAACATTTGAAAATGAAGCAAGGAGTACCCCCTTCTCCTACTGACCTGTAAGTTTGGAATAATTGAAGAAGGAATAGAGAAGGTTACAAAGGGTTTGATATCCTCACTGGAGAGCCAGGTTTCCATTAAATTGAGGAGATGCAAGGAATATTGGTTGAAAACCTAAAGATATAAGACAGTTTGTCAGCACAAGAGACAGATTACAAAGGGAATGGTCTAGGAAAGGTATACTCCATGTTGGAGTGGGGCTAGGGAAGTAGAGGAGTTACTAATCAACTTATGGGCTCAAGTGTGGGAGGAAGTATCATGGGGATACTGCTTACATCTATAGAAAGGCATTGAGACAAGATGACTGAGATTGAGGAGTCAATTGAATGGGATAGTAGATTGCTGTGGCAGGCTTATTTGATGGCAGATGTACAAAAGTTATCTGTTTCTGAATTCCAAATGGAATTTAGATTGTTAGTATTTGCTTTGCCAGGTATGCTTTTCTCCATCATGAGAGCTGAAATTTGGAGTTTGGGAATATAAGCTAGAGCCTGGTCTAGTAACTCACTGCCTCCTATTAGTTTTGGTCTCTTAGAGCACACTAGTTCAATTGTAGTAGGCTGAACTAAGTTATTTGAATTGACTTTACATTTTTAAAGTTAGGTTTCTTTTACACACACACACACACACACACACACACACACACACACCCCACATGTAAAATTGCTGAAATCAATATGCAAATGCATGCAAATGCCAACCAAATCTATGTTCCTGAATTTTCTTGTGGTAGAAAAATGTAGTTGTTTCATTTGGAACCAGCTGTCTTTTTCCAGCCCCAGACAATTTTTCTGTATAATATCCTGGCTGATTTTTAAAAGTCCATAGGTACCTGTTAACCCAGATGTTGGGGAGATGGTATGTAAATAGGATTAAACTCAAGGTCATCAACAACAATCCCACATCAGCGAACTCTAAACAAAGTGGGTCCATTAACCATGTGGAATACATTTGAGAAGATTGAGTTCCCCTCCAAATTCCCTTTCTGGCAAACAAGAAAGTTGTTCTATCTGTATTGAAGGGCATAAAGCCACAGTGCTTTCATCAGAACCAGCAGGTGCTTCATCATGAGTTTATTTTTGTATAGGTCCATAAACACACCCAAGAGGCAGCTGCACATCCCAGCAAATCTTGTTTTGTTTGTTTGGTTTTTGTTTGTTTGTTTGTTTGTTTGTTTGTTTTAGTGAGGCAATTGGGGTTAAGTGACTTGCCCAGGGTCACACAGCTAGTAAGTGTTAGGTGTCTGAGGTCGGATTTGAACTCAGGTCCTCCTGACTCCAGGGCCGGTGCTCTATCCACTGTGCCACCTAGCTGCCCTTGTTTGGTTGTTTTTTAAAACCAGAATCATAGATGCCTAGTGTTCGAAAGGACCTCAGAAAGCATCTCATTTTCTTCTTCCAGAAAGTGTAATTCCCACCCTACTGTGTCCCACACTTTGTTTAAAAAACAACAGCAACAACTTGGATATTCAGTTCCATAGACATTTATCAAACACCTGAAAGATATCCTATGTTCTTGGATGGTGATGTAAAAAAAGCTACAAGTTCTAGGACTGATCATACAGTTTAGAACTGGTAGAGACCTAAACTGTAATGACAGCTGACATTTCTGTGCTTTAAATACATGATCTCATTTGATGCTCACAACTACCTTGTGTGGGAAGTGCCATTAATATCCCCATTTTACAAGTGAGGAAGCTGAAACTAAGAGAGGTTACATGACTTGGCCAGGCATGGTAGCACACAGCTCTAATCCTCACCAGGGAGGCTGAGGCTGGCAGATCACTTAAACCCTGGAGTTCTGAGCTACAGTGGGCTGAACTGTTGGTATATTCATAGTAAGCTTAGCTCAATATGGTAAGTCCTCAGGAGATGGGGGGGTGCCCTTTCCCCAAGCTGCTTAGGGAAGAAAAAAGTGCTGTGATTGGAAACAGAGCAGGTCAAAGCTCCCATGCTGATAATTAGTGGGTTCCGGTTGTAATTTTTTATTAAAACAATTAAATGACGTATGGAAGATCATACAGTGCAGGTGCCAAAAGCAGGATGTGACCTCACGTCTTCCAGACTCCAAGTCCAGTGCTCTAACCATTGTGCCCCACTGCCTGATGATGGGCTGCTGAAAGTTGCACGAATGCCATAGGATGGGCTTCTGGGCAAGAGCTTGGAGGTATGCTCAAATAGAACTCAGTATCTTCCTGACACTCCCCCACCCCCGACCTCAGCCCAACTCTCTTCCCCCCGCTTCCTGAGCTAACATCCTTTGAGGAGAGTTATGGCCCATGACACTTTGCTGTTAAAAGCCTGAACCTGTCCAGATTTACAACTGAAACCAATCTTTTGAAACCCTCTGGGATTCATGCTCCAAGTCTGGGGCCGGACTGCTCAAGTGAGGAACACAGTGCATGGGGATGGATGGTAACTGAGGATCTCTGCAAATTCTTGGTAGGCTTATTTTATGTACAACGGTTTGAATTCAAACTGCTGCCTTTGAGTGTGCTTTGGCCCAAACCCGTGTAGAGACTCAAGCAGGGGCTTTGACTTTACAAAGGTTGGCAGGGAGAGGTTTTGATTTCTAAATCCGAGTCTTGCACAGAGCTCATTCCCAATGCAGGCTGAAAGGAGAGGCCTAGAGAGGAGAGGGGATTAAGTGGCATGCCCTGTGGGGGGTAGAGGGGGAGAGGACAAAGCTCCCCCTCCTCCTTTGTTTCCTAGTCATTGGAAGCAGTGGGAACCAAGGAGCCACTCTATGGACTTCATTAAGAGAAGAACCACTTCTCTTCTAAAGGTTACATAGTCTACAAAATTAACCTGAAATCCTTTAACTTGGTTCTGTGCAGAAACTCATTTATTAATAAGGGATGAACTAACTTACAGAATCAGAGAGAACATCTACTCCCCACTCGTTTTACCAAGAAAACTGAGGGATATGGAAGGGAAGAAACTTGTTCAAGATCACACACATGGTTAAATGATAAAGTAAGAATTCTTGATTTTGTGGAGCACAGCATTGGAAATTATTTCCCCTTCCCCCATTGTTTGTATACTTAAAAAAGAATGATGATTTCACGGATAATAACAGCCAACATTTCCACAGTAACTTTAGTTTTACAAAGTACTTTCCTCAAATAATCCCTGTAGATGAGGCAAGTAGCAGAATTCTCATCTTATAGATGAGGAAACTGAGATTCAAAGTGGTTCTTAAAAAATTCCCTATTGTTGCAAAAGTTGTATACGGCAAAACCATAATGCATGATGCAAACTGCTTTCTTCTGATTGCAAGGCCAGTGATCTTTGCCTAACATCACATTGCTTTTGTTTCGTGCAACAAGTGTTTATTAATAGGTCTAATTAATATGTCTACTATGTCCAATTCACTGTGCTAGGCACTGGGGATTCACAAACAAAGGCAGGACTTTTTATTTCCCAGGAGCTCACATTCTACAGAGACACACAAGTATACAGGAAAGGAAATACAAAGTACATACAAAGGGTACAAAGTAATTTTAAGAGGAAGAGAGTAGTAAGAGTTAGACAATGGAGATCAGAAAAGGCTTCTTAGAAGAGGGGGCAGCTGAGGTGTAGCTTAAGAAAGCTAGGAATTCCATGAGGCAAAAATAAGGAGGGAATGCATGGAGGAGCACCTATTCAAAGGCACAGGGGAGGGGAATGGATAGAGGGGTGAGTGACATGTTCAGTGAAGATCAATCTGGCAGTTGTGTGGAGGGTTGATTGGAGAGAGGAGAGAATGGAAGCAGGAAGACCTTTTAGAAAACTATTACAACAGTCCAGAGAAAAAGGGATGTAGGGTTTGAACTAGGAAAGAGGCAGTGTGAGTGGAGTGAAATAGATGCAAAAGATGACATGGAAAGATGTGCTTCTCAATTCAATTCAATTCGATTCGATTCATCAAATGCTTAGTAAGAGCCTATATAGTTCGCAAAGGTACTACACTGGGAATACAAAGAATAAAAGGAAATAGTTCTGACCCTCAAGGACCTTATTCTATACTAGTGGTCTACAATATGAGCAAAGACAAGTTGTAAAGAAAATAGTAATCTAGGAGTAGATGCTGGAATTCAGGACAAAGAGAGCCAGTTCTAGGTTTGCTAAGTGCTTCCTTTTGGGAAAACATGAATGGAAGTCACATGGGATGGACAAGCACGGATAGGTTATAATCTGCATAGTCAGAAGGAATTCCCAACTAATTCTTCCTCCAATAGAATTGTTATGGAAAACTGCTGCCAAAATATATTTACCACAACACAGAAATTATAGAAGTAAAAACCTAGCTTTTATTATTATGCTCAAACATTAGTTCAGGTCTCAGAGAAAACCTGAACCATCACTGGGATTCTCATAAGTCCTCTTATAGGTAAAAATTACTTCATCATGACAGAGAAATAATTATTCTATATAATGCAATCTTGTACATTCCTTTCAGGCCATAATAATTAAAGAAAAGGTTGTTGTTTGTGCTTCATTCTTGAAGATGACCATGACATCGGGAGGTGATGTCATGACTTGCAGTAAATTGGATTTAAGTGAGGGAGGTCTGTGTGAAGTCACCAGCTTCACTCTCTCTCCCAGAGCCATCTGGCTCCAGTGGCAAGATATATATCAGGAAGACTGGAGATGGCCCCATATGTTTGAGGCAATCAGGGTTAAGTGATTGACCAGGGTCATACAGCTAGTAAGTATCAAGTTTCTGAGTCTGAATTTGAACTCAGGTTCTCCTGATTCTTGGGCCAGTGCTCTAGCCACTGGGCCACCTAGTTGGCCTTTAAAGAAAAGGTAGATCTGTAAGAGCATACTGCCTTCAATATCATAAAAGTTGAACAAATTTAAGAAGAATCTTAATCTCATATATTCTTTTTTTGTTTGTTTTGGTTTTTGGTTTTTTTTTTTGGGGGGGGGGTGAGGCAACTGGGGTTAAGTGACTTGCCCAGGGTCACACAGCTAGTAAGTGTCAAGTGTCTGAGGCCGGATTTGAACTCAGGTCCTCCTGAATCCAGGGCCATTGCCCTATCCACTGCGCCACCTAGCTGTCCCCATATATTCTTTTTTTTTTTTTTTGCGGGGCAATGGGGGTTAAGTGACTTGCCCAGGGTCACACAGTTAGTAAGTGTCAAGTGTCTGAGGCCAGATTTGAACTCAGGTACTCCTGAATCCAGGGCCGGTGCTTTATCCACTGCGCCACCTAGCTGCTCCCCCCCCCATATATTCTTTAAGGAGACAAACGACCTCAAACTCAACAGGTAAACTAGGTCAGGTTACAGGTTAAACAACATTTACAAAGTTCACAAATAGACTGATTGAGGGAAAAGATTTACACATCACCAAGAAAATCAAGAAGACTTAGTGTCAACAATTTACTAGTGGACCTAACAAATAACAAAATCACTTTGGCTCCCCTTTGGCTTCTATCTGAGAAATGTCAAACAGTCTTCACTTATTTCATGAATCAGATTTTGTCTAGGTAAGGTTAATATAAATAGAAGACAGATTTTTAGTTAACCAAAATTTTCATGAGGAATGGCCCTAAGTCCCAAATAATAAAATAAAACCCCCAAAATTCCCATCACAAAGAATGTAAGCTCCTTGAAGACAGGGACTATTTCTGCTTGTATTTGTCTTCCCAGTGCTTAGAAGAATGCCTAAAACAGAAAATGATTGGGGGCAGCTAGGTGGTGCAGTGGATAGAGCACCAGTCCTGGATTCAGGAGGACCTGAGTTCAAATCCGGCCTCAGACACTTGACACTTACCAGCCGTGTGACCCTGGGCAAGTCACTTGGCCCCCATTGCCCTGCCAAAAAAAAAAAAAAAGCAAATGATTAACAAATGCTTTTTGACTTGGCTTGACTTGACTACTCTAGATATACATACTACTAGATGAGCTCTATTGGATGTCCAATCAGATGCATGTTGAAATCTGAGCAATAGACCTTCTTTAACCATTTGTTCTTTTCTGTGTATGGAGAAGATGGACTCCTTTGGGTGATTACATATCTCTTCCAAGAGATATGTCTTGGGACTTGATGCAATCAACATAATATCATTCACAGAAAGGAGTACCTGGAGGTCTTCACCATCCACTGGGAAACTTTCCTTGACATGGGCTCTGCACTGGACCTCCATCATAGTGATGGATGCTTTTGGGGAGCAGACATCTCTCTATTTTAGGCCTTGCATTATATTTATTATCTGAGGGTTATTGAACAGGATTCTTGATATTGTTACATCTTCCAAAGAATCTTGAATGATCTTGACATAAGGATGGGAGAAACCTTGTTGTAAAACAGCCTTGAAGGTGAGGTTTTATTTTGAGTTGAATGCTTTTTTCACATTCAATAAATAATAAATATAAAGATATCTTATGATGTGCTTAAGATCTCTCCATCTTGCAGTCAACTGTGAGATGGTAAAGACCTGGTCCATCATTGAGTTCTGCTTAGGAAAGCCTGTTTGTTTCTTCTTAATGTCCTCATTCAGGATGCCTTAAATTTGTTTATAGGTGCCTCTCATAAAGCTGTAAATGGTAGAATAAGCACATAGGTCAGTAGTTCTTGGTGTTCTCTCAGTCTTCTTTTTGGGGGGGTGGTCAATAAGGTCTGATATTTTCCCTTTTGTTATATTCCCCTTCTCTATCTTGAAATTTGGTCCTTATAAATCAATGCCTTCACAGTTGTAATACTTCCAGCACATATCTTTCTCTACATAGACATGATCTAATTTGGCTGCTTTTCCAATATTTAGTGCTATTTCTGCCTCTTCCATAAGCATCTCAGGGACTGTGATATTAGGGTCCAAGAGTGGTGGTTTTACTATCCTTGATGAAGTAAACTGTTGTAATAGTTTGTATAAATCTTTTCCAGGGGGTAATATGTAATAAATCTGAAAAGGTAAGTGGGAGCTAGATTTGGGGGTGGAGTGGGGCTTGAAGGAGTTTGTGTTGTATCCTAGCTACAGTAGGGAGCCACTAAAAATTCTTGAGTGGGAGAGAGTAACATGGTCAGACTGTGTCTTGAGAGAATGAATTTAGCAGCTTTTTGGAGGAGGAATTGGAAAGGGGGAGAGACTAGAAGCAGAGAAACCAATCAGGAGGTTATTGCAGAAGTTCAACTGAGCAGCAATGAAAGTCTGAACTAGGGTGGTAGCCATGTGAATGGAGAGAAAAGGACAAATGTCAAAGATGCTGTGAAAGTAAAATCAATAAGACTTGGAAATTGATTGCATTTGGGTGCTGAAGGAGAAGGGAAACTGGGGATGACTCCTGATCAAAAAGCTGAGACCCTCAGCAGCAATAGGGAATCAGGAGGAATGGGTTTTGAAGAAAGATAATGAGTTCCATTTTGGACTTGTTGAGTTTGAGATGCCTATGGGAAAGACAGATGGAGATGCCAGCAGGCAGCTGGTAATGCAAGACTAGACTTCAATCCTGCTTTCTGAGAGATTAGAGCTGGATATATAAATTTGGGAACCATCTGCATAGCCATTATACAAGAGTTTCTGGGATTGATGAGATCACAAGAATTGAGAGAGTACAGATAGAAAAGAGTGCTAAGAGCAGAGCCTCGGGGAAGTGTGTTAGCAATAAGGCTACTTTACCTAGCAGTGAAGATCACAACACCTACATGCCTTGGTAGATGGTTTTATGATTCACTGTGACTGAAATAGTCATCATGAAGAAGAATCAACTAAATAGTTAACAGGTGTTTAGTAAACATCTGCTGTGTGCTAGATATCATGCTGGGTGCTGGTGAGCTAAATGCAAAGAGAGTGTTGAGGAGAGAGCCTAGGAAGCTTGGGAACACCTTCAGTTAGAGGGTGTAATATGAATGATGAGCCAGCCAGAAACTGAGAAAGAGCAGTCAGACAGGTAGGAGGTAAACCAGGAGAGATTAGTGTCATGAAAACCCCGAGAAGAAAGAGAAACAGAGGGTGATCAGTGGTGTCAAATGCAGTAGATAGGTTGAGCAGGTCAAGGGCTGAGAAAAGATCATTAGATTTGGCAATTAAGAGATCAGTGGTGATTTTGGAGAAAGCAGTTTCAGTTGAATGGTGAGATCAGAAGCCAGACTGCCAAGGGTTGAAAAGTGAGAAGAGAGAAAGTGGAAGCAGAAAGTGTAGACAGCTTTTTCTGAAGTTTGGTTGAGAGAGGGAAGAAACATAGAGGACAAATGCTTGAAGGGATAGTAGGATCTAGTGAAGGCTTTTAAAACAAAACAAAACAAATTTAATATGCTTATTGATATCTTTTGTTTTCATATCACCTAGATTCCCTTTGTATCTTTCTGCCTGCTCTGGAGTGCCATTCATTTTTTAAAGAAAAAACCTCTATTAATATATAAAAAGAATCTGGGACACCCCACCCCCACGGAAGTTTATAAGGATAGGGAAGACATGAGTATATTTGAAGGTAGTAAGGAAGGTTTAAGGGTATGTTTGTATGTGTGTGTGTGTAAGACGGAGAGACAGAGACAGAGAGGCACAGACACAGAAACAGAGAGACAAGGAGAGAGACAGAGAGGAGGAGGAAGAGGAGGAAGCGGGGAAGGAGGAAGGAGAAAATTCTAGAATAGAGCCCTGGAATACAACTGCACAAAGGGGTCACCACAAGGATGAAGATATGGCAAAAGACCCTGAGAACAAGAGGTCAGATCAGTAGAAGAACTTTTTTGAGGAGAGTGCCATAAAACCCCAAGTAGGGGAGAATGCCTAGGAGAAGGGAGTGATAGTGTCAAATGCCATAGAGAGGGCAATCAAGATGAGAAGTGAGAAAAAGCCATTGAATCTGTAGATTGAATTTAATATTGAATTTAGTAGATAGATGATTGTTGTTCACCTTAGAAAATGCAGTTTCAGTTGAGTGGTGGAATACAAATCTGGGTTGCAAAAAGTTGAAAAGTAAGTGTGGAGGTGAAGAAATGGAAGAAATTATTATAAAGAGGTTTTTTTCCCCTAGCAGTTTGGTCATGAAAAGGAGAAGAGGGATAAGATGATATCTTAAGGGAATAATGCAGTCATGTGTAGGTTTTTGGTTTTGTTTTTTGTTTTTCATTTTTATTTTTTTTTTTTTAGTGAGGCAATTAGGGTTAAGTGACTTGCCCAGGGTCACACAGCTAGTAAGTGTTAAATGCCTGAGGCCAGATTTGAACTCAGGTACTCCTGAATCCAGGGCCGGTGCTCTATCCACTGCTGCCACCTAGCTGCCCCTGGGTTTTTTTGTTTGTTTGTCTGTTTTTAATGAAGATCTAGGCATACTTATAGGTAGTAGGGAAAGAGTTTGTGAGTAAAGAAAGATTGAAAATTATAAAGATAAAAGGGATGGGGGGGCAGCTAGGTGGTGCAGTGGATAAAGCACCGGCCCTGGATTCAGGAGGACCTGAGTTCAAATCCAGCCTCAGACACTTGGACGCTTACTAGCTGTGTGACCTTGGGCAAGTCACTTAACCCTCATTGCTCTAAGAGAGAGAGAGAGAGAGAGAGAGAGAAGGGATGAATGAAAGGGTAAACTAATGAAGGAGATAAGAGGAAATGGGAGCAAGGGCACAGATAGAGAGGTTTGTATTGGCAAGGATAAGAACCATTTCTCCTTCTGACACTGGGGCAAAGGAGGAAAGAGTGAGAAATGCTGTTGGGGATACTTCAGGCATGGAAGTAGGAGATAAAGGAGCTAGTAAATAATGGCCATCTCTACTGAGAGTGATGAGGGAGGAGAAAGTGTTGGTGGCTTGAGGAGAGGAGAGGTTTAGAACAGATGCTGTGGGGAGTGTAATAGGGAGTCAATTAAGGAAAAGGTTTGTCATGCAGCAGTGAGGGTTCAGTTGAAATTAGATAGCATGAATTTGGACCCTGTCAGCATGGTTGTGTAACTATCACTAACATAATTCACTAGCTTGTGAATATTAGTGGAAAAGGAAGATGTTGAGTCATCCAAAGATTGGATTTGGCAGTTCACAAGTGGTGATAGGATAGAGAACAAACAATTCAAGACTGGAGGACAGCTTAAAAGTGAAATGGGTGGGGCAGCTAGGTGGTGCAGTGGATAGAGCACCGGCCCTGGAGTCAGGAGTACCTGAGTTCAAATCTGGCCTCAGACACTTAACACTTGCTAGCTGTGTGACCCTGGGCAAGTCACTTAACCCCAATTGCCTCACTAAAAAAAAAAAAAATTCAGTAAAAAAAAAAGTGAAATGGGTGGGGCAGCTAGGTGGCACAGTGGATAAAGCACTGACCCTGGATTCAGGAGGACCTGAGTTCAAATCCAACCTCAGACACTTGGACGATTACTAGCTGTGTGACCCTGGGCAAGTCACTTAACTCTCATTGCCCTGCAAAAAAAAAAAAAAAAAGTGAAATGGGTGACTATAGCATCAAAATTTTGAAGGGAGAAAAATAAGGCCAGAGAAGGGGGTTTTGGACTGGGAAAGGATAGAGGGCTATTGATGGAGGTTGCAGGGAGGACAAAGAATAGGATCACATAACCAGAGCTGAAAAAAGCCTTACAGGTCATTCAGTCTAATCCTCTCATGTTTCAGATAAGGAAACTGAAGCTCTGATATGTTTAAGCGACTTGCCCACAGTCACACAGGTAATAAGGAATGGAACCAAGATTTGAACCCAAGTTGTCTTACTTCAAATTCATGTCTCTACTCCCTCACATGCTGCTTCTCTATTATACCCACCATTCATCTACCCATTAATTTGGGGGCTAAGTAGGATATGTAATTTAAATTCTTCAGATACTATAACTTAACAATGTATAACGCTACCAGAACTGTAAGTTCCTTGAAGGCAGGAAGTATCTTTTACCTCTTTTTGTATCCCTAGCACTTAGCACAGTGCCTGGCACACAGTACCAATTAATCAATCAATAAATATTTATTAAGGACCTATTATATGTTACTACTATTTATTAAGCACCTCTTATGTGCACACCAATATCCTAGAAGTAAGGGAACAAACATTTACTAAGCATGTGTGTGTGTGTGTGTGTGTGTGTGTAGTGTATACACTACACACACATATATTCTTCATCCACTTGGTATTCTTGTGTGAATAATTAGACTGTCTGAGAATAAAAGAATCTGGAGGCCTTTATCATTGTGATACCTATGTTTGCTTCATTGAGTGCACATATATGATACTTGGGACATTGAAGTATAGTTGTCCACATCAGCTCAAGCCTATGGAAAGGCAGTGTGTCACTATATTAATTATCCAGGGAGGGAGTGTAACTTACAAGACATCCACCAGGTGGTGCTATTCTCAAGCCATCAGGCTAGTGGTTATCTTAGACTCTTTTGGGTGCCCATACCTGGGGCAATTAAACCCCCTACTGGCTTGATACTGAATTTAGATTAGAGGTGGGTGGCATATTACTCATAATTATTTTTAAAATAGTCAAATATGTAACTCTGCCCTTTCCCCATATTTGGACTTGTCTTTCTCTAATAAGTGATCTTAACAATAGACAATAACCTACTGTAGCCACAAAGTTTATTAGTAAAAGGGGAAATGGTTCAGCACTCATCATGTGTAGTCTTCTTCCCAACTGTCTCCTGGAACTCCTCCAGACTACCTTCCTTGCTCTTTGCAGTATTTGGGGAAAGGTCCTGAAGCCACTCTATCTACAGATCAGGGAGAGAGAATGAGGGTGATGGTGTATATGTCCATGGCTCTGGACTTGAGAATTTAAACCAGGAGAATAAGAGAAGCATGGGGAGAGAGGTCTGACTTCCTATCACACAAGGCTTCTTGATAAGTGACAATCTCCAGGAATTTAGCTCCTCCTTCAGCTCTGGCTTCTGTTTCTACTGTGGATCTGGTTGCTTCTTCAGCACTGATTTTACCACTGGTCTGAACATCATAGCTCTGGACTAGGTCTGGACAAATGGTAATCAATGCCCACAGTTTTCTCTCAGTCCCTCCACTGCTGGTTCCAGATACTGTGGGTAGAAGTATAGGTAATGACCAAAGTCAACTGCTTTCTCCCAAAGGATGGATTGGGAGCTTCAGTGTGACTGCAATGGTTCTCTCTGTTCCTTACACCCCAGGTAGGAGACTGGGAGCCTCCTTCAATGGTGAAGGAAAAAGAGACCTGTGTACCTGCTTCCTCATATTTCACTTTCCCCATTGGAACTTTCCAGAAATGAGAAATCACTACAGACTATCTGAGGGGAATCCCTTTTCCATTTGGACTTTCATTACTGTGACAAACATACTGGAGAACTGTCTCTCTTTTTGGTGATTCTTATGTAATGGGGGTCTGGCATTCAAGCAGATCCTCATCAACTTGCTTGGCTCATGTACTTTTCCTTGTGGAAGACCCTAGGGAGCTTGCTTTTGGGGTAATCATGACAATATGGACAGGGAATGCCTTGAAGAGACTGTGGGGTGGACACTAGGTAATTGGTTCAAGTTAGCTAACCATGTGGTAAAGGAGAAGCTCTTTGATTTCGTGTAGCACTTTCAGGTAAAATCTCTTTGGCCTCATTTATTCTTGATGCTAATAGCATCTGGTAAGAAGCCATGTAGGGAGGGAAGAGGCCTTAGAACCTTCTCCCCTCTGAGACCACAAGGCACAGTCCTTGGCCACAGTCCAGTGGTCCTTGGCCTTATCATTTGTCCTTTTCCATCCTAGATGAAGGGAGCAGACCCTCTGTGGCCTTGTGACTTCAAAAGGGTTCAGACCTTGGCATGCCAGCATTTCAGAATCTGGGTTCTAGACCCCATGCAACATAGATGCTGTGAGAAGAGAAAGAGTCCCTGAGATCCCTTAAGAGTAAAAAAGGGAACCTGATAGACCTATTTGAATGCCTCTGGAACCTAGCAGAGGACCTCTACCTCACCATGTGGTTCGTCTCTTCAAGGAATAAGTTTCAAAATGTCTAGATAAGTTCCACAGTGTTTCCAAAGCATTTCCCTCATGGGTTATCCTGATTCTCCCAGATGTCAGCTCCTTGGAAAGGTTGCATCAGATGAATAAACTGATGAGGTCTGCAAATGAGCCAGACCCTTATTACAGACTCATAATCAGAGGATCATTCAACATTTTATCTGTTGTTGTGTCCTTGAAAAAGGAATTGAGACATTTTGTTCTCACAAAACACACGTCTCCCCTAAACCACCTAAGTCACCCCTCCTATGGAGAGCATTCCCTGAAGAATTTTGTTGATTATTAACAGCAAGGAGGCATTTGTACTTTAACTTTTGACAATTTAATACTTTGGTGTTATCCCTTTAAAGGAATCTTGCATTATTTTCACATATTGGAGAGGCAGACTGCTTTGTTGGAGGAGAGCCTTTAAGCCTGCATGGACAAACAATAAGCAAAGCAGGAATTTTCATTATTTGCCCCCTTTCAGTCAATTGTGTGATTAGGAAGATGTGGTATGCTGTAGAACACCATGAAACTGACATCTCATGCTTTGATCAAGGATACTTTCCATAAGTCTGCAGATCATTCTCATAAGGATTTTGTAGAGAATGGGAAAGTAAACACATGGGTTGGAATTTACTGATATTTTTTCATTTACTCTTGCTTTTTTCCATTTAGTAGTCAAAGTATTTATGATCTCCCCCCCCCACTTCCCAGCATTTAGCATCTTTTCTACTTTCAGATATCTTGAGAACCGATCCCTCAATGCTCTCAAATTTCTTTTCCTTCCCAATGTGTCTATCTGCTCTTTCCCTGTTGTCTTTCACCAGGCTGCAAAGACTCCGAGCATGAGTTTGGTGAGATACTATCTCTACAATTCCCAAATTAGACTAGCTAGAGTGAGAGTGTTGTCAGTTTCCAGACTGGCAGTGGAACCAGGATTTTTCAGCTGCAGCCAGTGATAAATGATCATCTACTACTCCATAAAAAGGATGTCAATTTAAAATGGTAGAAGAGGTATCCTCACCAATGACATCATAGACTAATCTTCAGGCTGTATTTAAGTAATTGTTGCTATTATACTTAATGCTCATATAGTTGTATAATTTTATTTAGTAATTCTATAATCACATCATGATATAAGTAACCTCTCTGAGCCTCTGTCAAATGGAGGAGGACAATCAATTTTGGGAGCCTAGGCTCCTTCACCTGTCTCCCTGGCAGCATTATTGATGGTATTAAATGGGTGTAGGAAGGCCATGTGTGTTGGAAAGTATAATGCACTGTACAAATAGAACAGATGATTATAACTGCCAGATATTAGCCAGGGCCCTTCTGAGGAATATTCAGAGGAGGTTTAACAGCAGCCAGATTGAGGGAAGCTGAATATTGTGGGAGTTTGCCTCACTCTGCCTCTCATTGACCAATGCCTCTCTGCCTCTCCTAGGGACCCCTTCCCATATTATGCTGGCATGGGATATCTTGTCCCTGCTATTCTTCCAGCCTAAGAAGTCCCCAACCCATCTTAGGAATCCCTTTAGCCACATAGAGCAGACCCAGCCTTGGATAAGAACTATCCCTTCCTCCCACATCTCATCCACACACATCCCCCTCCCACTTGTGTCCAGCTGTGCCTGGTTATAATTTCAGGCTGTGAGGGCTTGAGGGTCTCTGTGATGACCATTTCTGTCCTGGTTTCCATGGTTACACCTGCACTTTGACCCCTAGCCTTTCTCTGTTCCCAGGGCAGAATAAAGAGGTCTTCCAAGTGGAAATCCCAGTGTTGGGGCCAAACCGGGTACCTCCGGCATTGTGTGTATGTGTGGGGGGGGAAGGGGGTGTCCTCCTCCTCCTCCCTCCCAGCCAGTCACAGAGCAGGGTCTTAAGAGATGGGAATCTGGCCTTCAGGCCCTTCACCTTCTCCCCTCTGACTGTGAAAGAGAAGGCAATGAACAGCCAGGGAGGCCACAATGCATGGACATTATTGGCAAATAAGGGGGAGTGGAAAGAAAGCCAACAATAAAAGAGAGTGTGGGGTGGGTGGGGGATGTGCTGGAGTGTGGGAGAGGAGGAGCCAGGAGCCCGGGAATCTCCTAGGAGAGATAAAAGGAACCAGGCATAGATGCACAGAGCTTGGCTAAGCATCCAATTAAGGGCTGGACCTGGAATTTAGAGAATCCCTTAACGTCAAAGCTGGAAGGGAGCGTAGAGATCATTGAAACATTAAGAACTCAGATTCAGAGCTGCTAGAAGCCTCAGAGACCACCTAGTCCAGTGCTCTCGTTTTTAAAAAGGGGAAACTGAGGCCCAGTGAGAAGTAACAATCTCATGGTCATACATGCAATATCTGAGCCAGGATTCAAATCCAGAGTCCCTGACTCCAAATGGTCTTCCCCTGGAGCTGTCTATCTCAGTCCCAAAGAGACTAAAAAGTGTCTTCTTACTCAAGACCATTCTACTCTGCCTCCAGGCAACAGATTTCTCTCTCTCTCCCCTCTTCACCCCCAGGACAAATTCAGAGACTTGGACTGTCTTTCCCTAGAGATCCAGACACTCACAGTAATCCCCCATCCCGAACTTTTGGTCTTGCCTCCTTTCCCAAATTTTCTCTGCTGGCACCCAGTCCTGCTCGGCACCCATAGTCTCTCTGAAAAGGGTGTTAGCACAAAGTCATGATGCATATCCACTCCTTTACAAAGTCTCCTTCTTTAGTGTAGGGAAGAAGCCAGCCACCATTTTTTAGTTCATGCAAAAATCACACAAAAAGACAGAGGTGCACAAACACATGTTTGTGACCAGCTACAAAGTACAGCTACAAAAGTGCACACACACACACACACACACACACACACACACCCCTGATGTATACACAGTATATCTCCAGAAAGTGATTTCTGTGCTTCAGTTCCTTCCTCAGTAAAATGAGAAGGTTGGACTGGCTGGCCTCTGATGTCTCTTCCATATACACACATGCACACGTAAAGATGTATATATGCAGAGATGGACATATACAAAGCCATACACAAAGATATATACTTGTTGAAAAATAGATATCTACATACAAAAAGATGTGAATACACAAAGACATATAAACATGACTATAAGCACACAGAGTATGTATGTATATATATATGGGCAAACAAATACATATGTTAAACAAATACATGTGTTAAAACAAATTCATTTTCACACAGATGTACACATACAAAAAGAGATGGGAAATGCATATAGAGAGACATACTCAGGGAGATATAAGTACAATGTCATCAAACAGAAATATATCATATACACATAAGCACATATATGTGCATATATACACAGAGATTTGCACACACAAACATGTAAATACATGCATATAGATACATACTCACATAGTATGTACACAGAGGTCTTTTCATATTTCTATATGTAAATACATATACACAGATGCACATACCTATATTTATACACAAATATACATAGAGAGATGCATAGAGTCCTTGAATATATGTACATATAAATATATAGGAAGAGAAATGCACAGACAAATACATAGGTACACACAGATGGATACATGCATAGGCACATGTACTTAGAGACACACAAAGAGTGGCTCACAGATTCATATCCATACAAGGGAACCTGCACACTAGTCATTTGCTAATTACAGATTGAAGGCTTACCCTGTACTGGGTACTGTGAAGTCTATGAAGATGAATAACCCCTAATTCCCACCGTGTATGGGCATACCTTACACAAACACAGAGCTCAGATAGAAGGCAGTGCATATGTACTGCAGGAGTGGTACAAACTGAGTCCTTTGGGAGTCTGAAGGAGGGGGAGGCCATAAGGTTGTTCCCAAAGACCTAAGGCCCCTGCTTCCAGAACCTCTCCCCCTTCCATCACTGCCAGTGGCCTAGTCTGGCCTGTGTTGCAGGGCCCTGAAGGAACATCAGAAGTGTCTGCTGGTGACAGGGTGCCCCAAGAACCATCTCCAGGCTGTTCTCCATCTAAAGAAATTATACATATTTTTGCATGTGTACATGTGCGCGTGCGCGTGCGCGCGCACACACACGCGCACACACACACACACACACACAGAATGCCTTCCCAGATTTGGATACTGTGGTCTGGTAATAGTAGTGTTGCTGGAAGCTTCCTTCAAGACAGGTATATGAATGGGGGCAGGTAGGTGGTCCAATGGATAAAGCACTGGCCCTGGATTCAAGAGGACCTGAGTTCAAATCTGGCATCAGACACTTGACACTTACTAGCTGTGTGACCCTAGGCAAGTCACTTAACCCTCATTGCCCCACAAAACCAAAACAAAACAAAAGACAGGTATATGAAAATCACATTTTGGCTTTCCTATGCTTTCCTCTAGCCCAGACCCTTAATAATAGCTATTTGGGTGTGTATCTTACCTCCCCATGAGAAACTGTAAGCTTCCTGAACTTAGGACCTGTGTCTCACATGTGATACATATTTGAGGAATGGTATAGCATGGCTAGAGGGTGGGGCAGGTACCCCTAGGGTCAAAGTGTGGGATGAAGTTGCAAAGATGCACTGGGACCAGATCAAGATATTCTTAAATGCAAACAACTCTTTAAGGCACTGAAAGGCTTTCACAGTCTGACTCCAATCTATCTATATGGATTCCCATTACTCTTCACATATACACTACTCCAGTCAAATTGGCTGATGTGCAGCTCCTTATACATGATATTCTGTTTCCATGACTTTCTATGGCATTGCAATGAATACTCGTGTTGGGAATATGACTTAGTTCTTTGCAAGGACCAAACAGCATCAATTCACACAGGAAGCCTTTCAGGGGCCCTGCAGGGTTTTTTAAAGTGCTCAGCACACCTAAAATCACTTTTTATACCTAATTTAGAGGCTAGAGATGACCACATGACTGTTGCCCCAGGGCCAGTGACCTTCAAGAATCCCTGGATTTTACCTAGCCATTGTAGTTTGCTTCAGTTTACCGCTAGGGGCAATCTGAGTTCTCAGTTGGAGAAGCTGGTTCTCCATTTTTTTCATCGATTGGTTCAGCATTCCCACGTGGGCTGCTCTGGAGACAGTCTTACTTTTGACTCTAGTCTATGGTTTCCTTCAATAGGAGGAAAGGCAAAGAGACACTCAATGCACCGATACAATTTGTGTCCAGGACTAGTGATTTATTCCCACTTGAAGAAAGCCATTATAAGCACAAGGGAATCATAGCACACATTACCAAATCTAGTGGCTCCGTTTTTACCAATAGCATCAGCTGTGAGACCAATATTACAGCCTCACTGGGACATAGAACAGTTATCGCAAGGCTGCTGATTATGCACTTCACGTTCCACCTCTTCATTGGGCAGTATCCCAACCAAGCAGCCCAGATGGATTTTTCTGGTGCTCCTCTATGATGTTGATGTTTTCTTTGTCCCAAGATGGTTCCTGCTAGTGCTGCTGCAAGGATAATTGCTCTGGTAGTTTTCTCTTTTTCTTTGGCCACCTCTGGCCACTTTTTAAAAAAATTAATAACAATTGGTCTAATAACAATCCAGACAATAATACCCGAAATAAAAACTCAGAACAATATTCTGGACACTCTTTAAACCACTCATCTATCTATTGAAGAAAGAGAGAGATTAAGGCAGTAAGGGACCCCTGCACAGGTGGACCTGGTTAAGTCCCCTGGTCCAAGATACAAGATCACAATGACCTTGAGATAGGGAAGACATTGTCTCTTCCTGTTCATCACTTAAATGACATCTTATTACCAAGAGAGTGGTAGCCAGGAAGACCAGCCAGAAACTGCCTCTTAAAAGAAAAAGAAAAAAAGTCTCTTGGGTTTTCTGTACTTTTGTCCTAGCAGCCAATCAATGAATTCTTAGCAAATGATTCATAAATGGCCTGAAGGGAGGGACCCAAAGGTCCCTCATAGTGAATGGGAATAGTGGAAGAAGGTCACTCAGTACACTTATTTTTTGTATTTGTTCATCTGTGGACATGCTACTTTCCCCTAATAGAATTTAAGCTCTTTGAGGGCAGGTAGTGTTTCTTTCTCTTGTCTTTTTTATCTCCAGAGCAGTAGTTCATACACTTTTTTGGTCGCAGGACCTCTATACAGTCTTTAAAATTATTTAGCAGTCCCCAAAGATTTTGGCTTAGATGGGTTATAGCTATTGATATTTAATGTATTAGGAATTAAAATGTCTTAGTATTATCAAGTCAACAAGCATTTATTAAGCACCTACTATGTGCCAAGTGTTGTACTAAATACTGAGGGTACAAAGGAAGGCAAAAAAATTAACCCCTGATCTCCAGGAACTTGTGGTAAAAATAGTTTTGACTTTGTGGACTCTCTGACTCTGTGGAGTCTCTTGGGGACCACTTGGGGTACCCAGACAACACAGCTCTAGAGCCTACTGAATTGCCTGGAACATAGTAGGTGCTTAATAAATTCTTGAATTGAATTGACTTTCATGGTAGATAAGGAGCTTGGATTTTATTTGGTAGGTAGGGAGGAACTGTCGAAGATTAATGAATAGAGGGGCAGCTAGGTGGCACAGTTGATAAAGCACTGACCCCGGATTCAGGAGGACCCGAGTTCAAATCTGGTCTCAAGACACTTGACACTCACTAGCTATGTGACCCTGGGCAAGTCACTTAACCTTCATTGCCCTGCAAAAGTTAAAAGAAAGAAAGATTAATGAATAGAGAAATAATATGTTCAGAACTGTACTTTTAACAGTTTAATCTGGTAGAAGTACAGCACATAGGAGGAAGCAGAGTTGGGACAGCCAAGGAAATTATGCACAGAAACACAGAAGTTCCAAGCTGCAAGTGCCCTCTGGTCCAACAGACAAGCATTCACTCAGCTTTTGCTTGAAGACCTCCGGTAATAGACAACTCACTACTTCATAAGGCAGCTCATTCTATTTTCAGGAGATTTTGATTTGATTTAATGTCTTTAACATCAAGTGGAAGTCTATACCTCCTTGTGGCTTCCATCCATTGCTTTTGGCCTTGCCCCCTGGGGCAACCAGAACAAATTTAATCCCTGTGCCCCATAGTAAACCCTCGAATACTTGAGGGATACTATCATTTTCTACTCTGAACCTTCTCTTTTTCAGTTTATTTAACTGATCATCACAAGGCCTGATCTTGATGCTCTTTACCCTCCTTGTCACTGTCCTCTATATGCTCTCCAGAACATATGTTCTTCCTAAAACATGGGCTACACTCAAGAGAATGGTGATCTTACAATGGAAATCCCAATGTCACTTTTGTACTCATCATATGCAGCTTTATATCAGTTATTTTTGTCTAAGTGTCAGTCCTACATTGAAACTGTAAGTTCCTCAAGCAGTCATTGAATTTATTTTAATTTTTCTTTCTTTTGTGGGGCAATGAGGGTTAAGTGACTTGCCCAGGGTCACACAGCTAGTAAGTGTCAATTGTCTGAGGTCAAATTTGAACTCAGATCCTCCTGAATCCAGGGCTGGTGCTTTATCCACTGTGCCACCTAGTTGCCCCCAGTAATTGAATTTAGAGCTGGAAAAGACCCAGGTAGGACTCTCTTTGGGGGTCAATGCCTCATCATTGCCTTTGTACTTTTGCCTGGTGTTTGTTGATCTGTTCTTTCTGCTGCTCACCAGGTCAGGCTGGTGTTTCTATCTTTCTGTTGAACTTTCTCTTTTTCTTTCCCTCCCCACCATGTTTCTTCCCTTGGAAAGTGTTTCCTGTCTCCTTTAAACATATGCTTTAAAAAAAATACATTTATATGAGCATTTCTATCTCTTCCTTTCATTGATCTGAATAACAACAAAATGAAAAATAAAAGCCTTATAACCAAGCTGTATAGCCCAGCAAAGCAGAGACTTTATAGATTGACCATGTCCCAAAATGTATATCTCATTCTGCATCTTGAGTCCATCACTCCTCTGGCAAAGGGCGGAGGAAGAGAGGGGAAATGGAAAGAGAAAAAAGGAGAGGGAGAAGGAGAAGCAGAGAGAGTCAGAGAGAGACAGAGACAGAGAAAAGAGACAGAGAGAAAAACAGAGAGAGACAGAGACAGAGAGAGAGGGAATGAGAGTGTCATCTTCAGTCCTCTGGACTCAAGGTATAATATGACATTGAATAGAATCTCAAAGTCTAAATCCATGCATGTACATAGATTTAAACAATACAAGCATTCTGTATTTTATGATTCATACTTATTTTACCCCTATGGTAGTCCTGTGCAGGAAACAGTATAAAACTTGTACTCCTGGGGGCAGCTAGGTGGCACAGTGGATAAAGTACCAGACCTGGATTCAGGAGGACCTGAGTTCTAATCCAGCCTCAGACACTTGACACTTACTATGTGACCCTGTGCAAGTCACTTAACCCTTGTTGTCCCACAAAAACAAAAACAAAAAAACCAAAACCCACAAAAACCAACCAAACAAAAAAAATTTGTACTCCCATTTGATGGATGAGGAAATAGAGGCTCAGAGAGTTTAAGTAACTTGTCCAAGGTTGCACAGCTAAGAGGTTTTAGAATCCAGACTCATGTCTAGCCTAAATTCAGTGCTCTTTCAATGATTACTTATATAACCAGCTCATGTTTCTAAAATGCTGTAAGGTTTATATAGTGCTTTCTAGCAGTGCTAGAGAGTACAGGTATAATTGTCCCTGTTTTATGGAGGGGACACTCTTGGAAAGAGAAGTAACCTGCCTAGATGTGTCAGAGCCACACCTTGAAGGCAGCTTTCTTGCATTATTGCTTTTTCCCCAACATGTAGCTGTCCCTCCCAAGTTTTGTTCTGTGGCAGCTTCTTCTCCTTCTACATGAATCCCCTTCCCCTCCGAACCTGTATCTGAAATTTTAAAGTCCTGCTTCAGCTGCCTGACAAAATACTGCTTCTTCCATTTCTAGGATAGAGCTTAAGTTAAACTGCATCCTTTGCCTCATCAGCTGCAATTTACAGAGAATCCATGTCTGAACAGATTTCTTTGCTACACATCACATCACCTTTAATTGCTGTCAGAATAGTCTTAGCTAGTTAACTATTGCTGAACAAGAAACAAAACGTTTCTGTGTAAGCCATGCTAAACTAAGATCTGCTGGGTAGGGTTAGCTTTTGGTTGGTGTATTAATAATGAGGTTCACATTTGTATATGAATAATCACTTCCTTCTCCCACCACCTTTTTTGTTCCCTAAATGCTTAACTGATAAATTCTGGAAGAAGTGAGATAAAGAAGATGAAGCGTTGACTTTGCGGTCAAGGGACCTGTGTTCGAATGCTACCTCTGAGACTTACTATTGGTGTGATATAGAGCAAGTCCCTTAGCCTGCCCATGGCTCCATTTCATTATCTGTAACATGAAGAGTTTGGACCAGATGGACCCCAAGGTCTCTTCCAACCCTTATTCTCTTATTTCATAATGGAAAATTTGGGCAATGGGGAGAAAGTGATATAGGAGGCTTTAAGAGAGATGAGGAAGCTTAAAACGGTCTCTGTGAGCAGTGAGAGAATGAATTGAGAAGGAAATAAGGCTGCTAGGAGGAGGAAGAAATGAAGGAGTGATTTCTGGGCAAGGTGAAAGCCCAGAGTTGGGAGAACTAATAACAAGATTTGGGAACAGCAAACAGGGCAGTTTGGGAAGAAGGGAAGCCTGGAAAGGTGGGCAGCAACTGCATTGAGATGGGCTTTAAATGCTAAGCTGAGAAGCTTATAAATGTCCAAGGTCACATGATTATAGAATGTTAAAGGTGAAAAAGAATTAGAAGGTCATCTGTCACTAAGTCTTCCAAGCTTTCTTTCAGATTACACCATGCTCCAGAAAAACTAGACAACTGTCCTCCAAGCCTGCCCCTTCCCCTTCCCTGTGTCTTTGTTTATGTTATTCCTTCTGCCTGAAAGGTCCTTCCTTGACCTCTTTGCCCCTGAATTGCTTCCCAGCCTTTAAAGCCCATTTCCAACACAACCTTCTCTATAAAGTCTTCCCTGATTCCCCTCCCAGGGAACAATCTCGGACCTCGCATAGCACTTTGTACCTCTCTGATAACATTAATCTTAGAATATTGTGTATTAGAGTTTTCACTAATGTTTATGTCTTATCCCCCTACTAAAGCTGCTAATTGCTCCAGGAGGGTACTAAATGTATCTTATCTAAATTTTGTATTACTCCTAGTGAGTTCTGGACTTCCCAGAGCTACTTATCTCTAAAAATAAAGCCTAGATAAGGCAGTGATGGAAAAACCCTCATGCTCCTAGTCTATTTGGTTCCTTGCTCAAGGCTTTATAATGCCCAGAAAGATTTCTAGGTTCTCAATAGGAACAAGGTCAAGAATGATAAAAAGATATTCCAAGGAAGGTATGGTCAAAAGATTTCTAGGTTCTTCCTGGTGTTAACATTTATGAATGGTAGACCATTAGAAACAGTTAGTGGTCATTAGGTTTGACAGTCTCAAGAAATTCTCTGTGTGAGGTGAGTAGAACCAGGAGAACATTGTACACAGTAACAGCAATATTGTGCGATGATCAACTGTGATAGACTTAGCTCTTCTCAGCAATGCAATGATCAAGGACAGTTCCAAAGGACTCGTGATGGAGGGTGCTCTCCACATCCAGAAAGGAGAGCTATGGAATCTGAGTTCAGATTGAACCATACTGTTTCTACTTTTTTTGTTTTTTGTTTTCTTTTTTTGGTTTGTTTTTCCCTTTTGTTCTGATTCTTCATTCACAACACGACTAATGCAGAGATATGTTTAGTGTGGTTGTACATATATATAACTTGTATCATTGCTTTCTGTCTTGGGGAGGGGGGAGAGAAGGGAGAGAGGAAGAAAAATTTGGAGCTCAAAATCTTATAAAAACAAATGTTGAAAACTATCCTTCCTGCCAAAAAGAAAAAAGAAAAAAGAAAAAGAAAACTATCTTAACATGTAACTGGAAAATAATAAAATACTATTAAAAATTGAGGGAAAAATTCTCTGTGATGTTCAGTCTTCTTACACATTACTTCCTACCATGTACTCTTCAATCTAGTGATGCTGGCCTCCTGGCTTTTTCACAAACAAGACACTTCATTTCTCAGCTCTGGGCATTTTTCTCTGCCTGATCCCCATTCCTGGAACCCTCTGGTTTCCTTAGCTTGTTTTTAGTTCCAGCTAAAATCTCACTATCTACAGGACAACTTCCCAACCCCTATTAATTCTAGCACCTTGTCTCTTAATTGTTTTGTGTTTATCCTGTATATAGCTTTTTTGTTGTTTCTCCCATTAGATTGTGAACTCCTTGAGAGCAGGAACTGTCTTTTGCCTCTATTTTTTGCCAGAGCACAGTGCTTGGCATATAATATGCCAAAATATTAATAAATGAGGGGCGGCTAGATAGCACAGTGGATAAAGCACTGGCCCTGGATTCAGGAGTACCTGAGTTCAAATTCAGCCTCGGACACTTGACACTTACTAGCTGTGTGACCCTGGGCAAGTCACTTAACCCCCATTGCCCCGCAAAAAAAAAAAAGAAAAATATTAATAAATGTTTATTGATTGATTGACTTAATACATACTCTGGGAAGAATGAATACCTCCAGTATAAGGTGGATATATAGCTACTTCAGGACCTCTCACCAAGGAGTCAATCAACCACCATGATTCCTCTCTTTTATTCCTCCACCCAATACTAATGGTATCTTAATGGCAACTTTGTGTCTTCATTGGTATTCCTTAGAGCAAGAGTCATACTTAGGAATCTTAGCATCTGGGCCAAATTCAGTTGCACTGGTAGTGGAAGGCCCTAAGAGAGACAGTCTGACCATGCTTGCTATCACGTCAGGAGGAAGTGTTCCGTCTCTACTGGCAGTGTCAAAATCAATTTGTAAAAGGCACAAATACCCAAAGGAACTCTGCCAGCCTGTGACTTTTTGTTCAATTCCTTTGAATGCTTACTGCCTGAGGAATGGCATTATTATTATTAATGGTGTTATTGATTATGAGATACTGTCTTTAAATCCTGTCTCAAATTTCCCTCCTGGAGGAAGCTATCCCTGATTTCCTCAGTCTTCCTCTGAGGAAGGAATTTTTTCTCCCTCAGACTTTACCAATAAGTGGTCAAAAGATATAGAAAAATAATTCCCATAAGGTTGATTGCAAGCTATCAACATCTATATGAAAGTATGCTCCGAATCAACATAAAGCAAGTCAACATGACTGAGGTTTCCCCTCACATTCAATAAATGGACAAAGATGACAACAGATGGAAATGGCCATCGTTGGAGGGGCTTTGGGAAGATAGACACACTGTTGGTGGAGCTGCAAATTGGTCAAATCATTCCTGAAAACAATGTAAGAAAAGTCACTAAACTCTATCATCTACCTACCTACCTATCTAATCTATCTGTCTCATCTATCTATCATCTATCTATATCTAGCTATCTATCATCTATCTATCTGTGTCTATATTCTTTCACCCAGACATGCTTCTGCAGTGTATATATTCCAAGGAGGTCAAAGACAGAAAGAAAGGTTCCAGTTACATTAAAAATATTCACAGAAGCATTTGGGTGGGGGGGCAGCAAAAACTGGAAACAAAGTGGGTACCCATAGATTCAGGAATGTCTGAACAAATTGTGACAGATTTTTTGAATGTGAAGAATTCAGAGAAACATGGGAATAATTTATGTAAACTGAGTGAAATAAGCAGCACCAAGATACAATGAACACAATGATTCAACGATGTTAATAAAAACAAACGACCCCCTTCTCCACTAAAATGAAGCTGAATTCTGTGCGATTGCAATGGGCAATTTTTTGCCTTAGAGAAGAGATGAAGTAGGTTTCCCTCCTTTCCTTGGAGAGGTGGGGGGGGGTTGGGTGTGAACCACAGTATATTCAGTCAGCCATTGTCTCTTAGGTGGTTTGCTTAACTGTTATTTCTTTGTTACAAAGGAAAGCAGAGGAGGTGGGTAGCCGTTCACTTGGAAATGACAGTGATGTAAAAAACAAAAGGCACCAATGACGAAATATTTTAAAAGATAAAGAATGTGTATTTCTCTTAGCCTTAAGCACCATTCCCAGCACATAGTAGGTGCTAAATTAATATTTGAAGGGGGAGGGAAGATATAATTTTACCCATAAAATAAACATTAAAAACCCTAAACAACCAAACGAACAAATTAAAAAGAAAAAAAAACATCCAAGGTACTTGTTAAGAAAGAGGCTCCCTTTTTTATTTAAAAATTCCATTAAATGTATTTTCTCCCCTCTTCTTCCTACATATGATGGCTGAGAGAAGGTAAGGCTAATCGCTGCTGGCTGAAATCTATGAGAGGAGACAACCTAGCCGTTGTCATGGCAACAGATTCCCCAGCCGCAAGGCTGATAAAATTTCCCTGCGCATGCAACTGCAGCGGAGAATTTTATGAGCTCTGTGGCTGCGTGTTCCCACAAATGGAGAAGACACGGCTGAGCTGGAGGCGAAATGGTAGACAGAAATATAGGACAGCACGATAATGGCCGCAAAAGCACTTGGTGCATAACTCCCTCCATCTCCCCGAACCCCTCCTACTCCCGAGTCTCCATGGGCCTGCTTAGATCACTGCAGTATCCTCCCTCTCTGCCCTTCTGGCCAGCATCCAAAAGCATCTAAGATCTGCCCTGCCTGGCTCTGCAGACGTTTAGTTTCTAGAAGCAAGACTATTCCCTCATTTGTACATCCTCTACCTGATTCTCACAGTAGCCTCACGATCATATAGCTATCAGAGCCAGAAAGGATCTCAGAACATAGGAGGTAGAGCGCCATACCCAAAAGGGTCGTTAGTGATAGAAGATCATCCTCATCTACAGAGGAGACAGACTAAGAGACAGAAAAGTGACTTTCCCCCTAAGCACGCGGCAAATACCAAGACTCTTGTAACCCTTGTGTACGAGGCTGTTACATAACTTGAAGCCCTCGTTTTGGGAAACTTCTCCCAGTCTCTGGTTCCTTCAATCCCCTCCGGAAAATCTGGGAAACTCACTTTAGCTCTCCATTCAGTATACTCTCAACGACGCCCCTGACAAAAACACAACTCACAAAATTCAGAAAGGAAAATTTTATTGAGGGGTAGCAGAACACAAAAAGAAGTGACGACAGATATCATGGAAAACAGTAACACCAGCTTAAGAACGCCTCTCCCCTAGGACCCTCGCACAGCCTCAGTTTCATCATACAATGGAATGCCTGATAATTCCTAGCAGGTGCAATACATTGGGATTCTTCCTGCAGTTCTAGGCATAGCCAACAGGTGGCGTGGGCATGACTTTGGGTCCGATGCCGTCGACCACTCTGCAAAGAAAGCTCCTGTTTATCCTGATGGCCTCCGCATCTGTAGTGGTGCAAGTCGGACAGGATGCAGAGTGCTGTGAGGGACTTTGTGTTTGGGTATGGATCTCTGAGAATTTTGTGGGTGTCTCTGCGTGTGGATCCCTAAATGGTTGGGGTTGCCTCTAGGGCGAATCTTGATTTAGAGAGCAGGAGAAGAGCTGAGGATGAAGGCAACACCTGAAAGCAGACGCTGCCAGCTTTTATATCCACATGGCAAGACCGAGAGTGGACTTAGCATAGCTATAACTAGGGTGGGGTGACAGGAACTTAGTCCAAAGATGTCTGGTACACAGAGACTACCAGCTCTAGAACACGGCCCCCAGAATCTGCTGCAACAATTTATATTCCCTCATCCAGTTCCTGACTGCTACTTTCTTATGTTATGCCACCCTCCTAGGGCCTAGGTCCCCACGTTTCTCTTCACATCCAGGGATTAAGAGAGAAGACCACCGTTGTGTCTTTCCCCCATTGCTGCCCTTGCTGCCTCCCTCTACGTATCTCCTTCCAAAGGGCTTGGGGCCGAGACATATATCATAGAGGAACCGTCTAGATTTTCTGTGGGAAACTGGTTGTCCTTCCTCAGGCAATCTTTCACCAGACCATGAAAGCCCTCTGTGGTGCCTTAAAGGTTAGTATATATTATCCAAGGTGTCATCTTGAAGACTTCCTTTCTAATAGGTGAATTCCTTTTCCATAATTCCACCCTGCCCTGCTTCCTTCCTATCTGGGATTCTGTGGTCTTTTTCTCCTTTACCATAGTCTGTGCCAGGGGTCTCCCACCATGGGACCCTGGATCTTAAAGTCCAAAGTATCTTCCTAAGGTGTCTTCCCCCAAAGCCACTTACACTTGCCCCAGACACCCAAATTGCTAGTATTTAGTGTTTTCAGTCCCAGTATTTCCCATTTGGAGCTCTGGGGACAGTGATAAAAGAGTCCTGAGAGATGGTCTATCTTAATGGCACAGTTTTGAGCGTCTGCATGGGAAAAGAGAGTGCCTAGGGCAGTGTGAGCAGAGTCAGAACCAGACCATCAGTGGCGTGTGAGTGGGTTTATAACAACCTCTATTAACATACCACTCATTGACTCCCAAGGCAGCCCTTTTCACTGTTGGAAAACTCGAACTGTTAGGAAGATTTCCCTAATACCGAGCTGAAATTTTGTAGCCCCTACACTTCCCGCCCCCCAACTCCAGTCATCCTAGTTTTGCTCTCTGGGACCAGGCAGGATAACTCTAGCCCTGTTCCTCATGAGCTGTGGTATTTCCATTTTCCTACTTTAGACTCTAGAAAAGCTCAGCTATAAACTCAGTCATAATAATAATTGATTAAATAGTATCTTCCATCTGAGGAATACAAAGCAGTTTGTAAACCCATTAATCTTCACCTTTAAGCCTTCCCACAGCCCTAAAGGCAAAACAGGGAGGTAGTATTATTAATCTGATTTCCGGGGCTATAATTTATTTGAATGCAATACAGTTTTGTATTGTGAGACATTCTGTATGTAAACTGTTTCCCAGTGTGGCTCCAGTAGTAAGAGGAAGTAGCAGCAGGAGGAAAGAAGCAGGGGTTTGGCTGGAGAAGAAAAGGCACTGGTTTTTCAAAAGAGATAGTCCAAGGTGGGGAGAAAGGATGCTGTGGAAGACAGGAAATGTTTTTTGTTTTCTTTTTCTGCAGCAGGTGTTTTAGAAAGGAAGACTACTCCATCAAAACAGTGACCAAAATGTGATTAAAGAGCTTCAAACTGGGAGAGGTGGAGGAGACTTAAGGGTGGATGACTACTAAAGGTATGGACCTTTTAAAAGGATGTATATCTTTTTTTGGGGGGGGGGTGAGGCAATTGGGGTTAAGTGACTTGCCCAGGGTCACACAGCTAGTAAATGTCAAGGGTCTGAGGTCGGATTTGAACTGAGGACCTTCTGAATTTAGGGTCGGTGCTCTATCTACTGTGCCTCCTAGCTGCCCCATGGATGTAAATCGTAATCTATCTTTTTTTTCTTTGGGGGCAGGGCAGTAAGGATTAAATGACTTGCCCAGGGTCACACAGCTAGTAAGTGTCAAGGGTCTGAGGTCGGATTTGAACTGAGGTCCTCCTGAATCCAGGGCCAGTGCTTTATCCACTGCACCACCTACCTGCCCCTAAGGATGTATATCTTAATAGTGAATTCAGAATTTCAGAGCTTTAGGGGCATCTAGTCCCTACTCCTACTTAAAGAGAAATTTCCTTAACAATTCCTAAAAATGGGACATCCATTTTCTGATTAAAGACCTGCAATCATGAGAGGTCCATCTATCTCAGACAGCTGCGCAGTCCATTTTTGGACAGTTCTTATTGTTATTATCTTTTTCTTACATGAACCCTATATCTGCCTATCCACATCTTGTCCTCATTGCCCTTTGTGGCTAAGTAAAACAAACCTTATTTATTATGACAGGCTAGGGAAAGACTCTTCCTCACCTTCATCCAGGAATTCAGGATTACCACCAACTGAACTAGAGCATCCCCTTTTTACCAGGTACATTCACCATTCACCAGAGACAGTTTCACTTCCCTGATTCTGTTAAAAGGCAAGGACCTCCCAACAATACCATTCCTTGGTTCCTCAAGCCCTATCTGAAAGGAGTTGCCTGGACCATGGGGTGGGGTTGGAGGTGGAGCACTAAATATACCAATTGAGGGAGATCTTAGAGTCTTCTGAGGAGACAGGAACTTCTAGGTGCAAGAAAGGAAAAAGAACTGGAGAGGATCGACCAGATCTATGTCCAAAAACAATTGTCTTTATTGGGTAAGTCTTCCTAGAGTTTAGATGTGAGAAATCTTACATGGATGGAGAGCCCTCCCCCTTCCTAAAATGGAATTGATTCATCACAGACAACTTATGGGAGGTTGTCCTGACCCAAGCTGCCAGGGGCGTGATGATGAAATTGGGACTAACAGGGACAAACCCTTTGACCTGAACTAGGCAAAATGGCATTGCTCAGCAGCCAGGGTGGTGGCCCATTGAGCTGGCTAGCACAGAAGGCAGTGTGTTGGGGGCTGGGATTGGAGGCTCCAGCCTGTGCAGTAACTTATTCATGAAGGACACTCCCACAAGAGGTGAGCACAATTCTAAATACACTATGTCATTTCTGTTTAACAATGGAAGCTTTCAGTTCCCTACCAGTCTTCTTAGAGGGGCCATTTTACCTTATCTAGCCCATAATAGACAATTTTGGATGAATGGTGATTATGTAATCCTAGTTCAGTAGCAACTAGGACCCAGTAATGGGCAAACAATTGCCTTTCTAAAGTCGTATAGTGGGGGCAGCTAGGTGGCATAGTGGATAGCTCACTGGCTCTGAAGTCAGGAGGACCTGAGTTCAAATCCAGCCTCAGACACTTACTAGCTGTGTGACCCTGGGCAAGTCACTTAATCCCAATTGCCTCAAAAAAACAAACAAAAAAACAAAAACAAAACCAGGAGTGGTATATAGCAAGTGGCCACTCTGGGGAGATTCTAGCTCTAGAACCCTAATGGTCAAACCTTGGTGCCTTCCAAAGATTTCACTCAGCCTGGTCTTTATGGATAGAGACTTCCAAAAATATAGTCCCCCTGGGGGTAATAAGGGCCTAGGGGTAGAGATTGCTGGATGTCGTGCTTTAGTTCTTCAGTGTTCTAGCCTATTATCGGCCTCACGTGAAAGAGGCAGACCAGTCTGGGAAATAGGGGTCGACAGGCTACCTAGATAGGTTGTATGTATCATCCCAAACCTGCAGAGTCCAATAAGTTTCTGAGCTTCCTTTTTAGATTGTGGGAAAGCAAATAGCTTATTCTGGACTATGTCTGGAATCATCTGAGTTTTCTCCATGTACTGTGTTCCCTAAAACTTGTTTGAGTTGGCCAGAAACTACATTATTTTAGAGCAAATTTGCTTATTCCTTGCCCATCGTATGAGTCACCATCCAATCTAGGGCCTTTGCCGCCATAGTCTGATCTGGCTTAGTCAACATTCTGTAATCGATGTAATGGTGTAGAGGTGTCAAACACAAGCCATAATACTCCAGAGTAACCTGAACCAGATTAAAATGGAATTTGGAAATATTTAATGAAATGTAAAAGAATACAATAGAACACAGACAATGCTGATATGAGATTTCCTAAGTCAATATACAGCTGGATTTATGTAGGGCTTAGTGGCCCAATTCTATTTGAGTTTGACACCACTGGTATACAGTGATACCTTCAGGAATGGAAGCCTCTTTCAGGTTTCTGCCCCTTAGACTTTAGCAGGATGAAAGAATATTCAGCATTGGAGATGATGATGAAGGTAAACTAGACTCCTTCCAAGGTGAAAGTGAATCATTCCTGACTAGTGAATATAAGTCACAGGACTACGGAAAAAAAAGCCTTAATGGGGGGATGACACCATACACTCACACTGGGTTTGGGCTATCTGTTTTACCACAGAGAAGAGGTCAGAAATGTCTGAAGCAATGGGTATGGTAACTTTGCTTAGCTCCATCAGCTGCTATAAATTTCCAGATGCCATCTGCCATTATCATGTGCCACACAGGGCTGTTGTAAGGCGAGGGTTCCTAACCATTTTTGTGTAATGCACCCCTTTGGAGTCTGGGTAAGTCTGTGGACCCCTTCTCAGAATCATGTTTTTAGATAAATAAAATAAAATACATAGAATTACAAAGAAAACCAGTTATATGGAAAATATAGTTATCAACACATTTTTTAAAATATGTTCATGGACCCCAGGTTAAGAATTCCTGTTGTAAGGGGAGTTCGCATAATGAAAATACTCCAGACTCTTTCATTTCATATCTTTCACTTCTCTGGGGACTCCATATTATTTGGTATTAACATTTAATTAACATTAACACAACAATTTATGATGATTTGGGCAACCCCAAGGGTTTCTAATTGACTGTACTCATGATAATCCATATAGAGGTTAGTGAAAAGGCCCATATAGGACTTCTCCCAAGATCTCATTAGGCTCTTCTGGAAACAAGGGTGTCCAATGGATCTGTTGGGAGTCCCACAGTATGTAATAGCCCCTTATATCTAAATGGGGCAGAGACTTTAGGGGATGGCATAGTCTTTGTTAGGGCTGAAGGGCCCTTAGTGATCAGAGTTCTCAAGTCTTTCAAAGTTATTTTATTTTATAATGTCATCATATAAATTATCATACAATTTATTATTGCATAAATTATTGCATATTATATAAATTATTTTCCTGATTCTGTTTACTTCACTCTGAATCAATTCATATGTCTCAGGTTTTTCTGAAATTGTTCCTCTAGTCATTTCTTAGGTGTAATAAAATTCCATTACATTAATATACCATAATTTGCTCAGCCATTCCTCAATTGACAGGCATCCTCTTAGTTTCCAGTTCTTTCCTGTAATAAAAATTACTGCTATGAATGTTTGTGTACTTCTGGATCCTTTTCTTTTTTCTTTGACCAATACTGGTTTTGTTTGTCTTGTTCGGTCAGAGGGTATACCCAATTTCATGATTTCTGTTCCAAACTTCTTTCTGGAATGGCTAGATTGATTCACAGCTCCAACAATGGCTCTTAGTATGTCTGTGCTGCCCAATCGCCTCCAATAATTGTCATTTCCCCTTTTTGTCATCTTTACCAATCTGATGTATATGAGGTAGAGACTCAGGCAGGATCACTTCTTCTTTTTTTTTTTTTGCGCAGGGCAATGGGGGTTAAGTGACTTGCCCAGGGTCACACAGCTAGTAAGTGTCTGAGGTCAGATTTGAACTCAGGTACTCCTGAATCCAGGGCCGGTGCTTTATCCACTGCGCCACCTAGCTGCCCGCAGGATCACTTCTGAAGCGCAATGAGACATGAGAATAGAGTAGCAGGTTTGGGGAAGGCACTAAAGCATTTTATTAAATCCAAATTTTTATTGTTCTCTAGTTGCTCCTGTCATGGGGGAAAGAGGTGGTGGGGCTCCTTAGGTATTCCTCTGTAAGTATGGTACCTACTCTGCTGGGCTATTGTGAAGAAAATTCTTTGTCAAGTTTAAGGTACTATATACAAGTTATGATGAACAGGATGCTATCAGAAAAACCTGAAAAGACCCACATGAACAGAAGCAAAGAATTACAACTCTCCCAATCCAAGTAGAATAAAATGGTCTTTCATTTGGGTGTTCAGAGAAAGTGATGGAGAGGGAAGTCAAAGACTTTCCTTCTAGGGAAGGAGATGGCTTAGAAACATTCTCCTCCTCTAATGGAAGAAAGGCCAAAGCTTTTATAGAGGATAGATGGATAGACCTGGCAATTAAAAATATCTTTTGGGGGTGGGGAAAGCTTGAATGAGAGGTGTTCTTCCTGGTTTCTTGAGTTATCTCTGTCCCCTGGCGCTGCTCCAGGGAGTAGCCATGGCTAATTGACTTTCCTGCTATAGAATTCAATCTCCCCTAACTTCTTAGGTGTCTCCCTCCTGCTATCTAGTTTGCCAAGCTAAACTTTAATAGTCCCTTAATTTCTTATTATGTCCTAACCCCCAAATCACTCTAGAGGCAGCTACGTAGTACAGTGGGTAGAGCACCAGGCCCAGAGTCAGGAAGATCTAAATTAGAATCTGGCTTTGATATGGGGATGGATTTAATTGATCAAATTGATCATTGAGGCATCCCAAAGAATTATAAGGCTCAGTGACTTAGTTTCCCAAGTTTTATTAAAAGACTGGTGGCCACAGGGAGAGCATCCAAAGGTGAAAAGGTGTTTCCAATAGGGAGATGAAAATGGTTATATTTATAGTGAGAAAAGTAGGTTATCTCTTCATTATCTTAATCTCCTCCTTAGAGAGATTCATATCCTAATTTGGACTTCTTGGGATCCTAAAATGTCTTCCAAGGCAGGTACCTTTTTCCCTAGGGGTGTGTTTTTGGGGTTTAAACATCATAAAGTGAACTTAAGGACACATTTGGTCTTTCTGAGCATGTTCATAAAGACATGCTTAAACTTGTCAGAGCCAGAGGGTCTCTTTGTTTAGGCTATCTCTTTCCTTTAAGATCTGATTCTTAGATACAGTTTCTGTTTCCTTCATCCAGGATTATTAATCCCTGGCTACTGTTTAAACTTGGCTGATAGGGACTCGAACCCTCTGGGTTACAGTACTGTTGATAAAATCTCAAACTTTAGTTTTTCTGTTAACCCTTTTTAGCTACTATTGATAAAAACTCAAGCCTTAGTTTATCTGTTAACCCCTTTTAGCTACTGTTGATAAGAGCTCAGGTCTTAGGTTGTCCGTTAACCCTTTTTAGCCTCCTCCATCAGCCTCACAGACTTACTACTAGCTGTGTGACTCTGGGCAAGTCACTTAATTCTGTTTGCCTCAGTTTTCACATCTGTAAAATGAAATGGAGAAGGAAATGGCAAACCATTCTGGTATCTTTGCCAAGAAAACCCCAAATGGGGTCATGAAGAGTTGGACACAACTGAAATGACTGAATAGTGTACCGATTGGAATGACGCCACCTGCTGGAGATTTACTGTGGAAAAGCTCTGCCATGAGGAGAAGGCCTCTGAGGGTAAGCCATGCAGTTAAGGTCCTTAGCATCAGGAAGTGACCTTTGCTCATGGGTACTGTCTATCAAGGCTACCAGTCAATCAACTTGAGGAGCCTCCCATTTCTGGGAGGAGGACATGAAGTAGGAAGTGGACGCTGGGGGAGGGGTTCTGTCTCTTTTTGGTTCCTGACCCCGCCATGGTGGGTTGGATGATAGGGTCTCTTAGAAATAGTTAGATTTTTACCTTTCTCTCTGATCCTAATGCTTTTTGATAAATACTTAAACACTTAAATACTCTTGCTAAAGCTTATAATTTATTGGCAACCGCTCATGAGATTTTAGATAGTATAGCTAGAATTTGAGTCCCTTACAATAGCAAACAACAAACAAAGAAGTTCCAGAGATTTGGGGATTAGACTTATTGCTCTTGACCCTGAAAAGCAGAATTAGGACCAATGTGGGAAGAAGGAGATTTCAGGGAGAAAAAAATTAATGAAACCTGCAGAGAAAATCCAGGCTCTGATCTTGGGAGAAGTTTCCTAGCAATTATAGCTATTCCAAGGTGGAGCCAGGAAGCAGCTGGTTCCCCCTACAGGGAAGGTCTTTGTGGAAGGCTGAACTTCTAGATTAGGTTCTTTTTCAGGGACAAGTTGAACTAAGGAGCTTCTAAGGTCCCTTAAGATGCTGATATTCTATAATCTATAATCATAGGATTCAAAACCACTTCCCTAACTTTCAAGCTTCAATGATTCTGCATAGCCTTTGTGAACTCAGGGTCCATGGGGCATTGGCGCACCCAAGGAGGAAGACAGAGAAACACATTAAATGAAAATATGTGATCCATGACTTGGCACCACTAAAATAGGAAACAGTATTTTGTCATTGCTAGTGATATGGGTCTCCTTTAGAAGCTAAACTGAAAGACTGACACACCTAAGAAGTAGGGGGAGATAAACTGCACCTGGGACAAAGATAGACACAACCTTTCATTCAAGCCTCTCCCACCCCACCAGGAGATCATCCCATTAGGTGTGGCTGCTGGGGATGGGGTGGGGGGGGACAGAGAACTCCAGAAGTCAGGACTACCACCTGTCATTCAAGCTTTGCCCACCCCCAGAAGGAACTTTCCATTGTCAGGTGGTCATCCTATCTATCCTCTACAAAAGCTTTTGTCTTTCTTTCATTGGGGAGATGGTTTCTAAGCCATATCCTCCCCTTGAGGTGAAGTCTTTGATTTTCCTCTTGGTCACTTTCTCTAGCACCCAAATAAAAGACCATTTTATTCTAATTGGATTGTGTACCAGAGTTGTAATTCTTTAAAGAGGAATACCTAAGGACCCCCACCACCTATTTCCCTGTGACACTTGTGATGTTTAAAATCTAATGTGTGGTTACCTTTTTTCTGCCCCCAGTGTGGGGGGGAAAAGTAGCTAGTGTTTACTTATAAGTTAGAAGTGTTAGCACCAGTTTTTGGCATTAAGAATTTATTAAGGGCAGCTAGGTGGTGCAGTGGATAAAGCACTGGCCCTGGATTCAGGAAGACCTGAGTTCAAATCTGGCCTCAGACACTTGACACTTACTAGCTGTGTGACCCTGGGCAAGTCACTTAACCCTCATTGCCCTGCCCCCCCCAAAAAAAAGAAAGAAAAGAAAGAATTTATTAAAGAGTAAAGAGAGAACACCTGGGTCAGAAAACCAAGAAAAAAGCCTATCTCTCCTATGAGAGATAAGGTTTCAACCTGGCCTCCTTCTTCTCCCCAGTCCTCCACCATGAGGATATTTGGGAACCACACTGAGAGAGGTAACAGCCCTTTCACTTCCTTCCTGCCTCCCGCCCCCAGAAGAGGCTGTCCTTCAAGCTGATTGGTCAGTGTCACCCAAATCCCTTGGTTCATTGGACTTGAGGGTGGTCTCATTGTTGAATTCAAAGTCCTTGGCTTCTGAGAACAATACCCTATTGAGGGCCAGCCAGGTGTGGGTTTTTTTTTGTTTGTTTGTGTAACGATTGGAATAACGCCACCTGCTGGATACTTACTGTAGAGGAGTTCTGCCCATGAAGGGAAGGTCTTTGAGGGCAAGACCAGGAGTCAGGAAGTGACGCGGGCTAGTGGGAGGAGGAAGGAAGAGACTGGCGCTCAGTCTTGCGCCTCTTTCCTGGGGACGCTGGCGGAGAAGGGAGCTAGAAATGTGCTCTCCCTTTAATAGATAGGAATCTAGGCCTTTCTCTCTCTTTACCAAATTCTTATTCTCCTTAATAAATGCTTAAAAGTCTAACTCTTGCTAAAGCTTATAATTTATTGGCGACCACTCATTAGATATTTTAGACAGACTAGCTAGAATTTTAGCCCTTAACAGATGGCTGACCACGAAGAGGAAAGCTAACCCTCAGTCTTCTTCTGATCTTCTGGTTGGGTAAGAAATTTCCCCTCCCTCTCCCTTTAACTGCTAAGTACTGGTGTACTGGCTGTGTTTTCCTTTAAATTTTTTCGAATGGACCTTTTAAACTCCCTAATTATCCTATTTTTGATTTTAGTCTGTTTAACCAGACAAATGGGAGATAAGATCATGTTTAATGCTTTGTTTTTGTGGATTTTCTATTTTTCTTTTTATTTTTGTTAAAAGAGCCAGCAACTTACTCACACAAGGAAATATCTCTCCCTCTCCCAACCATGCTTTTTCAGAGAAACCTGAAGAGATTCCCGCAGCTTTTCCCAGTTCTAACAGTAATTGTTGCTTTAATTTTGCCTGCCTGGAGGCAATGACCCACCCTCTAGAAGCTTTTAATCCCCTAGCACCTGGAGGCAAAGTGGGGGAAGAGGAATCCAGGCCTGAGTTCAAAATCAAGTCTGATTCAAATTGCTCTGGTCCCTCCCCTCCTCTCCAGACCCCACCCTCTACTCCTCCTATGGCCAAGCCCATAGCTTCCCCTGCCTGGGAAGTCCAGAGATCTGGTGCACATGCTCAACTTTTTCTACCTGCATTTGCAGCTTCAGGCTCAGCCCTTCCCCGCCCTGGCTGTGCTTTTGAGACAATCTTAGAAAACTCTTTAAATTCCAGATATGCTCGTTTTGTTCATAATTTTGCTAACCTGCTTTTGTCTTTCATTAGTAATCTTATAAAGCATTTGTATGGTGAAAAGACTGACAGACAATATAGAGGGGTTAAAGAAGAAAAACTTAAGCTGAATAAGAATGACAATCATCAACATAGTTCAAGACTCTGCTTTTGCCATGGAAGGGTATATATTTTACAGAAATGTAGAAGTAAGCAGCAAGGTATTGATATGAGTATTGGGGATTTTAGATATCGGAATCAAGAGTGTTCTGAATTCACTCAGATTATTAATGTCAGTTCAGAGGTTACATAGGATTTCTATGCTATTACATATACATTTTGGAATTAATGGTATAGGTTTATTTTCATAGAGATTTTAATGCTTTTGAGATTGTGTCTTATACTTAGTTTCTAAAACAAGGAGAATATTTGTAAAAGCTTTTTATAGTCATGCGATCAAGTTTATATTTTGTAATACTCTTATTAATATTAAGTTCATATTCATTTAGATTTCCCTAGTTTGAATTTCATTGTCTTTTATTATTCCACGTGTATTTTCTTCTATTCATTCATCTATCTAATTTTGAAACATGGTTTTGATTTCATAATACAATGTTAATTCTAGGAGTATTGTGCTCCCATATTCTGAGTTATTTGTTTTTGCTATTTTTTCTCAACTGATTATTTGATCAAACTCTTTAAAGCATTTCCCTGGCAAATTGTTTGCCATGGCAAGTGTAAATTGATTCTAGAAGTATTATTTTTGATAAGCATATTCCAAAAAAAAAAAAAAGAGAGGGGAACATTTGTAAAAGTTCTTTTTTCAAAAAAAAAAGTTTTCATTGAGATTGTGTTGTGCTTTAACTTCTATTTAAATATGTTCTGATTTTTCACAAAAGTAATAGTATACTAAGTAAAAAAAAGGGGTATTATTTGAAATTGTTGCATAATTATATATTATATTCTCAGTCAAGATGTATTCACATTTTTTGCAATCATTTATTATCCTCAATTTTAAATCCATATGAAACTTGGATTATGGGAACTTATCATTTAAGACATTAATTGCCTTTATTCTGAGTTATCAGATGCCAGTTGGCCAAGATGCCATCCAATCACAAGAGGAATACATGCAAAGAGCAGACACTGAACTGTTACATGAGGGGAGACATGCACGAAGTTAAGGTATGGCCGAGGGAATGGCTTTTGACAAATGTTGAGGTTGGATTCTCTTGGTTTAATATTTTATTTTATTTTTCCCCACAATATTGTACGGATGGCTGGAAGTATTGATCCCACCCATCTCACTTCTACACCTGGCTTCTATGCTCCCTCCTATATGCCTGATGCCATGGACATCTCAATCGCATGCATCTGATTAAGTCTGACTCAGTTTCCTCCAATATGTTCGGTGGCATGGACATATATTCCATCCACCTATTTTAAGCCTGGCATACTGTATGGGCAGTACATATTGCTCAAGTGTGGGAATGCTCATATCCCATCATTTCTCTGTTCTTTTATGGTAACCCCCATAATTATCTCAGGTGTCATGATAAATACAGTGTTGAATTTGGCCTTGACACCTGTTACCAATTATATTAGATTTTTTAATTTCTCATAATGGCATGAGGATAATTAGGCAGATGATGCAAAAAGTGATGAAACAAAGATAAAAAATTATTTTTAATAATTAATATCACAGCAATTGTCTTCTCAATTACCCTCCATAAGGGGGGGGGACTATAGTAATATTATAATTTTAAAGAATGGTTCAATTTTTGTTTTATTATATGTTTCATGTGTAACAACTAAGATTCTGAATTCCCTTAGACATGTTTTTGAGAACTTTCATTGTTTGATTTGATTATTGACAAAGCTATTTTAAAGTTGTGTTAAGCTCAATTTTGTAGGAAATTTTCCTGGCTGATTACCAGCATCCACACATCAACCCCTGAAGAGACTTCCATTCTACGACTACACCTAGAGGACATCTGAGAAAAGACTTTCAGAGACTTTAAATGAACAGTTTTGATTTGTTGTTTTTGTTGTTTTTTTTCTCTTTCTGTTATAATATACACCATCTGTAACATGTATTCTCTGCAGAGGCCCTCCCTTTGCAAGACTAATGTCAAAGCGTCGGTTCATGAGGACAAAAAAAAATCGCCCCTCTGGACAAAACTTTCCTCTCTTCCTTTTCTATATTGTCGTTCACATATTATTAGTTAGCAATAGTTATTGTATTCTTTTTACTGTTCCGTCAAGGAAACATTTTGTTTCTTGAGGAACAACAGGGGGGACTGTAACGATTGGAATAACGCCACCTGCTGGATACTTACTGTAGAGGAGTTCTGCCCATGAAGGGAAGGTCTTTGAGGGCAAGACCAGGAGTCAGGAAGTGACGCGGGCTAGTGGGAGGAGGAAGGAAGAGACTGGCGCTCAGTCTCGCTCTCTTTCCTGGGGACGCTGGCGGAGAAGGGAGCTAGAAATGTGCTCTCCCTTTAATAGATAGGAATCTAGGCCTTTCTCTCTCTTTACCAAATTCTTATTCTCCTTAATAAATGCTTAAAAGTCTAACTCTTGCTAAAGCTTATAATTTATTGGCGACCACTCATTAGATATTTTAGACAGACTAGCTAGAATTTTAGCCCTTAACATTTGTTTGTTTGGTTGGTTTTTTGGTGAGGTAATGAGAGTTAAGTGACTTGCCCAGGGTCACACAGCTAGTAAGTGTCAAGTGTCTGAGGCCAGATTTGAACTCAGGTTCTCCTGAATCCAGCACTGGTGCTTGATCCACATCACCACCTAGCTGCCCCCCAGGCAGGTGTGGTTTTGATTTAATTAACTTTAAGTAGGTTAATCAGCAAAGTCAATCACTCTCAGTCTCACTTAATTCAATCAGTCTAGATTAATCTCCTCTGGTTGGGGCCTTTGGGTATTGACAAAAAGCCTATTATATCTTACACACTAGTACATTTATAATTATACTCATATGTGAGAAACTCCTATTTGCAGGGCTTGCCTATTAGTTGGAGAATAGCTTGAATGAGTTATGGTGTAGGAATGTGATGGAATACTATTGTGCCATAAGAAATGATGAAAGGGGCAGTTTCAGAGAAACCTGAGATGACTTTTATGAATTGATGCAAAGGGAGGTAGCCAAAACCAGGAGGGCAATTTATGTAATATCATAAATGCCATAAAGACAAACAAATTTGAAAGATTTAGGGATGTCGATCAACATAATGGAACTAACTATAATTCCAGAGGATTCATTACCAAACATGTTATCTACCTCCTGACAAGAGGGGAAGGATTCAGGGTACAGAATAAAGCTGGTTTTTTGGATATGGCCAATGCAGGAACTTGTTTTGCTTGACTCTACGTTTATAATAGGGATTGTGCTTTTCTTGCTTTTTTGAGGGGTGTGTGTGTGTGTGTGTTTGTGTGTGTTAGGGTGGGAAGGCAAGGTGAAGTAAAAGAGAAAGAATGAAAGAAAGCAGATCTTTGAAAATAAAATAATTTACAAGCAACTATTATTTGATTATGCTGTAACTTATGGAATAGAATGAGCCTTGTACTTGCAAGTCAGACCACCTGGTTTTGAATTCTGGCTCTGACAATGAATAGTTGTGTGATCATGTTGGGCAAGTCACTTCATTTCTCTGAGGCCCAGTTTCCTTTTCAGCATATGAGGATAATAATTGTGTTGAATTAGGGGATGGATTTAATTGATCAGATTGATTGTGAAGCATCCCAAAGAATTACAAGACTCAGTGACTCAGTTTCCCAAGTTTTGTTGAAATACTGTGAGTGACCACAGGGAGATCACCAGGAGATGTCTCAAATAGGAAGATAAAAATGGTTACATTTATAGTAAGAAAAAGTAGGTTGTCTCCTCATTATCTTAATCTCCTCCTTAAGGAGGTACATGGGAGGTCTTATCCTAATTTGTACTTCCTGGGATCCTAAGACAACCCATGAGGCAGGTACCTTTTTTCTGGGAGGTATGTTTTTCAGGTTTACATGTCATAAGGTGAACCTTGGGACACATTTGGTCCTTTCCGCGCGTGTTCCTAAAGACATACTTAAACTTGTCAGACCCAGAGGGTCTCTGTGTTTTTTATCTCTCTTTACTTAAGATCTGGTTTCTAGGTGTCCTGTCATCTAGGAATATTAATGGGTATCAATGGTTAATGGTCCCTAGTTACAGTCTCTGTTGATGGTGAGGGTTGGTAGGGACAAACCCTCTTGGTTACTGTAAGAACACAAACCTTAGTTTCTCTATTAACTCCTTTAAGTACTATTGATAAGAACTCAAGCCTTAGTTTATCCGTTAACCCTTTTAGCCTCCTCCATCAGTGTGATGGGGCTGATGGGAAAGAAGAGTAGGAAATAACTCATCTAGAAGGAGTGGAGTGCTGAGGTTGATGGGAGGTCAGTCTATTGAAACTGAGAGGAGAGTTATCATGCTGGGTGGAAGCCAGGGCAGGACTGAAGCAGGGAGGATGCTGATCTGGCCCATGAGAGCCCAGACTAGGGGATGGAGAGTACATGGGCAGCTGTCCAAGGGAGGACCAAATCTGGCTTCCCCCACATTCTATAATTCCACACATATTACTGAGACTTATGTGGGGATAGGGGTTTGTTCCCAAATGTTTTCCAAGAATATACTTAGACTCTTGATAACTGCAATTGTATTAACAGCCTTAAAATTTTTGCTATTGGTGCTACTGAAGGCAATAATAAAAGGCTAAGCAAAGATGATGGTCCAAAATTTCATCCTGGAGGTAACAGAAAATTTGACTAAAAATGGTAAAGTATCCTTGAAGTCCATTTTAATATCCAGATTTTTGGCCATAAAAATACCTAAATATACAGGCTTTGGATATGGTTTAAGCTGTCTATAAGGTCTCAAGTTGGATTAAGGCTCTCATCCATAGAATTGCTTTAATTAGGTCCAAAGAAAATTTTAAATTATGATTTTTTTTCTGTTTGAGGTCTCTGATAATATCAAGATAGAGAAATACTTAAATTTTTTTTTTTGTGAGGCAATTGGGGTTAAGTGACTTGCCCAGGGTAACACAGCTAGTAAGTGTTAAGTGTCTGAGGCCATATTTGAACTCAGGTACTCCTGACTCCAGGGCTGGTGCTCTATCCACTGTGCCACCTAGCTGCCCCAAGAAATACTTATTTTTAAATGTCAGGACCTTAAAGTTTTTTTTTAAGGACTCTTCTAGGTTACATACAAAGTATAGAATTGAAACAAAGACAAAAAGTAGATATCATATATGAAAACTGAAACATTTCAATTCCAGAAGTAGTATAGATAGCTTAATTTGATATTCTTCCTATAACCCTGATGTTCATAAAGTTAACTCCATAAGACTACTACTGGCTTTTATCATGAGAGCTATTTACTTAAGGCTGATATGATTAGGTTTTTATAAATTATATTAAGTCTTATTACAATAGGTTTAAGCAATATTACCTAGGAAATCTCCACAAATGGATTGGAACCTGGAAAGTCAATCTACTGGAACAAATACCTTTGCAAAATCTGCAGAAAAAAAAGGTGGAAAGCCCATTCCAGGTACTATTGACAACTGATAACCAGTTAAAGACATTGAGATGCTGATTCAAAGTTATACACCTCTGAGTTTGAGTGGACCAAGCCAATTTGTGGACAGTGTTCTAGGACAGACCCCTTTGACACAGAATTTCCAAGGAAAAATGTTTCCCAGAAGCAGATGACTTCATATAGTAGATGGTTTTATTCAGACTGTTTTTAATATATTATGGTCTATACAAATAATTGTCTTGCAATATTGTGGATGTGCTTTTTAAAAAAAATATATTTTTTTTAAATGGAAGACCAAAGGGAGAATTATTGAAAGTGGACTTAAGGGGGGGGGGCAGAGCCAAGATGGTGGAGGAAAGACATTAAATGCACAAAACTCCTGATACAATTACCCCAAAAACAGCAATAAAAGAATCCCTGGAGCAGAAAAACTCACAAAAACATGGGCTGAGATTATTTTCCAGCCATAAACAGATTAAAGGAGGCTGTGCTGGGCTGTGAGTAAAGTCCAACCCTGCTATTGCACTGAGAGACCCCAGGCATGCCACACCAGAGGAATTTAACCCCTGAGCCTCTGAATCAGCTGCAGCACTAGCGTCTTCTGGAAACTGAGCTTGTGGTCGGGTGAGAGGGCTGAATGGCTGGCTGGGGGGGAAAGTGCAGGAATGTCAGTAGGACCTAGGGAGGAATTTGGCTGTCCTACCCCAGCAGGGAAACAGGAAGAAGTCCTGAGTGGTGGGAGACCTGGGTGGGGGAGGGGCACAGGCTTGCCAAAGCTAAGAACTACCACAGCACTCTGCTGGCTGGTTGACTATCAAGTTGACTTGAGGTTATCTTCAGACCAGAGAATAGGCCAGGTGAGAGAAAAACCTACCCTCCTTCAAAACAAAACACCTGGGATCCTCTGAAGCTGGGGACAGTAGTGTAGCCTAGAAGCAAGGCCCCCCAGTGGGGAGTTAAAAGTCAAGGAAAAAGGGGCAGCTAAGTGGTGCAGTGGATAAAGCACCAGCCCTGGGATTCAGGAAGACCTGAGTTCAAATCTGGCCTCAGACACTTGACACTAGCTGTATGACCCTGGGCAAGTCACTTAACCCTCATTGCCCCATTTGAAAAAAATAATTAAAAAAAAAGTCAAGTAAAAGACTGCAAGATGAGTAAGCAAAGAAAGTTGAGAATTATAGAAAGTTTCTTCAGTGACAAGGAGGATCAAGGTGCACCCTCAGAAGAGGATAACAACCTCAGGGTCCCTACATCTAAAGCTTCCAAGAAAAATATGAACTGGTATCAGGCCATGGAAGCTCTCAAAAGGGACTTTGAAGAGAAAGTAGGAGAGCTAGAAGGAAGATTTAGAGAAAGGGAGGAAAGAATGGAAAGAGAAATGAGAGCAATGTAGGAGAGTCATGAGAAAAAAATCAACAGTTTGAAAACTCAAATGGAAAAGGAGATAAAAAAGCTATCTGATGAAAATAATTGTCTAAGAATTAGGATTGAACAAATGGAAGCTAGTGACTTTATGAGAAACCAAGACATGGCAAAGCAAATCCAATTAAATGAAAAAATAGAGGGCAATGTGAAATATCTCCTTGGAAAAACAGCTGACCTGGAAAATAAATCCAGGAGAGATAATTTGAAAATCATTGGACTACGTGAAAACCATGACCAAAATAAGAGCTTAGACACCATCCTCCAAAAGACTGTCAGGGAAAATTGCCCTGATATTCTAGAAGTAGAAGCTAAAATAGAAATTGAAAGAATCCACCGATCACCTCCTAAAAGAGATCCCAAAAGGAAAACCTCCAGGAATATTACAGCCAAATTCCAGGACTCCCAGGTCAGGGAGATAATATTGTAAGCAGCTAGAAAAAAGGAATTAAAATACTGTGGAGCTCCAATAAGCATAAAACAAGATCTAGCAGCTTCTACATTAAAGGACTGGAGGGCATGGAATATGGTATTCCAGAGGGCAAAGGAATTGGGACTACAGCCAAGAATCAAGTACCCAGAAAAAGTGAGTGTAATCTTTCAGAGGAAAAAATGGGACTTCAATGAAAAAGAGGACTTTCAGCCATTTGTGATGAAAAGACCTGAACTGAAAAGAAAATTTGACTTTCAAATACAAGACCCTGGAGAATCATAAAAAAGTAAACAGGAAAAAGAAATCATGAAGGACATTAAAAGGTTAAACTGTTTACATTCATACATGAGAAAATAATACTTCCAACTCATGAGAACTTTTTCAGTAAGGAATTAACAGAGGACACAGGTCTGAACTGAATATAAAGGGATGGTATTTGCAAAGCATTTATTTTTTTGTGTATCCTTGTTCTTTGTGGAGCAAACAGGTTAGGTTGTCTTATGTCTGGGGCTGGATTTGGGCTCTGGGCCTCCTGGGCCCAGGGCTGTTGCTTCATCCACTGTGCCACCTAGCTAACCCATGATGACTTTTTTTTTTTTTTAGTGAGGTAATTGGGGTTAAGTGTCTTGCTCAGGGTCACACAGCTAGTAAGTGTTAAGTGTCTGAGGCCGGATTTGAACTCAGGTCCTCCTGACTCCAGGGCCGGTGCTCTATCCACTGCGCCACCTAGCTGCCCCCTCATGATGACATTTTAAAAATAGGGTTGGGGGTAGGAAGAATAGACTGGGGGAAGGGGAAAGGGAGAGGTGGACTGGGGAGAGGTAGATCACATGAAGGAAACAAGAAAAAAGCTTATGGAGGGGAGGGGAAGAGGGGGAAGGAGTGGGGGAGTGAGTGAACCTTACTATCATGAGAATTGGCACAAAGAGGGAATAACATACATACTCAAGCGGGTATAGTAATATATTTTTGCCCTGAGGAAAAGTGGGAGGGGAAGGAGATGGGGTTGGGGAAAAGAGGGGAAGGAGGGAAGGGAAGTTTGGGGGAGGGAGCTGTAAAAAGCAAAATACTTTCAAGGAAGGTGAAAAAAATAAAAATAAAAATAAAAAAGAAAGTGGACTTAAAAAAAAGAAAGTGGACTTTTGGGAATATGTCACTAATTCAATTTTGTGCCATATTTTTTGTTATTATATAAATATACTGAAATTCTCCTTCAGTATCTTCCTTCCCCTAATCACTCAACAAATCACAAAAGAAAATTCGTGGGACTTTCATAATTTCAGGAACTTACCCACTTTACTTTATTCTGTGTAATAAGGCACATAGTAGGAACTTAATGAATGTTAATTAAATGACTGATAAAGAAGATACTGTTTGACTATGCTACAGACCTTTAGAACAGTAAGGCATCCTTATTCTTTTGCTAAAAATATACTTTTTTCCTATCTTAGTGCCCTGGCTATCTTATCCCAAATTTATTTTTAAGCTGCCTATGTGACCTATCTGATCTTACCCAAACCCTGGGTCATGTGCTTCAGCATAAGAGACTATATACATGTCTTCTGTGGAGCTGTGAGACACATATGTGGAACATACCTATTAACGGTATGTGTCACACACTTGAGTGGATAAATCAGCTCCCATGTACCTGGCTGTCTGTGTCCTCTGCTGTCTTACAAGGACCCTGAAAATTTTTGCAACAATCTTCACAACAATGTTGTGAGTTGGTGTTATTATTATCTCCATTTTATAGAAGGGGAAACTGAGGCAAACAGAAATTATTTGCCCAGAGCCACACAGATAGTAAATGTCTACGGTGAGATTTGAACTCACATCTTTCTGACTTCAGGGTGGGCATTTTAACCACTTCACCACCTAACTACCCTACCCACTGGCTTACTAGAATGGGGGACAAGCTCTATTTTTGTGGCCCATAAACAGCTAGGAAAAGCAATGTGATGTAGTGGAAATCACCCTTGATGTGGAGTAAGGAAACATCACTTCTAGTTTCATTTTTATTAGTGTGATTTTTAAACCTGTCCCTTACCCTCTCAGAACCTGTTTCTTCATCTGTAAAATGGGGATAATATAATTATACTCCCACCTAGGGCTGTTGTGATTGATGAGCCATTGGAATTCATTATTATTAGTCAGTAAATGGACTTAAAGTAAATCTCCCAAGCCCTTAGAATAGTATTTTTTTCTATTTGATAATCCAAGTTTTCTTTTTTCCTTTTTATAGTTTTAATAGTATTTGTTTCTAGTTACATGTAAAGAGTTTTCAACATTTGCTTTTATAAGATTTTGAGTTCTAATTTTTTTTTTTTTTTGCAGGGCAATGAGGGTTGTGACTTGCCCAGGGTCACATAGCTAGTGTTAAGTGTCTGAGGCTGGATTTTGAACTCAGGTCCTCCTGAATCCAGGGCGGGTGCTTTATCCACTGTGTCACCTAGCTGCCCCTTTTAGTTTTAATGGTATTTTTTTCTAGTTACATATAAAGAGTTTTCAACATTTGCTTTTATAAGATTCTGAGTTCCAAATTTTTCTCCTTCTCTCTCTCCCCTCTCCAAGATAGCAACCAATCTGATATAGATTACATATGTACAATCATGTTAAACATATTTCCACATTAGTCATATTGTGAAAGAAGAATCAGAACAAAAGGGGAAAACCCCAAGAAAGAAGAAAAGAAGTGAAAATAGTATGCTTTGATCTGTATCTAGATTCCACAGGTTTTTTTCTGGATGTGTATAGCATTTTCCATCATGAGTCTTTTGGAACTGTTTTGGATCATTGTATTGCTGAGAAGAGCTAAATCTATCACAGCTGGATAATCCAGCTTTTCAAAGCAGGAATGTCTCTCAAGTACTTCCCACTAGTTTCACAGACTTACTGGTTTTCTTTATCCCAAGTGGCAGGTACTTCATATTTATATTGCTCCTAGTCTCCTTTCAAAGGAGACTAGCATCACTAGTACCAACTAAAGTCCATGTTTCTTGGCTAGACTTTCAAAACCACTGTTCTGCAACCACATCTCAACCTCCTTTTGCAGGGTTAGCTTGTAGTAGTCCCACACTAGTCTCCTCACTGTTTCTCAGATACATCTTTTTTTTTTTTGAGATATTTTATTTTTTCCGTTACATGTAAAGATAGTTCTCAACTTTTGTTTATACATGCTTTACAATTTCAGATTTTTCTCCCTCCCTCCCCTCCCTCCCTCCTCCCCTAGACAGCAGGTAATCTGATATAGGTTATATCTATATATCTCTATACATATACATATAGATATATATATACACACACATATATATATATATACACATAATAACATTAATCCTATTTCTGCATTAATCCTGTTACAAGAGAATCAGAGCAGTGATGCAAAACCTCAAAATAGAAAAAAAAACCAACAGCACCCAAAACAAAAGAAATAATATGGTTCAATCAGCATCTATACTCCACAGTTCTTTCTTTATTTTTTTTTCTTGGATTTGGAGATCCTCTTCTATCATGAGTTCCCTGGAACTCTTCTGTACCATTGCATTGGTGAGAAGAATATAGTCCATCACAGTAGGTCAACACTCAATGTTGATGATACTGTGTACAATGTTCTTCTGGTTCTGCTCATCTCACTCATCATCAGCTCACGTAAGCAGATACATCTTGAACTTCTGTTTCTCTTCCTTTACTCAGATTTATCGTCTCCCCACTCCTTGGCCTGTCCATCATTCAGGGCCTGACTCCCCCAGGGCTGACTCTCCCAGGAAGTCTCCCAGATTCCTCTAGCTCACAGAGAAGTCTTTCACCTGTGAATGAAAGAATCTAAGGTCCTGGAAAGACTTATATGAATTGATGTATAGTGAAATGAGCAGAACCAGGAGAACATTGTGCACAGTGACATCAATATCGTTTGATGAAGAACTGTGAATGACAACTATTCTCATCAGTACAATGATCTAAGACAAAGGACTAATGATGAAGCACACTACTCACCTCCAAAGAAAGAAATTATATTGACTGAACACAGACTGAAGCATGCTATTTTTCACTTTTTCATTTTTCCCCTTTTGAGTTTTCATATACAAAATGACCAACATGGTAATGTTTTACATTATAGCACATGTATAACCTCTATTTGATTGCTTACCACCCCAGGGAGGAGAAAGGGGAGAGAAGGAGGGATAGAATTTGGAACTCAAAACTTTAAATAAAAATGTTTATATAAAAAATATGGAACCTAATGGCTAGAAGTAACTTTGGGGGATATGTAGTCCAACCTGTACTTTATGACTCCTCTACAATATCACTGATAGCATTCTCTGCTTAAATCTCTGCAATGGCCGGTAACTGAGCACCTCCTGAAGCAACCAACTCCATAGTTGCACAGTTATGGTTAAGACAATTTTCCTTATATAAGATTGCAATCCACTTCCTCATTGTTCCTAGTTCAGCTCCATGGAGCTGAAGGATACAAATCGAATTCTCCTTCCACTTTGATAGCACCTAAAAAATGTGGACAGTGATTCTATCCCCAGGTCTTTTCTCTACCATGTTAATCAATTCTAATTCTCTCAGTCTTCCTTCTCTAACTTTTTCTGTCCTCATCTTTGTCTCTTGCTTATGAATGTGCTCTGGTTTATGTGTTCTTCCTGAAATATGGAACCCAGATGTGAACCTAAAACTGAGATTTTTGGTTAGACCAAAAGACAGCAGAATTGTCTGTCACTTTCCTTATTCTAGGCTTTTAATACAGCTTAAAATTGACTTGGCTATTTGGCTCAATTTTAACTCAAACTGAGCTTAGATTCTATTAAAACTTTAGCTTTTTTTTTTTTTGATGTGGGCTGCTATATAAATTCCTTATCATCTGTCTCCCCATTTGGCACTTAGCCTAGACTTTTATCATTGAATTGTTTCAGTCTTGTCTGACTCTTGGTGACCCCATTTGGGGTTTTCTTTCTTTCTTTTTTTTGGCAGGGCAATGAGGGTTAAGTGACTTGCCCAGGGTCACACAGCTAGTAAGTGTTAAGTGTCTAAAGCCGGATTTGAACTCAGGTCCTCTTGAATCCAGGGCTGGTGCTTTATCCACTGTGCCACCTAGCTGCCCCCCATTGGGGTTTTCTTGGCAAAGATGCTGGAGTGATTTGCCATTTCCTTCTCCAGTTCATTTTACAGATAAGGAAACTGAGGCAAACAAGGTTAAATGACTTTCCTAGGGTCACACAGTAAGTATCTGGGGCTGAATTTGTAGTCTTCCTGACTACAGGCCTGGTGCTTAATCTGCTGCACCACCTAGCTGCCCTAGCCTAGACTATCAGGTGTTTATTTAAGTTACATTATCCCCTTTTTTTACAACATTCCCACTACTAGGAAAAAAATCAATTTTATAGTAGTATGAAAATGGGTACCTTGATTTGCTTGAGCCCCCCAATTATCCAGGTAGCCAGAACAACTGTCTTCACTAACAATCCTTTGCCCTTTGTGAACAGGATATGCAGGGAATCAGTAACCCTGAAGCCAATCAAAGACTTAGCTGACTGCAGGATATGTGACTGTGGATATGGATCATATCTTCAGCTATTCTCTAACTTTGGAACAATCCTTTTCTGCATAATTAAGCCTTCTGATTTGTGTATCAAAGGCTACATCCCACACCCCTGGAATTTCTCATATATTTCCCTTCCCTTTGGGAGTGGGCCTTTCAAAGCCCACATTTTGTCCAAATTCCTTACCTGTCTTTCTTTAAACTGTATATTGTGGACAGCTGAAATTAGCCTCAGATGCCCCTAATGGGCTGCCCCTCCCTCAGTGAGACTGGCTCTCCTGAACTCCCTCCCCACTGCAGGGAGGCCTCCTTGGGAGCCCAAGCCTGGATCAGTGGGGATAGGCATGTAAGCCTCACGAAAAGGCCAGATTCCTCTGCCCAGCCCCCAGCCCTGGGGTAGCCATCGAATTAGCTTGGCATGCCGTGTGGGTGCAGCCCGGCCGGAGGGTCTGGTAAGAAAGAAGGGTTTATATTCAGGAGCAGGGGTACATAGTAAAGGAGTGGATAGAGCACCGGCCCTGGAGTCAGGAGTACCTGAGTTCAAATCCGGCCTCAGACACTTAACACTTACTAGCTGTGTGACCCTGGGCAAGTCACTAACCCCAATTGCCTCACTAAAAAAAAAAAAGAAAAGAAAAGAAAAAAAAAAGAAGAAGAAAGGGATTTAAATTTGCATTCTCTGGTGTTCCCCTTTGGGGAAAGAGAGATCGCAATTCCATATTTGCCTAGGTTTACAATAGTTATGCAGGACCCACAGTAAGCCTATGCACAGTGAATCCAAGAACTGGGAAGAGAACACTGATATATAGTCCATGTCCAGCAGTGATTTTACCTGACTTGTGTTATTCTTGATTTTTGCAAGTTCTAGCACTGTGCCTGGCATATAGTATGTGCTTAATAAATGCTTGCTATTATAGCTGCTCTTTTTATGGTGGCAAAGATTTGGAAATTGAGGGGATGCCTATCAATTGGGGGATGGCTGAACAAGCTGTGGTATAGAGATGTAATGGAAGTAATGTATTGTGCTGGAAGAAACAATGAGCAGGTGGATTTCAGAGAAACCTGGAAGGACTTATATGAACTGATGCTGAGATGAGCAGAACCAGGAGAACATTGGACACAGTATTAATAACATTGTGTTTTGATCAACTGTGATAGACTTGACTCTTCTCAGCAATACAATGATCCAAGATAGTTCTGAGGGATTCATGATGGAAAATGCTCTCCAAATCCAGAAAAAAGAACTGTGGAATCTGGATGCAGATTGAACCATACTATTTCTACTTTTTTTGTTTTTGTTTTTTTGAGGTTTTTCCCTCTTGTTCTGATTCTTTTTTCACAGCATGAATAATGTAGAAATATGTTTAATGTGATTATACATATATAACCTATATCATATTGCTTGCTGTCTTGAGGGAGGAGAGGGGAGGGGGGAGGGAGGGAAAAATTGGAACTAGAAATCTTAGAAAAACAAGTGTTGAAAAATCTCTATATGTAACTAGAAAATAATAAAATACTTTTATGATAATATAAATAAATACTATACCCATTTAAAAAAATAAATGCTTGCTGATTTATTGCTTTTTCCTCTTCAGTTCATTTGCACGAGAGACCCAGAGGATCTTGGACTGAGGGAAATCTGAAATGTGTCAGAACCGCCCAGTTCTAGTTGGTTTGGAGAGAGGCACCAGCATATAACCCCCAATGGGTTTGGTAGCCCACCTTTCCATTTGGAGTTACTAGAGAATTAAAAGGAATTTTTAACCCTAAACCAGGAAGTGTTATAGAACACCAGGCCACACCTAGCCCACGAGCTAAGCACGGGCCTTGGACTTGGAACAGAGTCATAGTCCCTGTCCCTAAGTACTGAGAGGATCAAAGACCAATTAAATGCCTTTGGGCTCTATTTGTTAGCCAGCTACACTTAGTTTCCCTAACCTTGGCCCCAGGACCAAAGAATTTCCAAAGAAAGAAAAAGGTCACACCCAGTTAAGATTTGGGGAACTGCCAGACTACTTTAGCTACTGTGATATGAGTGTGACAAGGGCCTGCCTTTACTAAAAGATCCACCATTTAGGGATTCTGGACTAAAGGTGAGATGGCCACTCCTCTTACCAGACGAGGTCTATATTTGAAGACAGGGTTGAAAAGCAGAAGCTATAGACCAGTCAGTCAATAAACACTTATAAAGTGCCTACTATGTGCCAGGCACTATCTTAAAGTAGTCTGGCAGTTCCCCAAATCTTAACTGGGTGTGACCTTTTTCTTTCTTTGGAAATTCTTTGGTTGTGGGGCCAAGGTTGGGGAAACTAAGTGTAGCTGGCTAACAAGTAGAGCCCAAAGGCATTTAATTGGTCTTTGATCCTCTCAGTATTTAGGGACAGGAACTCTGACTCTGTTCCAAGTCCAAGGCCCGTGCTTAGCTCGTGGGCTAGGTGTGGCCTGGTGTTCTATAACACTTCCTGGTTTAGGGTTAAAAATTCTTTTTAATTCTCTAGTAACTCCAAATGGAAAGGTGGGCTATCAAACCCATTGGGGGTTATATGCCTAGAGTAGCAATGCTTAGCAGTAATCGGGACTTTATGCTGTGTACTGACTGCAAGAGGCTGCCAGACTCCCTAGACGAATGGAAACAGCATCATCTAACCAGACAACATTAGAGGCTCTGCAATGGCTCCTCCAGCCAGGTGTTATGGTTGCAGCCACTCTTCCCACTGCTGTGCATGTATTCGTTAATAATAACAGCTAGCATCTACATAGCTCTTTAGGGTTTGAAATCCTCACAATCATTGAGTTAGGCCACAAGCACTGATTAGGCTTCAGGCCCTGGTGTCAGGCACACAGTCTAATGAAAAAAAAAAACAACACACCAAAACCTGCATAAAAGCACTATGTATAAACAACATAGAAACAGTAGAGGTTGAAGATGATCCACTGAAAGAAGGTACTAGTTGGGTGCTATTATCTCCATTTTGCACATAAGAAAACAGGCTAGTTGCCCTGGGGTTACTTATTAGGTCACATTCTGTCACAGGGGAAAGGTGTGTGGGTTCCTACATATTCCTCAGTAAAGAATTACAAAATACAGTTAGAACTAAATTGTCTTTTATTTGGAGCTAGTGAAAGTGACCAGGGGTAAGTCATACTGGTGGGTAGGGGGGTGGGAGGTGATTTAGAAACATCCTTCTTCAGAACAGAAGGCAAAAGCTTTTATAGAGGATAGATGGGGTGTCCACTTGAAAACTGGAAAGTTCCCTTTTGGGATGGAGTGGGGAAAGCTTGGATGCTTGTCATATTTCTGAGTCCAGAGGGATTCTTTTGAAATGATGGTCCTGACCTTTGGGGTTATCTCTGTATCCTAGCTCAGGTCAGGTCATGCCTAACTGCCTTTCCTGCTATATTCGTGACCTTAGGTATTACCTATGCTCTATGAGCCTCTGTTTCCTAACCTGAAAAATGGGGAACCTGAACTAGATGACCTTTAAGAACCTTTCTAGGTCTGAATCTTTGATCCTATTTGAATAAATGTCTTTACTTTGAACTAAGTGTATATTACCCCTGATTTTTAAAAGAGGGAGCTCAAGAGCTACGGCTTCTAATGGGGCACAGGTCTTCTGGGAGGCCCCATAGCTCTAGAGAAGGGTGCCCTCTGGAATCAGTTTTCTTAGCTGCAGCCCAGCCCGGTGGATAACGCATATGAGGCTGGGCTTTCAGTAAAGAGTTCAGGAAGACCTGGGTTCCAGATCCTCCGAGTGAGCCCACCAGCAGAGTGAGTGCCCCCAGGCACCTCTTTAGATCGTAACAAGCCAAGGACACACGGATTTGCACGGGTGGAAGGAGCTTCCTATGCCAATGAAATCATAGTTCCTGTCGGCCCTCCCAACCCCCCCCTCCCCCGCCAACTTGCACTACTTATATCATCATGTTACGATGGGTATATCTGAATAAGAGACAGGCCTCTTAACTATGACGCCTTTAGGGAATCCCATTTTGCTTGAAAGCCTACCTCTATTTGGCTCAGTTAGCACCCTACTAAACTACAAGCCCCAGAATTCATTACGGATGATCAGAGCGTGCCTTTCCCCCCAGGAGGCCTTGGGGCTTGGCCCATGGCCTGCTGGGACTTGTAGTCTTCTACTCCGTCTAGCTGGCCCTCTGCTTCCCGCCTCACCTGGCACGAGGCCCGGAGGGGAGGATGGGACCGGGGGTCCGTAGCGAGACTGACCGGGCCCAATGGGAGCGGCGGGGCGGGGTGAGGGGGCGGGAGATGTTGGTGTGTCTCCGCCCCACCCCGCCTCACGCCCTGCGTTGGTCGCTGCCGGGACATGGCGACTGCCGGCGTCGGGGCCTCGAGCTGAGCAGCCACAGCCAACCGCCCCGAGCCAACGGCTAACGTTCGGTTGCTGCCGCCACCGCTGGCGTGCGTGCGTCGTGCGTACGTCGTGCGGGCCGCGAGCCTGCGAGGCCGGGCTGGGCCGGGCCGGGCCGCCGCCGGAGGAACCGGGAGGAGCCAGGAAGCTCGCGACGGAGTCGAGCGAGTCAGTGCCGGGCACATGGCGTCCATCTTACTGAGGAGCTGCTGCGGACGCGGGGCCGTCCGCCTCGCCCGGCCCCACGCCGTTCCCGCCGCCGTCATCTCTAGGGGTAAGCGCCCGGCCGGCCAGCCGGCCGCCTGAGCCTGCCCTTCCGTCGGGGTCACCTGAGGGGAGCAACCTGAGGCGGCCTGTGACCACGGGCGGCCCTCGGGAGGCGGTGACCTTTGTCCCTGTGCTCTTTCCCTGCTCGGGAAGCCATCCCCTCCCTCCTTCCCCGATGCCTTCTGGTGCCCTGCCCTGCGTGCCTCTTCCCATCCTCCCCTGGGCCCCTCCGATGCCCCCCTCTTCCCCTGTGTCTGCCCTCCCCCTTCCCTTTCTCCCCCCCCCCCCCTTTCTCTGCCTACCCTCTCCCAATCTGCCTAGCCACTGCTCACATTGGATCTCTTACCATTACCCCCTGAGTACTCTCTCTCCACTTTCTGCAACTTCTCTTTGGAAAAGCTCTGAGTTCTGGAGGGGATACTCCCTTACCCGTTTCTTCTTGAGAACGTTTGGTCCTCTCCCCCTCCCCCCATTCCCTGTAGCTATCATGACTACTGAAATGGATGCTTGGCAGCACCTTCCCAGATCACCCTCGAAACCATTCGTCACTTGTCCTCTGCCCCCATTCCTCTGCAGCCAGCCCACTGCTTCCTGCTCTGCCACACACACACACGGTGCCAGTTGCCCTGTCCTCTTTGGCAGTTGTATCAACTCACAGTTCTGCCCTGATTCCCTTTTCCCACTCTTTCCTCTGGCTCCACCCATCTCTCCACCTGAACTTTTGTCCCAAACTTCTGGAGGCGTTTTCATCTTTTCCTTTTGCTTCTTTACTGAAGTCAGAGGGTAGTTTAAGTCATTTTTTATTTGTTGACACCTATAGTGGATGCCTCCTGAGGTCTTTTGAAATGAGGGGGTTGTTTTGATGACAAGATTATTCTCTGTAGGCAATATTTTTTGTGATTTAGATTGGGAAGGGATCTTAGAGTTCATCCAGTCCGACTCCCTTATTTTACAGGTGAGGAGACCCTGGGTATTAAGAAGTTAAATGATTTCCCAAGGTCATAAATGGTCCCAAAGTCATTAAGTAAGTGGTAGAGCTCTAAATCCTGGACTTTTTCCATTTTGTAACATACAAGTCTCATAATGTATATTCTTTTTATTTTATTTGGTGAGGCAATTGGGGTTAAGTGACTTGCCCAGGGTCACACAGCTAGTAAGTGTCAAGTGTCTGAGGCCAGATTTGAACTCAGGTCCTCCTGACTCCAGGGCCGGTGCTCTATCCACTGCATCACTTAGCTGCCCCAATGTATATTCTTAATATTAATTCTCTGAACTTCTTGATTAGTGTCATTTCCCCATATTCACTGGTTTTTAGATCCATCAAAATAGTTGAAGATATTTTTTTAAAAAGGGTTTGTTGTTGGTCAGTGTGTCCAACTCTTTGCTGCTCCATTTAGGATTTTCTTGACAAAGATACTGGAGTGGTTTGCTGTTTCTTTCTCTAGTTCATTTTACAGATGAAGAAACTGAGGCAGCCCAGGCTTAAGTGCCTTACCAAAGGTCACACAGCTAGGAAGTGTCTGAGGTCAGATGAGTCTCCAGGCCTGGCTCTCTATTCACTGCAATACCTAGCTGTCTAAAGAGAGTAGTAGAGACAAACATAAATAATAAAGCTTCGTCCTCATAAGTTTCTTAGAATGCTTTATCTGGCTCTTACCTTTCCTTTTATATTTTACTTGGCATCATATTTATAAAAATCTATTCCCCTGTTAGATTGTAAGCTTCCAGAAATGCAGAGATCTGTCATTTTTTATCTTTTTTCATCTTATAGGGTTTTTTTGGTTTGTTTGTTTTTGCGGGGCAATGAAGGTTAAGTGACTTGCCTAGGATCACACAGCTAGTAAGGTCCACCTGAATCCAGGGCCGGTGTTCCCAATCTTTCAGTTTTTGGTAACTTTTTTCTTTTGACAGACAAGAGCATGATTTAAGGGTGAAAGGAAAAACAAATAGCATAGAGATAGTATCTCTCATTTTATAAACAGTAAAGTTTGACAATTAAATCCATTACAAAAGAAAAATAGACAATAGTAAATATAACAATAGTAGGAGATAGCAACTCTCAGTTATCTGAATATGAAATTAACCAAAATGACTAACAATAAGTATTACTAAAAGTATGCAGATTTTAACTGCATATTTAGTAAGTTGGAATTGATATTTGAAAAGAATTAAATTCAGTGCCCAGTAACTTAACATAGGAATTTATATATAGAATGCTCTTTTTAAATGTTTGTTAAAATGAAGTTAAAATACTAGCTGTGCTCTCATGAGAATAAGATTGAAATACCTCTCAGGATTGTTGTGAGGATCAAATGAGAGAGGTCCTATGTAAAAGTCAACTTGTTTTTCTCTTGTATTTCAGAAGTTTATATATGAGGAGTTGTTACTCCATCCACTGGCTTCCTTGTTGAAAATATGAAAGTGTGACCTAACTACTTTATCTTTTATTAGTCCTTGTTAGTGGAAAGAACCCTAGACTTGCTTTTCAGAAAGACCTAGGTTTTGAGACTTAGTGCTGGCCCTTTAGTTAGTTGAGTGGTGGAAAGAACACTGAATTTGGAATCAGAAGACTTGGGTTTACTCCCAGCTCTGTCACTTCACAGGATCATAGTATGCCATGTTTTCAGCTCTCTGATCTCAGGCAAGTCATTTGACTTCTCAGATCATCAGTTTATCTGTCACTACAAAATAGACACATAATCCTTGTACTGGTGTATGAAGAAAGCCTTTGGTTAATCTAAAGCATTAGGGAAATGTGATTTGTTTTTACGTCTTGTAATAGTTTATTTTTATGTTGATGTAAATTTGTTAAAACTGGCCCAGCTCCTTTGACTAGCTTTCATGTTGTTCTGCTACCTGTGTCCAGTGCTGGCCAAGGCAGATCACGAACTCTGGGCAATTATTAGGCTAGTGTCAGCAGTCTCGTGTGAACTCAGGCCTCAGGCCTCGGACTAAATGTATTGCAGTAATATGTGGTTGGAATAGTAGGTTTTTGTGACTCCCAAGTCCCACACTTGACAGGTCCACTGTGCCACCTTCTCCCCAGATCATTTTGTCTATACCAGGAGATAGAATGTAGGCCTAAGTATATAGATATGTGGCAAGGATGATCAACTATATTTGCAGATTCACAGTGGGTTCCCCTTGTAAGTACTGGTGTTGGAGCTTTTACTATATGAGTATATTTTGAGAGAAATGAATTGTAGAGTGATGTTCAGCTCTTGAACTCAGAGCCTCCTCTCATACATATTCTCTCAGGTCCTAGAGTCAACTGATTTTGTGGAGGCAGTGCCTGTGGAGTGTGGCCTGGGACTGGGCCTACAGAGGTGCAGCAGCTGCTAGTATGGATGTGTGTGGATTCTCACTGTTGTCCTGAGATCAGCCTAGCTGAAGGCGAGCAGACATTGAGCAAAGCTAATTGGTTAGCATCATTCGATTTCATTGGTTGACATGACTTGAAGGTGGTCTACATTAAAATGAACTCTGGGGGCAGCTAGGTGTGCAGTGGATAGAGCACTGGCCCTGCATTCAGGAGGACCTGAGTTCAAATCCGGCCTCAGACACTTAACAATTACTAGCTGTGTGATCCCAGGCAAGTCACTTAACCCCGATTGCCTCACCAACACCCCCCCCCCCCCAAAAAAAAAAACAAACCCAAAAAACCACACCAAACAAACAAACAAAAAAATTAACTCTGTGGAGGACATCAGGGAAAAAAATGCAAAAGACCCTCCCTGAAGTTAATCAAGTCCATTATCTTGGTGTGGTTCAATCTCATCAGTCCTTCCCTGATCTTGACAAAAGAATCTGTCCATCCCATTTGTTCCCATGGGTTTGTCCCTGGTGAAGTCCAAGGAAAACTGAACTTTCTGGAATGGGGAGAAGAAAGGACTGAGAAAGTGATTTCTGGATCCAAGAAATCCATTATTAATAATTATTTTCCCACAAATTACAGGAAACTAGATGTGGAAACTACATTTGAATTCAATACCTAAAAAGCTGTTATAAAATGAAATCTGATTAAGTGCAGGCTAACATAGCTTACACATGGGAGAGAAGGAATGTTTAAAGTGAAGTGGGCAGAGTTATAAGTATGTAATGAAATGATGACATCTGGACTGCCCACATGGCACAGTAGCCCTTTGGCCATTTGACTATGATGCCCCTTTTCCTGGGGCTCACTTTTCCCCCCTCCAAACTTCCTTGTTTATATTTAGATACACCCTGCAGTATCTGAAGTCAAAACCATCTTCTATCCTTGTGAGTTATTGCATATTGCCCTCCTTTCCCCTCTAATTGTTTTGTTACAGTTGTTATAGCTTTGGGCATTTGGGGTGGGGACATGGGAGGGAAGTTTGGAAAAGAATAAAGTTGGAAGCCTGTTAGGAAAAAGAGTGTGGGGGCAGCTAGGTGGCGTAGTGGATAGAGGCCCTGGATTTGGGAGGACCTGGGTTCAAATCTGGCCTCAGACACTTGGACACTTACTAGCTGTATGACCCTGGACAAGTCACTTAACCCTCATTGTCCCACCAAAAAAAAAAATAAAATCTACAATTGAAAAAAGAGTGTGGCCAAAACAGGAGCATTTAAATAGAGAATTAAGTTGTCTATCAAGAAAGTAAAACACATGGTGATGAAGTTTTCCTAATTCTGCCTTAGATGGGTCAGGGTCCCTGTGGGACCTTTAGATGAAAGGATTTAGAACTGGGAGAGAGTCTTAAATCACTCTCCAAATATTCACTTCTTCTCCAGTGCCAGCCTTTTGCTAGACTGTAGGGTTACGGTTGGTGGTGGTTGTCATGGGGTGGTGTCTTAAACTGCTTGTGAATTGGATTTAAGTAAGGCAGACATGCATGTGCAAAGTCTTCAGCCTCCCTCTTTTCCTGAATCATGAAGTCCAGTGTCAGAACAAGAGTCAAGATGACTGATAATATTGATGTCTTCAGTGTCTGACCAAACTCTGTGAGCTCCACAGTGCCTATTTCATCTGCCTTCCTGGCTGTTGGAACCAATTGTTCTCATTTTTTCATTTAACCGGGGAAGTCTTCACATGCTTGGGGTAGACATCTCCCTACCTCACTGACTAGTCTGAGGTCTGTTGGTTACCCTCAAGTTGGTTTAACCCTGTCTGCTGAGATGGTTTACCGGGGTCTGGCCAGTGCACATTCTACAGCTTCTTGGAGCCAGAAGGTGAGAATTGGTGACTCAGGTAAACACCAAACATGGATGAGCACCCCTGAAAAGGCCTTCCATCCAAGGTGCTGGTCCTCCTGAACACCCCATATACCTCATGGATACAGGTGTGAAGAATGAAAGATCATCTAGTTCAACCCCATCATTTTACAGAGAAGGAACGTGAAATCCAGTGCTAAGAAATGACAGCCACACAGACAATAAGGACCAGAAGTTGGATTTGAACCAAGGTCCTGTGTTGCCATACCTGGGTTCTTTACATGGCATAGTGGGAAATAAGCTGCTGAGACTATTAGGATTGTTTTAATGTCTATTTTGTAGATTGCAAATTCTTTGATATGAAAAGTTTTGTATTCATGGTTCTGTGGTAATGATTATTTATTGCATCCAGTGCCATAAATAACTCATGAATTGTATTTTTCTGTGACCTGAGTTCCCCAGTCACAGCCCACATATGACAGTGTTAGGCTATCAGCAGTCCAAGAAAATTCTGACTCAGGCTGTCAATTAATGGAGAGTACAGAAAAGTCAACTCTCATTAATTAAGAATAGATGTGGTACAGTGAATAAAGCACCGACCCTAGATTCAGAAGGATCTGAGTTCAAATCCAGTTTCAGACACTTGACACTTATTATCTGTGTGACCCTGGGCAAGACACTTAACACTCATTGCCCCGTGGCCCCCCCCCCCCAAAAAAAAAGAAAGAAAAAAACATATAGATGTGATTTTTAGGAGTGAGATCAGGAGGAGGTGTGGTCCAGACAAGTGATTTCATGTAGAAATGTAGAAAACTCCCACTCATATCCATCGTGATTCAAATTGGCAATTACTACTAATAGAGAGTTGACTGAGATACCAAAAGCTTCAGTGTCTCACCTATGGCTCCATAGCTAGTGTTTGTCCAGAGATTGGACTTGAATCCAGGATTTCTTGACTCTAAGGTCAGCCCAGCCCACTGGTAACATTGCCTCTCAACTTTGGTGATACTATGAATCAAACTGTTTCCCTCTGTCCATGCTTAATGCTTGTGGTACATTTCTTGCTACTGTTTAACACAGTTAACATAGTTTTATCAAGCTATTATTATTCTTGTTTCCTAATGTCACTGTTATAACTAACTCATTCTGTCAGATCTGTTGTCTCCTTTTTTCCCCTTACTTATAATGTCTTTAAAACCTCTTGATTCTTTCATATTTGGGTATTTTTGAGGGCTTACATATACTCAGGGATGTATTTTTTTTTATGTATGAGGTATTTTATTTTTTCCATTACATGTAAAGATAGTTCTCAACTTTTGTTTATACATGCTTTACAATTTCAGATTTTTCTCCCTCCCACCCCTCCCTCCCCCCTCCCCTAGACAGCAGGTAATCTGATATAGGTTATATCTATATATCTCTATACATATACATATAGATATATATATATACACACACACATATATATATACCCATAATAACATTAATCCTATTTCTGCATTAATCCTGTTACAAGAGAAAGAATCAGAGCAGTGATGCAAAACCTCAAAATAGAAAGAAAAAAAAAACCAACAGCACCCAAAACAAAAGAAATAATATGGTTCAATCAGCATCTATACTCCACAGTTCTTTCTTTCTTTTTTTTTCTTGGATTTGGAGATCCTCTTCTATCATGAGTTCCCTGGAACTCTTCTGTACCATTGCATTGGTGAGAAGAATATAGTCCATCACAGTAGGTCAACACTCAATGTTGATGATACTGTGTACAATATTCTTCTGGTTCTGCTCATCTCACTCATCATCAGCTCACGTAAGACCCTCCAGGTTTCTCTGAACTCTTCCTGCTCATCATTTCTTATAGCACAATAGTATTCCATTGTATTCATATACCACAACTTGTCCAGCCATTCCCCAATTGATGGGCACCCCCTCAACTTCCAATTCCTTGCTACCACGTAAAGAGCAGCTATAAATATTTTTGTACATGTGGGTCTACTCAGGGATGTATTGACCTATTAGTATTGGATCCCATTTAATTCCTTGGAATATGGCAGATATTTGGACACTTGTTCTCTATTGAGTGTCTGCTATGTATGAGATGATGTGCTCGGTGCTGGAGAGACAAAGCAAGGTAAAAACAAACACAAACCAGTCTCTGCCCTCTAGGAGCTCGAGCACTAGGGGGGGAGACAAAATGCAAACAGTTCTTTACAAACAAGGTGGAGATGATCTGCTAAGCACTGGAAATACAAGAAGAGACAAAAGACTGCCCTCAAAGAGCTTACAATCTAGTAAGGAAGATAACATGCAAAAATATGTACAAAGCAAACTATAGAGGATAAATAGGAGCTAATTAAAAGAGGGAAGACACTAGAATTGAGAGGGATTGGGAAGACTTCCTGTAGAAGATGGGTTTTTTACCTGGAACTTAGAAAAATCCAGGGAGGTCAGTAGTCAGAGCTGAGGAGGGAGTGCATTCTGGGCATGGGGGACAGCCAGAGCAAACATCAGTTTCTCTTCGTTCCTGGAGGTGATAGGGAGCCACTTCAGTTGATTAAAGAGGGAATGACATAGACCTTTCCTTTAGGAGGAAGAGTTTGACATTTGAGTGCAGGAAGAAATAGAAAGGGAAGGACTTATGGAAGGATGGGTGCTTTAATTTTGACCATATGGTACCAGTATTTTGTCTTATTTGATCAGAATTTTCTTGCCTTTCAATGTTGTCTTTATTAAATTCAGATTATTTTCTTTTTAAAAAATGAACTTAACAGATATCAACAATGTTTCAGTATCTAAAGAACAGAAAGAGGGTTGCACATGAAATTGTGAATTTCTGTTGTGTACATTGACAAAAGGATGACTTTGAACTCTACCTAGGATTTGGGTTTTATTTTCCCCATCACATTCTCAGGCTTAGCAGCATTTCTGCCACAGTTCACAGTGTCTGTCTCTGCATTGGGAGCTTTCATAAGGGAAAAAACCCCAAAAAGTGGCTTCAAGGCTCTACAAGAAACTCAGAAAAATCAAGGGCTGGGATTCAAAGACAAAAATAGCTCCAGCTGTCTAGGAGCTCACCTTGTTGCTGGAAGTCCTTCTTTCCCTTTCTTCATGAGCTCAAGAAGTTCCCCTTAGACTTGGGTTTCTTTGGGTTCTTTGGGTTTCTTGTGGTACCTTGAAACCACCTCCCTACCCTCACCATTCCTAAGGCTCCCAGTGCAGAGGCAGACACTGTCAGTTGGTCCAGAAATGCTGCTAAGACTAGTGTTGTGGGGAAATAGGGTAGGGGGTTTGGGGTTCTTAGAAATTCCTCTTTAAAGAATTACACCCTCTTGCACACAAATCCAATAGAATAAGATAATAGTTTATTTAGGGGCTGGGGAAGGGAAACCAAGAGAGAAATCCTTGGACTTCTCATTGGGAGAAGGCATGGCACAGAGCATGGCTCTGAGATGCCAGTCTCCTTGAGCCAGAGACAGGCAGATACTTTTTAAAAAAAAGTATTTTATTATTTTCCAGTTACATGTAGAGATAGCTTTCAGCATTTGTTTACATAAGATTTCCAATTTCCAATTTTTCTCCCTCCCCTCCTCCCCCAGACAGTAGGCAATCTGAGATATATAGGTATGTGTGTGTGTGTATGTATGTATGTATGTATATGTGTATACACACATACACATATACATACACACAAATACACATACATAACAACATTAAACATTTCTGCATCAGTCATGCTATAAGAGAAGAATCAGAACAATAAGGAAAAACCTCAAAATAGAAAAACAACAGCACCCAAAACAAAAGAAATAGTATAGTTCAATCAACATCCACATTACATATTTTTTTTTCTGGATTTGGAGAGCCTTTTCCATCATGAGTCCCCTGGAACTCTCTTGTACCATTGTATTGGTGAGAAGAATCCAGTCCATCACAGTTGTTCAACACACAATGTTGATGATACTGTGTATAATGTTCTTCTGATTCTGCTCATCTCACTCATCATCAGTTCATGCAAGTCCTTCCAGGTTTCTAGGCAGATACTTCTATAGAAGTCCGATGGTGGTCCTATGAGGTGATCGTCTGACTGTGGAAAGTTCTCCTATTGAGGGAGGACCATCCCCCACTGGTGGTGGCTGGAGGAGTTGGGTGAGGGATAGCTGCAAATCTTTCAAGCCATCTCTCTCCTCTGGACACAAAGGCAGCAGCCACACCTAATCTTACTCCCATGGGTGAGGGAGACTGGAATGAAATGTGGGGGTCCTGGAGCTAGCTCAGTCCTGATCAGGTTCCACTTATCTCTTTAGGTGTGTCTGTCCTTTGGTTTAGTTTCTCAAGGAGAAGGTTCTTTGTACCCCAGAGAACTTCTGGGATGCTAGACCCTATAACACTAGGAAGGTTATGGGGAAATCCAAATCCTGTGTGAGGGTCAAGTCACCCTTTTGCCAGGGGGGAATGAAGAGACCCAGACCAGAGTTCCTTTCCTCCTCTCTGTAAGATTACTCGGGGTATTTAGTCAGAATACTTCCTTCTCTCTTCTGGGATGCAAATCTAATTCTGATTAGCTCTATGGAGTAAGATGGAATCTCCCTATCAGAACATACTTTCTGTAGTTTAGGGAGATGACTAGGCTTTGTTCACATTTAATTGAAAATCCAAATGTATTTTCACCTGATATATGTATCAGGTTAAAGAGCAGTGGGTGATTTTGATTTTACTCTTACATAGAGTAGAAGGGGGATGGATATAGCAGCTGGGGGGGAGGGTAGGAATGGGTAAGTTCTTATACTCGGTGTATTAACTAAGACGATAAAATTAATTGTTGGAGGCACTGAGGAATTTCATTGCTGGTGGAATTGTGAAGTAGCTCAGCATTGAGTAAATCGGATAGATGACAAGCATTTATTATTACTTACAGAAGACACAGATGATAGGTAAACTCCAGGAGACAGAAACTTGAAGCTCCCACAGCAGAATTCTGCCTTATCTGAATTTTTTATCTTAATTCTTTGGATTTAGCCCCTGGAAATGCTTGAATTTGCTTAATCCATTTCTGTAGGATGGGTTGATTTCATCAGTGCAGGAGACTCCCTCCATTGGTTAAGGTCACCAAGCTTCTGTTTGTTTGTTTTTGCAGGGCCATGGGGGTTAAGTGACTTGCTCAGGGTCACACAGCTAGTGTCAAGTATCTGAGGCCTTATTTGAACTCAGGTCCTCCTGAATCCTGGGCCAATGCTCTATCCACTGCACCACCTAGCTGCCCCACACCAAGCTTCTGTACTACTCTGAAGTGCCTTAATCTCCAAGAGATGAAGTGACATATTTGTATATGGTCACCTACTGTTAGGTGTGTCAGAGGCAGGTTGTTGTGACTCTTAGGGCAGTATTCTATGCCATTGACCCATGCTGACTTCCTAATAATATTTATTGGATAGAATTAATAAAAATAAGTCACTAATCTTTTTTGATCCTCATAATGGCCTTTTTAGGTAGGTATTATAGCTATTATCACCATTTTACAAATGAGGAAAAAAACCCAGAGAGCTTCAGTGATTGGCTGATGATCACATAGCTAGTTCAAAGCCATTTAAGTTCAGTTTCCTGACTCTAAATCCAGCGGTTTTCCTTTTCACAGGCTGCATCTTTAAGACTCCTGCCTTAGGGAAAGGGGAGGAATTTCATTCTGGACCTCACTTACCTAATTAGACTATGCCATTGTGGGGCTGAATTTCTGAGGATGTTAATGATCTACCTGAAGTAATTTCCCTGTGTTTAACAAACTCCTACCCAATGTTTCAGAACCCTAGACTGTCATTTATTATTCAAACTCCTCCTTAGAGTGGTTGGGATTTAATTTCTTTTCTTTGTTTTTGCTTTTAGGTAGTCTGGGAGACCGTGCTTGTCTTAGTTGTACATCTCTGAGGTTGATAAACCACACGTAAGTAAAAGTTAAATGTGGCATGAAACTTTTTCATAATTCTTTGTTTCTGACAATTTAAGAACACAACAGCAACCTTTGTTTCTTTTCTTGTTTACCCTTTTTTTCTTAATATCTGGAGATGTCATAACATGTTTTCTCATACTACTGAGAATACTTATCAAATGTTTATTTGGGCTTGCTCATTGTTTGATGTGTACTTCCTGTTTTGTTGGATGTGATAAATCAATTATCATAGATACTATATTTGTAACCAAATGAACAAAGCCAAAATTGTGGCCTTTTTTTTTTTTGGTGAGGCAGTTGGGGTTAAGTGACTTGCCTAAGGTCACACAGCTATTAAGTGTTAAGTGTCTGAGGCTGGATTTGAACTCAGGTCTTCCTGACTCCAGGGCCGGTGCTCTATCCACTGTGCCACCTAGCTGCCCCAATTGTGGCCATTTTAAAAAATGTGGCTTTTTTTTAAGTGAGGCAATTGGGGTTAAGTGACTTGCCCAGGGTCACACAGCTAGTAAGTGTTAATTGTCTGAGGCCAGATTTTGAACTCAGGTACTCCTGACTCCAGGGCTGGTGCTCTATCCTCTATGCCACTTAGCTGCCCCAATTGTGGCCATTTTTGATGGATAATCTCCTAGGAAGATGGTAATATTGGCTTGATGACAAAACAATTTCTTAGCCCTAACAGATAATTTCTTTTTAAAAAAAATTATTTCTTTAACATTCTTTTTAAATTTTTGAGTTTGAGATTCTCTTCTTCCCACCCACTGAGAAAGCAAACAATATAATATCAAATACATATGTGAAATCATGCAAAACATTTTCATATTAGACATCACACAAAAAAGCAAAAAGAAAATAAGTGAGAATTATACTTCAGTTTGCACTCAGACTTTATCAGTTCTCTCTGGAGGTAGATAACATTTTTTTCATCATGAGTTCCTTTTTTTAAAGTAATAAACATGTTTGTTTATAGTTTGGGGTTCCAATTTTTATCCTTCCTTCCCTTCCTCCCTTCACCCCTCCCTGAGGCAGTAAGCAGTCAGAAATGGGTTATACTTGTACAGTTATGTAAAATATTACCATATTAGTAATTTTGTACAAGAAAACTTGAATAAAAGAAAAAAATGAAAGAAAGTAAAAAATAGCATGCTTCAGCCTGTGTTCCATCAATATCAGTTCTTTGAAGATGGATAGTATGTTTCATCAATAGTCCTTTGGGATTATCTTGGATTTTTGTATTGTTGGGAATAATTATGTCTTTCACAGTTTTCAAACTATTGCTGTCATTGTAGAACATTCTTTTGGTTCTACTCTCTTCGCTATACATCAGTTCATACAAGTCTTTCCAGGCCTCTCTAAAATCGCCCTGCTTGTCATTTCACAATAATATTCCATCACCATCATATATCACAGCCTGTTTAGCCATTCCCCAATTAATGGGCATTCTTTTGATTTCCAATCCTTAGTCACCACAAAAAGAGCTGCTATACATATTTTTGTACAAATAGGTCTTTTTCTCTTTTTTGGAGATGTCTTTGGGATATAAACCTAGCAGTGATATTGTTGGATCAAAGGGTATGCTCAGTTCTATAGCCCTTTGGGCATAGTTACAAATTGCTCTCCAGAATGGTTGGAACTTTTCACAACTCTGCCAGCAGTGGATTAGTGTCTCAGCTTTCCCACATCCCCTCCAAGATCCAATATTTTCCGTTTTTGTTAAATTGTCTTGGATAACTATTGATCAGATTAACCAAGTCTTTCACAGTTGATCATGATTATAACATTGCTGTTATTTTGTACAATTATCTCCTGGTTCTTCTCACTTCACCTTGCATCGGTTCATATAGATCTTGCCATATTTTTTCTGAAAGTACTCCCCTTGTCATTTCATATAGCACGGTAGTATTCCATCACAATCATATACCACAGCTTGTTTAGCTATTCCCTAATTGATGAGCAGCCCCTCAATTTCTAATTCTTTGCCACCTCAAAAAGAACCACTATAACTTTTTGTGTATCTATAGGTCCTTTTCCTTTTCCTTTGATCTCATTGGGATACAGACCTGGTGGTATTTGCTGGATAAAAGGGTATGCACTGTATCCATACTCTTTGGGTAGAGTTCCAGATTATTCTCTAGAAGTTGATCAGTTCACTACTCCACCACCAGTTAATTAATCTCCCTCCCACCCCCTAGCATTTGTCAATTTTAATAGGTGTGAGGTGGTAGGTGTCTGGTGTATAGTCAGGGTAGCTCATAAATGAATGAGATCCAGAATGTTTAGGCCTATTGATCTCAGTGAGGACAGCCAGGACATAACTATAATTTTCACTTCCCTGAGGGATATAATAGCCCTGACCTTCCATGCATATATCTGAGATAATTCTAATTAATTCCTAGGGTAAGGTAGAAGAGTTGGCGTACATTTGAGCTAGTTCCTCTGATATACCCTCTGATTCTCTGAAGGATATGACAGGCAAACAGTGCCATCCAAGTCACAGTTCATACAGTGTCAGATGGATTATCCTATCTAGGTCTGAGATGGCTTTGTAAGATGGTTATAGTTTCATGAATTAAGGAATTCATGAGATTGGGCTGAAGTTTACTTTTACTTAGTACTTTATTACTGGTATATCAATTTTATGGGCATTAAAAATATTTGACAGGTTTTACATTTAAAATATTCCAAAGAATAAACTTTTTAATTACCTGCAAACATAAAATTGCCAACTATCCTATGTATTCCTTAAAATAGTTCTGTTAAAGATTTCCCTTCAGTTATAGCATAACTGAAGAAAGAAACTTTTTACTGGTTTGAATTAATATATTCACCAGTCTGAATAAAGCCATTCTTTTAAAAAGCTCACTAATTCAGATTGGCCTTTGCCATAATTAGGCTGAATTAACAAAGTTTTAACTGTGCCACTTAAACTTCTCATCTTTTTCCTTCTTCAATGAAAATGCTTTTGCTAGCATTCTTTATCTTTCCTGGATGAATAATTAATAGACATTTTTTAAATCAAAGCTCTTTCTTTAAAATATTAACACTGTGATCAGTCTATTATGATATTTAATCAAATTTCAGTTGAGAAGTTTGCTAATAATAATTTGTTATAAAGAAAGGGATATTTAGTTTTCCCATTCTCAAGTAACTTAAAAAAATACAGTTTTTAAAGAAATATATAACAGGGCTTCACTGTAAGTTTTAATATGGTTGTTTGCTGAGTTCCCTGTGTGACCCTAATAGATGTATCATCAGATCATTGTAGAGAGGATCAATCTGTAAATTCATTTTCCTTTAGATTCTACCTTTAGTTTTAAAAAAATGCATTATCTGAACTAGCGTTTGATATTTTGAAATTTATTTCCTCTTATCTCTAACAATGTATTATTCTGGTAGGTAGCATAAAATGTGACCATTAGAATTTGAGGGTAAAATGACCTTATAATCATAATTCTTGCAAAATAAATTGGGCCATTTTGTAGTCCTTCATCTGCAGTACTTCATGATTTGTGTTGCATAGCAGCTTCATTTTTTGATTGAACAATTCATACTGAAATGCTGAATTCTGAAACTGGAGCTTAGAGATAAGATTAATTAAAAATTAATTTCATTTTAAGAGTTCTACAAAAGTATAAGAAAAAAGTATGGTCAGTCATTATTTTTGTTAATAGGTAATAGATATTGAACAAATATTGATTGAGCATGTACATCCACATACATACCATGAATAGCAGAAATTATAATAACTTGAGGTAGTGTTGCAGTTTACAAAGCTGTTTCTCAGACCAACTCCTAGAGTAGTATGGAAGCTTATGCTTCAAAGAAGCAAAAGGAAAAAAAAGCCCTATATCAGAAAATTTTTTTTTAGCAGCACTTTTGCAGTAAGAAAAAACCAGAAGCAAAATGGGCATCCATTGATTGGAGAATGACTGAACAAATTGTGGGCTATTTATGCTGTAAGAAATGTGGAATATGAGGAATTCAGAGAAATATGAGAAGATTTGAATAAACTAAATTACAGAGTGAAGGAAACAGAAGTAGGACTACACTAATGTAAAAGAAAAGAATAGGAAAATGAAGAATAAGTCTGGATAATTATGTAATTATAAAGCCTAGTCATGGGCCCACAGAAAAGGTAAAGAATATGCTTCCTTCCTTTTCTTGGAAAACCTGGGGGCTGCATGTGGAATGTGTCATCATTGTGTGTGTTAGTTTTATGTTACAAGGGAAGGCTCAGTGGGTGGGGGGGTGTATATCTGGAAATGATTAATACTAAAAGAGGTATTATTAATAAAACTAAATTGACATTTAAAAATTTTAATGATCTGAAATGGATGTTTCAAAACACACTTCCAAATTCTAAGATTAAAAAATGATCATTTATCAAAGTGTGGATTTAGAGAATCAATATAATAGGAAGAGGGGGCAGCTAGGTGGCTCAGTGGATAGAGCACCAGCCCTGAATTCAGGAGGACCTGAGTTCAAATCTGGCCTCAGACACTTGACACTTACTAGCTGTGTGATCCCAGGCAAGTCACTTAACCCTCATTGCCCCACAAAAACAAAACAAAACAAAACAAAATATATATTAGGAAGAGTTTGCTGAAGTATTTTTCTTTATAACCAGTACCTGAGTTTGGGACATTAATGATCTTAGTTTGAAAGTCCTGTGGTAAGGGCAAAGGATTTTTGAAAGGATCTTATGCACCCTGTCAGAGCTGGTGCTAAGCATTTTTTATATTTTAATTTTTTTCCAATTATATGTAAAGATTTTTAACATTTAAAAAACTTTTTGAGTTCCAAATTCTCTCCCTCTTCTTTCCTCTCATTAAAAAGGCAAGCAATTTGATATGTTATTCATGTGCAGCCATGTAGAACATATTTCCATATTAGTCATGTTATGAAAGAAAACATCCCTCAACCCAAGAAAAATAAAGTTTAAAAAAATACCCTTGCTTCTGTCCGAATTTAGACTCTTATTAAGTAGACAGCATTTTTTCATCAAGAGTTCTTTATAATTGTTATATCATTGTATTGCTAAGAATAGCTAAGTCAGTCATTCACAGTTTATTATCATACAATATCATGTTTACTGTGTACAATGTTCTCCTGGTTCTGCTCACTTCACTCTGCATCAGTTCATGTAAATCTTCCCAGGTTCTTCTGAAAGCATCCTGCTCATCTTTTTTTTTTGCGGGGCAACAGGGGTTAAGTGACTTATCCAGGGTCACACAGCTAGCAAGTGTCAAGTGTCTGAGGACGGATTTGAACCCAGGTCTTCCTGAATCCAGGGCCAGTACTCTATCCACTGTGCCACCTAGCTGCCCCACCTGCTCATCATTTTTTATGGCATAATAGTGTTCCATCACAATCATGTACCACAACTTGTTCAGCCATTCCCCAATTGATGGGCATTCCCCATAATTTCCAATTCTTTGCTACCACAAAAAGAGCTGCTAAAAATATTTTTGTACATACAGGTCTTCCTTCCTTCCTTCCTTCCTTCCTTCCTTCCTTCCTTCCTTCCTTCCTTCCTTCCTTCCTTCCTTCCTTCCTTCCTTCCTTCCTTCCTTCCTTCCTTCCTTCCTTCCTTCCTTCCTTCCTCCCTCCCTCCCTCCCTCCCTCCCTCCCTCCCTCCCTCCCTCCCTCCCTCCCTCCTTCCCTCCCTCCCTCCTTCCCTCCCTCCTTCCCTCCCTCCTTCCCTCCCTCCTTCCTTCCCTCCCTCCCTTTCTCTCTCACAGCACTTTGGGATACAGACCTAGTAGTGGTGCTAAGCGTTCTTGAGAGGTGAAGAGATCCTCAACTAGAATGGCATTTGAGGAAACAGAATGGGACCAGATACAAGAGAACTTTTAGGTAGAGTGGACAAGCCAGGACAATGGATTGGATATGAGAAGTGAAGATGAGTGGAGGCCACTTTTGATGTTATGAACCTTTGTGAGTGCCAGGATGGTTGTACACTTAGAGAAATAGATTTCTGGTTAGGAAGTTAGGATCAGAGGTTTTAGATTAAATAGGGAGAAGGAAAACCAAAAGGCCCTTCCCCTTTTCTGTTATGAGGAGAAAGAATAGAGCTTTTTAGTTCACATGAGGCCTTATCTAAATCTGGCTTTATTTTGAGAGATGTTGAAGGATCTTTCTGAGGAAGAAAGGAAGAGTAAGGCTATGACTAAAAGTGTGATACAAAGGTGAAAGGCATGAAGTAGTGGTGCCATGACAAGCCAGAACTATTGCTGCCTGTACATGAATGGCCCTGGAGATTTCCCATCCTAAGTGAAGTTTTAGAGTCTTTTTTTTTTTTGGTGAGGCAATTGGGGTTAAGTGACTTGCCCAGGGTCACACAGCTAGTAAGTGTCAAGTGTCTGAGGCTGGATTTGAACTCAGGTCCTCCTGACTCCTGGGCCTATCCACTTCAGGGCTCTATCCACTTCACCACCTAGCTGCCCCATAGTTTGAGTCTTTATGTTTCTCTAGCTTTAGAATAGTACTTGGGATGTTATTAAGTAGTAACTGATAACAAGTAAGCCAAGCGGTGAAATACTTACATTCTTTCTTTTCATTCTTGTTCTTTATTGTGTTTTTCTTTTAAATTTCATTTTTATTGAAACTAGTTATATAAGTACAAAGTTTTTTTTTTAAATAATTATGTTTTTGTAGAAAAATATTTATCTTATTATGCTTTAATCTTGCTTATGAAATCACCAATGCTTGGGAATTGCTGAGCTGCAGAAGTGGTACTTGGCACTACTGTCACTTGGTGATATCTACTAGCATTCTAGACATACGGGTTAGAAGGAAATGATGAGTGTCTGGATACCCATTTTGAAATACTAACCCATTAAATCACAAATATTACTTCTGTATGAAGTTTTTTCCCTATCTTTATCTTTTTATTCTGGAATAGGATGAGGTTACATGCAATCAGCATGTCATCCACAAACTGAAATATCTGGAGGACCTCCTTATAGGAAATTCCTCTTCAGTTTGGATTTTGCACCAGATCTTTTTGGTAACAATGGTGAACTTAAATACTTTGTTGAGAAAGAGACTTTTAAGGCATTAAACTATTAATGATGTATAGGTGTGAAGCTTCTGTGTGTGGGTTTTTTTTTGTTTTTGTTTTTTTTTTGTGAGGCAATGGGGGTTAAGTGACTTGCCCAGGGTCACACAGCTAATAAGTGTTAAGTGCCCGAGGCTGGATTTGAACTCAGGTCCTCCTGACTCCAGGGCCGGTGCTCTATCCACTGCTCCACCTAGCTGCCCCCCGTGTGTGTGTTTTAAAAACAAGTTTTTGCTCTTATTTTTTGCTTCTGAACATAATTTTCTAATTTTTATTTATCTATGACTCTTACCTATGATGAACTTTGCATTGAGGTCAAGTATCAAAGTACTAATTGATTTCATTTGGAGGGTCTTAGGGGGTGGTGGTGAGGTCTAAAGATATTTGAACCTCAAAAGAGAAAAACAACAGCAAGAAAGGTTGAATTTTTTTAGTGCCAAATTACAGAAAGAAAGATCCTTCCCCCTTTTTTTGTAGAATTGAGTGTGGGGAGATTTTGGAGTCTAAATGGCTGCTGAGAATCCCACAGTCAGAGCCTACCTATTGGACATAAAGATAAGTTTGATTTATACATTTTGGGGATACCTTGGTTTAGGAGGAAGAGGAAAACCTCTTGGATGTAGATCAATCTCACAATCCTATCTTCATTGGTTATGTGTCTTAACCAATTGAGCTAGCCAACTGGACCACTTGGCTTTTCCTTTGGTTTAAGCTCTGCAGGAAGCAACAATTCAAATATTTGTAAACAGGTCACCTTGAGGCTAGAGACTACAAAATTTCCCTTGAATATTATTTATATAAATTTATGGTAGTAGAAAAATTGTTTGTTTCTTCACTCAAGGGATCTTTTCAGTAAATAGTTTACAATGAATAACTGAAGACATTTTAACCTGAAGCACTTAGTATGTTGTTGTCTTAACTGATTTTAATGTTATTTGTCTAGAGCCACTTTATACAGGTATTTTTGGACAAAATATGGTGTATTGCCTTGCTATATCTGTATATAGTTTTTAGATCATAAGTCAAATTCCTTGATTGCTCACTGCTTTCTCTCTCTGTTCTTTCTCTCTTTTTAAAGGAATATTAAGTTTGGTTGTTGCACTCATGTCCACCCTGTTTACATTTCCTTCAAAAGTGATCACTTAAATCGTTGGACTAAAAGATCCGAACAAACATATATGGTAATAAGATCTCCTGAATCATGGACGCCTCTTTCCAGTTTTCGCTCTCTGGAGCCTCCATACATTTCTGTGCGGTGCTTGCATTCTTCTTGTCCCCTTCGAGATGACTCAGTAGTGGAAAAGTCCCTGAAGTCTATTAAGGATAAAAATAAGAAGCTTGAAGAAGGTGGGCCTGTCTACAGCCCTACTGTAGAGGCACCTGTGAAGAAATCACTTGTTCAGAAGGTTGTGGATGAATTGAAGCACTACTATCATGGCTTTCGGTTGTTGTGGATTGACACAAAGATTGCCGCAAGGACACTTTGGCGAATTCTCCATGGTAGCACCTTATCTCGGAGGGAGCGCAGACAGGTAACCGAGAGTCAGTGTCTTTGATTACTTGTGTTGGATTTTGCTTGATTTCATGTTGCTTTAAGGGTTAGGAACAGAGAAATTATTTGTGTGTAAGATTTTATAAAGTATATTTATGCCTTATGAGGTTTATTAATGGTTATCCCTGTATGGAAGAAGGATCCTTCTTCCCACCCCACCCCTACCTCCTTTCTTCTTTTTTTTTGGGGGGGGGTGGTGGGAGGCAATTAGGGTTAAGTGACTTGCCCAGGGTCACACAGCTAGTAAGTGTTAAGTGTCTGAGGTCAGATTTGAACTCAGGTCCTCCTGAATCCAGGACCGGTGCTCTATCCACTGTGCTACCTAGCTGCTCCTCCTTTCTTCTTAAGTGTGAAAATTAACTTTTTTTTTTTTTAAGTGAGGCAATTGGGGTTAAGTGACTTGCCTAGGGTCACCCAGCTAGTAAGTGTTAAGTGTCCAAGGCTGGATTTGAACTCAGGTACTCCTGAATCCAGGGCCGGTGCTCTATCTATTGCACCATCTAGCTGCCCCTCCTTTCTTCTTAAGTGTGAAAATTAACATTTTGAGAATTAATTCAAGGTAATTTACTAATTGGGCTTGATAGTAGAAGACTCTCTTCTTTCTGAATATCTTGGGACTAAATGCTTTATTGCTCTCCATTTAAAGAAGGAAATAAGAATGCCTTTTCTTAGCCTGTTGCATAGGAATATTTAAGGAGAGTCACTGAAAACATTTTGTTAAGTTCTTTGAGTGGTACAAAATATATGTAGAATTATAACTAGCTGGTTTGCTGAGTTAATACTTATTAGGGAAGCAAAATTCAGACACATTTAATGCCCCCAAATTTACATTTTAGGTATATTTTAAACTAGTGATATAGTAATCATAGTAAAACTCAGATATTTAATACTCTAGACAAGAACATTAATAGGATATACTTTATTTTTCTATCATTTTCACTGAGTGCTATAAAGGGATGTAGCTGACAAATATTTTGACTTTTTATCAGCAGTTTTCATCTTATTAAACTTGTTGAGGAAAAAAGAAAAGCATCTTCTTCTGATCCATGAGAGCTTTTTAGACTGATATTTTTCCTGAAAAGGAATGGTAAGAGTAAGAGACTTGGAAGGACATAATGAACTTTGTGAACCCCCAAAACAATAGAGTTGAGACTTTGGTGGAGAAGGATACACAGATGACCACTTTACTACATGCAAGTCTTGGACTCCATAGTTCTAAAAGTATTTGTTAATTTGTTCAGTACTTGGAATCTAATGAAACATTATCCTCATTTGGATATTTGGAATAAAAGAGAAGCTTTATGAATCTCAAATCCTTTATACTTGTGTGTATGTGTGTGTACAAGCACAGCCTTTGAAAAGAAAATAATAGAATGCTTTGTTCATATTTTGTGTTTAAAAGATTTAATGACCATTTCTGGTTATAAATTTTACAAATTTTTCATTATGCCTTGTTAAAAAGAGTTGGCTGTTGTCATCTATAAAAATGTTTTCAGATTCTGCCTTTCAGATTTTAATAGATTGTTTTTTATTTATGTGGATTTTTTTTCAACCCATTTTTATGGAGGGGGAATGCAAAATATCCAAGTGAGTAATCTTAGATAGTAAATAAACTCAATTTTGAATGATTTAATTGGTAGGACTTTTTAAGATATAATTCATACCATTGAATAGTCAGGCATGTCAGAATTATACTATTGAACATTTATTTTTGTCAATATATTTTCTCACAAACATTTTAAGTCAGGTGTTTTATTAATCTTTGGGTTAATTTCAGCATCAGTACTAACCTGATTTTATCATAATTACTAACCCGAATAACATGTAAGGCTAATTATCTTGGTAGATGCCTGCTTTACTAAAGAATTCAAAATTGAGGTTCTTAATGTAGGTTGTGTAAGTAAAAGCTTTAAGAAAATCTAGTGTATAAATAGAGTACCTGCTAATTTTTAATGTGATTACTTTTTTAAAAAGTCTAGTATGTTGTTTTTCCTGAAGTGTTTCAGTTGGAAACTTTTAAACATCAAAGATCAAAGGAGTAGTATGGTTATGACAATTCAAAGTAGCAGCAGGAAACTGACACAATGAACCTTTAGAATTTAAGAAGCTGGGGAGTCAGACAGATGGACAGCAAATTTGGTGTGTAATGTCTCCAAGGGTCTTTTTGTTTGGTTTTGTTTTCTTAGATCAATGAAGCAGCTAATTAGCCTTAGCATATACAGTATTTCAGTTCACTTTGGAAACGTCTGAATACAGGAATTTCCTTTTTACATTTCTGTACATGTGTAGTTAATGGCATAGGCTTTGGTGATGGTAAAGAGCAGAGCTGCTGCCTGGAGTTTTTCTCTTCAGTTTAAGATTGCATATTCATTGTAATTCGAGGTTGGATGCATGATCAGAGATCTCTTCTGAAGGGAAAATGTATCCAGAAAAGGGTAACATTAAAATAATTGAGACTGCATTGCAAACCATATGGTGTTTCTTGCCTTTTTTAGGGAAGTAACTGGCAGCTCATTATATTGTCAGCCAGTCTTTTGTCTCTTTCCATTTTCTGAGGCATGCCACTGCTAATGGGGACTTGCCTAATGATGGTCCCTTTCCTGGCTGGAGTGAAAGTGGCGGAAATGCCATTAATGTACATTAGACACTTAATATCAAATGGTAAATTCATAGTTCAGAAAGTAACTGCAAGGAATTCTTTTCATGAGTCTTGACATTAAAAATATTTTGTTACCTTTATAAGAAATCTCATTTTCTAAATGTGGACTCTCAAGCTATTTTAGGAAAGGAGACATTGTCAAAAAATCTGATTTAATTTTTTTTCAGTATTTTTACTTTTCAGAAGGCCACAAATAATTGAAAGCATAAATGGAAACCTTTAGAATTAAATAACTAAATTACTATTTATAGTAATAATAGCTGAATTTTTAAACTAGCAATTTATAAAATGCTTTCCTCACAATCCTGAGGGACAGCAGTGCAAGTTTTTTTCTTCCAATTTTATATGTGAGGTAACTGAGACTCAAAAGAGGTGAAGTGACTTGTCCTTAGTTATTTCCATGCGGGGTAAGTCCCAGAGCTAGGCCTAGAGCCCAGGGCCTCTGATTTCACCTCTGACTCCTAGGGTGTATTATCCTGTACATCTTGGAGCTCAAAAAGAATCCTAAGTTGCCTATAAGAAGCTGCTGTGTGAAAGGTCCCTCTCCCAAGTTATCTTGGGAAGTTCTATTGTTTTGCTTCCCTCTGCCTGAAATAGGAGATGGTGACCTGGGGGGCCTATCTGTCTCAGAGCCATTGTCTGCTGCCTCTGTTTTGGTTCTACCTTAGAGCAGGCAGTGAATGTGGCACATATGAAATCCATTTCCTCTCAGTTGTTAGGTGGCAAACATTTTGAAATGTAGCTATCTTTACTACTTAGAAAAAAATTTGAATGATATCTAATGATTTGGTATGTAACAGTGATGTGGGTACCATAAAAGGTGGTCGAAATGGAAGAAAAAGTCTTTCAGTTCCTATCTGTGTTTCAGTGCAGAATCCTTGGCAGGTTTTATGAAACTGAAAAGGTTTCAAATAGGTCAGGTGATAGATTGTACTTCTGGCATCTGAAGACCAGACTGGCTAAGTTTGGACAAACTCATTAAATGTCAAGCTGTAGGGTAATGGATGCTTTCAACCATGGCACCTCCTGAAAACTATCAATTAAGGCATAGAAAACTTTCAGTCTCCATTGGTAGAGAGAACATGCACCCTGATGAAAGCATGAGTCCTTGAAGGACCAAGAAAGAGAAAGTTCACTTATAAAAAAAATTATGAAGGAATAAAGTATGCATGATGAAAAACTGAGGTTCATCTAAAGAAGCCTCACAGAAAATGCTGCCACATGAGATCATGAATAAAAATTGCTTGGCTAAGCACTATATAAATGACAACTATTGTTGCCTAGAATGTCAGTCTGATCATTATTAAAAAGACGCTGTGGAAATTATTTGTTTTGAGGCTCACAATAATAATAGAGGTAGACATGATTTTGCAGTTACACATACATGGAGTAGAGGCTTTTCTGGAAAGTTGTTAAAATTTCTGTTTTATATTTCATTTTCCCATTGATGTCTTTATAAAACAGGAGAAATTCATTCCTGTGTTTGCCCTAGAGTATAATAAAATCACACTTAGAATCTGGCAAAAAAAAAAAGTTTTTTAAAAATAAATTTTATAGGGGCGGCTAGGTGGCACAGTGGATAGAGCACGGGCCCTGGAGTCAGGAGTACCTGAGTTCAAATCCGGCCTCAGACACTTAACACTTATTAGCTGTGTGACCCTGGGCAAGTCACTTAACCCCAATTGCTTCACTAAAAACAAACCAAAACAAAAAAATGAATTTTATAAAATCAAATATTAATAGTTCTTAGCATGTCACAAAGTAATATTGAAACTAGACATAACAGTGGTACTCAACATGGGAGGTATTGTTATAGACAGAAGTAGAAGTAGTTAGCCTTAATGACTTTCTGATTTAGTTTTGTCTCTGTACTGCTGCAGTGGGTCAATACTTCTAATTTTATGTTAAGATAACTTCTCTATGATTTCTTTTCCCCCTTGGGCAGTCCCTGCTGTTTGCTGGTCATTTTCCATACATCTTTGGTTTTGTAACCTTGAGATGTGGTTTTTGGTATCTTTGGTCAAATTACATGCCAATCCCTGATCAATTGATAGTGATGACCATTTTTATTCCAGTGTGTATGTCTGGGAGTCACACAAAGCACATGTGCCCTAGGGAAAGGAGACTTTGCTATCTTACTGGCATCCGGAGATCTCAATGATGATCTTTTATTTTTTTTTCTCAAGATAAAATATTTTCAGTTGTGCTGGGGAGCATTCTAATTTCTACTTTCATCCTTAATTCTGTGGTTCAATTTTGTATTCGTTTTTTTTGGGAGGGGATTATTTTTTGAATTAACTGTTGAGAGTTAGCTAGAACTTTAGCTATTTTCAACAAAGACTTAAGCTAAGATTTGACTAGGGATGAATGTTAGGGATGACAGACATGAGACTCTTGTCAGCTCTGGCAATTTGCCTAAATTTTAGGCAAATTCATTTATGATGGGGTTTTTTTTTTGGTTATCAAATAATTTGTTTATTGTATTCCACTTACAAAGAGAATAGTGCACCCAAGTAGAAAGAATACAAATATATATTCCTTCAGGGTTGTGTTGTTGCTTTTTACTGACAGCAAGTACAAATCCTTTAGTGAGCATTTAATGGCAGTTTCAGCATAGGATGAAAGTTCAAGAGAGTAAGCATGGTGGTACCTGAAAGACTGAATTCTTCTACAGTTGCCTTTTTGTGTCTTCTATTCCATCTAGTTCCCTAAACAAGTGAGGGGAAAGAAAGGTAGAGAAACATTTCAGAAATTAAGTTAGAGGATTTATCTTACCACCATTATAATAAGAAATTATTTCTTTTGTATCAGAATTATTCCTTTCATATCAGACTATTTGTTGAACAGGAATGACTACAGTTTTTCTTCCTTAATGCCACCACCAGAAATGCCTTTAACCCTTCTATTATGGCTTAATGGCATTTAAAGAAATATAACTCGAGTCGTAGTTTATCATCACTAAAAATACAGATAAACCTGGCAACCTAGGGAAAAATTAAGTTGCTGGAGGATTTCCTTGCCATTCGGAATGCTTGGTAAGCTTTATTATTCTTTTTATTCTTCACAGATATACATAGGTAGCCTGGCCTAGAAATCCCCTAGAGAAAGAACATCATCTGATTTCGTTAGTATCACAAAGTCAAGAATCTGACGAATTGGCTAGCCAGACAAGGATACGCAGGGAACAGTGCTTACGTGGGTCACATTGTGGCATCATTGGCTTCCTTACCATTAGATTCCAAACTCAGAAGAAAATCAAACACATAACAGTCTAACAGTTGTAAACATTTTATCTCCAGTTCCACTTGCTTGGCTTTCTCTAAATTCCATTGTTCTGAAGCAGGATCCACCCTCTATGAGAGCATTGATTCCCAAAGCCCTTTGGTTCATAATGAGGAAGAACTGCTGTGATCCCAGTCCATTGAACTTTGGCTTTTGGTTATGACTCGTATATCAAGGGGCAAATCTGAGAAACCCATATGATGGGTTTTTATAGGAGAATTTTCTGCATACTGACTTGCTTTATTTCAAGGGATAATAAAATAGGAATCGTTCTGGTGATTTTGAGTGAACTATAGATATTCATTCAAGAAACACCTATCATATGCCTGTTAAGCACTGTTTTAGGCACTAACGCACACAAAGACAAAGATGAAATAGTTCCTGACTATTAGCTTACATTTCATTGGCTGTCCCAGTATAAGACACATCTCTTGTTTTTAGCTGTTTTGAAAGTGACACCATGAATTTGCAAAGCCTTGGTTGCTTGCTTAGACCTAAGGATTCTGTTTTTATTTTCTGTCTGACTAGCTTGTGTCTTAGGATCTAGTTTTGGTATAAGGACTTCCATAGATAAGATCTAAAATGTAAATGTGGATTAACCTATATTCTTATATATGAAAGTTTTCTGGCTTTTGAAATTTAACTTAATTAAAAAAATTTTTTTTGGGTCGGGGCTTTACTTTAAGTTAAACAGGGGGCAGCTAGGTGGCACAGTGGATAAAGCACTGGCCTTGGATTCAGGAGGACTTGAGTTCAAATCCAGCCTCGGACACTTGATACTTACTAGCTGTGTGACCCTGGGCAAGTCACTTAACCCCAATTCCCCCCCCCCCAAAATATATATATAAAGCAAAGCTAAGTACAATTTTAGTTTTTGACAAACATCACAGATTAATCATTCATAGCATGCTGATTATGTGAAAGAAAGATAACGTGATCAAATTGTGATTTTTCTCCATTGATACAGACTATTACACTGTGAAGTGATAAAATAATTTTATCAAAAATATATTCCACAATATTTAAGTTTATAAACTAACATGTAATTTTGTATCTAGCAATTAATCACATTGTTAAATTGCTCTCAACTAACAATTCTAGCTACAAAGTATATGTTCTCTTATCAGTTTTGAGGTATTTTTAATTTTTATTTTTAAAAATTAAAACAATTTTTAAAAAACAGGGCAGTGAGTAAGTGACTTGCCCAAGGTCACACAGCTAATAAGTGTCAAGTGTCCGAGGCTGGATTTGAAATCAGGTCCTCCTGAATCCAGGGCTGGTGCTTTATCCACTATGCCACCTAGCTGCCTGCCAATTTTTTTAATTTTTTAAAAAAGTTTTCCCTTTTTTATTTTTTTGAGTTATTTTAAAACTCCATTTTAAAACTCTCATGTTTCTGGAATGATTCTGTACTAAAATTCATGGCAGTGGTGGCAGAAAAGGGGCCAGGCTGGACTTTGGCCACAAACAGCTCTTTATAACCCAGTAACAAAGGAATTCTGCAGAGTGGAGCTGAAGCTCACCTGGTGCACTGTGCTGGGGATTTTACTCTGTAGAAGAAAAGCAGTTTCTATGTGATGGTGATGTGGAAGAAATGCTGGAGTCTTGTGGGATAAGCAGTAGAGTATAAAAGAGCTAAGAAAAATAAGCTGAATAAATGGGAGTGGACAGCTGGGAGAGGCAAGAAGCAGTGTTTTGACATTGGAGGAAGACCCTGATAAAGTAATAGAAGGCACACCTTTGTGGAGGTGAAATAGCTCTTTCTGTGTTCATCCATTCTTTTTTCCTTCCAGAAGATATGATACTCTATCCCTTAGCTCCTTCCCCTTGGCCTATGAAACATATTCAGGTTTCTCATATCCTACCTTTCCCCTGAAAAGATGCCCCAATCCAAAACCCCAGTTTTTCCCTTAGTTAGTTCTGTTCCCAGTTCAAAGGATCATCCTATCTCTGACCACCAAATTTCAAAAAAGAGTAGTTTCTACTTTACCTGCCTATTTTTCAGCCCCTGGAAAGGTAGGTTGGGGTCAGGTGACAAAGTGTTTCAAAAGCTAAGCAAAGGAGCTTATATTTGATTCTAGAGGCAATGGGAAGTTATTACTGTTTGAATATGAGAGTGACATGGTCAGAACTGCTGTTTATGAGGTTCACTTTGGAAGATTTATGGAGGTGATATTGGAACATGGCAGAGAAATTAGCCTGTTGGAGAATTTCAGATAAGAAGTGATAAAGGTGGTAGCCATGTATGTAGGGAGGAGATGGCTGAGAGAGAGATTTGGGAAATGATAGGCTATGTGGAGAGTGAGGAGTCCAAGATAACACCAAGGTTGTGCCCTCAACAAAAATGGGAAAGTTCTGAAATGGAATAAACTTGAGGGAAAGTATAAGATGTCTGTTTTGGACATGTTGAGCATTAATCACCTGTAGGACATTCTTGGAAGTCATCATTGGGCAGTTGGAGAGTTGAGACAAATTTATGAGAGAGATTAAGGCTGGTCATCTGAATAGAAATGATCATCAAACATCGGTACTGATGAAGTCACACAGTGAGATAGTGTAGAAAGAGAAGAGGGCCCCAGTTTATATCCTTGAGGTAGACCCTCAGTTAGGGGGCATTATATTGATGATAAGCCAGTAAGAGAGAAAAGACAGGAGGAGAACCAAGAGAAAGCAAGGACAGGAAAAACCTTGAGAGGAGAGAGTATCTAGAAAATATTAGCCAAAAATATAAAAAGTCGCAGAGGTTGAGAAGGATGAGAATTGAGAAAAGGCCACTAGATTCCACATTTAAGAGATCATTTCTAACTTTGGAGAGAGTTTCAGTTGAATATTCAGGTTAGAAGCCAGATTACAAAAAGTTGAAAAGTGAAAGGAGAGGAAGTGGAAGAAATGAGAAGCTAGATTCTTCTCCCCACAGTCAATCCTGACTGTGAAGGGAGTAGGGGGTTGGGTGGAGAGTATAGATTGACAGTTTGAGGAGGTGGTAGGATCTAATGAGGGATTTTTAAGGATGAGGGAGATGAGCACATTGATAGGTAGCCATTTGATAGGGAGTGAAGTTGAACGTGTGTGTGTGTGTGTGTGTGTGTGTGAGTGAGTGAGTGAGTGAGTGAGTGAGTGAGAGAGAGAGAGAGAGAGAGAGAGAGAGAGAGAGAGAATGGGAGTAAGCTGCTGGAGAAGACAAGAGAAGGGATGAAAGGTATATGTTGATGGGGTTGGCCTTTCTGAGGAGACTAGAGTTGGAGAAAATGGAGGATGACCTTAAGTGGTTTTAAGATGTAGAGAAGAGAAAATGATGGTACTTGTGGCAAGTAGTCTGATTTCTCAGTGCATTCCTGCATTATTCAGTCAAGGTCTCTTGTTTTCTCTTCACCTGAGAAGGTTAGAAAGAGTATACTGTGAGAGGCAGATCTGAAAAGAGAAGACAGTTTCCATGGGGATTGAGAAGGAATTAGGGAGGATTAAAAGAATTATCTTGCAGCTGCTCATTTGCATGATTTCCATGATTTTGGTAGTAGTATGTTAGAGTTGAAGGGATAGATGGTAGGAATAATTGATTGGTGTTTGGCACAGTGTGTGTTTGGTTAGTATGGGGTAGAGGGGCAAGGGATTAGAGAGCAGAGAACAATGTACAGTTGAGATTGGAAAGGGAGGAAAGTGAGGTTACAGTAGTGTTGATAGCCAGCAGATCCTGAGGAATGGAGAGTGAATGGTCTAATAAGGATGAAGAATAAGTTTAGGAGGGGTGTGTACTATAGGGAGAGATGGAATATGATAGGAAGCTGTGATCTGAAAAAGAATTTCAGAATTTTGTGTCGTGGAACATTTGTGGGTGATGGAAAGATCAAAGGTGTCAGGGTAAGGTCTCAATCATGGGTCTCTACAAGATTGAGGAACTGGGAGGTTAGAGTGTTTGAGAAGACGTTGACAAGTATGCTGCAGTCCCCTCCTTGGCACAAGTTGGGATGGAAAGGGAGAATGTCTTGGGGGCCCCCCCGTAGGTAAGTGCTATGAGGATTCTCTTTGTGTAATACCTTTTGCTGAGTGATGGTAGCAAGGGGAGAGTCCAGACTGTCTTGGAGGTGGAGGCAGGAAAAGGGAACGCAGATCTTTCCTTCTTTCTTGTCCTCCCAGCCATGAGATATCACATCACACCGCCTTGGTGGAAATAAATGACAAGTTTGCCTTTAATTCCTTTAGACAAGCTAGTATATATTGTGTTGTTTCCACAAAGCAATGAATGTAAACTCTTACAGAGGCAATGTTATGTGTCCTACCTTGGGCTTAGGTTTCAGTACTTATTCCACACTTGAGTTGTAGGATCTTGGGCAGTTACTTAGCCAAGGGGACCTTGGCTTTCATATCCATAAAATAAGCATAATATTTCTATAATCTGTTTTAGAAGTTAGGGAAATCAGATGAAGTCAGTAGATATAATTTATGTAAATTGCTTTCTGAATGAGCTATTATGGTTAATTGGGAAAGTTATTTTAAAAATATTTTATTTTTCCCCAATTAAACATAGTATTCATTTATAATAGTGTAATAGTGTTCACTTAATAGCAATTTATTTAGCAATTACATGTAGAGATTTCAACATTCATTTTTATAAGATTTTGAATTTCAAATTTTTCTCCCTCCCATACCTTCTCCCTGTGAGGGCCAAAATTTGATATATGGAGCGTTATTTGGGTGACTAGCCTTAATATTGGGGTCCCAGAAATATGAGGGACCTTTTAAGTTTAACCATCTCCTCTGAACTGCCCTTTTTAGATATTTCTCCCAGGCTAACAAGAAAGGAGCCTCTAAGCTTTAGTTCACAAAAGGATCAGATTTTATTACTTGGGAATTAATTAAACAACAAAGGTGAAACTAATAAAAATCAAAGATAAGGAAATAGGAAAATAGAAATACAGATAGATATTCTTAACTCTAAACTTAGCCTATGCAATTCCCAGGCCGTTTTCTATTAAGCTAGTTCAAAGGAATTTAGGGTTTTCCGTAAGTAACTCACCCAACAGCTGAACAGCCCCCAGTCTAAGGTTGCTCTCGTGCTGTCAGGACAGCAGTCCCCAGAGTGAGAGTGAACTAGCATTCTGGAAGTGATTCGAGAGCTAGGGTTCTGGAAGTTCCCTCTAACCTCCCTTCAGGGAGTATTCAATCTTTTCTCCCCCAAAAGCTGCCTATACCACAAATAATTTTTACCACATCCCTAAGACAGAAAGCAATCTGATATATAGATTATATTTGTATAATCATATTAAATAGATTTCCACATTAGTCATGTTGTGAATGAAGAATCAGAACAAAAGGGAAGAACCATGAGAAAGAAAAAACAATACACAAAGTGAAAATAGTATGCTTCAATCTGCATTCAGATTGCATAGTTCTTTGTCTGGGTGTGAATAACATTTTCCATCATGAGTCTTTCGCAATTGTCTTTGAACATTGTATTGCTGAGAAAAGAGCTAAGTCTGTCATAGTTAATCACTGCACAGTGTTGCTGTTACTGTATACAATGTTCTCCTGGTTCTGCTCACTTCACTCAGCATCAGTTCATGTAAGTCTTTCCAGGTTTTTCTGAAATCTGCCTGCTCATTGTTTCTTTTACTTTTTTTTTGGGGGGGGGGGTTGGTGAGGCAATTGGGTTTAAGTGACTTGCCCAGGGTCACACAGCCAGTAAGTGTCAAATGTCTGAGGCCAGATTTGAACTCAGGCCCTCCTGAATCCAGGGTCCCTGCTCCATCCACTGCGCCACCTAGCTGTTCCCTTCATTAAATTTTTATGTCGTAACTTGGTCACCTATTCCCCAGCTGATGGGCAACTCCTCAGTGGCCAGGTCTTTGTAACCACAAAAAGTCTGCTGTGAATATTTTGGTACATATGGGTCCTTTTCCTTTTCCTTTTATCTTCTGGGAGTATAGATATTGTATAGATATTGTGATATTGTTGGTTTAAAAGGGTATGAACAGTTTTATAGTCCTTTGGGCATAGTTGCAAATCATTCTCCAGAATAGTTAGACTAGTTCACAGCTCTCTCAGCAGTTCATTAGTGTACCTGTTTTCCCTTAACCCCTCCAGCCTTTTTAATTTTTGATAGGTGTGAGGTGGTACCCCAGAATTGTTTTATTTTTCAAATTTTTATTTTATTTTATTTTTTAACAGGGCAGTGAGGGTTAAGTGACTTGCCCAGGGTCACACAGCTAGTGTCAAGTGTCTGAGGCTGAATTTGAACTCAGGTACTCCTGAATCCAAGGCCAGTGCTTTATCCACTGCACCATCTAGCTGCCCCCCCCCCCAGCATTGTTTTAACTTGCATTTCTCTAGTCAATAATTTAGAGCATTTTTTCTTTTTCCCTTTGATCATGCTTGATTTATTTTAATTTTTTCATTTTATCAGACTTTTTTTTTCAAATTACATGTAAAGATAGTTTTCAATATTCACTTTTGTAAGATATTGAGTTCCAAATTTTTCTCCCATCCTCCTTTCCCTCCCCATTCCCAGTGCCAGCTAGGAATCTGATATGTTACACATGTACAATCATGTTAAACATATTTCCACAGTCATGTTGTGAGAGAAGAATCAGAACAAAAGGGAAAAAAATGTAACAAAGAAGAAACAACAAAAGTGAATATAGTATGCTTCAATCTGCATTCAGACTCCTTAGTTCTTTTTTTGAACCTTGTACAACATCCCTGGCAAGTGATTATCCAGCCCTGCTTGAAGATCTCAGGGGACAGAAAGACTTGATACTTCCTGATGTTTCCTTCTAGGTAGCTCTTCCTTATAATGTATCGTAGTTGTTACTGATTGTTATGTAGGAGAAAACATTCTTCCTTTGTAAAAATAATTCCTTTCAGTTATCCATTAATATTTTTCTTTTCCCCAGTTTCTTCGGATATGTGCTGATCTCTTTCGCCTGGTCCCTTTCCTAGTCTTTGTTGTGGTCCCATTCATGGAGTTCCTGCTTCCGATTGCTGTTAAGCTCTTCCCAAATATGTTACCGTCAACATTTGAGACGCAATCCATAAAGGTAAAATGTATCAAAATGAACTAGCTTATGAATGGTTTTTAAAATTGTTTAAAACAGCTTTGCAGTTTAGTGGACAAATTTCAGATGTTAACCATGGTTGTCAATTTGGAAACTTTGTGTTAACTTTATATTGCAGCGCTATAATTTTCAGCAGATTTACAGATTTCCTGATTATGCTATACTTTTGGGGGGGGCGGGGCAATGAGGGTTAAGTGACTTGCCCCCAGGGTCACACAGCTAGTAAGTGTCAAGTGTTTGAGACTGGATTTGAACTCAGGTCCTCCTGAATCCAGGGCTGGTGCTTTATCCACTGCACCACCTAGTTGCCCCTTATGCTATTCTATCTTTTTTGGTGATCTGTATTCCAAAGTCAAATAATAGGAAGCCATTTTATTCCTTTTGAGCCAGTTAGTCATAACAAAATGGTCCATTTCTGCTGACCAAATGGCCGCTCCCCTGTTCGTACATATTCATAACGGCCATCCTCCAGTGAGGAGACATTGATGTGATAGTTACTTTGGAGCAAGATAAAGCAGGGTAAGTTGCAGAATTGATATATGTTTCTGGGATAGGACATTATGAGCCAACGCTTACTTTTTTTCCCCTTTCTCCTTTATAGGAGGAGAGATTGAAGAAAGAATTGAGAGTAAAACTTGAAGTGGCTAAATTTCTTCAAGACACAATTGAGGAAATGGCCTTAAAAAACAAAGCTGCTAAAGGAAGTGCTACAGAAGACTTTTCAAAATTTTTTCAAAAGGTGAATATTGTCTTTCAGATGTTTAACTTGTTTTGTTTTAGAATATTTGTCTGACTTTATAAATCTGAAGCTATTTACATAAGGAACTTAAAAACTTGCAAATTTTTATAATATCTGAAATCTTGCTTCCTTCTTTCTTTCCTTCCTCCCTCCCTCCCTTTGCTTTGACATTCATTAGAAAGAAACTTTTACAATGAAATTTTATGAGTGTTATATCTGGAATTTAAGCCTTGATGGAAGGGCATTAGCCTAACTTGAGTTGTAGTCTTAGTCCTGCTATAGTATAGTCATGAGACCATGAACAAGTCATCTTTCCTTTCCGTGAGTTTGTTTCCTCATTTGTAAACTTGAGGTACTAATTCTAACTGTTTTGTATTTATATTTATCCATAAACAGAGTACAAACTCACCACATATTTTTTTTAGTCCAGTATTTTCATAGAGTCAGCTTAATTAACTAGGCTAAGCTCCAATCTGTACTTAACACTGTTAGTGTAGCCATGACTACAGCTGACAATTTCCCCATTTGTAAGATGAGGAAAAGTACCCACTCAGTTTGTCACACTTACTCCTGAGGCCCCTTGGCATAGTGGAGAAGAGCGATTGACTTAGCTGAGAGTGAGGAGGAAAGCCAGGACCATACCTTGTGCTCCTCCCTACCCCCACATATGCACATGCTTTTTTATTTTCTGCCTTCTTGACACAAGTGAAATGGTAACAAAAGCCTTGGCCGACAGAGGCTTTGATTGGAGTTAATTCAAGGATGGAGCTATAATGTATTTTATTCTCTTTGAGAGGAGCTGAGAGGATTTAAAGGTAGTAGCATGATCTTCCTTTTGAAACACACAAGTAAGAGTTAAGTATTTTAGAGAAGTTTAGAGTTGGAAGAGACTGTCTATTCTAAACTCCCCTTACTTTACAGAAAAAGAACCAAGCCCAGAGGATGGCTGGATAGCAGAGCTGGGATTAGGAGCAGAGCCTTCAATTTACTGTCCAGTGCTCTTTGCAGTGGATTCAGCACAGCTAAGAACTAGGACATTCAAATAGCTCCCACAGACACCACCAAGTCCATACACTAACGTCCTTGTATTTTACTCATACGAATCTCCCAAACCTCCCACTAAAGGGCATTTGTTTACTCTGCTTTAAACAAAGCATATTGATGGCAGGAATATTGACAGCAGCCAGAGCTGATAGCATTACCTGTTAGTAAGGGAAGAGGTATAAAAGTGACAGGATGTTGACAGAATAGAAGGCAGGCATTTTCCACAATAGCAAAGAGTCCACCCTCATAGCTATTAAATAGAACCATATAAGTTTTGTTTTGGTGAGGCAATTGGGGTTAAGTGACTTGCCCAGGGTCACACAGCTAGTAAGTGTCAAGTGTCTGAGGCCAGATTTGAACTCAGGTACTCCTGAATCCAGGGCTGGTGCTTTATCAGCTGTGCCCCCAGCTGCCCCCTTCCCTTGAGTTTTCTCTGAGCTGAGACTAGAAGGAAATGAAAGATTCCAGGGAGCGAGGAAAGGGAGTACATGTTAGACTTTTGGGCTTGGGGGACAGACGGCCTGTGCAAAGGAACAGAACTGTGAGGTGGAATTCCAAGTAGGGTATGATCAGTCTGGTGTAGCTAAACCATAGCATGTGAAGAGGAGCAATGGAGTCACTCGGAAGGGTCTTGAGCAAAGGAGTGACATGGTCAGACCTATGTTTTAGGATACTCTTGGGCATATTATAATTGTTGGTGCTCATTCATAGTGATCATGTGTTATCAAGGAATGTTTACATTTATATTCATTATACTGTTACCTAAAACAGGAGCATGTGCCATTCATTTTATAAAGTTTTCTATCAGGAGAGTAAAAAAAACAAAACCCCAAAAACCCAACTCATACCTTTAAAAGGGTAGAGTTTCACTTTATTTGGAAAATGTACTTATATTTCATAGTTCTTTTTCTGTTGCTACCTTACAAATAAAGTAGTATTTTACATATTACCACAATCTATCCATGTTTACTCATCTCACATTAACAAAAATTGGGACTGTGCTGACAATTCTTCTTTTAAAAGAATGTTTGACTAAGAATTCATTATTACTTGCTATTAATCTGTCAGAATTATATTTGTAAATATTTATAATCACTCCAGTGCTGCCAAGACTTGCTTTTGAAATACATTTGATGGTTTTCTCTAGAATTTTCTCATAAATCCAGAATGTACAGCCTTCAAGTTAAATTCTGAGCATCCAGCGTTTCTTGTCGTCCTGTATTTTTTTTTTGTCTTTTCTTTTGGTTATCCTGTACTTCAATCCCATTTAACAAAAATGCAACCAAGAAATTATAAAAGAGAGAAAGGTTCTGTAATTAGTAAGGAGTCTTGTAAATTGAGAGGCTTTCAGCTTCTGAAAGGTTGTCTTCAACCATGTGTGGTGATAGTTGGAAGGATTAAATTGAGCTCCTTTTGGTCCCAGAGGGCAGAAGTTAAGGGATAATAGGTAGAAATTACAGGGAGGCAAATTTCAGCTCAACGGATGAGAGGACCTGGTAGTACACGGACCTGTCCTCATTAATAGAATGGGTGGCTTCAGGAAGATAATGATACAGGAATTAGCTGGCCAGTTGTCAGAATGTGGTAGATGGGTTCGCTATTGCTTCCTACTAGGACTAAAGGCTGTCCGAGAAATGGATGTTTAGTGAGTAGTGGGCACCAGTGGACTCGGTTAACATTTCAGCCTGCTTTGGTCAGATGTTTTCACAAATGTGGTACAAAGTCAAGTGCACAGGTTTTTGAAATTCCTTGTCTCTGGACTCATTTGTGCAGCATTTGCAATTGTTAGGGGTTTTGAATCCTGATTAAGTTTCATTTTGTTAGGCCTTTGGTTTCATGCAAAAGCACAAAGTATAGTGGTTTCAGTTACCTGTATCACTGTCTGAAGGCTTTAACTCCATGTAATTTTAGCTTAAATAGTCAGGACTTTAAGGATTCCCTTGAAAAAAATTGTTTCTAGACTGTCCTTAATACAAAAAAAAAAATTCTTGTTTTTTACACAATCAGCCTTGATTCTCAAGTCTCTCTCTTCCATCCAAATTCATCCTCATAAACTCAGAATAAATGATCATGTAAAATTATGAATACCCAGTACACACATTCATTGACACATTGGTAGATTTCCTTTAGAAATGTTTGCCTGGAGTTTTGATGCCACTTAATCAACTTATAATTCATAAAAAATAAAAGGTCTTTTAAAACTAGGGGCTTTATTAATTGAGAGGGTTTGAACTTCTAAAAACTATCCTTTTCAAATATTTGGAGGGTAGTTTTATAGAAGAAAGATTTGATTCTGTTATTTTGGACTCAGAGGACAGCAGTAGGAGTAATGGGAGGAAGTTAGAGAGAAACACATTTTGGTCCAGTAGGAGAAATAAATAACATTTAGGTCAGTTAAAAATGGAGTAGGTTGGAAGTGAGATGTAGTAAAGGTAGTTCTCATTCAGGTCCTGGTTGGGTGAGATGCCTTGAGGCCTTTCTAGCTCAGAGATGCTTAGGCCAGTCTGGGAAACCTGTGACAGGATCCCAGTGCAGGACCCTGGGCTCTGTTCTGTGGGGCTTCAGATCTTAGAGTTGAAGGGGAAGTGTGGAGTTCCTGGCTTGTTGAGGCCCTGAGGCTTGTTGCTGATTTGTTTGAGGCCCAGCGAAGAGCCTTTGTCTTCTGTTTGGTTTGCAGATACGAGAGACAGGAGAGAGACCTACCAATGAGGAGATCCTGCGCTTCTCCAAACTGTTTGAAGATGAGCTGACACTGGACAACCTGACCCGGCCACAGCTGGTGGCCCTCTGCAGACTGCTGGAGCTTCAGTCGATCGGGACAAACAACTTTTTGCGCTTTCAATTGATCATGAGACTGCGGTCAATGAAAGCAGATGACAAGGTGGGTAGGCAGGAGAGCTTAGTGGCAGGGCCACTGTCTGATATTTGCAAGGACCTTTTTGGTAGCAGACTTTTTGCTTAGAGTTCTAGCACTTCTTTGCTGATTTATAAAAGGGGAGGGAGTTCTGGGGGTGTGATTTTTCTTCCCTTTCAAGGAAGAAAGCTTAACTAAAACAGGGTGTTCCAAAATTCTTCATGCAGAAGCTTTAATAACTTGAAGTAATAAATGCTACAATATTACCCAAAAATCCTTTAAAAATTTAATTATACAAATTTATTTTACATTTATTAATTTTGTGAATTCTGAATAGCAGTTTAAAAATGTTAACAAGACAATCTACTTTATCATTACATGTTCCATGTGTGAGTTCTGGATAACACTTTCTTTGACCAGTGGATTGTTTGAGGAAGTTCACTTGCTTGGCCACCTCAATCACCTGATAACTCTCCATTGGACTTTTTCTCATGGGGTTACATCAGAACTGACATGTATGCATCAAAACTACATTCTTTGGATGATCCTAAGACTAGAATTACAGATACAATTCTTGGATGCATTGAGCAGCAGCTGCTGAAGGTTTTCTTTTACAAAGTTAGAAAATTGAATAGAGTGGTTGGTGTATAGCAGAAGATTATGGTGATTTTGAATTTTTGTTAAGACATCAATAGTTAAGATTTTTTAATAGTTAAGCTTTCAAATGTTTTTTGTAAGTTTGTAGCATTTAATACTTAAGCTAAAGACCACACTAAGACTTTTGGGACACCCTATATTTTGGTTCTGGCGTCTACCAAGAGTATTTTTAATTTCTCATGCCTGAGCCTATGGACTAAAACGAATATGTTTAGAAATTAGAATGAGCTTTGATTATGCTGCTCCTCTGTCTCTCAGATTGTGGTTAAAGGATTAGGACTGAAATAGCCAGGTCAGAAGCAGAAGGCACTGGCATAGCCTTTGGGGGGGGGGGGGCGAGGCAGTGAGGGTTAAGTGACTTGCCCAGGGTCACACAGCTAGTAGGTGTCAAGTGTCTGAGGCTGGATTTGAACTCAAGTCCTCCTGAATCCAGGGCCGGTGCTTTATCCACTGTACCACCTAGCCGCCCCCCCCCCTTTTTAAATCACAAAAGTATTTTATCATTTTCCAGTTTCATGTAAAGATAGTTTTCAACATTTGTTTTTATAAGATTTCTAGTTTCAAATTTTTTTACCTCTTGCCTCCCCAAGACAGCAGTTAATCTGATATGTTATGTATGTATAATAACATTACACATATTTATGCATTAGTCATGTTAGAAGAATCAGAGCAAAAAGGAAAAACCTCAGAAAAGGAAAACAGCACCAAAACCAAAAGAAATAGTATGGTTCAGTCTGCATCCAAATTCCACAGTTTTTTTTTTTTCTGGATTTGGAGATCCTTTTCCATCATGAGTCCCCTGGAACTATCTTGTACCATTGTATTGCTGAGAAGAATCAAGTCTATCACAGTTGATCAACACGTAGTTCAAAATTTTTTTGTTTGTTTGTTTTTGTTTTTGCAGGGCAATGAGGGTTAAGTGACTTGCCTAGGGTCACACAGCTAGTAAGTGTCAAGTGTCTGAGGCTGGATTTGAACTCAGGTCCTCCTGAATCCAAGGCCAGTGCTTTATCCACTGTGCCACCTAGCTGCCCCCTCAACATTTGTTTTAATAAAATTTTTAGTTCCAAATTTTTCTCCCTCCTTCCCTTCCCTCCCTCCTCCCCAAGCAGAAAGCAATCTGATATAGGTTATATATGTACAGTCATAGGGCATAGCCTTTTGCAGAACTGCTGTGGTATCTGCTTGTTACGTATGCCAAGCCCTGGCTCACCCAAACACACGCCATTTTCTGTCCTATCTGCCTCACTGCAGGCTTCATTGTTTCTTGAGTGTAGGTAGAATATCTTGAGTTTCCTAAATCTTAAAATCTTTGTTCTGGAAACAGTGGACCCTAAAGGGAGTCCTGAGGAAAGGCTTTTTTTTTTTAATGACCAATTAGGAAAATTGCTAGTTTTTCCTGTTGTTTCCATATTAATATTTCTCGACTGCAGAGATTCTTAACCTGGGGCCAGTGAATTTGTGTTTTTAATATCTTGATAACTGTATTTTAATAAGATGGGTTTCCTTTGTAATCCTCTATATCTTTATGTTTTTTCCATCATTACTCTGAAAAGGGGTCATAGACTTCCCTAGACTGGCTCTGGGCCTAGGTTTTGAGCCTGGGCTCCACTCTTGGCTTTTGTCCTATGATTTGGGTGAGTTGTTTTTTTTTTTAAGTAACAACAAAAGTGAAAATAGTATGCTTCAGTCTGCATTCAGACTCCATAGTTCTTTTTCTGAATGTGGAGAGCATATTCTTTCTTTAGTTTTTTTTGGTGAGGCAGTTGGGGTTAAGTGACTTGCCCAGGGTCACACAACTAGTAAGTGTCAAGTGTCTGCGGCTGGATTTGAACTCAGGTACTCCTGACTCCAGGGCTGGTGCTCTCTATCCACTGTGTCACCTAGCTGCCTCTGAGCATTTTCTACCATAAGTCTCTTGGCATTGTCTTGGATCTTTGTATTGCTGAGAAAGAGTTAAGTCTATCACAGTTGACCATCACAAAATGTTGTTGATACTGTGTATAATGTTCTCTTGGTTCTGCTCATTTCACTCAGTATCAATTCATTTAAGTCTTTCCAGGTTTTTTTGAAATCCATCTGCTCATCATTTCTTATAGCATAGTAGTATTCCATTACATTCATATATCACAGCTTGCTTAGCCATTCCGCAGTTGATGGGCATCCCCATAATTTCCAATTCTTTGCTACCACAAAAAGAGCAGCTATAAATATTTATGTACATGTGGGTCCTTTACTCTTTTTTATGATCTCTTTGGGATACAGACCTAGTAGTGGTATTACTAAGTCAAAGGGTATAAACAGTTTTATAGCCCTTTGGGCATGGTTTGAAATTATTCTCCAGAATGGTTGTTTCAGGTCACACCTCCACCAACAATGCATTAGTTTTCTGTGGGGTTGTATATTAGGAAGACATTGTTGTGCCAGAACAATATGTAGCAAGAAAACATTGTGTTTTCTTGTGTTCATTTTTGAAGGATATGTAAGGGCCATTCCACCCAAGATCTTATAATTTTTTCTTGAAATGCTGGAGCCTGGCTTATTGGACACCCCAAACATTTCATTTAGATTTTCTTCCAAAATTTTCAGAAAACGAACATCCCTAAGGCCCCCTCCCCTTTTATAAATTAGTAGAGAAGTGCTAGAATTCTAAGTAAAAATTCTGCTATCAAAACGGTTATAATTTCCCAGTAGTTCACTTTTGTCACAGTATTGGGAGGCTTGTTCCACTAGATTTTTAAGCTTTCCTCCATTGTTGCTGTTCAGCTTGCAGTACAAAAACTGCTGCAGATTTTTAAATATCAGTGGAGAACTTGGATGCTGGTCTCAGGATCAGGGAGACTCATCCAGTTCCTGCTGCTGGGGTTGTACCCATTATGAATCACTGTGGGCAAGTCATTCCACCTCCCTCAAGGTGCAAGTCCTCATTTGTAAGACGGGTACTAATACTTGTATTTCCCACCTTACAGGGTTTTTATCAGTTGGGACATTGTAAAGTGCTTTGCACAGTGAAATGCACTATATAAATGTCCATTATTATAGTAGTTGACTTCATAGTTATGTCACTGTGGGGACTTGGGCTAGATCAGAGATGTCAAACAGATTAGAATGTAATTAATTGGGAAATACTTTAGAACACAAATATGCATATAACAGAATATAGATATTGTTAATATGTGGTTTTCTAGGTCACTATATTGTCCACAGAGTTGTCATGTGTTTAGTGACTCCAGTTTCCATTTGACTTTGACATCATTGGTCTACATTTTTGCAGTTTTCCACACTACCTTTGTTTATTTTCTATTTTGAAAGGAAGACTCTTTCACTGAAGTCTTCCTCCATGCCTGTCATCTCAAAGAGGCAAACCAGGGTCCTTCCTTCCAGGGCTATGCAGGCTCTAGCAGGTCCTGTCAAGATGAAAAGGCTTTGAGAATGGACTGTGTCCACCTGCTCATGGGCATACATACATACATGTACCTTTTTAGCTATAATTTTAGTCTAAAACTTAAATTTCATGTGGATATTTATTTAAATCTCTTTTTAAAAAAACATTAGATTAGTGATATTTTGACATGATAGCAGCCCCTAGTGGCTATTATCTAAATACAAGTAAATAGGAAAGCTAGAACTCTTGGCCACTGATGCTTTTTTGTCCTTGCTGCTTTATTCTAATAGGCTCTATATAAAACAGAAAATTAGATATACTTCCTGCCCAGTGGGCTGTTAGTAATGCTAATATTTACTTACATTTATATAGTGCTTTACAATGTGTTCTTCTTATAACAACTCTGTGATAATCCATGATTTGAGGAAGAAAAAAGTGAGCCTTCTGAGATGTGATTTGCCCATAGTCACCCTACCTAGTGAGTGGTAGGCTTAGAATATAAACCCAGTTTTTCAGTAGTTTTTCCTACCACCCCGAGGTGCCCAAGTAAGCTGATAGGAGGCAAATGTGGGTATAAAAACAAGTCCAGAAATGGGCAATATAGACTCGGAGAGCCTGGCAGACAGCTTTCAGAAAAGATTTATTTGACCTTTCTTGATTGCCTTGGCCCCTGCTGAAAGTCTTTGTGCTACATCTTGTTTTCTTTATTTTATTTTACTAGGTTAAGGGGCCACAGGAATCTACCAGTAGGAAAAGTCCATGCTTTCCCATAAACAGGTTCCTCTGAAAATTATTCAGAAGAGAGTTGCAAGCAAATGAAAAGTAGAGTGTTTTAGGCCCATTCCCGGAATTTTAAGCTTTTCCTTTCAGGCTTGTGCATTGATATCATACTCATTTTTCAAGGACTTTACTCATTCCAGAAATTCACGGGCCTCCATCTCTTTGGCTTCTGGAGAGGAGGAGTGCACTCTCCTTGTCTTCCTACTTTTCTGATAATTCCTCTTGAGCAGCCAGCTTCCCCCTCATTCCTTATATTTTTTGTACATCTTCCCATCACCTTTCTCAACTATCAGGCCTGGGCCCTGTGTTCTTTGTATTTTTCCCTTTACATATCTTCTTCCCTTATTTTCCTTATTCCCCACTTCTCCTGGAGGTTGTTGGTGCTTTTAATCAAAAAACTTAAAAAACAATTGTAGCTCTTTTTAAAGCCAATACGTGTGTTTTAACCTAGAACCATGTTTTGCTACTGCCTCTTAAAAAGCTTAGACAAACCTTGATTGAGATAAATAGTTTATAAGCTGCAGCTTACTAATCAGTTGTGTTAATTATTGATGGCTTTGCAAAAACCTTTAATGACTTTTTAAAAAACCAACCACATTTTTGTGACAATTTTATTTCATTCTATTTTACAGCTTATTGCTGAGGAAGGAGTAGATACTCTGAATGTCAAGGAATTACAGGCTGCTTGTCGGGCACGAGGTATGAGGGCTTTGGGAGTCACAGAAGAACGTCTCAGGGAACAACTTAAACAGGTAAATAACAAACACTTGTTTGTACAGAGTGAGGACTTGCTCAATTTTATGCAAATTAAATTGTGGGTATGCTAGATAATATGTGGGTTGTTCTTGAGAGTCACAAAGTGACTGAAAAACCAACAATTGCATTTTGATTGAATAACTCATTCCAGCCTTGTGACTTTGCAAACCTATCAGTTGTGCCTGGTACAGAATGGGTTGGGATAATTTACTTAGTATTTAGAGATGCTCCTTTGAAATGGCCTCTGTTGGATGTATTTCATTGTCCATTTTAGCATTTCTCAAACTGATTTCAGAACTCAAAGTCACTGGTCCTAAAGATTCTTAGGACATGCATACAGGTACCTCTGAGATAAAGGTGGGGAATAAAGGAAAATTTAGAGTGTAGAAAAAGAGACAATTTTCATACTGAAAATGTTCACTTGTGATAAGTATTTTTGTTATATATTTTATAGTATTTTAAAGTGAAAAATATTGCTAGTATTTACATTTTCCCTTGAAATTTCTTTTGATTGTCTTGTGGTTACTCAGAATGCAGTTTCAGAAATTCTGGTCTATTCTTTGGGCCAGAAGAAACAAATGAATCAAATCAAAAGATAATTTCTGAGCCTCCATCCATTCTTCTTCTTCTTTTTTTGGGGGGGGTGAGGCAATTGGGGTTAAGTGACTTGCCCAGGGTCACACAGCTAGTAATTGTTTAGTGTCTGAGGTCAGATTTGAACTCAGGTCCTCCTGAATCCAGGGCTAGTGCTCTATCTACTGTGCCACCTAGTTGCCCCTGATTTGTGAACCTCAAAGCCTTACTGACAGCAGTGCTAATAAGTAAAATGAAGTTGGTTTCACCTGAAGCCTTCTAGATGACTACTAACAATCAGAAACAGCATATATTCCACAGATAGTGTAATTAGCTACTAAGTAATCAAGAATTGGTCATATTTTTCTTAGAAAGGAGTGAAGTAGGGGCAGCTAGGTGGCGCAGTGGATAGAGCACCGGCCCTGGATTCAGGAGTACCTGAGTTCAAATCCGGCCTCAGACACTTAACGCTTACTAGCTGTGTGACCCTGGGCAAGTCACTTAACCCCAATTGCCCTGCCAAAAGAAAAAAAAAGGAGTGAAGTAATCTTTTGTCTTTGACAGGCTAGGAATTTTATCCCAGTTCTGTAGGTGCAGAAACAGAGATTGGGCATTTTTCTCTGGGCTCATTCTTTTTTTTTTTTTTTTTGTGAGGCAGTTGGGGTTAAGTGATTTGCCCAGGGTCACACAGCTAGTAAGTGTCAAGTGTCTGAGGCCGGATTTGAACTCAGGTCCTCCTGAATCTAGGGCCAGTGCTTTATCCACTGCGCCATCTAGCTGCCCCTCTGGGCTCACTCTTAACTCTTAAGTGTGTGTGATTCTCAACACGTTGGTTCTTCCTTGAGTGATTCCGTGTCTCCAGTCATGTGATGTGGGCATGTATTCTGCCAGGTTAGCCCACCTTCCAGCTTTCCTCAGCTCTTGGGCCGATCTGGTTTGTGTCATGTCCTGACTCCTCCCTAGATTCTCTCTGCCTCATGTGCAGGAGGCTTGTAATGTGCCACGGATAGTTTTCACTGCATGACTGATTTTTCCTCTCATCTGTTTATAATTTCTTATGCCATTTCTGGCATGCAAGTCATTGTTCATAAATATGGTGAAGGCAGCCTTCTACCACATGTCTCTCTGTAATTTATATTCTTTGGAGATTATAGTGTTTCATTTTTGTAGCCATGCAGCATCACCAACAGAATAGTGTTGGATTTTTGTATCATGCTTAGAATCATTTAAAGTGTAGCACATTTCCAAATTCAACCTAGTCTACTGTTCCTGTTCCAGGCAAAACTCAAGTTTTCCCCATGCCCCCTCTCAAGCTTGAGGATTTTGCCTCATACCTTATTGAGAAATAGAGGCTAGCTATTTCCATGACTTATTTGCATCTCTTCATGTCAGAATCCCTTGACATTATTCCTGGTTCTGTCTTCCTTTATCCTATTCTTTGCTAATGAGGTAGCCTTTCTCCCTGCCTAGGCCAACTGATCTATGTGTAGTTCATTTTCTATCTTCTCCAGCAGATTGCCTTCTCAGTCACCACCTTCCCCTCTCCCCTTAGCTTCCTGGTAACCTTTGCATCTTTCCTTGTCTATTCCTGCCTTCTGCGTTCAAACATGCCCAAGTCTCCTTTACTTATTTGGGGGTGGTGGTGGTGGAGGCAATGGGGGTTAAGTGACTTGCCCAGGGTCACACAGCTAGTACGTGTCAAGTGTCTGAGGCCAGATTTGAACTCAGGTCCTCCTGAATCCAGAGCTGGTGCTTTATCCACTGTGCCACCTAGCTGCCCACGTCTCCTTTATTTCTAAAAACTCTTCATCAGATCCTTCCATCTCCTCAAGCTAACATCTCAGATCTTGAAATCAGTCCCTTTTTGCCTTCAAAATCCTGACATCTCTAGCATGGCTTTCCATTTTGTATATGTGATCTTGTATCACCATGTTTCCTGATTTCATCTGTCCCAACTTCATGTACTGTTAGTAGTATTAAGAATCTATTTGGGGGGCAGCTAGGTGGCGCAGTGGATAAAACACTGGCCCTGGATTCAGGAGGACCTGAGTTCAAATGTGACCTCAGACACTCGACACTTACTAGCTGTGTGACCCTGGGCAAGTCACTTAACCCTCATTGCCCTGCGGGGGGCCCCCCCCCAAAAGAATCTATTTGTATGTACACACATGTATTTGTGTATTATTTTTGCTTGGATCTATGATCTTCTCAGTGTGGGGTGTTTCTTGATGAGGAAACACCATCTATCAATACATATCTGCCATGGTTCTGTGAATTTAGTCTTAGAGAGTTGATTAAGGCATCAGGAGATGATGACTGTTTAAGAGGTGGACATCTTGATTTCCAGGCTAACTTTCTATCTCCTCTGTAGTCCTTTGCATCTTTAGGTGTGTATTTGTGTGCTTGTGTCTGCATACACAGATACTGATAAAATAGTCTCAGGTAATACCATCTTATAGGTGACAATGCAAAAACTCGAAGAGGTTGTCCTATGGCTAGTAAAGAACAAATATTGGATCTGGACTCAGGCTTTCTAATTTCAGATCTAGTATTCTTTTCTTCACCTCTCATGGGACTTCTGACTTTCAGGTTGCTCTTTCTCACTGGAGCAGAAATCTTAGACTCACCTTAGCTCAGGATCTTTTCTGTCACAGCCTTCCTTTTCTATCCCCTGCTAACGATCTCAAGATTTCAGAGAAATGTATAGTAGCTTCTTACAGGTGAATATTATACACATTTCTGGATTCCACATTTAAAAAAAATAATTGATAACTATACTTTGTCTAGAATAGAGTGATCAGGATAGCAGAAGGGGAGAGAACTTAAGACCATGTCATAAAACCTTTTGTTGAAGGAAATTGGTGCTGCTTAGTCTGCAAACAGAAGACTTGTGGAAGGAGGACATTATTGCTCTCCTTAAGGACTTGATGTATTTAGAGATGGAAGGGCCCTTAGAGATCATTTGGTCCAATCATTTACATTTTACATTTACATTGACATTTTACAGATGAGGATACATGACTGAGAGAGGTTTAAGTGATTTGCTTTACATTGATAGTAATTAATGGATTTGAATACAGGTTCTTTGCTTACAAAATCTAGCTCCGTGTCCAGTATACCACACTGCTTCTTCAAAAAAGTATCTGAGAGGTCTGTAAAAAATCAAAAGAAATACTTGTGAGTCATTTCATCTGATCCTGAATCCGATAGGACCTTACTAGACTGTGTATTATGCTTAGAAGTAAATTCAAAGACAAAACAAAACATGTTTTCATAAAATCTGTGATCTCTTTTGAATTGTAGTGGTTAGACCTACATCTGAACCAAGAAATCCCTACTTCATTACTTCTCTTATCCAGAGCTATGTATCTTCCTGATACCCTGTCCCCAGCTGATCAGCTCAAAACAACCTTGCAGACTCTGCCAGAGAGTGCAGTAAGTATGACCTATCTAATTCATTTTTTCCTTTAATACAGAGACATTTTCATCTTAGTCTTTTTTCTGAATCTATAAATATAAATTTCCAAAAATCATTGCAACATTATGATGACACCTTTTAGCTAGCCACCCAATACAAATAATGACTTGCTCCTCAACAGCACCCTGTCATTGTCAAAAGCAGCAGGCATTTGGGCTTTGATTCTGGGAAGACCACTAAGCCAAAGGAAGAAGAAAAGACAAGAACCAAAGAAATCAAGCCCTGTTCCTTGGGGCTTGGGATCTAGCTGATAAAATAATCCTACTAGAGGGAAATGCTTAATGACATTGCCAGATTAATATGTGAAATGAGTAGTACCAGCAGCAAAGAGCTCCCTTGGAGGACTGCTAAGCAAAGAAGGACCATCTAAGGAAGGGGTACGGGGGCTAGACGTTGGGCAGGGCTTTGATAAGAGGAGTCCATTCCCATGATGATAATGTTTCTGTAGCACTTCAGAATTTACAAAATGCTGTCCTCATAATAGTCTTGTCAAGGAGATGAGCGCCACTATGGGTACAGAAGGGCGATAATCTGCCTCAGTTACCTTTGGTAGGTGTTGGGTAGCTAGGACTTGAATTTGGGTCGTCAGTCTCCAAGACTAGTTGGTACTTTCCCTGTTACACCAGACAGGGTGAACAGATTTTGGAATGATAGAGATTAAGATGGCAGAGCATGTCTATCACTACAGAGATGAGGAAAATGACCTAATATTAAGGATTCATGACCTCTCTTTTGAAGACCCATCATGTGGCCACAAGAACAGGAAAAAATGGGACACCTATCTCAGAATAGAACATTGGTAAAATATAAATGTCATTAATCCACTACTATTTTGCTGGGTAATCTTGGTAAGAACTGTAGAACTTTTATTTATTGATGGTGAAAAAATCAGATGAGTCCTGGTGGTTGACCTCAGAATTTTGGTGCTGTGAATCCTGTCTTGTTGCGGGGTGGGGGGTGGGGTTGGGGGTCATCTCCCCCTTGGTCATTTTGGTCTGTTTTTTCCAATACCAAGGCCTTTCTTTTTGTCAGAGAAAAAAGAAGCCAGATAAGATTTAAGCAACTAAGCCTTCTCTTATTTTGTCAGTTGTGATCCTGCGTACCGCAAGCAAAGGTCCTGTCCCTTCTTTGTTACCATATTTTCCCATAATAGCTTAAAAAATTGAACCCCCCCCCCCCCACCTCCAGTCCCTAAAACCAACCAATTTTGTTGCCCTTAGCTTCCCTCACCAGCCTCCTCTCCTTCTGAGCTTTAACAGTCCTGCAGGACTGGGCTGTGGTTTTCTAGTTATTCTTGGTTTACCTGGCCTAGCTTCTCGCTTCTGTGCATTTATTTTTTGGGGGAGTCAATTGGGGTTAAGTGACTTGTCCAAGGTCACACAGCTAGTAAGTGTTAAGTGTCTGAATCCGGATTTGAACTCAGGTCCTCCTGAATCCAGGGCTGGTGCTCTATCCACTGTACCACCTAGCTGCCCCTTGTACATTTCTTTATAAAATTCAAGTTGGTTGGTTGTGTGTATTTTTATTGGTTCCTTTTTACTAATCTCATTTTTTTCTTCTTTATTGGAATTGTTTCCCTTATGTTTTCAGAATTTTGTTTTTGGGTTCCATTCTTCTTGGGCTGACTTCCCTTGTAGAATTTTAGTCCATCAGATTCTGTCTTCTGAACTTTTGAAAAATCTTTCCCCCAAATCTTTGATGCTTTTCAGAGTATACCAAGTTCTTCTTTTCTGTCACAAACTCTTGGAGGGATTAGGTTCTCCTCTCCTGCCAGGGATCCTAACATTTCAAACTCCCCAAACCTCCTTGTTAATGACAATTAGATACAGAATAGAATTTTTCCTTATTGGTTCTTCTAAAAATGGACATCATTGCCAGATACTCATCTGTCCCTGTGCAATCTCTATGTACAGAAAGGCCTGAAATAATAATCAAATACTCAATAATATTGCCTTGCAAATTTTTGACTCTTTAGAATTCACATTTCTAGAATTTGACATTTTCTTTACATAGCTGTGGGAGGGAAGAAAACATGTAGAAATGCTTAAAAATCAGCATGTGGTGTCGAGGGGGTAAATTGGTTTCTCACTTAAAAATGGTTTCCTCAGCTGTAATGGTTACGAACATTCTTTTTAGACTATTTAGAAGTGAGACCAATACCGGTAGGACATAGATTATAGTGTTTTTTCTTTTACAGGCCAAAGAAGCCAAAGTCAAAGCTGCCGAGGTTGAAGGTGAGAAAATTGATAATAAAGCTAAACTGGAAGCCACTCTGATGGAAGAAGCAGCCATTAGACGAGAAAACGAAGAGAAGGAGGAGCAGGAAAGGCTGACTGAAGCTGCTGAGAAGGCCAGGGAAATTCTCCAGGAGGACACAGCTGGAAAGGTGGTTTTTGTATTGGAAAATGCAATGGTAGTGGGCATGCTTCCTTGGGTTTTTAGAGTCTTAACTTGTGCCCCTTTATATAATTGTGTCTAAATAATGGAATATGGTAGATGAGGGGATTTAGCAGATACTTAGGGGCCCACCTGGAGATTGATCTAAACTGATTGAATTGGGTGAGAGTGACTGACTGCTGACTAGCTTGTAAGCACATCTGGCTGGTACTTAAGAGGGCATTGTTCTTAGAAGCTAAAAACTTTGAACTTTACATCAAGACCATCTTCGGGTCCAGTGAACCGATGAATTTGAATGATGCTAGCCAATCAGCTTGAAGAACCTCCCATTTCTGGGAGGAGAACATGAAGGAGGAAGTGAATGCTGGTGGGGAACTTCTTCCTCTTTGGCTGGAGAGATCGGTTTGGTGGCAGGACTTCACAGGGGAATTTAGGAAGACTAGGACTTCCATGTTATAAGAAATCTGTTCTCAATCTTTCTCTCTTTACTATCTCATATCTTTTTTTTTTTTTACATATAAGGTATTTTATTTTTTCCGTTACATGTAAAGATAGTTCTCAACTTTTGTTTAGACAAGCTTTACAATTTCAGATTTTTCTCCCTCCCTCCCCTCCCTCCCCCCTCCCCTAGACAGCAGGTAATCTGATATAGGTTATATCTATATACATATATCTATCTATCTAGATAGATAGATAGATATATTTATATATATAATCTATACACACACACACATATATATCCATAATAACATTAATCCTATTTCTGCATTAATCCTGTTATAAGAGAAAAAATCAGGGCAGTAATGCAAAACCTCAAAATAGGAAAAAAAACCCCAACAGAACCCAAAACAAAAGAAATAGTATGGTTCAACCAGCATCTATACTCTACAGTTCCTTTTTTTTTTTTTCTTGGATTTGGAGATCCTCTTCTTCTTTTTTTTTTTTTTTACATATAAGGTATTTTATTTTTTCTGTTACACGCAAAGATAGTTCTCAACTTTTGTTTATACAAGCTTTACAATTTCAGATTTTTCTCCCTCCCCCCTCCCCTAGACAGTGGACAATCTGATATAGGTTATATCTATATATCTATATACATATACACACACACACATATATATATATATATATATATATATATATATATATATATATATATACACACACACATAATAACATTAATCCTATTTCTGCATTAATCCTGTTACAAGAGAAAAAATCAGAGCAGTGATGCAAAACCTCAAAATAGAAAAAAAACCAAAACAACAGCACCCGAAACAAAAGAAATAGTATGGTTCAATCAGCATCTATACTCCACAGTTCTTTTTTTTTTTTCCTTGGATTTGGAGATCCTCTTCTATCATGAGTTCCCTGGAACTCTTCTGTACCATTGCATTGGTGAGAAGAATATAGTCCATCACAGTAGGTCAACACTCAATGTTGATGATACTGTGTACAGTGTTCTTCTGGTTCTGCTCATCTCACTCATCATCAGCTCACGTAAGACCCTCCAGGTTTCTCTGAACTCTTCCTGCTCATCATTTCTTACAGCACAATAGTATTCCATTGTATTCATATACCACAACTTGTCCAGCCATTCCCCAATTGATGGGCACCCCCTCAACTTCCAATTCCTTGCTACCACGTAAAGAGCAGCTATAAATATTTTTGTACATATCTCATATCTTTTAATAAACCCTTAAAAGCCTAAATGCTTGGTGAATTTATCAGTGATTTTAGCCAGTTTCCCCCAAAAAACTCGGGGGGACAGATTAAAACCCACATTTAGAATTTTAAACAACACATAATCTAGTGACTTTTTGCTTTAAACAATAATGTTTTTATATATATTTGTAGAGTATGAATAGAAATGGTGGCATTTGGGGGCAAACTGGAAACAAATTTTCAGTGATTTTTAAAAGTGTCACTATTTTCCTTTCTGACTCCTCAAATCTCCCTCTAGAATTTCTTCTCAGAGGTGCTTTGTTTTTATTTTATCTTAATTTTTGTCCCTCACTGTGACCATCAGGCTTCTAGACCACTTACTGTTCTTATTCATCCTTGTCTTCATTTGTCTCCATATCCAACCATAACCCCACAAACTTTAATGATTAACTGGCTCCACCAACCTACCAGAATTGGTCAACTTCTGAAACTTTCTTCATCCCATCCCCCAGCTTCTAATCCCTGAATAGTTCTTACCATCTGCTTCCTCCATTTCTAAATAAAGAGCTGCTGAGTATTACTAGAGAAAGTCAGGAAACAGAACTTTGTTACCTTCTACATATTATCCATTGCAGATTGACAATGCATAACCATACCTTGGTCTCCAGTGTCATTTAGTAATAGAACAGTCTCTTTACAGTTCTTTTCATTGCCCATAGTGTCTGTTATTCCTCATTCCTGAATCTAGTGTCACCCCACCTCTCACATAGCTACTAATCTTGTCCAGGCATTAGCAAACATTTTTGTTTTTGTTTGTTTTGTTTTTTGGCCAGGCAATGAGGGTTAAGTGACTTGCCCAGGGTCACACAGCTAGTAAATGTCAAGTGTCTGAGGTCGAATTTGAATTCAGATCCTCCTGAATTCAGGGCCGGTGCTTTGTCCACTGTGCCACCTAGCTGCCCAGCAAATATTTTTGTAAAGGGCCAGGTAGTAAATATTTCAAGCTTTGTGGATGTAAAATCAACGATAATGTATAGGTATTTGTGGAACAAGAAAGAAAGCAAATTTCTACAAAATTTTTATTGATGAAATTAAAAATTTAATAATACTAATAGAGAGAGAGAGAGAGAGAGAGAGAGTGTGTGTGTGTGTGTGTGTGTGTGTAAAATACAAGTCTGCTAATGAGAAGAATGTAATTCTTTTTGGGGGAGGGTAATTTTTTTTTTTTTGGCGGGGCAATGGGGGTTAAGTGACTTGCCCAGGGTCACACAGCTAGTAAGTGTCAAGTGTCTGAGGCCGGATTTGAACTCAGGTACTCCTGAATCCAGGGCCGGTGCTTTATCCACTGTGCCACCTAGCCGCCCCCTGAGGGTAATATTTTGCTTAATTGAGATTCAAAGTTAGTTTTCCCTCTCATCAAAATTGATTGCAAATGTTCATCTGTTAGTGCTAATTTTTAATTCACATAGATAAGTGTTGCCAAATACTGATATTAGTCCATGAACATGATTTTAATTGAACATATTCATTGCTTAGAAGGCATTTATAGAATTCTATTCAATTCTTCTTTGAATGTTTGCCTTTTAGGACTTCATTCATTACATTTACAAATTAATCATTTTCATTTGAAGGTTAGGTGAAAAGTCCTCAGTTGCATGGTGGATTTTGAAATATGGAAATTACTTTTGTACTTGGACTGACTGAAGTGCAAAAACCACTGCTGGAATTGTAGTTTGAGCTCAGAAAAGAAATCCATTGTAGATTTGTGTGGGAATAGAGCTCTCACTTTTTGTTTTGACTTTTGACAGCACAGGAAGTATATAAGACAAATTGACTTTGCTTGTGATTCATAGTGTTAGCTGTCATTGTATTAACTTTATTGCAGTATAAATTTTGCACATATTGTTCTTCCTTGTTATTTTAGATTGAATTAATTAAGAAACATCATTAACTCTGCTGCAAAAGCTAATTTCCAAAGTCATTCAGTGTTCAGTATTAGTGCTTGAAAGTACTTCTTTTCATTTAGAAAAATTTCATTCTCAAGCCTTGAACTAAAAAAAACCCATAGTAAAACTTTTTTCTCCCTCTTCTTGTTTTGACATGATAGTTATGCATTGACAATAAAAAAAAAGTAAGATATCACAGTGCTGTGGTAACTACTGTTGAGTTATAAGTATATCACTGTGATTGCCATTGCTCCGAGTAGTGGGGTAAAGTGATGAGAGAATATCACATGGGTCTCCATCCTAACTACTCAGCTCTGTCTTTGTAGCACAAAAGCAGCTGTGGACAATAGGAAAACGAATGTGGCTATGTTCCCATAAAGCTCTATTTTAAAATGTCAGAACCATTCTTTGCTCACAGGCTGTACCAAAACAGGCCTTACATCACATTTGGCCCTCGGGCTGTATTTTGCTGACACCGAACTAGTCTCAACTTTGCTGCGAATATTGAAGTCCTGATATAAACATTCTCAGTTCCCCTCTTTTTCCATCCTTCAGACTCCCAACATCATCATCTGTTTTCTCCTCCTTCCCTCCAGTCACAGACAAGGAACATCCTTATCGCTCAGTAAAACTAATCTCTTTCCCTGTGCCTTTAATCTCATTCTTTATTGTCTCCTCTATGGTTTTTTTTCCCCAGTAATCATCCTCCTTTTGTGTATCTTCAATCAGAAATTCCTTCCCTTCTTATCATGCATACATGTGCAGATTTTTCCAATTTAGAACATATAGCTGTCCCATATAGCTACTATTCCATTTCTTCCTTTCACTGCCAAACTTCTGAAAAAAGTCTCCTACATTTCTCTCTTTTTTTTTTTTTTGGCGAGGCAGTTGGGGTTGAGTGACTTGCCCAGGGTCACACAGCTAGTATGTATCAAGTGTCTAAGGCCGGATTTGAACTCAGGTCCTCCTGACTCCAGGGCTGGTGCTCTATCCACTGTGCCACCTAGCTGCCCCTCCTACATCTCTTAACTCCTCTGCTTCAATAACTTTTCTCTTTTCTCTTGCAGTCTGATTCATACTAATCTGTTGTGTGGCAAGCAAAACAATATGTGGTCACCTTATCTCTGTCCCAAGTTTGGGGAAAATTAGCTGGGGTTCCTAATATAGTGCTCCTTATAAATTAGAGGCTGCTGTACCAGTTTGGGGCATTAAGCATTTATTTTATTTATTTATTTATTTATTTGCTGGGCAATGGGGGTTAAGTGACTTGCCTAGGGTCACACAGCTGGTAAGTGTCAAGAGTCTGAGGCCGGATTTGAACTCAGGTACTCCTGAATCCAGGGCCAGTGCTTTATCCACTGCGCCACCTAGCCGCCCCTGCATTAAGCATTTATTAAAGCATATTAAATATTAGTAAAGAGAGTGCACATGGCTCTGAAAGATAGGAAAGCCTAGCTAGCAAAGAGAAGAGAGAGAAAAGAGAAAATGGGGAACCCTAGTGGGCTGTGTCTGCTCTCCCCAAGTTCCCCAGGCCAAAGAGCTCTGTCAGCCCAAGCTTAAGCTCTCTGAGGGAAGGGGCAGAGCTTAGAGCTAATTGGCTGGCATCATTCAAATCTACTGGTTCACTGGATTTGAGGGTGGTTTGGTGCAGTCGTGCTGATGTCAGATCCCAGAGAACAGATCCTCTGGCAGGAACAGGGCTTTCAAGTGGGTGTGGTTTTGAGTGAGGTAACTTCCTGACTCTGGGCTGGCCTTAAGAAAGGTCAGACCAGGCTCTCTCAGCAGGGGTCTCTGGGAGTCCCCAAACCCCATTGTTTTCTCATAGTTGGAACTACCCTTGCAAAGATGACCAAACCTCCAAGTCATCAAATTCATTGGCCATTTTGTGCCATCATTTTTCTTAGGCGCTCTGCAACATTTCCCATTACAGCCCACCTTTCCTTCTTTTTTTTTAAGCTTCTGAGACATGATACTCTTTAGATTTTTCTCTTCTTAGCTTTTAACTCCTTTTCTTTCGGAGCACTTTTCAGTCCCTTCCTCTGCTTCCTAAGCCCTTAATTTGGGTATTTCCCTTAATGTTCGTTCTCGACATTTGTTTTTTCTCTGTGCTTGGTAAATTCTTGGTAATTTCATTCATTCCTGCAGTTTTCCTTCTGCTTTATGTGCATGAATCCCAGGTCTAGATCTCCTGTCCTGGTGCCTAGAGATCTGGGCCTACATTCCCAGCTTTCCATAACATATCACTTCACGGTCCCTGTGGCACTTCAAATCCAACATTTCCCAGACTGGGTTTGTTGTCTTTCTACCTGACCCCATGTCCTTTTGACTTGATCATTCCTATTTGTAGTTATGCTTTTAATCCAGTCACTAATGTTCAACATTTTTATGTATCTTTAGCTCTTTAGTTTTCCTCAAGTCCTCATAATTGTCTGGATACTATGTCTTGTTAATTGCAGTAGTAGTATTTATTTTTCTTCTGATAGTTCTTTCCTTTCTTCCTATCACTACCCTAGTCAGGCCCTAATTATCATATGAACAGACTAGTACGATAACTTGTCTTCCTGCCTAAGCTGGCTCCCCATCCCCAATTCATTATTGTTTCTATTGCTAGCATAAACTCCCGTGCTCTAGTTCTGCTTCATCTATTAAGACTGCTACCTCCATCCTCTTACATCTTCAGGGCCAAGCATAGTGCTCTGCACATAAACACCTAATCTGCTTGTTGAATCAAATGGGTAACGTGTAGTGTCTCTTTGCACTACATTGTGCAAAGATCCTACAGCATATGATTATCTTATGTCTTTATCACTGCCCATGTATTCTGTGTGTGCGTGTATGAAAAATTGACACATGCACATATATAATTATCAACTTTTCTGAGCAGATGGAGGTAGATAACTGATGATAATTCAGAATACTAAACTAATCTAAAAATTCATTTCTGTTTCATTTGGAGATGGGTATTTTTGTGCGTAGACATAGACACATATGTCTATACACAGGCATATATGTTTATATGCACATACTTGTGTGTGTTTTATCTTTTGGAGACTTTACAACTTTCCAAAGAAAATTAACTGGAATGTAAGGGTTTGACCCTTCCTCCTGGTCAGTGCCATTCTGCTCCAGGTTGGTAGAGGGCTGTCTCATCTGTTAGCTAGATATAAATCAGCCTACAGCAGAGGTTACCTTTCTCACAGGATGTTGGCTCACACTTTCCATGGCAAAGGGATAGTCAGATGCAGGGTGCCTTCTCTGGGCTGCTAAATATTTTGACCCTGAGCAATGCCTTTTCAGAATCACAAGTTTTTAGAGTTGGAAAAGTATATCAGCTTAGTTTGTGGCCATCTGATCCAGTCCCTACTTGAAAGAGTCCCTGCTCTGATGTACCCAGCAGTATCAACTAGCTTTGCTTGAAGAACTCTATTGAGGAAAGCAGCCCGTTCAGCTATTAGTGATAACTCTAATTGTAGTGTTTCCTGACATCAAACCTCAACTTGTCTCTTCATGGTTTCTGTCCATTGCTCTCAGCTTTGAGGCCAAACAGAACAAATTGAATCTTCTTCCACATGATTGCCAGCCTTTGGATATTTGGTAGAAAACTTTCATGTTCTCCCAAAGTCTTTTCTTCTTTCTAAATGTTTCTGGTTTCTTCAAACCATTCTCATCTTTAAGACCCTACACAGTTTTGGTTGCCTTTCTCTGGGTGCTCTGTGTCTTAATATTGTCCTCTTGGTGCTATCTAGCAAAGAAATGAATACTCTAGATGTAGTGTGATCAGTATGGTAGGTAGTGGGACTGTTACCTCTTTAATCCTGGACACTGTGTTGTATGCCTTTGCATTCAGCACAACAGGTGTTGTGTTAGATCACATTCTTGACTCATCAAGCTTATAATCCATTAAAACCTCCAGTTGTTTTTTTTTCCAAACAAACTGCTGTCCAATGTTGTCCTCCCCATTGTATATTTGTGAAATTAAAATTAAAAAAAAAATGAAGCAAAAGACTTCACCTTTATGCTTTTAAAATTTCATATTAATTAGATTCAGTCCACTATTAACACATTATTTAAGGAGCATGGGTGACTCCTTTAAGCTAAATTTGTCCAAGAATAATTGAGAATTAACTGTAATTTGTGTCACCGTTAATGTAAAAGTTGCATAAAAATTATACATTCATTATAGTCTTCTTCTGGCCTCTGCTTACTTTCCTTCCCCTTTCTCCCATATCCCCATAACCCAAATAGGAACACAATTTCATAATTTTCAAGGTACTTTAAAAAATGCTTTTGCATGCTTACTTTATATGAGTGTTTTTTGAAAGTCATATGTAAGATTTTTCTAATTGAGTCTTTTTCATACATTATGTAAAGGAATCCAATCAAGGGTTCTTTTGTAAATTAAAGAATCAGTCTCTGATTCATGTTTTGCAAACCCATATTTTGTATATCTTGTTTGTTTTTGTACGGCAGTGAGGGTTAAGTGACTTCCCCAGGGTCACACAGCTAGTAAGTGTTAAGTGTCTGAGGCCAGATTTGAACTCAGGTCCTCCTGAATCCAAGACTGGTGCTTTATCCACTGTGCCACCTAGCTGTCCCCATCATGTTTATTTTATATCATGTTTATTTAAGGTGGGAACTTTTAATGATAAAACTTGTAGATGATGACCTTCATAGACTATAACAACTGAAAATATACTGCTACCTGCTGTTATGGAATTATTTTTGATTTGTGTGTGACCTTCAATTCAGAAAGAAGCCGAGTTGGTTCCGGAGGTCCTTCAGCAGGGAAGAACAACTCCTGCATCCCAAGATCTGGAGCCAGAGGTCACCAAGGTGCCATTGAAATCAGAGGTTCTGATTGACACTGCCCCAGTCTTAGAAGGCCTGAAGGTAACTGACATGGGAAACGTAGTGTTTGGAATGTTTTTTCACGGTTGGGTAGGGATTGTGGGAAGAAGCTGTTTCTTCTTCTTCTCCTCCTCCTCCTCCTCCTCCTCCTTCTTCTTTTTTTTTGGTGGGGCAGTGAGGGTTAAGTGACTTGCCCAGGGTCACACAGCTAGTAAATATCAAGTGTCTCAAGCTGGATTTGAACTCAGGTCCTCCTGAATCCAGGGCCAGTGCTTTATCTACTGTGCCTCCTAGCTGCTCCCAGGAAGAAGTTTCAATAAAGCCAGATCAATAAAACCCTGTTGATATGTTCAGGATTTGAAAAGGTTTTGCTTGACTCTAGGTTTTTTCATGAAAAAAAAAATTAATAATTTTTTTCCTACTTTATAAAGTCAGAATAAAGCAGGCTCAATTGTAAATACCAGTAAATTTAATCCATAAAAATTTACACTGTTTTGTCCACATTTTTGCCTGTGTCTTGATGAAGAAATTAAAAAACAAGGAAAGTAGGAAAAGCTAAGAAGTAAATGATGGGGAGGCATTTTGGCAGGGAGGAGAGTGCAATTTTATGTAACCTTCACTCTCAACATCTTTCTCTAGGGTATCAGTGACCCCATAGAAAATGTAGAGTTGTTTTACACCTCTCACCCCCAACCCCCCCAAAAAAATTCCACTCAGGAATATATAAATGTATTAAGATTGTTTTTAAACATTTAATTTGGAAGATGAGGCTTCTAAAAAAGGACAAATGCAAAAAAAAAAAAGTAGCATGAACCTGTAAAACTAGTGTTAGGATGGCTAAATAAAGCCCAGGATGACTTGAGTGTTGCAGAAAGTGTAAAGACAACAAAAGGGATTCTAAAAAATGAATGTTGGAAGTAAAACAGAAGCAAGAACTCTGTGCCTTGGTTTGTAGGTCAGTCTTGTCAGGCAGCAGAGATAACGCAGCTGACCCTTTCTGTCTTAATTGCCTCTTCTCTGGCACAGATGGTGGGCTTCTAAGGGAAAGACCAGTCTCAGCTCAGGATGATTTAGAGGGAGAAGAAAAGCACCCAGAAGCTGCTTGGTTCCCTTTAGGGTAAAATTGAAACTTTTCAGCCTGGCCCACCAAACTCTTCCACTGTCATTTCCCATGATTCCCCACACTACTCTGCTTTAGCCAAACAAATGAAACTTTCCCTCAGACTGGGCTCGCCTTCTCTAAGGTGCCACACATTCCTACAGTTTGTCTTCCTAGCCTAGAGCAAAGCCTAAACTGTAACTGAATATGGGTCATGTGAAAAATTTGGCAAGTCAAAGGTTATATCTGCTTATTTTATATACCTGCATACCTGGGCTCATGTAAAGATTTCTCACATGAAAAGGGGTCATGAGTGGAAGAAGTTTCAGAAGCCTTGGCCTAGAGCACACTCCCTCTCCTCTCCTGCCACAGCCCATCTTTTGCAAAGCTTTCCCTGATTTCCTCAGTTGTCAGGGTTCTCTTCTCTACTGACTGATTGATTGATTGCCTTTTATGATGCATGTTGTATTTCCCTAGTAAGAGGGTCTGTTTTCCTTTGTCATTGTGCTCCTAGTACCTATCAGTAAAGTCTGAATTCTCTTCTGTGCTGCCAAATGAACTTGAAGATCTGGTCTCATCGTCGTTGAAAAATTATGTAGAATGGAGAAAGCAACAAAAAACTAGAGATGAACAATTGTTATCCTGGTGGGAGAAAGTGGGTTCCCAAACCTGCAAACTCGTCAGTTTGATCTGAACCCTCAGCACAATTCTAGATGGGATTTTAGAATACCTTTGGAACATTTGAGAAAGCGTGTGCTGATCACTAGTGTCCAACCGTTGTGGGGTCATTAAGAATAGGATCGACCCTGTTTCCCCTTTTGCAAAAAGGTTACAAAGTTGATAGGTCAAAAGAATACCAGTCAATAAGTGATTCTTTTCAACAAAACTAGATGATATTCCTTGATATTCTTATATGTAAAGCAAAGAAATGTTCAGTGGATCATATTATTACTGGGCATATGGGGAGCCAGTGTTAAGAAGAAAAATGTGCACAATTTATGTAACTCTTTAAGGTTTCCAACATGCCGTGCAAATGAGGATCTTATTTGATCCTCAGGACAGTCTTATGAGGTAGGTGCTATGATTTGATTGAATAATAAAGCATTTATCAAGTATTTGCTCTGTGCCAGACACTGCTAAGTGTTGGGGCTACAAATAAAAAGGTAACAAGTCTCCGCCCTCAGGGAGCTTACATTCTTCTTGTTATCCCTGTTTTACATATAAGGAAACTAACACTGAGAGGTTAAGTGACTTATCCTGGCCTTCACAGCTAGTGTCTGAGGTTGAATTTGAACTCACGTCTTCCTGATTCCAGGCTCAGTTCCAGCATTAGAAGTCATTAGCAGGGGAGTAGTTTCAGCATGATGAGACAGACCAGCTCTACTGTTTGGGGATCAAACTGCCGCCGACACCTTGGTAACCCTTGAAAGGAGTACAACCCTGTGAGCACAGGGGAGGGGGAGTTACAGTCAGCCCAAACTGTCCCACCAGCCACTTTTGCCACACCGCAGTCATTCTTGAAGACCTAGTTTTGCTCTGCCAAAGCCTCCCCAACCAAGATAGTGGCATTCACTTTAGGTAATGTGGCATCAGTTATCGCTAGCATTGGATAACTGTAAGGCAGTATGGATCAGTGCAGGAATAACTGGATTGGGAGTCAGAGGGCCTGGCCTTGTAGCCCAGACTTGCTACTGAGTAATTACTGACCTTGAGCAAACCTTTTACTCTCTGAGCTTTCACATAAATGCAGGTGGCTGGACTAGATGGTCCTTTCATCTCTAAATCCTTTGGTATTAATGAACCCAATCAAGCAAAAAAAGTTCTACTACTACTAGTACTACTACTTCTACTACCACCACCACTACTACTACTGCTACTACTAGAGCAACACTAATAGTACTAGTAATGGTAGTCATAGTAGTAATAAACAGCAACTTACATTTATATAGTACCTACTATGTGCCAGGCACTGTGCTAAGTAATTTACAATTATTATCTTATTGATCAGCAAAACAACTGTGGGAGATAGGTGCTATTATTATCCCCATTTTGCAGAGGGGGAAACTGCGACAAACAAGCTTAAGTGACTTGTGCAGGGTCACACAGCTAGTAATCCGGATTTGAACTCAGGTCTAAGTGAGTCGAGCTTAGTGTAGTAACTTTAAGATGTAAAAGATGTAGAAAGACTTTCCATTAAACAGTTAAAATCCTCAGCTGTTTGGGAAATAAGTATTACTGCATCATTTTTATTGTAGCAATTACCATCTTGGGGGGGGGCTGGGCAATTAGGGTTAAGTGACTTGCCCAGGGTCACACAGCTAGTAAGTGTCAAAGTGTCTAAGACCACATTTGAACTCAGGTCCTCTTGAATTCAGGACCAGTGCTTTATCCACTATGCCACCTAGCTGCCCCCATAGCAATTACCTTTTAACTTACTAAGATTTGGATACATTCTGATAGTTTTGAAATCCTAATTGTTTTCTCCAATGTAATTTTTCCTGTAAAACTGAACTTTTAAATGCCTAGTACTAGATACTTCAGTACAATATCTTAAGGAGTGGTCAAACTTCAAAGACTTTGTTTCCTCATTTGCTTAAAATCCTATAAATTCCAACACTGCAAACACAATTTTTATAGCCTTTGAGATACTCTGGAAACGGCTGGAGACTTTGCTGCTGTATTCATTATAGTGCTACGTTGAAACTTTGAAGCCTAATGAAATGGGTTTCCTCTACATTACCCTTTTTTTTTGTTGTTTTGTTTTTGTTTTTAGTGAGGCAGTTGGGGTTAAGTGACTTGCCCAGGGTCACACAGCTAGTAAGTGTTAAGTGTCTGAGGCCGTATTTGAACTCAGGTCCTCCTGAATCCAGGGCCAGTGCTCTATCTACTGTGCCACCTAGCTGCCTCTACATTACGTTTTAAAAATTAATTCCCCCCTTTTTAGTTTTTTGAAGACAATTGGTTTAGTGTACAGCTTCTCTAACTTAAAAGCATTGCTATTAAGTAGTTATAATTCAGTGGATAAATCTAAATTGAAGTGAACAGCATTATAAAGAAATAAGGGCTAAAATAGACTAAATAGGGTGGTAATCACAAAAGGAGCTTATTGCAGGAAAAAGGGGGCAGGAGCTTTGTGCATGGCCACACTCTACCTAGTCAGTTACTGTAAGATGTGAGGTACTAGATATGGTTCTTATGCAAGAAATCATCTGGAATTTGCAGCAGTGAGTGCTGCTGATAGGCAGGTCACCCAGGGCCCACAAATGCCTTGAAGGGCTTCCCAGCGATGGACTCTGCTCTTATTCAGCTTGGTGAAATGAGGCAGATTCTCTTGGGAATGAGCTCTCCATGTAAGGAAATTTTCTGGACAATTGAGTCTACTTCTGTCCATGTTTCCTTTCCCCAAATCATTGATTAAAATATCTAGAAGGTAAAGAAATAAGAAAAGAATTGGAACATAATTTTTGTGTATAAGGATTCATTTATTATATAAACATGGATTTTTCTTTTCTCATAGGATTAGGAATTTTAACATTTCTGCATTGTTTCCCAATGTGTGGAACAGGCCATTCAGCAAAGTTCTCTGAGGGTTGTTACCTTTTTAGTGTTGTGGTCTTCAAATAGATCTGTCAATGTATTTTTTTAAGCCACTCAGTTGTATTTAGCCTGTGAAATTGGTCCATGGTTAGATAGAGCCGGCCTTTTTTCCCCCTTGGATTGCATTGTGGCTGGAAGTGTGTGTTCAAATGTATCCTTGGGAAATTGGTGATGCTAAAGTGCTTCTTGCTCTCACTCAGTGTTTTAGACAGGGACAGTAAAGCTGAGTACCAGCTTTCTGCTGGGGTTTTCACTGGAATGATAGAGAGCTGCAGAACAGCCTTTTCCATGTTCCCTTTGTCAATGAGATGTAAAATTAGTTCTTGACACAAGTGATGTGTCTGGTACTTGTTTTTAAACAAACCTACAAAAAATTTTTATGTAAAAGATTGAGTTTAGTTCATGGGAAGACATCCTTCTTCCATAGCAGTAAATAAAGACTTAGGGAGACATGTCTTTCTCTCAGCAAGGGGAGAAAGTGTTAAAAAGTCCAGAAAAGTTGCTTGGCCCATTAAGAGGTGATGGGTTTTGGGAATTTGTTTCCATCTGTTTTATTTTTCAGTATGTGGGTATTCATTATGCCCTTCATAATAAGAGTTTTCTCTGGGTAGTGGGATGGGAGGAGATCTATTTGGAAGGGAAGATGATGTCAAAATTAAAGATACCACTAAAGATGTTTTGGTTTTTTCTTTAAAAAAGGTGACACAGTACTTAGTTAGAGGCAGGTAGTCTAGACAAAAAGATACTGAATTGGAGGGCATCTCTGTTTGTTTGTTTTGTTTTTTTGCAGGACAATGAGGGTTAAGTGACTTGGCCAGGGTCAAGGGCATCTGTTTTTGATGCTGCCTGGGCATCCCTTCTCTGGGTCTCATTTTTCCCATCTGTGTAATGTGGTGGCACTCTAGATGTTCTCTAAGGATTCCTTTCAGTTTTTGTGTCCTAAAAGTCTCCTGTTCAGGCATCTTGTGAACATTCTAAGGGTCATCCTCTCTGTACCATTTATGATCTTGTTAACTTTTATCTGATCCCATTAGCACCTCCATCATCAAACATTTAATTTTGGTATTAACAGGTTGTGGTTTTTTGTTGTTGTTGTTTTTTAATTGATAACTTGGTAGTTAGACCACCACCATGGATATATAACAGGAATATATGGCATTTGAAACCTTGGGAGCCTGTGAAATTACCTGGGAACAGAGTTCAAATGTTCTTGTTTATTATTTGGGCCTCTTTTTGTCCAGGGAGAAGAAATAACCAAGGAAGAAATTGACCTGCTTAGCGATGCTTGTACTAAACTGAAGGAACAGAAGAAATCCTTAACCAAAGAGAAGGAGGAGCTCAAGTTGCTGAAAGATGATGTTCAGGAATATAAAGAGGTACCAAGGATCAGTGGGAAGAGGGATTGGGGATAACAGGAATCTTAGTGACTTGCATTTTCTTCTTGAGCTTCAAGCTCTTTTTTTGGGCTTATTATTCTCACCATGGGTAATGTAGTTACTGTTGGACAGAGGGTAGTAGATGTCTGCCAGGATCTCTATGGTCCTCCAGGAGACATTGAATTGTATTTCAGGCATGACACACATCGTGCACTCAAAATCTGTCATCCTGGATAACTTGCTTCCCCTTTCTAATTATTTCCTCATCTGTAAAATGGCAACACGATTGCTTGGTTTCCTTCCCTCACAGCTTTGTTGTTGTTTTGTTTTTTGTTTTTTGGTTTTTTTGCTGGGCAATGGGGGTTAAGTGACTTGCCCAGGGTCACACAGCTAGTGTCAGGTGTCTGAGGTCAGATTTGAACTCAGGTCCTCCTGAATCCAGGGCCGGCGCTTTATCCACTGTGCCACCTAGCTGCCCCACAGCTTTGTTGTAAGGAAAGTGCTTCATCAAACTTAAAAGTGCAATTGAAACAAAGGATGTTTGGTCTTAGTATTACTGGGCCCTTGTGCTAGTGACTGGGAGAAAAGATGCTTAAGCCTCAGTGAGGATGGTTGCAGCTGGCTGGTTCTGCCGCTTCTCCTGAGCAGCAGTGTTGATAGCTGCCAGGGATGCAGGTTAGGTTCCTTTGATGTAGCAGAGGAAGAGATGGAGAACTGAGCCCTCTGTCCCTTGTTACCCACCCTCTGCCTGGCCTGATGCTGATTGAAGGCTTAGGCAACTTGTGGTGGGGCAGAAAGCACAAGGGGAGTGGCTTCCTTTTCATAGTAAATTTCCATTTGGTGGCGGTTTGCAGTTTAAAAGATAGTTTGTATTGTGGGAGTGATTTTTATATGGCTTATATCTGTCAGGTGCCTTCATTGTTGTTCTGTTTAATCCACTAAGTGTATGAAAGATGATGTATATGGTCATTTCTTCTTTGCCTAAATGAGTAGAGTAACTGCAAAAAATAGAAGTGTTTTCTAGAGAAAACAAAGATGGATTTTAAGAGCCGCTTTCAGGAGTGATGATGAGAAAAACTCACAATTAAACTAGTTTATGATGTTTGCTCCTGGAATTAAGATTGGGATAAAAGTAAAATTATGGTTCCTATTCTTTGTTTTTTTTATTCCTATTATTCTTTTTGTTTGTTTTGTTTTGTTTTTTGTTTTGCGGGGCAATGAGGGTTAAGTGACTTGCCCAGGGTCACATAGTTAGTAAGTGTCAAGTGTCTGAGGATTTGAACTCAGCTCCTCCTGAATCCAGGGTCTGTGCTTTATCCATTGTGCCACCTAGCTGCCCCAGTTCCTATTATTCTTAAATGTGTGCAGCTAAAAGTCTCTGCATTATACCTCATAAACTAAATTAATATTTTCAGAGGAGATAAAATAATAATAAATAATAAATAGTTTATTTCTACTGACATTCTGGCACCATCCTCTTTTCTGCTTGAAATTTAAGTTTGAATGACCAGTTGCACATATCTAGATGTACAATTGTTTAATTGCTGTGTTAATATAGAAGGTGACCAACAGGTCACGAACACAGAGCAGAACTAAAGAACGTTCATTTCTTTTAGCATATAATCAGAGTGGCCTTCATTTCCCAAATGTAAGAAGGAGGCAGATATGTTTATTTTTTACATATCATGCAAAAGAATCGAAACTTTACCCAATTTATATTGACCTGAAGTGAGGAAGGAAGTGTGTCTTAGATCTACTGACATTAATTTGTTTTTTTACAAAGCTTATAAAATATTTCATAGAGGTGGGTAGAGTAGAACAAGTTTAAATTTTTTGCTTTGCATTATTTATTTTTCTGTTTAGATTAATAATCTGAAACCAGGATGTCATTCATCCTCCTGAAATTTGGCTTTAGGAGGAAGAATGATTCAGATATTAACAAAAAGTTGAAATTCAAAATAGGTTTCCTTTTCCTTGCCACTGAATAAAATATCTGTTGATTAGAGATAGTTGCCTACTCAAAAAAAAAAAGGAGAAAGTTGCATACTCAATTGTATGTTGGTCATGAACAAAAAAATTGTATGTGTGTATATACATATATATGTACAATGTGTGCTTGTATATGTGTTTGAATATGTATATATTTATATGGAGAGAGGGGAGAAAGCAATCTCTGAGAACAGTGGAAACTCTTAAGTGCATAATGTATCATTTTATATCTTTTTAATACTTTTACTCTTGAATTTTATTACTTCCTTGAGGTTAAGCTATATTTTAAGTTTAAACATATCACATGAAGATGTAACGTTTCCTTTTTAAAAATTTTCATCAGGATTTGCAAGAGATCAAAAAGGAGTTTTCCAAGACTGGTCAAGAAGAGATTATAGAAGAATCTAAAGCAAGCAAGAGATTGTCCAAGAGGGTGAACCAGATGATTGGACAGATAGGAAAAATACTTCATGAATTAGAGAATGATCAAACGGCAGCAGCAGGGAAAATGGAGAGTAGTAATGCCATTGCTACTGGGTAAGTGGTGATAAATTAGTTTGTATTTAATTTTTTATGGTGGGTAGACTGTTTTAAATGCAATGTTACTTAGAGATATTAGGGGGAAATTGTTTTTGAAATTAGTTATTTACTTTAGAAATATTCTGCTTTGATCACTTTTAAAAAAATAAGTTCTTCAGAAAGCTATAATGTTTGTTCCTCTCTCCCCTCCCCCTTCATTCTCCACATAGTTTTCAGTGCCGAGATAATTTATTACAATTCCTGATGACTTTGGTGACATAATTGGGGCTCAGTAAATATAGATGATGGCGAAAACCACCATTTATCTAGGCCCTAATCTTTAACTGGAACTGTAAATACTGTTTGTATACAAAAGTTAATCAGTGACTAGACATATCTCTGCTTTAATAGCATATAAATGGTCATATAGAAACATTCACAGAATCTAGAAATAAGAAATTGAGGAACAGATTATATATATATATATATATATATATATATATCCTAAAATTCTGGTCAGATACCATAAAAGATGCTTCATGTAGTTTGCTTTTCTGAATCTTTTGTTTTTTCCTTGTAATGAGTTTGTAAGGAAGTTCTGATATGATGAGAAAGATGACCCAAGAGCAAGGGGAGGAGCAAGGATTTTGATGGATGAGATACTACTACATCTAATTTGGTATTAATGTTTATATAGAAATTATTTCTTTTTTCTCTTTAAGTTTATCATAGACCTTTGTTCAAATAGCCACATCCCTAGGAGTAGAAAATATCTCACAGTTTATCTCAGTAATGAATTATTAAAACAGTGTAAAACACTAGGGCCTTTGCCTACCCTTGACATAGAATTCCATTTAAACCAGGTTTGTGGGTTCTATCAGCCACCTATGAGCTAAAGTACTTTTTAGCTCTTGCAGTCTGTATTTTATGACTGTATGATATACTTCCAGTGTGGTTATCTATCCAGTTATTTTAATCAGTCTGCTGTTCTTAAAGCAAATGTCTCTCCTAGATTTTGTACAATGTAACCTTTCCAGACCCTCTTCTGGTGGAACTGGAGCCAGAATCCTATAAATCGTCTTTTAAACAATGCTTATTATAGTAGTGGATTAACAAAAAGATTTTTATCAGATTCCCAGTCTCTAGTGAGTGCCATGTTTCGGTGACATAGTAATTGTACCTAGAAATACAAACCCCAAAATGCACCAGAGCTCACACTTTATCAAATATATATATTTTAAAATTCCATTTTGCATATCTAGTCTTTGTTCTTATTTTTGTATAAGAAGTTGGAGAGGGCAGGGCAGAGGGTTAAGGTTAGGGGAGAAAGCCAAAAGGGACTTTAGGCAGGTTAGATGGTGGCTTGAAGGTAAAAGAAGGGTAGGGAGGGGGTGAGGCTTGGAGTCAGTTTGGTTCAGAAAGAAGGAACAAATACCAGGCTCAGAGTATGTTAATAAAGGGGAAAGAAAGAGTTGGGATGTGCAAGGTAAAATTCATGGGTGCAAACTGACAGAAGATTTTAATGCAAAGACTCAAATATCCATTGATGTCTTAAATTTTGAGGATTTTGCTTGTTCAAGGACTCCAGAAATGAAGACCAGGGATCCATATTACAGTAGGGAGAAACTGAGACTGTATATAGGGTTCATCTGATGTACACATCCTTTGAAGAGAAGGTTCTGGCAGGCTCTGATCTCTTGACTGAAATGTATAGAAGCTGAAAATTGATAGAGGAGAAAGTGGCAACTAATTCAGATGTGATATATAGACGTTCTAAAAGCCCATTTTATTGGGCAGAAGGGTTGGTACGATGACCCCTAACCAGTTTCCTAAAGAGAACACAACATTCTGACCATTTGCTGCTTTTTTTCATGGTGGCACATTTCTGGTCCAGGTGGTCATTTGAATTAATGTACTTCAGTATTTTAAGAAGGAAAAGTGTCCCTAATTTCTTCCTTAGAATTAATGATACCATAGATGGTTCATATCATTTCTATTACCATAACATTTCCCCAACCTTTTAAGTGGAGATGTTGGGACCAAGAGACTGTATAGCTAGGGTGGAATGTTTTACCCTGAATATTAATATTAATATCAATATGCATAGTACTTTGGAAAACAGAAATCTGTAAAGAGTGTTATACCAGCAGAGCTATTTGATTTCAGGGGGCACTCATTGGTCTGCATTCTGCAGTAGGAGATCATGACATGCTTCTATTCCTTACATATCTCTTTCTAGTTCTTCTGTTCTTAGTAACTGTTTGCCATATACAGATTGGGTTTCCCCCTTAGGGAAAATGTCATCACCATCGGTGAGCTTATAAATGTGATGAAACAACTTGAGCAGATTCCAGAGAGCAAATTGATGAAGTTGGCTACTGCCTTGGATGGAAACAAGGATGGCAAGATTAATATAGATGATGTTGCCAAGGTAAGTGTCAAGTGAGATTTAATACTGACAAAAGGGTACAGAGCTGTATAGATAATTTTTTTTTTCTTTCTTTCTTTCTTTTTCTTTTTTAGTGAGGCAATTGGGGTTAAGTGACTTGCCCAGGGTCACACAGCTAGTAAGTGTTAAGTGTCTGAGGCCGGATTTGAACTCAGGTCCTCCTGACTCCAGGGCCAGTGCTCTATCCACTGTGCCATCTAGCTGCCCCGAGCTGTGTAGAATTTTAACAAAGTTGAGTTAGTGTAGTTCCAGTTACCTCGAAGAAAAAAGCCTTGGCTTCCTCTTTGCTGTTTAGAGTTTCACCTTTGTTTCTGCAAAGTGTGTATTGTGGGATGCAATCTGTACTTCCATTCATTGATGGGGCAACAGGCCCCTCCTTAGGATTTATTTGGAGTATTTCTCTGTGGCTTGGGCCCATATTCTATATTGCATAGTTAAAATCAACAACACAAGCCACTCAAACATAGTGAAAAAGCTTTCATTGTCCAGGTTTCCATTAGGAAATGTAGTTTAAAATGAAATAATTTTGTTGCCTATTTCTGATATTTTTGTAATCTAAGTTTCTAGCTTATTTTAGATTCTCTTAGATTCTCTTGTCTATTTTGAAATTATGCCACAAATGTGTGTGTGTGGGGGGGGAGGTGGGGGATGGACTTCAGATCCATAAAACATTGCATTAATCTAGTAAACAAAAGAGAAATTTTGACAGAAACCTTTAGTCATATAGGAACATTCAATATTATCTATTGTTTTGTTCTATATTTCTGTTATAAAAGCCTTTAGATCTTAGAAAGGGATCATATTTTAATTTCTTTGCATTTTTTCTTATTGTCATTGTTAGTTTCTAATACCTGCCTGCTCCTTCTTTCCCTTTCCCTTCACAAACTTTCTTGAAATAGAAATTTCTTTTTTTGTTTGTTTTGTTTTTTTTTTTTGCAGGGCAGTGACGGTTAAGTGACTTGCCCAGGGTCACACAACTAGTAAGTGTCAAGTGTCTGAGGCCGGATTTGAACTCAGGTCCTCCTGAATCCAGGGTCGGTGCTTTACCACTGTGCCATCTAGCTGCCCCCTGAAATAGAAATTTCAAATGGAAATTTTGACTAGCTTTAAAAATCTAACAGAATGGGGGCAGCTAGGTGGCACAGTGGATAGAGCACTGGCTTTGTATTCAGGAGGACCTGCGTTCAAATCCGGCCTCAGACACTTGACACTTACTAGCTATGTGACCCTAGACAAGTAAGTCTCTTAACCCCAATTGCCTCACCAAAAGAAAAAAAAAATCGAACAGAATGTCCTTCAAATCTACAACTATTCACTAGAATATTAATGTGAAGGGTAAAGTGGTACTGTATGTGAAATGTATGTCCAGTCATTTCATCCTGTTCATTTACTTTTTTAAACATCTTTCTTGTTTTTCAGGTAGTTAAGAGAAATGTAATGACAGTCCTGTAGGTCACCAGTGCTTATAAAGAACCTTGAGCATCTTTCTCAGTCTGTACTTTTTATGGGTTGTATGTTTGTAGCCAAATTGTTATGCTTAGCTACTTTAGTATCTTTTTGAGGAAAGGGTCAATATCATCACACTTAGTTCTATTGTAATCCCATTTTGTTCTTCATCATTGATTGGAATAGAATCTCTCTTTACTTTTCCATTTTTGATAGTTGCCCATTGCAGACAGTTTAAAAGTATGCATCTCTCTGGAGGGGATTTGGAGCATGGGAACTGAGGAGAGGGTATGGGCTAGGAGCAGAATCTCCATAAGGGAGAGCTGCATTGAGGTGAATTCACTACTTGGTTATACATACAGTGGAAGTCACATTAGGGGGTAGAGATGAGCATGAATAAACACTGTACCTAGAGGCATCTGCCTGAATCAGGTAGATTCTTTCTGTTTGCAAATGCTTACAAAGAGAAAAAAAGAATTGGAGAACAGTAACACAAATTAAGTTATTGTTTTGTTTTTTTGTTTGTTTTTTGTTTTTGGTGAGGCGATTGGGGTTAAGTGACTTGCCCAGGGTCACACAGCTAGTAATTGTTAGTGTCTGAGGTCAGATTTGAACTCAGGTCCTCCTGAATGCAGGGCCAGTGTTCTATCCACTGCGCCACCTAACTGCCCCCAGTTAAGTTATAAAAATGAAATTATGGCAAGATGCTTAGCCATTTTTTTTTAAGTTCTACAGAAGCACAGGGACTTTCTGTTCTTCGCATTTTGCAAGTCCTAAAAAAAATTTTTTTAATTGATGCTTATGAGTATACACATGGAAGTTCTTCATTTGGACAGATTGGCTTGGCAGAAATCTATAAGCCAGGACTTTAGTTTAGCAAACATTAATCAAGCACCTTCTGTTTGCAAAACACTGTTCTAGTTCCTATTGTGGGAAAAGGGGATAAAGCTCTTAGATACTACATGGTCTTTGCACTCTTGGAGTGGCTCTGTAGTTGGGGGAGGGGGAACACATAGATAACTGTATTAGACAATATTCCATGATATGCAGATGAGAGAGGTACAGAATAAGGTGTTTGGGGAGGTCAAAAGAAAAATTAGGGAAGTCTTCTTCAAGTAACAGTGACAGCATTTGATTTGGGCTTTAAAGAGGGAATAAGAACACCTAGGTGTGAGGAAGGGTCAGGCTGACATTTCAGACATAGCCTTTTAGCCATATAGCCTTTGGTAGGCCATTATAGCATGGTTTAGTGGAAGGTGCATTGGACTTAGCAGAATTGGATTCCCTTAGAATCTTGGTGGATTTTGGCAAGTCATTTCATGGCCCTGAAACTCATTTTTCTCATCTGTCAAATGGGTATGATAATATACTACATATCCAGGTTTCATGAGGATGTTTGTTGTGAGGACCAAATGAAGTGTTCTGTATACACCGTTCTTTTTACAAGAAGGCAAGATATAAATATGTCCTATCCTAGTTGCCTAGTTACTTGCACTCTCATTTCGTTTGATCCTTGTAACATTGCCTTATAAGACTGGCAGAACACTTTGGTGGTATTCCCATTTTACAGAGGAAGAAACTGCTTTTCAGGGCTAAGTGACTTAACTGAGACTCTCCAGGTTGTAAGTGACAGGGCTAGGAGGGGAAACCAGGGTCTCTGGTACTGCAGTAGTCCAATGTTCATTCAGCTTAACTGTGACCTGGAACCCTGGTCTACTTGCTTTGGCAATCATGTTTCCTCTGCTGGTGCAGTTCTTGGTATTAACTGGTGCGTCATTCTTCGTGTATGTGTGTATGGTCTGCACAAGGACTCCAGCTTTGTAGGCTGTTGTGACCCTGGAGTGCAGAACCTACTAGCCTACTCTGGCCCCAAGACACTGTCACTTGTCGGGCCTTCCTGGGTTTGACTCCCAGCAGCCCCAGAGTTTGGTGTGGGGCCCAGGAGGGCCCAAACAAGTTTCCCCTTTGTGGTACTGTGAAAGATTCAGAAGAATTCTTAACATTGTGATATGGGGAGAGCCGATAGGAGAAAGCACGTGGGTCCTTAGGATTCCTCTGTAAAGAATTACACTCTCGCACAAGACCTAATCAGGAATAAGAGAACAGGTTTATTGGGGTACAAGAGAAACCGGCCGGGAGGAAGGGTTTGCCAGAACAAAACGCTTCCTCCCAACTGACTTGTGGGGTGCCATTTTATAGGGTTTCGATGAGGGGTGGGTAAGAGTCTCTTATTGGGTGCGGGGCTGGTGGTCTTCCCGCGTTGCGCTGTGGTAGGAAGAATCCCTCGTGAGAGATCTGGTGGTGGGTGTCAACTTGGTCCTGATGGGTCTAAGCAGTCTGCTGATGGGCGGTTCCAGGTGGTCTTCTCCTGGATTACCTCATCCAGTTGCTTAGGAGGACTGGAATGTGGGGTGATGGTCCTGGAGCATGCTCAGTTCAATCTGTGCCGCTTATCTCCGTTAGGTGAGTGTGTGTGTCCTTGATTGTGTTCAAGGAGAGGCCTACTTGATTTCAAGGGAAAACCCCTGAGGTTTCAAGGAAAAGGTTCCTTGAACCCCCCAGAGAATTGTTGGGGTGACCGGGGCCCATAATCCTCCCATGACATTCCCCCCTTCTTATATCTAGGGAAAAAGGGCGGTGGTCTCATCTTCTGTAACTACTTCCTGCTGGTTATGGACGTAGAGATGTCCCTGAATCATTGGGGGTACAGCAGAAGTCATTATGGGCCTGGTCCAGGGAGCGAAGAGGCATGTAGGCCGGGGTAGTGGCTGCCATAAGGTTGAAAGCCTTGAGTCTGCTTGAGACAAATTTAACAAAAAGGTTAAAGAGACAAGGGCCAAAGATTAGAAGAACAACAACTAATATCACTATCGGAATGAAGGGAGTGAACCAAGAAAGGAACCAAGAATTCCAGGAACCTGCGTGAGGAGAGAAAAGCTGCTCACGTGTGTCCCTCATCCAGTGAGAGATATCATGGAGATGTTGTACTCGGGTCTCGACTTTCCTTGAATTGTTAATATACACACAACAAGATGTATTCTGAACCATACACACACCACCTTCAGCCGCTAGGAGATAATCTAGGGCTATTCTGTTATCTAACACTACATTGGCCAGAGTGTCAAGGGACTCTTGTAAATCCTCTAGCCCAGCTGCTGTTTCGTTTGAGAGTCTTTCTACGGCCAGAGTAAGATTGGTTAGTATGGCATCCTGCTCAATATAACCTATGAAAGGGATAGTGAGAGCGGCTGCCTTCTTAACCCACCAGAGAAAATTATCCCAGGAACCCCGCTTAACCCTTGAGGGGTGATTAGCAGGTAGGGTTGAGGGGTTGTGGAAAACCTTTACCCGGGGATCCAAAAATCCCATTGTGCACTGTCCATATTGTTTATAGGGACTGAGACATGAGGTTGTCAAGACTTTCTGGGGGTGCTCTTCAGGAGTTAAGCCTGTAACAAAAATTGGCAGATTCTGGTGTCCACAGACAAAGACATACCCCTGAGGGGCACATAAGGACCCCTGGGTGTTCCTGAGCATTGTCTCAATCTCCTTGCCCCATTTTGAGGTTGGATTGCATGAGGGTATAATGCCAGGCCAAGTCTGGCTGTTCTTAAGGGTCTTTAACATACCCCAAGAAGCTGGAGGCCGTAAGGGCTGCTGGAGGGTGGAGTAGTCTTTAAAACTGTCACCTGGAGTCAGGACAGTGTAATCAGGTTGCCAGTATGTACACCTGGACAAGTAAAAGAAACCCTTTTTATCATTCGAGGGGATTGGTGATCCTGTACAGTTTACACACAGGGCATGTGTGAGGTTGTATGGAAAGGAGGTACCTTTCCAATTCTCAAGGCAAGTAAGCTTGTGAGGTCCATTGATCACTTTCCCTTCCTTAATCATCATTGTCCCTGTATACTGTTTCTTGGGATAAGTGATATTGAAAAAAGGTCTACCAGCAGTGAAGCATTGAATGCCCCTAAAGGTCTCCCACAATGGTATTGCAAAAATAGGGAGAGTTGCATAGCGAGGGGACATAAAGGGAAGAGGCATAGGAGTAGAAAAATTTCTGTCTACATTAAGGGTCCTTTTATCCCATCCCCACTTTGTGCCTTGATTGTATGCTAGGACCTGAACCAGAGAGTAAGACAGAGGTCGCCCCAAAACCATTCCTAGGCTTGCCTCCTATATCCAGCTTGGCCATAGGCCTGACACGATGCTGGTCAGGAGAGCAAGCTGCAGAGCCCTGGATTTTTGCTAAGCCGATCTCTCGGGTGCTGCCCTGGGGACAAAGAGGTAGGAGAGCTGACCTCACCTTCGTGCGGCGTCCCCCACTTCTGTGTTCCGGTTTACTGCAGCTGCCAGAATCTCGGCCAGCCAGAGTTCTGCTGGTAGCAGATGTGGTGATGGCTGCTGCTATTATATGAGCTTGGTCTATGGAGCGGGCACGAGCCATCTTTTCTCTCTCTTTGGCTACGGCAAGGTCCCTGTTATTAAAAATCTTAAAAGCAATGTCAAGGAGTTGTGAGGATGGGATCTGGGGACTCCAGTCTAACTTCTGGAGCTCTCTCCTAATGTCAGGAGCAGACTGGCTGATAAAATGAATATTGAGGACAGTAATTCCTACATCTCTTTGGGGGTCTAGGTTAGTATATTTCTTCAGAGAGTCTGCTAAGCGGCTCATGAAGACAGCAGGATTTTCATCAGACCCCTGTGTTATCTCCCTCACCTTTCCATAATTGACCTGTTTCTTAACCCCCCTTCTCATTCCCTCAACTAGGCAGGTGATCATGTGATTTCTACGAGCTCTGTCTTCCCTGTTATCATAGTTCCATCTCGGTTCTATGACCGGGACAGCTGTAAAACCAGGGACCCCAACCCAATTTCCAACCTGCGAGTGTTCATCCCCAACTTGTACCGCCAGGTCCCAAATCTGTTTTTTCTCATCAGGGGTACAACAGCTGGCAAGAATAATTTGCAAATCAGTCCAGGAAAGGTCAAACTCCAGTGTCACAGACTTAAAGCCATCTATGAACTTTGTGGGGTTCTCTGAGTAGCTCCCCAATTTCTCTTTAATCTGAGATAACCTGCTTATAGAAAAAGGGGCATGCCTTACTGTTGTGCCCTTCCCAATGGGAAATTCCCTTAATGGAAGCAGGGAAGTAGTGGGAGACGCTGGTAAGGACCTGGGTTGGGGAGATAGCTCAGGTGGAGACAGAGGATTGGGCGCAGGGCCCAGTGGGGGAGGGGTGACAGCCTTTGGCTGTGGAGTAGGTGGGGGAGGGGAAACAGTCTTTGGCTGCAGCATGGGTGGAGATGGGGAAAGGGAGATAGCCGTAGGTAACTGCAGATTAGGTAAAGCAGATGGGGTTGGCTGAATGGAAAAAACAGGAGAAATGGGAACATATTGGAGTTCCCCCTGATTGTAAATGGGGTAGAGCAGGATAGAAGGAGACTGATATCCACTCCCCGTGTGGCACAGGGAATTGGTTCTGAGATCAGCCGGTGGGCAAGGAGAGGTCTCAGTCATAGAGTGATATGACTGTGGTTGACCCATAGGTATGGAAGCAGGCGAAGAAGGAGTGGAACGAGAAACAGGTAGGGAATGAGTTTGAGGAGGAGGGGAGGCTGAGGTCTCAGAGTAGGTGCCCAAAGAGTTAGCGAATTGCTTGGGCTTGTGGTGATTCTCAACCGGCAAGGGGACCTCATCCTTTCCCTTTGACTTCTGGCTCAAACTCATAAAAGCCGATATGTATGGAATCTCTGTCCATCTCCCTTCACGCTTGCAAAACCTGTCCAATTGCAAGATGGTATTATAATTAAGGGTGCCGTGTACAGGCCAATTTCCTTCACTTCCTAGAGGATAATGTGGCCATAAATTGTTACAAAAATGTATCATACATCTCTTTCTTAGGTTTTTAAGTTCCAGTCTAGTCCAATCTCTTAGGATGCACCCCAGAGGTGAATTTTTCGGAACACTCCCTTTCTGTCCCATAACTACTGTCTAAGGAGAATAGTCTGAACCAAGAGCAGAGAGCTGGTAAGGGATAGACACATAAGCATAAATGTTCTTACCCAGAAACGTGTAGTCTGAGGGTCCTAGCGTGGTTCGGACATCTAGGAGTCCCAGGCTGCTCTCTGTCCTGCAGACGCCGACCGTCTCTACCTCTCTGTGACTCAAACGGGAGGTTGAGTCCGGTGGGAGAGGGAGAAGAGAAACCCAGAAGGTAGGGTCTTACCTCCAGGTTCTGTGCCAAGCGTGGTCCAGACGTCTGTTTGAGCTTTCAGCGAGGGAGGGAGACTCAGGCTGCCCTCCACTGTCGCATGCGAAAGCTGACCCTCTCTCTACCTCTCTGTGACTCAAACGGGAGGTTGAGTCAGGCGGGAGAGGGAGAAAGGAAACCCAGAAGGGAGGTTCCCACCCCCCAGTTTTGTGTGTTAAGAGGAAAGAGGAAAATCCCACGTCCCTACAACGTTCGGGCGCCAGATGATATAGTGGAAAATGGGGTACGGGTTGGTGGGAGGGGTTCTTGGGAATTCCTCTTTAAAGAATTACACCCTCTTGCACACAAAACTTAGTTAGAACAAGGTGATAGTTTATTTAGGAGCAAGGGAAGGGAAGGGTGGGGGGGAGGGAAACCATGAAAGAAATCCTTAGACTTTTCATGGGGAGATTTGGCACAAAGCACATGGCTCAGAGGTACCAAATCTCCTCGAACAGGAGACCGGAAGGTACTTTTATAGAGGACTGATGGGGGTGGACCATCTGCCCATGAAAAGTTCCTTTAGTGAGAGAGGACCATCCCCCACTGGTGGTAGCTGGGGGAATTGGGTGAGCAGTGGAGGACCATCCCCCACTGGTAGTGACTAAAGGAATTGGGTGAGGGGTGGCTACGGATCCCTCTTCAGGACACAAAGGCCGAAGCCACACCCAAACTTATCTCCCCAGGATAAGGGAGACCGGAATGAAGGGTAGGAATCCCAAGCTAGCTCAGTCCGATTTGGTTCCTCTAGGCCTTATCGGTCCTCTGGTTTAGTTTCTCAAGGAGAAGATTCCTCGGTGTGCCCCAGAGAAATTCTGGGGTGCTCTGCGCCCCATGACATTCCCCACTTCTCTATATATAAGGAAAGGGGACGAAGATTCTTCTGAAACTGCTTCATGCTGACCGGGGGTCGAAGAAATCACGGCGCAAGGGAGGGGGAGGGGAGAGAAGTGGAGAAGGCCTGGAGTGCGTGGAGTTGTGTGGGGCCCAGAGAGTCCAGAGGCAACACATAGGCACAGTGTCACGAATCCTTGAGCCTAGACGGAACAGACTTAAACAAAAAATTAAAACTGACCAGAGCAAAAGGAAAAGGGACTTTATCAGATCAGGAGTCAAGTGGGACCTTTTTGCAGGACAGGGTGTGGCCTGCTTTACAGGAGGGAGTTCAAGCCTAATTCTGTGATAGGCAGTGTCTGTCTACATTAAGGGTCCCTTTTATCCCATCCCCACTTTGTGCCTTGATTGTATGCTAGGACCTGAACCAGAGAGTAAGACAGAGGTCGCCCCAAAACCATTCCTAGGCTTGCCTCCTATATCCAGCTTGGCCATAGGCCTGACACGATGCTGGTCAGGAGAGCAAGCTGCAGAGCCCTGGATTTTTGCTAAGCCGATCTCTCGGGTGCTGCCCTGGGGACAAAGAGGTAGGAGAGCTGACCTCACCTTCGTGCGGCGTCCCCCACTTCTGTGTTCCGGTTTACTGCAGCTGCCAGAATCTCGGCCAGCCAGAGTTCTGCTGGTAGCAGATGTGGTGATGGCTGCTGCTATTATATGAGCTTGGTCTATGGAGCGGGCACGAGCCATCTTTTCTCTCTCTTTGGCTACGGCAAGGTCCCTGTTATTAAAAATCTTAAAAGCAATGTCAAGGAGTTGTGAGGATGGGATCTGGGGACTCCAGTCTAACTTCTGGAGCTCTCTCCTAATGTCAGGAGCAGACTGGCTGATAAAATGAATATTGAGGACAGTAATTCCTACATCTCTTTGGGGGTCTAGGTTAGTATATTTCTTCAGAGAGTCTGCTAAGCGGCTCATGAAGACAGCAGGATTTTCATCAGACCCCTGTGTTATCTCCCTCACCTTTCCATAATTGACCTGTTTCTTAACCCCCCTTCTCATTCCCTCAACTAGGCAGGTGATCATGTGATTTCTACGAGCTCTGTCTTCCCTGTTATCATAGTTCCATCTCGGTTCTATGACCGGGACAGCTGTAAAACCAGGGACCCCAACCCAATTTCCAACCTGCGAGTGTTCATCCCCAACTTGTACCGCCAGGTCCCAAATCTGTTTTTTCTCATCAGGGGTACAACAGCTGGCAAGAATAATTTGCAAATCAGTCCAGGAAAGGTCAAACTCCAGTGTCACAGACTTAAAGCCATCTATGAACTTTGTGGGGTTCTCTGAGTAGCTCCCCAATTTCTCTTTAATCTGAGATAACCTGCTTATAGAAAAAGGGGCATGCCTTACTGTTGTGCCCTTCCCAATGGGAAATTCCCTTAATGGAAGCAGGGAAGTAGTGGGAGACGCTGGTAAGGACCTGGGTTGGGGAGATAGCTCAGGTGGAGACAGAGGATTGGGCGCAGGGCCCAGTGGGGGAGGGGTGACAGCCTTTGGCTGTGGAGTAGGTGGGGGAGGGGAAACAGTCTTTGGCTGCAGCATGGGTGGAGATGGGGAAAGGGAGATAGCCGTAGGTAACTGCAGATTAGGTAAAGCAGATGGGGTTGGCTGAATGGAAAAAACAGGAGAAATGGGAACATATTGGAGTTCCCCCTGATTGTAAATGGGGTAGAGCAGGATAGAAGGAGACTGATATCCACTCCCCGTGTGGCACAGGGAATTGGTTCTGAGATCAGCCGGTGGGCAAGGAGAGGTCTCAGTCATAGAGTGATATGACTGTGGTTGACCCATAGGTATGGAAGCAGGCGAAGAAGGAGTGGAACGAGAAACAGGTAGGGAATGAGTTTGAGGAGGAGGGGAGGCTGAGGTCTCAGAGTAGGTGCCCAAAGAGTTAGCGAATTGCTTGGGCTTGTGGTGATTCTCAACCGGCAAGGGGACCTCATCCTTTCCCTTTGACTTCTGGCTCAAACTCATAAAAGCCGATATGTATGGAATCTCTGTCCATCTCCCTTCACGCTTGCAAAACCTGTCCAATTGCAAGATGGTATTATAATTAAGGGTGCCGTGTACAGGCCAATTTCCTTCACTTCCTAGAGGATAATGTGGCCATAAATTGTTACAAAAATGTATCATACATCTCTTTCTTAGGTTTTTAAGTTCCAGTCTAGTCCAATCTCTTAGGATGCACCCCAGAGGTGAATTTTTCGGAACACTCCCTTTCTGTCCCATAACTACTGTCTAAGGAGAATAGTCTGAACCAAGAGCAGAGAGCTGGTAAGGGATAGACACATAAGCATAAATGTTCTTACCCAGAAACGTGTAGTCTGAGGGTCCTAGCGTGGTTCGGACATCTAGGAGTCCCAGGCTGCTCTCTGTCCTGCAGACGCCGACCGTCTCTACCTCTCTGTGACTCAAACGGGAGGTTGAGTCCGGTGGGAGAGGGAGAAGAGAAACCCAGAAGGTAGGGTCTTACCTCCAGGTTCTGTGCCAAGCGTGGTCCAGACGTCTGTTTGAGCTTTCAGCGAGGGAGGGAGACTCAGGCTGCCCTCCACTGTCGCATGCGAAAGCTGACCCTCTCTCTACCTCTCTGTGACTCAAACGGGAGGTTGAGTCAGGCGGGAGAGGGAGAAAGGAAACCCAGAAGGGAGGTTCCCACCCCCCAGTTTTGTGTGTTAAGAGGAAAGAGGAAAATCCCACGTCCCTACAACGTTCGGGCGCCAGATGATATAGTGGAAAATGGGGTACGGGTTGGTGGGAGGGGTTCTTGGGAATTCCTCTTTAAAGAATTACACCCTCTTGCACACAAAACTTAGTTAGAACAAGGTGATAGTTTATTTAGGAGCAAGGGAAGGGAAGGGTGGGGGGGAGGGAAACCATGAAAGAAATCCTTAGACTTTTCATGGGGAGATTTGGCACAAAGCACATGGCTCAGAGGTACCAAATCTCCTCGAACAGGAGACCGGAAGGTACTTTTATAGAGGACTGATGGGGGTGGACCATCTGCCCATGAAAAGTTCCTTTAGTGAGAGAGGACCATCCCCCACTGGTGGTAGCTGGGGGAATTGGGTGAGCAGTGGAGGACCATCCCCCACTGGTAGTGACTAAAGGAATTGGGTGAGGGGTGGCTACGGATCCCTCTTCAGGACACAAAGGCCGAAGCCACACCCAAACTTATCTCCCCAGGATAAGGGAGACCGGAATGAAGGGTAGGAATCCCAAGCTAGCTCAGTCCGATTTGGTTCCTCTAGGCCTTATCGGTCCTCTGGTTTAGTTTCTCAAGGAGAAGATTCCTCGGTGTGCCCCAGAGAAATTCTGGGGTGCTCTGCGCCCCATGACAATTGCTTTAAAGTTCATCGGGTCATAGATGGAATCTTCTTCAGAAGGCATTTGGTCCAGTCTCTCATTTTACTGATTTAAAAAAGCTCCCAAAGAAGCAAAGTAGTGCAGATAGTAAGTAGCCAGTCAGGTTCTCTAACTCCAAATGCAATACGTTTCCACATGAGTAAGCTTGGAAATAGGTAAGTGGTGTCATTGTATGACTTTGCTGTATTCTGTTTGGTTTCCTGTAGGTCATTGAGCTGATTGACAAAGAAGACATCGACATCTCCACGGGTCAGGTTACTGAGATTGTGGCATTGCTTCAAAAGGAAGAGAAGGTGGAAGAGAAGGAGAAGGCCAAGGAAAAGGCTGAGAAAGAAGCTGCAGAAATAAAAATTTAAGCCTCAGCCTGTAATACAGTTGGAACTTGGGAGAGGCAGCTTGTGCGCCTGGCGGGCACATGATACACGCCTCCTCCTCATGCTTGTCTCTGTGGTGGTGAGAATTAGTGATCTTGCTTTGAGGCGATGCTAGTGGCAAAGCAGCTATTTTTCTGGAATAAAGCAGACACTTCCATGATCAAATAAGTAATTTTCTATCATTCCATGAAGAGGAGAACAATCTGGACCCTCCTCCCCCTTTTCTTCCCGTGAAATCATGTATTGGTCCACATCCCTGTGGGGTCATGATTCCATCAACTAGCTTATCTACACCATACAAATCATGGCCGCTGGTAGTGTACATGCCATGTACACTTACAGTTAGGTGTACCCTAAACAGCTGAGTAATGATGGTTGATTGAAAAGAGAGGAAGGTGGGGCAGAAAGTGTCCAGTTCCATCTTTCCTACTTTGGGGGGGGGAAAAATTCAGGTGATTCCTTCTCTTCCCCCCCCCCCCAATCTAAAATGCTATTTCCCCACAAATGAGTTAGACTCACTCTTTTGTTTTCCCAGGTGATCTCTTTCATATGTTTAAAAACAAAGCTAAATTCATTCAAATTCCCACCCTCCAGATAGGGAGAGGCCAGTGTTTCACTTCTTGTTGGGTCAATTTAAAGGTTTGGATTTGTTTTTGAAGCTGTTTAAGATAAGTGATTTTTCCCCCCCTTTCTGTTATTCTTTTTTGTTTGCCCTAGCAGTCTTTAGATTGGGCAGGTATATTTCTAGGGATATATTCACATTCATTTGAATGAAAACTTGATTTTTTTTTTAAAGGAGATTTAAATAAATGTATGAATGTATACCCCAGAAATAAAATGTAATTCAGATCTATCAGAATAGACTACCACCAGCATAAAAATGTAATTATTAAGGAAATTGTTTATTTTCTTCTTTAATTAATGTATGAATAATAATGATATCTGACCACTTAAAATTTTTTTTAAATGCCTGCATATTGTGTGTCAGAGAATGATTTCTTTTGGGGGCATGGGGAGTGGTTTTCATCCTAGTGATAACATTCTTAACCAGTTCACATCCCTAGCCTTGTATATCTGTTTTAAAATTATCTTGTGTCAATTATACTTTGGAAAAAATGAATGAAATAGGTGAATGTTGGCAACTAGTGTATCTGAATTTATTGTACCAAATTATTTTATTCTCTGAAATGTTTCATATTTGAGAAAATAATTGCTTTTTAGGGGTTTTTGAATGAGTAGGTTTCTCGGTTGTCCCATTTTCAGGTTTTATCTTAATAGAACAGAATATATTTCAGTATGCTTTTAGTTTTATAATATTTCTCATAAATTTGGGGTTGCCCTCTTTAAAGCTATTTTTTTTAAGCTATTATTTTAAGCCCCGTGATTCATGCTCTTTATCACCAAGCATTTCCTATCTCAATAATATTTATGCTATGGGAAAAAAATCTAAGCACTCCCCTTGAATTGGTTAGCATTTCCATTTTTAATCCCAAAGTCACTTAGATGATTTGATAAAATTTAAATATTTTAAATGAATTATTAGGAGAGTTGGTGGTGCAAAGTTTAGTTTGATGATCACCACTTACATGATGGACCATAGTATTTTCTTTGAAGTTGTCTACCTAGCAGCAAGTCAGATGCTTTGCTGCCACTGGGTGTTTTTTCTTTTGTTGAGGGTTTTCAAAAAATTATTTTTAGACTCATTTGTCATGAGTAATGAGATGTTAGATGTCTTGAGAATGACTAAAGCTATAACTATTTGTAAATTTTGTGCATTTGGCAGATGATAAAGAATTATAGAATGGGTTTTTGAAATACTTGTACTGTATTTTGAAACTGGGCATTTTCAAACTGCTGTTAGTAAGGGTGAGTTATAGCCGCCTTGATAAAGTTAGGTGGTCTGGTTGTTTGATTTGGCTATGTGTCATATAAACTTGCCGTCCAGTTCTGAAAGCAAGAGTAGTTTTAAAAATCTATATTAAAGCAAAACTTTAGAACAGTGTTTTTTTGTGCATTAAAATATGAATTGGAAAACTTATTTTTTTCCACATTTATATCACCCCTAAAGCAGCTTTTATTTAATAATAATAGCCGTGCCAAATCCTGAAATCAGCCCATAATTATGGTTTTTGGGTGTATATTTTGGGCAAAAATCTTAACTCAATGGGATGTCTTTAATATGTCATCTAAATATAGGAATATAAAAATATAGGAATAAAATAACTCCTGTAGCTAAATATAGACAGGAAATATAACAACTTGGTGAATAGGTTCTAAATTGCTTTCAGTGTTTTACTTAGTGGTTACATGGCAGCTTAAAAAGCAGTAAAAGGATTGTATGTTCTACCTTGGTGAGAGAATAGTTCTATTCAAAAGTATTCATTTTTCCTATCTGAAATGACATGGTTGGATACTTTAATATTTATGAGTCATTTTAGACCAGTTATTTTAATCAGATTTTCAATGGCAAAAGACTGTATACTACTTTAGGATTGCCAAATATATCATTGTTCATCTTGGAGTTTTCATTTGTGAGAGACATTTTCTTGTATGGGACATAGATAAAAAGTGAGTGAAATCCATAGATGGCTTAATATGTTAATCATATCAAGAAAGGGGGCCCCTGGCTGATCATCCCTTGGGCTTTTGTTTGTGATTAGAGAAACAGCAAGCAAAGTGACTAAACTATGGGGCTGTAATTCAAGTGACTTTTTTTTTTAAAGCAGAATTTAAAGCGGGATGAGCCTGTTAATTGCAAATGGACTCTAAATACCCCAGAGTTGATTAAATTTGATTAGGAAAACTACTATCTCTGTAAGAGTTATGTCATTTTAAAACTTGTTTGCCACGGTCTTCATCTTTGCACCCTGACCTTTAAGACCATTCCTAAATCTTCATTTGACAAAAGGCAGGCTACGTTCTGTATAAGGAACCATAGACTATAAAGCCTTAAGGGGACATTGGCACACATCTAAACAAGTCCCTCATTTTACAGATGAAGAAAGAAAAAGCCCAGAAAAGGGGAAGGAGTGATTCGCCTAAGGCCACAAGCCTGTCAGGAGAGCTGAGATGAGAACCTAGGTGCCAGCTTGTACTACAGCTGCCAGTTATAATTCCCTTTTCTTCCTTCCTCCCAGCCTCCCTTCTTGTTATGCCTCCTGGTATTTTACAGATTTGACCATTGGATTCTCATTTACAGCTGCAGCTGCCTGTCTGTCACTTTGTTAGAGCATCAGAGATTTAGGAAGGACTTACTTTGAGTTCACTAAAAGGATCTCATCCATATTTTACCTTGCCCTGTGTTAAGCATTGCTCCATTTTTGTATGTGCACTGGCTGTTGGCCTCGTTTATAAATCTCATCACATAATACGAGAGAGTGAGTGACAGACTTGGAACCAGACAATAGATTAGATGGGTTTTTAGCCTGGCACGAGTGCAATAGCAACAAATCTTTTTCCAAATTAAGATCCTTGGGGTTTTTAAATGTATAAAAATGTCAGTTTTAGTAAATTTGTAATGGTTTGACACCATATCTATTGGTTATTTTTATTTTTTGTGTGCATGTGTGTTGAGGGAGGGAGGGAACTGTGTTGAATTTTATTTATTGCTGCTTAAATAAATCACCAGGCACAATCCAGAGATATGGTGGATCCAAGAATCCAAAGTTTTTGTAATGCGGTAGCAAAAGGGATGAATTATGATAGGAAATTTGAGGTTTTATAACTGATAAAAAGTAACTGTCATGAATTATCATTGTCAGAATCTACCGCGTTTTCAGGAGTTTGTACAAACCCTTCTGGCTTGCACAAAGCTGAGATAGATCTCTAAGGAGAGCTTGAATGGGTTTTTTTTAAGCAGATGTAAAATATGTACCTTTCCTTTTCCCCCATTGCCCAATCTATGTTTATAGGAATTTTAAAAATTGGCATGATTCCAAGTGCCATTTTGGACAGTCCAACTCCAGATGCTGCTTTTGAGAAGGGAAAGTTATCTGGCTATTTTTGGAAAATAGTCCATAGGCTATACCTAAGCATTTTAGGACCGTTTTTAAAAATTAATAAGCATATTTATGTTAATGTATCAACTCAAAATGACAGGCTTCTGAACTTTAATCTAGTAAAAGGAAATATATCAAAGTGATTTAAAATATCTGCCTTCATGGTTCAGAGCTATATTGTTTGTGTGTGTCTGTGTGTATGTGTATTTTTCAAAGTGGAAATAAAGTTGTCTTAAGTACTGAAACAATTAAGTAAAATGGCCTTGAGGTTTGAGATTTTAAAAAACTATCCCTATATAAGGGAATGAGTTGAATTAAGGATATACTTGCAGCCTTAACTCCAGTGCCTAGCACAGTACTTTGCATACAATAGGCGCTCAGTAAGTGTTTATCAAATTGAATTTCTTGGCTTTTTGTCAGTAAGACAACCATTTTTATTTAGTATGTATGAGTGACTTATTTCTCACAAGCATGACTAAAATCAAAGTAACCAGAGCCCTAGACTTTTGAAATTCCTCCCTCTCTTAAATTTAATTTACATCAGAGTTCAGAGACCTTTGGATCCACCATTATCTTACTGATAGAAATGCACTGATAATGTAAAACATAATTTAAGTGATACAATGTCATACATTTTTACTGTGTATTTTAAAGAAATATCAATAGTCCAGTTTCTTTGTATGACTTTGAGAAGAAACATGCTAATATGTTTTTTGGACACATTAAATTTGATGTAAGGAAAAAAATATATATATAATAAAGGGATGTCAATTACTTTTTTATTTTGTGTTTTTTTTCCCTTCCCTTTTTTATTAGACAAAGCTGACAGTTGGTCTTCCTCCTTTGGTAGAATCTCCATATGAAAACTGTGTTTCTTCATGTTTCCTCACCACCCTGACACGATGGAATGATAGTCTTCAAAGTAGATCTCTCTGAAGGGCACATGCTTATTCTAAGATGCTCAACTCTCAAATGCACCAAATCTGTGACTCCTCTGGGGGAATAGCTTTTGCAGCCTGTGGCATGTTATCTTTGTCCTGGAGGATGGATTTGACTTTGGGAAATGATCAATGTAAAACCCTGACTCGGACATTCAAGACACTTTGTCTCCATCCTACCTGTCCAGCTTTCTTGTATAAATTGACTAAAAGTATTCTTTCTTTTGGTCATATCAGATTATTCTCCATCTCTCATCTCATTTGGCCTCTCCTTTACTTACAGGAGTCTCTCATCCCTGGTATAGATTCCCTTTTGTATATATCCATCCAGATTTTAGTGTCTAACAATGCTCTCCACAAATTCAGCACTTAATGTTTGTTACATTTATGTTGACTTAAAACAGCTAAGAGACCAGTCAAGTAATAAGTGAGTGATTAAACCATGCAATTGATCAGCAACAAGAAGCATTTATTAAACGCCAACTATGTGCTGGGTCCTGTTAGGTACTGAGGCTACAAAAAGGAAACCATTCCCTGACCTTGAGGATCTTAGCATTTTGTTGGGAGGTAATATGTATAAATAAGAATATTTGGAATAAATGAAAAGTAATGTTGAGGCAGAGATTCTGTATTCTGTGAGGATCAGGAAAGGCTTTATGTATAAGGTGGCACTTGGCCTGAAGTCAGGAGGGCATGGTGCATTCTAGGTATGGGGCTAGCCTCTGCAAATTTATGGAGGTAATACTAGCTTGAATCAGAAACAGTGTGATTAGGAAGTAATGACACCCAAGACAGGTGTTTCTAGTGTGGCTCTTTGCCATTTCTAAAGAAAAAGGCTTGACATTTAAAATGATAGAGGCTTCCGAAGTGAATACTTGGAAGGGTGAAATTGATTTGGATGTATAAATCCTGACTTTAAAAAATGATTTACCATGTTGTACTCTTACTCCTTGCCATAATCCCGGGACTCTTAAAGTCACAGAATCTTGGCAACGATAGGGACATTAAAGTTGGTCAAGTACAACTACTCAAACAGGAATCCCCTTTACAAACTATAATGGTCTTCTAGCCTCTATTTGAAGACCTGCAGTGATGGCAAGCCCATTACATCAGAAGGTGGCCCACCTCTCCACCAGTGTTGCTCTTCTTTCTTCCTAAAACTATGAGAGGCTCCTAGTTGGCTAGATAAGGAGTGTTGCCCTGTCTATATCACTTTGCCACCATCTTCTGGAAAGTCTGCCCTAATCAAACCTGGTCGATAAGGACTTTCCCTCCACTCTGGTGTAGTTACATATTTGATCCCATAGTTTTTTGGGTGCATCATTGGAGTAGACAAGTCCATTGAAGACAGGGACCAGGTCTGACCAAGCACAAGGCGTTATAGTACTAATGGTGGCTCACGTTTCTATGACATGCTAAGGTTGACAAAGCACTTTGCTCACAACAACCCTCTACAAGTGTTACCACCATCTTACAGATAAGGATTCTAAGAAAATCTAAGTAACTTGCCCAGGTTCACAAGGAAGTTGCATAAGGGATTCAAACCACTTGGGTCACACAGTAGAAGCTTAACAAATATTTGAAGGAAGATTGGCATAAACTGGTGCAGACTCAAGTGGGCAGACCCAAGAGAATTTGAACCACACCATGACTACAGCAATGTCGATGGGAAGATTGCCAGAAGGAAGTCAATCTCTGAATAATGGAAAAACCAGTGAGGGCCAAGAGAAGAGAGATCAATGAAGCATTCTCCCTTCCTCCAAGCTGAGAGGCACGAGAAGACTAGGTGGTCTCTAAGTATCATGCAAGCTCTCAGACATATTATCAACATTGCATATTTTCCGTTTCTCTTTGTTGTGTGGGGAAAGGGTCATTCTTAAGAGGTGAGTGGGAAAGCACTGTGATGTAAAGATAAAATCCCTCGATAAATTGTATGAAAATAATACACAATTGTTGGATCCTTCCCCAACCTTTTTAAGCTCAACTCAAATGCCTCTTCTTTTAGATGATTACTACTTTCCAGTGAACTCCTGTAGCAGTGGGTTGGACCTGTTTGCCTTATCCCCCCTCCTAAACCAGAAGGACAAGGACTGTCACCTACACTTTCTCCTGCATCAGTCTATATAGCGGGTGCTTCTTGGATAAGCTGACATCTATTTAACACTTGAAGCTTACAAAAAACTTTGCACTGTGAGCTCATTTGAGCCATAGCACTGTTAAAGGGGTGCTACAGGTTAGGGTTGCCAGCATTTTATAGATATGCTCAAGGTCCCATATCTGCTATTGGCAACAGGATTCATACCCAGCTCGTGCCTGACGTCCTTGAGGAGGCCTTTCAACAAGGAAAGTGGGCTTTTCACTTGCCTGTCTTTGACAGTACAGTGCGGCTGCTCTTAACCAGCCCTTTGCTAAGTGCAGGCAGCTATTCTAGAAGGGACAAGTGATGGCCTTCTACACAAAGGTGTAGGATAGTGTAGCGAGTGATGGATTGGGGGAAATTTTGATAGAAAAGGAACCAAAATGTCAAAGAATATCAAGGGAACTAATTTTAAACCAAAATGCACAGGAGGGTGGGCTAGCTGTACCAAATCTGAAGCTATATGACGAAGCAGCAGTCATCACCGACATGCTGACTTTGTCTTTCGCTCCCTCTCTGTTCCCTCCATACACTTTACTGGCTTCTGTGCTATTTTCCCTCAAGCCCCTTGCTTCCCTCCTCAGTTCCTAGTGTTTCCCCTTCCTACAAAAAGCATTTGGTATCATCCATCTATGCTATGTGTGAATGTTATTGTGGTAATAGCAACCATTTATGTAGTGCTTTCCTTACAACAAGCCTTATGTGGTAAAAGCAGTGCCAAGATCATTCTTCTGCCTCTACAGATGAGGAAATGGAAGCCCAGATATGGAAAATGAATTTCTCAGGGTCACATAGCTGCCCTCAATCCAGGCACCCTGACTCAGAAGTCCTGTGTTCTCTGTAGTAAACTGGACTGCCTCTATTTAAATCTGATGTATAGATCCCCAGGAAAAGTAATTCAATCCTGGTTAAGGACCTATTTTAAGTCAAGAATCTCTTGGTGGGGGAATGTGTGCTAAAACTCATCTGACCCCACTTAGGAGGGATTCTATTTCAGAAGCAGGCTGTTGGTTCTCCAATCACATCCTGGCCTGTTTTAGGAGTTATACTGGCCAGTTCCCATGGTAGCCAATTGGCTTTCCTTTGGTGCATAACCACAGACTAGATCCCAAATCTCAGCCAAGCATCTCAATCCCAGGAAATATTTGAGATAGTGCAGGTGGTTCAGTGAAACCCATATCCATCACTGGAAGGCATAGCAAAGTGGTAATTGAGCGAGTTCAACCCTTCAGTGATGTCTTATTTATAGGAAAACTATCAATAATGAATGACTTGAGATTTAAATGCTGGTGTCATACAGAGGATGGGAATAGTCAGTGTTGGAGGCACTGTGGAAAGAGGCATGCTAATGCATTGTTGGTAGAGATGCCCCTGACCACAACTATCCAGAAAGCAATTTGACATTATGTAAATAAAAATGGCCAAAATGCCCAGAGATTCTACTGCCTGGAATATACCCCAATGAGGTTATTGATAAAAAGTAAAGGCTCTGTAAACTGTACACCAAAATATAACTATTTTGTGGTAGCAAAGAACTGGCAATGAAGATGCCTATCTACTGGGGAATGGCTAAACAAATTGTAGTGCATGAATGAAATAGAATATTGCTGTTCTAGCAAATTAGGATTTTGATGAATTCAGAGAAGTATAGAAAGATATGAACTGAGGGGCAGCTAGATGGGACAAGTGGATAAAGCACTGGTCCTGCATTCAGGAGGATCTGAGTTCAAATCCAGCCTTTGTGACCCTGGGCAAGTCACTTAACCCTCATTGCCCCGCAGAAAAAGAAAAGAAAAAAAGATGAACCGATATAAAGTGAAGTATGCAGAATCTGGAAAACTATATATAATGACTGCAACAATATAAACAAAAAGCACCATCACCAGTAACAATCACAAATGAAAGGTACAAAATTATTAAAATGTGCCCTTGAAGAGATACAAGAAAATATCTCTCCTCAGCTGCTTTGCAGAGGTTGGGGGTCCACAAGTGTGGAACATTGCATATAATGTCCTCTTTGGGGGGTATTTTGATTAATCTTATGGAGTTTTCTCACTTTTTAAAAGCATTATCTCAAAAAGTTATCTCAATAGATCAATGGTCAAATGATGAATAGGCAATTTTCAAAGGAAATAATCCAAGCTATTAACAATCATGAAAAAATGCTCTAAATCACTTCTAATTAGAAAAATGAAAATTAAAGTAACTTTGAGATTCCACCTCACACCCATGAGAAAAAGGGCAAAGAGAAAAATAACATGTTGGAAAGGTTGTGGGAACATGGACACTAGTGGTGCTGTCAGCCATTCTGAAAAACAATTTGGGACTATGGCCAGAAGTTATCAAACTGCATACCTTTTGGCCCAGCTATACCACCATTGGTCCTATATTCCCTGACCCCCAAAGAAATCAAAGAGTGGAAAATTATATAAAAAAATACTTCTAGCACTTACACCATAGTAGCCTAAAATTTGAAGCTGAGGGGCTGCCCTATTAAGGAATGCTTTAAAAAAATTGGGATATATGAATACAATGAGCCATAAGAAATAATGAAATGGACAATTTTAAGGTAAGTAGGAAGACCTGTATGAACTGATGCAGAGCAAAGTTGAGCAGAATTTGATTGATTTGTACAATAATATAGAGAAAACAATTTTTATTTTATTTATTTATTTTTTTAGTGAGGCAATTGGGGTTAAGTGACTTGCCCAGGGTCACACAGCTAGTAAGTGTTAAGTGTCTGAGGCCGGATTTGAACTCAGGTCCTCCTGACTCCAGGGGCGGTGCTCTATCCACTGCACCATCTAGCTGCCCCAGAGAAAACAATTTTAAAAGACTTTAGAACTCTGATCAAGACAATGATAAACCCATGTGTCCAAAAGATAAAATTCCACCTGCCTCCTGACAGGCAATGAACTTAAAGTGAAAAAGACACATTTTTGCACATAGTTAATACAGAAATTTCTGGATATGTATTAAAGGATTTGTTTTTTGGGTTTTGGGGGTTTTTTTTGGACTTAAAAAAATTGACCTGGGGGCGGCTAGGTGGCGCAGTGGATAAAGCACCGGCCCTGGATTCAGGAGTTAGTTACCTGAGCTCAAATCCGGCCTCAGACACGACACTTACTAGCTGTGTGACCCTGGGCAAGTCACTTAACCCCCATTGCCCCGCCAAAAAAAAAAAAAAAAAGATTGACCTAAGGTGGGGGCAGTATGGAAAGAACAGATTTTAATAGGGGAGATATTAAGCACATATAAAAATATAACACAAAGTTTATCTATAATATAATATACACACTTTCCCCTCTATTTGGAGGGATCTGGAAAGGCAACATTTTAAAGAAAGGGACTCCCCCCTTTTGCCTCACTGGCAATTTCTTGCCTTTTTAACACAACTTCCACTCTTATACTCTTCCTCCTTCCTAGTTTGCCCTTTCCCTTGTTGCCAAGATTAATTTTCTGGTTTTTTTTTTTTGTTTGTTTTTTGTTTTTTGTGAGGCAATTGGGGTTGTGACTTGCCCCGGGTCACACAGCTAGTAAGTGTCAAGGGTCTGAGGCCGAATTTGAACTCAGGTCCTCCTGAATCCAGGGCAGGTGCTGTAGCCACTGTGCCACCTAGCTGCCCCCAAGATTAATTTTAAAAAAATGGCTACTTGAAAAAGTTTGTTAAGATTAAAAGTTACCATCCAAAAGATGTTTTGTGGAAAGAGGCACACAAAAGCATTGTTAGTAGAGCTGTGAATTAGTCCAACCATTCTTGGAAAGCAAGTTAGACATACTCAAATAAAATTTTTTAAGTGTCTGTGCACTAGGCACATACTTCAAGGAAGTCAGTGACAAAAAGAAAGGCGCCATATCAACAAAACGTAACTTTTTTTTGTAGTAGCAAAGGACACTGGAAACATAGGGGATGCTAGTTTGAAGAATGACTAAACAAATTTTGAGGCACGAATATCTTAGAGCGCTGCTGCGCTGTAAGAAATCATGGATCTATTGAATACAGAAAAGTATGAGAAAACTTGAATTGATGCAAAATGAAGTAGAATCAGGAAAACTGCACAGCTACTGACCATCTAAATGGAAAGAACAACGAAAAATGGAAACAGAATGACTGAAACGATGACTAAGCTTGGCCTGAAGATATATGAGAGCACTTACACACACACACACACACACACACACACACACACACACACACACACACACACACATGCCCCATCTCCCCATCTCTTTGTGGAGATAAGAATCATGGATAATATGGAGCTCTGTAGATAATGTTAGACTTTTTCAATGTGTTGGATTAGTTTTGCTGTACAGTTTTTCCCCCTTTTAAAAATTGTTATGCCTTTCTGAATGAGTGATGGGGGAACAATACATTGGTAATGTGGGTGATATCTAAAAAGATCAACAAAAACTTTTTTTAAACAAATGAATGTCACTAATTGGGGCAGAGCTAGGATCATGGGTTGGGAGTTTTGGGGAAACAGATTTTGGTTCAACATAAGGAACAATTTCTAACAAATCTTGATTCACAATGAAACAGGTTGTCTAGAAACAGTGAACTCCCCCTTAAGTTATCCAAGTTTAGTTTTTTTTTTCTTTTGTTTTTTTCCAAGTTTAGTTTGAAGAGAGGATGATGACCCTGAGCAGGAACTTGGAATATAAACCCTATGAGATCAGTTTAGCTCTGAGAAACTAGAGATAAGTAGTGGTGCACTGGACTTGGATGAGGTAGGGCAAAGAGGGCCGGATGTAAGCCAGAAAACAAGGCTTTCTTGATTCCTCTTTATCCCCTTGGTAAACTAACATTAGGACAAGTACCTTGTCCTTCCAGCTCTATTGATAGATGCTGCTTCCCTTACAGCCTCTTTAGAATATTATAGAGGGGATTCTCAGTCAGAGTCAGGCTGGGCTAGGGGATGGACCCTTCTAGTTCTAAGCTTCTGTAACTTGGCCACTGTTTTAACTCTTTCCACTAAGGACTTTTTTTTGGGGGGGGAAGGTAAGTTTGACTCCCAAATTCTTGGGGCAATTTGAATCGCCTCATTGACACACACTAAGCCAGCCCACAGATAGGTCCCTGTGAATGCTGGGATACTCATCCAGGGCAGCCGGGATACAGGCAACTGCATTTCTACCTCCAAGGGCTCATCCCCAGGCTGAAGCATCTGAAACAAATTCCTTGGTCAATCAGAAAACATTTATTAAGTGCCTACTGTATGCCAGACACTATGGATACAAAGAAAGGAGAATCACAATGAAACGTATTGGGACTTCTGAAAGGTGTTTCATAGAAGGGTATATTCCTCACAAGGTCACAGAGCTGGAAAGAAACCTCAGGACCAGGGATGCCTTTGGCTGTCTAGCAAAACCTTTGGACCCCTTTGGCAGTCTGGTGAAACCTCTAGGACCCCTCCTCTGTATTTTTTTTTTTTTTGGTGAGGCAATGGGGGTTAAGCGACTTGCCCAGGGTCACACAGCTAGTAAATGTCAAGTGTCTGAAGCCAGATTTGAACTCAGGTGCTCCTGAATCCAGGGCTGGTGTTCCATCCACTGCACCACCTAGCTGCCCTTGTATAATGTTTTTAAATGCACAAAATAAAAGAACATGGAATTATAAGGGAAACCAATTTTGTTGAAATAAATATGATTTTTTTTTCTATCCAGGTCCACAGACCTCCCTGAAATCTATCCATGGATTTCTAAAGGGTCTGTGGACATTAGGTTAAGAACCACTGATTTTAACCCCTTCCTGACCAAGAATGCCTTCTTACAACATCTCTCAAAAGTGGGCATCCCGGGGGCAGCTAGGTTAAAGTACCAACCCTGGATTCAGGAGGACCTGAGTTCAAATGTGACCTCAGACACTTCACACTAGCTGTGTGACCCTGGGCAAGTCACTTAACCCTCATTGCCTCACGAAAAAAAAAAAGGTTTAAAAGTGGGCATCCCTGGGGCGGCTAGGTGGCGCAGTGGATAGAGCACCGGCCCTGGAGTCAGGAGGACCTGAGTTCAGATCCGACCTCAGACACTTAATACTTACTAGCTGTGTGACCTTAGGCAAGTCACTTGACCCCAATTGCCTCACTAAAAAAAAAAAAAGTGGGCATTCCACCTTCATTTGAAGACCTCTAGGGAAGATCTCCCACTATCGATGACCTCTTAAGGAAGCTCATTCCACTTTTGGATAGCTCTAATCCTAGTTCTGTTCTCTGGGAGCAGACAAGTCTAATTCTTCAGGTGCTTGAAGTGGCAATCATATCACTACCAAGCCTTCTATTCTTTCAACCAATCTTCTAATGGCGTGGTCTCTAGTCCCCCCCAACATCTCTGCAGTGCTGCTCTGAACCCACAATCCTTGACAAGGAATTGCTGGCAATGGGTTTGGGGGAGGTGGCCTAAGATGCAGGCGAAGATACATCACAGGGAGCTGAAGATAATTTTGCTCTTTCAAACATAGCTCCTAGCTTCATCTCAGAATGACTTAATTTTTTTTCTTTAATTTTATTAACAAATACAAATAAACAGAAGAGTAATAATTCACATTTCCATAGAATTTTATGAATGATGAAGCATTTTCCTTATAATAATCAAGCTGAAATGCCTACAGGAGTGGTTATCAGAAGCCCTTGCTTCTGAATCACTGCGACCAACCTTAGGCCAGTTCCCTTGTCTTCATGATGGGGCTTAGATGATCTCTAAAGTCTCTCCCAGCTTTGACACTTGATGTCTAAGGCTCCTTGTCGATTTGTACTTCATTCTTGAAGAGGACCATGACATCAGAGTGATGTCATAATTTGCACTGAATTGGATTTAAGTGAAGGAAGGCTATGTAAGGTCACCAACCTCACTTCTCCAGAGCCATCTGGGTCCAGTGGCAAGATATACATCAAGATAACTGGAGACGGCCCTCGATGTTTCGGTTTTTAAAAACAGACAGTTGGAGTTAAGTGACTTGCCCAGGGTCACACAGCCAGTAAATATCTGAGGTGAGATTTGAACTCAGGTCCTCCTGACTCCAGGGCCAGCGCTCTATTCACTGCACCGCCTAGCTGCCAACATTCTGTTTTATGTTCTCTATGTGCTAAGGTCCCTTCCATCTTTGACATTCTATATTTCTAGTTATGTCATTTTTTTTTTGCGGGGCAAGGGGGTTAAGTGACTTGCCCAGGGTCACACCGCTAGTAAGTGTCAAGTGTCTGAATCCAGATTTGAACTCAGGTACTCCTGAATCCAGGGCTGGTGCTTTAGCCGCTGCACCACCTAGCAGCCCCTAGCTATGTCATTTTATGTTCTCAGGTTCCTTATAACTAAGTTCTAAGATCTCTTTGAGTTCTGACTATCAATGTCCTATGTTCTAAGTTCTCAGTCCTGACATTCTATTCCAGCCATTCAGAGCATTCAGCACCAAATGCTGAGACCACACAGGCTATTTCATCTGGAATTATGCTGTTCTGGTATGAGTTTGGCCACTAGGTGGCGCTTCAAGACCGTGTAGAACCAAAGGTTTGCATCCAGTAGGAAGCAGGTGGTCAGAAAGCTAGCCAGCGGCTGTGCCAGTGAACAATGAAGCGTTTCCCCAAACACTCCCAGTTGTCTTCATTGCTGTCCAGGAGAGGAGAAGGAGGAAGAGGAGGAGGGTGAAAGGGCTCCAAGCAGATGCCTTACTTGTGGAGCAGCAGGGGGTAAAGCTGGACCCTTTATATTTGCACCTTCTCCTCCCACTCCCATCCTAGAATCCTAGACCCTCAAAGCTAGAAGGGATCTCCAGGGCCATCCAAACCAACCAAGACCCGAGCAGGAGTTTCCTTGCCCTGACTTGAAGAGTTCAGTGGCAGGAGAATCCAGCGTCTGTTTCCTTCTCTCTCTCTCTCTCTCTCTCTCTCTCTCTGCAGGGCAATGAGGGTTAAGTGACTTGCCCAGGGTCACACAGCTAGTAAGTGTCAAGTGTCTGAGGCTGGATTTGAACTCACGTCCTCCTGAATTCAGGGCTGGTGCTTTCCCACTGTGCCACCTAGCTGCCCCCGAATTCAGTGTCTTGAAAAGGTGGCTGTCCTATTTTCAAGACTGCTTTCCCTATATGTTCTCTTGTTGCTCCTCATTTTTTCCCTTCTGGGGTCAAGCAGAATAATCTGAAGTGAGTCATTTGAGGATAATGACAGGGGATGGAGAGAGGCAATCTTGGAGTAGTGGACTGCAAGCAGCTTCAGTCAGGAAGAGTCGGGTTTAAGTCCCATCTCTAACATACTGTCTGGGGGACAGCTGAGTAAGTCACTTTATCTTGATGCTCCAGGCAACTGTCTAGCATTATAAGAAAGTAGATCGAGGAGAAATAATTTGAGAATCATTGGACTACCCTGAAGCCACGAACAAAAAAAAAGTAGCCTAAACATCATATTTCAAGAAATTATTAGCATTATAATGTTTAGAGGAGGTGCCATTCTCCATCAGTAAAGATCTGGTCAAATGATGATGTATTAGAGTCCTGGGAAAAAGGGAACAGGATTTGGCAGCTGGGAAAAGTCCTCTAACACCCCCCCACACACACACATCCCTGATATATATATATATTTTAAATTAAATTTAATTTTTATTTAAAAAAATTTTTTTGGTGGGGCAATGAGGGTTAAGTGACTTGCCCAGGGTCACACAGCTAGTAAGTGTCAAGTGCCTGAGGCCAAATTTGAACTCAGGTCCTCCTGAACCCAGGGTCGGTTGCTTTATCCACTGCACCACCTAGCTGCTCCAACACCCCTGCTTTTTACTGGAACTCTTACAGATGAGATTATAAAAAATCCCATTTATCTAAGGACTTTATGGCATACAAAGCACTTTACTTATGATACTCCTATAAATACTATTATAATTGTTTTTACAAATGAGAAAAGTAAAGTTCAGAAAGGGAAAATAACTTTTTCCATAGTCACATAGCTACTATGTATAAGGGTAAGGTCTAGAACCCAGGTTTTTTGACTTCAAGTCTTTGCTAAATGAATTACAATGGAATCTGATAATCTCATAATACCCGACTTTAATAGAATAATAGGGTCACAAGATGACAGAGCTGAGAGGGACTAGTTCAGCTGCTTCTTTTTGTGAATGGGGGGAACTGAGTCACATAGAAGATAACTGACTTGTCCAAAGTTATGTCATTTGGTCAGTGGTAAAGGTCTAACCCCCAGTTTTGGGGGGGGAACCCCAAACTAGAAAACAGAAATCACCACTAGGAGTCAGGAAACCTGGGTTCAACAGTAACCCTGGCTCTGTCACCAACTTATGTGACCCCGGAAAAATCACTTTCTCTCCATGGACCTCAGTTTCCCCATCTGTGAAATGGGGGTAATCTCTCTTTCCCCACTTCCCAAGTCTATGTGAAAATATAATGAGAAAAGGGATGGGAAAACACTTTGAAAAGTTTAGCCTGAAGTGGTAAGTGAAGGGAAGAGGACAAGGAGAAAGGCCAGACCCTCCAGGAACCACAGAAACTGCTGTGTCCCCTTCCTTCTTCCCATTCCCATTCCCCCATTTGTTCCTCTTTGGTGCTCACCCACTCTTCCCAGCATCTTCCTGTATGTTGGCAATTCCACTTTGACTAATGGGACCAAGCAATCACTGCCAAAAGATTCCAAGTACCAGAGTTCCCTTCAGTCAAGAACAGGTCAGAAGATATGGTGCCTCCAACCTCAGTTCTCCCATGCACAGTAGCTGGGCTAGTCCAAGACATGTTATTTTCATCCTAACACCTAATGTCCTCCCCAATTGAGGCAACCCTATCTTTCCAAACCAATATAATTTTACTCCTTTTCTGTCAAATAGAGCTCTCTCTAAGCTGTACTTCTCTCTATACTTGGATTCTATCTTGGATCCTAACTCCATTTAAGGTTTAGTAGGAAAAGCAGTGGATTTTGAACCCAAGGACCTGAGTTTGAATTCCAGTTCTGCTATTTACAACTGTGTGACCTTGGGAAAGTCACTTTGCCCCTCTTGGCCTCAATTTCATGTGTAAATTGAAGGTAGTTGATCTAGATCTCTAAGGTCCCTCCTAGCTCTAAATCAATATTTCTGTGATGTTTAACTCATGTTATCCCTTATATACAGTCCCACAGAATCTCAGAGATGTGAAAGAGACCTCAGAATCCATTGTGTTTTATCCCATATCATTCAACCTCTGTTTAGAGACCTATAATGATCAAAACTTACCTTGGTAGGTGGAATCAAGATAGTAGAGTTAGATACAACATTTCTGCCCATGTATTCCAACATACTTCCTTCACAACAACCTAGAAAATATGCCAGATGAAATTCTGATCAGAAAGTTAAGAAAAAATCACAGTGAGTCATTTTTCTAACCTAGGGCAGCTTAGGCAGACAGGTCTGTGGATACTGAGGTGAGGGCTGGCCAGGAACATAGCTTGGTAGGAGTGTCACAGTGGTGGAACAGACAAGATCAAAATAGAGTATCAGGACAGGAGGCACTGAGGCAGAAAGAAATCCCAGTATACCCCTGAGCTAGCATTAAAGGCAGGAAAGGGTGCCATCTAGCAACTATATCACTTCTTACTCAGTTCTGCATCACAGATCCAGACCTGAGAGGAGCAGTTTGCAACTGAGCATGGGGCCATAGCTGAGTACTGAGTACAAAATCAATTCTAGAAACTTTTCTGTGTGGCTTTGAGTTCAGAACAGTTACTCAATTCTAGCTTTTAGCCCAACACACAAATCTGTAGTGGAAAAACCAGGGTAGGAGACCCAGAGCAAAGGAGAGCAGCTATTTAGTCGCTCTGAACCTGCAGAACTTCAAATGATCTAACAGTGATTGAAGAATGAGCAAACAAAAAAAGAACCTAACCATAAAAACTACTATGGTGACAGGAAAGCTCAAGACACAAAGAAGAAGAAAGTGACTTGAAAACATGTATAAGTAAAGCCTGAAGGAAAATGTAGATTGGATGCAAATCTAACAAGAATTCCTAGAAAAACTAAAGAAAGAGATTTTTTTAAAAGAGCAAAAAAAAAAAATTAAAACCCAAATGAGAGTAGTTGAGAAAAAATGGGAAAGTAAATGAGAATTGTTCAATAAAATTATGGAAAGAGAATTAAAAACTTGGTAAAAAAAAAGATACAAAACCTTATTGAAGAAAATAACCATTTAAGAATTAGAGTTGGGGCAGCTAGGTGGTGCAGTGGATAAAGCACTGGCCCTGGATTCAGGAGTTCCTGAGTTCAAATCTGGCCTCAGACACTTGACACTTACTAGCTGTGTGACTCTGGGCAAGTCACTTAACCCCCATTGCCCCGAAAAAAAAAAAAAAAAGAATTAGAGTTGTCCAAGATGAAGCTAATGACTCCATGAGACTTCAGGAAATAATAAAACAAAGCCAAAAGACTAAGAAAATGAGAAAATATTAAATATTTGATAGAAAAAACAACTTAGAAAATAGATCAAGTACAGATAATTTAAGAATCATTGGACTACCTGAAAGTCATGTACAAAAAAAGAGCATAGACATCATATTTCAGGAAATTATAAAGGAAAACTTCCAAATTATCTTAGAATCAGAAGGCAAAGTAAAAATTAATTTTTCTATCATAAAAGTATTTTATTATTTTCTATTTACATGTAGAAATAGTTTTCAACATTTGTTTTTTTAAGATTTCTAGTTCCAAATTTTTCTCCCTAAAACAGCAAGCAATCTGATATAGATTATGGGCAAAGTAAAACTTTGAAGAATCTACTCACTTCCTGAAAGAAACCTCAATATGAAAACTCCCAGGAATATTGTAGCCCAAAACCAGAGCTTCCAGGTCCAGGAGAAAATATTTGCAAGAAGTACTATGGAGCCACAGTGAGGATCATACAAGATTTAGCAGCCACCACTATGGAGGAATGGAGGGATTGGAATATGATTTTCCAGAAGGCAAAGGATCTCAGCTTATAACCAAGAATAACCTACCCAGTAAAACTGAGTATGAGGCCATGGGGTGGAGGGGGTGGACATTTAATGACAAAGAGGACTTACACGTATTCCTGATGAAAAGACCAGAGCTAAATAGAAAACTTGACATTCAATCATAGGACTCAAAAGAAACAAAAAAATGTAAATATGAGTGAAAATTAATAAGGTATGAAAAAAGGTTAAACTTTTTTACATCCTTATATGGGAAGAGGATACATGTAACCCCTCAGAACTTTGTCATCACCAGGGACCTTAGAAGGAGTCTAATTTGATAGAGAGACTGGGTGGGTTTTTTTTGTTTGCATGACATGTAATGGAAGGGCCCCTGCCTCTCATTCATAATACATGATGTGCATAAAATTCCAATAGATAATAAATGTATATTGGTTTAGTCTTCTTAACTCATGGTCATGAAGAGGGGAATGTTTTGTTGGTGGTGATTGAAAAGACTCCCATGGGACAACTCAATCCTTTCCTGCCTAAGATATGCTGTAAGCTTCCAGATGAAGACTGTGTATTTGTATGTATTTGTACAGTTTCACAATAATCTGGAATTTAAGTGTATTTGTACTATTAAAATACATACTCTTCAATTCTTATTGAAGAACAAGGTACTCAATATGCACACCCTGTGTAAACACCTAGTATTCAAAGTTCCAAACAGTCTAGCCCCATCTGACCTCTCTGGTCTTAGCCCTCCCCCACCTCCACTCCCAATACCACTAGTGTCCCAATTCTACCTTCTTGCTTCCATTTTCCTGCCTGAGCTTTCCACCCACACCCCAACTCTACTTGCTCAAACCTGACTCATCCTTCAAGACCCACCTCCAGTCCCATACCTTCCAGGATGCCTGGGATCTCTCCTTCTGCTTGGCTGGTTTCTTTCAGAACCTCTATTTTAAGGAGGAAGCCAAGGTCAATCATGACGTGATTCTTCTCTAGACTGTACTCTTGACTCTTCTCCACAGGACTCTCTCTACCATGCCATTGACCAGAAGTGCCAAACAAATGGCCCTAGGGCCACACCGCCCATGTGAGGCCCACAACACTCCCAGATGTGGCACAAAACAGAATAAAATGTAGTCTCTGATTTTAATGTGTTGATGTATTAATAAAAAAGGAGATATATAAACACGTGTGGTTTTCTAAGTCAATATGTGGCCTAGAGGGATCCTTATGTACAATTTAGTGGCCGCCATTTCTATTTTGAGTTTGGCAACACTGTCATATACAACTCCTTAGCCTGGAAACTCACTGTGCCTCTGGACTGCCTCTCACATTGGAAGTACCCTCTGCCCTGTGACCTTCCTCTGCTTGGCCTGTTCCTCCCAGAACCCCCATTTTAAGGAGGAGTCCTAGTTATTCCTGCTGGCTACTCTTATCTCAACAGGATTTCCTCTACCATGACCCAATTCCAAATATCTTCTTTCTTCCTCTTCCCAGACTCACTTTTCAGCTCCCTTTTATGTATTGTCTTCACCCATTAGAATATAAGCTTCTTGAAGACAGGGACTATCTTTCTGCTTGAATTTGTGTTCCCAGCACTTAGTACAGTGCTTGGTCTATAGTAATTGCTTTTTTTTTGGGGGGGGGGCAAGGCAATGAGGGTTAAGTGACTTGCCCAGGGTCACACAGCTAGTATGTGTCAAGTGTCTGAGGCTGGATTTGAACTGAGGTTCGCCTGAATTCAGGGCCAGTGCTTTAACCACTGCTCTACCTAGCTACCCCCTGATAGTAACTGCTTAATAAATACATGTTGACTGACACCTTCTTTGACTATTCTAGCCCATGGAGATCTTCTCCTTTCTCCTACAGCTGGACTGCCTGTAATGCTTATTAGGATCAGTTGTGCTATGTTTGTGTCTACAACAAGACCATGAGTTCTTTCTCCTTAATCTCTTCAGTTGTCAGTCCACTAAAGACTTAGTTCACAGCATCTAGGGCTATAAGGGAACTTAAAAATGATAAAGTCCAAACCTCTCATTTTACAGATGAAGAAACTGAGGCCCATAGTCAGAAAGTGACTTGCCCATATAGATAGTAAGTATCAGAGTCAAAGCTTGAACTCAATTCTCCTAATTCCAGATTTAAGGTTCTTTTTTTTTTTAATTAAAAAAAAATTTTTTTTTTTAGTGAGGCAATTGGGGTTAAGTGACTTGCCCAGGGTCACACAGCTAGTAAGTGTTAAGTGTCTGAGGCTGGGTTTGAACTCAGATACTCCTGACTCCAGGGCTGGTGCTTTATCCACTGCGCCACCTAGCTGCCCCCCTAAGGTTCTTTCTGAATGAATTAATAAACAAAGTAATAACTGAATGTATGACTAAATGAATAATAAATTAGTTTTCTCTAATACTTTCAGGTTGTGATGAAATAATGAGATTTAGCAGATACTCAAAGACCCACCTGGAGATTTATCTATACTGATTGAATCAAGTGAGAGTGATTAACTGCTGATTAGCCTACTTCAAGTTAACTGGATTGTAATCACACTTTGAGAACACCTTCAGAACCAATGGATTTGGATGATGCCAGCCAATCAGCTTGAAGCAGTGTGTAAGGACGCCTCTGTTCCAGACCTATAAAAAGCTTCCACAATCAGTTTGCTGGAGAGAGTTTGTGATTGAAGCAGGCTTGTGGCAGAGGACTTGAGGAAGAACCAGACCAGGCTGGAACTCTAGGCTAAATAGGCTTTTTTCTTAACTTTCTGAACTCTATGGGGATATCTGTATGTTTTAATAAATGTTTAATGCCCAAGGACTGGTGCTAAAGCTTCTAATTTAAGGTGACCACAATTTAGATTTTAAACATCACAAGGTTAATGCTGTGCTTTCCTCACAATAGCCCCGAGAGGTAGTAAAAGAATTCTTATCTCTATTTTATAGATGATGGAAATGAGGTTCAGGCACATAAGTGAACTGCCCAAAGTTTCAGGGAAGGAATTGGATCCAAAACTTCTGATTCCAAAGCTAATTGTCTATCCCTTCCCCCGTCCCTGCACCGATTCTCAACACAGGATTGCCCCAACATGGTGAGGCTGCTGTTTGACCCAGAGGAGCTGAAGGAATGATCGAAGAACCATCTTCTCTTTGGGGTTGTGTTCTGCCTTCCCGATTCCAACTCTGGCCTCCATTCCTACTCCTACTGATTCTCCAGAAACAACCCAACAGGGAATGACTCACTTGGCCACTTCCTGGGGCTCTGAAGTACTTCAAGAAACCACCTGCCTGATGTTAAGTACTTAATTCTGAGAGTCACAGCTTCCCAGAAGTCTATTCACATTCTCCTCCCATCTGGCCCAGGGCTGAAAGGGAGTGACCCAGCCTAATTTCCTGCTACATAGTCTTATACTCTTCTCTCCTCCCTCTGCTCCAGGTATGCATGAAAGCACATTCCAGGGAAGCACACCTGGTCAGGGTGATGGGGGCTGGGGTGTTTCATTCCTGCTTGGCTGTAGACCCATGATGAGTAGGCAAAGTATAGAATTATAAAGCTAGGAATCTCAGAACTTGGAAGGCTACTTAGAACATAGAACATAGAACATAGAATGTCAATGCTGGAAGGGTCCTTAGTACACAGGCCATCGAATTTGAGAACTGAGAGCAACTTTAGAACTTAGAACCTAGAATGTCAGCTGGGAGGGACCTTAGAACATACAACATTGAGTATGAGAGCTGAGTGTGAGGTTAGAGCATAGAACTATCATGGACTCTCAGCCGGGAGGAGACCTTATGTAATGATTGGAATGACACCACCTGCTGGAGACTTACTGTAGAAGAGTTCCGCCCATGAAGCGAAGGTCTTTTCTTTGGCATCAGGAAGTGATGCTGGCTAGTGGGAGGAAGAAGGAAGAGACTAGCGCTCTGCCTCGGGCTCTTTCCTGAGGACTCTGGCAGAGAAGGGAGCTAGAAACGCGCTCTCCCTTTAATAGATAGGAATCTAGGCCTTTCTCTCTCTCTTTATCAAATTCTTATTCTCCTTAATAAATGCTTAAAAGCCTAACTATTGCTAAAGTTATAATTTATTGGCGACCACTCATTAGATATTTTAGACAGTTTAGCTAGAATTTTAGCCCTTAACACTTAGAACTTACAGTGTAGAATGTCCAAGTTGGGAAGGGCTTTTTGTACGTGGAACATGGAAGGGATAGTAGAAAGTATTGTGTCCGAGCTGGGAGGGACCTTAGAACCTAAAACTGTAGACTATCCAAGCTGGTCTTTGACTCTTGTATTGCTTGATCTGCATTCTTGCTTCCAGTTTTGATGGGAGACCATAGAAATATGAGGGTTTTTTCCTCCTCTTGCGCATTTGCTTTCATATTCATGGAGTCCAGCATGTGAGAAGCAGCACACTCTTGGCTGCTCTGGGCAGGCAGGGCGACCAGCTGTCCCTGAACTCGTACAGTGAAATGGCTGGCCTGAATAAATCAATGTGAATTCCCAGGATTATCTCGATTACAACCTGTTTATATCAAGTTACATCATGGCTGACAGCCTCAGCCTCCCCCACCTCCCTCCCAGCCCCCCAGGGCCTGACCAGCTGTAGCTAGCGGAAGTCCTCTCCATCCTGCGTTTTTTGAAGACCTCAAGCAGTTACAAAGCCTCCAATGAGCACTGCTTAGTCTAGAGGAGGCTGAAAAGGGGGCACAGGCAGGCAGGTCATCCACCGGGACTTACCTTAGACTCTCTTGTGCCTGGTCATGCCACAGGCGTGAAAAGGAGAAATGGACCTGGCCCTCCCCCCCAAAACCCTCCCTGTTGTTGCTATTCTTCACAATGCTTTTGGCACAAGTCCAAGATGGGGGAGACATTGTTTGCAGTTTGTCTGAAAAAGTTCTGGGGGTTTTCGTGGACTGCAAGCTCAGTGTGCATCATCATAGTGATGTGGCTAACTCAAAAGGCCTATGTAATCTTGGGCTACTTCCATTTACTCTGTTTTTGTTTTTGTTTTTTAGTGAGGCAATTGGGGTTAAGTGACTTGCCCAGGGTCACACAGCTAGTAAATGTTTAGTGTCTGAGGCCGGATTTGAACTCAGGTACTCCTGACTCCAGGGCCGGTGCTCTATCCACTGTGCCACCTAGCTGCCCCTACTTCCATTTACTCTAAACCAAAGAATTTCAGAGATGGCAGCCATCCATTCTCGCCCATACCCCAAAAGGACTCATTCCCACTACGACACGTCCAATACCTCCGGCCAGTGTCAGCCAGCCTCCCCTTGAAGGGAAATCCCAACTCTTCATTCTCAGGTGGCTTCCATGGTTTAGGAAACTTTCCCCAAATTGTCCTCTTTGCGACTTCTACTGGTTCTGATCTATGGGACCAAATAAAAACAAGTGTTGCTCTTCTTTCACATCCTTAAAGATAGTGATTATGTCTCAGTCCCCCAAACCCCAGACTCTAGTCTCTCTTCTCTGGGCTAAGTGTGCCTGGTTCCTTCAGTCCATCACTGGATTCCATCACTGGAATGGCCAAGCTGTTTATTATCCTGGTCACCCTCATCTGGATCTTCTCAGGCTTAATCAATGCCCCTTCCTAAATGGTGGTACCCAGAACTCACCGAAGTATTCCAGATGTTGTCTCTGACCACAGCTTAGAACAGAGGGATTACCACCACCTTATTCCTAGGTGGCCTCTCCTAAAGCAGCCCAAACTCTGATGTTACGTCACACGACTGAGTTTCTCCAGGTCCTTTGGGAACTGTCCCTTTCATCATTTCTTACAGCACAGTGTGACATTTAAAACTAAATGTGTGGTCGCCTTAAATTAGAAGCTTTAGCACCAGTCTTTGGGCATTAAGTATTTATTAAAGCATACCAGGTATTCACGTGGAGTTCAGAAAGTTAAGAAAAGGTCTATCTAGTCTAGAGTTCCAACCTGGTCTGGTTCTTCCTCAAGTCCCCCATTATATCTTACAACAGTAAATTCCATTTCGTTCATATTTCATACTCTGTTTAGCTGGTCCCAAAGGGATGGGCAGATGGGTCAGATTTAAATGGGTGGAGGAGGTGGGGGGCGGGGGGAGGACAGGAGGAGCAAAGTTTCAGAGGAGGTCATGGATGCAGTGAGAGACAGTGATGAGGTCACAGGTGGTTCAAGAGGTAAGAGCGCTAGGTCTGGAGTCAGGATAGAGCTAAGTTCATATCTGGCCTCAGTTACTTACTAAATCTGTGATCCTGGACAGCTTAACCTCTGTCTGCCTCAGTTTCCTCATCTGTAAATGGGGATAATAATAGCACCTACCTCTCAGGATTATTATATTTTATTATCATATATTTATATGTCTTATCAGGATAAAAGGAGGTAATGTCTATAAAGCATCTCTACAAACCTTAAAGTGTCATATATATTGGGCTAGCACTAAGTAGGGCATCGATATGGTGGTCCCATTGGAGTTGGGCTCTGGGCATCAAGTCGTCTAAGGAGGGTGACCATGCCAAGGTCAGAAACAGAGCATGTCAAAGCTCTCATATGAATTAGTAGTGGGATTAAACCTGAGAGTTTGCACTTTCAGGCTGAGCAAGATAGGGACTGTGTGTGTGTGTGTGTGTGTGTGTGTGTGTGTGTGTGTGTGTGTGTGTGTGTGTGAGACAGAGACAGAGACAGAGTCAGAGAGGAGAGGGAGAAAGGAAGGAGAAGAAAGAAGAGGAGAAGGAAGGAAAGAGGGAAGGAGAAAAGAAGGAAGAAAAAAGAAAGGAAGGAAGAAAAAAGGAAGAATGAAAATAAATTTGTCAGGTGTGTGGAGGATGCAATGGAGAAGGAAGAAGTTGGATCCAAGCAGATCAATTAGAAGACTTTTGCAAAAGCCTAGGCAAGAGGTGATAAGTACCTGAACTTAGATTGTGACCACTGTAGTGAAGGGAAGGAGACAGATGTTAGGGATGTGGTGGTAGAATCAGTAGCACTTGGCAGCTGATTAGATGTGAGGGCAGAGGGAGTCAAGAGTCAGGGATGACTCCAAGCTTGTGATCCTGGGGGACTGGAAGATGGTGGTGCCCTCAACAGAAACAGGGAAGTTGGGAGGAGAGGTGGGTTTAGGAAGCAAGATGGTAAACTCAGCTCTGCACATTTTGAGTTTGAGATCTTTGTGAAACACTGGGGAGGAGATGTTCTAAGGTCATTGGCAATGTAGACAGGAGGAACTCAGGGTAGAGACTAGGGCTGGATATCTAGGTCTGGGTGTCATCTGCACAGAAATGGTAGTTGAGATCATGGGAGCTAATGAGATAGATCCTCAGAAGAGCATGGAGGGAGAGAAGAAAAAGGGGACCCAGGACAGAGCTCTGGGCTTACACTACCCAGTGGGTATGGGATATACTGATGATGATCCTTCAAAGCAGCCTGACTTGTGAATCTTTGAGAAATTGAAGAAGGCTGAAATCCAAGGTTTTAGGAAGTCTTTATCAATAATGAGCTTCCCTAACTTTTTTTTTTCCAGGGCAATGAGGATTAAGTGACTTGCCCAGGGTCACACAGCTAGTAAGTGTCAAGTGTCTGAGGCCAGATTTGAACTCAGGTTCTCCCGAATCCAGGGCCAGTGCTTTATCCACTGTCCCACCTAGCTGCCCCCACTTCCCTAACTTTCAAATCTCACAAAGCTCTTCACACCTTTTTGATGAACATTATGTAATATTGTTTACCATAGTTATCTAAGTCTGTAAAAGGTGATGTGACAGTGCATAGAGAGGGCTTAGTTTTAGAGCCAGTTAGATCTGGGTTCAAGTCCTGACATACTAGCTGTGTAATCCCGGGTAAATCACTTAACTTCTCTGTTCTAGGCAATTCTCTATGCCTATATATTGCAGAAAAGGTGATGACCTGCATTGGTAGAGGACTTTTTCCCACATACCTGGAGTGCTCTTCCTTATCTCTACCTTCTGCCTTCCTTGGCTTCCTTCAAGTCTCGGCTAATACCCCACCTTCCAGGAAGCCTTTCCCAGTCCCCCTTAATCTTGTTTTGTTTTTTTTGGGGGTGTGTGTGAGGCAATTGGGGTTAAGTGACTCGCCCAGGGTCACACAGCTAGTAAGTGTCAAGTGTCTGAGGCTGGATTTGAACTCAGGTCCTCCTGAATCCAGAGCCAGTGCTTTATCCACTGCGAGACCTAGCTGCCCCATTTGTTTTTTGTTTCTTTGTTTTTTAGTCCCCCTTAATCTTAATGCCTCCCCTCTGAGACTATCTCCAATCTACTCTTTCTTTAACTGGTTTGGACACATTTTTTTGCATATTGTCTCCCTCATCAGACTGTGGGCTTCTCAAGAGCAGGGACTGCCTTTTATCTTTCTTTGTATCCCCATGCCTACCCCAATGCCTGGCATACAGTAGGTGTTTAATAAATGCTAGTAGACTCTCTAGCTGGCTGGTTCTGCATACCGTTGAAATTGCAAGCGCAGTCTCTATCCCTATCCATATTTATGTATGTAACATGAGATTCAGGGGCAGGGGCAGAGAGAAGAGGAAAGCCTGATTGTGACCTCCGTTCTGAGGCCAAGGTCGTATGACACCAGACAACGCCTGGAGGTCCAACATCCCGGTATTGGGTGTCTGCATAACATTGGACACTGGGACATCTGGGCACCTCAGGCTGATGGGCTGAGGTTTTTCTTATTGCAGTTTTTATCTATCACTGGGACCCTTGTGGGAACTGTGTCCCTCAGAGGGAAATGGGGAGCTCTGGGCCGGGTTTGAAAAAGGAATCCTTGTTAATGTTATTATGTGTGTGTGTATATATATATATATATATATATATATATATATATATATATATATATATATATATATATATATATATACCTATATAAGATTACCTGCTGTCTAGGGGAGGGGGGAGAGAGGGGAGGGAGGGAGAAAAATCTGAAATTGGAAAGCTTGTATAAACAAAAGTTGAGAACTATCTTTACTTGTAACAGAAAAAAAATACATAAATAAAAAGAAAAAGGAATCCTTGGATTCTAGACCATCACAGCCAAAAGGGACCTTAGAGGACGTTATGTCCAGACCCTGCCCATTTTACCAAGGAGTAAACCGAGAGGCCCCGGTTGAGGAGGGACCTATTTAAGGCTACACAGCAAGTAATTGGAAAAACCAGGAAAAGGATCCAGGGCTCCTAACAGTGTGCGCAGCACTGTGGGGGGCACAGGAAAGGAGAACATCCCCACCTTCCCCTAATCGTAGCCTGGGGCCGGGGCATGTGACTAGGGCCAACTCCCAGCCTAGAACCACAGAACCAGAAGGAAGCCCAACAAATCATCCAGACTCAAATCCCTGACTGCGGGCCTTATCTGCACCAGATATCGAGCAATCCCAAGGGCCCTCTGAGCTGGAAGGGCTCTCAGAGGGCATCCGGTTGAGAGCCGCCCTGGAGGGCAGGGGTATTCCATTTCTGCAGGAGCACCTTCAGTGACGGGGAGCTCACTGTCTAGCAATGCAGGCTGCTCCATCGCTGGCCACCTCTGATCGTTAGGAAGTACTTTCTCACAAGGAACTTTCCCTTGCCTTTATCTTCCCTCGGCCAGAGGAAAGGGAAGGAGGGTATTGATCTGTGATGTTTAAAATCCAGGTGGGCCTTTGAGTATTTGCTAAATCCCACTATTTTATCACAGATCACAGCCATGCAGCTCTTCCTCTGCCCCAAGGAAAAGTAGCTGGGATTCCACAAGTCAGTGTGACAGGCCCTGCTGCTAATGATGTTCTCAGGGTCTGGGCAATTCCCCGGCTGGGCCAGGAGCCGAGAGTCCGTGGAACAGGTGCTTCATGGGCAGGGGACAAACATCAGCACCAGGTGCTTGGGCCTGGAGAAAGGAGGAAAGGGGAGGAGAGGCAGGCAGTGAGCCTTACTTGGGCCGCCCGCTTCCCAAAAATATTTCCGGAACCATCTCTCCAGACAAACAGCCGGCCAGCTGGGCTGTCAGCAGCTGGGGAGGGGGGCTGGGAAATATTGAGTCAGTCCCCAGAGTGGTGGCTAGCTCTGCCTCTGCTTCCTGCCTGGGGAAAGTGCAGAGAAGTCTGCAGGAAGAAGCCTGGCCTGGGAAACCCAGGGAAACTTCGGATGCCTTGCTGTGTGACCTTGGGCAAGTCCCTTCCCTCTCTAGGCCTCAGTTTCTTCTTCTGTAGAAAGGAGAAGGAAACAGGGAGGAATTAGAGTGGATGACCTTTAAGGTCCCTTCCAACTTTGATGTTCTAAGTTCTAAGCACCCCTCCAGCTCCAACATCCTATGTTCTATATTCTCAGGTCTGTTTGAGCTCTGCCTCTATTTTCTAGATCTCTGCTTGGTACAATGGAAAAAATGCTGGATTCAGAGCCAAAGGACATGGTTTCGAATCTAAGTAGGTCTACCTACTTGTTACCTCTATGCCTTGTGTAGGCTCCTTCCCCTCTCTGGACCTCAATTTCCTTGTTTGTAGATTTCAGTCCAACTCTTCCTGATTCCATTTGGGGTTTTCTTGGCAGAGATCCTGGAGTGGTTTGCCATTTCCTTCTCCAGCTCATTTTACAAATGAGGAAACTGAGGGCAAACACAGTTAAGTGACTTGCCCAGGGTCACACAGATAGGAAGTGTCTGAAATCAGACAGATAGCAAAGGCAAAAAACCTAGAGCTACTCTTGTTGCTCACATGGAATAAAAGCCATAGCCTTGGGGCAGCTAGGTGGTACAGTGGTTAGAGCGCTGGCCCTGGAGTCAGGAGGACCTGAGTTCAAATCCGGCCTCAGACACTTAACACTTACTAGCTGTGTGACCCTGGGCAAGTCACTTAACCCCAATTGCCTCACTAAAAAAAAAAAAAAGCCATAGCCTCCAACCTAGTTCAGATCCCCATCACCTCTTACCCAAGCTATTGCAACAGCCTCCTTATGGGCCTCCCTTGTCTCTATTTCCCAGCTTCTCTGACGCATCCTCAAAACAGCTACTAAATTGATATCCTTAAACCACAGGTGTGACCATGTCACTCCCTTACTTGAGATTTGATCTCACTTTGTTCTCCCTCACACACTCTATGTTCTAGCTGAACTGGACTCGATGTTCTTTGGACACAACGATCCATTTCTCACCTTCATACTTGGAGTGTGCTCCTTCATCACTTCCACCTTTTGGAATTCTTAATTCCATTCAAAGCTCAGGTCAAGTGCTACTTCCTTTGACGTTTCCTACCTGCATCACCCTGGGGAACTCACAGTTTCCCTCAGATTCTGTTTCTTTAATTGTAAAATGAAGGGGCTGAACTGGGTAGCCCCTGGGGTTCCTTCTGAGTCTTGTCTTGCCAATTGTCACTCCACTTATATATATACGGATATAAGCAGCCCTGAAAAATGGTTCAGCAGGCCCTAGTCCTCCCTGAACACCTTAGCTGTCTCCCTGTCATTTAACTCTCACCAGTGGCTCCTGGAAGCCGTAGCATTCGTGGCAGACACACCCCAGCAAATCATCTCAGCAGACAGGCTAAACCTGGTTGAAGGTAAGCAACAGGCCTCAAACCCATGGATGAGTTAGGGGGGTGTCTACCCCAAGCATACAAAGACTTCCCCTGGCAGAATGGACAGAGGAGAACAATTGGTTCCAAAGGCCATGAAGGGGGTATTTAGAGCTTGGTCAGACATCAAAGATGCCAAGGTCAGCCATGCATCCCAGGCCATTGCCCATGTTGACTTTTGTCCTGCAATTGGACTTCGATGACTGTGGAAGAGAGAGTGAGGCTAATTAGACTTTATACAACTCTGCCTCACTTAAATCCAATTTACATAAAAGTCAAATCATCACCCATCAGCCACTATTTTACCCCAACATTGGGATGTCATTGATCCTCTTTGAAAATGAAGGGTGGAACAGCTAGGTGGCACAGTGGATAAAGCACTGGCCCTGGATTCAGGAGGACCTGAGTTCAAATCTGGCCTCAGACACTTGACACTTACTAGCTGTGTGACCCTGGGCAAGTCACTTAACCCTCATTATCCCACCAAAAAAAGAGAAAAAAAAGAAAAAGAAAATGAAGGGTGAACAACATCATAATGCATACATAGGTATGTAGGTAGGTATGTATGAATGTATATGTGTATGTGTATGCATATACATATATATTATTTACATATTTATCTATATCTACATATTTACATATACTTATAATACATATTACACAATATTTACATATCTATCTAGTGTCTATGCATCTGCATCCTGGTTATCCCCTCCCCCAAAGAATTAAAGCTCCTTGTGGGAGGGGACCGTTTTGGTTTTATATTTGTCCCTCTGGCACTGAGTATAATGTCTCATATTTTGTAAACCCTTATTAATTCTTGTTGAATTGAAATTGATTCTATGTTCTAATGAGCTTATTCATGTTCCAACTTTGGCTGACTGACCCTCCCCATTCTGAAATGATAGGATGGAAACAGATCGTGAAGGGCTTCCTGATGCCAACCAGAGGTTAGCATTTTATCCTTGTTGTTGTTTTGTGCTACATTTTCAGAGAGGATCAATGATATCACAGGTGATGTCTCTTGCAGAATCATCAAAGTCCAGTGGCAGGACAAGAATCAGGATGACTGGGGATATCCCTGGATACGGTCGATGATCTTGGGGGTCTCTATGTCTGACCAAGCTCTAAGCACTTCACAGAGCCTGCTTTAGCCACATTCACGGGCTTTGAAACATTGTACCCATCAGCCCTTTCCATGGGGGATGCCTTTACACGCTTGGGGTAGACACTCCCCTAACTCACTGATGAGTTGGAGGTCTGTTGGTCACCCTTCAGCCTGGTTTCACCCGTTTACAGAGATGGTTTGTCCAGGTTTGGTAGCCACATGGGCTACAGCTTCTTGGAAACAGAGGTGAGATGAGCAGGGCTCTAGCAAGCCCTCGCACCAGAGGTGCTAGTCACGGCCTAGCATCTTACGCTAGAGGCAATAGCTTCCTCAGTAGATAGGTCCTCTCTGTGGCTTGAGACTACATGACTAATTTGGACCAAATTCTTCCTAACTCACCCCCTGCCCTCTAGCCAGGTGACCCCTTCTCTGGTGAGAGCTTTCGTCCAGTCCTGCTCTATGGCTGGCTGATGCCATTTCCTTCTCTTTGAATGTATTTTCTCCTTCTCTGTTCTTCTGAATCCTTCAGGGGGAGCTCAAATCTTCCTTTTACCAGGAAGTCTTTCCTAACTAGTCTGAGATCCCAATGGATGGCCCTTTCTGTGTTCCTAAAGCTTTTACAATCTGACCACCCGCTTTAGTGTCTGTTCCTCTGCCATGGTGAATGACATAAGATCATCAGAGTTACCCTGCCTTCACTGGGCCTGTGTATAGAAGGGCAGACCTGGCAAACATTTCCCAGCCAGAACAGAGAGATGCCTTAGAACACAGGACACTGAGGGGGGCAGCTAGGTGGCACAGGGGATAAAGCTCCGGCCCTGGATTCAGGAGGACCTGAGTTCAAATCTGACCTCAGATGCTTGACACTTACTAGCTGTGTGAACCTGAGCAAGTCACTTAAGCCTCATTGCCCTGCAAAAAACAAACAAAAAAACTCCACCAAAACAAAACACAGGACACTGAGCAAAGAACAAGAGGGTTGGGAGGGACCTCAGAAGAAGGCAGCTAGGTGGCACAGTGGATAAAACTCCGGCCCTGGATTCAGGAGGACCTGAGTTCAAATCTGGCCTCAGACACTTGACACTTACTAGCTGTGTGACTCTGGGCAAGTCATTTAACCCTCATTGCCCTTGGGAGAACTCTTAGCCTCACCCAATGAGCAGCATTAGAACCCAGAATGAAGAAGGTCAGAACTGACCTTAGACATGACCAAGTCCAATACTGGCTGTAAGTCCAACGTCAGACAGCAAGCTAGCAGCCGAGATAGAAGCAGAGCTCAAGGCTCCTAAATTCTAATTCTGAGGCCTTTTCACTACGTGGTCATGCCTACTATCACTCCTGGTCCGTTTTCCTCCTTGAAATTGGGGTATCAGTTGGGCTTCCCCCTGCCCAGTCGTGGTGGAGACTCAGAGGCACCAGGGTCAAATCCTCTCCCCGGCCTCTTGGGTGGGCCAAAGGGGGAACTGCATGATTGGTGCAACCCGAGGCAAGGCCAAATGAGCACAGGGACAGAGTGTTCTGCACATGGAGGCATCTGTCTTCATCTTGGGGTTGGGGGTGGGGGACAAGAAGGCTGTGGTCTGGGAAGATGATCTGGAAAAAACCAGAGAGAGAAATATCCTCTGACTGCCGACAAGAGGCATGACCAAGGGGAACAGGCTTTGTCAGCGAAACAGAGAAAAAGCATTGGTGTTCTTTGTTAGAAAGGTCCCAAGGAAGCTCTGACAGCAACACAGCTGTGTCAGGATCCTGTCATTATCCGCCATCTTGATCTGAGTATCAGTGGCGTTCTTCCCCCAAATCTGGCTTGTATAAAGCTTGAACGCAGCCTATAATCAGGGTGATTTCTCAATGGAAACCCACAGAATGTTTTTCCCCTTCAAAGAAATCTCACATATAGAGAGAGGACTGGCCCCTATTCAGGCCCCTGCAGTACGCGTGTTTTGTATTTGCCTCTGGCAGTACCATATCGTGCAAAGAGCCTTGGCTGTGGAGTCAGGAGACTTAGGCTCAAGCCCTGATTCCCTCGTTGATTAGTGCTGTGATCTTGGCAAAACCCTTCTCACCTCTGAGCCTCAGTGGGCTCCTCTGTGAGATGGAGGCACACGTCACCTGGAGAAGAGGGGGCATGAGTACTCATAGGGTTCTCATGCAGGGGATGGAGCAGATTGGTTCTCTTTGGCTCCAGAGGAGTTTCAGCAGCCACCCACGGCAGTTGCAAATATTCCTAACTCCGGCCACCCCCCCCCCCCCGCCGTTCTTTTTTTTCTTTTCTTTTTTTTTTGGTGGGGTGATGAAGGTTAAGTGACTTGCCCAGGGTCACACAGCGAGTAAGTGTGCCTCAGTTTCCTCATCTGTCAAATGAACTGGAAAAGGAAACAGCAAAAAACACTTCAGGATCTTTGCCAAGAAAATCTCAAATGGGGTCCCAAAGAGTCAGGCAGGAATGAAAGGACTGAACAGCGACAACAGAGAGGCAAAAGGGAGTCCCTGTATGTTTTTGAGGAGAGGAATAACCTGACAATCCAATGCCATCAATCATCAAGTATTTATGGGCTAGACACTGTGCTATGTCCTGAGGAGATGATCCTTGCACTCAAAAAGCTTACATTTTATCAGTGAAAGCAACATCTACCTACACAAGCATATGCAACATATGCAAAATAGATACAAAATAATGAAGGAGGGGTTCTAGATGTTGGGGAGGGATGAGGAAAGACTTCCTATGTCAGAAAGACCATTGTCTCTAAAAATATATCTTTTTATTCTGAATTTAACAAACACTAAATAGAAAGGAATAGAGGATTATACAGGAAACCGAAGGTCTCTATTCTGCACAGTTTGCTTTTATTTATTTATTTGGTTTTTTTTTTTTTTTTGGTGAGGCAATTGGGGTTAAGTGACTTGCCCAGGGTCACACAGCTAGTAAGTTGTCAAGTGTCTGAATCTGGATTTGAACTCACGTCCTCCTGACTCTAGGGCTGGTGCTCTATCCAATGCACCGCCTAGCTGCCCCTGCTTTTATTTTTAAATATAAAATCTGATCAAGACGTAGAGAAAGCCTGTTTTCACTGCAATAGGAAAGCCAGATTTGGAGGTTGGGTACAGTGGAGGCAGAAGACCCAGGACCTGGCTAATGTGAAAGCCCAGGCAGACAGTAAGGAGGGCTTGGACCCTGGTGGTGGCCAGGGGAAAGGGAGAGGAGAGGAAGAGAGGTAGAACCAAACTGAGAATCAGAGAACGTTAAAGACCATGTAGACTAGGCCCTTATCTCCAACTAAGTCTAGATCTAGCTCCTCAATAGGGCTCCCCTTCTTTCAGTAAAGGAGTCTAATCCCTTTCCCTGCCTGGTGCCTTGTCCCTTGTACATGACAATGGTAGTCTAGTTATTATTCTTGGTGGGAGGCAGCAGGTACAGTGGGTAGAACTTTGGACTGGGAGTCCAAGTCAGGTCAATTTGCCAAGCATTTGGTCAGTACCTGCCATGCTCAAGGGGTTTTGCCTAGGTACAGGAGACACGACAACTAGCAGTCCCTGTCTTCAAAGAGCTCACATTCTCCTTTAGGGATTTAACCTGTAAACACGATCATTTGTAGAAGAAGGAGAGAGCCCAAACAACGAATCAGGGAAGGCTTCCTGGAGGAGATGGCACTGAGCTGAGCCTTGAAGAAAGCTAGGAATTCCAGGAAGTGCCACAGGAAAGCAAGCTGTTATTATTTTTCTAAAAACTGATGGGAGAGAGGCTGTGGTACAGTGGATGGAAGGCTGTCCCTGGAGTCAAGGAGACCTGGGTTCAAGTTTTACCTTTAACTCTAGGCAAGTTTCGCTTAACCTATCAGTGCCTCCAAGTGCCTCCAACCTATCTATTTCTCTAAAACTGTAAGTTATAGAGGAGTTTTTATCTCCATTAGTGGAGAGAGTTTACACACTTGGAGTTCCCTATATCTATAAGTTCATAAATCCAGACCAGTGAAGGTTTGAATGAATGAATGAATGAATGAATGAATGAATGAATGAATGAATGCTCTGGCCCCAAATAGGACCTTCCTCTTGATTTGGAATAGCACCTGGCACATTAACTATGTTCACAAGCTCCCTACTCCTGCGAGGGGTTTGACCATCAGTGAGTGGACCATTAATTCTCTGGCCAGAAGAGCAGTTGGTGGGAAAAGAGTCCCTGAAGGCTTAGGAGAGTGTGGACAACCTTGGACTCATCTCTGCTAACTCACTTAAGGCCATTTTACAACGGAGCATGGACTGCGTCACTGGGAACAAGCTGGGCCTGTAAAATAAGTTCTTCCATCAGCTTCTTTGTCCCCTCTTCCCTCTCCCCACTCCCCCCACCATAGGAGGTGGAACTTGGCATGGGGACCTAGGTCAACATGGCTAATAAACTAGGGGAGATTGGAAAGGCAGATGGTCCTGGTTAGAATCCTAGGCTATGACTCACCAGCTGTGCGATATTAGACAAATCACCCTTTGTGCCTCAGTTTCTCTTCTTTGACTAATGAAAGGGTTGGAGTAGATGATCTCTCATGTCCTTTTCAACTCTGGGTCTTCTCTGTTGACACAGTCCATGAATTCCAGATTTGTCACTAGCTACATGACTTTGGACAAAGCCCTTCATCTGTCTGGCCTTTGGGTTCATCATCTGTAAAGTGAAGGAGTTTTGAGGTAGTGTGATACAAACTTGTGATCTGGAGTCTGAGGACATGGGTTTGAATCTCACTAACTGACCATCCAGAATGATGCAAATAACCTAACTTCTCTGAGCTCAGTTTCTTCATCTACAAAATTATGGGGATTGGACTGGATGAGGCCCCTTCCAGCCCTAGAAATATGAGCCCATGAGTTGGTCTAGATTCTAAATCAGGTTAAGAATCTAGAGTCTTGGCCTTTTTGCGTCATGCATGGACTGTTGGAGCCAGGCTCGAGCCACTCCCCAGGGTTGATTGTTAAATTTTCAGTCCTCAGAAATCATCAAACAGCTAGAAATCAGGGCTTGAATTATTGTTTGGTTAATTGTCTAGACTTAACAATGTGATGGAGAAAATGTAATAATGCAGGTTATACTTCAAAGGGGGCTCTGCCTATAGTCCTCTCCAACCCCACCCTCCAGCTTTTTATTAAATATGGACCAGTTAAAATAACGCCATGGGAAAATGCCCGGAGCAGTAAATATGGACCAGCAAGTCCTGGCATGGGATCTCTTTGGAAGTATGATGATGAAGCCCATAGACTCTAATCTTTTTAAGTGCATGGAATAAAATACATTGGATTAAAAGAAACCAGTCATATAATATATATATATACATATACACATACATATATATAAATATAGCTACTATATATGTATGTGTATATATGTGTGTATGTATATATAATAGATATAAAGTTCACAGATTCCAGGTTAAGAACCTTTGCTTTAGCTGATTTCTAAGGCATGCTTTAACATGATCTTTTTATTCAGAATGAGTAGAAATGAGGGCAGCTAGGTGGTGCACTGAGCCTGGAGTCAGGAAGACTCATGTTTGTAAATTCAAATCTGGCCTCAGACACTTACTAGATGCGTGACCCTGGGAAAGTCATTTAACCCTGTTTGCCTCAGTTTCCTCATCTGTCAAATGAGCTGAAGGAGGAAATGGCAAACCACTCCAGTATCTTTGCCAAAAAAACCCCAAATGGGGCTGCAAGCCAGACATGACTGAAACAATTGAACAATAACAACAAAGTAGAAATCAATCTAAGTAACTTAATATCAGTAGACCCAGGCCTGGTGATCTCCATGGCCCCCATGATTCTCCTTTAGGATCTGTATCAACTGCTTGGCCACAGGCAGGACAAAGAGCCTGAAAGTTAGTCTCTTCCACTCACTCCCAATAGGAATAACAAAGATGTCTGCCAAAGGCCTTTTTTACTCATGGTAGATTAGAACTGGGAATCAGTATCCAGTATATTGATGTGATTCAGAAATTTGGAGCTCTGCTACCTCTTCTGAAGGGTGGCCCACACAAGATGACTGTGACAACGGGGCAGTGTCCAGTCTGCTCCTAAGCCATTGAGGCTCTGCCCTTGGCTCTCCAGACCTCTCAGGTGCGGGTGTAGAATTGACATTTCTGAACCTGAAGTCCTGGGCAAGGTCCAAGGGAATTTCCCCCTGAGACACAGATTGTGGGATGACTTCAGGCCTCCTGTGGCAGTAGGAGCAAGAAAGGTGCCAGCTCTTGCTGGGGCAGGGCGGGGGAGGGGGGAGGGGGGAGGCGGTTCCCATTTGTCCCTCTCTCCATCTCTATTCCCTTTTATTTCTATTTATTTGGTGGGGCAATGAGGGTTAAGTGACTTGCCCAAGGTCACACAGCTAGTAAGCATCTATTCCCTTTTAAAAGTCCCTGTGTTTTCCTGATGACTGCTGTCCCCTCCCCTCCTCCCTTCTTGCCTCTGGACTCACATCAGGCAAGTGAAGCGATGTCAGCGCCTGGTAGGTGTATATTAAGTACTTAATGGGTTGGCTTGAAGTGTCTTCCTCACAATAGGGAGGAGAGTGGCACAAGTTGGGTCGTGAGCTCCACTTTACAGACGAAGAAACTGAGGCTCAGTTGGGGAAGAGGATCTGCACACAAATAGCCAATAGGTGGAGCTGCTTTAAATCCACGACTCCACAGTAGGGCCATTACACATAGAAATAGAGAGCCACAGACTATCGGAGCGGGAGGGTGCACAAGTACCCTGAACCTTGGCCTCCTACTCAGCCTGTCTTTTGCCTCTTTTTGCATCCCCAGTGCCTGGTACATACCAGGCACTTAATAAATGTTTAGCGAATATTATCTAATCACAAATTGTATCCCAGAAGACAGAATATTGGAGGTAAAAAGATGGCTAGACCCACAGACTGATAGGTAGGTAGAGAAAAAAAATCATTGATTAAGGACTTTGTGCCAAGCACTGGGGTAGGTGCCGGGAACACAAAAACAAGTATCAGGGTGGAGGCATCTCCAGGCTGAGAAGGCTACAGGTGAGAGGTGAATGAATGAAGTCAGTATGGCCTGGGAGAACTGTGAAGTGGTGATATCTGAGAGACTGACTCACCAATCAGGAGAGAACATTAGACCATAAAATGTTAGAGGCAGGAAGGACCAGCTCTAGAGCCAAGAATGTTAGGGGGCTAAGATTATATGAAGCAGGCTTGAGATCTGCCCATCGAAGTAGTACTTACTTCTTGGACCAAGGGTGCTGAGTTGGGAAAGACCCTATCCTTGGCTCTGCTTGCTTTTTGATTGCTTCAGGGAGCAGTGTCAAGAACAGGTTTAGAAGGAGCACAGAAAGAGAACCCAGGCAGAGGGATGGGAGTGCTGGGTGAAGGTACAGGAAGGGAAACAATTACTACAGACTTTATGAACTTTGTTGCTTTGCTTTCCCTTCTCCATATTCTTTTTTTTCTCCTTTTTGCAGGGCAATAAGGATTAAGTGACTTGCCATGGGTTACACAGCTAGTAAGTGTCAAGTGTCTGAGGCCGGATTTGAACTCAGGTCTTCCTGAATCCATGGCTGGTGCTTTATCCATTGTGCCACCTAGCTGCCCCCCAACCCCTTCTTCATATTCTTAATCCAATGCAGGCTTCAGATGCCTTCCTCAATCCCCTTACACTTCTACTGCAGACTGGGAAAAGCCCTTTCAGTCTCTTCCAGCTCTGGCCCCAGCCCAGGCCCCCTAGAAATGACTGAATCTGTCTGGGCAGTGGGTATAGTACCGTCAGGTCAGGGTGAGCAAGGACCTCTCCAATTAATTACTCCTGCTCAGTGGTCGTTTATCCAGAGCAAAATTACTTTTGTAGGTTTCGCATCCAGATGGCCACTTTTTCTTCTTTTAAAAATGTTTGATCAAGGCTTCTTTCACTTTTCACTATCATTATTCAATGACTAACTCTGCCTCCTTGGCCCCTTGCCTCCTAATTAGAACCCTTCCTTGGAACAAATAAGTATGAACATGTAAAACAAATCATCACACTGGCCATGTCTGAAAATGTATGTCTCTTTCTACACCTAGAGCACCCTGCCTCTCTGCAGAGAAGCGTGATGTGCTTTCCCATCCACCCTCCAAAGTCACAATCAATCCCTACACTGATCAGGGCTCTGGCCATTGTATAGATTATTCTCCTGGTTCTGTTTACTTTTCTCTGTATCTGTTGATTATAAGTCTTCCCAGGTTTCTCTTAAAGTCATCATTTCTTATGGAGTAACAGTATTCCATTCCTCACATGCCATAATTTTTGCAGCCATTCCCTAATCAGTGGGCTCCCCTTTCCTTTCCAGTTCTTTCTCCTACTAAATGTTTGAAGCCCTTAACAACCTGGCTCCACTCTTCCTTTTTGGGTTTATTACAAATTACTCACCTTCACACACTCTATCAGCTGGCCAATCTGGTCTATTTGCTATTTCTAAAACATGGCTTCCCACCTCCTTTCTCCATGCCTTTGCATGAACATCCCATACCTGGAATATTCTCTCATTCAACCTCTGACTCTTTGAATCTCTATCTTTCTGTAAGACTCAGATTAAGTCCCACTTTTCCCAGGAAATGGCCTTCCTTGGTCCCACCAGCTCCTAGTGCTATCCCTTTTGAGGTTACCTTCCATCTACTCTTCATTTTATCTTGTATGTTCTGGTATGTCCGTATCTGTTTCTGTGTTTGTGTCTTTTTGTCTATATCTATATATTTAATTTCTTCCTATCTAGTTTATCTAGTCTATCTATCTATTTATCATCTATCTGTTCATAACTCATTCATTTATCCATCTCTCCATCTAATCTATATAGTTTGTCTATCTAATCTATCTTTCTTCTTTCTTTCTTCCTTCCTTCCTTCCTATCTATCTGTCTGTCTATCTATCTATCTATCTAATTATATGTTCTGATACCAGAAAAAATATAGAGTGGTTAGAGAGTAAGCCCTTACTAAATGCTTTTTGACACAGAAAAGTGCTGCTATACATATTTCTGTATAGAAGGGACTTTTCCCTCTGACTTTGGCCTCCATGGAGTCCCATACATACAAAAATATTTATAGGAGCACCTTTCTGTGCTGACAAGCATTGAGTAAGTGCTTTTTCCACCAACCATTTTTGTTATCTTAACCAGAGACTCTCTGATATTACTTTTTTTTTTTTTTGCGGGGCAATGGGGGTTAAGTGACTTGCCCAGGGTCACACAGCTAGTAAGTGTCAAGTGTCTGAGGCCAGATTTGAACTCAGGTCCTCCTGAATCCAGGGCCAGTGCTTTATCCACTGCACCACCTAGCCGCCCCCTCTGATATTACTCTTGACCTTAATAGAGCAAAAAAAAAAAATCCCATTTTGTTTTTCTTGGCATTTCTTTCCAGTCTCAGCAAGATTTGGTGATTCTGCCCCTCCTCCTGCTTTGAAAGTCATAGGATTGGGGCAGCTAGATGGCGCAGTGGATAGAGCACTGGCCCTGGAGTCAGGAGTACCTGAGTTCAAATCTGGCCTCAGACACTTAACACTTACTAGCTATGTGACCCTGGGCAAGTCACTTAACCCCAATTGCCTCATTAAAAAAAAAAAAATTTGAGTTGATGAGCTCTTTGTGTAACCATATTAGTCTCTTTCTTTTTAAAGTTTTTATTGATTTCTTCTGGTTTTTTTACATCATCATAGTTTTCCCCAGCATCTCCCCCTTCCCATCCCAGAAAACCATTCCATATAATACATAGTATTAAAAAAAAAAGACAAAAGAAAGAAAGAGGGAAGGGAAATCAACATAACACATCACTCCATTGAAAAGTCTGAAAATACGTGCAATGTGGAACATCTGTGGACTTGTCACCTGTGTAAAGGGTTGGGGTGGGCGCATTCTCTCACAGCTCTTCTTTCAAGCCATGCTTGTTTTATATAATTTTGCCACCTTCACTTCTGACTTTTGCGTATGTGGTTTTTCTTTCCATTTGTGCTGCTGTTTTGTTGTGTGTTTTCAAGCTCTCCTTGCTACACTCTGCATCAGTTTATCTGGGTCTTCCCATCTGCATTCATAGCATTCATGATTTCTGACAGCGTGGTAATATTCCATTGCAATCATGTACTACTATTTGTTTAGCTATCCCCTTCGTTCTTTGATGGGTATCTGCTTTGTTTCTAATTCTTTGCTATCACCCAAAGTGCTGTTATAGATATTTGGTTCAGTATGAGGATTTTCTTCTTATCAATGGCTTCCTTGTGGTTAAGCCTGGTAATGGAATCTTTGGGTCAAACAGCATGGACATCTCATTTACTTATTTACTCACCCATTTATTTATTTGTTTATTTTTGTGATTATGTAAAACATGACCATATTAGTCATTTTATATAAGAAAACTTGAATAAAATAAAGTGAAAATGAGCATGCTTCAGTCCGTGACGTTCCATCAATCAGTTCTTTTTTTTGGAGGTGGATGGTATGTTTCATCGATAGTCCTTTGGGATTGTCTTAGATCATTGTATTGTTGAGAATAGTTAAGTCTTTCGCAGTTCTTCATCAAACAATATTGCTGTCTCTGTGGACAATGTTCTCTTGGTTCTGCTCATGTCACTATACATCAGTTCATACAAGTCTTTCCAGGCCTTTCTGAAATCATCCTGCTTGTCATTTCTTATAGCACAATAATATTACATCACCATCATATACCACAGCTTGTTTAGTCATTCCCCAATGAATAGGCATTCCTCTGATATCCAATTCTTAGGAGTATTGACATATTAGTCACTTTGTTTGCATAATTCCAAATTGCTTTTCAGAATAGCTGTACCAATTCACAGCTCCACCAACAATTAACATTAGTCTCTTTAAAAAAAAACCAAAAAACCCAAAAACAAACAAAAAACCATTAGTATCTTTAATAATGGCAATAATAGGGGCAGCTAAGTGGCGCCATGGATAAAGCACCAGCCTTAGATTCAGGAAGACCTGAGTTCAAATGTGACCTCAGATACTTGACAGTTACTAGCTGTGTGACCCTGGGCAAGTCACTTAACCCTCATTGCCTGCCACCCCCATCCCAAAAAGAAGACAATAATAGCTCACATTTCTATAGTGTTTTAGGGTTTGCAAAGTACTTTCCGGAGATTGCTCAGCCTTTTGTTGTTAGGAAGACTCTTTTGTGCAAACTCTACTCTGAATTGATGGAATCTGCTGTGGACTTAAGGCCTTTGAAGTCCCAAGGTGCAGGCTTTGCATCATAGACACAGTGGGTATAAGTTTCCAATCAGAGAAATCTCATCTCCAGTTCTACCCTACTCTGAGCCTGCCTTGGGGCCCAGAAGAAAACAGATGGGACTTGGGAGAAAGTTGTTTTTGTTTTTTAAGGAAAAAAAAAGTGCTATACAAACACAATAACAAAAAAATCTACAAAGCGGCCATGACCAAAAATGGGTGTCTCTACCCTTTGAAGCATCATGTCTGTGTCAGGAGGTGAGGAACAGACTTTATTAGAGGTCCTCTGGTCACATGTATTGATCAGAATGCTGAAGTCCTATAAAGCTGTTTGTCTTTACAATGTGGATGTTATTGGATAAACTGTTCTCTTGGATCTATTCAGCTCATCCTATCTAGGAGTCTCTGAAATCTTCCCTGTGAAATCACCTCTTTCATCATTTTTATAGTGCAGTTATATCCCATTACGTTCTTATACCACATTTTGTTTGGCCATTCTTCAGCTGTCCAAGAGGCAATCTAGGGAAGAACCTTAGATTTTAGCTCCTTTCTTTGTCCCTCTTTTTTATTTCCCCCTTCAGGATTGGCGAGTTTGTTTTGCTTGTGTGACTTTTCTTGAGAAAGTTTTATAGAAAAGGGAGAAATTTCCTTCTCCTTCCTGTAATAGATGCTATGTGGGGGGAAGGGGGTTGTGAAAGGGAGGAGAGGAGAGGAAGGAAGGGAAGAAAGGGAAGAAAAAGAAGACAGGGAAGGGAAAGGGAGAGCAAGGGAGGAAATGAAAGGAGAGGGAAGGAAAGGAGATAGAGGGGAGAAGAAAGAGAAGAGAAGTGAAAATGAATAGAGACAAAAGAGAAGAAGAGAGGGAGAGAGGAGAGGAGAGAAAAGAAGCATGAGGGAAAAAATTGCCTCTGTTTCAACTGGGAGGTGACTAAGATTTCAGTGTGGGGGAATTCTTGGGTCCACAGGGCTCACCCCTGCAGTGGTGCCCTCCAGAAGGCCACACACAAGGCAGAGGCCCCACAGCCTGACTGAGATTTAAAGGGTTTCCCTGTTAGGAGCTGGGCTGTCTCCAGGGCTGGGCTGGTGCTCAGATCCAGGAAACTGAAGCCAGGGCCTGCTGGAACAGCCAAAGAACCAAAGAAAGCCACCCTCTATGTGCCCAGCAAGGGGCCAAGTCTACAACTTCCCACGGCCCAGCCAGGGCAGGGCAGGGCTGTCAGTGGCCAGTGTCCTCGCTGCCCGCAGCAGCAGACCTGACAGTGTGGAGGGCTTCACCTCAACTCCGGAGGTCACGGGGCCCTGCCACCATTAAGTGTTAGCATACAGGGTCTGGCGATGTTTCCTGTGATTCTCTCCTATTTCCAGTGTGAGTTCCTTTCTTTACCCAGAAGGGCAGGGCCCCAAGTCTGCTTCTCTAGACTCCCCTAAAACAAGAGGTGATTTCCATCCCGGGTAGGATGAATGGAGTAAAACTAGAACAATTTATCTAATAACAACCACATTGTAAAGAGAAACGACTTTAATTCTATAGCTTGCCTGTTACAGGCTCTAGGAGGAAATACAAATTAATCTGGGGGGGCAGCTAGGTGGCGCAGTGGAAAGAACACAGGCCCTGGATTCAGGAGGATCTGAGTTCAAATCTAGCCTCAAACACTTAACACTTACTAGCTGTGTGACCCTGGGCAAGTCACTTAACCCCAATTGCCTCACCCCAAAAAAAAAAAATTAATCTGTAGGTCACTTAAAACACATCATGGTCTGATTCCAACTCTTACCTATCTTTCCAGACACAGTCATGCGAATCCCTATCTATGGGCTTCTTGCTATGATCTGTACCTGACATCTCATTTCTCACCTCCCCCTGGAAGGATCTCTCTCCTCACCTCTTCTTGGAGTGCCCAGCTCCAAGCCCTCACTGCCCAGCCCAAGCACTCCTTCCCAAACAAGGCCTTTTGTCTTTTCCAATCACCTTCTGTCTGCCCCCAATTCCAAAATGTACTTTACCTATGCACTTGTTATTCTTCTCCCTTCCCCCCCAAAACTGTGTTCTTTGAGGGCACACTCTTTTATCTATGTGTTTATAACCCCAGATCCCAGTAGAGTACCTGACGCATAACAAAGATGCTTGTTGATATTCAAATGAATGGACACTTGAGGGTGGGCCTCTAGTTTATCCCTCCTCAGTCCCTTCTGTGGCCCCAGGAGCAGAATAAATGCTCAACCTTTCAATGGACCTATGATCTCATGTGGATACTTTCTCCAACAATGAGGCAGAACAGACCACAGCCTATCTGTGCCCACCCATGCACATCCATTGGAAGTCTTCTTGCCAAGTGTCCACTTCCCCTATCCCTCTTGATGTCTTGGGTAAGAAGAGGATACCCAGAATGCCCATTGGCCATCCCTCTCCCTCATCACATGACCTATTTTGCCCAATATTGATCCATTAAAATGAATTTCTTATTTTTGTTTTTTTTTGTTTTGTTTTTGGTGAAGCAATTGGGGTTAAGTGACTTGCCCAGGGTCACAAAGCTAGTAAGTGTTAAGTGTCTGAGGCTGGATTTGAACTCAGGTCCTCCTGAATCCAGGGCCAGTGCTCTATCCACTACACCATCTAGTTGCCCCCATTAAATTGAATGTCAACAGACAACTTGGTAGGAATGTTGGGTAGCTGGACATGTGAGCACCCAAGTCAGTCAGTCATCATGACTAGACTGATAAATGTAATTTTCTTGAGTGCAGGGGACAGAACTGACGATTGAGGACAGAATCTAGGGGAGTGTCCGCTGTGATAGAACTGACATCTTCTAGGGCTCCTCCCTCACCTTCTTGCTCCCCATAAGGATTAGTTTTCCCTAAAGGGCGACAAAGCTGTCCCCAGAACCCCACACCCTGCTCGCCTAACCAGAACTTTCATTTCCATATGGAGATGGATGGGAATGGAGGGAGTCTATAGAAGGTAAGGACCACTGTATCTTTGTTGCATGATCTTCCTTCATCAGGGCTAAGTTAATCTCCTTATGAAAACTACTAAATGGCTTATGAGCACCTCATTTCATTCTGAAATTGAATCTGAACTAACAGATCCTGGCACCACGGGTGCTACCCATAACACCCACATTTAGGAGGAGGGGTGGAAGAGCTGTCAATGAGGTAAGAGAACCAAGAAAGTATTGTCAAGGAAGGTGAGAGTAACCAGGAAGAGGAGGATTAAGTGGTACCAAATACTAGGATATGGCAGCTAGGTGGTGCTGTGGATATAGCACTTGTCCTGGAGTCAGGAAGACTCATCTTTCTGAGTTCAAATCTGGCCTCAGACACTTACTAGCTGTGTGACCCTGGGTAAGTCACTTGTTCCTATTTGCCTCAGTTCTCTCATCTGTCAAATGAACTGGAGAAGGAAATGGTAAACCACATGACCCAAAATGGGGTCATGAAGAGTTGGACATAATTGAAAATACTGGGATAATTTTAGGAAGAGGACCCAGTTTTGACTCCATATCTGGCCACTGGAAGGCTATGGATGATTTCAGAAAGAGTTGTTTCAATAGTACAGTGAAAATGACATGGCAGTCAGATTGGAGGAAGCTAAGGAATGAATAGGTGGCAAGGTAGTAAGTGTATGCTGAGAGCATGGCCTTGGATCTTCCACTAACTCACTGGGTGACCTTTGGCTTCAGTTTTCTCTTGCAAAATGAGTTAGGGCAAAGAGAATTTTCTAAATCTGTCCCTTGTGAACTTGCTTCCTTTATATTTGGGTACTTGGAGTCAACTGTGTGCTTTTAACAACTGACTCTCCAAATTAAAAAAAAAGAGTATACATTTTTTAGTTTAATTTGAATTTCTAACATTTTCTCCATCACTTTCTTAAGTCTAGAAATCAACAACAAATTGGGTTGATTTACAGTGTTTGCTGATTTTCAAAGCATAAATGCTTATGCCGAAAATTTAACAATCAGCTCTTGAGTTGTGAACAGATCCAACCATTCTGGAGAGCAATTTGGAACTATGCCCAAAGGGTTATGGGACTGTGCATACCCTTTGACCCAGTAATACCACTACTAGGTCTTTATCCCAAAGAGATCGTAGAAAAGGGAAAAGGCCCTGAATGTACAAAAATATTGATAGCAGCTCTCTTTGTGGTGGTAAAGAATTGGAAACTGAGGGAATGCCCATCAATTGGGGAATGGCTGAACAAGTTGTGGTATTTGAATGTAATGGAATATTATTGTGCTGTAAGAAATGATGAGCAGGCAGATTTCAGAAAAACCTGGAAAGACTTAAGTGGACTGATGCTGAGTGAAGTGAGCAGAACCAGGAGAACATTGTACACAGTAACAGCAACATTGTGTGAGAATCAACTGTGATAGACTTAGCTCTTTTCAGCAGTGCAATGACCCAAGACAATTTCAAAGAACTCATGATAGAAAATGTTTTCCACATCCAGAAAAAAAGAACTGTGGATTCTGAATGCAGACTGAACCATATGATTTCTACTTTTTGGTTGTTTGTTTTTCTCTTTGAGATTTTCCCTTCTGCTCTGATTCTTCTTTCACACCATGACTAATGCAGAAATATGTTTAATGTGATTGTACATATATAACCTCTATCAGATTGCTTTCTGTCTTGGGGACGGGGGAGGGAAGGAGAAAAATTTGGAACTTGAAATCTGATGAAAACAAATGTTGAAAACCATCTCTATGTGTAACTGGAAAATAATAAAATACTTTTATGATTAAAAAACAACAACAATCAGGTCTCAGGAGGTTTGAGTTGGCTTTAGTAATACCCCACCTGTATTTCAAAATAATTGGTCTCCTTTGTATTTTACACATTTAAAAACATGGTTCTGAGAAGTGTTCTGTGGGCCTCACCAGACCATCTGAGGGAAATGATGAAAAACCCTTGAGGGTTTCTGCCAGGTCTCATCTATGATGGCTTCTATGGAGAGTTCTCTATCTCCGGAGGTCTTCAGAGAAAAGGCTGGAGGGAGTGATGGAGAGGATTCTCATTCAGGTCAGGGTTAGGTTAAACAAATCCCTTCTGGTGACCCCGACAACTGAGAATCCGTTACAGATTTAAGTAATCACTGACATTTCTCCCTTACCCCAACTCCTGCATCATAACAATTCCTGGCTCTGCCTTAGAATCAGGTAGGGGAAAGGAAGCTAAGAGGTACAGTGGATGAAGTGGACTACCTGGAAGACTTGAGTTTGAATCAGATACTTCCTAGCTATTTGACCCCATGTAATTTTTTTTTTTTTTTTGGTGAGGCAATTGGGGTTAAGTGACTTGCCCAGGGTCACACAGCTAGTGTTAAGTGTCTGAGGCCGGATTTGAACTCAGGTCCTCCTGAATCCAAGGCCAGTGCTCTATCTACTGTGCCACCTAGCCGCCCCTGACCCCATGTAATTTAAATATTCTCAGCCTCACTTTCCTCATCTGTAAAATGGGAAGAGCAAAACCTACCTCAGAGATTCTCAAATGAGAGAAAGTAACATATAAATGATAGCTATGACAGGGTAAGACTACAAAAAGCATCCCTGAAACTGATTTATTTGCAAAAGGGAGGGAGACTGAGATGACGCATAATGAGAAGTAGAGGGTGAAAAAACAATCTACACCTCATCCCCAATGCCCCAGTTTGGCCCTTACTATCCATGATGGCCAAAGGCAAAAAAAACCCCACCTTTTTCCTGATCAGGATGGAAAATGACACGAGAGAAAGAAAATGAAGCTTAAACCGATTTTTATTTTATTTTATTTTTTGGTCAAAGTTAAAGTTTGCCAGGTTAAGAAAAGCAGAGTTTGCTGTTTAGTGTTCTGACGCCTCCGACAGCAGCCGCCCAATGGGCGCTGCGTGTCTAAAATAAATGTGGAATTGCCTACAGAGAGTAAGCCATCCCAAATCTGCCAACTATATAACAGTGTAGAAACTGATTTACGGCACTGGTCTCCCAAGCTTTTTAAAGGTAACAGTCCCGGCTATAAAACTATATAAGCATTGCATAAGAAATGTTAAGTCTACAGTAACAAATACAATCTTGTAAAAACTCAATAAATTATATATATATATTTATAATATCTAATAACATTTGAAACCATGCGCACGATTGTACATTCTCCTCTGGTGCTGGACGTCACACTCTGTCCGTCTGCGGAATGTACGTGATTAGAAGACATTTGTAGGAAAATACCGTTTTTTTTCTCCCCCATTTAAATTTCCCCGAACAAAACCAAACCAAATGTCCCCCCCTATAGAAATCTACTTCCTCTGCAAAACAGACCCCAAATTAAAAAAAAAAAAGAAAAAGAAACCTGCTTCTTGGCATCATCTTGAAACTATAAATTATTATTTTTTAGACTTTAGTTTCCAGGAAATTCTGAAAAGAGGAGGAAAAGAGTACATAGTCACAGACTCAGACTCTTGTTTCCTTTGCTTCATCATGAAGAAACTAGTTGGGTGGTGAGGGAGGAAATTGCTACTCACACTGAAAAATGCTTCTTGTATCATGCAGAGTTTAAAAAAAAAAAAGTCAGGTTCCCACCACTGAACTATCTGTCTCCTAACTGAGAGCATAGTTTGCTGCGAGCAGGGGCAGTCTCTGGCTACCTCCCTGGGGACAGTGGGATAGTGTGGGCACCTGTGAAAATTCAGGTCATCCAGAGATGCTCAGAAGGCATGGGACTGATAAGTCAGGGGGCTGAGGTCACCCTCGCTGAGCTCTGTCCCCTTCGCACCCAACCCAAGCGGTGGGGAGGGAAGCCAACAAGCTTTGGGCTTTCTGGAGGGTACTCTTAAGCCAACAATAATGAATACTTTCATCTGGAAAGAGGATTCATGACTTTCCCACTCCTGCCCAAGAGATAGTACAGAGAAAGCCCTGCCCAGCCCAGGTACATCAAGCCACACTGAATCCCCATCAGCCTCAGTTTCCTCAAACAAAATACAGACATAACCTCGCTCCTGAGGGCTGGTCTGGGGGCTCTCGCTTAACTGTGCTGTTTCAAAAAATAAACCTAAAATACCTCACTGCAATCCAGAGAAAAACTAGAATCTGAAACAACACAGACAATCTCATGACACCTGTTCAGGACTGTGCGCGCGATACGTTTGCTCGATGGTTCCCGTAAACATGGAAACAAAGGCATATACTTAATTTTGCAGCTGTTAATAAGTTAAAACTCTTAAAACTCTGGGAAAATTAGGTTGACAGCAATGCTACACTATTTCAAACAAAGCAGATGGAGTCCCTTCAGCAGGCTATAAATAACTTTACAAATATACAGGTTAAAATACAATTTTTAAAACAAAACTGTGACAATATAGAACAATAACAACAAAAAAATGCCATTTCTTTTTTTCCTTTCCTCTTCTTTCTTTGTTGTTGTGTTGTTTTTTTCCCCAAAGGTCCGGTATTTGATATTGTGATGTTTACTTCTGAGGGCCTTCCATCCATCTTGCTGGACCACTATTGTACACTCTCCATATATATATTTTATACACACACACACACACACACACACACACACACACACACACACACACAGCATCTATTTATATGTATATACACAATTGTCTGGAATAAACCTTTTCTGATATAAGCTAAAGGCTCCTCCCTTCAGGTACCCGTAATTTCAAATCTTCACGGAATGGGGGAAGGAGATGGGGATTGCTGACACCTGTGATGCTTCTCTTTAAATACAGAAGACAAAAAGCCCAACTCCAAACCAACCAACCAACCAACCAATCACTCCCCTGAGGCAGGAATCCTAGTTCCCCCAAAGCAACTCAGAACAAAACAGGAGAAAGTAATCTAGAGGATCATGGGATTTAGAGCCTGAAATTGCTGACTCTGCCATTTGACAGGGGAGGAAACTGAGACCTAGGAGGAGGAAGAAAATTGCTCGAGATTACACTCATAAGGAAATGTTAGAACTGGGCTTTGATTCAGATTTTCTGAATCCCTCCAAGCCCAGTCTCTTTCATTATTTTGCCCTACCTGTCTTGACTTTGGCTCCATCCTTAGTTACTCACTGAGGAAATATGGGGCTTGACCCTTACTCCACTTCCAACATTGCCCTGACACTTACTCCAACACAAAACTCTTGCCCTAGTCCCCTGCTCCTGCTCCAGAGACCTAGTCGCTCCCTTTGCAATGCCTGAAACGTTTCCTGCTTTTGCCTCCTCCTTCATCCTAATCACCAGAGCATGGAGCTGAAGATAGATAGATACCCTTTGTCTCTGGCTGCCCCTCAACCCAAGTGGGACCACCGATCCCTTCTTTTTCCACTCCACTCAGACCTTCATTAATTGGGAGAAGGCCAAGAGCATCCTAGTCTGTGGCTCCTGGAGCCAAGACTGTCCCTTCGAGCCAAAGGCCTCATTCTCCATCTTTGTAATGCTGCTTCCTCTCAGACTCAGAGTCACCATGCAGTAGGTGGGACCATACCTGCGCTTAGTCCTCTGAAGGGACAAGGGATCTGCTCCCATCCAAATGGCCCCCAGGTAGCCTGCATAAAGGCAATCTCTCTACATTCATCATGGAAAGAAAAAAAAATCCCCAACAACTACAACCCCACCCCCACCTTCCTTCCTCTTCCAACCCTTCTCTAGATCACAGGAGCTGACCTTGTCCAACCTCCTACTTTTCCCATGGAGGAAACGGGCCCAGAGAGGTAGTGACTTGTCCAGGATGGCTCAGGAAGTACAGTAGTAGAGATGGGAATCGAGTCCAGGCTCTCTATCCATTGTACCACACTGCCTTTCTCCTGTTTCCCCACATACCTTCCTAACCCAGAACCCTCAAAAGAGTCTTCTTTACATCATAGCACATATTGGCGATTTTGTGTCTATCCCTCTTCCTTTGGGGGGAAGGGGAGAAGGGGTGAGAGCCGACAACCGCTAGACTGAACATTCTATTTTCCAATATATATATATATAATATATATAAAAAATCTATATATATATATACTATCATATAATCATCTTGGCAAGAGATTTTTCTTCTTTCAGGCCATACAGTGCTTCTCGGCTTCTTTCTACAGCAAAAATGATTGGGGGGAAAACAAAGTTTCACCAGGCCAGCCTGGGCCCAGACCCCATCCTCCTGGATGGACGGTCTGTCCCCTCTGGTTCCAGGCTTCCAGGCCTCCCTTCGGGACGAGCTCAGCTCCCCACAGGCCCTGGCCGGGCGGCTGGAGGAGGCTATCACGTCCTGAGGGCGCCATTACACTTCGGGGCTTTGGGGAGGCAGGGCTCCTCGGGCAGCAGGTCATGGGCAAACACCGAGTCATCTCCTGAGGAGCAGGTGCTGTGGCTGTCCTGGCAGGTGGGGGAGTATTGTTCAAAAGGCACAGACAGGTCCAGGTACTCCTGTGGGCGGAAGGGAGAGAAACAGAGTCAGAGCATCCCGGGGGGGTCAGAGAGACAAGCGTACGGCTGAGAATGCAGGGTCCTTCGCCTGCAAACCCAGAGCAGAAGGCCAGGGAGCAGGTGGTCTCCACCCCACCGCCGCATCTGTCTGTCTCTCCCACCTTCAGATACAATTCAAAGGACTTAGAAGGAGAAGCTGACTGAGCTCAGTGTTTATATTACTGTCGTTTACCGATGACATCTCGGGGTGATGTCTTGACTCGTGTAAATTTAAGTGAGGCAGAGTTGCCCAGTTGTCACCTCCCTCTCTCTTCCAGAGTCATCCAATTTCCACGTTGGGACAAAAGCCAAGACAACTGGTGATGGCCCAGGATGTGTATGTGCAGATGTGGAAACAGGCCCAGAGAGAGGAAGCAAGTAAAAAGCAGAGCTGGGATGCAGACTCCAGATCCCGCGTACTTCCTTCCCACTGACAGCCTCAATTCCATTCAACACAGATTTATTAAGACCCACCTGGGTACAAGGCACCAAGTTAGATGCTAGTGATGGGAAACTCACTACTTCCCAAGGTGGTCCAGATGACTGGGGCTAGAAGGATAAGGAGGAGGATGGCCAAAGAACCTCAAAATACAACTCACTGAACCCCCAAACCCCAAAAAGGCCCAGGGCAGGGCAAGAAGGTGAGAGCCCCTCATCCCCGTGACACTCAAGAAACCTTGGCCACTTACATCTGTTGATGTGACTGTGAGGACTCGATCTAGGTCTTCAACTAGCTGCTTGAAGGTGGGTCTCTGGGATGGGACAGCATGCCAGCACTCCCGCATGATCATGTATCTGGGGAAACAGGTCAGGGAGGATAGAGTGAGAAATGACAGGGGTCTGGCGGTATCAGAAAGGCCACGTGTGCTCAGTCACAGGTACACGGAGTCCAAGAGCTGGGGAGGGGCCAGAGAGATGGTTGAGTCCAACCCCAACACCTCATAGAAGAACAAACTTCAAACCCCAATCCCATGCCCTGTGCTAGGGACTTGGGAAGGAGGGATGCCACAGGCCTGGGCCAATATCTCTACAGAGCTGGTAAAAGTACCGTGGACAGTGACCTGGGGTCTCCTTTTCTGGTAAGAGAACTACTGGACAATTTCATTGATGCCACTAGCTTTGGGTTCAAATTCTGTCTCTGCTACTTAAACTTGTGTCACCTTGGACAAGGTATTTGATCTCCTTGGGCCTGTTTTCTCTTCAATGTGATTAAAGGGTCAGACAAGATGGTGCCTGGGTTTTTCTCTAGCTCAAGAGCTAGGATCATCTAATGCAATGAGGTGATCAAAAGGTATTTAGTAAGCTCTTACTCCATGCCAGGCAATGTGGTGAGTGCCAAGGATACTGGGAAAGGTAAAAACAGTCCCTGCTCTCATATTCCAAGGGGTCTTTTCTCCATTGGTCTTTGGGCCATATTCAACTGGGATGCCTCAGAAATAGATTTCTTTTTACAAGAGAAAGTTCTGCTGTGTGTGTGATTATGCACGTGTGTACATGCATATCTGTATGAGAGAGAGAGGAGGCAAAAATAGACATATATAGAGATTGGAAAGTGACAGCAACTTTTTTTAAGGCATCAATAAAACTTCTTTTTTAAAAAAGAATTAATGGTGTTTTAAAAAATGGGTTTTTGTTTCAGGTATCATTTCAGAATTGTTGAAAGCACCTCCTCTTCTCCTCCTTCTCACAGACATTGTCCATCTGTCCAGAGCTAGCAAAGCTGCGAAGTGTCACGTGGTGGTGTGGCAGCATCTGGCCCAGGAAGGCTAGAAAGTAGATTGCATCTCCAGAGTGGGGGGCTCTGGGAGGCTGGGGCCGGGCAATGACTCTGTACTAACTAAACCGAGGATTAGTCAGAGGTGTGGCAATTTAATGGTGCAAGACTCAATCAGGTGGAGAAGAGAAATATACATTGAGAACATCACTGGTGCGAGGCAGGGACTGAGGGCTATTTTTCATTTTGATTCCATGGGCTGCCAGAGCCAAAGAATCTCCCACTTGGTGGGTGCCTTCCTGGTAAGGAGGCTTTCTGTACTTCACTAGGCCGGTCCTCACACAGCAGACATAAGCCTGTCTAACCTGGAAGACCCTGACCTCCATTGCCATAGCCTTCAAGAACTCAAGGCTGGTTCCATGCCAAGAGGAGGGACTAGAGTAATGGAGGATGACCTTCTATGGTCAAACCCAACATTTATGAAGTGCTTACTGTGTACTGGTTACTCAATGATACAACGAAGACTGCTTTCATGGAGATTATAAACTAATGGGGGAAAAGACAAATACACAAATAATTATGATGCTAGGGATGATCACAGGAACCTAGATTTAGAGCTGAAAGAGACTTAAGAGATTATCTAGCATTCAATCCCCACTTTTTTTTTTTTTGGTGAAGCAATTGGGGTTAAGTGACTTGCCCAGGGTCACACAGCTAGTAAGTGTTAAGTGTCTGAGGTCGGATTTGAACTCAAGTCCTCCTGACTTCAGGGCTGGTGCTTTATCCACTGCGCCATCTAGCTACCCCCACATTTTACAGATATGGAAACTGAGGTACAGAAGTGACATTTTTTTTTTTCGTCCAGGAGTGGCAGAGCCTGGATTCAGACCCAAGACTCCAGAGGGAGACGTGCCCATCCATATAAAGTTCTAGAAAAAATCTCGGGAAGGAGAGGTCACATTTGCTTGGAAAAGTAGGAAAGGAAGGTAAGAAAGGATTTTGTGAATGAGGGGACACCTAAACTGGGCAGGACTTCAAATGACTCAGATGGGAAGTGAGGGAAAGAGGGGGAAAATCCATTTTAAGCATGGAGGGTAGCAGAGACTGATACACAGAGAAAGCAGTCGGGGAGGACAAGGAGGATGGGTGGGAGAAAAAGAGAAAGCAGCCCAATGTAGCTGGAGTTTGGGGTGTGAGTCATAGGTGGGAAGGACAGGTTAGAACAAAAGGCCTTGAAGGGCAGAGTTTATCCTTCTTTTCACAGGCACCGGGGCAGGTTTTTCAGAAGGATATGACTACAGGGACATCTTTGAAAGATTGGGAACAGCTAGGTGGTGCAGTGGATAGAGCACCAGCCCTGGAGTCAGGAGGACCTGAGTTCAAATCCGGACTTAGACACTTAACACTTACCAGCTGTATGATCCTGGGCAAGTCACTTAACCCCAACTGCCTCACCAAAAAGAGAGAGAGAGAGAGAGAGAGAGAGAGAGAGAGAGAGAGAGAGAGAGAGAGAGAGAGAGAGAGAGAGATTGTACAAGCAGTATTTATAGGACGGACAGTCAAGCTGGTAAAAACAGCGAAGGGGACATTGCAAGAATTCAGGTGAAAGGAGATAAAAGGGCTGAACTATAAGGTGGAGTCTCTATGAGCCTTTTCCCAGGAGATGGCTGTCTGGACACAAGCGAGGGAGGGAGGGAGGGAGGGAGGGAGGGAGAGAGGCTCAGGCTGCTCAGAAGGAAGAGGCCTGGTTCTGGAAGGAAGCGGGAAGGGGCCAGGATGGGCAAGGCAGAGGCAGGAAGGGGAAGACGGGAGGACCGAAGAGGAAAATGTGGTCTCTGGCCTGTTTGGGAAAACAACTCTGGCAACATGAGGTTAGGAGATGAGGCAGGAGGCTGGCCAGGTAGGGACAGCCCAGGTAAGCCAGGAGGGGGCCTGAACGAGGTGGGTGGGAGTAGGACAAGGCTCTCCCCTTTCTAGGCCCCATTTTCCTCCATCTAGAAAGTGAAGATGTCGGACTAGATGGACTCTAAGGTCCCCCAACAACTCTGACTTCCTATTACCTTAGTCCTATTCCATCTTTTACTTATGATCTGTGTGACTGTGGGCACATCACTTACCCTTTTGCAGTCCCTGCCCTCCCATGAGGTAAAAAGAGGTCCCGGACAAGACAACCAGGGGTCTCTTGCAGCCACGGCATTGTGGGGCTCTTGGATGTATATATGTTATGTATGTACATATGTATTGTGTATATGTGTATGTATGTGTCACTTTGCTGTATGTGTATAGTATGTATGTATGTATATGTATTGTGTGCATCACTTTGCTGTATATGTATCTGTATTGTGTATTGTGATAAAATAAGGGGATTTAGCAGATACTCAAAGGCCCACCTGGAGATTAATCTAAACTGATTGAATTAAGTGAGAGTGATTGACTGCTGATTAGCCTACTTCAAGTTAACTAGATTGTAAGCACATCTGGCTAGCCCTTAAGAAGGTATTGTTCGGGGCAGCTAGGTGGCGCAGTGGATAAAGCACCAGCCTTGGATTCAGGAGTACCCGGCTTCAAATCCGGCCTCAGACACTTGACACTTACTAGCTGTGTGACCCTGGGCAGGTCACTTAACCCCCATTGCCCTGCCAAAAAAAAAAAGAAAAAAAAAAAAAAGAAGGTATTGTTCTCAGAAGCTAAAAACTTTGAACTTAATTGGAGACAACCTTCAAGTCCAGTGAACCAATGGATTTGGATGACGCTAGCCTATCAGCTTCAAGCAGTGTGTAAGGACCTCCTATGCTCTGGACCTATACAAAAAGTGTCCACACTCAGTTTGGGGGAGTTCGTGGTTGAAGCAGGCTCATGGTGGAGGACTTGAGGAAAAACCCGACCAGGCTGGAACTCTAGGCTAGATAGGCCTTTTCTTAACTTTCTGAACTCAACGTGAATACCTGGTATGCTTTAATAAATGCTTAATGCCCAAAGACTGGTGCTAAAGCTTCTAATTTAAGGCGACCACACAATTTTAGATTTTAAACATCACAGTATATGTATATGTATATGTATATGTATATGTATATGTATATGTATATGTATATGTATATGTATGTGTGTGTGTGTATCACTTTGCTATATCCTACCACTTGCTAGTGTATTTGGCATCTGCTGGTTATTATTATTATTAGTGGTGGTGGTATTTTCTTATGAACTTCTAGTCTGGTGATGATTTTCTTCCCTGGATCTTCTTTTGCATTTAAGATTAAGAAATATTTATAGATTGTTTTTACATGTAATTGAGGGAGATAAAAGACTAAATAAACAGAAAATCTTTTTTTTTTTTAAGTGAGGCAATTGGGGTTAAGTGACTTGCCCAGGGTCACACAACTAGTAAGTATATAGTGTCTGAGGCTGGATTTGAACTCAGGTACTCCTGACTTCGGGGCTGGTGCTCTATCCATTGTGCCACCTAGCCGCCCCACAGAAAATCTTTTTTAAAAAGAAAGAAACATTTATAGAGCAATACAAGGTGAGTTGGACTTGTGGGGGGGGGGTGGAGCATGGAATGCATGCACACACACTAAGTCTAATCTGCCTTATTAACACTTTCTTAAGTCTAGATAAGCAACCAAACAATAAATCAAGCCCCAATTTGTCATGACTACCCATTTCTGAAGTGTAAATGCTCACCCTGAAAATTTAACAATCAGCTCTCTCGAGCTGGCTCCAGCACCCCCTGCTCCCTGCTGGGCTGGGCTCTAACTCTCTAGAATTGCAAGGACCTAGGGAACATCATCAGCTCTGGGGCGGGCAGCTTCTGCTGGGAGAGCAGGAGTGAAGTCATACCTTGCCCGGCTCCCTGTGCCAGAGAGAACAGGTGCTTGTCTCCAAGGTCTTACTACAATAAGCCCTTTGCACTCAGACCTCCCAGGACTTTGAAGGGACCACACACTGCTCCCTGGCCCCAGCCTGCCTAGGCCTTCTCCAATTCCAAATCACTCAAGGGGAGGAGAGAGGAGAGAGGAGAGGGGAGAGGGGGGAATGGGAGGGGAAAGAAAGGGCAAGGGAGGGAAGGGGGATGGGAGGGGAGAGAGGGGGAGAGGAAAGAAAGAGGAAGAGGAGAGAAGAGGTCTTGATTATAAGTGACTGGGAGTAACCCTGGGCCCTGAAGAGTCGTCAGCTGCATACTGAGTGGCTCAAGATGGGTAAACAATCTCTTGGCAGGAGTTCCCCCAAAGGCTCTGGGAAGGAGCAGACACTGGGGCAGGGCACCTCCTGGGTACCTTGAACTTGCCTGCTGCAGAAAGCATGGTACATCTGTTACTTAATGATCCTCTAGGAGGTGGTAGGTGCTATATTATTAACCCCACGTTACAGAAGAGAAAACTGAGGCTGGGAGAGGGTTAGTGATTTGCCTAGAGTCAGACAGCTAGTGACTGAAGCAGGATTCAAAATCAGAACTCCCTGACTCCCCGTTTAGTGGTCTATCCACTGTACCCGCTAGTGGCACTTACAGGTCATGGGTACAGTTGGCGGGTTTGTCCATCCGATGGCCCTCTTTTAACAGCTTGAAGAGTTCCTCCACTGGAATCCCAGGGTAGGGGGACCCTCCTAGAGTAAAGATCTCCCAAAGCAGAACACCAAAAGACCAGCTGAAAATAGGAAAAAACAAACGAATGAATGAACGAACAAATGAATGAATGAACAAATACATGGTTATGGGGGTGAGGGTGGGAGAAGGGCTTTGAAATCGCACAGAGCAATCTCTCCCTCTCTCTCTTACTACAATAATGGGCCCTGCTTATCCCTACCCTCCTCTCCTCCCCCCTGGTCACGTCCTCCTCGGCCCCCCTTCTGTGTCCGGCTTTGTTCCAGGGCAGCCGCGCATGGCTAACAGAGCCATCAGTGACTGGCGTGACTGGCTGCCCGGGCCACTCCTCAAAGTTCCTTCAGGAGACCTCTGTGCTGACCCAACTCAATAGCGAGAGTCCTACCCAGGCACAGTCTGAACTGAAATGAGCATCTCATCAGGGAGGTGACAGCCAGCTACTCCCCCTGTCCCCCATCCCCCTTCTTTGTCAGCCTCCCTCCCTGAGCCACCCCTGCCCAGAGAACAGAACAAACCTAATTATCTATGCCCAGCTTCCCGCTTGGGGTGGGGAAGTCAAGAGCCACAGGCCTCCCAGTGCAAGCCGATACCCAAGCTCGCCTACTGAAGCCTGGGGCCATCTTCCAGGCTTAGAGAAACCCACCCCAGACCTTCCCTCAAGGCCTGGAGAAACACTGTCCAAAGGAGGGCCCGATGTGGCCCCAAAGCTCCCAGGACTAGAAAAGAAACACCTGCGCACTTTAGGAGGTGTGTGAGATGAAGGCCTTGAGCCAAGGATGGGGAGACCCTGGATACTCATTATAAGGAAACTCAACAATATTCCTGAGTTAGGAGCCAGGCCCAGAAGGGCTTCGGCAGTGGGAGGGAGACCACAGCCCAAAAGGCTGGGATCCATTTCTTCAAGAAGCCTTTCTTAGGTATGGAGGCAAAAGATCTGGGTTCAAATCCTGTCAGATCTCTTATTCTCCCTGGAGCTCCTGCTCTTTAGGCCCATGTTTCTCTCCTGCAAAATGGGGGTGGATAACCCAAAGTACTTCTCTATCAACGCAGAAGTACCACAGCAATGGGAGGTGTTATCGCATGCCAGCCAGCATTCATACAGCACTAAGGCCTGCAAAGTGTCCGGGTCCGCTGCTCTAGTCAGACTAATAATAACCACTAGCATTCATACAGTACCTTGAAATTTGTAGAATGTGTTACAAATAGTATCTCATTTAACCTCACAACATCCCTGGAAAGGAACCCCCCTCTTACAGTTGAGGAAACTGAGGCAGAGGTTAGCGGTGGTAGTGATGGTGATGATGATGGCTAACACTTGTAGTGCTTACTATGTGCCAGGCACTGTACTAAGTGCTTTACAAATATGATCTCACTTGATCCCACAACTCTGGGAGGTAGTTGTTATTATTTCCCCCATTTTATAGATGAGGAAACTGGGGCCAACAGGGGTTAAGTGACTTGCCCAGGGTCACACAGCTAGGAAGTGTCTGAAGTCATATTTGAACTCAGCCCCTCTTGACTCCAAGACTAGCACCTTAACTACTGCTGCCTATGTTACCATGAGCCCCCCTAGCTGCCTCATCCCTATGTATGTATGTGTTGGGCCACAGCAACTTTTTGTTGTTGTTTTTGTTTATTTATTTATTCATTTTTTATTTATTTGTTTGTTTATTTTCATAGCAACTCTTTTTTTTTTCTTTTGGTGAGGTAATTGGGATTAAGTGACTTGCCCAGGGTCACACAGCTAGTGAGTGTTAAGTGTCTGAGGTCAGATTTGAACTCAGGTACTCCTGACTCCAGGGCCGTTGCTCTATCCACTGCGCCACCTAGCTGCCCCTTCACAGCAACTCTTAATGATTCTCTGCTAAATCCATGGAGGGCTGCAATCTGCGTGGGAATGGGGCTGAGTGGGAGGGAAGAATACCTAGGCCAGTGAAATCAGAGACCCAAGGTACGGAAATGTCAGTGCCAATCTCCTCAAATTGTTGATGTGTATACTCCCTGTAGACCGACCTGCTGGAGAATGAGCCTTAGACACTCCCCCCGCCCCCACCCCAGCCACTGGCCTTGCCCGAAGACAGTATCTAAGGCATATTTGGGATTGGCTCAAGCCGTGAGGGTCTGTTCCACACACAATGAGTCCCTAACGCTGTGCTCCTCTAACATTCACACTGTAAAATCTAGCCCCTTATTGTTCTGAGCTCCCTCCTGGCTGGGACATTCTGGGTTCTGCTGCTTCCCCCCAGCTCCCACATTCTCCGCCCCAGCTTCCACAGTTTTTCTGCCAGTTCCAGAGATCCTGGACTCGATGGCTAGACAATGCCTGACAAAGCCGTCGATGCCCGAGGCCAGCCCAGAGCTGTGATTTTTGGAGGGGATTGTTTGGGAAATGCTTACACATCACTCTGGTGAGTGTACACTCGGTCAAACAGGGCTTCGGGAGCCATCCACTTCACAGGCAGCCGCCCCTGGAATTAGGGAGACAAAAAGGAACGTCCCATCAGCACATTTCAGCCCAGAGGACTCCCCTCCCCAGAAGCCAGGAGCCCCAAAGAGAGGATTAGGGCACCAGACCACGAGGCCTGCTCAGCTCATCTGCTTTTCCTCAAGGATCCGGCTGAAGACTCATCTTAGAAGGGGGGTCAAGCAGCCGGGGTGTGGCTGTCATAAGCATCTGTGGGCACTGAGCCCCGTGCCCAACACCAGGTGCAGCCATAGAGCCGAGCCGCATGGGACAGACGGGAAGAAGCTACGGCATGCTAGGATCAGGTGAAGGAACATGGGGTGCTTAGCCTGGAGAAAAGATGGGGGTTCAGACTGCCAGGAGGAAGGATGAGTCCTGTTCTATTTGGCTGCAGAGAGTGGAACTCAGAACTGCAGGCCAAGGGGGAAGAGGACGAGGAAATGCAGGTTGGACCCTGATGGAAGGAAAACCTTGTTCTCTTCCCCTGAATATCAAATTTCAGCTTCTCGGTTCTAGAGTTCACAACTTTTCAAGGAACAAAAAGAGAAGATATTTCATATTTAACCTGCGAATGACAGTATAAATCTCACTTCAGAGTGAGGAGACCCGAGCCTGTGTTCTGTTTTTAGATCCAGTCCACCTCGGACTTTCCGCGTTCTAAGGTCCTTTTCCTAGCTCTGATATTTCATGTTCTATATTCCTCTCCAGCTCTGACATTCCATGTTCTATGTTCTAAGGTCCCTTCCAGTTCTGACACTCCATCCTAGCTCAGATACTTCCTGTTCTGTATTTCTCTTCAGCTCTGACATTCCACATTCCATGTTCTTAGCTCCCTCCCAACCATGACATTCTAGGTTCTAAGTTGTCTCCAGTCTCTGACACTGATATTTTAGGATTCATTCTCCCTTGACGAACAAGGTTATAGTCAAGGAGGAAGCCCAAGAACAAAAGCGGGGTGCTCTCTCAGATGGCAACAGACCTATGTTAGCATTGTCCGGGTATCCATCCTACTCACATTGGTGGTTTTCTTGTAGTAGTCAATGTTGTGCACGTCCCGGGCCAGGCCAAAGTCTGCGATCTTCATCACACTGTCCTCCGTCACTAGTACATTCCGGGCAGCCAGGTCCCGGTGAATGCACTAAGTAGGGAAGGGAGGGGACCCAAGAATAAGTGAATTGAAGACAGAGGGGTGGTAATTTCAGAGAGAATCGGCATGAGAAGGGAGGTCCTAAGGGAGCCCTTGGCCCACTACACCCCGTGGGATTGCTTTTGCCCATCTGGAGAATTCCATCACAATTCTACCTGAAGCCAATAAATCACGAGTACTCCTGAGTGTGAGCCAAGTAGGCCCCACCAGAATGGCCAGGGATGGATAGCATCTCTGTTCCCTGGGATCATTTTCTTCCACTGCAGGATTAGGCTGTGTACCCACCAACCATATTGCTTTGGGCTGCCATATTTCACCTGCTCCATTAAAGAGGCTGCAAAGGCAACATGGGTGAGGAGGGTCGACCAAAAGATAGTCTCTTGTCTTCCCTGGACTGGGAGTCCAGAGTCATGAATTTCAGTCTGATTTTCTATGTAACCTTCACTAAGTCCCATCCCTGCTTTGCCTCAGTTTCTTCAGCTGTAAAAACTAGGCACTTGGATTAGATGACTACCAAGTTGCCTGACAGTGCAGACAGTCTATGTTGTTTGTTGGAAGGCCCCTCCCAGCTCAGAGAGCATCCATTTAATGGTCCCTTCCAGCTTGGCCATTCTATGTTCGGGGGTCTTGACACTCATTCATTCTAGGATGCACTCACCCTGTTACATGGGATTAACTCATGCTGGTGTGTACACAGTGGCCTGGGGAAGATAAACTTCAAAAGGGCAGTATAGCTCAGAGCAAACCAGGCCTGAGGAGTCTGAGTCCTTTTACATTCCCCTAGAGATAGGTACAGGCTCAGACATTTGTTAGCTGTTTGACCTTGGGCAAGTCACTTAGCCTATTTTGCCTCAGTTTCCTGAGTCTAAGGCTGAATTTGAACTCAGATATTCCTGACTCCAGGCCCAGTGCTCTATCCACTGCGTTACCTAGTAGCTGCTTGCATTACACAGCTAGTAAGTGTCAAGAAATGGGATCTGAACCCAGGTCTTCCAGGGTGGAAAGCTGATATCCTATTTCACCATGTCTACCTCATAGCCTCTTACGTCAATTAGGTTTCTTGCTGTGGTCTCACAGCAACCCCAGGAGTGTCTATTAAGCCTTTTCTTGGTGCTGGTGACTGTTGTTAGAGGGGAGTGGAAAAGATAGGCATCAGGCCAAACTCATGTGGTTTACTCCACCCTTCCTTTCTGCTCAGTTTTAAAATCTTTTTAGGGGAATGTGCATATACTGAAGGAGGAGCACAGGCTGCCTCTCCCTAGGAATCTGCATGGGGTGGGTTAGCAGTTTGGGGGCAATAAATGGGAAGCCCCAGAGCTCTAGGGAGAATTGACTTGATGATAACAGACCTGGATTCAGGCCTTGCCTCTGAAATCTATTATCTCTGGTGCCCTGGCCTTACTTATCATGTGTAAAATGGGGATAATCACACATTGTGTGCCTCATTGGGGGGTTGTGTGGAATATGCTTCCGGAATAGGAAAGTCATCATCTGATCAGTCCTTCCCAAAGGTGATGCTGGCAGAGTGCAAGCTCTGCCAAGCTTGGAAAGGCTCTAAGAGAAGGGATGAACTACATGTCCACCCAGCTGAGTCTGGAGGAGTGTGCTACACAAAGGTTAGTTAAATCTTTTGAATTGCAGGAAGGCAGAAACATAAAATGCCAGTGTCAGAAGGGCCTTCAGAGCCCACATAGTCCAACTCTTACATTTTACTAATGGAGAAACTGAGGAACAAAGAAGGGAAGGAACTTACCCAAGGTCATCCTGAAAAAAGTGCAGAAGGATGGTTGTGAAACTAGGTCTTTCCACTCTTGATACTCCCTACACTAAGTGGCAACGTGGCACACACAAGAACACACAGTGTCAGCCTCAGGGTCAGGAAGACCTGGGTTCAAGTCCTGCCTGTGACACATGACTGTGTGTCCCTGGCCAAGTCACAACCTCTCAGAGGCTTTGGGAAACTCTCTCAACTTATACATGTAAATATGTATATATGAAAAAAATGTATATATGTATTCTAAACTTAACAAACACTAAATAAAACAGCATCTCCATATGCATAGCAGAACATAGAAAGAGGCTTGTATATGAAATTGCACATCTCTTTTATGTACAGCTTGCTTTTATTTTTTTTGGTGGGGCAATGAGGGTTAAGTGACTTGCCCAGGGTCACACAGCTTGTGTCAAGTGCTGAAGCTGGATTTGAACTCAGGTCCTCCTGAATCCAGGGCCGGTGCTTTATCCACTGCGCCACCTAGCTGCCCCCCAGCTTGCTTTTATTTTTAAGCTCATTTTGCAGCTGTCAAAACTGCAAGTCACAGAACAGTTGTTGATCTGCACTGGTAAACAGACTTTCCTAACCTGGGAGCTCTCTATCAATCACCTTTCTCACCTGCCAACAAATTAAAAAAAAAAAAAGCAGAACAACCCATGTATTATAAGATGGAGCGAGTTGTGTAGGTGGAGAGAAGGCCAATGTTAATAACTATACAATTCCATATAAATAATAGCTCTCATTCTAAGGGGCTTTAAGGATCATTTACAAAGTTCTTTCCCCCAGAACAATTCTGTGAAGCAAATCGTGAATTATTATCCTCATTCTACAGGTAGAACAACTGAGGCTCAGAAACACCACCAAGTGTCAGATCCATAACCTGAACTAGGCCAACAAGAGTCCTCTGCAGGTGGTGAAAGCTGAGGAAAGCTGATGGGCTTCCTGAAGGGACACCCCTGAGTGGGCGCCCTCCCGGCCCCTCCCTCCTGCTCACCTTCTGAGAGGCCAGGTACTCCATGCCTCGGGCCACCTGGTAGGCGCAGGACACCAGGTCCTTGAAGGTCAGCTGTTCCTCTGGAAGCTTGCAGGTATCGAAGGAGTAATCCATGCCCGGGGGTCTCCTGGCTCGCAGATACTCCCGAAGGTTCCCCTTGGACGCATATTCCACAAGGACGTAAAGGGGGCCTGCAGGGCCAAGGGCAGAGCGGCATTATCCCCCACAGTCCACAGAGATGGCGGCTTCACCAGGGGCGAGCCACAGCGGGCTTCCCCAGCCCGAGACTCTCAGGCTGACCTCAGGCTGTTCTGATGGCAGAGAAATGCCCCTGGATTCAGAAGACCCTACCCGCATTTCCTACATCTCATGTGTCCTCATGGCAGCGGAATCTCAGAACAGAAGGAGGAAAACCTTCCTCCCCCTTGCAACAATCCTCTCTATAGTTTTCCTGATGGGGTCATCGGTCCCTACTGAGACCAAGGATCCTTAACCCTTTTTTGTGTCTCGGCCTCTTGTGAAGCTATGGAATCCTTCTCAAAATGATGTTTTTGTTTTTGTTGTTTTTTTGGGTGAGACAATTGGGGCTAAGTGACTTGCCCAGGGTCACACAGCTAGTAAGTATCAAGTGTCTGAGGCCGGATTTGAACTCAGGTACTCCTGACTCCAGGGCCGGTGCTTTATCCACTGCACCACCTAGCTGCCCCATTCAAAATGGTGTTTTTAAACACATAAAATGGAATACATAGAACTGCAAGGGAAACAATTATATTGACATGCAGTTAGCAAAATATCTTCTTAAAAAAATTTCTTGGACCCCAGGCTAGAAAGAAACCCTTGGCTTAGATGGCTTTAAATGGTAGAAAACAGCAGTTGGGAATCAAAGGAACTGGATCTGCTACTTATTACTGTATGACTTTGGACAAGTCACTTTATTGCTAAACCTCACTCAGATTTCTAAATTATAAAATGAGGTTAGATCATGGTCCAGGTTAGCAGCACATTCTGGAGCCCTGCCCTCGTATATAAGGAAATCCAACTTGTGCCATTAGCCCCAGGGCCTCCGACAATAAGGAGAAGAGAACTCAATTTGGAATTGGAGAATAGGAGTTTGAACCCAGACTCATGTTCCTTACTCCCTGTGTGATGGTGAATAAATTGTTTTCCTTTTCCAAGCCTCAGTTTCTCATCTCTCAGATGAGGCAACTGCATAAGACCAGGGATTCTTTAACCCGGGATGCATGAACTTGTTTTTATTCAGCTCAGTCATTTTTTCAGTCACATCTGACTCTTTGTGACCCCTATTTGGGATTTTCTTGGCAAGGATACTGGAGTGGCTTGCCATTTCCTGCTCCAGCTCTTTTTACAGATGAGGAAACTGAGGCAAACAGGGTTAAATGACTTGCCCAGGATCACCCAGCTAGTAAGTGTCTGAGGCTGGATTTGAACTCATGAAGACGTCTTCCTGATTCTAAGCCCAATGCTCTATCCACTGAGCTACCTAGCTACCCTTCCTTTGCATTCCTATCCATTTTATTATATGCATTTAAAAACATGATTCTGAGAAGGGGCCCATGACATCAAAAAAGGGTAAGAACCCTTGGTCTGGGTGGTTTTGATGCCCCTAGGAGGTACATCCCAGTTCTATGATTCATAAGCAGCCTAACCTAGAGCATACATTTGAAGTCCCTGGCCATGGACACTCCAGGATCTGACTGTCCCAGTGATTGGTATGGTCACTGACTCTGTACCAGTGCCTCAGTTTCTCTGTTTGTATAGTAAGCAGAACACTCGCTGCCTGGTGTGTTTTCCCTATTGGAAAATGAAACACGGGAGGTGGGGCTTGGTGTCCGAGAGCCCTGGGAGATGGAAACGAGGGTGCTTTTCTGAGGGGGATGCCTGTTTCTTCAGGAGTCCTAGCTTCTGGGGCAGTGGTGGGGACTGTGGGCTGGCTTACCATCCTGTGTGCAGGCTCCCAGCAAGTTAATGATGTTTTTATGTTTGCCAATCATCTTCATCATTTCCATTTCGGAGACCAAGTCAGACAGGTCCTTGTCTGTGGCATCATCTAAGGAGGTAAGGAAGGAGAGGTCAGGCAGGCAGACATCCTTCAGGGTGAAAACCAGTTCCATCAAGAAGAATCAGTCTAGGAGCTCCAATATCCCTGTGCAGGGCTGTGGTGGTCAATGTTTAATAACTGCCACTTTTCAGTGGAATCTGCATTCTTTCTCCTCACATTCTTAAGCCTAGCCAATCCACAAAACAAGAAATCAAGCTTGGAATGGCAGCACCTGCTGATTTCTGAGGTGTAAAGGCTCATGCTAAAAATTTAACAACCCCCAATTCAAGCTGGCTCCAGTACAATCCTGCCACCACGCCTGAGGTGTCAGGAATGCACCGAGACCCCTGTCTCTTCCTCATGCTCATTGGATTTAAACCTGTAACTCAAACGTCAAATAATGGTGATAATGGGGCACTGGGCTGAGGAACCCTGAAGGCCTGACTTGGGGGAGACACTCCTCTTCACATCTCCCCCCATGCACATATTCAGGATCATCTTGCTTTTATCGACAGGGTTGTAAATCTGGTGCCAATGGGGCAGCCATTGAGTTACCATTCATTCAGCTGTAGGGGAAAGAGTCCACACCTGCCCAGTCAGGTGTGTGAGGCTCAGATCCACATATCAGGGTGGCAGCCTAGTTGGGGGGGGGGAGACACCTGACATCAACCAAAGGACATTCAAAGAACAGATGCAGGGTTTAACTTGAGGCCTCACTCATAAAACAAACTAAACTAATTTAGGTCTTTGTTCTGACACAAGAATTCGGCACCTGGCCTGGGTCTGTCTTTCCCACTATGGTGGAGAAGCTAGCTGATTGGGATCATGGCAGAGTATCAAGATTTACCTTAGAATCATGGATGCCTAGAACCTCATGGAATCACAGTGGGAAGGGACAGGAGAGGCCCCCTAGTCCAACCCACACAGGAACAGGAATCCCCTCCGTGCCCTCCCCAACAAGTGGTCATCTGGTCCCTGCACAAAGTTATTGACCCAATAACTTTAAGCTCTTTGGGTTATATGCCTCAAGGGGGAAATCTGTGTACCCCCTCATCTTCCAGATGTAGAAAGCCCCTCATGGTAGCCCACCCCACATCTGGATAGCTCCATCAATATCTGGTTAGGTTCCCCTTCTATTGAGCCTTACCTTCCCTCTCCACAAAGTCCACAGTTCTGACCTCAATAATAATCACTAATTATTATAATAATTGTTATAATTGACCCCTGAATTATAATTGTTGATAGTGGTTGAAGGTTTATGAAGTGTTCAATGTAAATTATATCATTTGTCCCTCATAACAACTTTGGGGGGGGGCTATGGGTATTTTATAGATGAGGAAACTGAGGTTCAGAAGATCTTAAATGGCTTGCCCAGGTTCCCTCGGCTAGTGAGTGCCCAAAGTGGGACGGGCGCCTAGGTCTACCCGACTCTAAGTAGCCCAGCGCTCAACATCCATTGAGCTACGTTGTATCTCCAAGCAGAATAAGCCCGATTTCTGGGTGGTGGCCTTGTGACATCTTCACCCCTATTGCTACCCTTCCACAAGATAAATATGGCTGCCCAAGCTAGTACATGAGGGAAATGGATGGAGAGGTACAGCAGCAGGGATTCCACTTGGGGATGAGTGGTACTGGCTGGCTGCTGCGGTCCCTTCCAACTCGGAAACTCTAACTCTAAAGAGTGCACAGTAGGGGCTTAATAAATGTCTGTGGGATCCAAGCCCTCAAATCCAGTCCTGGGGTAGGGGCGAGACCTGGGGGGGTGGGATTGCTGTCTCCACTTCACAGAGGGGGAAAATACAGCTTGGAGCCAGGACCCCAGCTGTTAAGAGTTTGAAGGGACCATGGGATTGTCGTTTAGTTCAGCTGCTACCCCCATCTGACAGATGAAGAAATGGAGGCCCAGAGAGCGGAATTGATTTACCCAAGGTCCCACAGTCAAGAAAGGATAAAACTGGGACTGTTAGATTGTAAGCTCCTTGAAGGGAGGGGCTGTCTTTTACCTCCCTTTGTATCCCCAGTGTTTGGCACGTAGTAGGTGCCTAAATGCTTATTGACTGACTAGAACCCAGCTCTTTTTGTCTTTAAGAACAGAACTCTTCCACCGTGTCCTCTGACAGGAGAACAGAAGGGACCCCAGTCCATTTGTTCCCCTTTCTGCATGTTCTATAAGAAGGGAGACACCTCGAACCCACTCCTCCAAAGCCCAAGGGGCTAACTGGAAGCAGAGAATCTGTTAAGATGCCTTTCTGCTGCTCTTTACGTGGTAGCAAGGAATTGGAAGTTGAGGGGGTGCCCATCAATTGGGGAATGGCTGGACAAGTTGTGGTATATGAATACAATGGAATACTATTGTGCTGTAAGAAATGATGAGCAGGAAGAGTTCAGAGAAACCTGGAGGGTCTTACGTGAGCTGATGATGAGTGAGATGAGCAGAACCAGAAGAACATTGTACACAGTATCATCAACATTGAGTGTTGACCTACTGTGATGGACTATATTCTTCTCACCAATGCAATGGTACAGAAGAGTTCCAGGGAACTCATGATAGAAGAGGATCTCCAAATCCAAGAAAAAAAAAGAAAGAAAGAACTGTGGAGTATAGATGCTGATTGAACCATATTATTTCTTTTGTTTTGGGTGCTATTGGTTTTTTTTTTCTATTTTGAGGTTTTGCATCACTGCTCTGATTTTTTCTCTTGTAACAGGATTAATGCAGAAATAGGATTAATGTTATTATGTGTATATATATGTGTGTGTATATATCTATATGTATATGTATATGTATAGAAATATATAGACATAACCTATATCAGATTACCTGCTGTCTAGGGGAGGGGGGAGGGAGGGAGAAAAATCTGAAATTGTAAAGCTTGTATAAACAAAAGTTGAGAACTATCTTTACATGTAATGGAAAAAATAAAATACCTTATACATTAAATTAAAAAAAAAAAAAGATGCCTTTCTGAACAGCGATCAGCACAGGAGCCTCTTGTCCTGGATATTTGGTGCTATTCATGTCTGACAGTAATTCCAAGGCTGGAGGAGGCTGGAAGGGGCTTTGGAGGTATCCTGGGCAGGGTTCCAACTAAACCTCTTCTGGGGAGTCTACTTATCCTTGCTCTGGCCCTATGATCTCACCCTCTCCAGAGCAGAGCAGCATCTACTGTGTGCCTCAGTCCTTGGGCAATTCATCACCGGGGCCTTGGGACATGGGCGCCATGTTGTTTAAGTCTGATATTGGAGTTGTATATGTGTGTGGAGAGACAGAGAGAGACAGAGAGAGTCCTGACTCTCCCCCCTCCTCCTCAGTTTGCTCCTCCTCCATCTTCTCCCAGATTATGAGCTCCAAGAGGCCATGGCTTTCTTCTCTTTTCTTGCATGGAGCTGAACAATGAGGAGAACAAGCCCTTTGGTGCATTTTTTTTTTTGTCCCTTTTTAAGTAACTCCCAGGAAGGGATAGGACAGGTAGGTACAGTGAATAAAGTACCAGACCTGGAGTCGGGAAGACTCATCTTCATGAGTTCAAATCTGGCCTCAGACAGTTACTTTGCCTCAGTTTCCTTATGTGTACAATGAGCTGGAGAAAGAAATGGCAAACCACTCCAGTATCTCTGCCAAGAAACCCCCAAACTGGGGTCATGAAGAGTCGGGCACAACTGAAAATGACTCAGTGATGGGAAGGGAGGTCTAGAATCTATGGGTGGCAAAGTCTTCTGGGTACCATGCCTTGCCCCCTCCTCTGTTCCCTCCCATTGTCAGGCACCCTTGCTCATCTGACCTTACCTTTCAACATCTTCACAGCTACGGTGACAGGCTTGTTGGGTTTGTCTTTATCGATGCCTATGGCTTCCGCCATCACCACCTGGCCAAAACAGCCTTCGCCAAGAGGTTTTCCCAGGGTGAGACTAGAAGGAGAGAAAGACCAGTGAAGACACACTCCCACACACTCGCTCCTTTCTCCCCTCTGGAACAAAATCCCTGGTTGTATTCTTGGGGGGAGCAAATCTCCTAATCTCTCCGAGCCTCAGTTTCCTCATCTGTGAAGTGGGGATAATAATCGTGACACCGCCTACTTCACAGAGTGTTGTGAGCTCCGTGTTCAGTGTCACTGAAATGAGTTCCTCTTGTTGTCCTCATCCTTCGAGGCTCAGGTCCACCCCACCCCTTCTGTGAAGCTTTCCCTACCCTGATCTCTCCTGTTTCAGAAGACTTTGGGGTCTCCATCATGCAAGTTAACATCAAATCAAGTGGCTCTGCTCCATGTTTAACCTCCTTCCTCAGACTGTGAGCCCCAGGGGCTCGGGACCTTGTCTTCTCTTGTTTCCTCTGGCACAGGGCTGGGGACCTGGGTCACACTCAGTGATCCACAGAATACTGAAGCCTGCTGGCACCAGAACTCATCTGGCCCAGCCTCCAAAGCCCAGGGGGGAAAGGACTTGCTCAGGGCTGCACAGGGACTTAGTGACGAGGCCTGGATTCGAATACTGCTCATTCCCATTGCTATGACTAGAGAGAGAGAGACTGAAGAATCCATGTAGCTATAAGACAGGAGGAAGAGAAGAGGGAGAAGGGAGAGGGGAGACAGGAGACCAAGGGGCAGGGAGGTGGGGGAGGGGCACCCGAGCACTGACCGAGATCTGCACAGCTCCCACTTGGGGTCGGCAGGAAGCTCCAACTCAGACACGTTGGCCAGCATGGGCCCCTCGCTGGAGGAGAGGCGGGCGATTCTCACCAGGGGCGTGTTGGAATTCATGGACGAGTTCGACTCCAGGGACACCTGCTTGAAGGGAGCAAATAGAATGTTATTGCCAAGTGTCTTCCAAGCGCTTTCCATCTGGCCAGGTGGTCTTTCCAAGGAAGGAGAGGAACGTGGGAAAGCAAGCAGCTTCCATCATGCTACTCTCCTGCAATAGGGGCAATGCGGGGAATGGGGCTCCCTACTGCCTGCTGAGAAAATCCTGCCCTGGTCTGGAATGATTACGTTAAGTCATTGCCTCCCACATAGTCCACGCTCCAGCCTAACCTAACCGGGTGACCCTTAAGTCTTTTTTTTTTTTTTAATGGGGCAATGGGGGTTAAGTGACTTGCCCAGGGTCACACAGCTAGTGTCAAGTGTCTAAGGCCAGATTTGAACTCAGGTACTCCTGAATCCAGGGCCGGTGCTTTATCCACTGCGCCACCTAGCTGCCCCCAACCCTTAAGTCTTGTCTCCTGCCCCCTTCCTCGTCCCATCCAAACATCTCCTGGGCTCTCCTGCCTCTGTGATTTGACTTACTCTGTTCCCTACACCACCTTCCCCCTCCCCACCTCCATGAGAGCCTCCCTGTTCTTAGGGCCCACCTTCAGCGCCACCTCTTCCTGATTCATCTTCCCAAGTGCTAGTAATAATAACCCAGGTGATACCAATGGAAAGAGTAGGACCTGGGTTCACATTCCAGCCCTTCTACTTACTACCTGTGTGACCTCGGGCAAGGCCTCAGTTTCCTCATCTTTAAAACAAGTGGGCTAGGGGGCAGCTAGGTGGCGCAGTGGATAGAGCACCGGCTCTGGAGTCAGGAAGACCTGAGTTCAAATTCGGCCTCAGGCACTTGACACTTACTAGCTGTGTGATCCTGGGCAAGTCACTTAACCCTCATTGCCCTGCCGAAAAATCAAAAAAACAAACAAAAAAAGTGGGCTGGATCGGATGACCTCTGAGGTCCCTTTCAGCTCTAAATCTACTATTCACAAAATAGTCATTATCCCCATTTTACAGATGAGGAAACAAGACTCCGAAAGGTTAAGAAGCTCGGCCAGCATCACACAGCTAGCAAATATCAGTGCTGGCATTCAAAGTCAGGTCTCCTAACCCCAAGACCAGTTTCCTTCCCACTATGCTCCAACCCCCTAATAACCTTTCCTCTCTTGGGGAGCCCTGTCATCCTGTCCAGAAACCCCTGAATGACAGCCAACCTCCCGGCCCCCTTTCTGTGGGTGGTCAGACCCCCAAAAGGGCAAAGATAGAAATAACTCAACTGGACACCCCTTCGCCTACTTGCATACAGCGAGGCCATAGTTGTTTGGGTTCCTGCTGGGAATGGCGGCTTTGGAGTGAATCCAAGCCCTAGGCTGAATGCATCAACTATGTATCTTGGTTAGAAGTCTGTGTGCCCTGGATACCCCAGGCCAGCCCTTCGGTCCATTGAGAAATAAAGCCCAGAATGCTAGGAGTCGGGATCTGGATTTTATTTCCTTCCTGAACCTGGGGAAGAGGCTGAATGGGGCCTCAGAGGGCACTGAGAAGCCCCTTCTCTAAATTTTCCTTAAAACCCTGTGTGGCCTTAACCAAGGCCAGGCCTTTCCAAGGGCCACAGAGATGCCGGAGAGCTATCAAGGTCACCTGGAGACCTCTATATGCAGTAGGAATTTATACAATGATGGCTGCCCTTCATGTGTTCATGTGTGTGTGTGTGTGTGTATGTAGGGGAGAGGGGGCGGGATGCAGAGAGGTGTCCAGTGGGGTTATTTCTATCTTTGCCCTCTTGAAGTCTGACCACCCACAGAAAAGGGGGCCAGGAGGTTCTGTCTCAGATAAACTTGGCTGCCATTCAGGCGTTTCTGGGTAGGAGGGCAGGGCTCCTAAGGGGATGGGCCAGGCTTGTTTCAGAAAGTCGGTGGGGATGGGAAACTCTGTGCTCAGCAGACCAGAGACAAGCTCAAAGCGAGCATTTATCACAAGAGTTCAACAGGAACGCTTTGAACAAGCTCTGCCAGATCGCTTGCCTAGCAGATGGAGAAAATGGGTCGGACGTTTCATAAGCCCTGTGACTCCTCCAATGACCTAAAGTTGCCAGGTGTTCATGGAGAAAGGTCTTGTTGCGTGGACTCAAACATTCCTGGCATTGCCTTGTATTCAACTCTGCATTAAATACTTTTTTTGTGTCAACAGATTTCTTACTGGAATGCAATGCAGAGGACATCTTACAAAGCTGAAGACCAGGGAGGTCTAAAAACTCTTCCAAGGTTGGATCTGAAAGCTCATCCTCTAATTCATCCTCTACCTTCAGAGTTGGTACTCTCTCTGTCCCACCATCATGCCTCCTCTGCAGAATCTTCCCCTTTCAAGTATATGCTCCCTGAAGGTAGGCTGATTTAGAGCATTAGCACCGAATCCAGGCCTTTGTACACAAAGAGGTGTTTTGGATAAGCGTGTGTAGAACTAGAGTGAATAGATTTCCTGAGGCCTGGAAAAGCTAGGGCTGGCCCCAGGTTACTGGGGAGTCTAGAACTAAGGATGGGCTGATTGGGTCACATTTAGCTCTAAGCTCTGTTTGGGCACTTCCCTTTAGGAGAGGCACTGACAAAATGAACTCCCTCCCCAAAGAGGAGGACATCCAGGCTGGTGAAGAGATTGGAAATGAGGCAGGCCCTTCTAGGACCAACTGAAGAATGTTTATTAGCTTGGAGGGGAAGGGAGGCAGGAGAGCCATCTTCAAAGACTTTTAAGTCTTTGTTCTGCTTTGCCCCCGAGAGCAGGACTAGGAGTTACCAGGAGGATGGGTTTTGGATCCATGTCGGGTGAAAGTAGCACTAAGGCCTCTTTCCTCTGAACTGGTGAAGTGGGGACTCTCGAACCATCTTTCTCCAGATGGTACAAAGATGTCAGATCTCAACACGCTGTAGGCACATGCTCTTATTCCAATTTGTCATTTTCTAATAATAGCTCCCATCTCTGTGGTAGCTACACAGTTTTCCAAAAACTTCCCTCCCAGGGTGCTTTTGAAGGACAGAGCGTGTTGTTACACCTATTTTATAGATGTTCACCTGAGTGAAATGGCTTGGCCATAGTCCCATCAATAATTATCAATGGCCAGAATTTGAACTCAGACAATCTTTTTTATCCTAGCTGCTAGTGATAGCTGAGGTTTTTCTTTTAAAGTTTCTGTTAAAAGCGAAAAAGAAATACATCTGATGCCCAAATCCAAAGCAAATGTGTCGAGTCCCAAATAGGAGTCTGAAGGCTTTGCCCCCCCTAAGTCCTATCCAGCCTTGGCAGGGGGCAGGGAGAGGATGGAGGGGGAGGATCATAGGAGGAGGGGCTCGGAATCTTGTATCTACTTTCTGTTACCTGTCGCTTCAGCGGGAACTTGGACACCTTCTGAACAGTGGGGGTGTTGATGGCTTTCTTGGAGGGCATCTTCAGCCGACAAATGGCCACGGTCACCGCCACCACCACAATGAAGAGACAAAACCCAAGCCCATAACTGAGGAGGCTAGCAAAGACGCTGCCTGAGTCATCCATTTCAACCATTTCTTCAGCTGGGGAAGGATGGGAGAGCTCGTTAGGGGCGGAGGAAGGGGAAGCCCAGGGAGGGGTCGGAAGGGAGAGGAGGAAGGGGGAGGTCAGATACCTAGTGGCCAGGAGTGGTTTCCAAGACTTGAAAAGGGATGCTTTTACTGTGGTACCTGTCTGTGTGGCTCTGTTTTCTGATGTGTGTGTGTGTGTGTGAGTGTGAGACACACAATCATGACTTAGAGCTGGAAGGAGTCTTGGAGGGCACTGATTCCAACCTCCTCATTTGTGTGTGTGTGTGTGTGTGTGTGTGTGTGTGTGTGTGTGTGTGAGAATTGGGGTTAAGTGACTTGCCCAGGGTCACAGAGCTAGTAAAGTGTCAAGTGTCTGAGGCCGGATTTGAACTCAGGTCCTCCTGACTCCAGGGCCAGTGCTCTATTCATTGTGCCACCTAGCTGCCCCCCAACCTTCTCATTTTATGGTTGAAAAAAGCAGAAGCCCAGTGAGTGCCCAAGGTAACTCACCCAAGGTCTCAAAGGCATTAAGTGGCTTAATTAGAATTCAAATCCTGGTCCTCTTTCTGCAGTACTGCATAACTTCTACTACTTCAGTTTGTGTCTTTCCTCTTATCTTTAGTATCTTCCCCAGGGAGATTATCTCCAATTTATTGAAGCTTTATCTTATTTGTAAATAGTTATTTGCATAATGTCTCCCTTCCTTAGACTGTAAGCCCTCTGGGAGCAAGGGACGGTTTTTGTCCTTCTTAGTATCCCTAGCACGTAGCACAATGCTGGGTAGTAAATGCTTATTGACTTGTTTGTTTCTATTTACGGTTGGTTTGTTTTTTTAGGAATCTCAGAAGCCGTCCCAACTCTCTCATTTTACAAGCTGAATAAAGCCTGGGATTACACAGGTTGCTAAGTAGCAGAAACAGAATTCGAATTCAAATCCTCTGACTGCAGATTTAGCACTACTGGACATAGCACAGTACAGAGGAAGGAGCACTGGGTTTGGCATCATAAGACCTGGGTTCAAAACTCCGAGTGGCTCCTTGCTACCTGGAAGATCTAAGGCCAGTCAATTTCCCTCTCCTGGCCTCAGTTTCCTTATCTGTAAATGAGGGGAGGGGGGGTTGGATTAGCTGCCCTCTGGGTTCTCTTCCAGGCTTGTGGTCTTATGAGTCATGTGTGGCCCCTTAGGTGTCTGTGTGAGTTTATAAATTGGTTTTGTTCCTGTGCCTGTGTGTGGATGCATCATAAACATGGAAGGCTGGGGGAAGGGCCCCTCACAGAGAGTGTCAGGCTAGGGCAATGTTCTCTGCTTGCTCTTTTGTACAACTGGAGCCGGGTTTGCTTCTAAAAGTCAGAAGGAAACTTGCTTATGTGTGTTTTGTTCTAAATCCCTAAATAAAAATAACTAAATGAGAAAAAGGTTTGGGCACAGCTTCCAGGGCCTGCTTTCCCAGACATTCCTCGGGAATTCTTCTTCCCCTGCTTTGGAAAGGGCACTGGTTCTAACCAGACAACCCCTTTATCGGAGGATTAGATTTGCCAAAGCTCTACAAATGTAGCATCAGGGACTAGGATCTGAGATGGCCTTGACCAAGATGGGGGAGGTTTGGGAGATGGTATGGGGGAGGCTGGGGAAGGGGGGAGGAGGAAGAAGGGGCAGGGAGTCAGAGAGCTTAGAACCCCAGGAAGGCCCCAGACTCACAGAGCCAAGGGCCCCCACCTATGGGAGCTTCCCCTGATTTGTAAACGGAGGCCAATTAGGGCCAGCAGAGCATCCACAGCTTCCCATGTTGTGAGAGTTTAGCTATGCCAAAGGAGATGGTGGGTATAGTCCTCCAGTGCCTTCCACAGCTGCTGAGCCCGAGTGGCTGAGAGGTCAACTGTGGGGAAGGACAGGAGCGTGTGTCGGGGCAAAGGGCCTTGGACATAGGCTAGGCTGCTGTTTGCTGTGCTTCCAGGTGACCTACATACTGCACAGGGTGACTGTCTTCTACGCATGTGGGCAAACAGACCAGGGCAAGAGGGCCCTTCTATGAAAAGTGTCTACACATCTGGCTCTTTCTACTTAGTGTTCTAAACAGGATCCCAGAGCCAGAAAGAAAGTTTAACAATTCACCATTTTGCAAATGAGCTCTGGAGAGTGACTTCTCCCAAACCACACAGCAAATCAGCAGCCACGCTGGGACCAGAGCTCAGGCAGGCTCACTTTAGCCCTGAGCCCACACTCCTGGGAGTCACTGTTTCGTCAGGGTGGGCATTTGAAGGCCCAGGTGGCTATGCTAATAAGACATCCTGCCTTTTGAAGAGATACACTGCAGGTGATGCTGTGGGTAAGACATTAAGTGCTCAAGGGAAAGAAGGAAGGGGAGAATTCTATTCTGTGACAGCCAGTCCGGATGGGATTGGTGGATTTAGGATCTTCATTCTCATTTCCAATTGGATCTGGTGTCCACAGCTCCATGTCCCCACAGTGCATGGCCAACCTTGGGAAGGTCTTGTTTCCAGCCCCACCTGGGTGGTACTTTGGCATTTCTAAGAATCCCCCACTGCAGCATTCCCAACAGGAGAGAGGGGAGGGGGGACAGGCACAGAGAGGAAAGCAGAGGGGAGGAGTACCTGGGAGCACCATCAGCCAAGCAGAGTGGTGTGAGAACCCAATAGAATTCCCAGCAAGACAAGTATACTCCCCCGCATCCTCAAAGGTGACATTGCGCAAATAGAGAATTTCTAGCTCCTTATCCGTTGTGTTAACTCCTGCCGTCTAGAAAGACAAAAAGACACACGGAGATAGGAAGGGCAGCAAGAGACGGAGGAAAGGGAGCTGCTCGGGTCCCCAGCACGCAGAAGATCACCAGCTTTCACAGGCAAATTGTCCGACACAGATTGAGAAACAAACCAAACCAAACCGAAAGGTAATTCACACGGCCCCATCTTCCCTTTCATTCCAGACCCCATTGACAACCTGTAGTTGGAAGCAAGGGGTTCCCTTCACCAGGCATTTACTCTGTCCCACTAAAGCGGCAGCATGCAAGCAAAACCATCTCAATGGAAAAGTCACCCCACAATGTGACTGGGGGTGGGGTGTTAGTACAGGGGGCTCAGGTATGAGCTATGAGCTTAAGGATGGGTGTGAACTCATGAAGAAAAGAATGGAAAGGCTCATCTGTCTGAGTACAAGATGGTAGGACTTTGAGCTGGAAGGGGCCTCACCTAGTCCAACTCTCTCATTTTAAATGAGGAAACTGAGGCCAAGAGAAGGGATGGAACTTGGACAGCTAGCAAGTGACAGAGTCAAGATCTGGATCTCCAAGTCCTGTGCTCCTTTCATCAAGCTAGGCTCCCTCTCAGGGGAGGGGGTTGAAGAGGGCCCACTTTGCAGATTATGGGTTAACACTGCCAAAGAACTTGTAACATACACAAAGAACAGTATAACATACACTGTAGCTTGAGGATCAGGCAAGGTGGGGAAGGGACTAGACAGACACTAGAGGTAGGTAGAATGAAGTTGATTAGAAAGAAGTGAGTGCACATATTAACAATGCTGCTGGACCATGTTTTTTGGCATACATGTCCTTCCCAAACCCTGGCTCTGACCAGTGATTACATTCCCTTAAGAAAATAATCAGCATGGTTAGGTGACCCTGCTTATAGGTGAAAGGAAAGGTTCACAGGGTTGCTATCTGGCATTCAGCCCAACCCCCCTCATCATATAGAATGGGAAAACCCAAGAAGGGCAGTGATTTGACCCAAGTCATATAGCAAAACTCAAACCCAGGTGATCTGAGACACTACCTTCCACCCAGAACCCCTTTTACTTTGCCGTATTTTGATGGGAATGGTCACAAGCGTGCATTCCTAAGTCTAGCACTCATCACAGAAATGGGGTTAATTTCTAGAAAGAGACAGTGTTGAAAAGAGGGGAGGTTTCTGTGTTTAAAAAGGTCAGTCACTTTGTTGTGGGAATTTTTCCATTGCATTTGATGATTGATATTTTAATCCAAAAGTATATACATATATTATATATATAGAAACACTATATATATAGATATACATATACACACATATACATAGCAAAGAATTAAGATCAAGCCATTCAGCACCAGATGAGAGAGTGTGTAACCAAATGATTTTTTTTTAAAAAAACTTGATCAGTTTCTTTAAAATGTTAAAAGCTCATTCCTGCGTGTTGCTAAGGCTTTGGGACAGAGTCAGTCTACAGTTACCTGGTCTGGATTTGCGAATGTGGAGCCAAAATGGCTTTTCAGCTATGCCTACGAAATTGTTGGCTCTACAAAGGTATTCTCCTTCATCCTGTTCTGTCACATTGAACAGATTCAGGCTAGCGTCTGCTTCAACGTTACTGCTGACCCATGACTGCAGGAACAGACAGAAACCTGAACTTCAGTATACCACAAACACCATTCCGCCACCATTGGGTGCTGCATGATTTCTTCCCGAGCCTTCAGCTTTTTACCCAGGTCACAGGCCTGGGCCACACTGGCCACATCCCTCTCCTCCCCCTCCCCTGCGCTTGGCCAACAGGTGGCATCTGACTTCTTCTTTTCCAATGCTCCTGATCCTAAGAACCGTGGGGGGGAAATGATGTTATACACACACACACACACACACACACACACACCTTGGCACACAGACTCATACAAATGTCAGAGCTGGAAGAGCCCCCCCCCCCCTTGAGAATAATCTTATTTACTCCCTCCCAATAGTTGTTTTACAGATGGGGAAACTGAGGCCAAGGCTTGTGCCTGAAGCCAAACGGCAAGTATAGAATGAAATGTGGCGTCAAAAGGGAAGACTGAGCCAACAGATGAGAGAAAGTCTTATTTCCCGATGGCCCTGGGGAGATACGTGCTGTGCTCCATCATGGAGGGGCTCAATGGGGACAGGCGTCTGTGACCTGACTTGGCAAATACGGTTTCAATTATCAGAGCTCCAAAATAGAGTTTGGAGACAAAATACAAACTGCAGCAGCAGCCAGAGCCCAGATGCTGGCCTGGCTGTTTTGAGTGGTTACATTTTCCACTGTGTAGAGGACATTTTTAAAATGTCCTTTTAAAAAAAGGGCTGAGCAGAAACCAGTGGGGAAAGTAAGACGATCATACAGACAGGCGGGCACCCAGGTCACATACCTCCCCCTCCACCCCTTCCTCCCTTTTCTTCCCTGGGCTTCCTTCAAAGCAGGTTCTAAAACCCGAGATGGAGATTTCTCTTTGGGGGTTTGGTGTCTAAACCTCATTCTGGGGTGGAAGTGGGGGGTGGAGGGGGAGATGAGGGCTAAGCAAAATCAGCTCCTCAGATTCTGAGGAGGGGCCAGCAGCACAGCCACGGGAGGGTGGACTCGTGTGCAGCCAATTCCCTATGTAAACTGAGGGTTTCAAAAGCAGTCTGTAAGGCCTCCTTCTCCTCTGAATATATCTGACCTCTGCCATCAAGGAGCTGAAGAAAAGAGGTGTAGCACCGTGATACACCCTTTTGGAGTCTAACTTGGTGCAAAGTTTATTTTTGAGTCAAATTCTATGGAGTTTGAAATCCTTCTTCTCCCCAGCTGGAAACCAGCCCTTTTTCTTCTCCAAATATCCTCTTCTCCATCCAGAATCTCCTCCCTTCTTCCCCCTTTTCTCCCCCAGGGACTTTGGAGGGAGAGAGGAAGGAGAGTATGGGGGTCAGTAGGACAAGAAGCCAGGGCAGAACTGATAACAGCAGCACTTTATGTGGTTACTCCCCCTGCTCAAAAACCTCCTATGGCTCCCTAGTGTCTCAAGGGAAAAGCTCAAATTCTTCACCTTGGCACTCAAGGAGCCACCTGGCCCTAATCTACTACTCTATCATTTTGTGTACTCTGTGACACAGCCAGACTTGTCCACTCACTCTTCTTAACCCCTCATTTCTCCTGCTGAACATGTTTCACCTGGGTTTCTTGTTTCCCAGTCTTTGGACAAATATCACCCCCTAAAGAAAATGAGGGGACAAAATACCCCCTCACTTGGTTGACACTGGAGCCAGGGTCCAGGCTCAATATGATGCCCCCTGGGAGCATTGGGTGAAAGCTGAAGTGACATGAGGAGTTTTGGCTTGAGTTTCCCCAAAGGAGAACGGGTTGCTTGGAAGGGTGGGCATAGGTAGTGAGTTCCCTGTTCCTGAAAGTCTTCAAGCAGAGGCAAGATGAATACTCATCAGGGCTGCTGGAGAGGAAACTGTTCTTCAAGTGGCTTGGAGTCAATGGGATCCCTGCCTGCAATGTGGGTTCTGGGCGCCAGACTTGACAGGGGCTCTCTCCCCCAGCCCCATTGCCCTTAGGAAGGGACTCACAAATGGGGCTCTCCAGGGGCTGCTGCCCAGAGGGAGTAAAGCACTGTAGATCTCTCTGGCTCACAGCCCCTGCCTAAGTTTGGATTTCCTTGGAGCCAGAGCCATATCTTAGGCTAATTATACCAATAACCTGTCCAGCATGGACTGGGAGGGGAAATAACACTAGAGACAAGAAGACCAGTAAGGAGGCTGGTCCAAGCAAGGAGTAGAGGTGGTAGATGCAAGAGAGCAGAGGAGGGGCAGCTAGGTGGCGCAGTGGATAGAGCACTGGCCCTGGATTCAGGAGGACCTGAGTTCAAATCTGGCCTCAGACACTTAACACTTACGAGCTGTGTGACCCTAGGCAAGTCACTTAACTCCAATTGCCTCACCAAAAAAAAAAAAAAAAAAAGAGAGAGAGAGAGAGAGCAGAGGAAGAAGGAACTGATGGGATTTAGTGGCTCTCTGCTAATCCAGGGTGAGCAGGACATGAAGCATCACAGACGAAAACCATCAGTCCCCTGAGAGGAAGGAAGTGATTTGTGCCACTTATGGGAGAGAAAGCATTAGATTTCCGGTCTCCCGATTCCCAATCATAAAGGTGCTGACATCCTCTCTGTTTTACAGATGAGAAATCAAGTGACTTGTCCAGGATCACAAAGCTAGTAAGTGCCTGAGGCTGGATTTGAACTCAGGTCTTCCTGACTCCAGGCCCCTTGTTCTGTGCCTGGCTCCAGCTAGCTGGTTTTGAGGATCGAATGAGATATTATTTATAAAGCACTCGGCACAGTGCCCGCCACACAGCACGGGCTTGAATGAAGGCTCATTCCCTCCCCCTCTTCTCCTTTCCCAAAGTGGTGAGGATGCAGATCAATGAGCGCCCACCCTGGCGTGAGAAAGAAGGGGGAAGATGCACACTTTCTTCTCCGGCCCCCCTTCACCCAGTCCCTAGCTACGAACCTTGAGGACGGTGACGTAGGGCGTTCCGTCCGGACCGTACTTGCTGCCGTTCACCTCTACATGTTTCAACCACTGAATGTGGGGCTGGGCATCGCTGTACACCTTACAGTGGAATTCCACGTTGCTCCCCACGACCACGGTCTGATTGGCCGGGAGGCCGGCCTGCAGAATGGGCCGATGTGGGGACCTCTCTAAAAATAAAAACCAGAGAGGACCCAGCTCTAGACTTCTGCTGGCCAGGTGTGGGCCTGGAGCCCTCCTCCGAGAACTTCAAAGATCTCTCTCCCGCCCCTTCCCACCACACCTCCAAACACACTCCCTGAACGCAAAGGCAGCGGTAAAAATCCACACTCCCATTTACTGGCCAGGAAACTGAGGCTCCGGAGACTCTAGGAGGTGTGACGGTGGGCTCTGAGTTGGGGGAGGGGGCGGGTAGAGGGGGGACTCACCCAGGACATCCAGGGTATAGGTCTGTTGGATGCTGCCGTACTTGTTCTCCACCACGCAGGTGTAGTTCCCTCGGTCCGAGGGCACCACGCTCTCCATCACGAGGCTCCACTGCTGGTGTCTTAGCTACGAGAGGGACCAATGGGAGCAGTGAGCTCGCGGGCAGGGTGGGACCACAGAATGTCAGAGCTGGGAGGGACCTCGAGAATGGACACTCTCAGAGCCAAAGGGTGCTTTGAGGTCATCTGGTCCCCAGAGATGGGACATAACTGGCCTAAGTGAAAGGGTGAGACTAGAACCCAGGACTGCCCAGCCCTGCCCTGCTCTTGATGAAAGGTACCCTGGGGACATTCCAAATCATTCTCCTCCTTCAAGGCCCCCCTTAGGCAGGGGGACTCTTCCATGAAGCCCTCCTTGATCTTCCCCTGCTGGGAATGATCTCTACCCTCTTCACCCGAGGAGGCTTCATTCGGTATAATGGAAGGAACACTCGATTTGGAGCCTCTGTCATATACTATATTTTTTTCCTTTTTAAACCCTAGAGAGCCCCTGTAGAAGAGAGCTGCGCGGGTCAATGACAGGTTAAATGATCTTCACATAGTCATTGTGTATCAGGGATGGGACTCGAAGCCAGATCTTTAGACTCCAAGGCCAGCTCTTTATCCGAACACCAGGATGGCTTCACCTTAAGCTAGTGGTTTTGTTTTTCCTTCTATAAAACAACAGGCTTGGCCTCAGTGGTCTCAGAGGTCACTTTGTGATGCTGATTATCCTGCTTCATATTCCAGTCAGGGATGGGCTGAGCACATCTCTTAGGCTCTGAGTTCTTCTTAGGGGCAGGGACTCCCTTATTTCTCCCATCCTCCCCAAACACAGCAGATGATGCAGATGATGGGGGGGGGTGTACCAAACCCCAGATATAGTCCCTTACCTTGATCCCCCCAATCCGATGTTCTCCTCTGAATTCTTTGCCATTCTTCAGCCAGTAGATGGTAGGGGTGGGGTTGCCCGCAGCTGGACACCGGAAGCGGACTGTGTTTGCAGCAGGAACAGCGAGGAGTTTCTTTTCCATTCGCTCTGGGCGGGTCCAGTATGGGGCACCTGGGAATGGGGGGAAAAAAGACGGAAAAGATCAGAAGGTGAAGTGTTTGTTCTTCCTTCCATCACTGCAAGTCAAGCAGCTGAACCCTGTGACCTGAGGGAGTGAGGATGGGAAGGGGAAGGACCAGATACTTCATGAAGGGCAGAAAAAACACATTATCAAGGGACTGAGATGCAAGACAGCAAAGAGCTCCAATCTAGTCTGACCCCCTTCATTTTATAGAGGAGGGGACTGAGACCCAGGGGGCGGACAAGGCTTGACCAAAGTCATCCAGGGAGGAAGGAGAGAGCCAAACCAGAATTTGAACCCTGGTCCTTTGACATCAAGTCCAATGCCCTTTTGATCCACCAAGCTGCGGGGAGGGCAGAAATTAATGAGGCAGGGTTTCCACCCTTGGGAATCCCAGAAGAGTCTGCCACTCATGGGCTGTGTAATTTGGAACAAATTGCCTCCCCTTTCTAAATTATAGTTTTCTCATCTGAAGAATGACAGCAGTCAAATTTGATGGTCTCTGGAAATTCTTTGAGTCGGAATTCTACCATTCCTTCATTTTCTTCTTTTTCCTTCACAGTATAGCCTCAGCATAGGCATAAGACTGGGTACAACGAGGGGAGTGGGCAGGGATGAAATGTAGAAAGATCGTGGAATTGGAGCCAGACCACCTGAGCTGGTGTCTCGGCTAGGCAAGTCATATTTTCTCTGGCGTTCAGTTTCCTCATGTGTAAAATAAGGGCTTTTTATTTAATTAAAATTCTTTTAACTTGTTAAACTTTTAAAACCTTTTTCTGAAACTTTAACAAATAAAATGTTTGTATAATTTGTAGAACAAAGCAAGGAGTTTGTACACGAAACCACAAAGTTCTATTAGGTAGAGCGCGCATTTCTTTTGGAGTGTATGTTAAATTCAACATGTAACTTTCAAAGCTATCCTACTTGTCGGTGATTCCTTCTGGCTTTCCTTGTTCTCTGCTCATTTATAAAATGAGGGGCTGGCTAGATAAAAAGCAGCTAGGTGGCGCCATAGTGGATAGAGCACTGGGTTTGGAATTAGGAAGCCTCATATTCTGAGTTCAAATCTCAGACACTAGCAGTGTGACCCTGAGCAAGTCACCTAACCCTGCCTCAGTTTCCTCATCTGTAAAATGAGCTGGAGCAGGAAATGGCAAACCACTCCAGTATCTCTGCAAGAAAACCACAAATGGGGTCCCAAAGAGTTAGACATGGCTGAGATGACTGAACAACAAAAAGACTGGGGGCTCACAGGTTAAGTAATGTCCCCAAGGTTATGTAATCAGTAAGTGCCAGACCCTGGGTCTGACTCTAAATCTGTGGTTCTTCCCAGTGTACCACATGCTCTCTGGCCTCTCAGTCCTGGTTGCTTCCTCCTGCACACACAGGCAGCTACCTCCTTTGGCTCTCCTGGCTGCTGAGGCCTGCTGGGGCAGGCATTTGGACGTGTGGACTGAGAACAGAAAAGAAGCCAGCTCCCCTAGGAGTGAGAGGCACAGTGCCCAGGGAGCATCCCAGAGAGCCTCTGAGCCACTCCCTGCAGGGGTGCGGCCATCCCCAAGCTGCTGGGGGGAGGCCACCTCCTTCCACAGCCAAGGGAGCCCTAATGATTTTACGGGTTTGCACACTTTTTTATATCTTCTCACGGTGCTGGGTGTGCCGGGCCAACAGAAGCTGTCTTGCTGCCACCTCCCCCTAGCCCTGCCCCACCCTGATGGGCAGGAGGCTCCTGGTTCAGGCAAAACACATCCTGTCAGAGACTGGGGCACTAGGAGACACATACCCCATTCCCTGGGGAGAGGAAGGCATCCCCAGAGTTAGTACTTTGGGGCCCTTGAAAGAAGGGCTGACTGAAGAATTCTTGCATCAGAAGAGAAGCTTGCTGACCCCGCCCTTCCCCATCACCTCGTATTTATTACATATGCACACATGTACACACACAATGCACATATATACACATGTACAAACAAGTAATTGACACGTGCATGCATGCATACCAGCAATGTGTCTAAATGCACATGTGCACAAATAAAATGTGCACGAACAGGTATACACACATGGATGCACAATGCACACGTGTAGTATACATACAGGTACACATGTGTGCATATATGCACAGTGTGCCGTCCCCCCCATTTACAATGACAACTTTGTTGAGGGCAGGGGAAATTTTACTTTTGTCTTTGCATCTTTAGTTCCTGGCATGCAGCAAGTGTTTAATAAATACTTAGTGATGACTCAACTATTATCACCAAGTTGTACTGCTATGGCCAAGTCACGGGAACCATTGTGAGCTTCATTTTCCCCACCTGTAAAAGAAGTGCTTTGGACTGACAGACTTTGGCATTCTCTTTCTGAATCTATGATTCCACGTTCTAGGTATGGGCACTAATATCATCCCAGGCTTAAGTATCATAAATGTGCCTCAGATTCCCCAAAGCGCAGGTAAAGATCCTGGCATTCCAGCCCAGCCAGTAGCTACTCTCCCAGCCTCTGGTCCTTGCCCAGTCTTAGACATGAGCAGGAGCACTGAACCAAGGCTCTTTTTGTTCGTTTTTGTTTTTTGGTGAGGCAATTGGGGTTAAGTGACTTGCCCAGGGTCACACAGCTAGTGTCAAGTGTCTGAGGTTGGATTTGAACTCAGGTTCTCCTGACTCCAGGGCTACTGCTCTATCCACTTGCCACCTAGCTGCCCCCCAAGCCTCTTTTTACAGCTTGGTTTTCCTCCCTGGAGTTGGAGGCAGGACTGTCTTGTTAAGGACTGTTTCCGGGTTAGGCAGCATTCATTCGAAGGTCGGGGGGAGAGGAATCCTTTATGGAGGAGCTGCTGTGTACTCCTTGTTGATTCCCAACATCAGGAACTTCAAGAGCCTAGAGCTGGGGGTGGGAGCCATTGAAACTCAACCATCTAATCAATCCCCTCATTTAATAAGAAGGAAAAATTAAGTCCTAAAGAGGTGAAGGGGCTTGCTTGCTGCAAAGGAAGAAAGCGGCAAAAACAGGTTTTTAGATTCCCAAACCAATGTTCTTTCTCTTATATTCATGTGCTATGTATCATGGCCCCTCCTCACTCCAAAACCTCCAGTAACGGGGAACTCACTACCTCTCTCAAAGAAATCGATTTGCCTCAGGGGGGCAATGTGCTCCCAAAGCTGATTCCCTGTCCCATGAAGCAGAATGTTGGAACCCCAATAAAGAAACCTAATGAGTTGGTCCTCTTCAGGCCCCCAAAGAAAGGGTTCTCTTCCTGAATTAGACAAAAGAACTCATATCCCATGGCTGATTCATAGACACGCAGGGAACCCAGAGGCAGGGACCCGAGGAGATTTTTATTTCACCTTGAGAGACCTGAAGACTCTCCTCTATTTGACCTCATACCATCATCCTGGTGCCAAGGACTGGCAATCTTGTCACCAGGACTGCCTGCTAAGGATGTTAGGGACAGAAGAAAACGCTTTTAGGGTATTGAAGTATTCCGAATAGCTCTCCTCTTAATAAACAGCCAAAGACTGGAAACAAATCCAAGTGGACGACGCTTGGGGAGCAGATGAAGCAACAGTGGCTCCTCAAAATAATGGAATATCATTGGACCATAAAAATAAGAAAGATGATGGAAAAAAAAAAGATGTGGGGTAAGACAAATGGAGGGTCTAGAATGAAGAAAGTAAAATTGAAGCATACATATTGACTCTGTGTTAACAGCATCAAAATCTAGATTATGCAAAGGGAAACAATTCAGGAGGGGACACACAAGCCAACCAGAAGCTCATTGGTATTTTATTCAAGTCAACAGAAATCCTTTTTAAAAAAATTTTAAAATGGGGGGCAGCTAGGTGGTGTAGTAGATAAAGCACCGGCCCTGGATTCAGGAGGACCTGAGTTCAAATCTGGCCTCAGACACTTGACACTTACTAGCTGTGTGACCCTGGGCAAGTCATTGCCATGCCAAAAAAAAAAAGATTAAATTTAAAATGAAGTTTATTGTTTTGTGTAGAATACCTCAAAATCTTTATTTTTTTATCTCTGTATTCTGCATTTGAATTGTTAAATTACTATGCTTAGAATAAACTAAAAAGTGAAAATAAATGTTAAAAACCCCAACAAACAAAATACCCCACTGGTCTCTCCTCTAATCCCTCCTGTAAATATTTTGAGATTAATCTTCCTAAAATGCTGCTCTGGGGCCCCTGCTCAAAGAACTTCAATAGCTCCCTATTGCCTATATGATCACCTCTCCAGGGTACATTGTTCTCTCCCTTCTTAGTTCCCAGAGCCCTTACTGCCTGTACCCCACAATTTAGCACTTAGTTTTATTGTTTTCAATGTTCCCAGTGGTAGATTCCTGCTTTTGCCTCTATCCTCCGGACTGAAGTCCCCCTAAGGAAGAGGTCTAGGCCTTTCGAGGCTCTCTCACAGCAGAGTGAAGCAAGTTTAGGATTGATTCCCAGAACTTTAAAAATGACCTATTAGATAGTGCTGGGCTTAAAGTCAGAAGTTTTTCATTGTTCCCTTGTGGCTGACTCTTTGTGATTCCATTTCGGGTTTTTTTTTTTTTTAATTTTTTAGTGAGGCAATTGGGGTTAAGTGACTTGCCCAGGGTCACACAGCTAAGAAGCATCGGAGGCCAGATTCAAACTCAGGTCTTCCTGACTCCAGGCTTGGAGTTCTATCCATTGCACCACTGAGTCAGGAAGCTGAGAGTTCAAATCTCACCTCAGATGTGTTGTGACCCTTGGCATACTCACCCTCTTTTTTGTCTGTTTCCTTGCCTTTAAAATGGGAATGATAATAGCATTTCACTCTCAGAGTTGTAATGAGGATCAAGCGAGATGATATTTGTAGTGTTTAGCATGCAGTGGGTGCTATCTAAATGCTTATTCCCTTTCCCTTTCAAAGAGGCAAATTCTCTGGGGCTTCGTCCTTGGGAAGAAGGACAGAAGGTGTGGGAACACCAAGATGCTTGATCTTCTGACCCCAACTCACACTTCCAGGAGAGAGGCTACACTGAGAGACGGTACAGGGAGCCCGAGGCACACCCGTGTGAACGCAGGCTGGTGGAGAAGTGCTCTTTTTGACAATCACTGGCTCCAAGGTGGAGTCCAAGGACCTGGGCCCAGCTCTCATCTCGGGGTGACCCCGGCCAAACCCTGCAACGGCTCTGGGCTCTTGTTTCTTCTCGGTCAAATGAGGATCTCTTAGATGGTCTTGGAACCCCTTTAGTCCCTGAGCAGGTGATCCCAGCAAAAGAGGGGAAAAGGGAAGAGATTCGGGGAGGGAGCGGGATCAGAGAACATTCTCCTAGATCAAAACAAAACTCCCCCATCATTGGCGCTGGGCTCTATTGAAAAAAATCAGGCAGGGCTGGAAGTCATAGGATTCACAGAGCAGATCCACTACCCCGTTTTACAAAGGGGTAGACTGAGGCTCCGAAAGGTTAAAGAACCTGCCCAACATCATGGAAGTCATCGTCACTTGGACTCCAAAGCAATGTTCTTCTCATGATATCACACCGCCCCCCTGAGTCCAAACCCCAGCCCCGCCACCTTAAAGCAACCTGCTTCCCCCTCCTCCCTTGGCCTTGATTTGCCCCTCTGAGAAATGGAGATAATAGTGCTTTCCCTGTGGTGGTGAGGATCAAATGGAGAGAGAAGAGCTGTTGGGGTGCTTTGAATAAGTTCAAAAAGCCCACAGTCATAACATCCCTTCATTATCTGGGGCCCCACTCTCTCCATCTTCCCCAATTACTCTCTTAACAAGGCTCCCTCTGCTCTGGTCCCGGCTCCTTAGTAATTAGGGCAGAGGCAAGAAATGCTTTCTTGGTGTCTAAGAACACCATCTTTAACGTGTGGGAGCCCTTTCAAGGGCCATGGTTGGGGGGGGCCCTCGCCTCCAGGTTCCTGAGCCCTTCCCCATCTGGGTCTCGATTCCCTGGCATCTTGGAGAAAGGCTTGAGTTCCTGCCCAGTGCCTGGAGCTGATGAGGCCCAGGTTCTGAGCTTTCCCCCTCAACCCCAACCCCAACAGCCGAACTGGTTTTTCTCCTTCCTTTGGGCTCAGGTTTGAGCCCTAGCCTTCAAGCTCCTACTTGTGCTACTGAGAGGGAGAGGGGGCAGGTGGAAAACTCAGAGTAGGGAGAACACAAGAGCCATCTCAGAAAGGCACCTGGGTGTCTTCACTGGCTACAAACACCACCGGCCAGGGGAACCAACTGAACTCAGCACTGGGGGCTCAGAGAAATGACTTCACAGTCTCCTCTGACCCCAAGCTGAGTGTGTACCCTACTACTCACCCTATCTCTCCCATGAGACCCAGGGTCAGAGATTCTGGAGGGGAAGGAAGGGGGGAGGGAAGAAGGGAGGAAGAAGGGAAAGAAAGGAGGAAGAGAAAAGAGAAGAGGGCGGAATCATAGATCCAGAGCTGGAAGGGGCCGTAGAAGTCATCTAGTCCAGGGCTTCTTCAACTTTTTCTTTTTTTTTCTTTCTTTCTTTTTTTTGCAGGGCAATGGGGGTTAAGTGACCTGCCCAGAGTCACACAGCTAGTAAGTGTCAAGTGTCTGAGGCTGGATTAGAACTCAGGTCGTCCTGACTCCAGGGCCGGTGCTTTATCCACTGTGCCACCTAGCTGCCCTCTTCAACTTTTTCCACCTGAGACCCTTTTTCGCCAGAGAAATTTTTACAGGACTCTGGACATATAGGGAAATAAAATAGGTATACATCATCCTTTACTGTTGCCAACTTTTTCATGACCCCCACATTTAGTTACACAACCCCATAAGGGGTCGAGACTCACAGTTTAAGAGCTAGGATCTAGTCCAACTCTGTCATTTTTCAGGTGGGGAAACAGAGGCCCAGAGAAGGAAAGTGACTTGCCTAAGGTCACAAAGGATTCTAATTCAGGTCATGTGATTCCAAGGTCAGTGGTTTTTTCTTTGTACTAATGAAAAGGAGAAGGAAGGAAGGAAGGAAGGAAAGATGAAGAAGGAACAGAAGTAAAAAATAACAGGGAAGAAGGCAATGGGAAGGGGAAGAGACAGAGGAGAGGGGGCTGGCGTTTTCACTGGCAGCTCAGGCTCCTCCCTTGGTTAAAGGTGAGCTCTGTGACTACAAACAGGTAATGGGAAAAGCAAGCAAGGAGGTGGGGGTGGGGTTGGGGAGGGGAAGCCAAGTGGGCCAACTGGTTTCTTTATTGGGATCTGAGACACCTGCCTGCCTCCTAACCCCAATTCCTTTTGGCCCTTTACCGCCTGGGTTCAGTCGGCCCCATGGCATCCTGCTCAACCTGTGGAAAAGGCTCTCTCTTCTCTTCTCTCCTCTCCTCTCCTCTTCTTTCTTTCTCTCTCTCTCTCTCTCTCTCTCTCTCTCTCTCTCTCTCTCTCTCTCTCTCTCTCTCTCTCTCTCTCTCTCTCCCTCTCTCTCTCTCTCTCTCCCTCTCTCTCTCTCTGTCTCTCTCTCTCTCTCTCTCCCCCCCCCCCCGGGTTCTGTCCCTGAAACTCTGCCGCCTGCCTCTCTGAGGGCCAAGTCCAGCAGCATCGCTCACTTATTTTCCAGATTTGTCTTTCATAAAATACAGTGCCACTGCTGCCCCAACCAGCTGTGTGACCTTGTGTAACTCATTTCCCCTGCCTGGCAAGCTTAAAGCAACCAAACCAGACTGGGGCTACTTCCCAATGTCTGCCTACTCACCCCTTCCAGAGAGAACCCCGCCTTGTAACCAAGCAGGGCTAAAGAAACCCAATGTATACACCTGTCAGGTCTGACTGTGCACCTCATCCCCATTCTGCCCTTAGGGCTCCACTGCCTCTTAGCCAAGAGGAGGCTGCTGGGCTGATGTCTTCTGCCCACACAGGGCTTCAGTGAAGATCAAATGAGATAACAGTACAAGAAAATTCTTTGTGGCTGAAGAAGCCCTTCGCATGTGTGAGCACATATTATCAGCTGTATCATCAAGCATCTTTTCAGATCACGGGATCTAGACTTTGGGACAGTTAGGGCACCAAGTCCAATCTCATTTGACATCAAGGAGACTGAGGAAATCTACCATCCAAAGCCCAGGCCTGAATAGAGGCAAGGTTCAAGCACCCAGAGAGAGGTTCAGAAATACTAGATGTTTAGTTCTTGTTTGGGGGGCCTCAGTTTCCCTCACTGTAAAATGAAAAGATTGGACTAAATCAGTGTTTTGCTTTTTGATGGCATATGCTATCATTAAAAAAATGTATTGGGCACCTATTGCATGCCAAATATTCTGCTGGGTGCTTCCTGTCCTTCCAGAGAACATGAACAACTCAGAGGAAGGTGTCATAGTGTAGTGAAGACAACCCAGGATTCAGTGTCAGAAGACCTGGGTTCAAATCTCTGCTCTGCTCCTTAGGCCCTCCTCCCTTCTTTGGGAGTCCCCTCCTCTGTAAAGTGGATGGGTGGGGGGTGGCACACCACATGACTACTAAGGCCCCTCCCAGCTCTGCACTCTGGGGTCTCAGGGCTGTCTCCATTCTGATACAGCTACAAACAAAAGGAAAATTAACTGGGCTAATTATAAGACTTCTAGTTCCCATCTCTTTCAATTCTACTCCAGAGAAATCCAGGGCCTGACTGTTAGTGTCTCTCTAGAGTCATAAATCTTAGCCCCTACCCCCGAGTAAAGAACAATGGTGGGGCAGGGGGAGGTGGGGTAGGGTAGGAGACAAGCTGTCCTTTGGCAGGTACTGGGAAGGCTGGGTGCTTGAGGTGGCTCCCTTGCCAAAGATCACTAGGATACCTGGTCAAGACAAGGTACTAGGCCCATACCCTCCACCTCCACTAGTATCACACTTAGAACTGGAAGGGGTTGAGTTCAACCCCCTCACTTTACAGATAAGAAACCAAGGCCCAGGGCGGCTGGGTGGCGCAGTGGATGAAGCACCGGCCCTGAATTCAGGAGTACCTGAGTTCAAATCCGGCCTCAGACACTTGACACTTACTAGCTGTGTGGCCCTGGGCAAGTCATTTAACCCTCACTGACCTGCAAAAAAAAAAATACAGTTCTCTTATTTTTTTTTTTTTAGTGAGGCAATTGGGGTTAAGTGACTTGCCCAGGGTCACACAGCTAGTAAGTGTCAAGTGTCTGAGGCCGGATTTGAACTCAGGTACTCCTGACTCCAGGGCCGGTGCTCTATCCACTGCGCCACCTAGCTGCCCCTACAGTTCTCTTATAAACATGATTATCTGTCCACAGTAGGAACAGGAAAAGAGGAGTTGAGAGCTTGGAGGGCCTTGGACTGCCAATTTCTAAGCCTCTCTTTTTGCTCCAGGGCCTGAACTCTCCTGGCCAAAGACATCCCATACAGCCAGTACCACCTGGCCCAGGGCAGCCACTGTGACTTCCATCCAAGGCTACCTTCCCAGGGCCTTGCTGGAAACAGAGGCGGAGGCAATTCAGTCAGAATGGGGTGGCCCTGGGAACTGGCCAACATTTTGAGGGGTGGCAGGGTATAGGGCAAAGGGCCAACGGCTAGGGCTCCTAGCACCTGGTCTGCCCTCCCCTCTCAGGACCCCCAGACAGACCCTGTCTCTACTCTATGAGGCTTTTGTGTCTTCTTTTCCTTCTCCCTCATGGTACTGCCTTTGGCTTCCGCTGTAGATTTCTAATTTGTTCCTGGTTTTGTCCAAGGGCCCATTTCCCTCCGATTGCCTCTTTGTGTGTCGAGCCGTTACTGGGCATGTGGGGGAGGGGGAGGGACAGGGGATGGATGGACAGAGAACATAAACTCTGCCACCCACCTCGGGCGGCCTGGCCTCCCCCTGATCCCTCCAGCCTTTCCTCCCTCCCAGGGTTCTAAGGATTGAGCCCGTTCAGACATCAGACATACAGCATATGTCCCCTGAGCTCCCCCCTGACACCACAGATACTCAGAAGCCAAGAAGGACACCCCATCAGGCAGCATGCGGCCATGAGATTTCAAGCTCGAAGGGAACTGGGGTCATTTAGTCTGAAGCTCTTGTTTTTATAGAAGATGAGCTGAGGGTCCAAGAGGTTAAGTCATTTGCAGGGTGACAGAGGTAAGATAGCCAAGCTAGAACTCAAACGACAGTTCTCTGACACCAAATCTAGTCTCTCCTCACCCCTTTCCACTGGTGACTGGCGTTCAAATCTAGGCTCTGAACGCTCTCTTCAGGTGCATCCCAGCTTGAGATCTCAGGATCTGATAAGTTGTCCTACACTGCAAAGGGCTGCCTTAGGAGGAAGCAAGCCCCATCACAGGAAGTAGTGGTGACCATTGATTGGTCAGTCATGTGTTAGAGCAGACATCCTCAGAGAGTCTGCAGTTCTTACTGGCTACAAAGCACTATTTTCTTCCTTTTCTACAAAAGTAGCTTCAATACAACCTATCCCCACCCCACCAAATATAACCTATCCCACCGCCACACATCTCCCCCTTCCCCTAAATACCGCCAACTCTATCTGACCTTGGGCAAAGTCCCTTTCCTTTTCTGGGCCTGTTTCCTTCTTTAGACTAGAAGATCTCTAAGTTCCATTTCTAAGCTCCAAATCTCCTGAAATTCCTATGGAAATCAGGCACACTTGACAAGGGCAGAGGTGGGGGGTTTTGTTTGTTTGTTTATAGGAAGGGAGGCCATTCATTTTCACCCTTTAAAAAAATGCACACACCAGCACTGGCTAGGGAACCATAAATCACTAAGCTTGTTGGTGGAAGGCAGGTGTGCGGGGATTTATGTGTATGCGTTGTAGCGATGGGGGAGGTAGAAAGAGCGGATAGATGGGGCTATGAAGAAGCAATAAGGGAAAAAACATCTGTCAGTGCTACCATGTTAATGGATCTTGGGGACTCCTCAACAAAAGTAGACTGATGCCTACCAGCTCTTTCCAGGGTCCGTCCTTCACCTGAGGTGTGACCCCCTCTCCATCCACTGTTCATTTACTTATTGGGAGAAAGGCTGTGACCACCCATCTTTACTTGAATGACCAATTAAAACTGGGCGCTGCACTTAGAATAATTAACAGGCTGAGCATCCGTTGAACAATTAGGGGAGGCCTTGCCATTCTGCCTGAGCCGGAATCCAGTCTAATTGTATAATGGGCCTAACGGAGGCCCGCACCAAAGGGAGATGTAATTGGCCGGAACATTTGCTTCTTTAAAGGTGCTACAGACCTGGCATAAACGGACACAGTTGGGGGAGAAGGATCATGTTGCCTTTTTTCTTTTTTCTTTCCCCTACAGCAGGAGAAGACAGCTGGCCAGCTGCAGAGATTCAAAGCTGGTTTGCTAAAAGTAACTTGGCTCTGGCAACTTTGGGCAAATAACTCCCTGGGCAGGAGCAGGGGAGAGCCTGGGTCTCCTCCTGATTAGGAGAAAGGCTTGCCCTCCCTGCTCTCCCTTGTTCACACTTAGTTTTAATGCGCTTTTCTTGTGACGTTGTATGTTACAGTCATCTCAGATGGCATCTTCAGGATTCCTCCTGAATCATCCAGTGTTTAGTTAAGCTAAATTTATTTGTATTTCTTTTTTTAAAAAAAATATTTCTTCTGTATATATTTATCTGTATCTTTGTCTCCCACATTAGAATGCAGGCTTATTCAAACTAGGGGTTTAATTATCTTTGCATCACCGCACCCCCCCCAACACCTGGTACAGTGCTTGGCATACATTAGGAACTTACTAAATGCACACTGATTCCACTACTGCACTGTGAGTTTCCTACAGGCAGGGCTTGATTGAATTCTTTCCTTTATTGTTGTTTCTTAATCATGTCTGACTCTTTATGACTCCATTTGGGTCTCTTTCTTTCTTTTCCTTCAGGGAAATGAGGGTTAAGTGACTTGCCCAGAGTCACACAGCTGGTATTGAACTAAGGTCCTCCTGAATTCAGGGCCGGCGCTTTACCACTGTGCCACGTAGCTGCCCTCCATTTGGGGCTTTCTTGGCAAAGATACTGGAGTAGGTTTGCCATTTTCTTCTCCAGCTCATTTTTACAGATAAGGAAACTGAGGCAAAGTAGGTTAAGTGACTTGCCCAGGGCCACACAGCTAATAAATATCTGAGGCTGGATTTTAACTCATAAAGATGTCTCTGTCTGACTCCAGACCCGGGACTCTATCCATTGTGTTACCTACCTGCTCTTCTTCCCCTTGACTCCCCCAAAACTAAACCCAACAGAGGGTGGGGCAGAAATTCACATTATGGGAGTTAGAAAAGAGAACATTACGAAGCCTGTCAAAGAGATGAGGGGGGTATCAACCACTCCTTTTTAACACCCCCCCCCCGCCCCCTGCTGTAAAAGCCTTACCATGGAGAGGTGGGTGAGGAAGGTCAGGCTCCCTTGGATGGTCAGGCACGGCTAGAGGTAAATTGTATATGAAGAGATAATCATGAATGTATACAACGCTCTGTGTAGATTAGCACGCCCCCCCCCAAATGTTTTCACATCTGTTCTCAGATATAAGCTATCTGTGAGAGAGGCAGGCAAAGCTCATTGTCTCCATTTCCCAGACAGTCAGACATTAAAAAAACTGCCTACTACATGCTAGGCACCGTACGAAGCACCGGGGCTAGAAAGTACCTGCTCCCAAGGAGCTCACAGTCTACTGGGGGAAGCAACATGCCGACAGCTGTGTACAAAAAGGATGGATGCAGTATCAATGGGACATGATCAACAGCAAGGGGACTGCCAGGGAGGTCACGCTGAAGTGGGTAGGGGGGCCCTGTGGAATTTGTGTGAGGAACAGCATGGAGGCTGGTGTGTGTGTGTGGGAGGGGCAGGGGCAAAGGGCTTTGAAAGCTAAACAGAGGAATTTTTTTAAAAATTTGATCCTGGAAGGGACAGGGAGCTACTGGAATTTATCGAATAGGAGGGTAGCATGATCAGACTGCTGAGTGGTGGGTTGACTGGAGTAGAGAGAGACTTGTGGCAGGCAGAGCAGCCAGCAGGCTATTGCAACAGTCCAGGCATGAGGTGATCAGGAAAGTGAGGCTGAGGAGGTCCAGGCATTGGTCCAAGGTCTAAAGCTATTGAGGAGGCAGAGAAAGGAATCTATCCCATCTCCCAAGGACCAGACCAAATTGTCTTATCTTTTGGGGGCTTTTGGGGTGGTGGTGGAATGGGGTGGTTGGAAGTTCAACAAACACTCGTTCCTCCTTGAAAACCGTCTTGAAGGGATCTTAGAGATGATGGAGTCCAGAGCCCCTCTCCACCTTTTACAAAGGGGGAAACTAGAGGGTCACGGGGCAGGCCCAAAGCCACATAGGAACCGGAAGGGCCTAAGACCTTCTGTTCAATTAGTCTCTGACTAAGGTACCTCCTCCCTGCTCCAAGCTAAGTGGCTGAAGACCTCAAGAGATGGGGAACTCATTACCTCTCCCAAGGCAGCCCATTCAACCTTTGGACAGACCTGATCATTAGTTAGGAAGACTTCCCTTATATACTGAGCCAAAATCTACCTCTCTGACCCCAGATCTGGGGTTCTTTCCATTATACTGCATCTCTAAAACAAATGCCTTGGATAATGGGCAATTCAAAACAACCCAGTTAAAGTTTCTACCAAAGATGGGAATTTCCCTGTCACCTCTGGTCTCAACAGCCTATGAGGCTTTTAGGTCTCCAACATGAGGTGGGCAAGAGCCAAGGAATTAAGGTGCCTGCCGCTCTTGTTGCCTCAGACTTAGGAGTGTCCCTTATCTGGGACTGATTAGTTTATACCTACTTTTCTACTTACAGCCTGGCTCTGCCTTTTCCTGCCCATCATTCCCTTAAGACTGCATTTGTCATCCCACTCAAAGTAGAGAATGGGGCTTTTTAGATCTTCCCATGTGTGGCTTGCATGACCCTCACTCTCACAGCGCGTGCTCTCTCTCTCTCTGTCTCAGTCTCTCTTTCTCTCTCCCTCCCTTCCTCCCTCCCTCTCTCCCTCTCCTCCCAGAACAGAGAGCGCCTCTAACCTGGGCTAAAAATACACGTGGCATCTCAAAAAGAAATATCCACACGGGGGTAAAAGAAACACACACACACCCCCTCCCTCCTCCCAGGCACAAAAAGCCCTTCATTTGGGGATCCTGGTTGCTAAGACCTGCTGATGTTTGCTGCTATTTTGTCAGAGGGAAGAAGGGAGAATTGTGCTTCAATGAGGAGTTTTGTCCCTCCTGCACCCCACCCCCCATATTAATGAATAGGCATCAGCAGCCCACTAACTGCTGCTGATGGGGCTACTTGGCACCTGAGCCTGTAATTACCGGCCCTCCCCTTACGAGGCTCCAGGGGAACCAACCCAGGACAGTGAAGACCTGTCTCCCAGAGGCTGGAGAATGAGCACTGAAACGTATTTCCAGCCGGGCTGAAGGGGAGCCAACACACACACAGCTGACCTGGAACCCAAATACAGGGCATTTTGTTGATGAAGACACACACACACACACACACACACACACACACACACACACACACACACACACACACACACGGTCCAAAGTCTAACGTGTATGTTTAAAAAAAAGCAAAGCCACCCAAGCCAAGAGCACTGCAGGCAATATGATGAGAGGCTGGCTCCCGGTCTTGGATGGGCCCTGGCTTGATCCCAAAGCACCAGGGCAGGAGGACACAGTGCTCCTGGACTCATGGAACACACAGGGAAAGGTCACAAAAGCCTTTCAACAAGGGAAGGACCTCCCCAGGGGCCCCCAGAGGCCTACTCTCTCCCTGGGCTGTGGCTCGGGGCCCCGACTTTCCACACCACAACTGTTTTTGGGCGGCTGCTCAGCTCCATTCTACTTGAATGAATGCCGATTAGCCACCTAGGGCTAAGGAGATACTAAGTTTACAGAAGACATGGTCCCTGCCCTCCATAGTCTAGTCTGACCATTAACAACTCTGAGCACCTTTCCAGAGAGCTTTAAGGTTTACATACAGAACATTCTCCTCAGACCTGGTAAAGCAGTAAGTCACTGCTTTTTTTTTTGGGCGGGGGCAGGGCAATGAGGGTCAAGTGACTTGCCCAGGGTCACACAGCCAGTAAGTGCCAATGCCAGATTTGAACTCAGGTCCTCCTGAATCCAAGGCCAGTGCCTTCCTTATCCACTGTACCACCTAGCTGCTCCCAGACCTGGTAAAGCAGGAAGGACAAATGTGATCATCCTCATATTATGAATGGGGAGTCTGAAGCTCAGAGAAGCTTTGTCTCCATTTGTCTGATTTGTTTATAATCACAAAGCAAGTAAATATTTGAGCTGGGTTAGAAATCCAGGCTTATGACCAGTGTTCTCCCCAGTAAGTAGGCTCTATCACCTCTTCCTCTCAGCCTCCATCTGAATAAAGCACTTAGTGCCTCCTGCACCCCCAGAAAAGAGGGAAGACCCCCAAATCCTTACCTGACTCTTCTCCTTCATCTTCATCATCTTCATCATCACCAGACGATGGGGACTCTTGAAAAATAGAAAAAGGTGGGGGGGGGAGAGGAAGAGAAAGACCATCTATCACTCTAGGTCTGAGAGTGCAGATCAAGTCCCCCTCCCATCAGAGAGTAACCTCTCAGCCGTCCAATGGGAAGCGCAGTCTCAACATTAAATACCCAGAAAACAGGACTCATGGAAAAGGTCAAGACCAAATCTGAGTGTCCAAGGGAACACACAGTCCAGCTTCCTTGTGAGGCCAAGGATCCCTTGCAGACCTTTTGAAAGGTGGAAGGGGGGAAGAAGTGGCTATGTGTGGGCATGTTCACTCCACCTCTGCTTAGATACTTCCTGGGATGGGGAGCTCATCTCTCACAGTAGAAGGTCCCTTCCATTGCTGGATGGTTGTTAGGAATGATGGGTTAAAATGTATAAGTGTGCTTTGAAAGCATTCGGCGTCATTCTGACGCCTACACAGATATTTGGGACTCTTGTCTACGTGGTGTCCTTTACACATTCAAAATGGTGGCCAAGTCTTGAGATGTGGGGAACACAGATAATTAAAATTAAAACGGCTTTAACAGCTTCTCAATAGGTCTGCTTGTCTCTGTCCTCCTCCATTTATCTCACCACTTTCTTATCTGATGATGTGACTGCTTTGCTCAAAAATCTTCCATGGCTCCCAACTGCCTCCACAGCGTTCAAAGCCCACCTCGGCCTAGTGACAAGAGTTCTCCCTTTCACACACATACTATGCTCCAGCCCCAAACTGGAATAACTCTTTATCCAGTGATTTATTGGGCCTTTATGCCTGTAGTGTCTTCCACCTTCCCCTTCTCCCTGCTGGCAAATCTCCTCTGGCCCCTTAAAGCCCAGCTTAAAATGGAAACCTGCCCACCAGTCCCATAACAACATTCCCTCTGCCTGTGTCTATTACCCTATTACATCCAGCTGCGAATTATAGCTATCCATGTAAATTCTGAGGGCAGGGGTCCTGTCTTATCTAAACTTGGTCTGCGGAACACAAACGGGAGATTTATAAATGCTTAACAAATTTTATTTTATTTTATTGCAATGCTTAACGAATTAAAAAAAAATCATTGATTGGGGCAGCTAGATGGTACAGTGGATAGAGCACTGGCCCTGGATTCAGGAGGACCTGAGTTCAAATCTGGCCTCAGCCACTTAACACTTACTAGCTGTGTGACCCTGGGCAAGTCACTTAACCCCCATTGCCTCACACACACACACACACAAAGAAAAAAAATAATTGATTAGAAGAATAGTAGTCAGTGTGTTCTACTGGCTTTTTTTAAGTCAGGACACAGGCCCCTGGGATAAGGACTCAGACTAACCAACCCCCATAGCTGGGCAAACCCTGCCTGAATTCCTACAGGTCCACCCCATGTAGGAGACTGGGAATGACATTTCCCTTCCTGAGCAGGGTCTGAAGGGTGTCGAGAGGAGACACCCCCAACCCAAGTCATTAGCACAGAAGTCTGGAAAGTGAGGATGGAGGCAGAGTAAAGTCAACTTATTTCAGCTGCAAGAATTCTCTCCCCTGACCTGACCTTCCATTTCCTTTTCCTGCAGCACCTCACCTAAGGTTGGGCCTGTCAAATCTGGGGCTAGCGGAGAGCTGCTGCCCAGCTGTTCTTTGCAGCCTGGGTCCTCTCTGGGCTCATTGTCACTGCTAAGGCAGGCCGCGTACCACACAGGACACTTGGGTTTGAATCCCATCTCTAATATTGCCTAGCTATGTGATCTTGGGCAAGTCACTTCAATCAATTCTGAGGGTCACCTGGAGGCTCCCTTTTGCTTCTACATTCTATGAGCCCTTACAAAGGGTGCCCATTCCCTAGACAACAGGGGAACAACCTCATGCTAAGGATCATGGGAAAAGCCCCCTCTCCCTACCTTGCCAATGCCAATTCTACAGGTCAGGTGGGCACTGAGCCCTGACTCAGCATGTGATAAACGTGCTGTACCATAGTCCCTTTACTACCACGAGAAGATAAGACTTTGTACTGTCTCCCACAGCGAGGATGAGCTGCAGTGAACCATTCACACCCTCACTCCAACCTCTAGAGCAGAAGAGTCAAAGGCCCCACTGAAGTAACGTGGCCTACAACACTCCTGAGAGTGACCTGAAGCAGATTCCAATGTAACTGGGAAATATTTAACAAAATAAGTAAAAATACAATAAAACAGATCATTTAAAAATTTAGTCTATGTGTATGGTCTGCAGGGACCCATATGTACTGTCTAGTGACCCCTTGTTTCCATTTGAGTTTGACACTGCTGATCTAGACACTTTCTGGTCAGGTCAGTGTCATGGAATGAAGACAACAGGGGGTCTCATGACTGTGGCCCTATTCACATAATGATGTAACCAGAGGCTGCTCCTGCCTTATGAGAAGTGGCAGGAAACACGGTGCCTGACCCTTAGGGCCTCATGTGCTCAGGGGCCTTCCTTGGCTTTCCCATGGGCACTGCTGCCTTCCCTGCGATATCCAGAGGGCTGGTCACCTGCAAGCTCCTTGGGCACCGTGCAGATCACACAGGCCACCCCTCTCAACCTGGGTCCCTCTTATCCAGGAGCTCCCACAAACCATTCCCAAAATATCGCTAGCACTCGGGGTGACCTGGAAAGCCTCCTCTTGACCATCTTACATTTCATGGGCAAACTTGGAGGTATCTTTTTATTACAATACATCGAGGCCCAGAAATCTGAAACAAGGGACCAAAGAGTTAGAAAACAAAAGGGACCTGAGAGGTCAGAGTCCAACCCCTTGTTTGACAGATAGGAAAATGAGACCTAGATTTGCGATGTTCATATGTGAGGCTGGGTCCTCTGGTTCCCAGTTCAGCCCTCTTTCCACTGTGCCACCTTGCCATTCTCTGCAAGGGTTACCACATGGTTCCTGGGCCTTAGACTCCCTAGGAAACAGGCAGTTGATATTTTTCTCATTTTATAGATGGGGAAGCTGAGGTTTAGAAGAGGGAAAGGCTTTGCCATAAATCACACAGCAGGTCAGTGGTAGAGCCTCGCTGCATCCAGGGCTCTCCTCACCCCAGGTCTGGTAACCCTTTCCTCTGGGCTCTGTGGTGGCAGAGGACTAAGTGTACCCAGTAGATGAGGGAAGGCTGTGGGCAGGCTCTCCCCAAAGTGACACCCTCCCATTTTCTGTTGCTCCTGCTGGGGGCCCCCTGGAGTTCCTGATACAGGACAGAGAACTGAGCAGAATCAAACTGGGGGGTTGGGGGGATGGAAAGGCATAAGCCAGGACCACCAGGAAAGAAGTTCAAATTACCTATTTATGTTGGGGCTATTATTAGCCACGGAGAAAAAAATGGAGGTGGAGGGGGTATGAAGAAGGGAGATTTGGGGTTCTTTAAAATTTTTCCCTTTAACAGCCCCTCATGCTGGCTGGCTGCTTCCCCCAGGGATGGCCCCAGGTGTCCTCACTCTAAGACTTTCTTCCTCTTAATGCAGTCCCTTCCCCCTCCTCCACCTCCATGAGCTGAACTGTCTGACTTGCCAGCCTTTTAAAGACAGTGAGTTCCCTGTCACAGGAAGGCTTCAAGTTCAGGTGGTACACAACAATTTATTCCATTGGCCTAGACGTCTGTGGAGATTCCATGAAGCCCTGAGGTTCTGTGGTCATTCTCTCCTCTCCCAGGCGGGGGCCTGTCAGTTGCCTTTCCCAAAAAGGACAGACACCTCACCTGCCCTCCCCCTCCCTGGACACATCCTGAGGCTCCCCCACCTTAATAACACAGCCCTGTGGGAATCTAACGCCTCTCTTAACCATTTAATTGATGTAACCTTGAAGTGTCGGGCCAGGCCTTCACAGGGAGCTCGATGCAAAGCAGATGTGGGCAAGGATGGGTTTGGCTTGGTTGGAAAGGATGGGATTTTTAATCCACAGGCACAATGGAATTGAGCCCTGGAGGCTTCTGGTTGTGTTATCAGGTGAGGGGAGAGGCCACGCCCCCCTCCCCCCCTCCCCCCAGCGACAGGAAGGCATGGACCTTAGGGAGGGATTGGAGGCTTTCGGTTTCTTGGGGGTATCCCAAGAATCCACCTCTCACTCTGCATAGCCCTGGGAAACTTCCCTGGGCGTTGTACCAGGAACAAGTAGGTATGTGATTGGTTGGTTCTGCCAGAGCGATTTCTATTCTCACTTTCTTTTTTCATTCTTTGTTCCAGGAATGGGTCAATGGGTAGGGGAGGGAATCTATTCATAAGTGAAGGTGATGTAAAAACACATTCTAGCTTCCTAGACGCTGCCTTGCTGTTTCTGACTTCTTAGCCAAGTCCCACTTCCCCTAATCCTCAATTTCTTTCTGTAAAACGGAGAGACAGGACAAAGATGATCTCTAATGACTCTCCTAAGCACTTTAGCTCCATGCTGTACGGTTCTTCCAAGCTCAGATATCCTATAACTCTATAAATGAGATATAGTCACGTGTGGGGCAATGAGGTAGTAACCAGGTATGCAGAATCCTTAGCTCGAAAGTCAGTATTTTCTAAAGATTTGGTGGGAAGAAACCACAGTGGTTCCTACCCAATTTCCAAAGTTAACAATGCCCAAGGCTAGAAACACCCTGAGCCCACAGGTGCTAATCTGTTCAGGTAACACCTGTTTAATGAACCTCTCCATCAACCACAAATCCACTCCCCAGGTATCTTATTGTTCAGGAGGACCCGCTGAGTAATCCCTTACATTTGTAGAAAACAAAGCTCAATCTTCTCATTACAAATACCCCTGGGTAAAGGAGACCTGATGGGCATTACTGTTCTCATTTGACAAATGAAGAAACTGTACACAAGCCCAAGGTCACACAGATAGTTAGCACTGGATCCCAGAGCTCTAGATTCTGAGTGTGATCCTCCTTCTGAAGGAATTATTAATACCAATTTAGAGTACTTATTAAACCACTTTTCATCCATATTCTTTTTTTTTTAAAGTGAGGCAATTGGGGTGCAGTGACTTGCCCAGGGTCACACAGCTAGTAAGTGTTAAGTGTCTAAGGCCAGATTTGAACTCAGGTCCTCCTGACTCCAGGGCCAGTGCTCTAGCCACTTCGCCACCTAGCTGCCCCCATCCATATTCTTTTATTTGAGGACATCAGCAATTCCATGAAGAAGGAGAGGAGAGAAGCAGTAGGGGAAAAAAAAATGCTCTGGGAATTGGGATTAGGAGACCTGGGGCTTAAGAACTAGCTTTGTGTGACCAGAAGCAAACCTCTGTCTCTGTCTCCTCCACCTGTAAGGTGGGGATAACAACTCCCTACCTCACAGTGTGGGTAAAACACTTTCTCAAGCCTTAAAGCGTAAATGTTGCGTGATTCATGTGTTTATGACCATGTGGATTCATGTATCATGACAATGTAATTCATGTAATCATACTAATGATTACTTCCATTTACTGGATGAGGAAACTGGGATTCAGAGATGAGAAGAGATGGTGTCACGGAAGTATTAAGTCTAGAGAAGACATGAGATGTAATGACAATTGTCTTCAAATGAAAATGAAGCGGGGCAGCTAGGTGGCGCAGTGGGTAGAGCACCGGCCCTGGAGTCAGGAGTACCTGAGTTCAAATCCGGCCTCAGATACTTGACATTTACTAGCTGTGTGACCCTGGGCAAGTCACTTAACCCCAACTGCCTCATTTAAAAAACAAAAACAAAAACAAAACAAAACAAAAAAGAAAATGAAGCAGTACAGGGGATTGGGGCCACGGATCTGGAGTCCAAGGCCCACTTTGGATTCAAGTCCAGACTGGACCATGTACAACCTGGGGCACCTGTGGATAGAGTACTGGGCTTGGAATCAGGAAGCCCCCAGTTAGAATCCTGCCTCAGGTACTTCGGAGCCATGTGACCCTGGTCAAGTCACCTAACCTTTGGCCTCAGTTTCCTCAACTGTAAATGGGAATAATAATGGTACCTACCTCTCTCGGGGTTGTTGTGATGATCAGCTGAGATGATAATTGTAACGGGCTTAGGCACAATGGCTGGCGCAAGTAGGTGGGTCATAAATGCTTATCACCACCCTCACTATGCTTCTTCAGGAAAGAAGAATGGAACCAGGGGTATGGGCAAGTGGAAGAGGCATCTTTGGGCTGAACAGAAAGTCAGGGTGGTCCTAAAGTAGGCAGGAAGGCCTCAGGGGTCCTATCACAAGGATGAAGGGGTAGAGGAGGGGAAGTTACACGGCTACCACTGTGTTCTGGGTGCCCTCTGAGGCCCCTCCCAGCTCTGACACTGGCTTACTCATGGCCATAAAGCCAGTCAATGAGCTCAGTTTCAGTCTTCTCTAAAGACAGGATAACCAGAACCTCCTCCTTTCCCTGCAGCCCTAGAGGGGCTGGGGGCCAGGCCCACTCTTAGACAAGACACAGAGCCCTGACGGGAGCTGGGGTTAGCTCACTCACCGGTCACCCGGATGGTAAAGTTGCAGAGAACCTCACTGGAATGCTTCTGCCGGCAGGTGTAGAGCCCAGAGTCGTCATATGAGACGTTGATGATCTTCAGCAGGTCGGGCCCGATGTGGGTCCTGTTGGTGGGGAAGATCGCCACACCATCCTTGAACCAGGACAGCATGGACGTGTCCTGAGCCTCACATCCGAGCTCGATGCTCTCCCCACTTGAGAAGATCAACTCCTCCTGAGTTCTGGGCTCACTCCTCAGTTGCTCTGCAGAGGAAGGACAAAGTGAGGTGGCCATTCGGAGGACAAAGGCAAAATGAGCGTCCATCATTCACAGAACATAAACCTTCCTCATCCCAGTTCATATGCTTCCTCTTCTGTGAAAGGGAGCCTTCTCTGAATGGGGACGTCCTTCCTTCAGTGGCTGGTGCCTCCCACCTTTATGATCCTAAATCTCTTTTGTATCTGCATATAAATGCAGAGGTGTGTTGTTTCCTGACAGACTGGGCCTGCTTCATTTGGTCTTTGTTGCCTCAGTGCTTAATGTGGTACCTGAAAAATGCTTGTCCACTGATTTTGTTGTACCCTCAGTAAGTAGCATAAAGCAGGGGCTGAATAAGAGCTTGTTAAATGATGAAGGGAAAAAACAAAAAACAAAAAAATGATGAAAGGAAGACATCCTAGAGAAGCCTGGGAATATTTATATAAAACTGATGCAGAGTAAAGTGAACAGAACCAGGAGAATAATGAGTACACAAACAACAACTCTGGTCAAAGCAATAACCGGCCACCATGAGTAGATGAGACCCACCTCCTGATGGGAGCAATGGACTCAGGATACAGAAATCAGACATGTTTTTGGGACATGGACAATGCAGGAAACTGTTTTGTTTGATTACTCATATCGATTAGGATATATTTTTTTTCTGTTTTCCAATAGAGGAAATAGAGAAAAATGCATTTCTATCAACTGAAAAAAAAATGACTACATATGTATCAAATCGGGCAAACCACTTCATCTCTCTGCACCTCAGTTTCCTTATCTGTAAAAGGGGAGGTTGGCCCAGATGATCTATAAGGTTCCTTCTTCTTCTTCTTCTTTTTTTTTGTGAGGCAATTGGGATTAAATGACTTTCCCAGGGTCACACAGCTAGTAAGTATTAAGTATCTGAGGCCGAATTTGAACTCAGGTCCTCCTGAATCCAGGGCCGGTGCTTTATCCACTGCACCACCTAGCTGCCCCTATAAGGTTCTTCCTAACTCTGAAATTTTGGAGAAAGCAGCTAGGGATGTTAACGAGGGAAGCCAAATCTCAGAACTGAAAATTCAGTTTTCCTCCTCCCTCTTCCTTCTCTGTCTACTGACCTCCCCAGATATTATTACTCATTTAATCCCCAACAAGCCTTGTAGTCTAATTCTACCCGCCCCTTTTGCCAAACAATATTCAGGGCTGTCTTCTGTGGACTTTGGAAAACAGTTCCACACCAAATGCCAGTGGACATACAGAAATGAACACAATCAGGAGACAGTTCCTTAGACAAAACAAAGATGTTCTTTCTTGGTTTTTCATAATTACAGTGGACTTGATTTGCATATAACCTATCTCTTCTGGTTAAAAGTAAGCTCCCAGAGAACAGGGACCATCTCCCTTTTGCTGTTTCATCCCAAGTGCCAAGCATACAGTAGGTGCTCTAACATATGCTTCTGCAGAGGTATGCTGGAGCTGCCTCAGATTCACTCCCAAAGATCCAATTCTTAAACTTTCAATGTGAACATTCACACCTCAGAAAGTGTTTATAAGAGGCTATAAATTAGGGGTCTAGGAATTATTTTGTTGATTATCTAGACTTATCAGTGATGGAGAAAATCTAAATGATACAGATTAAACTTTAAAAACTGTGTATCCATTCCCCCCTCCCCCTCCCCACAACCAGTGGCTAAACATTTACCAGCAGGCCCCTGCTTATCTCCCTGTTAAGCCTGTAGCATCCCTGCCCTCATGGGGGTCAGATTAACCAAATTCTGACCCCCTCCTTCTTCCCCTTGTGCCCAGCACAAAGCTGGGGATCCTGCAGGCATTTCACAAACCTTTGTGGAAACCTGAATTCGTGTGTAGGGGTGTGGGCCTTAAGCAGAGGCACTGGGTTCTCATGGATGGGAAAGAACCTAACAAAGGGGGTTGGGGCTAAAAAGACCACAGAACAAGGACAAGCCAAGACAAACCAGCTGACCGCCAGCCCTCCAATAACGCAAGCGCTAGAGTCAGAGGCCAAACGCCCTGGTTCAGGCTCTGCCGTCCCATGGTCCCATGGAGAGGTCATGGGGTCTTGAGCTGGAAACAACCTTGGAAAACATAGAGTTCAATTCCCTCACTTTACACCTGGAGAAAATGAGGCCAGGAAAGGGCAAGGTATGGAAGTTAGTGAAGTTTCAAACCCAAGGTTCTCTATACTGTCACCATGGAATCACAAAACCCCCAAATGTGGGGAGCCTCCTCTGATCCCTAGGAGATGACAGACCCACTTCCTGGAGAGGCCGAAGGGTGGGGTGGAGCCCCTAGGGGAAAGGTCACCACTTGGAGGCCGGCCCACCTCTGGTCTTAGAGCTCTGGGGCCTCCTGATCCATTTGGAATTGCCTTGAGGGGGAAAGTAAAAGGTAAGATTCTTAGCAGTTGCTAAAAATACTATATTTCTGGGGGTGAAAACAAAGCAAAGAATGTGTAGGACCGGACTGGTTGGGACAGGTCTGTAGCTGCACCCAGGCAACAGGGAGGGGAGTCCTGGGATGGACTTGTTTGCCAGGAGATAAGATCGTCTCCAGGGTCCCTCGAAGCTTCCACGAGCCTCTGGTGGGACCCTCGCCAACTCCTCCAAGGCCTCTTGGGCCTCATTTTCCCCCTCTGTAAGATCATGAAGGGGCCCTTCTAGCTTTCACAGTTTGTGTTCAATTACTGACACACACGGGTGCCTGGGGCAGAGAATTATCAATCACATGTTGACTGAACGGAATCTAGCCTCTGCGAATGTCCTGCTCTGACATTCTAGGAGACAGATATATTTGAGCTAAGACTTCTTAGCACCGGGAGCCCGTCAGGCAGTGGGTGCTACAGAAATGGGTATTCAAACCCTGGAGAAGGTTCCTGATCCTTCGCCAGAAACTGAACTTTAGAGGAAGGGAAGTGACTGACCCAAGGTTACACTGTGGACAATTGAACAACTAAAGGATAAACCTAAGAATGTCAGAGGCAGAATGGCATGGGGGTGGTGGTGCTTAGAACACAGAGGACAGGGGCGGCTAGGTGGCGCAGTGGATAAAGCACCGGCCCTGGATTCAGGAGTACCTGAGTTCGAATCCGGCCTCAGACACTTGACACTTACTAGATGTGTGACCCTGGGCAAGTCACTTAACCCCCATTGCCCCGCCAAAAAAAAAAAAAAGAACACAGAGGACAGGGCCCATTGGAACAAAGCTGCTGGAAAGTCTGGGGCTGCAAGAGGCCTTAGAACACAGAATGTCAGGCCTGGGAGGCATTCTAGACCAAGGACCCTTAGAACAGACAGAATAGAGAATGTTAGAACTGAAGGGGTGGGGGTGGTGGGCACAGCAGAACTAAATCCAGGTCTCCCAATTCCCAGGCAGCCACAGCACTCTGGGTGTGGGGTGTGGAGAGAGCCAACACCCCAGGCGTTGGCAGCAGCCCCAGGAGAAGACACTAGTCCTACAGGGCGATGTGCGGGCTTAGATCTCCTTCCAGGTATCTCTGTGGGAATTTCACTCCTAAGGAGAAAGTATTTTCTCGGCCTCCCCATGGGGCTGTGCTCGCCACTCAAGCAGGAGGGGTGGGTTTCAGGGCCCTCGAGGGCTCCCTGGGAAGCCTCTGTTCTGACTCAGAACCTTTTTTTCCCTCCTTTCCCTACTGTAAGAAGCTGTTCTAAGTTGAAGGTGGGAGCCATGGGGCTTTTCTGAGTCACTGAGGTATTCTTAATTAAAGGGGGGGGGCTGGGGAGACACAGAGAAGTAACCTGCTATAAAACACCTTTAGAACTTGAGGCAGGTTTCATGGTCTGTGGTTTTGTACAGAGGCAGTTCCCTGTGGGCCCTCTACTCTTAATTGAGGATAATGATAGTTTTATAGGCTCCTGAGAGTAAGTGAAAGGGAAGGGGGTGGGGGAGAGTCCCGGGGGCAGGAGGCTGAGAGAGAGGACTTCAAAGCCCGCCCCCAGCTCCCGCCTCACCTCCTGCCAAGTGCCCAGGCTGCTTTGGACCTCCTAGCCGATGCCACGCTAAACAGCTGGACCAGTAGGATAGAGCTGATCAACACCATCCAGCCTAGGACGGGGTTCTGATCCCAGCCCAAGGACACGATCAAGTGACCTCCCTTCTCAACCGAAAGAAGGGGCTGAGGGTACTTGTACTGTCTAGTTGACAGCACTGTTCTGAAGAAACTGCTCTTGTAAACCTTCAGCCTTGTCGACCTGGGGGGTCTTTGAAGTTGTTATTGTTCTGACAACTATCTCTCTCTCTTTTTTTTTTGCAACAAACATTTATTTTATTTTTTCCAGTTACATGTAAGGGTAGTTTTCAACATTCATTTTCATAAGATTTAGAGTTCCAAATTTTTCTCCCTCCCTCCCTCCCTTTCCTCCCCCCCTCCAGAAGACAGCAACCAATCTGATATAGGTTATATATGTACAATCCACAAGTGCTCTTTTTATCAGTTCTTTCTATGGAGGTGGATAGTATGTTTCATCATTAGTTCCTTGGGATTGTCTTGGATCATTGTATGGCTGAGAGTAGTTAAGTCATTCACAATTGCTCATTGAACAATACTGCTGTCACTATGTACAATGTCCTCCCAATTCTGCTCACTTCACTATACATCAGTTCATATGAGTCTTTCTAGGTTTTTCAGGGAACTGGTTTCCTTTGTAATCCAATGTATTTTATTTTATACATTTAAAAAGATGACGCTAAGAAAGACTTAGATTTTATCAGATTGCCTGCCAAAGGGGGTCCCCAGGGGGGAAAACCCCCCAAACCTCATTAATAACAGCTAAGGGGGTGGCTAAATGGCGCACAGAGCACCAGCATTGGAGTCAGAAGGACCTCAGTTCAAATCCAGGCTCAGACACTTACTAACTGTGTGACCCTGGGCAAATCACTTAACCCTGATTGCTTCAAAACGAAAAAAACAGCCTCAGACACTTAACACTTACTAGCTGTGTGAACCTGGGCAAGTCACTTAACCCCAATTGCCTCACTAAAAAACAAAACAAACAAAACAAAAAAACCCGAAAAAAAACAACCTCTAGATCTATAGACAAGTCAAGGGATCCTAGATTTATTCAGAGCTGGAAGGGATGGGAAAGACCTGCAATTTTACAGATAAGGGAAACTGAGACTCAAGAGAGTCTCACAATCAATTAAGATTCAGAGGTAGGATTTAAACCCAGGCCTTCCTGACTTCCTAGGCCAGTATCACTGGTTACTACATAAGGAGATCTTAGGATTCAGAGTTATCATCTGCTCTTATTTTTACAGCAGGAAACTGAGGCCCAGGAGTTAAGTGATACACCCACAGTTATATAAGGTAGGCAAAGCAGTCAAGCTGGGACTAAGAACCCAATTTCCAGGCTCCAAATTCCATCCTTTCTCCATCACAATATGAAGGGAATTGGAGTAGAAGTTATTTTAAAGTCTCTGGTAGGTGATATTGTGGTGCAGGGTGGTGGGCGGGGGAGACAAAAAACAAACCAACAAACCCACTAGACTTGGATTCTGGAGCCCTAGCTATGCAACACTGAACTTGTATGAGCCTCAGTTTCCCTACTAGTTAGAAGGGGGTACAAATACTTGTCCTACCACTCTCCTAAGTGTATAGTTTCTCCTACTGGACCGAGCTCCTTGAGGGCCCCCCTTTTTGTTTTTGTATTTGTAGGCACCCCAACATTTATCACAGTGCTTAGCATCCAGTAGGTACGGAACAGATGCTCATTCATTCATCTCTACCTCAGAGAATGGGGAGGAAACCTTTGGAAGCCTCCCAGAGCTATTAGTACATGTGACTTCTTATTATAATGCTTATTCTAGAAATCCCTAATGAATGGTATCTCAAAACAGCCGAGGAGGGAGAGTCAGGTTCACCCAGGTCATCCTCCTCCCCCTTCCTGGAGTCCAACCTGCCCCTTTTGTCAAAGGCCCATCAGGGAATCCACTGGCCCCTGGCTGAATTCTTGGCTGCGGATGGGTTTAACAAGGGGCCCTCTTCCAAAACATCGGGTCCCAAGAAGACAAAAAGGACAAGACTGTTCCCCCAGCAGGCCCTTTCCCAGGGCAGGGGGGGGGTGGCCCCCAGTATACATATGTAAAAGGGCTCTCAAGGGGGGCAGCAAAACAACCATTGTGGAAACAGGTTCTGTTTTTTGTTTCTTTTTAAAGAATTCTCCAGCTTCCACCTATACCCTCAGGACTGAATTTCTGACATGTCAGTAGGTATGCAAGGACCAGAGAACTCAGTCTACCTCACAGACACAATTTTGTTAAATACCCATTATGTGCCAGGCAGCCCAGTGGTTAGAGCCACTTTCATTATTGCCTATTACTGTCCTTATCACTCACCTATCTATAGTGATTTCCCTTGCAGCCAGTTCAATGTCCTTTCAATGCTGCTTTCCCTTCTTTGTAAAGGGGGGTTCTGGAAAGAAGCCCTGACTTGTTGGGTCAACTTGGGCAGGGAACTTTCATTTCCGGGCCTTGGGAACCTCCTCATCATATGAGAGGTATCTGACCCAGAGGAGGGCCCGAATTCTGCCCAGTAAGGGGATTCAGTAACATAAGCATGTCGGGATAACCAGTCCCCAAACTAATCTGTTACTCATTCCCCCTTGTGCCCCACCCCTTTCTCCAGGGTGTTGAAAGTTATCAAACTAGAACCTCAAATCAAAGTGAGATCAAATCACAGAATCATTTGAGAGCCAGAAGGGCCCTAAGGGCCCCTCGTTTTACAGAGAGGAAAGACAAGGCTTAGATCAGGGGCTCAGGTGATACTAGTCTCCTCCTTTGTGGGCAGGCTCTAGTCCTAGCCCATGCCAGGTCTAGGTTGAGACAGGGGAGGGATAGATATCATTATCTACGGGGCATCAACCTTTACTAGCAAAGCCAGGCTCAGGGCCCAGGGCAAGGGGAATGCTTCCTGATGGCTGATTGATGAATGACTGGGGGGATGAGTAAATGAATGAAGTTTGAATTACTGGTACACACTGTTGCTTGGTGCTCACAGAATTTTCACAGAAAGTTTTAAACGGAAAAGCTTATTATATACAATCAAAAATGTCCTAAAGGGGTTTGTTTGCTCCCCATTCACCTCTGGAGGTCTCCAGGGAGAGGAGTCTATAATGTCACCTCGAGGGTGTTTCTGGCTTGAACCAGAGGGCCCAGAGACCCCTCCGAGCTCAGAGGAGTCTGCTCAGGTGCCCCCCTAGCCAGAAGAATGTCACTTGTTCCATGGGTTGCCTTGGAGAGGGAGGTAAAGTGGGGCTCTTCATCCATTTTTTTTTTTTTGCAGGCAATGGGGGTTAAGTGACTTGCCCAGGGTCACACAGCTAGTAAGTGTCAAGTGTCTGAGGTCGGATTTGAACTCAGGTACTCCTGAATTCAGGGCCGGTGCTTTAACTACTGCGCCATCTAGCTGCCCCTCTTCATCCATTTTTACAGGTAAGGAAACTGAGGCTCAGAAAGTAGATATGACTGGCCCAAAGTCACATAGCTGGTGATACTATTGTTGACATGTATTCCTCTGGGTTATCAACGTCTACAAACTGTTCTCTTCACTCTAGACAAACCTGTTAAGTGGTAGAGCAAGGGTTGTTTGGATGCTCCCAGAGGAGACGTTGTGTATTTTGGAAGTAGGATCCGAACTCAGGCAGGCCTCACTGGACACCAAGGCCCAGGGCTCTGTCCACCTCTTATACCTAAGGGCCTGACTCCCGGGTCATCCCAATGGGCTGATTCCCAGGAAACTAGGCTTCGGTTCTTTCATTCCTGGGGGGGGGGGGGGACAAAGTCCAGTGGCAAAATCCTTCAACCCACTTTAATTCAATTCAGTCCAATAGGACAGCTAGGTGGCACATAGTGCATAGAGCATTGGTCTTGGAATCAGGAAGACTTCATGAGTTCCCATCTCAGACAACAAACTAGCTATGTGACCTTGGGCAAGTCACTTCACCCTGTTTGCCTCAGTTTCCTCATATGTCAAATGAGTTGCAGAAGGAAATGGCAAATTACTGCAGTATCTTTGCCAAGAAAACCCCAAATGGGGTCATGAGGAGTTGGATATGACTGAACAACGTCCAACAGGAACACTATACTTCCGAGTGAAACCAGAGGATTTAAAACTTTATAAATGAGGAAAGTGAACCCCAGAGAGGGCAAGGGATGTTACTAAGGTCAGAGGCTCTCCCCGCCAAAAAAAAAGTTCATCAGGATCAAGATTAGCACTCAGGTCCTCTAACTCCCAATCAATCGCTCTTTCCATCAGACCACACCTCCAGCTCCTATGACCTTGAGCAAATCACTGAAATTGAGGATAATAATAGTTGTGTCTCATCGCCTTTGCTGGGCTGCTTTGAGCATCAATACAATATCAAATGCAGACTATTATTATGTATCTGCTAAGCACCAGACACTGTAATAACCAAACTGATGAGTGTGGGATATTTTTAAGTTCCCTCAGTTTTATTTACTCATTTTTCTCTATCTTGGTGCAAGGCTCAGTGTTTTCTTGCCTTAAATTCTAACTGAACTAACTGAAAGAAAGCTCAGGCAAGGTTTTGGGCATGACATGGGGGCTCTGGAGCCTCACCTCTTTTATTTTTTAATATTTAATTTTAGTTTTTTTCTCAATTCCATGTAAATACATTTTTTAGCATTAGGTTTTGTTTTTTTTAAATTTTGAGTTCCAAATTCTCTCCCTTCCTCCTTTTCCTACCCCCTCCTTGAGAAGGCAAGCAATTTGATCTAGATTCCTCCCCATTGTCATGGGGTGCAGAGCACCCCAGAATTTCTCTGGGGCACACCGAGGAATCTTCTCCTTGAGAAACTAAACCAGAGGACAGATAACGCCTAGAGGAACCAAATCGGACTGAGCTAGCTTGGGATTCCTACCCTTCATTCTGGTCTCCCTTACCCTGGGGAGATAAGTTTGGGTGTGGCTGCGTCCTTTGTGTCCTGAAGAGGGATCCGTAGCCACCCCTCACCCAATTCCTCTAGTCACTACTAGTGGGGGATGGTCCTCCACTCCTCACCCAATTCCCCCAGCTACCACCAGTGGGGGATGGTCCACCTTCATTAAAGGAACTTTCCACAGGCAGATGGTCCACCCCCATCAGGCCTCTATAAAAGTACCTTCCAGTCTCCTGTTTGAGGAGATTTGGTACCTCTGAGCCATGTGCTTTATGCCAAATCTCCCCATGAAAAGTCTAAGGATTTCTTTCATGGTTTCCCCCCCCCTTCCCTTCCCTTGCTCCTAAATAAACTATCACCTTGTTCTAACTACGTTTTGTGTGCAAGAGGGTGTAATTCTTTAAAGAGGAATTCCCAAGAACCCCATCAACCCTGTACCCATTTTCCCACTATATCACCATCTTTTTTTTTATGGGCCAATCAGGGTTAAGTGACTTGCCCAAGGTCACACAGCTAGTTTGTGTCAAGTGTCTGAGGGTGGATTTGAACTCAGGTCCTCCTGAATCCAGGGCCAGTGCTCTATCCACTGTGCCACCTAGCTGCCCCATTTCCCCATCTTTTTAAGAAGAAGGACCCATGCCTGGGGGTGGGGTGGGGATAGAGGAGCCAAGATGGCAGAATAAAGGCAGGGACTCATCTGACCTCTTTCAAACTGTTCTGAACAACTTTAAAAGCAGAATTGGCTAAATACAAAAGGAGGTACAAAAGCTCACTGAAGAAAATAATTCCTTAAAAATTAGAATTGGGCAAGTGAAAGCTAATGACTCCACAAAACATCAAGAAACAATAAAAAGAAAATCAAAAGAATGAAAAAAAATAGAAGAAAATGTGAATTTCTTTGTTGGAAAAACAACTGACCTGGAAAAGAGTTAGGGGAGATAATTTAGGAATTATTAGACTACTTGAAAGTCATGGTCAAAGAAGGAGCCTCATATCTCAAATATATAGAGAACTGAGTAAAATTTATAGGAATACAAGTTATTCCCCAATTGTTAAATGGTCAAAGGATACAAACAGGAAGTTTTCAGATGAAGAAATCATATGAAAAAATGCTCTACATCACTATTGATGAGAGAAATTACAACTACTCTTAGGCACCACTTCACACCTATCAGATTGGCTAATATGACAAAAAAGGAAAATGATAAATGTTGGAGGAGATGTGGGAAAATTGGGATACTAAAGCACTGTTGGTGGAGTTGTGAACCCATTCAACCATTCTGGAGAACAATTTGGAACTATGCCCAAGGGCTACAAAACTGTGTGTACTCTTTGATCCAGCAATACCACTACTAGGTCTGTATCCCAAAGAGATTTTTTTTTTTTTAAGGAAAAGGACCTACATGTTCAAAAATATTTATAGCAGCTCTTTTTGTGGTGACAAAAAATTGGAAATTGAGGGGATGACCATCAACTGGGGAATGGCTGAACAAGTTTTGGTATATGAATGTAATGGAATACTATTGTGCCATGAGAAATCTTGAGCAGGATGCTTTCTTTCAGAAATACCTGGAAGGACTTACATGGACTGATGCAAAGTGAAGTGAGCAGAACCAGAACAACAAGAGCAATATTGTATGATGATCAACTATGAATAACTTAGCTCTTCTCAGCATCCAAGACAATTCCGTAAGACACACAATGAAAAAGGCTATCCACTTCCAGAGAAAGAACCGGTGGACTCTGAATGCAGATTGAAACATACTTGTTTTTACTTTATTTTTCTTCTTTTGGTCTGGGTTTTCTTTTGCAACATGGCTAATACGGAAATATATTTCTCATGACTGCACATGTATAATCTATATCTAATGCCTCAGGGAAGAGGGATGGGAGGGAGAGAATTTGGAACTCAAAAAAATTTTTTAGGAGGCAGCTAGGTGGCACAATGGATAAAGCACTGGCCCTGGATTCAAGAGGACCTGAGTTTAAACCTGCCCTCACACATTTGACACTTACCAGCTGTGTGACCCTGGGCAAGTCACTTAACCCTTATTGTCCTGCCCCCCCCCATTTTTTTAAATGAATGTTTAAAATTGTTTTTATGTGCAATTGGGGAAAAATTCTATATTTAAACTCTAAAAAAAATTAAAATAAAGGACACATTGAATCTTTCAGACTGTGAGCTTGCTTAGGGCAGGAGCAGTCTTTCGACATTCTTTGAATCGCCAGTGTTTGGCCCATAGTAAGTACTTAATAAATGTTTACCCACTGACTTATGAGCCTCTCAAGTATCTTGTATTGGCCTCTAAGACTTGGGTCCCATTTATTATCCTTTTTGTGTAAAAAGAAGATTCATCATTTTTTCCTTCCTTGGGGACTGAGTATTTATTTTATTGCTCTGGGTGGCCAATGTCATTGACCAATGACTCCCAGGACGGGATAGCAGATGTGACCTATCAGCTGCCAGCCCCCAATGACCCTCAGGCTTCAGGCCTGCAGGGAGGACTGGGGAGATTTGCCTCATACTGAAGAAGCAACATTAACTCTCCATTCCTCCCTCCCTGCAGCATGCCCTTCAGCGCACTTCCTCCTGGCAATTAGCTTTGGGTTGCATCAGCCAAGGAGAAAACAGGATTCCCTCCCTGCCTTGCTCCTGGGGGTCCCCCTTAAAGGGGGCAAGCCCTTGCCAGAGTAAAACAGAGGCGGGGAGGGGGCGTTGCTGAAGACACTGTCCAGCAGTGTCATTTAGTATGTCAGGCGCTGCCGAGAGGGGCTGAGCTGGGGGAATGCTCTCCAGCTGAGCAATTTCAGCCCCCCCATTCTCCCCACGAGCGGTGATATACCCCATGATCCAACAGTTCAGGGCAGTGGTTGCAAAGTGCCTGCTGATCACTCAGTGTTTTGCTTAGTCCCGGCCTCCCAGTAGCAGATTTTCTTAATTTTAGGGGCTCGTTTTTCTTTCTAATTTAAAAAAAAATTATGAACTTGACAAGAACCAGCTAACACAAACCTTTCTCTACACAATGAACAGAAAAAGAAGACTGCCTAGGAAGACACGGATCTCCATCTGCGGGTGTCTTGGTTTGGGTACTCTGTTTAGTAATGTCTGAGATCCAATGTGGTCATTCCAACATCACCACACTTGTCACTGTCCCCATGTGAACTTTCAGCTTCTCCGTGTATTTTTTTTTAATGATTCACTGACACTTTTCTTTTTTAAAGCATCACCCCCCATCCCCCCATCCCCTCACTGCTGCACTCCCCCTCCCTCTCCCCTTCCCCCCCCAAAAGCACCTTTCTTTGTAACAAATAAGCGTAACCATAAAAATAAACCCAGCCACAGCCCAGAGAACCTATGTATATGAATGTCCACCCAGAGCAGAAGCAGATTCAGGACAATCCAATGTTAGCTCCATTCAATTGGAGCTTCATGGATTAGGCAGCATGTACCTGAGAAGCTTCGGAGGTGTAGATGCTAGAGAGAGTCCCAGGAACTCCGTATGTCTACAATAGAACTCATTCTCTTTCCCTGAGGTCAGAGATTCTAGAACTTGGAGCTGGGAGGAGCCTTATAGGCCCCTTTTTCTGTCTCACTCCCCTTAACTTTAAGTAAACTTTCCCGCATGCTTCTAGTCAGTAAGAAAAATAAATTCTAGAGTCTACCATCCATACACACCTAAGAAATAGAAGAGATTGATTCAGTCTTCAAAGGAAATAAATTTGAGAGTTTGCACGGAAATGAAAAAAGATTAATTCATTTCAAAAGAAGAAAATCGTTATTTACTAACTAGTCCCCATAAATAAGCTCATATCCTCTGGACGCATGTATTCCTGGGTGGGAACCCCTGATTTGGTCCAAGCCCCTCATTTTACAGAGCAGAGAAGAAAGCCTGAGAGAGGGGGGCTTGCAGTGGTAGGCAAGGTGCTGAATGACAGGACTCTTACTCACACAAGCACCGCCACCAGACTCCAAATTTAATAAAACAGTGGCTACCAGGGAATGATTTGGGGTGGCGATCACAGCAATTAACCAGGACCATATTACAAAGTGGGAAGGACTGAGGCCTGTGCTGGGTAGGAAATATTAGCCAAATGGCTGAAATCAGAGTTCATTCAAAGAATGAATCAGCAACTAGCTATGGGTCCTGAGTCAGACCCTGGCCTACTGTGAACTGTCTTCAGAGAATCTCAGAATGGTTTCCCATAGAAGTCAATTTGGTACTGTGGCTGTAGACTCAGACTCACACAGGCCTGGGTTCAAATCCTTCCCTTGGTACTTATTACCCAAGTGACTTAAACTTCCCAGCTCTCACTTTCCTCTTCTGCAAAGGAGGAGATTGGCATAGCTGGCCTGGCTTTTTGGAGCTGATCCTATTAGCCTGGAGGCCTTCCTTATCTACCCACCCACCGGGGGCTTGCCTGACCCCCCTCCCACAGTCCCCTGGGCTCCCAGAGCCAATGCAGACGGGCACAATTTTCTCTTATTCATTTGTATATGTATTCAATTAGGCGGGCTGGCTTGAGGTCTCCTACTTTTCCCCAGCCCCTAGAGGCACCTAGTGCCCGGGGTGGGGGCTCAGCAGCAGGTGTTTCAACACTTGCCGAAGGATTTAACTAAATTGGGAATCAGAGAACGCATGAGCGGAGAAGTACTTTAGACCAGATAAATTCAGAGCTGGAAACAGGCCTGAGATCAGAAAACTGCCCCTCCTCCATACCACGAGCCTCCTTCACCCACGTGAAGGCACACAGCAGGCACTTAATAAATGCTATGGGACCAGGACATACACAAAGTGGGGTGGGGTGGTATTTCTGGGTTTCGACATTCCTTTGCACATTTTATTGGAATGCATTCCTTCTCCTGCACCTGTCGGAACGCCTACCTTTCTTCAAGGGGTAGCTCAGGCAGTACACCCTGGTCTTTCTAGGGGAGCCCCCTCCCCCCCCCCCCCCGCCCTTTTCAGGGTTATCTTCTGCCTCAAATTCTCTTCTATTTTTAAATTTGTGTTTCTGGTTGTATTTCAGAAGAGAATGTAAGTTTCCTACAGGGCAGGGACTATTTCTTTCTTTCTTTTTTTTTGGTATAGCCATTACCTAGCACCTAGTAGATTCTTAATCAATAGTTGTTAATGACTCTAGTTGTGTGAACAAAAACATTAGTAGTCTGAAACTGAACACTAATTTTAATGATCAAGCATGGCCCAGGAGAGGGTGAAAAAAATCTCCCTCCCTTCATTGCAGAGGTGGGGAACTATGGGTACTGGGTGATGTCTATTCTGTCTGATGGGGTGGATGCCTTGGTTATGTTTTGCAGAACTGCTCTTCTCTGTCTCCCCCCCCCCCCCTTAAAAAATCTTTGTTACAAAGGGAATGCTTGCTGGGGGGGGGTCTATTCAAAAATGAAAGTAATTTTAAAAGACATCAATTTTTAAAAATATCAACCAATGTGTAACAGGAACAAATGATTGAATTGAAGTGAATTTAGCCCAACCCCCTTATTTTACATAAGAAACTGAGGCCCAGAGAAGGGAAAGTATTTGCACAGGGTCATAAAAGGAGGCTGGGACAGGTCTGTCTTCTGCCTTGTTCGGCATTCCTCACAAATATTGCTGAAAGTCCCCTATTGCAAAAACAACTTCTGCTAGGTTGCTTCTCGGCCCTCGGCCCTCTTCTCTCACTCCTCTCCATCCTCCCCTGGATCTTCCTTGGCTCCAGCTCTGCCCCCCCCCCCCATTCCTCCCCTTAATCTTCACTTAATTCAGGCAGCTGGCTGTAAATACCCCCAGAACAATGGATTTAATCCTGAAAGTCCTGAAAGGGAGCCCCCCCCCCCACACACACCCTGGGCTGGGGGGGGGGGGGGAGCAAGAAGGAGAAACCCCATCCCCCTTCTCTTCCCCTGGGACAATGGGGGGACATTGGGGCCCGGGCCTAATTAAAAACGGAAGTGCTCAGCTCTGAGCCAAACTTTGGGCAAAGAAGGAGAGAAGTGGGGGAGGGAGAGGAGGGAGGGCTGGCCCAAATGGGGAGGGTCTTTTCTATTCAAAACCTAGACTCCAACTGGGGCCACATTCAGGGAACGTTAATTGTCATTCCAACTCCGAACGTCCTAGTTTCTAAGTGGAAACTGCTCCCCAGAAGGCTAATGAACTCTCTGCTGCGGCTGGACCTGTTACCCCAGACCCGAACGGGGTCCAGGTGAGCAGGGCCCCATCATGCTCTACACCATGCTGCCCTCTCCCCCTCCCCCCTCCTACCTGTGCAATCCTGGCCAAGTCACTTAACTTTTCCCCTAAGCCTCGGTTAACTTTCTGTCAAATGAAGGGTTTGGATTAGATGGAGGGCCCCTGAGGTGCTATTCACCTCTAGATCCCAGGAACCCCAGCTCAGGTTAATGAAGTGACACTGATCCCTGCTCCCATTTCTGGAACACTCGGAGGATTTTCTTCCTAAGGGCCGAGGTAGAGAAGCAGGACGAGGGCTATTTTGTTCCCATTTAACAGATGAGATAACTGAGGCCCGAAGAGGGGAAAGGAATTTGTGGTAGAACCGAGAGAGCCCTGGGCTTGGGAGTTAGAAGACTTGAGTCTTTGTTCTACCACTGAACTCGAGAGAAACCTTCAACAATTTAACAACTTCTCTGGGTCTTTATAAAATGTAGGGACTGGACCGGAGGATTTCCAGCTGCAATAGCCTGTAACCCTGGACAAGTCACTTGTTTCCTCATCTATGGATGAGATGAACATAACAGATTCAGTTATTACTGCTGTTGTTATTCACTTTTCCAGGTTTCCTCATGTGTGAAATTAGGAAATGGGACTGGCCGGTCTTAAACGCTTCCTGCAGCTCTGATACTCTGTGGCTCAGTGATTCGTCCCTAAGATCACAGGCCACACTTAATGAAGTAGTAGAATGTAACAGGATCTTGGCTTGGGGGACCCTTGATCATTCTGCTCTTTGTGGTTAGCCTTTTTTGGGGGGGGGCGGGGAACAATGAAGGTTAAGTGACTTGCCCAAGGTCACACAGCTAGTAAGTGTCAAGTGTCTGAGGTGGGATTTGAACTCAGGTCCTCCTGAATCCAGGGCTGGTGCTTTATCCACTATGCCACCCGCCTGCCCTCCTAGCTTTGTTCTTAAAAAAAAAAAAAAAAGCAGACATGCTATCAGGGCATCCATCAAATGCTTTAAAAAATGCTAGATTTGGGGCAGCTAGGTGGCGCAGTGGATAGCGCACCGGCCCTGGAGTCAGGAGGACCTGAGTTCAAATCCAGCCTCAGACACTTGACACTTACTAGCTGTGTGACCCTGGGCAAGTCACTTAACCCCAATTGCCTCACACACACACACACAAAAATGTTAGATTTTGAGGCTTAGAGGGTGGCAGGCAATCAGACCAAATGTCAGCTCTGAATCATAAGTCTTCTCTCTGCCCACCATTGGACCAGGATAGAATTGCTGAGGTGTTCGCTGACACTCTGATCCTTCCTTGGGAAACCCTATTTACTCCCATTTCAGAGAAGAAACTGAGGCATAAAGGACAAGACTTTATAGAACCACAGAATGCCAGAGCTGAGCGAACCTTTGAAAAAGCCACCCAGTTTAATCCCTTCATTTCACAAAGATGGAAGCTGAGGCCCAGAGAGGGCCACTTACTCGCCCTAGATCACACAGTCAGCAGAGGGACCCCAAGTTCCCAGGCTCCCAAAGGAGGGCTCTTTCCAGCAGGCCTCCTTACTACAGCTTGCCAAGTCATGGTACCGTGAGGGCCCAGCTAAGTCCCTGCCCTGCCCGCTCTGGCTCTCCCCTTTGGGACCTTAGCTCTTGGTGCTAAGCTCTAGGAATTCATCTGAAGCCAGAAAAAGTCAGCAGTTTCCCAAATCCAAGGGAGGATTTTCAATCTGCTGACAAGGCTGCTGGTGCCTGGGACAACCCATTACAGCCTGACTGTATGGGGCAGGAGAGGTGATTACCACCAAGCCTAAGGCTGGCTAGGCAGTGCCCACTCCCCTGCCCTCTCTGACCCAAATGCCCACTGGCCCCATCCCCAGAGAGGTGCTGTCCCCTGCAACCTTCAGCAGTCTGGGACGGCAGTCAGCTGACTGCCCAGCCAAGGGGACAGGCCCCAAAGAGCTTCTTATTCCTCCAGGGACCATTCACCAAAGAGCTCTTCCCACCTGTGAGCCTATCAGTCACTCAATGGGTATTTTATTCATCTGCTAAGGCATGGAGGCCACTTATGGGGCAGAGAAAATTGCCGGCTGTAATTTTTAGAAGTACTTGAAGATTTGCCAAGTGCTTTCAACTCTCTGATAATAGGTAGTATTGTGATCATCCCTATTTGACAGATGAGAAAACTAAGGCTCAGCCAGCATACAGGTAGAAAGTGGCAAAGCTGGAATTTTTACTTGGGTCCTGTCACTCTGTGTTTCATTGTCATTTGAAATCAGGAGGCAGCATCTCCATTCTAATGGTGAAATCTACATGAAGAAATTGAGGCCCAGGGAGGGGAAGTAACTTGTTAATGTCAGGATTAGAGAATAGAACCCAGATCTCTTGGCAAAGGTGTGTGTGTGTGTGTGTGTGTGTGTGTGTGTGTGTGTGTGTGTGTGTGTGTGTGTGTGTAACAAAAGAGAAAAAAAAAATCTAATGAAGGCACCCCCTCCCCAGTCTCTGCACTAAGCCATCAGTAGGTGGCAGGCTCCCCTTCAAAGCCTAAACCCCAGGCTGATCAGATGGACCCTGGGACAGAGTTAGAAAATGTTAACTACTTCTTGGTGCCTTTGAAAGCTGAGGACCTGGTTTCAACTCTTCAGCATTGCTATTTACTATCTATGAGAGTCTGAGGAAGTCCCTTCCTTGTTTTAAGCCTCAGTTTCTCCCTCTGTAAAATAAGGGGGTTGGTCTCTCTTCAAGGTCCCCTTCCAACTTGGAAGTCTATGACCCACAGAGGTTCAGCCTTTAAAGAAGAGAGAAAACTGGTGTCTTGAAAACACTCAGAGAATGCAAGACAGGGGGCAGGGACCTCTTCTTCTTTGGTTGGGGTAAGCATTCTTCAGGACAGCTAGCAAGTTTTTGAGGGTTCCTGAGTCAAGGGAGAAGGCGAGGGGGTTTTTAGCTATAGAAACATTGTGCTGGGCACATCTATCGGCTCCATCCAATGGCTCCTCACAGACTCATTCAAAACCCTTATTTACCTGTGTGACCTTGGGCAAATCACTCTTTGGGCCTCAGTTTCCCTAGTTGTAAAATGAGATGGCTAGACTGGGTGATCTCTTCAGATCCAGGAGGGGCCACTTTAAGGTCCCGGTTATCACCATGCCCAGACCACAACAAGCCAGGTGGCAGCATCTTATCTAACCTCGGCACCCCGCCCCCCCATCAAGTTTGCCCAGATCAGCACACAGCAAGTGCTTCCAAATTGTTTCCTGGATCCAATGGAAAAGCCAAAGAAAAGGCCATGGTAGTTACTAAGTCTGCCCACTCCCAGGCCTGTGACCTCTTCACTGCCCTCCCCTCCCTCTATAGAGTGGGCACGGTAGAAACCTAGGTTTGAAACCCATGTTTGACACTCACCAGCTGGGAGATCATGGGCAAGTTACCCCACTCCCCAGTCTTCATTTCTAAGAAAGGGGGATGGCAAGTCTAGTACTTGTCTCCCAGGGCTGCTACAAGCAAAGGATCTTGCAACCCTTAAGTTCACCTTTATGCAGTGCCTTTTTATTTTGATTCAGGAAATTCCCAAGCCCCAAGCTACAAAGGGCATCTGTCCTCTCTTGGGACACAAAGACACTTTTTCTCCAGCCTTGGACTCCAGCTCGGGCATCATGGAAGACGGCTTTCTCCTAACTCCAGCTGTCAGCAGAGTGGGGAACAGCTGGTTTCTATAGCTACACTTCATCAACTGGTGGGGGAGGGGGGAAGGGGGAAAGGGAAACCCAGTGACTTTCTCCTCCTGGACTTTTCTCCCTGGTCCAGAAAGAGCTTCTGTTCTCTACCAGGCTGTGTGTGGGGCCAGAGCCAAGCGGGGGGAAGAGGGAGAGGGGAGGTCACAAGATTATGGGATCGAAGAATGTCAGGGCTGGGAGGAACCTTAGAACACAGAATGTCAGAGCTGGAACGGCCCTTAGAACACTGGATGTCAGAGCTGGGAGGGACCTCAGAACACAGGATTTCAGAGCTGGAAGGGACCTTAGAACACAATGTCAGAACTGGGAGGGCCCTTAGAACACAGAATGTCAGAGCTGGGAGGAACCAGAGAGGCCTTCTAATCCAAACCCCTAATTTAACAAAGATGGAAACTGAAACAGAGAAAGGAAGAGCCTTGCCCAAGGTGAGGCAGAGGCCCAGCTGGGATACTGATTCCAAACTGAGCAGCTCTTTCCCAGCATGCATTCCTCGACCCTGTGTGTGTGTGTGTGTGTGTGTGTGTGTGTGTGTGTTTTAAATGAGAAATGTTGCTGATCCCTGTGAACACTGTGATCTGTTCTGGGCCCAGTCCTGGGCTGGCATCAGAGGTACCACACTTCCCAAGAACAAAACTGGGTCTTGTTTGTCAGATTAACTAAATGACAGTGGCCGGGTCATGCCTCCAAAGCCCCATTGAGCTGGACCTGAGCAGATGAGCTATGGCTGCATTGGTGGATTTCCCCTGGGCCCCACCTCCTCCAGGCAGCCCCCCTGGGGCGGATTAGCTCCACTTTCTCTGAGGCATTGTGTTAGTTTCCAGCTGTGACCGAGCCTCCAGGGGCCCCCAGTCACTGATATGATGGGACTGCCTTCCAAAGGACTTGCAGCCCTTCCCCAATGCCCAGCCCCAACGGGGGCTGGAGCAGGAGATTAGGAGAACCCACACCTACAATTAAAGCTGGCCCCACTCAAAACAAACCCTTTGTTGTGGTCTTTTCCTAATGAAGGCTCAGGAGAGAGAGGGTTCTGCCTCATTGAGCAGTGAGGGGTAGAAGAAAGGGCCTCAGAACCCAGGATCACAGGCTTCCCCCAGGAAGGGGCCTCCGAGGTCACCCAGTCCAACCCTCTCGTTTTACAGGAGGAAACTGAGGCCTCAGTCCAACTCACCCACAGGCCAGGAAGGAGCAGTTAGGGCAGGAGGCAGGGCCTCTGGGACCCCAAATCTAGTGCTCTCTGTACCTTCTGATGGGTAGGCATCAGTTAGGCCTGGGCTCCAAATTGGGCCCTGCTATTTAGGCACAATCATGGCTTGTTATCCTCAGTCTCTGGAGGTGGGAGAGAGGGGAGGGCTGATTGCTGGGGAAACACCCTGTAAGCTCTAAGGTGTTACTGAAATGTGAGCAATGACCATTCCTTGCTAGATGAATGACTTTAAACAAGTCACTTCAACTCACTGGGCCTCAACTGCATCTTCTGCTCTGGGCTGGTTTGAGAAGAAAGTAGGTGTTAAGTGCTAACCAGGCCCTCATAGGGGAGCTACAGTGACCGCAGCTGCTATTTCCTTACTGTTTTCTGCACTCATTCGGATAAGGGTGCTCTCACAGGACCACGCAATTTTAATGATAACCATAACAATAGTAATAACTAGTATGTATAGAGTGACTTAAGGTCTGCAGAGCACCTTATGAACAAGATCCTCACAACCACCCTGGGAGGGAGGTGCCCATTTTACAGATGAGGAAACTGAGGTAGATTTCCTCAGGGTCATTCAGCTAAGTAAGGAGCTAAGGCTGGATTTGAATTCATGTCTAACACTCTCATCTACCGTACTGCCCCATTCCACGTTTAGAGCTGGAAGGGGCCTCCCAGACCATCTTAATCTGGGAGTTCTTCAATTTTTTTTTGTGCCACTGACCCCAATAGACCCCTTCTCAGAATGTCTTCAAATGCATAAAGCAAAATGCATAGAACAACCATATGGAAATTATATATATGGATGTATGTTTATGTATAGTTTGTGGACCTCGTTTTACAGAAGAGGAAACTGAGTCCCAGAAAAGCTAAGTATCATCCTCAGGGTCAACTAGGCTCTGCTGCTTTACTCATCTCTCTCCTCAGGGCCCTGACTTGGCCGGAGGCAGGCTCAGCCTAGCTCACCCAGTGGCTCACTACCCAAAGCCTCCTGGGACCTGTTCCTCCTGCCCCCAGGCCAGGATCCAGCTCTCCACACAGAGCAGCTCTGCCTAACACCCCACTGCCACCCCCTTTCTTTTACCCCAAGACAAAAAGAGACCTCCTTAGTCCAGCCCTGTCAGGTTACAGCCGGGGGAACTGAAGACCAGAAGAAGGAAGAGACTTGTTCGGTCACCCAGCAGGTGAGCATCAGAGGTGAGAGGAGGGTCCAGGTGTCCTCCCTGGGGTCTTCTTCTCCTAGGCTGTCCTGCCCTAGGGAGGATGTTCAACAGAAAGCCTCCAAATGGGTTGTGGTTAGCCAGAGGCTTCATTAAGTCTAGGACATAGAGCCTATATATATATATATATATATATATATATATATAATTTTTTTTTAAAGTGTGGCAACTGGGGTTAAGCTCCTTGGAGCCAAAGGTTATCCAGGAGAGAGGAGGAATGTCCACTAGGAAAAAACCCAGGACCCCATTCGAATCAAAGCTTCTTGTGCATTCCATCCACTATGTTTGTATTTCTAGAGCTGAGCACAGAGCCTGGCACATACACAGGAGGCACCTAATAAAGACTTGTTAATTGATTACTCTGGGGGGTGGGGGGGAGGAGAGGGCGCTCCCAGAACTAGCCCTGCTGTTGATTTGCCCTGTGACCTCATCCAAGTTGCTTAACTTCTTTAACTTATAACATGAGGAGGGTGGGCCTTGAAGGTCCCTCTTGTCTTTGTCAGAGTCTAAGTCTTCCGCTGTATTTTTTATCATAGGAACTGGAAGGGACAGCAGAAGCTGTGGTGTCCAACCCTTTCATGCTACAGACATGAAGATGAAGCTAGGAAATGTTAAGCCCAGTGTCAGTGAGTCAACAGTCAGTTAACAAACATTTATTAAGGGTCTACTAAGCACCAGGCACTGAGATAATCTATGGGGACACAAAGAAAGGCAAAAACAAAACAGAATAAACAAACAAAGCCAATCCTTGCTTACAGGGAGCTCACAATCTAATGGGGGAGACAACATACAAATAACTATGTACAAGCAAGATGGCAGCAGGAGAAATGGGAACTAGGCAATTAAAGGGGGTTGGGAAAGGCTTCTAGCAGAAGGTGGGATTTCAATCAAGACTTAAAGGAGGGGGGCAGCTAGGTGGCGCAGTGGATAGAGCACGGGCCCTGGATTCAAGAGGACCTGAGTTCAAATCTGACCTCAGACACTTGACACTTACTAGCTGTGTGACCCTAGGCAAGTCACTTAATCCCCACTGCCCCCCCCAAAAGACTTAAAGGCAGCTGGGGAGACCAGGAGATAGAGTTGAAAAGAAAGGGTATCCCAAGTATGGGAGACAGCCAGTGAAAATGTTCAGAGTTGGGGGGGGATGGGCAGCTAGGGAGCACAGTGGACAGAGCACTGGCCCTGGAGTTGTTAATATATAATTCATAATCCTCCATAACCCAGTCCCCTCCTAACATCTTATTCCTTGTCCTCTGAGCCACTTTGATGAAGTGACAACGGCCTCCTTGCTTTTCCTCAAACAAGATTCTCCCTCCCAATTGTGATTCCTGCAGTTCGGAGGACCTGAGTTCAAATTTGACCTCAGATACTAGCTGTATAACCCTGGGCAAGTCACTTAACCCCGATTGCCCTGGGGGGAGGGGGAAGAATGCTCAGTCAATTAATAATAACAGCAATAAGAATAATAATAGCCAGCATTTATCTAGTGCTTTAAAGTTTGGGGTTTTTTAGTGAGGCCATTGGGGTTAAGTTGACTTGCCCAGGGTCACATAGCTAGTAAGTGTTAAGTGTCTGAGGCCGCATTTGAACTCAGGTCTCCTGACTCCAGGGCCGGTGCTCTATCCACTGTGCCACCTAGCTGCCACCTAGCTGCCCCTGTGCTTTAAGGTTTGTAAAGCACTTTACAAATATCTCCTGGAGATACCTTCAAAGACTCTATCAGTGTGATTATTATCATTTATTGCCCCAGAGGGCAGGATACAAAGGAACTTCCCTCCAGTATTGGTGACAGTAGAAAGTATTTTGTGGAGGTTGGGGTTCCTAATTAGGGTAGCCATAGGATTATCAATAGATACAAGTGGGATAAAAATCCTCCTAACTCAAGGTCAGTAGCAGGCCAGCCAAAAGGGACTTTCCTATGAATTTGAAGGCAGCATGCTTCTCTCTGACTAAATCTGAGAGCTCCAAGCCTTTTACGGGCAAAGTAACAAGGTAGGACTCAAAGGATCAAAGGCACCCCCTCATTTTACAGAAAAGTAAACTGAGGCAGACAACAATGAAGTGACTTGCCCAAAGTCACTCATCTGGTAAACAGCAGAGATGTAACCAATCTCCTTTGACTTCAAATCTAAAACTGTCCAACCCATTCTCCTGGTCTGGTCCCTCCCCCTTCACACCCCAAAACCCAGTTTGGAAAGAGGTCTCCTCTCTTGATGAAGGAATTCTTTTTTAACCTCTCCCTCAGCAGAGTAGAGAGCTGGGAGAGCTGGCTCCAGGCTCTGATAAGCATATAAACAGGGAGATCACATGTGGTATTTTATTTATGTTACAGAATACAAGCCAGTTCCAAGCCTGAATCTGAAACCCAAATAAAAACACCACCCAGACCCCCTGTATGACCCCACCCCCACCATCCTTGTGGTAAATTTGGGAGGCCCCAAGGAGGAAAAAAATGTCAACACAAATTCCAGCTTCACACTTAGACTTCACATCGGGCACAGAGAGGGCTCTGTCACACTAACTCCCTGGGTGAGCTCTGGCTCTCAGTTTCCCTATTTGTAAAACGGGAAGACTTGACTAAAGAGTCTCAAAAAATCACTTCCAGCTCTAACATTCTGTGACTATTCAGAACTGAAAGGAATCCACCGCTAGGCAGATATCTCAAGGAAATTGAAGATAGAAAGAAAGGTCCCATTTGTGCTGGGTAGTGCGGTAGAAAGAGCACTGGGCTTGGAGTCAGGAAGGCTCATCTTCATGAGTTCAAATCTGGTCTCAGACACTTCCTAGTTGTGTGACCCTGGGAAAGTCACTTTACCCTGTTTGCCTCAGTTTCCTCCTCTGTCAAAGGAGCCAGAGCAGGAAATGGCAAACCATGCCAGTATCTCTGCCAAGAAACCCCAAATGGGATCACGAGAGTCGGACACGGCTGAAATGATTGAACAACAACAAAAGCAGAGAATTGGAAACAAAGTAGGTTCCCAGTGACTGGGAGGGCTGAACACATCGAGACAGATGAACTTGATGGGATAACATTGTGCTAGGAGAAGCTGACCACTCCAATGGAGAAGTCAGAGAGGCCTGTGAAGAAGGCTCATAGGACGACCTGAGTGGAATAGGGAAATAATATTGTACAATGGCTATATCTGAGGGATTGAAAAGAAAAAGAATAGAAATTTTACCAGATATAATATATGTGTATCCATGTATGTATGTATATATATACATATACTTAGCTAATATATGCATGTATACATGTATGCATATATGTATGTATAGATACGTGTGTGTATGTGTGTATGTATGTATGTGTAAAATCACGACCTAGTTGGGGCCCTGTGGCCAACTGAGAAAACGAACCTCCCTTCATTGCAGATGTGGAAGATCATGTATATGAAATAATAAAACAAACAAACAAATAAATGAATGAGCGAGTAAATAAATAAATGAATAAAGCTAGCATTTATATGGTGCTTTTAAGGTTTGCAAAGCCATTTCCAAATAAGATCTCACTTGATCTTCACAATAACCCTGGAAGGTGGCTGTTATAGTTATCTCCATTTTACAAATGAGGAAACCAAGGCAAACAAAGGTGAAGAGACTTGCCCAGGATAATACAGCTAGTTATGTACCTGGGGCTGGATTCAAATTCAGGTCTTCTTGACTCCAGGTCAGTCACTCTATCCCTTGGGACACCTAGGCTGGCCTATGGTGTTAGATGAAGTTGATGGGTTGGTTGGTTTGCCGAAATTACTTTTTATCCCTCCTTTTTGTTACAAGGGAAAGTTAGGTGGGAGGTGGAGTAGTGGTGGTGGGGAATAACTATGCTAGGTTTTCTTTAAAAGGCACCAATTTTTTAAAAGTGAAGGCCATCTTCTTGATCATCTCAGAGGGGCAGCTTGGTATGGAGGAAAGAACACCATGACTCCGCACAGGCAGACTAGGACTATGAGCCTGGGAGAATCATTTCAGGTTCTCAACCTATGAAATGTCGATATTTGGTCACCTCAAAAGGGGTGTTTGGAGAAAAGGTCTTTGTAAAAAAAAAAAAAAGCGATACGGACACAGGGAGTTATTATTGTAATATCGCCTATTACAGTAGGTGATCAATAATTTCCCAGGAGCCAATCCATCCCTTAGAATTGCACAAACAAGTCACTGTTGGGCCCACATAGGGGAAGAGACTTGCTCACACTCAAACAGCAAGGTGAAGGAAGTAAACCCCACCCCCCACCCCCCTTACCCCTCTTCCTAAATTATAAGAAGGCTTGGGACTTTAGCTATTGTGTAATCTTGAAGCAATGCTAAAATCTATTCCACCCGCCACCACTTTCTCCTCCTGGGCCCTTCAAAGCCAGAACAGGCCTTGAACAAGCTAAAATTACAGGGCAGCTTAACATAACACCATGTTCTGTTCTCATTTGGGTTGGACTTGGTTAGTTATGCTGGGATCTGTTTGGGGGGGGAGTGAGGTGGGGGTGAAGGAGCAGGGACGTACCCTCCTGTTTATTTTTGATATTAAGAACACTTCAAGGTTGTTTAAGAGGAAGGGCTCCCGGTATGGAAGGTGAGGGTCCATCACACCCCCTCTGCACCCACACCCACACACTCCACCCTGACACGCCAGTAACTACAGCTGTGGGAAGCTCAAACGCACCTTGCCAACTCTAATTACGCGGTAGGAGCTGGGAGCTTCTGACGAAAGCTTAAAATGGGGTGCAGTTAAGTTAGTTATAACTCAATTAGGGCTGTGAGCCACCACGGCTTTACAAGCACAGCAGATGGAAAGAGAAATTGTCCGGAGAGAGGCCGAGCCTGATCTGAGGCCTGAGCACTCAAAGTCCACTGCGGGAAGGCCGGTGAGGAAACTGATAAAGTGCTCTCCCCCTGGCTGGCTGAGCTCAAAGTACAGGCAGTCTGTTAGCCAGAGTTCCTGCCTGGGGATGCCTGCCTACTTCTTCCTGGTTGGGTGCGGAGGGGAGATCACACAGGCTCAGGGGTAGGGTGAGGTGGGGGGGTGCTACATGGGCTAGAATGGAATCGTGGGATCATAGGATTTTAGAGTTCATAACCATCAAAGACCCAGTACTATCATTAGCCCCATTTTACAGAGGAGGAAACTGAGGCTCAGAGATTTTGACTTGCCCCTGGTTATACAGCTGATAAATGTCTGAGGCAGGATTCAAATCCAGGTCTTCCTGACCCCCAACAGTGCTCAGTCTACTGTGCCATATAGTTTGAAGGAACATTTGCGGATGGGATAACTGAGGTCCAGAATAGGGATATACTCTGCCTGCCCGAAATAATACAGGAACAAAAGAGCAAGGATTCGCATGCTGAATTTCTGATTCTAAATCCCCTCAGGCCTGCTATTGAACTCATGAACATATTCCTTCTTATCACACCCAGGGCTACGTTTGGCTATTTCTTTATTAATTATTAAAAACACAACCACTCATTAATTCATCAATTAGCTCTGAGCTCTCATTCCAGTTAATTAAATATTATTTAATTAACTTCAAGAAACCTCTTTGGTAAACAGAAGCTCTTTTCTAATCCCAAATTTCCCCAAATTAAATAATAGTTTTTGTTATTATTATGTTCCCCTATAACCAATAGGAGAGCCAGCATTCCCCCCCCCCCATATAGGAATCTACACTTACTCTTGAGGGGCTAGAGAAGGAACCACAAAGAACTGTGAATGGAGGAGTTTAGGAAAGGGCAGCAAGGAAGGGGATGGAACCAATTGGAAGGCATGTAGTACAAACGTTTACCTGCTTTCCTATTTTACAGATGAGGAAACTGAGGTGCAGTGTGATTAAGGGCATTTTGTACGGGTCACACTGGCAGTAAGTGGCAGACCTAGGATTTAAGCACTGGTACTCTGGCTCCACATGTCTTGCCTGGGGCTTGCCACATGTAGCTAGCCTTTTCAGTTAAGCCTTAGGTTCTGAGCATTTACCGAGGGGCTATCCTTCAAGCCCTTACCAGCATCAAGCATCATTTTAGTCTGAAATAGGCTATGCTCTACTCCCCCCTCCCCATTGGTTTTTATAAAACTCAAACACAGTTTGTTATATATGTGTGTGTATGTATATGTAAAATTAGTTTTAAAAATTTGTTTATTCACTTAAGTATAGGCTTTATTTGGGGGCAGAACACACATGACCCAACGCAGTAATTCCTTTTTTTTTTTTTTGGCAGGGCAATGAGGGTTAAGTGACTTGCCCAGGGTCATACAGCTAGTAAGTGTCAAGTGTCCGAGGCTGCATTTGAACTCAGGTCCTGCTGAATCCAGAGCTGGTGCTTTATCCACTGCGCCACCTAGCTGCCCCTGTAGTAATTCATTTTTGATAAAGGAAACTTATTTTGAAGGAAACAAAAAACTAAAAAAAAAATCTCCATCGATAAACTGATCTTGCTTAAAACCTTTTAAATCTATCAACTCAGCAGCCTCAGCTCTAGAGGAAATGGCCAGGAAAAAAAGCTAAAAAACTGACATTACTCTTTTTTTTGTTTGTTTTTTTTTTAATTTAGTGAGGCAATTGGGGTTAAGTGACTTGCCCAGGGTCACACAGCTAGTAAGTGTTTGAGGCCAGATTTGAACTCAGGTACTCCTGATTCCAGGGCCGGTGCTTTATCCACTGCACCACCTAGCTGCCCCGACGTTACTCTTTAGCATGAGCTACATTTAGTGCCAAGTTGGAGGAATTCTAAAAAAGGACAGAGATATTTGGGAATTTCCCAATGATATCCCACTAAAAATTCTAACATCTTTCTATCACCTGAATAGCAAGTAGAGAGATTTTTTGGTAAGGTAGGAAAATACCCAACATCTCCTGAACATATATATCCCAATATATCCTAGGTTCAAAATTCAATGATTATTTATTAAACAATCAAGCACCTATTATCCATGTGTGCATATACACATGTATATATATATGTACCATGTGTGCATATACACATATATACATACATGTGTGTATATTACATATGTATAAGCACCTAATATATACTATTCACGAATTCTGGTACTTGGAGGTGAGTATGCAAAAGATGAAAAATTATACAATTTCTGTCCTGAAAGAGGTTACAGTCTAATGAGTGGGTGGGGATTTTAATGTACAGAAAGGAATGTCTTCGCCCCTCCCTCCCTCCCCGCTCCTGCTTGGTGGAAGGGCTCCTAGCAGAATCATACTAAATGTTTGTTGAATGAATGCATACATTCATGAATAGGAAGAACAAATAGAAGGGAGAATGTGATAGGAGTAGAAGACACAGATTCAGACAAAGTGCTTCAAGAAAACTTGAGAAGGGAGAGGCAATGGGGTGGTGGTTATCAATTACTGATCAGGTAATTTTCCTATCAATTAACAGCTGGTGTGTGTTAGAAATATTAGCTGCTGCTTACAAAAGCACAAATTGGGACTTGTTCAACCAAGACCAAAGAGAGGCCTTTTCATGATGTCAAGTTCATTAATAAACTCCAATCTCGACCTTGGAAAAGATGAGCCGATTACAATAAGGTTAGGAAGGACTGGGGCATGCCCCACCAGACAGCAATGTTCAGGGTAATTTATGTCCCCGTGAAAAGGGCCAGACTCAATATTTATACGTTTTTATTAGCTTCTTTTCTCTACTAACTATTAGGACCCATCTTATTATAGGAACAGTATTACTAATCTATCAACTCATTCTCCAGATTTAGCTCTGATTGGAGAAAGTCTCTCTCTCTCTCTCTCTCTCTCTCTCTCTCTCTCTCTCTCTCTCTCTCTCTCACACACACACACACACACACACACACACACACACACACACACACACACACACACACACACACCCCTGAGAGTAAGCATGGAAGGGCCCCTATGACCCAGGCTACACCTTTCCCTGCCTTAGTAGACCGTTTAGAAATTCCTCTGCCATAACCTCTCCAATGCCCCCCACCAAAAAAGCCTGGTAGCCCCTTTTTGGTGAGCCTTGCTTTGATAGTGATTAGCTAAACTGCTCCCCAAACCAGTCTTTGAAGGGTTGGTAGACCTGTTGGGAGAATACAGCTGGCATGAGCCACCAGAGCCAGGGACACCTCCATGCCTCTATAAGGCACAGGCAACATTGAAGACATGTATGTATGTACACATAGACACCTAGGCTTTTATGGCAAGATAATGATACTCTCCAACCCCTTCATTTTACAGATGAGAAAAACTGAAGCCCAGAGAGGGTCACCCAAGCCAGTATCACTATTCTACACCAGAGCTTCTTAAACTTTTTCCATTCCTGACCTCTTTTAGCCCGAGAAATTTTTATACGACTCTGAGTATATAGGTATATAAAATACGTATACATAAAGTTTTACTGTTGCCAACTTTTTCATGACCCCCCCACATTCTGTTACATGGCCCCATATGGGGTCACAACCCCCGTGAGGGTCTATACTACCTTTTTAAAATTAATTAATTAATTAATGTTGGCATTGCATCTATACATCTCTCTCTCTCTCTCTCTCTCTCTCTCTCTCTCTCTATATATATATATACTATACATGTATGAAAAGAAATTAAGAAATGCATTTTATTCTTCAGTTGTAGGACGTGGGTTGGGGGAGGAAAAGGGGTGGGTGGGGAGAGCAGACAGAACACCAAGGCCGATGAAGATCTATGAAGCCCAACTAGGTTATGTGATACCTATTCAATTATCCTGCCACAGATTCCGTTATCTTCAGAAGGTCTGGGGCGAAGAAGAAGAAAGGGGAACAAATTTGTCTTCGGACATCTGATACCAAGAACAAAACTGGCTCAGCCCTGGAATTATACAGCAATTGTCTTGTTCCTTCTCCCCTACCCCCCTTAAACTCATAGGAGCCAAGCATCAGTCAAATATTAATGGTAACTCAAAACGAGACCCACACGTGCCTTTGCCCGGGGATGGGGGGGTGGGGTGGGGTGGAGACGATGATGGCCCCAGAGTCACTGAGAAGGGGTGGTTTTGGCTTAGCTGAGGAGCCTGTAATTCCATCTTTGCAAACTTATTTCCTCTTAGCCCTGAAAATAGATTCATACTCATTTCCCCTCCCCCTCCAATGCCCAGCTGAACCTTTAAGAAGGGAAGACCCCATAGCTCAGAGAGTGTTGGGGCAGGGGGAGGAGAGAAGGTAGGATTGAAATCCTGATGGGAAAGGGGGGGGCAGGGGAGGTGGGGGAGTGACTTTTACATATCCCATATTGCCCATAAAGTGGCTTAAAAAATGGTTCCAAATCCCTCCGGCCAAAAAAAAAAAAAAAGGAATCAAGTGAGATGCTCATGTGCTGATTTCCTTCCCTCTCCTCGGCTCACTTGACATTCACCAATCGTAGGGAGTAATATCTTTATTTGAATACTAATGCAAATTGGAGGGAGGGGGTCCTCTTTTCCGATATTGATGTCTATTCTGTTGGAGCTGAATGGAGTGACCGTCTGCTCAGGCCACTAAAAGAGTTCACTGACCTCCCCTAATGTGCCCTGTCATGGCTGCTGGCTGACATACACATTCAATTCTGTCTTGCCTACTTTCATTCATAAAAAAAAGGGGGGAAAAAAGGAAAAGAAAAAAAATATATAACGACATTGTTTCCCCCTGGCTGCAGCAGTCCGGGAGAAAGGGAGCAAGGGGGGAACGTGAGCGCGGATGAGGGCTTCCAGTGTTTTCAGATTGCAGTCCCATTCAGGGTCAGCCTAACCATCTGCCTGCCTCCTTCCTACCAACAGCCCCACACCTCCCTGCGGAGATGTTAGGCCCCCAGCCCTCCACCTTCACTAATAGCGAGCATTCATATGAGCAAACATGCACATACCTCCAAAAGAGCCCCCTTCAATGCCCGTTTTATGTTAGCTGAGCACAGGCATAAAGCGGTGGTTGTTACAGCCGCCGGGCCCGTGTGGAGAATTAGATCACTAGGGAAAAATCCTTCCAGGCCCCTTTATGGAAAAATAAGGCCTTCCACTGTAATGGGAAACGCCGGTGTACAACCACCTTCAGTAATGAGCTCGGGTCCCATGGCCCAGTGGATTCAGAGAAAGAACTGGCTGCTGTTTTTCTTCCAAGTCATTCAATTTAAAGATTGGGAAGGAGGATGTTGTGTGTGTGTGTCTGTGTGGGTGTTGTTTATGTTCTTTTTGTCCTTTCTCTTTTCCAGGGAAGTTTCCTCCCATATTCTGCCTCGTGGGCTAAGCAAGCCCCAGGGTAGTTCAGGGAATCCATAGTTATCTGGAAGGGACCCCAGAGAGACCCCTTAGGCCAATGCTGACATTGGACAAGAGGAGGAAGCTGAGGATCAGGGAGGGGAAGGGACTCACTCATGCTTTAAGGAGCCAGGTTTCAAACTGAGGCACCAACTACAAATCCGGAGCAATTTATCCAAAGGAGTTGGTGATATAACCCACTACCTGTGTGACTTTAGGTGAGTACCTTTCTGATCTGCTCCTCAGTTTTCCCCTCTGTCAAAGGAGAGCTTCTAAAGCCTTAATGACTTCCCACAGACACTTATTCTCCCCCTCCCTCCTGCCTTTCCTGGGTCTACTTTCATAGAAACTAATTTACCACCCGCCTCTTCCATTTTCTAAGAACCAAATAAGGCCCAAAGAGGGCAAAGGCGCTCACTAAAAGTAGCTGGCTTGGAATTTGAACCCAGGTCCCTTAACTCAAAAAACAGTGTTTTTGTTTTTGTTGCTTTTTCCACTCCTCAAACTTGTCTCCTTCGGTAATTATGAGGGTGGGGATGGGAAAATAGCTTACTAGCCATCCATTCCCCACCCCCAAAATCTGGCCCAAAGAGGCTGATTATATTCATTGAAATTTGGTGGTTTTGCAACACTTAGGTATTACAGTAGAAGCTACAGGGGGCGGGAGTATGGTGAGTTCGGGGTGAGGCTGTTCTCCCCGGTGGGTACAGAACACCCCCTCCCCGGCTGCCTGCAGGATGGAACATTCCCTCTCACACTCGGAACACTGTCTCCCAGGCCAGGGACAGAGCTCCCTTTCCAGAAAGGGATCCCAACCCGTCCTGGGTTACAGAGGCAGAGGACTCAGGCTCCTATGTGAGCCAGCCAGCAGTGGGACTGTGGGAAAATCACTTCACCCCCTTGGTCCCCCGCACCCCGTATAAAATGAGGGGTGTGGACCGTAGGCCAAGGTATCTTCCAGCTCTAGATTCAAAGTGACTCCTCACTTTTCTACCCCTTTAAGCAGCAGCATTTTTTTTTTTTTTGCCACGTGGTGATAATTTCCTTCGGTAAGACCCTGGGGGCCAGCCCCGAAGGAAAGAGCGCAAACCAACACGAGGAAACTCCAGGGCAAGCTCAGAACAGGAATCCCTCCAGTTCTCCGCCTGGCTCTTAAACACCAGAGTCATCTGCATTAATGAATTTTTCTGGGGCTGCTGAAGGCAGCCTTATAAATCAGTGCATCTGGCTGCTGTAAGTTGGGAGCTCTTGGTCCAATCACTTATGCTAATACTCTGGTGTCACCCTGATGACAAAACCCAACACCACCTCCACCCTACCCCACCCCAGGGGTAATATATAGCTTTAACCCAAAGGGGCATCAACAGGGCAGGGAGGCGGCTGGAAATTTCTACTATATCCATCCATAAAGCCACGCTAGAGAGGCTGCTATAGATCTTGTTTTAGATTCAGAAATAAACCTGGGCACCTGGGACTGTCTAAGCCATATATATGTCCCAAAAGTCAAAGCTGCACTCTTGGGGCACCCAGTATCTATACTCACATATCTGTTTTAAGTTATTAAAGCATAAAACCGCACTGACTTTTGGGGCACCCAGTATCCATACTCACCCATTTGTTTAAAGCCATTAAAGCTGAAAATTGCACTAAGCCTTTTGGGACACCCAGTATCTGGCTATAATCTATACATATGTGTTGGTCTGGGGAGGAGACCCCTGAAGATGATTCCAGTGAATGGGTGAGATGAGTTCCACGAGAAGTTGAAACTTGAAAATAAACCCTATGAAATGCTAGAGCTGTCTGGCCTAAGATGACTTCTATGAGATACCTCCTCGCCTATTTCTAAATGACTGATTTCCAAAGGAGAGTCCAAGGGCTACCAGGATTCAGAGCTAGAAGAGGCCTTAAAGATCATGCATTTTAGTCCAACCCACTTATTATCCAGGTGAGGAAACTGAGGCGCAGAGAGAGTCACCTGACCAAGGGTAGCTGGTGGCAAGAGCTGAGAATCAGACCCATCTTCTGTGGCTTTAAATCCTGCTGCCTACTAGATTAAGGAAATTATTTGGGGTTCAAAGGACTGAGGAGAAAAAAAAGCCCGCTTATGATTCCTTGCCTGGCCTTTCCCTTAAGCCAAAACAGGCTGAGAACTCCAAATTGGGGGGAAGGGGAGGGGGTAAAGAACGTAAGCCCTGTCCCTCTGGTCAGCCACCACATTGACTCCTCTCTCCCTTCTGACAAACATTCCTTCCCCCAACCTGAGCCCCCCCAACCCTTTGTGAACAATAGAAACTTTCTATGTGGAACACGGGAACTCTTAAAACATTAATGGTGGAAACTGCAATAATAAAAGTTATAATGGCAATAGACTCGCTTCTATTGCCAGGACATGGAGCCTCAGAAAAACAAACAGAATACATACAGGTAGCTAGCAAGCAGCTCCCCCGAGCAGCAGGGACAGAGCTTTCAGATGTACTTTCAAAAATGCATCTTTGTTACTACATGGCTTCTGATGTTACTGGTTCTATTACCTCTGGGTTGCTAGTTACTCAACGGCTGTAAACACAAATTCCCTCTCCTGGCTTTCAGTGGTCAACGGGAAGGACTCAGTGTGAGTGTCTTGAATGAAACTTGTCAACAGAATTCCTCCCTGGGACCTCTTTCAGAAGAAGGCTTTCCAACGAACAGATTTTGTGCTTCTCTTTCTAGAAGTCCAGGCTAGGTTGGGATAAGTCCCATCACAAAGGGATTTCAACTAGCAAGAACTGATAAATCTCAGAATCTCAGATTTGGAAGGGACCCCCAGGGGTCACCTAGTCCAATCCTTCCTATAATATCCCCAAGTGGTCTTTCAGCCTCTGTCTGAAGACCACCAGTGACAGGAATCTCACTACTTATGAAAATAGCAGATTCCTCTTCTGGACGATTCTGATATAGGGGATTGAATCCAAACCTGCCTCCCTTGCAGATCTCTACCCACCTTTTCCCAGTTCTGCCTTCTGTGGTCACCCGGGACTAGTCCCTCCAATACCTTTAAGACAGTTGACCGTGCCCTTGCTACCTAGTCTTAGGCAGACTCCACACACATCATTTTCAGCCTCATTTTCCTACAGAAGGCAGCAATTACATTAGAGCCGCCTGGGGCACTAAATCAGCCGGAGCAATCACTCGGACACCCAAGTCATAAAAAGAGCCTAGGGTCCATCAGGCCAAAGACAAGCGGCAGAGAGAGGGAGGGCGGAGGCTAACTAAGCCAGATCCGGACGGTCTGCAGAGTGCTTCGGGTTCGAGAGTTCAAGAGCTCGAATTCCCACAGTTTAAGAAACTCGCTAGCGGGGTCTTGTGATCCTCTCAAACCTCCTCCGGAGCATCTCCGCACTACGGCCATGCATCGAGGCCACCCCCAAGCACAGGCTTGCTGGGGTGGGGGTTGGCTGTTTGTAAATGTTTACTCTCTCTGTCTCTCCCTCTCCTACCAGCCTCGGCCAACAGGCTAGGTTATCAATTAACCTGACAAAAGGAGGCCATGGGGGGGGGGAGGGACTGGGCTTGGCATTTCAGCGTCGTGTTGCACTGGACCAGGGGAAGAAGGGAGAGAGAAAGAAAAGGATTTCGTTCCTCCCTGAGTGGGGGTAGAGGAGAGAAAAGAATGTTACGTATGGAAACTCCGTAGCTGGCTCGGGGGTTGCGCCCTGAGCGCACTGCACCTGCGGAGTACGACTGGACCGGAGCGTGCAGAACATCTCGGGGGGAGGGGTGGGGGGGGGAATGAGGGAGGGGAGGTGGACAGCAATTGTCCCTGGGGGAGGAGGAGGTTTCACACTGTTCAAAATCTCCCAATCTGAACTGGCCTGAGATAAGGAAGGGGGCTGGAAATTTCGGCTCACTGACATAGACCCTGCCTCGCCACATTCCCCACAGTCTCCCTCCTCCCAATCCCAGCTCCCTCCTTACCTGTGGCTCTCCTGGCAGGGCGAGGCTCCAGGTGAGAGATGACCAGCCCCGGACCCGGGCCGGTACCGGCACCGGCACCATTCACGACCACAGCCAAGGAGAAGACCAAGACGCAGCCCGCGGTCACCATTCCTCCGAGTAGGCTCCGGGAGGGCCCGGGAAGCCGCCCGCTTGCAGGCCGGCCAGCCTCAGGCATCCTCCGGCAGCATGCTGGGCTTCGCCTCTCCCCGGAGTTCCCGGCTCCTTCGACCTGCGGCTGGGACCGCTCCGCGGCGCCGCCCGGCTGAGTTCCCCGGGAGGAAGGAGACCACGGGGCTCTGCGCTCTGCTGCTGCTAGGGTTTCACCGGCTTCGGCCAGGCCGGGTCGTGCGTGTCCCCCGGGGGCTGGAAGCCGCGGCTGCTCCCGAGCCCTCGGCTCCGCTCCGTTCTGCAGGGGAGGAAAGGTTCGCTAGCTGCAAAAATCGCACCCGTTTCCCAGAGAGGGAAAAGATGCAGTGGGCTTGGTGGCTCAGGGCTAAAAGGAGGGAAAAGAGCGTATGGGGGGGTGGGTGGGGGCTTTTTCAAAACTAGTCAGTCAGCTACGATTCCTTTACGCTGCTTCCAACTGTCAATCCTGATCCCCGCGTCTTTAGCAAAGGGGAAGAAAGTTGCAAGCCAGAGCCTCCTAGAAACCGCCACAGGCAACCCCCCTCCAGCTCAGGAATGTCCCTTTCCTTTGGGGAGGGGAAGAAGCGAGCCTCCGGGCTGTGGCTGCGGCCCGGGAGAAGGGGAGGGGGGAGTGAACCCTAGCCTCCCCGGGAGGCACGTTGGCAGCGCGCTGCGGGCGCGGAGTCCCGGGCCCTGGGCGCGCTAACGCCCGGCGCCCTCCCGGCGCCACCGCCTCCCCAAACCGCTGCTGGCCTCAGAGCCTCTCCCTCTCACGGCGCGCTCTCTCTCTCTCTCTCTCTCATATATGCTTTTTTGAAGCATCCCCTTCCCTCCACCGAAGCCTGAGACAGGCAGGCTGCACGCTCGTTATAAGTTGCCGGATCCCTCCAAATGCAAGAGATCTCTTACGTCGTAGGATTTCCAAATCCTCTCCTCCCCCCCCCCTTGCTCCATGCCACCCCATCCTGGGAAGGAAGCCCAGGAAGGGTATGAGAGAAAACCAGTAAAACGCTCCAGTTTAGCAGAGTAGCCCCAAACGGCTCCCCAGACAGAGAAGGAAACTTGGGAAGAAAGTCCACGGGCGGAGGGGGGAGTCTCGCGGCTCAGTCTCCGTCTCCCCCCACCTCGCGCTTGCCTCTCAGCAGCCCGCCCGGAGAGAATGCCCTTACCTCTCAGGGCCCCGCTCCGACGGCGGCGGCTCCCCTGCCCAGGATTCCCGGGCGCACAGCTCCTCCTCCTCCTCCGGAGCAAGGGACCGAGCGGCGCCAGCTGCCGCCGCCGTCACCGCACACAGTGCGCCCGGGCCAGCTCTCCAGCGCAGCCCCTGCAACAGCGGCGGCGGCTCCAACCACTTAGCAGCGCGCCGGCCGCGCCCGCCCCGCCTCCGCCCCCGGCCCGCCCCCTAACCCCCCGCCCCCTCAGCCCGCTCCTCCCCACCCCCCTCTCCTCCTCCTCCTTTCCCCCCCTCTCCTCCTCCTCCTCCCTCACGTCTTCCCAGTCTTCCTTCTACGCGCTCCGCTCTAAGAGCCACCGGCGCGCAAAGAGCCGGAGGCGGGAGACCGAGGGAGCAGAGAGAAGTGAGAGATAGAGGGAAAGCCAGGGCTTGCAGGAGGGGGTTATCTAGTTCCGCCCGCCCCCTCCCATCCCCTCCCTTCTCCTCCCCATTCCCAAGGGGGGGGGCGTGTGGGGAGGCCCGCCCAGAATTGAGGGAGACGCCCAATTCTCTGCCAGGCTTCCTTCTGCTTAAAGGGATTAAGGCAGAGGAAGGGGACCGGGGGTCCAGCGGGAGGGGGGATTGCAATAATTAAGAGGGTGCACCCGCCTCCGAGGGCGTGAGAGTGAGCCGGAGTTCAGACCAGCCCCTTGTCTTAGGCTAGATAATAGAGAGATTCCCGTCCAAATCCCCCCCCCCCCATCCTTTCGCCCCGGGAAATTCTTCCACAATTTAAAACTCCTAGGTCTTTGAGCAGCGCCAACCCAAGCACTGCTGACTGTAAGCTCTTTTTTTGGAGGGGGAGAAGGGAGAGTTGAGACCCTTATAAGAGGGTGAACTCCCTTCCCCCCCCCCCCGCCCCGGGCCCCTGGATGGCTCGGAAGGGGAGGCATTCATTCTCTCCCTCAGTAGGGTCTGGGGCGGGGGGCGGGGTGGGGGGAGCATTGTGCAGGCACGTTGTGGGCTGGGGCCGGAGTGGGGGGTGGGGGTGGGGGGAGAGAAGTAACAGGATGGTAGAGAAAAAGAAAACCGGAGTTGGAGTCCCAATACCCAGGTGGAATCCTACATATTTATGTCACTGCCTGTGGGGTTGTAGACAAGACACTTAACCTCTCCGGGCCTCGGTTTCCTTATCTGTAAAATGAGGAAGTTGGACTAGGTTCAGGTCGGCTCTAAATAAAAGGAGGGGTGGGGGTAGGAATGGACAGAAACATCTCCGGTCTCTATTAAATCAAGGACTTCGTGGGAAAGGGATAGGAGGAGGAGAAAACTTCATGGTCTCCCAAAGCCCTGTGTTCCCAAAGAATGCCCCCATGCTAGATTCGGACATCATTGAATCTAGTCCTTCACTTAACAGATGAGGGAAAGGAGACCTAGAGACCTATGGGAGGCCTATCGCCCTCTAAGGGCAGTGTCGCGGCCCGATGCTCTGTTCCCTGGCTGTGTACGGTGAGGTCTCAAAACTCTTTCATTAGACTTTGAGCTCTTCAGAGGAGGGAACAACTGGCAAGTCCCTTACACATCATCTCCTTACAGTTATCATTGCTTTTAGAACTGCAGGAGAACCTCAGCCCCCTGACAGCCTGGTTAGGGAGAAAAAAAAAAGAGGGGGGAGGGGTAGGCTGGGGTAAATCCTTTGGAATGGAGACCTGCCCAGGGGAAGAACTAAAGGAACTCAATGGGAGAGATGGTTTGGGCCAGAGAAGTCAGGGGGGACTGCATGGAAGAGGTGGGTCCGCTTTTATTAAGTGCTCACTCTGAAGTACTCAGTGCAAGCCCTGGAGATACCATACCAATACAAGAAAATAAGAATTTCTGTTGGAGGAGCCGATCACCTGAGGAGATTACATTCAATAAGGGGCAAGGTGGTGGACAGGGAGGGGTGGGTTTAGATCTGGGAAGTCCCGGGGATGGCGAGTGGAGTCGGGGCAGTCGATTGTCATGCTCTTCCCTCCAGTGCTAATGTTGCTTTGATGACTGTTCTTAGAGAATGATGGGAGGGGGCAGCTAGGTGGTGCAGTGGATAAAGCCCTGGCCCTGCAGTCAGGAGGACCTGAGTTCAAATCCAGCCTCAGACACTTGACACTTAGCTGTGTTACCCTGGGCAAGTCATTGCCCCACCAAAAAAGAAAGAAAGAAAAATAGAGAATGATGGGGAAGGAGAGGGAGAATGCAGCAAAATGCCCCCTAACTCCCCCAGATATGGTGAACTCTTACTAACAAGGAGCTCAGGGCTGGAGGCAGGAGCTAGACCAGGAAGAATAGGTACGCTCTGGAACATCTGCAAGAATGTCCTACTAAATAGACCCTTGTAAAAGGTTGGGGGGTGAGAGGACAAGGTTGGCTCAGTGCCATCTCCAAATGGAGTCACAGCATACCACAGCACAACAATACGCAATGTAACACACCTGTGTTAAGTTCTTTCTGTGTGTCAGTAGTCCTGGGTTCCAATTTTATTTGGCTCTGCTGTTTACTTCCTGTGCCACACTGGACCAGTCACTTCACCTCTAAAAATGGAGGTGGGAAGGAGTTTAGACTAGGCTATCCATAAGGATATCTTCTGGCTCTAAGAAGTCATGGGAATCTTAAGTAAATCACGTATGTTTTCTGAGTTAATCTGTCAAATGGGGATTATAATCTCTGTCCTGCCTGATTTGAAGGGAGGTGATAAGGAGAATTAATTACATGAGCTGTTCTGTTGTTTGTCCTTCGAGAGCTCAAAGAGGACCATGATGTTGGGGTGATGTCACAACTTGCAGTGAATTGTATTAAGTGAAGGGCTGTGCAAGGTCATCAACCTCACTCTCTCCTCCAGAGCCATCTGGGTCCAGTGGCAACACACACACACACACACACACACACACACACACACACATATATGTATATCAGGACCAGTGGGATGGCAATTGGAGTTAAGTGACTTGCCCAGGGTCACAGTGTCTGAGGTGTCTGAGGTGAGATTTCAACTCAGGACTAACCAACTTCAGGGCCAGTGCCCTATCCACTGTACCACCTAGCTGCCCCACATGGGATAAGGTCTGGGGAAGCACTGTGTAAAGTCCTTTAGAAGTATTATTAAGGAGGTACAGTAGATAGAGTGCCAGAGCCTGGAGTCAGGAAGACTCATCTTCCTGAATTCAAGTCATTTAACCCTGTTTGCCTCAGTTTCCTCATCTGAAATATGAGTTGGGAGAAGGAAATGGCAAACCACTCCAGTATCTTTGCTAGGGAAATCCCAACGTGGGTCATGAAGAGTTGGATAGGATTGAAATTACTGAACTACAACAAGCAATTTCTTTTTTCTATTTCTTTCTTTCTTTTTTTTGCAGGGCAGTGAGGGTTAAGTGACCTACCCAGGGTCACACAGCTAGTAAAGTGTCAAGTGTCTGAGGTCGGATTTGAACTCAGGTCCTCCCGAATCTAGGGCTGGTGCTTTATCCACTGCACTACCTAACTGCCTCCAACAAGCAATTTCTTAGGCAACTACTAACTGTGGGCCAAGGGTTGTGCCAGGCCCTGGGGATATGAGACAAAAGAGAAAGAAAACCCTTTCTTTGTCCTTAAGGAACTTACAATATATCAGGGAGAAAAACTTGCTTTAAATCTGATGTTCTTGTGCTTTTACCTCTTGGGTTTTGTGTCTGGGGCTCTAACATTTAATGTCTGCATGACCTTGGCCAATTTAATTAAATTGCAATCAACAAGCATTTGGGGGGCAGCTAGGTGGTGCAGTGGATAAAGCATCAGCCCTGGATTCAGGAAGACCTGAGTTCAGATCCAGCCTCAGACACTTGACACTTATTAGCTGTGTGATCCTGGGCAAGTCACTTAACCCTCATTGCCACAAACAAACAAAACAAAACAAAACAAAACAAAAAGCTCCCAAGCATTTAGGTACCAGTTGGATAACATGGCCTCACCTGTGTCTTCCAAATCCCTGATTTCGTTTGATTACAGTTGATTTATGTGAAGGCATGGATGGGGGAAAAACCCAACAAAACAAAACAACTTTAAGACAAGGGAGAGTGGAATAAGTTTAAGGGAAGGGGAGGTCCAGGGAAAGGTTGGTAAGGTGGGGTGGGAGTAAGGGAAGGCATCATGAGGCTGATGGCATTTGGGTTGCCTTGTAAAGATGTCACTTCCCTTCTCTGAAAACAATTTCCTCATCTGGAAAAATGGAGATAATAATATACTGCCCATTTCACAGATTTCTCCAGAAAAGTCCTCTGTGAGCTGTATAGTATAGAAATATGAGTTATTGTTATTACTGTCTACTAAAACTTGCATCACACTTGAGACACCAGACAAATACATGTTTGTCACCCAAAAGAGACTTCCCAAAAAGACAGTCGTGGCACTGGTGATAACAAAACAAACAAAAGTGATGCTGTGAGGAGCACAGGCATCAGACCAGCTGAAAAGATGCATGTTAGCCTTTTCTTCACACCCCTGGGAAAAAAAAAAAAAAGAGGCATGGAATTTTACAAAGTGTCAGCAAGAAACAGTGGGAAGGACCCTGGCCTTTACATCAAAAGACTTGGGTTAGATTCTTGTCTCAGTCGTCGTGGGTCGTTTGGAAGAAATCATCCTCTGGTGGTTAGTCTTCCAGTGATGAACCTCGGCTGAATTGGTCCTCGGAGGGACACGACTGAATAATTTTATCATTCTTCCCAATGAGGTTGTGAGCCTTTTCAACCTAGTAGCATCTGGCCACATCTTGGACTCTGCTGTCATAACCTTTGAGAGCTCAGGATTGCCAAGATGTTACCCAAGAGACAACTATTGGATCCCTCTCCCCCTCTCCCTTTGTACATATCAATGTGCCCCCCAAAACAAAACAAAACAAAATAAAACCAAACCAAACCAAAAACAACAAATAAACCCACGACAATATAGGTCTGGACACATAGTAAGTTAATACCGGCTGGCTATTTAAAACTAAGTAACAGTGTAACCTTGGACAAGTACTTTAAACCTCTCTGGGCTTCATCTGTAAAGTAAAGAAGTTGGATCACATGGCCCTTACAATGGCGTCCTTAGGCAAAGCCCATCTTGCTCTCTGGAAATAAGAGTTTCCATTTCTATAGTGAGCTTTATAGCTTGGAATCACCTTCCTTAAAACAAACCCAGGAAAGGATAACAAGTATTATTATGCCCATTTTATAGATAAGGAAATGAGCTCAGAGAGGAATAAATGATTGGTAGTCCTGGTTCCACATTGTAGTTTAGGCTCCAGAGAAGGTCACATCTTTAGCAAGATGTGAATGTTGCTTCCCGTGAAGAGCTAAGAGGCAGTGATGTCAGATATGGTACTTCTTCTCCCAGAGACATAGGGACTGGTATTGGTAGAGGAAGTTTTCTGTACTGACACAGATTAGCATCTTCTCTGCAAGAGAGTTGCCTAGACCCTAGCTTCTTAAACCGTGGTCTTGACCCCAGATTGTGGGGGTTGCAAAAAATTTGGCAGTAGTAAAAGGTTATGTATACCTATTTTATATACCGATATGCCCAGGGTCATGTAAAAATTTCTCAGGTGAAAAGGGGTCACGAATGGGAAAAGTTTAAGAAGCCCTGGCCCAGACTAACGAGAAGTTGAGCAACTTGCCCATAGTTTGGGTGTATCGGAACCAGGACTCCACCTGTCTTCTTGGTTCGGAGGCTAGCTCGTTTTCCACTAGAGCATGCTTCCTCCACCAAAGCCACTTCTAATATTGTCCTCCCTGTCCCTCCCCCCCCCCCCCCCAATCAGGTCTCCTGCCTTGGAGTTGAAAACCTTCCTAAGTCTTTTTTTTTTTTTTTTTTTTTTTTTTTTTTTTTTTTTTTTAGTGAGGCAATTGGTGTTAAATGACTTGCCCAGGGTCACACAGCTAGTAAGTGTTAAGTGTCTGAGGCCGGATTTGAACTCAGGTACTCCTGACTCCAGGGCTGGTGCTCTATCCACTGTGCCATCTAGCTGACCCCTTAAGGCCATTTTAATATTTAAGTAACACTTTTATTTAATGTAACTGAATTCATGGATTTCCCAGGAGGAAAAGATACCATAGATTGTCAGAGCTGGCAAGAGACTGAGAAGAGAGAAGGTCAGAACTGGATGGAGTCTTTGAGATGGCCTCCCTCAGCTTCTTCATTTTATACCAGGTGTCAAATCCAGGAAGAAAAGGGCTGTCCCCAAGGAGACCTAACTAGTTGATGGTGGAGCTGGACTGGACACCCCTTTCTCCTGACTCCAAATGCAGGGTTCTTTCCACTATACCAAGCTGCCTCATTGAATTCAATTCCATTAAATGGATCGTTCTTGGCAGCATTCTCACTAAGGTCTTCTGATCCCCACTGAGGTGGACGTGAACCACAAGTTGGAATGATTAGCAAATAGCTGTGTACCAGCCTCCCAGGTCCAGCGTGGGTGCCTGTTATGATCTGAGGGCTGGCCCCCAAGGGCTAACTTCAGCAATGCAATAATGAAATGAGGAGGGGCTGGAAGCCTGGTTAGTGGACCCATAGTGATGAAATCATAAATCCTGCAAGTATTGAAGTTTATTGGACACATTGAGGTCCTTTTAGTATTTCATTTCATCAGTGTGATTCAATGCGGAGATTTCCTATGGGGAAAAAGATTTCATAAACTGTCGGAGCTGGCAGGGGCCTGAGAACGGAGAAGGGAGAACTAGAAAGAGCCTTGGGGAGGACCCTGCTTGGCCTCTTTCTACAGGTGGTGAGCAGACCCAGACTCTGGAAGAGAATCCTGACTGCTCTTCAACCCAGGTGAATTTGGGGAAGTCTCTTCATCCTTATGGTCTCATCTTCTTAATCTATCAAATGAGGGGGGTTGACTAGATGATCTCCGAGGACCCTACCAGCATGAGATGTCTCCATCTTGTCACCCCAGTTGGATTGTAACCTCCCCAGAGCCGGGGACCGTGCAATTTCGGCTCCAGATTCTACAACAGGTAAATACATCACGTCTCTCTGGTTAGATCATAAGCTATTCTAGAGGCGGGGGTGGTGGTGTGCATTCAGCTCTAGATTTCTCTGATTCTATAGTTTTTCTTATCCTGTAGCCACTTGTGAACTTAGCACAAGCCTATAGTGGGAATAATCCAGAATTCAGAGGCTGACCTAGGTTTACTGTCCATAAACTGTGGCCATCAGACCTGACTGATGGACTAGCCCCATGGGCTTTCTTTCCAACCGTATGTCTGGATAATAGGTATTTTTTATTTGTTTGTTTTTTCCCCGTGCAGATGTTTCAGTCATGTCTGATTCTTCATGACACCATTTGAAGTTTTCTTGGCAAAGATACTGGAGTGTTTTGCCATTTCCTTCTCCAGCTCATTTTACAAACGAGGAAACTGAGGCAAGCGGGTTAAGTGACTTGCCCAGGGTCACATAGCCAGAAACTGTCTGAGACCAAAGCTGAACTCAGAAAGATGACTCTTCCTAACTCCAGACATGGTGTTCTACCCACTGTGCCACCTGTTAGGCCAAACCCCTTTGAGTTGCTACAAGTATCACCCAGGAAACTTTGTGACATCATCAGGAAAGGGTTCTCTGCAAACAGTAGCATCTGGACCACTTCACCCTCTATAGGGAAGCCTTCTTCTATCTGAACTTTGAATTGGGCATCCTTCACGGCAATGGCAAACACCAACCTCATGGTCCTCCGTGTGCTGAATGAGGAATTCAAAATAGTGCCAGGGAAATCAAAGATGGGAAGATGAGCTACATCCTCTACATGGAGGTCGCTCATGCTGGAGACAACAGAAGCCAGAGAGCTTTCAGAGATCCATTCTTAAGCTGTCTGAACGAGGGAAAGATATTAAATGATTAGACCAGAATACTGTGCATAGAGCCCTGGGCCTGGAAGCTGTTGTGTACCTATGTCAGAAATAGCAAGCTGCCACTTCGCCATTACTGTTGGGCTTCTGAAATTTTAAATAAATTGATTAAGTAAATTCCACTGGCAGCAGCTTGCCAGTTTATCTATTCTTTCTCTTGGCTATAAAAAACCTTTCATTCCTGATCTAAAAGCCCACAGGGTTCTGAACAGCTACCAGACAGATAAGGATTCCCCGATGACATTCCAGATTATGGCCCCCTCCTGACTCTTGAAAGCCCCCAGCATGCTTTCTTGGGTAGCTTGCATGATTGGAGCCTGCTCCCTCCAGAGATGAGATTATTGCTGTTCCTTACTTTGCTATCTTCCTTTCAGGGGTGGTGGACCCTCAACAAGTCTTTCATGTGATGCCTATCAAACAATTGATGACCTGGAAAAGTCCTAAGGGATCCCATCTCTTTAATTCCTCTCAGGGAATCCAGAGATGGTAGTACAAGGAGTATTGGCACTGGAATAAAAAGAACTGAGTGAAAATGCCCCCTCTGATATTTACTAGACTTCTCTTTTAAAAAAAAAATTTACATTTAAGTGTTTTTTTAGAGAAGCAACTTTATTTTTGTTTTTGTTTTTTAATCATAAAAGTATTTTACTATTTTCCAGTTACATGTAAAGATAGTTTTCAACACACTTGTTTCATAAGATTTTTAGTTCCAAATTTTTCTCCCTCCTCTCCCTCCAAGACAGAAAGCAGTCTGATATAGGTTATATACATACAATCACATTCAACATATTTCTTTCTGCATTAGTCATGTTGTGAAAGACAAATCAGAACCAAAGGGGAAAACCTCAAAAAACAAAAAACAAAAACAAAAGTAGAAACACTAGGGTTCAATCTGCCTTCAGAATCCACAGTGCTTTTTTCTGGAGGTGGAGAACATTTTCCATCTTGAGTCCTTTGGAATTGTCTTGGATCATTGCACTGCTGAGAAGAGCTAAGTCTATCACAGTGGATCATCACACAGTGTTGCTGTCACTGTGTACAATGTTCTCCTGGTTCTGCTCACTTCATTCAGCATCAGTCCACATTGTTATTTCCCTTTTTTGAGGTTGCTTTTACATTCTGTAAAATGGACATCAAAATCCCTGAAGCACTATAGCAATAGAAGGTATCTTAATCCCCTTGCTCCCTTTTTTGGTTTCTCAGTTTCTTCATCTGTAAAACAGCTGCAATCATTCCTAATTTTAAGGCATTAGGTAGCATGGTGGATAAAGTGGGTGGGGGGAGCAGATTCAGTCAGGAAGACCTGCGTTCAAATCCAGCCTCAGACACTTACTAGCTGTGTGACCCTGGACAAGTGGCTTTAACCACTAAATGCCTCAGTTTCCTTAACTGTAAAATGGGGATAATAATAAGACCTCCTAACTCTCAGGGTTATTGTGAGGACGAAATGAGACAATACCTGCAAAGCACTTAGCACAGCACCTGATGAGGGTCAGGCACTTAATAAATTCTTGTTTCCTCCTTTCCTCCCTTCCTTTTCTTATAAGTTATAGAAATGGGAAGTGTTATCCTCATCAGCGTATTTCCTAAACTTACAGGAGGTGTGTAAGGTGAGAGAATTGCTCATTGTCAAGGTCAGGAGGACGTTATGAGACTTGCTAAATACATACTCTGCCACAGCTTCGGTCAATCTAGTGTGCAAAACCACTGGGCCCTTCCCAACAAATGACCAAACCATTCTTTTTCCTCCTCATTCCTTAAGGGGCAGCCTGGCCTAGTAGATAGGGAGCTCAGTCAGGAAAATTTGGGTTCAAGTCCTGGCTGTGTGACCTTGGACAAGTCACTTAACTCTCTGTACTGGCCTCCTCTTACTCCTCTGTAATAGGGAGGGGATTGTAAGGGTCTCTAAAGTCCCTTTCAGCTCTAAACCTGAGATTCTAGGATATTATCCTAAAAGAGCTCAGAATACAAATTTCTAGGAGGAATAGAGTAGAGTTGGGTGGGGGTGTGTGATCAGGGAAGATTTCCTGGAGGAGGCAGGTCTTTAGCTGGACCTCAGGATGGGCAGGATATCAACCAAGTGGGAAGGAAGGAAGGAAGGAAAGAAAACAGGATTCCATCCTTCCTCTGAGACCTAATATCTGATATGACCTTGGCCAAATCATTTAGCTTCCCTAGGCCTCAGTTTCTTCCTCTGTAAAAGGAAGGCATTTAGCTGTGTGGCTTCTGTGGTCCCTTCTGGCTCCTTAGCACACCAGGGCTTGCAAAGCCCCTTCCTCTCCACAAAACTGAGAGATGGGGAGCACTAGGATTATTGCCCCCATTTTATTGATTTGGGAACTGAGGTTCAGTGAGAGATCCCAGGATCACACCAGATTTAAACAGCAGATCTCCAGGACTCTTCCCATGTTCCCGTTGCTAGCAAGTTGCTTGTCTCATTGGGATATGATCAATGAGGGGACCTAACCTGAAAGATCTCTGGTGTCCTCTTCCACAAGCCCAGACCTCAAGATAAGTTCATTAAAACTGGATGAGGGGGCAGCTAGATGGTACAGTGGATAAATTATCAGCCCCGCAGTCAGGAGGACTTGAGTTCAAATCCGACCTCAGACACTTGATACTTAACTAGCTGTGTGACCCTGGGTGAGTCACTTAACCCTCATTGCCCTGCAAAAAAGTAAAAAAAAAAAAACAAAACTGGATGAAAAGGAATCCCTTGGCCTGAGCCACTTGCCTCCATTGGCACAGGAAGTAGGTGATGTCTGAGTCCTTCCCTAACAGCCGACTGATCAGCCCAGGAAGGCCAATGGGCCTTGATCACTGGGAAGAAGCCTGTCTTTAGCCTTGGAATTCCAAAGGGCTTAAAAGGTCTTTTTAGGGCCCAGGTTTGTTGGGCTGTTTTGTTTTGTTTAAAAAACACTGCCAAGCAACAAGTCTTTGTGGGTACATGTTGCCAGATATGGGGGAGACAGAAAGAACAGGTCCAGGCCCTGCCCTTGGAAGCTTACGGTCTAGAGAGGACGAGGCAAAACTAGGTTTTTCTCATAGACAAGGAGCACTTTGAGAACAACAGAGGCCTGGCCTTGGCAGACATTAGGATAACCTGGGTTCAAATTCTACTTCTGGCATGTGTTAACTATGTGACCTTGGACAAGTCACTTAACTGAGTATCACTTTTTTCATCTGGAAAATGAGGGGATTGGAGTAGATGGCTTCTAAGTTTCCTTTCAGTTCTATATCCATGATCTATGAGTAAGCATTTATTTTTAGATGCGAGGTACTCTTTGCAACCTAAATAATCAAGGGGGTTTATGTGACCTTGTACTTTATCAATGAAGATGTCTTCTTTTATTACTGCAGTGATAAGCCCTTAGTTCTCTCATCTAGAGAAGTTCTGTCTTTAACCTAGCTGTGTGACCCTGGGTAATTACTTTATTTTCTGAAGCAGCAAGAAACCCTGAGGGAGAGACCAGAGGAGGTTATGTGTCCGGATGGTCAAACCACTGTTGCCACCTCAATTATAAGCTCCCCTGAGACCCATATAGAAAGAGCCTAGGACCCCAAGCCCAAGAGTCCCAGACCATCAGCCCTGTGCCCAGCCTGACCCCCTCAATCATCACGCATGGAAGTGATCCCTGGGCAGATGTAATGGAGAAACAGCTTCTGCAGGGGCTGGGGCCCCCAGGCCTCAGCGGACCCCCTCACAGCCTCAGCAGCCCCCAGACCCACCAGGGGAAAGCAGTTCTTACTGCCAAGGCCCTTGGACATTGTCAAGTGGTTCAGCAGCAGAAATGAACGAGTTTTATCAGTGGCAAAAACATAAGACGCATCATCATCTGTTGTAGGCTGGGTCCTAAGGACCATGGGGCCTTTTTAGCTGAACTGGAGCTGAAACTCCCTAGGTGCTGTCTCCCCATTAGAATGTGGGCTCCCTGAGACCAGGGGCTGTGTCCATTTTCCTTATCCTGCAGGACTTAGGACAGTGCTTTGCACATAGTAAATGCTTTAAAAAATATCTTATTTTTCTCCAATTGCATACAAAACATTTAACATTTGTTTTTAAAATTCTGAGTTCCAAATTCTCTCCCTCCCTCAAGACCCTCCCCAGTTCCTGAGACAGGGGTCAATTTGATACGTTATACAACACATAGTAAACACTTAACAAATGCTCTCCTTTTTTCCTCCCTCCCTCCCTCCCTCCCTTCCTTCCTTCCTTCCTTCCTTCCTTCCTTCCTTCCTTCCTTCCTTCCTTCCTTCCTTCCTTCCTTCCTTCCTTCCTTCCTTCCTTCCTCCCCTCCTCCCTCCCTTCTTTCCTCCCTTCCCTCCTCCCTCCCTCCCTTCCTTCCTTCTTTCCTTCCCTCCTCCCTCCCTCCCTTCCTTCCTTCCTTTCCTCCTCCCTCCCTTCCTTCCTCCCTCCCTCCCTCCCTTCCTTCCTTCCCTTCTTCCCTTCCTTCCCTCCTCCCTCCCTTCCTTCCTCCCTCCCTCCCTCCCTTCCTCCCTTCCCTCCTCCCTCCCTCCCTCCCTTCCTTCCTTCCTTGTTTCTCTCTTTCTTTTCAACTTCCTTTCTCTTTCTCTCTTTCTCTTTCTTTTCTCCTTGCTTTCTCTTTCTCTCTTTTTCTTCCTTTCTTATCTTTTCCCCATTCTCTCTCCCTTTCATACATTCATTCTGTGTCTTCATTTTCCATCTATAAAACATGATGTATAACATCTGGACTTCCTACCTCACGGGAATGAACAAATGAAAAGGCATTTATTAAGCATTTCTTATGTGAGCTCAGCACTGTGCTTAGCAATACTGACAAAGAGACAAAGTGACATACACCCTGACTTCACGGAGCTTATATTCGAATGGTGGAGGGACCACATGTATAGGGGAGGAAACTTTAAAGTTCTGTTGATATAGAAATGATAGAAGATGAGTTATATTTGGAGACTGGGGACCTTGGCTCAAGGCTTAGATATGACACAAGTTGTACAATCTTGAGCACACCATCCCCCTCTCTGCGCCTCGGTTTCCTTCTCTGTAAAGTGGGGCTGATAACCTCAGGCACGCCTGGCTTCCGAGGGAGTTGTGAAGAAAGTCCTAAAGAAACCGCAGCTCTGAGGAAGTCTCTGGAGGGGAGAGGAGGACGCTGCAGGATGGGCTCATTTTGGCTGTGTCTGCAAAGCCTAAACATCTGCACTGTGTTAGTCGGGGCTGCCACAGCTTGGCAGGACCCAAGGTTCTTCTCTGGGGTTAAAAGACTCCTTACAATTCCTGAGACATACCACATCCATATGTCATCTCCCTGCCTCCAGCCTTCAGAATTGTCTGTGTCTCGGGGGGCCTGGGGTGGGCTCTAGAGGGAAAAAACATAGTAAAACCCCAAATCCTGAACATTTGAAACCCATTTCCAGTAGGAAGTTGCACCAGCAGCTAGCGAGTGGGCAGATTTCTGTGGGGGCCTTTCCTGCCCTGTAGGTGGATGGACTGATGTGGAAAGAGCCTTGAGCCCTGTGTTCTAGTCCGAGCTCTGTCGTATGGCCTTGGACAAGTCCTTGCTGCTTTCTGTGCCTTTGTTTCCCCATTGACCCTTTTCCTGATTCCTTCCCCAGGAAATGCACACGTGGACATTGTCATTATTTAGGTCCCTTAATCTGGCATTCAAGGCTCCTCCCTATCATAATCCTCCCCATCTTTCCAGTTTTGTTGTTGTTGTTGTTGTTTTGATAAGACTTGGAGGTGTGGGTTAATCAGTAGTGAATTCTCTTCTAGGAACTTTCTTTTCCAATGAAGATCAACACCTTCTCTGTACCTTAGAATCTTAGAAAGCTGCCTTGGGGCAAAAAAGAGGCTAAATCACTTACCCAAGGTCACTCTATCAGTTAAGCATCAGAAGCTGGATTTGAACCCAGGTCTTTCTGACTTCAAGACCAGCTTTCTGTCCACTGCACTAATCTGCCTCTCCTTTCCAATCCTGTTTCACGCATTTCACACTCCAGCACAAAGGGACAGCTCCTGGTTGTCTATCCCCCCATGCCCTCCTACCTTCCCTCTTTCTGTCTTCCCAATCTGGGAAGGCACATGTTCCTTAATTCCCCTGATCCAAATCTTTCTCTTTTATATATATTTTTTGGGTTTAAGTGATTTGCCCGAGGTCACACATCTGAGGCCACATTTGAATTCAGGTCCTCCAGACTTCAGGGCCTGTGCTCTATCCACTGTAATACCTCACTACCCCCTTTCCTTCTTCTTCTTGTTCTTTGTGTTCTTCTTGTTCTTGTTCTTTTTCTTTTTGCAGGGCAATGAGGGTTAAGTGACTTGTCCAGGGTCACACAACTAGTTAAGTGTCAAGTGTCTGAGGCTGGATTTGAATTCAGGTCCTCCTGAATCCAAGACCAGTGCTTTATCCATTCCCTTCCTTTTATAAACAGCTTCACAGTTAATTCTTGGAGGTTATATGTGGCTTAGGGGAAAGAGATCCCTGACCCTGGGATCAGGGCCCAACCCTACCTGTGATGCTGCCTGTGTGTGACTCCTCATATGTAAGAGGAAGAGGTTAGACTAGCCAGCCTCTGAGTCCCCCATCCAGCTCTAGAGACATGGCCCCCTACCGGCCTCTTTCCTCCAGCTGGGTCTGTCCTTGCCTGGAACTTTTGGAATCAGTTTTCAGTGAAGTCACAACTCGATCTAGTCTCAGTGATTACATCTCTTCCACAGGATTAAAGAGAACTGGAGAGGGGTTGAAAATTCTGGTTTGCCCGTGAAATATTTAACAAGGCTCAATAGGTGCATGTGGACCCAGAGGAGACAAGTAAACCCGGAAACCAGGTCTGGGCTTTTGAAGATCACTTTTCTCCCTTTTGTTTGATCTCTCTGCTTGGCTGCAACTATTTGGGTGTTGGTGGGAGGCCCTTAGAAACTGGGGCCTGGAGAATAGGGTGGGCAGCCTGGGGTGGCGGAAAGACGCCGAGCCTGGGAGTCAGGAGGCAAGGGCTTAGTTGCTGTGTGACCCTGGGCAAGTTGCTTTCCCTCTCTGGAGTTCACTTTCCCCACCTCCAAAAAGAGAGGGCTTAGCCAAGGAAGAGGGTCCGGACGGACAATCCCATCCAGCTTTTGACCTTCTGTGTTCCTGGCCCTGAAAGTGTGGGATTGTGGGATTGTGGGATTCTGATCTTGGGTGTGCCCCTGATTTACCTGTGAGTAATCTATATCCAAAGGGGTTTCCCCATTCATAAAAACGGGCTAGTATTAACTCCCTCCCTCCCTCCCTCCTTGGCCTGGGGTTGGATAATTTGGATGATCATCCTTTATTTTTCCTGGCCATGATAGAATCTCATTGACTCCTCCCAGCCTTTGCCTAGAGAGGTCAGCAGAGCAACCAGATGGGGAAAACAAAACCCAGTTAAGGAGGAAGAAATTTCAGGGTAGCTCTGTGTCAGAGCTAGGCTAACACTCAAATTCCAGGAGAGTGCAGGCTGTGGGGAATTCCTGTTGGATTTAGAGCCAGGAAGACTTGAGTTTGAATCCTGCCATTGACACTTAGCTGTTACGACTGTGGCAAAGTCATTTAACTTCTCTCTCTTCCCCTTTCCTCACCTGTAAAGTGGATACTGGTAGTTAGTGAGGAGCTGCTACTGTTTGGAAAAGGTGTTCACGTTCTCTCCCCAGACATGCTTTGGCATTCTTCTCATTCCTGAGTTTTGACCCAGGGCTGAAGATTACTGAGTAGATATTCACCTCTGGTGACTATTACCTGGGTGATCTTGGAAAAGTAAGTCACTTAGCCTTTCTGTGCCTCAGCCTCCCCAACTGTGAAATGAAGAGATTGGATCTTCTGTGGTCCTTCACAACTCTAGAGCTATAACCTATGATCTCAAGTTATGGGGAGTCCTTATAGCTCAACATAAGGAAGAGTTCTCACTATCCAGCAGAGATGTCTATCAATAGATTGGGCTGCCTCAGAAGGTAGTGAGCTCCCCATCCCTGGAGGTCTTTGAGCTGAGATTGGATCAGTGTCTTTCAGGAGTGTTGCAGAAGGGACTCCGGTTAGGTTCTGGTTTGACCAGATGTTATATAGGACCGCTCCATCTCTTAGACATACCTAGTACTTTCAGAGGCTCACTTCTGCCCCCGGGCTAAGACTGTGCCCTATACCTGCACTGTGCTTTGCCTCTTTGCCTGTTCTATTCCTACCTGTCCTTTAAAGCCCACTGAAAAGGCCACCTCCGGGAATCCCCACCCCAGCCTCTGTCAGTGATCACCCTACTCTTCAGACCTCTGACAGCACTTGGTACATTTGGGTGGGGTTTACTCCTCATCAAATGCCTTCTTGCCCTCCCTGCTTTTCTTGTTCTTTCCCCCCAAATGAAGTATAAAGAAGCCCTTACACTCCTTGTTGTCCATTACAAAGGTGAAGAAGTTTGCCAGCCCTAGACAGTAGAGAGGATAGCTTTGGGCACCTGGATCCCTGAAAGCAGAAGAGTCCAGCTCTTGGAAGGTCATTATTCTGCCTTTGTCCTTGACCCTCTATTAGAGGATTTTGGGAAGGGAAGGGAAGGGATTTCTTTCTCCCCTTTCCCCTATTGGCCAAGCATCTCTCCATGGAGCTACAGGGTAGGAGAATCTCACCCACCAGGGAACAGGCCCAGTGAGGAGAAAGCCACAGTCAGCAGAGGCAGCTCTAAGCTTCTGTGGCCCAAGAGAAGAAAACCTTTTCTGGTGGATTTGGGTGAGAATTACCCTTGGGAGCTGGGGGTTGAGCCACAGAGAGGGGCTGGTCCATGGAGTTCGGCTGAGCACCATGCCAGGCAGAGATACTGTGACTACAGGGGAGGAGCATGAGCAGAATAAGGACTTCTGAGTCCTATAGTGCCAGTCAAATGAGTTGCCTTGACCCCACGTCCCTACCAGATTGTTGTTTGTTCTTCATTCTTGAAGAGGACCAATGACATCAAGAGGGTATTGTCTTGACTTGTAGAAACCTACCAGTGCACCCTATGTATGTTCCCATTCTTTATGTTGACTCTGTGTTTATTTGAGGAAGAGCATGCCACAAGTTTATGGAAGATGTATTTTAGAGATGATATTCTTAACATACTAACTTAGTGGATACTTTTTCTTTGAGCTAATTGTGCCTACTGGGACTATTGTAGATAATTCAATGGTGGGGGTTCATGAGCTATGGTTTTGAGAATGCAGACCCATAGAGTCTCTCTCTCTCTCTCTTTGTGGGGCAATGAGGGTTAAGTGACTTGCCCAGGGTCACACAGCTAGTAAGTATCAAGTGTTTGAGGTAGGATTTGAACTCAGGTCTTCCTGCAGGGCTGGCGCTTTATCCACTTTGCCACCTAGCTGCCCCTCATAGAGTCTCTTGAACCTGAGGTAGTCATCCTTCTGGGGACCCCACTTCCAACTTGCAACATGAGAAAAAAGAGAAGGGGAGTAAGCCTTAATATGGTACATACTACGTTCCAGGCACTGTGCTAGGTGCTTTGTAAGTTTTTTCTCATTTGAGATCATGAGTGCCTGTGGGTGCCTGGTTGGGACATTGTAGAGGATTACAGGTAAGGACCTTTATAGACCATCTGGTCCATACTCTTATTTTTCATATCTGGGGAAACTGAGGCTGGGGAACAAGCTCCGGGGACAAGTCTGGGACTCTCCAAGCCCTGAAGTAATTTAGAATTGGTGGTAATGGCTGAGGGAGATGAAGCGACATTCTGCAGACAGCTGAGGCAGGCAGGAAAGCGACACTGGCCAGTACTGCAGCACAGGCTCTCAGAGGGCATCCGGTCCAACTCAACAGTGAACAGGAATCTAGAATAATACTAATTGGCATTTACAATTTGCACAAATATTTCTATACATTATCCTGCATGCGCTTCATAATATCTAGTAAAGTAGGTATTATGAGGATCATTATTCCCATTTTAGAGAAAAAGGAAAGAGGTTAAAATTAATAATAGTACTAATAATAGCTAACATTTATATAGTTTTTTACTATATGGAAGGTGCTATGCTAAGTGTTTTTTACAAATACTATCTCATTTGATCCTCACAACAGCCCTGGGAGATAGGTATTATTATAATCTCCATTTTACAGATGAGGAAACTGAGGCAAACAGAAGTTAAGTGACTTGCCCAGGGCCACACAGCTAGTTAAGTATTAGAATGGGTTTCAGAGCCAGGCCTAGCACTCTATCCACCAACCCCAGCAATTAGCACAGTGCTTGGCCCATAGTTGTTCCCTTCCAATTGGTCTCTGCTCCTCACTGTCAGAGAGCTCACTACCTCTGGAGGCAGCTCGTTCAAAGACGGTAGGTTTTCCTTTCCGTTGAGCAGGGAGCCTCTCGCTCAGCTATCAGAGCAGAGCAGGAAGCAAGATTTGGCCAGCGGCCAGCCGGTCCCAGGTGAGATGGGGATGGGTGGTGGGCAGATAGGGAACTTAAGGAGTCCCCATTACCCCATGACTTCATCCACGAGGCAAACAGTAGAAGCTTAACAGTCTTCGTGTTGAATCAGGAGTCGTGTTATGACAAGTATCCCCCAACATTCCAAAGCTCTTCAAAACCTGTTTCCCGTGGGGCAAACTCAGGGCATTAATAGACGCAGGGAAAGTGATGGTGCACGTCTGAAAAGGAAGCAAAGAGAAGGCAATCGATTCCACATAATTCACCAGTTGTTAACTAAGCACCTACTGCATGTAGCAGGAGCTCCGCATTGGGTGCTGAGGATGGCACAGAGATGGGTAAACTCGATAAATCGGAACTTCTCTGCTTTGGCATTCAAGGATCTCTGCAGTCGTGCCCCAACCTCCTTCTCTCATAATAATCTATATCCTATCATTTCAGAGCCATTCCAGTTGGGTACACCAAGTACCAGTCAAACCAGACTATTTGCTGTTCTCTGGATGTGCCCCCTCATTGCCTGCTGCCTGCCTTTGCATATGTTGTTCCCTACATCTTCTCTCCTTATTACCTCAGCGAATTCCTCCTTTTCCTTGTTCGTCCCACATAAATGCCACCTCTTCCTGGAGGCCTTCCCCGATTCCCCCATTCTGTAACCCCAGGCACCTCACATAGTACTGTTTGTCCCACTCTAATACACTTATGTAACCTGGGTTAGAATCTTGCCTCAGATGGATGCTAACTAGTTGTGTGACTTTGGGCAAGTTACTTAACTTGTCCGCCTCAGTGTTCTCATCTATGAAATGAGGATAATAATAGCCTTTCCCTCACAGGATTATTATAAGGATCAAATGAGGTAACATTCAAAATTTTTTTCAAACCATAAAGTTCTATATAAATTTTATCTATTATTATTATTAATCACAGTTATCTCTATTTTTGTTATCACCCTAGATTGATATCTGCATACAAAGGGCGACTATGTCTTATCTAAATATGTATTTCCCCCACCCTGAACATGGGACTCTGTATACAGTAGGTGACTAATGAATGTTTGTTGAAAGTCTTTTTCATGGTTGATGACACGGATCCAAAAGCCTATGGTCTAAGCTTCATTGTGTAAATATGTTAAAAAAAATAAAAAAGGTGCGTGTAGGAGTTCAGACAGTGGAGAAATTGCCCCCACAAAGGACCCATATGTACAAAAGTATTTATAGCAACTCTTTGTAGTGGTAAAGAACTGGAAACTGAGAGGGTGCCCACCAGTTGAGGAACAATCGAACAAATTGTGCTATATGGATATATTTATGTAGACATATATCTTCTCACTATAAGAAATGAGCAAAGGGATGGCTTCAGAGAAACCTGAAAGACTTATATGCACCCATACAGATTAAAGTGAGTAGAACCAGAATGATCTATCCGATAACAGAATTGTAACTTTGAAAGACTTAATGAACTCTAATCAATGCAGTGACCAACCACAATTCTAGAGGACCCATGATGAGGCCTGTAATCCACCTCCTGACAGAGGGTTGATGGACTTGAAGTTGTAAAAATATTTTTAAATGACTAGACTAATTTCGGGGGCTAATGCTGACTGGAGGACTAATCTGGGGACTTTTGACTATTTGGCTATCTGACTTCGTTAATTTAATGTGGGCCGTTTGTAAAGTGCCACCACACTGCTCCACTCCCAAATTGATAAACTAAAGATTAAGAAGCCTCTTAACTAAATAATCAAAGCAAAGTTTATTTATGAGATACTACTGAAAATTAAGAATACAGGGAAATAAAATGTACAACCTGACTGCTTTCCTGCGGTCTCTTTCCACTGTGTCTCTTTCCCACCTGCTGCGCTTTTCTTGAATACAATAAGGGCCTTAGCCGCCTCGCCTCAGGGCACTCAGGTACTTGATTCTAACTCCTCTTAATCTTCACTTTCTCCAACCTATACCCTGTGCTGACTGCTTCTGTGCTCTTTGTTGCCTCCTGTTCAGTCTGTCTTCTGCCGCCTTTGCTCCTAGTCCTGCGTTGCTGTTCGTCTCGTCCCCCATCTCTCCTTTCTAATCTCGTCAGCCGCCCTCTTGACCTCTTCTCAGCCCCCTGTCTCCTTGTCCCCACCTCTTCTCAGCCTCTCTCGTTCATCCTTCTCCCCTTAACCAACTGTCTGACCTGGCGTCTTGTACAGCCCACGGGGCTTTCTAGCTCAGATGACCAAAGGTAGGGTCCCGGACATGGCCAATGTAGGAATTTGTTTTTGTTTTGAGTCCAATCAATTGAAGTATTTGATTTTTTTCTGATTACATGTAAGGAAGGCTTCCAGGAGGAGATGGATCTTAAAAGATGGAGAAGATTTGAGTAAGTGAAGAGGAGTTCGGAGGGTCGGGATGGAAGCAAAGAATGAGCTTAGAATATGTGACTGTGGGCAGGATAGGGTGGTCAACTCACTCTGGTTGGGGTAGAGGACCCAAGAACTCTAGTCTAACCCAGGAGTGCTCCTTACACACTTGGATGAGTGACTTTGGAAAAGTCACTTCCCTCTTTAGAGACAGGAACAAGGGGGTGGGGAGGGAGAGACAGAGAAAGAGAGAAGGGCTGAGGTGGGGTTTGTTTGTAAATGACCTTGAATGCCAGGCTATGGAATTTGGGCAGGAAATGAGGAAGGGATAGGAATCACTTAGAAACCAGGGAAAATGCCAGGACAGGGCAAGTCTGCCCAAGTTACAGCCTACCTGGGCTGGGGGGGAAGGGGTAAGAGTGAGCCCTTCCTGGGGACATGGCTGGCCAGATGAGAGGTGACTATAGTTGTGCCGTGAGCTCATCCAGAATTCATTTTTCTAAGTACTTGGTGTTCATGTCAACCCTCAAACACTTATTCCCTTCATTTTTTTTTCTTTTTCAAACCAACATTTGTAATTTAAGGGAAATTCAATTATGATGTTTTGGGTTCATTTATACACTTCAAGCCTTCGACTGTTCCTCATTGCCAAATGTTTGGAGTCCAAGACAACTTCACAGCCTTCTAAAATGAGGTTGTGTGTTTATTATTCTCTCTCTCTTCTTTCTAAAGGGTTTTTTCCCCATTCTGAATCAAAAATTCACCTTGTGCCAAGAGCAAACAGGCTTGGGCCCCAGGAGCCTCCAGCACCATTAGAAATCTCATACCTATGAACTGAGGGTGTCAGAGGCTTTGCTGCTGAAGTTTACCCCTCCCTGAGGGCTAGAGGCCAAGGTATTCGGGAGAGCCGCTCCTCAGCTTGGCTGGCCCCCCATCTCCCTGATCCCCACCAGCCTCTCTAGCCTCATTTCTGTCCTCCCACCCACCCATCTACCTGGCCTCTGCTGGGCAGAGTCTGAAGGGGCCTCAGAGGTAATGTGGTTCAGACTCATTGTACACATAGGAAAACAAGGCTCAGAGACAAGTTTTGTGGATATATCCCCTATAAGACCACTCACCCTCTCTAGCCTACTACTCTCCTGCATGTGTCGCCTCTTCCTCAGGTTCCTTGAGGCTCCTGCCTTTGCACTTTTATCCCCAGAGCTCAGAACACTGCTTGGTGCAGAGGAAGGGCCTACCAAATGCTTTTTTAGTCATTTGAATGACTTGTCCAAGGTCATACAGGTAGCAAGGAGCAGAACTGGAATTTGAATTCAGGTTTTGTATATTTTTTTCATCCCTCAGTTAGGTATCCCAGGGGATAGAGTATTGAAACTAGAGTCAGGAAGACCTGGGTTCAAATCCAGCCTCAGGCATTAGTTGTATGAACTGTCTTCCTTAATTTGCTAATCTGTAATATAGATAGCTAGGTGCTGCAGTGGATATAGTGCCAGGTTTGGAGTCAGAAAGACCTGAGTTCAAGTGTGACCTCAGCGACTTATAAGATGGGTGACCCTGGGCAAGTCACTTAAGTTTGCCTCAGTTTCCTTATCTGTAAAATAATCTGGAGAAGGAAATGGCAAACCACTCCAGTGTCTTTGCCAAGAAAACCCCAAATGGGGGCAGCTAGGTGGTGCAGTAGATAGAGCACCAGCCCTGGATTCAGGAGTACCTGAGTTCAAATCCGGCCTCAGACACTTAACACTTACTAGCTGTGTGACCCTGGGCAAGTTGCTTAACCCCAATTGCCTCATTAAAAAAAAAAAAAAGAAAATGCCAAATGGAGTTGAGGAGAGTCAGACATGACTGAAAAAGAACCACACAAAAAAATGGGAATAATAATAGCACCTATACCTTCCATGGTTGTTGTAAGGATAAAATGTTATGATATTTATAAAGCGCTTCACAAATCTTTTTTTTTTAATTTTTAATTTTTTTTTTAACGGGGCAATGGGGTTAAGTGACTTGCCCAGGGTCACACAGCTAGTAAGTGTCAAGTGTCTGAGGCCGGATTTGAACTCAGGAACTCCTGAATCCAGGGCCGGTGCTTTATCCACTGCACCACCTAGCTGCCCCCCGCTTCACAAATCTTAAAGCATTATATAAATGCTAGCTATTATTTTTGTTATATGCAAGTTTCTTGAGGGGATTTGTTCTTGTATCCCCTGTGATTTGTATGTAGTAGGTGCTTAATAAATACTAGTGGGTTGATTGATCCAACCGTGTATCATATTGTCAATATTAGAAACACTTCAAATTAATTCAATGCAGCAAGCATTTATTAAATGCTTCCTGTATGCAGAGAGTGCCGAGTCAGACAGTGATGTGTGATGGGAAGAACACTTGTTGGATTCTGGGTCATAGGAAATCTGCCTTTCCCCAAAATCCCCTCCCTCAATTTTTTATTGTCCTGTAGACATCATCTAACTTAGAAAGACAGATGGGCAGAGGGTGATGAGAGGTATGCTAAGGGTCAATGCAAAGAACAATCTCCTAACCCAAGTCTTCCCAAACTTTAGGTCCAGTATCTATCCACTGGGCAACACTACTTGGGCGTGTTTTGACTTTGATGGCCTCTGAGGTTCCTTCAGACTTTGAAATGCCATGATCCTTAGCTTTTTATTTGTCCCAGAAAAGTGGGACCCACCTGATTGGCTTCCCCTACCCCTACCCCTACCCCTGCTTCCCAGGAATTTAAGACAAGGAATTCTCTTTCATTCCTCATCTCTAGGCCATTTTCCTTCCTGGCTTCTGTTAGGCTTTGATGAGGAATCGATGAGGAAGCTGAGGGTAAAAGGGAGGCATGTGGGATGATCATAGATTTAAATTGGGCAGCTAAGTGGCTCAATGGATAGAGCCCTGGGCTTGGAGTAGGAAGACCTGAGTTCAAATTTAGCCTCAGATACTTACTACCTGTGTGACCTTGGGCAGGTCGCTTTACCCTCTTTGCCTCAGTTTCCTTATCTGTAAAATGAGCTGGAGAAGGAAATGGCGAACCACTCCAGTGTCTTTGCCAAGAAAATCCCAAATGGGATTACAGAGAGTTAGACAGGACTCAACAACACCAAGACTTGGGAGGTATTGGAGGGATTTTGTAAAGAAGTCTACAAGTCTCTGATGGGTTCTGCTATACCTGTTATTTACAGCCAGTAGAACTTTTGAGGTAGTCTCATACAGATTTGCAGTCAGAGGGCCTGTGTTGGAATTACCACTCAGCACGACCTTGGGCAAGTTATTTTCCCTTTCCAGGAAAAAGAGGCCTTTGTCAGCACGAAATCCGGGATCCTCAAATTCTATGATTTATTGTCAAAACACATGGTCAGCCAAAAGCATTGCCTCCTTGCAGGGAGGAAGAACTTACTTTGTGTGTGACCTTGGGCTGGTCCTTTCCCTGCTTAGGAACTCAGTTTCCTCATCAGTAAAATGAAGGAATTGGGTTATGAGGTTTGTGAGGTCTGCCATCTCTACTAATCTATGATCCTAATCCCATCCTGGGCCCTGGGTGGGCAGAATTGGCTTCTGTGGAAGTGGCCGGTTGATTCTCCTCTCTGTGTGGTGGTGTGAAAAGTGCTCGGGTGATGCTAATGGGATGAGGCAGAGCTTTTCAGAGTGAATTTCCATCAAAGCTCTGGCTGGCCCCAGTTCCCTGGCTCAGCCCACCAGTGTGGGAGGAAAACACGGAGCTCCAATTCTCTAGGCGCCCGACTGCCTGCCCACTGGGTAGTCCTGGGGACAGCCACCTTCCTCTGGGTGGGAAGAGAAGCATTGGGTCAGGGCTGCCCTCTCACCCGGCATCTTCCCTGGGGCTTGGGCAAAGCCAAGTCCTGCAGCAAAAGATGCTCCATGAGTTTGGTCCTATGGGACAGCAAGATACATTTTATATTTTTGTATCCAGGAAACATAATCTCATGTGATCCAGACCCCTGAAGGACCATCATCTAGTCCAAAACCTTTATTTAAGAATAAAAGACCTGGGACCCAAAGAGGGTTTCAGTTGACTTGATTTACCCAAGGTCATATAGATAGTAATTAGCAAAATCAAGATGCAAAGCCACATGCTACAACTTTGATTTTGGTGCTTCCTCCTGTAACTGAGGCAGGGCCCAAGGGGAGATGGGGCTCTCTTTGGATCGTTCCCACTAGAATTTTCTATCTGTTGGGTTCTCCTTGCCTTTCTGACAATGACACTTCTGCCTCTCCAACTGACCAAGCAAAAACTTCTACACCTTCTTCACCCCACCTAATATTAATCAGTCCATGAATCCTGCTGAGTTGATGAGGCTAGGATCTTCTAGAATCCTTAGTCTGTGGGGAAAACAGAGAAAGAGACTTGGGCCCTGCCCTCAGGTATTTTCTAGTTTAAGGGAGGCAGAGAAGGGGCAGAGTTAGGACCTACTGCCCAGGAATGTCCAATCTTGGGAAAAAGCTCAGGAGAAGACCTAGGCTCTGCCCTCTTGGGGCTGGTCATGTGGGAAAGAGGGGACTCAGAGAACAAAGAATCAAAGCAAGACAAAGAGCTGTGTAGTGGACCATATAGAATTGGAAGTGTATAATCCCATAGTTTAACATAGTGCTGGGTATACAGTAGATGCTTAATAAATGCCAGTTGCCTCAAATTGACTTTCTTCCTCTTTCCCATTGCCACCAGACCAGGCTGTAGTGGGAAAAGCCATGGATTTGGAGTTGGGAGATTCAGCTTTGAGATCTGGCTTTGATACTTGTATGACTTTGGGCAAATAACTTCCAGGCAAAGAACTTCCTCTCTGTGAGCCTCAATTTCCCCATATGTAAAATTTGGATAGAAATATTTGCCCTCTCTACATCCCAAGTATATGCTGTATTCTTTATCTGAGGGACAGTCATGATGAATTCAGGCTCTCATTTCAACTGCTATAATGATCTCCCAACTGTTCCATTTCCACCTTTTCCCTGTTCCCATCCATCCTTTCCATAACTGCCAAAATCATCTTCTTAATGAATGTGCAGGTGTGACCTTGTTAAACTCTGCTCCAAAATAATCAGTGACTCCCTATTCTCTGAATGACAAAGTCCAAACTCCTTAGCCTGGATGACGCTCAAGGTCCCCCATAATTTGGCCCACACTGTCCTTTCCAGCTCTAAAAATAACAAGAAGCATTTATTAAATGCTCACTGTGTGTAAGAGCTTCATGCCAGGCACTGGGAATTTAGATCATGCATAAACCTCACAGTCCCTGGTGCCTCATTTTGTACTCCCTCACCCAGAAAAGTCTTCTTTATGTCTTGGCCAATTTCCTGTCTCTCCCTATTGCCACCCCCTAACCTCCAGTCCCCTAGACTTATTCTCACCTTTGTTCATACAAGTTACCTGCTTCTGTCTTTATTTTCCTCTCCAAATTCTATCCAACTTTCAAGGCCTAACTCAAGCCCCACTTCCTCTTAGGAGACCCAAACCTTGGCCTTGGCATTCAAGGCCCGGTTCTAATTTTACTCTTCCAAACTTATTTCATCTTATTCCTTTCCCTGGACTCTCCCCTCCTGCCAAACTGGACAACTTTCCATCTTCCAAATACGCCTTGTGCTTTCCTGCCTTGGAACCAATACTAATATGGTTCTTTAGGCCTAACTCCTCCATGAAGCTTTTCCCTCTTCTCCCTTAGCAATGACCTTCTCCCTCAGATCTCACCCAAAACTTTATTTATTCAAATACTCCAATTTAGGACACTATATACTTCTTAATGAACTCATCATGGAATATTGATGATAGATATACCTCCTGCCCCAAAGCTCGTTGGTATGGGATTTTCTCCTTATTGGTGGAGATGAAGGCCTTGTCTTACGTGAGAGGTGAGAGAGCTTCAACTTCCTCCAGTCCCCCTTTGGAGATAGTTCAAGAGGGAGTCTTCAAGGCTGGTCCCCTTTGAAAGAGTCCTTTGGGACCGGCCAAGCTTCAAGTCTTCTTCTAGCATTGTGTTGCTTCCAGTGCTCTGGGCTTCTAGCTTCAAGAGAGAAGATGGAAAAGACCAACCCCACTTCAGATTTCTGAAGGAAAAGACTCTAGCAAGGCAGGGGAGGAGCTTGCAATTTCCAGCCTATCCCTAAATCCAGTGGGCCTCTCTAGATAACTTGGGTGAGATCCAGGATCCTCTCTCTCGATTGAGCTGAGCTATCTTGCTTCCAACAGGAGAGCTCCTTCACTTTTATTGTCTGGCATATAGTGTTCTATGTATGCCTTCTCTGGTTTCTGTTTTGCTCCAGTTTGAATAAGCAAGTTTCTTTGCTATTCACTATGTGTTGTTTGTCCTTCATTCTCAAAGAGGACCATGATATCTGGGTGATGTCATGACTTGCACTGAATGGGATTTAAGTGAGGGAGGGCTGTGTAAAGTCATCAACCTCACTCTCTCCTCCAGAGACATCTGGGTCTAGTGGCAAGATATACATCAGGATGACTGGAGATGGCCTTGGATGTTTAAAGCAATTGGGGTTAAGTGACTTGCCCAGGGTAACTAAGGTCCTCCTTCAGGGCCAGTGCTCTATCCACTGTACCACCTAGCTGCCCTTATTCACTATGTGAATTCATTGTGGAACTAGTATTTGGTGAGAAAGGGATCAAGCCTTGGCTATAGAGCTTGGGGTTCCCTTTCTCCCCCAAATTGACAAAGCAATGAGAAGTCAACTTGAATTTGATCATGTCTTCTAGACTAATAATATTTAAGAGAGCAGATAGATAGGACTCAAGCCCAGTACCCCCTCTCTTTGAGGAGGACAGAGGGCCCTCTGGCCCCCACCTCCAGCTTCCCCTCCTTCCCCTTGGAGAAGGGCAGGGGGAGAAGAAGCTATAGATGTCTCTTCTGCCTCCCCACAAGGACAGCATCCTCACCCCACGTGGAGTTTTACTACCCAGGAGAGGCCTGATCCTCCATACCCCCTCACTCCTTACCCAGAGTTCTCTGGATTTGTGTCCTATCCCCCTATCAGACTGGGAGCTAAGCCTTCTGTCTCCTCTAGCACCCAGCACAAGGCTTTACGTCCAGGAGGTGGTTTGTCAATGGGACTGACCAAAATGCATGAGGGGGGGCGGCTTTTTCTGGGGCCTGGATCTGCTCTTGGTTCCCCATCCTAGATGAAGAGGCATGGAGATAAGGGAAGTGAGCTAGGGCTGGCTACCCTGGAGGTCCCGAGCCACTGTGAGAAGGCTACCGCTGGTTTTATGAGTTCAAGATGTTCCAATTCTCCTGCCTGTGATGTGAGTGGGCCAGGCCCCAGGGGAAACCAGGAGTCCTATCTCTTGGCTAATGAAGAGCAGCTGAAGGCTTTGCCTTCAGGGCTCCATCTACCCTTCACTCGCCAGTGCTCAGACCTCAGCCCTCGGACTGGATTTTCCTCACAGAACTGGCTGATGACGGGCATATCTTCTGATCCACCTTCTCTGGCTTCATCTTCCCCCTCTGCATCACTTGGACCAGGCCCCTCAATCCACAGTCCCTCCCCACCACATCCCACCCCCAATCTCTGCTCAGACCGTTCTAAACTGTCACACTTTTTCTCCTCCAAATTTCTTAGGTTGAGCTTAAATTCCATCTTCCCCTGGAAGCCAGTCTGCTTGGCCTGATCCAGTACTGTGCAGAGTCACCTTATCCTTCCCCAGAGCTCAGGAATAAATGTAAAAGCATTTATTAAACCCTTGCTATGAGAGCTTATTGGCTTGATTCATCTCAGGAAGTGGCACCTGCCCAGTCCAAGAAGGCTTTTGAGTGAATAACTCTGTAATCTCTTGGAAAGGAAGCCACGGGGTATGGATTAGAAAAACATAGGCTGAGAGTCAGAAGACCTGGATTAGAATCCCAGGTGTACCAGTGATTAGCTGGGTGACCTGGGATAAGTCACTCCCCCCTCTCTCTAGACCTCAGGTTCCTCCTCTTTTACAATGGGCTGATACATTCCAGCTTTGACATTCTGTGCTTCCAGGGCCTGGATAGTTTCTAAATATTCAAGTTCTAGGGGTATGTGAGAACATTTATTAAGCACCTATTATGTAGTAAGTGTCAGAGGTAGGATTTGAATCCAAGACCTTTGATTTCATAATCCCCATTCTTAACAGTATACCACATCACATTCTCTTAATGTCCTGGTGAGAGAGCTCCTAAGGGGCAAAAGTCCAGTCTTCCCTGGTAGCTTCCTTAGGTCACCTCCAAACAACTGTCTGGAACTCTGATAACTAGCTCTCCATGGACTCCTTAGTCTTTCCTTGTAACCCACCCAAGGATCCAATTCCAATTAAACAATTGTTTTATTAGTACTTTCCTTTGTCTCTCCTCTTCCCTGGAGTCATTGTTTATATCAGGCAGTCTAAAGAGGAAGAGGAAGAGGGTAGAAATGTGGTGGTAGATGTTCCAGCTCTCCCCCCTAAATACTCCCCCCTTGATATACTATACACACACACACACACACACACACACACACACACACACACACACACACACACACACACGCGCGCGCGTGCACACGAATACACAAATATATATACACACATATATACATACATATATTCCCCTATTACATGTAAAATTGATTTTTAACATTAATTTTTTCTTTTTCTCACAGATTATTTTATTTTAATTTTTTTGAAAAAAGTAATAAACATTTTTATTTATAGTTTGGGGTTCCAATTTTTATCCCACCTTCCTTCTCTCCCCTACACCCTCCCTGAGGCAGCAAACAATCAGATATGGATTATACATGTATGATTTTGTAAATGTATGATTATGTAAAACATTACTGTATTTGTCATTTTGTACAAGAAAACTTAATTAAAAGGAAAAAAATGACAGTGAAAAATAGCAGGCTTCAGTCTGTTCCATCAATATCAGTTCTTTCTTTGGAGGTGGATAGTACATTTCGTCAATAGTCCTTTGGGATTGTCTTGGATCATTGTATTGTTGAGAATAGTCAAGTTATTCACAGTTCTTCATCAAAGAATATTGCTGTCTCTGTGCACAATGTTGTTTTGGTTCTTCTCACCTTAATATACATCATTTCATACATTAACATTCATATTTTTTAAAAAAAGTTTTGAGTTCCAAATTCTATTCTTTCCTTCCTCTATTTCTCCTCCCTCCCTGAGACGGTAATAAGTAATCTAATATAGATTATACATGAGCAATCATGCAAAACATTTACGTATTAACCCATGATATACTTTTTAAAAAAAAGTATTTTATTATTTTCCAGTTACATGTAAGGGTAGGTTTTAACATTTGCTTTCATAGGATTTTTAGTTCCAAATTTTCCTCCCACCTTCCCTTCCCTCTCCCCTCCCCAAGATGGAAAGCAATCTGATATAGGTTATATATGTACAATCACATTAAACATATTTCTGCATTAGTCATGTTGTGAAAGAAGAATAAGAACACAAGGGAAAAACTTCAAAAAAGAAGGAAAAAAAGCAGCCCAAAAGTCGAAACAGTATGGTTCAATCTGCATTCCGGATCCACAGTTCTTTTTTCTGGTTGTGAAGAACATTTTCTATGATGCGTTCTTTGAAATTGTTTTGGATCATTGCACTGCTGAGAAAAGCCAAGTCTACCAGAGTTGATCATCAAAAAATGTTGCTGTTTTAGTGTACAAAGTTCTCCTGGTTGTGCTCATTTCACTCAGCATCAGTTCATGTAAGTCCTTCCAGGTTTTTCTGAAATCTGCCTGCTCATTTCTTACAGTACAATAGTATTCCATTACATTCCTCTACCACAACTTGTTTAGCCATTCTCCAATTGATGGGCATTCCCTCAATTTCCAGTTCTTTGCCACCACAAAGAAAGCTGCTATAAATATTTTTGTACATGTGGGTCCTTTTCCCTCTTCCATGATCTCTTTGGGATACAGACCTAGTAGTGATATTACTAGGTCAAAGGGGGGGCATAGTTCCAAATTGCTCTCCAGAATGGCTGGATCAGTTCACAGCTCCACCAAGATGCATTAGTTTATCCCATGATATACTTTTTTTTTTTTTGTGAGGCAATTGGGGTTAAGTGACTTGCCCAGGGTCACACAGCTAGTAAGTGTTAAGTGTCTGAGGCCAGATTTGAACTCAGGTACTCCTGACTCCAGGGCCGGTGCTCTATCCACTGCGCCACCTAGCTGCCCCCATGATATACTTTTAAGTTAAAATGTGCATTATCACTATTCTCTCCATCACTTTCTTAAGTCTCAACAATCAACAAGACAAGAAGTCAAGCCTTGATTTATAGCGTTTTCTGATTTCCAAGGTGTAGATAGAAGCTCACACTGAAAATTTAACAATTGACACTTACAAACTGATTCTAGTCCCTGGTGCCAGTCCAGCCAATCCCCAGTCTCCTTATATGTGACATCAGGGATGGGAGGCCAATCAGGACGATGACTTCGTCCCTTCTCCTTTCCAGGTCAAGCATCTTATCTGTAGCTGGTCCCTGGCGCTGGCCCTTCTTCCTGGGCCCTGGGATGCTGGGAAGACAGAAGGGCCACCAGAGGCTATTTTGTTTCTTGTATTCTTCCCTTGTTGCCTTGGCCTTGAGGTCTCTTTGAACTCTCTCTCTCTCTCTCTCTCTCTCTCTCTCTCTCTCTCTCCTTTGTTCGGATTTTCCCAAGACTTGTCACTTTGCCAGTCAGTCTGATTCTTTGTAAAACCTCTTTTTGGCACCTAAATTGTCACAACATTAGGCCCCATCAGGAGCTAAGGTTCAGAGGAACATCTTGGGTCATTTTAAAGATGAGAGCCAGACTCTGGGTTTTTTTTTTTTTTGGCGGGGCAATGGGGGTTAAGTGACTTGCCCAGGGTCACACAGCTTGTAAGTGTCAAGTGTCTGAGGCTGGATTTGAACTCAGGTCCTCCTGAATCCAGGGCTGGTGCTTTATCTACTGCACCACCTAGCTGTCCCCCATATACACTATTAGTTCTGCCACGCTCCACCTGTTCAAGGTCATACAGGAGGGCTGGAGTTTGTCAGACTGAGCGGGACGGCAGGAGTGCAGGGGAGAGGAGCTGAGCCCTTCAAAGTCTGACCTTGGTTACCTTTAGCAGTAGCTGCCTACACTCCAGCCAGGAACCTGTGCTCCCATTTATTGGACGCATGTTCGGTTCATAAAAGCACCAGGTCCTTTCAGTCTTGTTGCTACTCTCAGGGGCTGCTGGAGTCCTTTTGGATGGCCCTGGAAAAACACTAGATTGCAGAGGGTCTACAAGAAACTCCAGTCCTCTACCTCAGGGACCTCAGTGATTCTGACTGAGGGGGCTGGCTACAGCAATGCTCCATGACTTGTCCAAAGCTACATGTGCCATGGCACAGTGGGAAAGGGCAGTGGATTTGAAGATTGAGTTCCTGGGTTTGAATCTGTCAATTATTAGCTGAGTGACCTTGGGTAAGTTACTTAACCTCTCTGGTCTTTGGTTTCCCCATCTGTACGATGAGAGGGTTGGTCTGGAGGGCCTCTGAGATCTATGGTAGAGAGAACAGTAGTAAATTATATTTCTCAAACACTTTAGGGTCATACAAATCTATAAAACAGATGCTATTTCTTATGGTCTTCCATAGTCACAGGAGGTAGATAGCAGTCAGCCTCATCAGCCAGTAAACATTTGTAAAGTGCCAGTCATTGGCCTAAGCCCTGGGAATCCAAGCACAAGCAGAGAATGCTAGTCCCTGCCCTCAGGAGCTTACACTTTAATGAAATAAGGGAACATCATAGAAGGCACCGTTTGTCATTGCTCCTATTTGACAGGTCGGCAGACTGAAGAACAGAGACTGAGAAAGGTACTTGCTCCATGTCCCATTCTGACTAAATAACAGAGCCTGGGTTCAAATCCAGGTCTCTTCAATCCAAACCTAGAGCTTATTCATAAGCTCCGCCTATTATTCATAGGACCTGGGGTTTATACTTGTGCAGAGGCTGGGACTTTCTTCTTCAGTTTGCCACGTTCAGTGATTCTCAGCCCCGCTGTCTGACTTTGGGCAAATGGGCTCCTCTCTCTGTTTTGTTTTTTCTAGGCAATGAGGATTAAGTGACTTGCCCAAGGTCATACAGCTAGTAAGTGTCAAGTGTCTGAGGTCAGATTTGAACTCAGGTCCTCCTGAATCCAGGGCCAGTGCTCTATCCACTGTACCACCTAGCTGCCCTGGGCTCCTCTCTCTGAACTTCAGTTTCCCCATCTAAAGGGTTGGACCAGAGGTACTTCTAAGGTCCTTCCCAGCTGTGGTATTCTATACTTCCATGATTTATGCCCTGTGCCCATCCAGGAAGGAAGGCAATCTTATCTCTACATGAATGGATGAACACAACTCCAACGGTAATTAACAAAAAAATGGAAATAAATTAGTGGCCATTTCCAGAGTGCTTCCAGTTTAGTGAGTGCTTTCTTCTTAACCATTCTGTGAGACAGGTCACTCTGGGGCTAATTTACCTCACTTTGACTGATGAGTAAAGAAGCTTGGAGACATTAAATCCCTTGCCCAGGGTCCCAAATACATCTTTAGTACATGTATCTCCATCGCTTGGTGCAATTCCTGACACATAGTAGGTGCTTGATACTTGTTAACTGATGGAGATCAGGGCCCACACTCAGACCCAGGGCTCCTGGCTCCAAGTTCAGGGTTCTTACAATCGTGGGAGGCCTTGTAAAGCCTCAAGGACTATTAATTGACTGGAGCAAAGTGGCCTCGAGGCCCCCTCCCCTCGTGGGAGCTCATTCTTTTGTCTTCATCTTCCTGTCTCATTCACGGAAGCAACTCAGATCCTGAATGTCTTTTAAAGGGTTAATTCTCCTTTGCTCCAGTAAGAGGGGAATCTGCCATTCTGTATTAATAGGCTTCTTTCAAAGTGTGGCAGTGCCTTTGTAGAATGTGGGAAATGGAAAGACCTCCAGTATAACCCACTCGTTTCACAGGGATGTTGTTGGGAGGGGGGGCAGAGGAAGGGGGGGGAGCTGAGGCACAGGGACAGAGGAATGGGAGGGGGAGCCTTGCCTCTGGTTACCCAGTGAGCACTGGCCAAGCTGGGCCTGGACCCCAGTTCTCTCCAAGTCCGGTGCCCTTCCCTTTTCACCATCCCTCAGCCCACATCTGGAGGACAAGGCAATGTGTCAGCACAAGCAACAGAGAGTGTGTGGCCCAGACCAGTAAGTGCCACAGGAGATGAATTAGAGGCAGGAGCAGAATTCTAAGTGGTCTGGACTAGTGACCAGCCTGGGCCCAGTTGTCTGTGTTGATTGAAGAAAAAAAAAAAACCAAACCAAACCCTCCCTCCCCTCTCTCCCCCCTCAAAGTACGCTCAGCTCCTTGGCTCTGGCAGTTAGGCTGGGCCCCACCGGCCAGGCCAGGAAGGATTCTCTGCAGCTCTGTGTTTGTTGAGGGGGTAGGGAGAAAAGGGCCTTGCTTGTGTAGCCAACTGACCTCAACTCCTCCAAACAGCCCGGGGACTCTGACAGGAAGATGGATCCAAACCCTAACCTTCCACTGGAGGGGAAGTCCCAGCCTCCAGAGGCAGTCTGGTGAAGGCAAGTCCGGGAGGGGGCCGAGCTTGGCCTGGGGGGTCAGGAGACTTGGGTTCAAGGCCAGCCACTGCCATTAACTTTCTTTTCTACTTTGGACAAACCTCTTTCTCTCTCTCTGGGCCCCTGTTTTTCAGCTCTAAAATTCTGAGTCTATTAACTCTTCTTAGCAATACAATGATCCAAGCCAATGCCAAAAGACTTATGGTGGAAAATGCTCTCCACATTCAGAAAAAGAACTATGGAGTTTGAATGCAGAATGAAGCATACCATTTTCACTTTTGTTGTTGCTTTTTTGTTATTGTCCTTGTTTATTCTTTGTTGTGTTTTTTTTCCTTTGGTTCTGTTTAATGTGGAAATATGTTCAACACGATAGTAATGTATAACCTATATAAAATTGCTTGCTGGCCTCAGGAGGCAGGAGGGAAGGGAGGGTGGGAGAAAAATTTGGAACTCAAAAATATCTTTATGTGTAATTGCAAAAAATTTAAAAAATAAAATAAAATAAATAGGCCTAAAGTTGGGGGTTGAGGGGAAGAGTGTTGTTTATTATTGGAGGAGGAGATTGTATATTATTGGAAACCTTAGGGAAAATAGCCCCATTTGTAGCACTTTAAGATCATGAGAGTATTATTATTCTCATTTTACAAAGGAGGAAACTGAGGCTCAGAGAGAGGTCATGAACCACCTATGGTAACATAGCCAGAGCTAAACTTGAACTCCTGTGTTCAAGGGTTCTAGGACCACAGGGGTTGGGGACATCGAGAGGTTGTCTAGTCTAACTCCATCATTGTATAGAAAAGGAAACTGAGTCACAAAGGGGTAAAATGATTTGTCCAAGGCCACACAGGTAGGAACCTGCAAGGCTCAGGTTTAAAACCAATGCTCTCCACTCCAGCTCTCTTTCCCTGGCACTGAACTGGGCTTTTCTTAGGACACCATCAGAACATTCAGTTGGTTTGTATGTGCTTCTCCGCCTACAAAATAAAGATAATAACTTCTATCCTGTGTTCCTCCTTTTCTCCCTCCTCTTTTGGGCTGTTGTGAGGATGTGATGAGAAAATGGGTGTGAAAGGGCTTTGGAAATGGTGAAGAAATCATCAGGATAACAGCTCATCTTTCTATAGCCCTTCAAGGTTGGCTAAACACTTAACACATATCAGTAGCCATCAAGAGAGCTGGCTTTGGAGACAAAAGACCTGGGTTTGAAGCCTGCCTTTCGACCTCTTACTTTCTGTGTGATCTTGGGCCATTTAATTTCTCTGGGCCTCAAGTTTTCTCATCTGTAATGGTGGCTTCTGAGGTCTCTTATTCTCTGTTTATGATCCTCTGATCTAGTATGATCTTCACACCACCCCTGTAAGGTAGATGCCGTTATTAATTATTCCCATCTCAGAGATGGGGAAACTGAGGCCTGGTGCCTTGCCGGAGGTCACATAGCTGATATCTGAAGCAAAGATTCTGTTATCAGGTTTAGTGCTCTGCCGAACTGAATTGCTTCTCTGCCACCTAGATTGTCAGCTCCCCGAGGGCAGAGTCGAGGTCTTCCCCACCAATTTCATAACATGCCAAAGAAGTATTTCATGGAAAACCACAATGTCAGATATGGGAGGGGCCTCGGGGATAAGGAGTGAAACTTGGGTGAACTGAGCTCAAAGGGAGAGCTTGTGCTCAACAACAGTCACCCAGAAAACAGTAGTTAAATGTTGAGCAATGTCTCAAGGCCAGGGCTGAAGACTGGGTGGAGAAAAATGACTATTTCATAGACTCTCAGAGCTGGAAGAGGCCTTATAACAGAGAATGTCAGAGCTGAAAGGGACCTTAGAATTTAGATTCATAACTTTGCTGTTGTTTGTCCTTTGTTCTCAGAGAGGACCATGACATGTGGGTGATGTCATGACTTGTACAAAATTGGATTTAAGTGAGGGAGGACAAGGGTTTGTGCAAGGTTATCACCCTCATTCTCTCCTCCAGAGCCATCTGGGCCCAGTGGTAAAATATATATCAGAACAGCTGGAGATGGCCCCGGATGTTTGAGGGAATCAGGGTTAAGTGACTTGCCCAGGGTCACACAGCTAGTGTCTGAGGTGAGATTTGAACTCAGGTCCTCTTGACTCCAGACACTTGACACTTACTAGCTGTGTGACCCTGGGCAAGTCACTTAACCCTCATTGCACTGTACCACTTAGCTCTCCCAGTTCATAACTTTATATCTGGAAGGAACCTCTAGTCCAACCCTTTCTTTTTTTGGAGGGGTGGGGCAGGGCAATGAAGGTTAAGTGACTTGCCCAGGGTCACACAGCTAGTAAGTGTTAAGTATCTGAGGCTGGATTTGAACTGAGGTCCTCCTGAATCTAGGGCCAGTCCTTTATCCACTGCACCACCTAGCTGCCCCCTCCTCTCCTTTTAATATTTTTCCTTAAAAAACCTTATTTTTGGTCATATGGCATGGCTCTCTGGGAGGAGGAAATGGAGAGAAATGGGGGGAAATTTAGGTGCTTTAAAAGCAAAACGTCAAAATAGCTTTTTAAAAAAAGAGAATCTATGCTCATGTCAAGTAGGGATTGCTTCATTCTTTGTACTTGTATCCCTAAGGCCTAGCACAGTCCTTGGCACAGAGCAGGAACTTAATAAATGCTTGTTGATTGAAAAGGAGGCTAAGAGACCCAGCAGGAGTGATCTTGCCTCTGTGACTTTGTCAGACTAGATAGGGAAACTCTGAAGAGCCTGTTAAAGATGCAGTGGTGTAAGCCCAGCCTTGCTGTCTGGTTGTTCCACAACAGTTTACCCCAGAGCCTAGTGGAAGCTGCTAGGAGGCTCCCCCCCCAATAGACTTCCTGGACCCTGGCCTTTCCTGGGAAAGAAAGCGTCAAGGGCACCCCAGCTTTAGGGCTGGAGGAGGCCTTAGATCATTCACAGAGATAGCACCCCTGAGATTCCAACCCAGGCCCTTTCACTCCTAACAGAACACTCCTTCTACTTGACTATCACTTGGCCTATCCTAAGTGAAAACGGTCTCTCGGGGAAATGTGGCTCCAACAGGGCCTGGACCATCCATTGACTTTCGTCATGCCTGCTATCAATAGAGAACATTATGGCTGAGTTCCCCCTGGAGCAGGCCGCTGTCCCACCTGTTTGTCTACAAATGATAAATATTGGTTTTTCAGGGAGGCCGGGCCCTCCCTGCACTGGGGAATAAAGAACCATTCAGTGGCTCCGTTGTGCCCGGCTTGGTGGGGGAGGGTTATCGCCATCTACAATGGTCTCTCACACCTCTGGAGTCATTTGCAGGTTTGAGAGGCTTTCCCGGTAGATTTCCATGATCTCATTTGATTCTCCTAGCAGCCCTGGGAGGCCTTATTATCCCCATTTTTCAGAGAAGGGAACTGAGTTTCAGAGGAGGGAAAGTGATTTATGCAATCAGAGGATCTGATACATGGAAGGGACCTTTGAGTTGGGCTGGTCGTCAGAATGTAAGCTCTTGGGGAGGAGGGATTGTTTTGTTCTTTGTACTTGTCTGTGAGTTACCTAGGACAGGGCCAGGTGAATGGTGGGCACTTAAAAATACTTATCAGGGGCAGCTAGGTGGCACAGTGGATAGAGCACCGGCCCTGGATTCAGGAGGACCTGAGTTCAAATCCGGCCTCAGACACTTAACACTTACTAGCTGTGTGACCCTGAGCAAGTCACCCAATTGCCTCACAAAAAAAAAAAAATACTAATCCAACCTGTAGCTAGGCAGAAATCCCTGGCCCTCTCCCTCCCCAACATCCCTGACAAGTACATCTAGTCTTTGACAGCTCACACTGACAGGGAACTCACTACCATATGAGTCAATTCATTTCTCTTTTGCACAGTTCTAATGGTTGGAGTGCCGGGCCTGGAGTCAGGAAGATTCATCTTCTTAAGTTCAAATCTGGCCTCAGATACTTCCTAGCGGTGTGACCCTGGGCAAGTCACTTAACCCTGTTTGCCTCAGTTTCCTCCTCTGTCAAATGAGTTGGAGAAGGAAATTGCAGACCACTCCAGTATTTTTGTCAAGAAAACCCCAAATGGGATCTCAAAGAGTCAGACATGACTGAAAAAATGACAATAACAACAAAAAATTGGTTAGGTAGTTTTCTACCTCAAGCAGAAATCTATCTCCCCCTAACTTCTTCTGACTTTTTCTGATTTTCTATCCTGTGGCACTAAGCAGAGAATATTTAGTTCCTCTCTTTTCCCATGATGACCCTACAAGTACTTGAAGGCATTGGTTTTATCCCCAGATCCAAGCCAATCTAATCCCACAAGCATCTGGTAAGCACCTGCTATTATATCCAACACAGTGCTAGGCACTGAGGATATGTGGAGGGACTGAATCAATGATCTTTGCCCTCAAGTAATTTCCTGTCTAACCAGCCCCATTTCCTCCAACTGATCCTCTAATAGCGTGGCCTTTTGTCTTCTAGACTCAGCCAGGGTCATACAGGTTGGGAAGTGACAGGACTAGCACTTGAGGGCACCATACCAGGCTGCCTTTCAAATAGCCACTCAATAAACATCCAGGTCCGGTTTTGTCATAGCCCATTATGGTCACATCCCTCTTTCAGGGAAGCTGGGCTTTCCTGGCATGGGGGAAGAATGACCCATCAAGTTCTTAGATGGATGGGCCACCACCAGGTTAAAGGACACTCCTGGAGTAACAGTTCCTCCAAAGTGTTGGAAGCAGCATAATTAACACCCACCTCCCCACTGTCGAGAAAGAAGGGCAGGCACATTTTCCTATAAAGAGGAAAGTCTAGTAGGTACTTCCTCGTTCAATGTTCTGAGGTTGTTTCCAACGCTAACATTCTATATCCTAAGGCTCCTCCCAGCTCTGACATTTTTTGAAGGTTCTTCCATTTCTCCTATTGCACTGTTCGAAGGCCCCTCATGGCTCTGATATTACAAGCTCTGAAGTCCCAGCTCCCAGCTCCCAGCTCTGACACATTCTATGTCCTAAGGCCCCTCCAGCTCTAATATTTCATCTTGCTCTGTGTTCTGTGTCTCTGCTCCCCGATGTTCTGAATTCCTTGTCCTTGGCTTGGCCCCGGACAGGGCAGGAAAGTGCTGGTGGTGATTGGGGGAGTTGCAATAAAGAGTGCTATAGTCAGCTGGCCGGGGAGTTTATATTTTCCAGGGTCAGCCATTGTGACAGGTTCACTGAGAAACATTCTTGGAATACCTCAGCCCCAATCCCTTTCCAAATCTCCTGAAACTCGGGTTTCTTCAGACATTCTCTTTTTCTTAAATACATAAACACCGCGGGATAATTCCCAGACTTTTTCTTTTCAAGTTTGACCCCTGTGTTAGACGGTTCCCAAGGGGGGGAGGACTCAAAGGCCATCGCATGACGAGATCAGCCCCCCAACCTCAAGCCACCCTGTGCCCCTTGGCTCCCACCACGGGATAATCAGCAGGATAATTGTCACCATCATCACAATTAACGGTTCTCTTTCTATAGAGCTTTAAGGTTTCCAAAATGCTTTCCCCATTAGAGCTCTGCAAGAAAGGCAGAACCAGGATTTAGTGATGGAGAGTTGAGTGCTTGCTCTAGCAGCAAGCAGTAGATCTTGGTGGGCCCATCTCTTGCCATCTTGGAATGAAGCTAAGCCGCCCAATGACTCACCAGAACTCCCTGATGCTTCCATCTCCTAGTTCATCAGTATTCGAAGTGACAACCTGTAGAAGCTGACACCTCTGCTCTTATACTCTTGGATTGCTCAGTTGTCAGGGGACCCTGGAGAATGGGTGCCCTGATCAACTGGTTCTTTTCTTATCCATCCTATGACTGATAAACTTTTACCTCCTGTTCTTATCCCTTCAGTCCACAATGACCACAATGTGCTTTTCCCCCATTATGCTTTTCCCCATCCACCTCAACCCTCTCCCCGCCCCCATATTCCAAATCCTCTTCTTGTTGTCTAATCCTTGCTACCCTCCAAAATTGCCACTCCTGTGTTAGTCAATTTCCCTTCATCTGAAAGCTCCCCATTGTACACTCTTTCCATCTTTTGGTTTCTCAGTGGAAGCAGGGTGTCCCCAGAAGACTCATTCACTCCTCCGCCCATTGAAATGTGGTTTTTGGGGAGCTAGGTAGTGCAGTGGATAAAGTACTGGTCTTAGACTCAGGAGGACCTGAGTTCAAATTCAGCCTCAGACACTTGACACTAGCTGTGTGACCCTGGGCAAGTCACTCAACCCTCATTTCCCTGCAAAGAGAGAGAGAGAGAGAGAGAGAGAGAGAGAGAAATGTGGTTTCTTACCCCACTATTCTACTGAAACTACTCTCAACATGGTTACCAATGTTCTATCCAAGCTGCCATCTCCAGTGTGTGTCGCTCCTCTTATTTCTCATGTCTCCCTACTCCTGACTCCTCCACCTCCCCAGTGTTGAGGCCAGGAGGAAGAGTCAGCCTGCTCCTTGCTCTCTCATGTCACTTGCAGTTCCTCCTTTTCTTTGTCCCTATCTTTCTTCAACCTGTCCTCCTTTGAGGTTCCCTTCATCTGCCTACATCATTCCCCTCTAAATCCTTGTTGCTGGGATGTAACAGTTACCCAGTCACTCTCCCATCTTTCTCAAGGAGTTCCATCCATGACTCACAGTCTTCACCCTTACCTCTGCCCTCATACCCAGAGACTCACAAACACATTGTGTGTGTGTGTGTGTGTGTGTGTGTGTGTGTGTGTATGTGTATGGAAGTCAATCGAAGTCAACAGAAGAATAGATATGTGTGTCAACCGAAGAATATATATATACATATACATATACATACATACACACACACATATATATTTATATTGAGAGAGAGAGAGTCCCATTGGAATACCCCATTCTTGTTTGCTTCCTCAACTGCTGTGGGCACCACCCCATTTGTGTTGCTGGGGCCCCAGATAGAGTGTCTTCAACTTCTCAACCCCTAACCAATCACTTATTTTTTATTGGATTAAAAATTCTTTGTTATTAACAATTTAATAGACACCAGCAAAAAAGTAATACTTCAACGCACAAATAAAAACCAAGGGGATTTTATATGAAACTATGAACAATTTTGTGTCTATCTGAAGATGTGTCTTATTCTGCCAGTCAATCCCATCATCCTTCTGCCAAGAGTTTACACTATATATAGTATATTTTTTCCATTATGTACAACTTGTGTTTTTTTTTAAAGTAATTCAAATTTAACATGGTAGTTCCAACATTGTCCTGCTTGTCTCTCACATCTTCTTCTTCCTTTTTTTTTTTTTTAGTGAGGCAATTGGGGTTAAGTGACTTGCCCAGGGTCACACAGCTAGTAAGTGTTAAGTGTCTGAGGCCCGATTTGAACCCAGGTACTTCTGACTCCAGGGCCGGTGCTCTATCCACTGCGCCACCTAGCTGCCCCTCTCACCTCTTCTAAACTTCCTTGTTTTTCTGTTTATTTAAAAAAATTATTTGATACTTTTTTCTTTCTTTTTATCCCCTTTAAAAAAGTATCAGGGGCAGCTAGGTGGCACAGTGGATAGAGCACCGGCCCTGGAGTCAGGAGTACCTGGGTTCAAATCCGGCCTCAGACACTTAACACTTACTAGCTGTGTGACCCTGGGCAAGTCACTTAATCCCAATTGCCTCACTAAAAAAAAAAAAATTACAAAAGTATCTCTATCACTTCCCCCAAAGAATTTTTTTTTGTAAAAAAAAGCTCATTTGCAAGAAATAAGTGTGGTCACACAAAATGAATCCACACAACAGCTATTCCTCAATCAATAAATGGTAAAAGGATATGACCAAGAAGTTAACAAAGGAAAAAAAATTCAAGGTTAACAACAGACACATGAAAAAATGCTCTAAATCACTAATAATTAAAGAAATGAAAATGAAAACAAATCTGAGTTTCTACTTCAGACTGGTAAAAAATGATTTTAAAAAACAGAAAATTACTATTGTTGTAGTGGCTAGAAGAAAACAGATGCACTGTAGTTGTGTAGTTGTGAATTGGTTCAGACATTCTGAAAGCAATTTGGAACTATACCCCCAAATCACTGACCTCTGTATACCATCTGAATAATATCATAGCTATGGCTATGCCCCAAAGAAATCAAAGAAAGAAAAAAAGGACCATTATGCATAAAAGTATTTATAGAAACTTTTTTTCCTTTCCTTTTTTTTTTTTGGTGGGGCAATGGGGGTTAAGTGACTTGCCCAGGGTCACACGGCTAGTAAGTGTCAAGTGTCTGAGGCCGGATTTGAACTCAGGTACTCCTGAATCCAGGGCCGGTGCTTTACCCACTGAGCCACCTAGCTGCCCCTAGAAACTCTTTTTGTATCAGCAAAGAACTGGAAACTAAAAAACTACTTCCCAATTGGGCAATGGCTGAACAAATTATGGGATGTGAATGCCATTTAATAATTCTATTGTACCAGGAGAAATGATGAAATGGATAGTTTCAAAGAAGTCTGAGAAAACGTTTATGAACTGACGAAGAGTGAATTGAGTAGAACCAGGAGAAGGCTTTATACAATTACAATAGTTTTGTAGATTGTAAGCTCCTTGAGATCAGGGTCTGTCTTTTGTTTCTTTTTGTATCCCCTGTGCTTAGCATAGTGCCTGTCGCATATAGACACTTAATAAATGTTTATTGATTGATTAAGAAAAACAAGTAAGAAAAACTTAAGGGTTCAAATCAAAGCAATAATCAACCACAGAGGATCAGTGATGTCTTGACAGAGAGGATATATTTAAGTTTCAGAAAAATACATTCTTTTTGGACATGGCCAATGTGAGCATATGCTCTGCTTGACTATGTATATTTGATACAAGGGTTTTGTTTTTCTTTCTTTCCATTTTTTTGGTGGGGAAGGGATTGAGGATTAGTGATAGAGTTCCCAAGATGGAAAAAAAAGTAAGAAAAGAGGATTATTGAAGTATTTAAAAAATGTTCAGACAGTACTAGAAGGAAGGTCAGTAGGAAAGAGAAAAAGTAGGACGATTGTGAAAATAACATGTTGGATTTATTATGTACTTAAAAAGAAAAGAAAGCTGTGAATAATTCAGATTTCATATACCGACTTCTTTTTCTTTTCTACTTTGTACATGGAGATCCTCATTTTATTTGATGTTTGTTAAGTTCAGAATAATTTATACATCAAAACAAAGTCCCATATTGGCTGTGTCTGTAGCTGTATGTCTTCTTTGGTTAGCTGATCACCATTGAGCCAAGAACCACCTCAATCACCCAGAAGGAGCTGGGAGAGATACTCAATGGTGTCTGATTAGTGGAGTGTTCTCTCCCCTCATTTTTGGGGTAGTAACACATATTCTGCAGCTTCAAAAGGGTTCCTGGATCTTTTTGTATGGATTCTGCACGGAGGAGGGGAGACAAAGAAAACACTGGCCATTCAGCTGGTCATCAACTAATCCGACCAATTAAAACCTTTGTTGGCTGGCCTGTTGCTAATTGACATCTCAGATGGACAATGACGTGGGTGGGGAGAGACAAAGGGATGTGTCTCTCCATGTTCTTGTGATCCAATAGCTATTTCTGAGCCTTACTTAGGATGTAATGCTTTCCTGGGTTGATAGGAAGGGAGCAAACTTTTAGATCTCAGCATCCTAAGATTCCATAGGATCAGTCAGTGAACTAGCATTTATTGATCACCTAGTGTGTTCCAGGCACACATACCAAGTGCTGAGGATACAGAGAAAGGCAAAAAAGGAGTCCCTGCTTTCAAGGCGCTCACAATCAAACGGGGGAGACAATATGCAAGCAATTATGTACAAACAAGATACACACTTGTAATTATTTGGGGGTAGTCCCAGGGTGAAGGCTCTAAGATTGACGAGGATGGGAAAGGGCTTTTTTTGGGGGGGGGCGTGGAGCAGTGGTGGTTAAGTGACTTGCCCAGGGTCACACAGCTAGTGTCAAGTGTCTGAGGCCGGATTTGAACTCAGGTCCTCCTGAATCCAGGGCTGGTATTTTATCCACTTCGCCACCTAGCTGCCCCAAGAAAGGGCTTTTTGAAGAAGGTGGGGGGAGGGGCAGCCAGAGAAGATAGGAGGCAGACATGAGGAGAGAAGGCATTCCATCCAGGAAGTTGCAAAGAACCCAGAGTTCACAGAATCACAGAATCTCAGCCCCCCTGGGACTTCAGAGGACATCTGGTCGAACCCAACCTGAACGTCCCTAAGAAGTGGCCATCCAACCTCCAGGTGAAGATCTCCTGAGATGGGGAGCCCCCTGTTCTGAGGCAGCCTCTTCCTCTCTATGATCATCAGGAAATACTTCTGTACTTCTGTCAATCACGATGAAATCTGCTTTCTCACCACTGCTCTTCCTTCTGTCCTCTGATGAAAAGCAGAGAGATTTGAATCCCACTTCCTTTTTTTTTTTTTTTTTTTAGTGAGGCGATTGGGGTTAAGTGACTTGCCCAGGGTCACACAGATAGTAAGTGTTAAGTGTCTGAGGCTGGATTTGAACTCCTGACTCCAGGGCTGGTGCTCTATCCACTGCGCCACCTAATTGCCCCATCCCACTTCCCTTTAAGAACCTTCCAGAGAATTGGAAGACCAAGATCAATCTCTCCTAATCCTTCTCTTCTTTGGGTGAAACACCCTCAATTCCTCTGCTGTCTCCAGTGTCTGTGCTGTTACGCTCACCATCCTCTGGATATGTTCCACTTAATTGATGACTTTCTTAAGATGTGGCTCAGAGGGCAGCTAGGTGGTGCAGTGGATGGAGCACTGGCCCTGGAGTCAGGAGTACCTGAGTTTCAATATCCGGGCCTCAGGACACTTAACACTTACTAGCTGTGTGACCCTGGGAAAGTCACTTAACCCCAATTGCCTCACTAAAAAAAAAAAAAAAGATGTGGCTCAGAGCCCTGGCTCTAACCCTCCAGATGGGGTCTGACTGACCATGGCAGAGGATGGTTCTGGTTTAGGATATGCCGCCACTTCTAGTGAGGCCTAAGAAAATGGGATCATAGATCTGGACCTAGAACAGACCCTCATGGCCAGCACTCTATCTAGAGGCCTATTTATACAAATGAAGAAAACTGAGGCACAGAGAGGGGCAGCGGCTTGCCCAAGGTCACATAATGAGTCAGTGGAAAAGCCAGAATTTGAACCCAAACCGCTAAGGTACAAGTCAGAAGTCTCTCTGGGTCGGGCAGGTTATGGTAGATATCGGTAAGTATTGTTTCATCTAAGGAATGTATGTCCTCTGACTTAGCTCAAAGAGAAGGTGTTGAGGAGTTGGTGTCCTGTGAGATAATATTTGCAAAGCATTTACCACAATGCCTGGCACCTAAGAGGTACTTAATCAATGCTTGTTTCTTCCCTCTACTTCCTTTTTCCATCCCTCCCCTCCCCTCCCTCCCCCATAGGAGAGACAGTTTCAGATTTGGAGTTAGGGGACAGCTTTGCCACCAGAACTGTAAATAGGACTTCTGGCCCAGGGGCAGATTGAGCAGAGCCAGAAAGGGGCATGGGGTATGAGTACTTCAGTACATGGGCCGAGGTTAGAAGAATTGGGAGCTGGGAGGCCAAGGAACAGCAAGCCAGAGGGTCTGAAAGGACAGGGGTTGGGATAGAGAGGATGATGACCCAGGGGTCTGGACATTTTAGAGAAATGGAAGAGTGTGGCCGGGAGGCCAGGGAGGACAGCACAAGGGTTTGTACTAACTTGGTGGGATGAACCTTAATGGAGGAGAGGTGGATGCTGAGTGATGGTGGCAGAGGGAGGCTCGGGAAGTGGTGAGTGCCCACTCCTCCTCCTGGCCCCGTGAGCCTGGCAGAAGGGCCAGGAGAGGTGGGTCTTCAGCCAAAGCTAGGCTTGAGTGAGAGCCAGAACGAGAAGGGAAGTGGAAGGAGAGATCTAGGGGTGCAGGAGGGGGTTGTTACTAATAGAAGAGTCTTCTGGTGGGTACAGTGGAAAGGGAGGGCATGGCAGGAAAGGGAATGGGGAGGACTAGGGCTGTTGACTCTTGTGGGATGGTCAGCTAGGTGTTGAGGTGGATAGAGTGCTTGGCCAGGAGTCAGGAAGATTCATCTTCTTAAGTTCAAATCTGGCCTCAGACACTTACTAGCTGTGTGACCCTGAGCAAGTCACTTCATCTTGTGCGCCTCAGTTTCCTCGTCTGTAAAATGAGCTGGAGAAGGAAATGTCAAACCACTCCAGGATCTCGGCCAAGAAACCCCAAATGGGATCACGAAGAATCGGACATGACAACAAGTAAAATTTCATTTTCCTACCACCACAGAATATCATTAGCAGAGACAGAACATGGTATAGTGGATAGAGATATGGGACTTAGAAGGAAGAAGCCCTAGGTTCAAATCCTGCCTCAGACATATGGTAGCTGTGTTACCCTTTTAGTCACTTAATCTGGATCTCTGGATCTGAGCTTTCTTATTAGTGAAATGAGAGGAGTTGGACTTGTTGACCTCTGAGGTCCCTTCCAAGCTTAAATTTATGAGCCGCTGGCTCCCTGCCTCCTTACATTTCCCCTCTCTCCCGGCAATAGCTTTAGTTCTTTTTCTTCTTCTATTTTGTTATTTTTAAATGGAGGATTCTATTAATCTCCCCCCCCAAGAGATAGTGGAGACTGCCTGAGCTCATGAATCATGGGGAAGAAGGGATGCAGCCACTTTCAGCCTGGCTGGGTATTCCATTAGGGAGACCAGGCACCTCATTCATCATCCGCCACCAGCCTGACAGGGCCATTGGCCCCTGCCTGGGAGGGTGAGTCCTCCTTGGTTCAGAGGCAGTGGCCGGTGGGACATCCCTGGTTAGTTTACAACTAGTAGGAGCAGCAGCAGAGTTGCCCCAAGCCCAAGGGATAGAGCCAGAATCCAGACTGGGCAATGGGGTGAGACTCTCAAGCATTTACGGGAAGAGAGAAGGACCAAGAAGTCGTTTATGTAGGTATCTGTTGGACTACCAGCCAGGAGCAGGGAAATATAAATAGCTTTGACCTTGGCGTCTAGATCCTGGTTTGCTGTGTGGACTTGGACAAAGTCTCCTCCTCCCTCCTCCAACCCTTCTTTCTTTCTCTATAGGATCCCCTGCTTGGGATGGGAAGGGGATGAACCTAACTTAGAGTGAGTGCTCCTCTGTCAGCTCTGACAATCAGTCTCTGAAAGTGCTTTGTAGATCTTATGGCCCTCTATACATGTGAGGTAATTATTATCAGCCTAATTATTCTCTGAGGTGTGACTATAAAGCAGGTGTTGACTAAACAAGACCAGACTCAACACCATACAGTCTCTGAGGTGCCATGGAACCTCACATTCTTTTTTTGTTTGTTTGTTTGTTTGTTTGTTTTTTGTGTGGCAATTTGGTTAAGTGACTTGCCCCAGGGTCACAGAGCTAGTAAGTGTCAAGTGTCTGAGGCCAGGTTTGAATCAGTCCTCTTGGCTCCAGGGCCAGTGCTCTATCCACATGTGCCACCTAGTGCACCCACATTCTTTTTTTTTTTTTTTGAGAGACCTCACATTCTTAAAGGCCAGGTTCAAATCACACCTCTTCCAGGAAACTCTCCTTGACCAACTTGGCTCAGACTTATTCAATCCAATTGGATTGGGTTCAATAGAGATCTATTAAGTAGTTTTGTGTGCACGGCTTCCTGTTAGGGTTTGAGGGAGACCCAAAGTTTGTATGAGGCAGGTAACTAAAGCTCACAATATGACCCAGTCCTTACTGTTGTCGTGTCATGGACCTTTTCTTTGCCAGCCTCAAGAATCTATGGACTTCTCAAAACAAGGCTTTAAAAGAATTAATTAAATGCTTAATTTCACTTAGAAGTTAGTGAAAATAAAGATGTAGTGGGTTTTTAAAAAAAAATCAAAGTCATGGTCCTCTGAAATCTATACATGTCTAATGGTATGCTGGTTAAATATTTAACAACCAGCTCTCCAGAAAAGAAAAAAAAAGGTACACCTACTTTGCATTATTAGCATTTCCCACTCTCTTAAATCAAAGCAATCAACAAAATAATTAAGCCCTGATTTGTAGCATTTTAACAAACAGTTTTCTTGAGCCTGGATGAGGAGGTTCCCCTGTACCACAGCCCTTAAAGATCTGTGCTCCCCACAAGGACCCCTAGGCCAGGGGAAGGATAAATCATAAACAGAGATAACTATAATACACAACAGAATCTAGGATAAGCACATTAGAGAGGTATGAACTAAGTGCTTTGTCACTTCCTTTCAAGAGATTTATTAAGCACCTTCCTTGTGCTAGAAACTGCTTTAGAATATGATGCTCCCAAGGCAAGCAGGATTCAGTTTACACCCTCCAGCATTTTACATTCTGAGCAGTCAGTGTCCAAGGGAGAACCAACATCTATGGGTCATCCAAGGAGTGAACCTATTGACAGAGAGGTTCTGGGAAGGCTTCCTGGAACAAGAGGCACTTGGGCTGGCTTCTCAAGGCCGTGTGAGGCAAAGAGAAGGAATGCATTCTAGAAACAGTGAGCAAAGGCACTTGAGAATTGTGAGAGGAGACCAGTTTGGTGGAAGGTACAGTACAGAGGAGGGGTGTCCTGTGGCTGTGGGGGGAGGGGAGCACTGGGTTGGGGGGGATGCTTGATTGCCAGGGAAGTGAATGCTGCTTCCTGTGGAAGATCGGAGAAGGGGCCTTCTCAGACTCCACAATGCTGGGGTGGGTAGACCCTGTTCCAATTTGGTAGATAGAGAGTGGCTAGGAGGCCGTGGCTTCACCAGCTGGCCCATGGAGGGAGACCCCCCTCCTGCTCCCCCCCCTACAACTGACATGATTGGAGGGCAGAGTTGTGCTCACACCTTGTGGACATCAGCAAGTAAAGTTTGACTCAGGACCTTTCATCTTTAGGCAGGAAGGAAGCAGCTGGGGAATAGGCAAGAGCACCCACCACATGCTCTGAGGGAAGGAAGAGCTCCCTCCATCCCAGGACCTCATGCATCCACCAGAATCGGTTCAGTCTTCTGCTCCAGCAAAAAAGAAGACTGGCTGGTGATACCTCAGTTCTTGCTAGTTTCTAACCCCCACCATCCCTTCTAATTCCAAACCTTCCACGTTTAATGAACATAGAGCGCCTGGACATGGGGGACTGAAGACCATGGAGAGAGTGACAGCATAGTCTCTTTTACTGGGAAGAGTGTTGGACTTGGAGTCAAGGAGAACTGGGTTCAAATGGTGCCTCAAACCTGTAGGTGCTGTGTGACCTTGGTCAAGTCACTGACTTTCTTTGGGCCCCAGTTTCTTCTTCTGCAAAACAAGGGAGTTGGGCTCAGTGACCTCTAAGGTCCCTTTCAGCTCCAAATCTTTGAGCCTAAGGGTCAGGAGACCTTTGTTCAAATCCCAACTCTAATACTGACTGCTTGTGTTTCCCAAGCAAGTCGTTTCACTCTTCTGGGTTTTCATTTTCTTATTTGTAAAATACAGATGATGTCACTCCATATGACCTGCCTCATCATGCTCCTCCTGGGCAAGTAAGAGCTTCATAAATCCCTAGTCATAATAGTGGCTAACATTTATACAGTGTCTATTATGTGCCAGGCACTGTGCTAAGCACTCTATAATAATCCTTTCTCTTGTTCTTCACAGCAACCCTGGGAGGTAAGGGCCTATTATTACCCCCATTTTACCAGATGTAGAAACTGAGGCAAAAAGAGGCTAAACGACGCATCCAGGTCAACACAGATAGTTACTAATTATTAATACTGAAATTTATACGGTTCCTACATGTGCTATGGTATTTAAAACTATCATCTCCTTTTATCTTCACAACCCGGGAGCAAGGTGTTATTATTATCCCCATTTTATAGATCAGGAAACTGAGGCAAACAGAGGTTAAATGACTTGCTCAGGGTCACACACTCAGTAAGTATCTGACGCTCGATTTGAACTCTGGTCCTTCTGACTCCCAGTCCAGCACTCTATGCACTGAGCATCCTTAGCATCCTCTAATGACACTGACGCTCATTAAAGTCACTCTTCCTTCCATGCCTCGCTAGGCAGTTCTTGCTGTCTGAGGACCAGCCTGGCTAAGTTTTATCAGCTTGATAGCTGATGAGTTTTCCCTCCCTGACAGCTCTTGAAAAATCATCTACTCCAAGATTAGAAGGGAAGCAGAAAATTGGAGAAAAACTTTATAGATAGTTTCTTGGATAAAGGCCTCATATCTCAAACGTATAGAGAACTCTTCCAAATTTATAAGAATACAAGTCATTCCCCAATTGATAAATGGTCAAAGCATATGGACAGATAGTTTTTTTCTTAATAGTTTTTGTGTGTGTGCGTGTGGGCAATGAGGGTTAAGTGACTTGCCCAAGGTCACACAGCTATTTAGTGTCAAGCGTCTCAGGCTGATTTGAACTCAGGTCCCTCCTGAATCCAGGGCCAGTGCTCTCTCCACTGCGCCACCTACCTGCCCCTTAAATATTTTTTAAAAAAGAAAAATCACCTACTAAGTGGTAGGGGGCTATGATATGCTTTGGAGATTGGTAAACTGATGAACTAAAGAAATAATAAGAATGATATAAGAAAGTCAGAGCTGGGAGGGACCTTAGATGATAATGTTGGAGATGAAGAGGCGTTAGAATATGGAAATGGAATATCAGACTCGGAAAGGCACTAGAACATAGTAAATAGATTGTCAGAGCTGGGAGGAACCTTATAACATTGAATATCAGAGCTGGAATAGAATGTAGAATAGAGAATATCAAAGCTGGAAGGGAACTTAGAACATGGTATATCATAGCTGAGAGGAAAGCTAGACATAGATCATAGAATGTCAGAGCTAGGATGGCATATAAAGTATCATTTAAGAGAATTAGAACATTAGAAAAAAGTTAGAGCTAGAAGGGACCTGAGAACCATAGGCCACAGGATGTCAGAATTGAAAGCACCTGAGAACATCAGAACTTTAGTCAAAGTTGAGAGGGGCATTAGAACATAGAAAATAAAAGCTTTAAGGGACTTGATAATATAGAAACACATAAGGTCAATTCTAGAAGGGGTCTTTAGAACACAGAAGGTTCAGGTCTAGAAGAGTTCTCTAGAAACAGAAGGCCAGAGGGGTCTTAGAACACATAAAGTCCAATTCTAGAAGGGGTCTTAGAAACACAGAAAGTCAGCACTGGGGAGGGTCTTAGAACACATCAGTTAACATTGGAAGGGGTCTTAGAACACATAGGTCAGGTCTAGAAGCGTTCTTAGACCCATCAGATCAGCCCTGTAAGGGGGTCTCACAGACCATTCAGTCTGAAGTCTCCTCCACGGCATTAGAAGTGAAACACTTCCAAGTTTCAGACCAGCCTAGAACACTTCATGGAGGACCTCTGGGCTCTGATAGGGCTCTGGGGTGGTGGGGGTGTAGCTGCCAGCCTCTCTCTCCAGGAGGGGTGTGGGAGGGTGGCTCCCCTTCACTGGGCCCTCCCCCTCCTGGCCCAGGGTCTACTCCCCCTTCCCATGAACAGGCCCTTTCTCAGGCCCAGACAGATGGCCCCTGCCACTCACCGGCTTCTAGCAGGCTAATCCTGCCCTCCCTGGATGGGGCATTTGCATTTCCCCAACAATACCCCATTCAGAGTCCTCCTTCACGTTTCTTCGAGGGGGCCTCCTGGGGGATCCCTGTCAGATCGGTGGGCTGCTGGGGGCTCCCAGGAGCTGAGCGCAGCTCAGACCCTCTCTTGGGCTGGGCCAATCAGCAAGAGGACAGAAATATGAAAGGCAGACGTCTCAATTTCGGCACCCAATTGTTTTAGTTTGGCAAAGGGAACACGGATACTGGGGCGCCAAGTGTCTCAGCAATGACTTCATTAAGCCCCTTTGGGCCCTGGGAGAGCGGCTTGTTCCAGGCCCGGCCCCTTAGTCCAACCTCCTAAGGAGCCGCCCCCCTTCCCCATCATTCTTCTTTCCCTTTCTGGTGGGGAAACAAGGCTTATGGGATCAAAGGATTTACAGCTGGATGGGGCTTTTGAGACCATGGAGTCTGACCCCCTCCTTTTACAGAGGAGGAAACCGAGGCACCGGAGATCTGAAGGAGATTGGCCAAAGTCACATAGGTAGTCAGTCAGTCAGTCAATAAACATTTACTAAATGCTGTGTGCAGCTATCTTGGCAACGAGAAGTAAAAACACGAGCCTTGTCTTCAAAGAGCTCATTTTAAAATGCCTCGAGACAATAGGCAAATAACTGGGCACATATCAGATATATACTGTCTAAATGGAAGGTAACCCAGACAGAAGGCACTAAGGGTGTGGGGCAGGGTCTGCAAAGACCTCCTTCAGAAAGAAGGCCCTATTCAAGCTGTCTCCAAAGAGGGAACTCGTTTTTCTGCCCCCAAATGCAATGTCCCAAGACACCTCAAAGTCTCTCTTCTTGTACTAGAAAATGCCAAAGCAATGTCATCCACTAGCCCAGAGAAACCACCTCTAGTGACTTCTAGTCTGGACTAGTCACCTCTTTTGAAAGATGAAGAGCCTGAAGCCCTGAAGAGGTCTTGGGGTCGGGGGTGGGGGGGTGGGGAGGTGGGGAGGGTCTGGTGAAGGTCACACAGCGGCAAGGCAGACCAACGTTTCTGATTTCCAACCCAGAGTTCTTTCCACTACACTATTTGGTGGTCACGGGAAACATATTTGGCCTATCTGAGCCCCAGTTTCCTCATCTGTAGGAAGGGAAAAAAATACTACCTGTTCAAGAATGTGCTAGACCTAGCTAGAAGTGAGTCAAGAGAGCTGATTGTTAACTTTCTTTTCTTTTCTTTTCTTTTTTTGTGGGGCAATGGGGGTTAAGTGACTTCCCCAGGGTCACATAGCTAGTTAAACGTCAAGTATCTGAGGCCGGATTTGAACTCAGGTACTCCTGAATCTAGGGCCGGTGCTTTATCCACTGCACCACCTAGCTGCCCCGATTGTTAACTTTCTAACGAGGCTGACATTTACACCTGGTGAATCATCAAAATGATCAGGGCTCGATTTATTATTTTGTTTATTGTCTAGACTTAAGAGAGTGATGGAGAATATGTTAATAATGTTGATTAAACTTAAAAGTGTCAGCGGGCAGCTGGGGGTGGGGGGCGAGGGTTGTTAAACATTTAATAGATAGCTGGTTGTTAAGTATTTACCAGCAAAGCCCTGTCTGTAGCTTCCTAGCTCATGGGGTTGTGGTGAGGATAAAAGGAGATAGCCCCAATAAAGCTCATATAAAGACCTCAGTGGTCATCTAATCCAACCCCCTCAATTTAAAGATGAGAAAGTTAAGGTGAAATGAGAGTAAATAATTTGCCCATGGTCACAAAGGTAATAAGTCTCAGAAACAAGATTTAACCCTAGGTCCTCTGACTCCAGAATCGATGTAGATGCTAAGCTTTGTGGTTTCCTATACCAAAGGATTTTAAGTGTATTTAGCACTCTCTGAATTAGGAGCCCTGGGTGCAAAGCACCGATTATCCTACCCTAGTTATGCCTCTGACTTAGAAGATGGTCTTCAAGAGTTGCGGTGGCAGAAAATTCATCAATTTCTGATCAGGAATCACAGGATTTTTATAGGCCATCTACAACTTTTAATTTAAATATTCATTTAAATATTTTGCTTTATGATTCCAAATGTGAAGTCCTTGTCTAGTGACCAATGAGTAGACGTATGGCTAATAGAGCTGAGTAATACTAATTATAATAATAATAACAACAACAAGAAGCAACTCTCACTTCCACAGTGCTTTGAGGGCTGCATAATGTCTTTATCTTACAACAATTCTATAAGGTAGTTGGTATGTGTCACTATTACTATTTTACAGCTGGGGAAACTGGGAGACAGACAAGGGAAAGGACTTGTCCAAGGTCACATGGATAGTAAGTTAGCAGAGCCAGGATTTGAACCCAGGTCTAGTAGATGCCAAATCCTGGGTTCTTTCTAATTCCCATGACACCCAAGTTTAGTAGCAGTGACAGAACCAGACCCCAGACTCTAGCCCCCAGCCCAGGGCTGGTCTCCCAACCTCAACTGAATGGATTTCTGCTCTTGCTGACCTTCAGACCTGGTGGGGAGCGGGGGCAAGTCGAGGCTGGTTTTGTGGAATCAGGGGAGCCTTGGGATGCTGGGGATGGGAAGTGAGAAGGGGTCTCTCCTTCAGCAAGCTTTCCAGGCTGGATAACTTTCACGCTAACACTGGCTCAGGCACAATGATAAATGAAGGCACAGAGAGAAGCCGTTTCTCATGAACACAAAGGGTTTCTTCCCTTCCTCTTGGGGCCTTTAGAGAGTGAGGACACTGCTGGGGCAGGGACATTGAGCTGTTGGAGTGGCTGACAGCTTTATAGGTTGGACACAATAGGCAGAGGCTGATCCTGGGAGCCCTCCACCATCTTCCTCCGCCTACCTGGCTGGGCACATGCCGGGATGCTCCCTCCCCCCAGGGCCTTGGAACCTTTTGATCATAGAATTTAGAGCCAGAAGGGACTTTAGAAGCCATCTGATACAACCCCCTTAGTTGAAAGAGGAGAAAATTGAGGCTCAAAATAGGGAAAGGTTATAGTTACATAAAAATGTCAGGATTTGAACCAAAGTCTTTGGATTCACCCACGGGAACCCCTCAGGTGAGACCCTTCTACCACAGTTGGGAGGGCCTCTGGTGGCCATCACCTGGCCAGGTTCCAGGCACATATTCCCCAAGCACGACAGATAACAGACTTGTCCGAGAATCTGAGTTTGAAACTTGACCCTGTACTTAATGGTTGTCACCTTGGTCAATCCCTTCCCCTCTCTAGGCCACCGTTTTACTAGTTATCAAATGAGAGTGATCGCTAATATCCTCTCTAGAGCCAAATCCTTTGATCTCCCAATATAGGATAAAGACATTTTTTTCTTCTGCTTTTTCTGTCTGCCCAAGCTTGACTTAGGCCCCAAGATCCCTGCCCAAGTGTGACATCTTCATTGTTCTGGGTAAACTTTTTTTTTTTTTTTTGCTAAGACGGGGGGAATAAATTATAGACATTTGCATCTTCCCAAAGACAGGGGTTATTTTGAGAGGACTTTCTGATTTATTCAATCAGTTTGGAAGAGGGTGAAGGTAGCCTGAGGGATCTGATACTGTAAAAAAGAATCAGCTCTTTCTGTCCCAAGGGAAGGACATACATACTCAGGTTCATGTATTTGTTTATTCATTCAACAAGGATTTGTTCAGTTTCTTTGTGCCAGGCTAGGGGTTGGTGCCCAGGATATGAAAATAAAAATTAAACCATCCTTGCCCCTAAGGAACTTACATTCTGCCGGGGAGAGAAGTGAGGGAGGGACATAACACAGAGATGAGTAAATACAAAGTAAAGCAAGGGGGTGGGGGCAGCTGGGTGGCGCAGTGGATAAAGCACCAGCCCTGGATTCAGGAGGACCTGAGTTCAAATTCGGCTTCAGACACTTGACACTTACTAGCTGTGTGACCCTGGGCAAGTCACTTAACCCTCACTGCCCTGCCCCCCCCCCAAACAACAATAATAACAAAACCAAAGTAAAACAAGGGAAGTCCACAGGGCCAGGGTTGGGGTGGGGAGAATAGGAAGGTCTTGTGAAGAAGGTGGAACTTAGTAATAATAGCTAATGCTTTAAGGTTTGCAAAGCACTTTACAAATTACAATCATTTGATCCTCCCAACAACCCTGGGAGGTAGGTGCTATTATTATCCCCATTTTACAGATGAGGAAACTGAGGCAGACAGGGGTTAAATGACTTGCCAGGATTACAAGGCTGGCAATTGCCTGAGGCTAGATTAGAACTCAGGTCTTCATGGCTCCAGGTCCGCATTCTACCCACTCAGTCGCCTAACTCAGGTGAGCTGAGCCTTGAAGGAAGTTTAGGATTTTAGGAGGTACGGTGAGGAAGACATTCATTCCAGGCGTGGGGGACAGTCTTTGCAAGAGCACAGAGACCTGGAAGGAATCTTAGATGCTATGTAATCCAACCTTCATCTTACTGATATAGAAACTGAGGTTCAGAGAGGGGAAAGGATGTCTAAGGTCATTCAGCTAGCTAAGTACTGGAGCCTAGATTTGAACCCATGAACCAACTTTCTCAAGTGCCGAAACCAGGGCTATTTCCACCGTATCATACCGCGTACTACTCAAAACCGTCCTTCACGTATAACCTTACATATTTATGCACAGTCAAACGCACCACACTCATTTCCTTCCCTCTAAACAACTTCACAAATACTCACATATCTTATACAACACATTCATAAATGTAGCATGGCAAAGTGAGACAGATAGTGGTTTTGGGGCCACAGGACTTGAGTTCAAAACCAACCTCTTCTACTGACTAGCTGTAGGACCTTGGGTAAGTCACTTCCTCTTTTTAGAACCTGTTTCTTCTTCTATCAATGAAAGGGTTAATGACTTCTAAGGTCCATTATAACTCTAAGTCCTATGAGCCTTGACTCAGCCACTCTCTAATCTTGGGTTGAATTGGTTTGCTTTTGAAGCTTGTTCCTCAATTCCCTCATCCATAAAACATAGATAATACTACTGGAGATATTTACTTTATGGAGAGGCTGGGGGCGAAAGCACTCTGGAAACCTTAAAGCCTTCTAGAAAAGGGCTATTTTCCTTTCTGAGCCTTAGTTTGCTCTTCTGTAAATTGGGGATAAGAATGCTGGCACACCCTCTTCCACAAAGCACTTGTGAAGCCAGTGCTTTCTAGAAAGGCAAACCCAGAGAAATGGAAACTGCTTTGGCATTCATGGTCTCCCAGCAGCCCAGGCTCTGGCTTGCAGAGATGCCTGTCCAGATGTTATCTGGAGGAGTTTACATAAATCCAATTCTCTGGTGACTGGGAAAGGCCACAGCTGCTGGGCTGGCCATACAGCATGGTGTTATCCTCTCCTCAAAGGGTCTGCTTAGATATGGGGTAGTGATTGACCTAGGGACCTGCTTGGCCCCCAGTTGGGGCTACTGGGCCAAGACATACAGACATTCCAAAGCTCCGGCATCCCCTCCCCCGCAACCTCTCCCACTCTTCACAATCCCCTGACTTTTTTCTTCCTCTTTCATGAGCTGCTGGAGGTAGGATGGGGAGGAGAACTGGATGCAGTCTTCCTCCCAGCAGAATGCAAATGGGGCCTTGTGAATTTCAGAGGCCATGTTGGGGCCCGGTTCTCCCAACCAGCCTAGGACCTTAGTCCTCTGTGACTCCAGGGGCAATATCTAGGGCATGGGCACAGAATATGCACAGAATCTAGATTGGGAGGGACCCAATAGATCAGGAAACCCAACCCATTCCTTTTAGGCCTGGAGAGCCAGACTGTGACTAGGAATTCTGGTGCCTGGGGCAGATTCAGTACTGGGGATGGGTGGGTGTCACTGCACCTGCTTCTCAGCCCTCCATTTATCCTAGGGTGCACAAGCTGCGTGACTTCTCTTGGCACTGAAGGTGGTTCAGGGAAACATATCCCAGCGAACCAGTTCACTCTCTCTTCCCACATGCAGCATGCTCTGGGCATAGATTCTTTCCCTGCCCGTTGTCTCCAAACAGCCCCTCTCCCTCCCTGGACCGAACAAGGATCAGAGAAGTACAATGTTTCCTGAGAATTGAAACCCTCCAAAGGACCCTATCTCCATGAATAGAAATCAGTCTGAGGGAGCAGGTCATCCCTGAGCCACCCCTTGTCTAAAGGTACACACAGTGTAGAGGAAGAATATGTCTCCCAAAGGACCCATCTCTACCTGTTGCTCATCTTTTACCGACTCCCTAAATATATACTGCACTAGGGAAAAAGCCTATGCTATCATCTCTGTGGTAGGACAAAACCCCAGAGCCCTTAACCCAGCTCTAGTTCTGCTAGAGTGGAGAAACTCCATTTTGCCCAAGGTCAAATTCGTGCTGGTGCTGGGGTTTGAACCCAGGTTGGATGAGTCCAAATCATAGATGTAGAGGTAGAAGGGATCTCAGAGCAGGGGATACACTGGTCAATGCAGCTCGCTGGAAAAAAAATGTGTGTGTATGACACACTTTAAAATTTGATCTGTATTATTAACATTTTCTAACACTTTTTTGGGGGTGGGGCAATGAGGGTTAAGTGACTTGCCCAGGGTCACACAGCTAGTGTCAAGTGTCTGAGGTCATATTTGAACTCAGGTCCTCCTGAATCCAGGGCTGGTGCTTTATCCACTATGCCACCTAGCTGCCCCTCTAACACTTTCTTAAGTCTAGATAATTACCTGCCCCCTCCCCAATAAATCAAACCTTGTTTTGTAACATTTTCAATTTGCCATGTGTAAATGCTCACACTGAAAATTTAACAATTGGCTCTCCAGGCTGTCTGAGCTGGCTCCAGCATACCCCCTGCCTCAGTAGTCATATAGTTCAATGCCCTCATTTTACATGTGAGGAAACTCGAACCCAGAGACATTAAGTGACTTGCCCAAAGTCACACAAGTAAAGGACCGTTAGAGGAAGGATTTGAATTCAGATTCTCTGACTCCAGAGCGAGGATTTCCCCCTTGTTCTGCATTGCTTTGATAGGGTCATTTTTTTCATGGAATGGGGTAGGGGGGGTGCACCTTCTGTGACATTCCACAGTTTCCAACTTTCCCTTCTTATGATTGGATTACAAAATCATAGAATTTAAAGCTCATTATTAAAGGCTTATTCCCTCCTTTCCCTCCCCTGAAGGGATTTAAGAGACCATCTCCTGAGCCAGGGGTTCTTAAGCTGGGGTCTGTGAACTTGTTTTTTAAATACTTGAATAACTGTTATTTGCCTATAATTGATTTCTTTTGTAATCCTATGCATTTTGTTTTATGTATTTAATAATTTCGATTCTGAGAAGGACTCCATGGACTTCACCAGATCGCCCCCTGTTCTAGTCCAATGTCCTCACTTTAAAAAAGAGGAAACTGAGGCTCAGAGAACAGACAGGACTTGCCAAGTTTCCCTGCTTCTTGAACCCCAGCCTTCAACCTTCCTATGCTTTCCTGGCCCCTGGGTGTCCTCTGCTTCATGTTCATAGGCCTTGTCATCTCTTTTTTGTCTCCTAAATGTATTACAATTTAATATTGTTCATTAGAGTTATCTGTGTTTGCATCTCATTCTGCTACTAGACCTGAAGCTCTGGAAGGGCAGGGTCTGTCTCCTCTTTTCAGAAGTGGCCTGATATTGTAGAAAGCAGCCTGGGTCTGAAGCCTGGCTGAGCCAGACTCAAAACCACTTAGTAGATGTGTGCTCTTGGGCAAGTCACTAACTTTTGGGTTTCAGTTTCCTACCTTGGGCTAGTCAGAGGATCACATATTTAGAACTAGAAAGTACCTTAGAGGTCATTCAGTCTAACCCCCTAATTTTATAGGAGAGGAACTAAGACACAGAGGTTGTGACTTATACAAGGTCATACACAAAGTAAGCAGCAGGGATTTGAACCAAGGTCCTCTGATTCCCTCTTTTGACTGTCCTCTGCAGCTCCAAAATCCTATGATCTAAACTTCATCTCTCCCTAAGTACAGGGTTTCGTATACAGCTGGTGCTTAATACTTGACTGCTTGACATTAATCAATCAATCAATTAATTAATACTTGACATTGCTGCAGGATTTCTGAGAAGTGAGAGCTGGAGTAGACTCAGAGGGCTTCCTGGAGGAGTTGAGACCCTGAAGACTCTGAATGAAGGGAGAAGGAGGTAGTATTCCAAGCCGAAAGGGGCAGATAATCATTGTTTTATGGGTTAATTTTCTTGTTTGGGGGTGGGCAGGGAGAAAAGAAGGAGGGTGCTTTGCTTGGAGCACTCCCTGCCCTGGCAAGTGCCAGCCCCAGGAGCAAGTGGGCGAGGCCCCCAGAGCGGGGCTGGCTGGCTGCCACCCTAATCGGTTTACCGGGAGGTAAGACCCGTCCATTCTGTCTGTCAAGTTGACTTTGCAGCCTCTTTGCAAACAGGGTTAAAGTCAAGTGTGCCTGTAATCCCGGTGATCCTTCCCTGGCACCTGGGCTCAGGGCTCTGAGGGCCAAGAGCCCGGCTTTGCTCTCCCCCCTTCCCCCTTCCCTGCTCCCCTCCCGCCAGGGATGTTTATAGGCCCATAAGGGTGGGTTTCTATAGAGCCTGCTGGGCCTGTTTAGCTGGGAGGCCAATTAGTGGTGTAAAAGCTACCAGGCAATTAGCCTCTAATGACTCTAAGCCCTTGGCTGGGACTGCTTCTGCCCCAAGAGGCCCAGGCCAGTCCCAGGAGGGCTGGACCAGGCAGGGGAGGCAGCTGCAGCCTACCAGATTTCCTTTGCCTCTGTGCTGGCTGCTGATGCCCTTCTCGCCTCTCCAGTCCTGGGATTCTAGAAGATACAAAGTCAGAAGACCTCGGTTCAAATCCCACAAATCTCTTCACCTCTCCAGACCTCCATGTCCCTGTCTAGAAGATGCTGATGATTACTTGCCCCTCTCTGCTGTCGCAAGGACGATGTTTCAGAGTGGGAAAAGTGCCAGGAGAAAAGATCCCCCTCATCACTCTTCTGTCTCGACCAGGCCATTACCTCCTCCCAGCAGGCTGCTGTCTGTCTCTGCCCTCCACCTCCTCCCATCTACCCTTCACCCACAGCCAGACCTGGCTCGTGTCCACTGAGTCAAGTCCATAATCCTTTCACTGGCATTCGAGACCCCACCATAGTCTGGAGCTGCCCTACTTGTCCAGCTTCCTCCAGCAAAAGGGGTGTCCCTGCCTCCCCACCTCCCAAGCCCACAGCCCACCATGCCTTCCCTGCCCTACTCCTTACCTCTCCTCTGACCTCATCTGCCAAATTCCTGCCTGTTATTTAACGCTTCCTCCAACGTCAGTGCTGGAGATTTGTTTGTTTCCTTTATATACTCCTCAGACATTAAGATTGAGCACCTGCTGTGTACAAGAGCACCGGTTTCTGCTTTTGTTCATCAGACACAAACCCTGCAAACATTCTTCTCCAGTGGTGGATATTAGAGAGGTGTAAAGCATGGTTATGAGGGGAGTCACTGATACCTAATGTGGAGGGGGGCGGGGAGGGAGGGAATCAGGGCAGACTTCCCAGAGGGGGTGGCCTTGGAGTTGGGCTTTAAAGGGAGCATGACAAGGGGCGGCTAGGTGGCGCAGTGGATAAAGCACCGGCCCTGGATTCAGGAGTACCTGAGTTCAAATCCGGCCTGAGACACTTGACACTTACTAGCTATGTGACCCTGGGCAAGTCACTTAACCCCCATTGCCCCGCAAAAAAAACCCCAAAAACAACAACAAAAAAAAGGGAGCATGACAATTCAATAGGCAAAGAAGGGACTCAGTAGGTGCTTAATAAATGTTTGGGGAAATGAATTTGTCGGACCCTCCGGTTCTACCACTCTTGTGCCTTTTTTGCCAGGAAAGGAGAACTATGTTTTTGAAATCCAGCCTATTGGCAATAGATCCCTCTGGGAGTCAGAGCCCTGGGTTTCCAGGCTCAGGAAAGTCAATCTTTCCCAGGCCTGCTTCGCAAGTGTTGGGGCCTCTCTGGGTCCGGGTTATCTTCTTAGCTTCTGTCTTACTTCACTGCCTGGGATCAAAGAGAGTTATCAATTCCCTGAGAGAGGCTCTGGCCTGCCTGTTTCCCAGGGACTGGGGCATTTGCCAGCCTTGATCCAGAGGCAGGGTTTGTACCCCCAAAGCTCTCTTTCTTCCCTCCTCCCCTTAAGCCTTATCTCCTCTCCCCTCCTCATTCATACTATCTGCTCCAGCCGAGTCCGGGTAGTCTCCTCATTGATCTGGGAACCCATCCCCTTTGTTCCTCACCCAGACCCTTTTGATTTCACCCCCTCCTCCCAGCTCTTCCCTCTTCCTCTCTGACTTCAGAATCTTCTCCATTGTCCAAGGCCCTGCATGAATTCCATCTCTTCTAGGCAGCCTCCCCTGACCATACCAGCCCACACCCACCATGGAAAATGAGGATTGGATTCTATTCTTTCTTGCCTTATTCTCTTTCTAATCCATGTGTTTAAGTCCCTCAGGATGAGGCCTGCTCTTCCTTGGTCTCTCTGAGATTGTCAATCAATGGGCATTTATTAAGCACTTACTATAGGCCAGGTACTTGGGATACAATTACGAAAATAAGCCATTTCCTACCCTCAGGGAGCTTACAAATATATTTGTAAGAATAGATATACAGGGGCAGCTAGGTGGCACAGTGGATAGAGCACCGACCCTGGATTCAGAAGTACCTGAGTTCAAATCCGGCCTCAGACACTTAACACTTACTAGCTGTGTGACCCTGGGCAAGTCACTTAACCCCAATTGCCTCACTAAAAAAAAAAAAAAAGAATAGATATACAATATATTGTATTGTTTGTGTGTGTGTGTGTGTATACACACACAACATATGTATATATATGCATACAACAATATATGTGTATGTGTGTATATACACACACAAGAATAGAATACAAATATCCTACAAATATATCTACAAAATATAAACACAAGGTGGGGGCAGTAACATCTGAGGCAATCAGGGAAGCAGTTAATCAATCAATTAACAAGCATTTGTCAAGCACTTACTAAGAGCCAGACACTTGAGGATCAAAAGACAAAGCATGTTTACATATATGACTGATATCATATTGCTTACTTTCTCTTGAGGGAGGGAAGGAATTTGGAATCCAAAATTTATTAAAAAAAATAAACAAACGAGTGTCCAAAATAAATAAATAATAGATTTGTTTTGTTTTATTTTAAAATAATATATTTCCCCCATTACATATAAAAAGAATTTTTAATATTCATTTGAAAAACTTTTGAGTTCCAACTTCTTTCCCTCCCTTCCTCCCCTCCCCTCCCCCTTCCCTGAGCCCATCAGAAATTCGATATTGGAATAAGTTTATTAAAAAAAAATTTTATTTAAAGTTTTGAGTTCCAAATTTTATCCCTCCTTCCCTATCTCCCTTCCCCCATCCCAAAGCACTAAGCAATCAGATGTGGGTTATACATGTACAATTATGTAAAACATTACTACATTAGTCATTTGTATAAGAAAACTTTCATTAAAGAAAAAAATGAAAGTGAAAAACAGTATGCTTCAGTCTGTGTTCAATCAATATCAGTTCTTTCTTTGGAGGTGGGCAGGATGCTTCATCATTAGTCCTTTGGGATTGTCTTGGATCATTGCATTGCTGAGAATAGTTGTCATTCACAGTTCTTCATCAAACAGTATTGCTGTCACTGTGCACAGTGTTCTCCTGGTTCTGCTCACTTCACTATAGCTCAGTTCATACAAGTCTTTCCAAGACTTTCTGAAATCGTCTGTTTATCATTTCTTATGGCACAATAATATTCCATCACCATCATTTACCACAGCTTGTTTAGCCATTCCCCAATCGATGGGCATTCCTTTGATTTCCAAATAAGTTTATTTATTTTTTAAAGATAAAGCATGGAACAATTCACATTTTTAATTTTATTGAGGGAGACAACATGAGCATATGTCAATATATTCAAAATAAACATAGATGGCATAAACACAATATACACGGGAAGCTCAACAAAGACGTGGCTTGAACCAAAAGCTAGCTCAGCCTCTCACAACCTGCTTCTTCCTTTTCCCAGCAGGCCAAGGGGTTTTGAGCAGACAGTCTCTGTCCAGAAGACACCAGGCAACAAACCGGTGAACTGCAGAAGAGCAAGCCTTTGAGCTGGGCTGTGAGGAATGGGGGATGATAGAAAAATCATTCCAGACAGAGGTGAAGATGTGAGTGAAGGCACAAAGGGGAAACATCTGGGACATATTTGGGGATGAGTGAGTTAATAATCACCCTTTAAAGTTTGCACTTTACTGAGAGCCTTTATCACAGCCTGGAGAGCATAGGTACCGGCAGTATTATTATTCTTGTTTTACAGCTGAGGAAACTGAGGCTCAGGGAGTTAAGTGATTTGTCCCCCAAGGTTATACAGAAATGGGGGAGGATTTGAACTCAGGTATTTCTGATTCTAAGACAAGCAGGATGCTGTGGGCTGAAGTGGAAAAAAGTGCCCTATTAAAGGCAGTGTGGAACATTGAAGAGAGCATTCTATCTGGAAGCAGAGTTCTGGGTTCAAATCCTGCCTGTGGTGCTTATTTGCCTTGTGACCTTGGGAAAAGTCCTTAACCTGAGCCATAATTTCTTCTTCTGCAAAATGGGCTAGCTCTGCCTACCAACTATTTTCATTTGTGCCGATCAAATGAGAGAATGTCTGTAAAGCAATTATGACAACCTATGTAACCGTACTTTGGTAGAGAGGAGACAGCAGAGGAGGGTGGGAGGAACTGATGGAATGAAGATGAGAGATCTGGGTTCAAATCCAGGAGATCATTGGAGACTGACTTCCTTACAAAAGAGGAGGCCCATTGTTAGAGTGGAAAGAAGGATGGATTTGGTATCAGATACCCTGAGTTTGAATCCCAACCGTCCTCACTCCTTATTTATCTCCATGGTAACCTCGGGGAAGGCTGAGCCATGTTTAAAATGGGGAGTAATCATACTTATGTTGTGGGCTCAGTTCCCATCTCACATACTTATTTGCTGTGTGTGGCCATAGGCAAATTACTCAGTCTCGGCTTTCTTATCAGTAAAATGGGGATCATAACACTCAGTTCTTTGGGTTGTTGTGAGGGTCAAATGAGATAATGTATAAATTTAATCATTATTTCCACCAATCAAAGATGGACTTTTTTGGAGGAAAGGGCCCGGTAAATCTTCAAGTCTTCTAGAAATGGAAGCTAAGGTTAATATTTTCTGAGTTGGGAGAAGGAGTCTAGGCCAGTGGAGTCCCTCCCTTAAGGAAACTTCAGCAGCTTCTTGAAGGAGTCCTGCAGGCCGGGGCCTGCCTAACCAGGGGCCTCTCCCAGCTCTGGGGAAGAGATTGAGATCTGTCCTACTTTCCTCCTCACCGGGCTCTGACAAGCTGCTTCCTGCCACCCGCCCCCCCCTTCCCCTCCCCCCATCCTGGGGGCACAGGTGACCCACTTTCAAAAACAGAGGGCCCTGCCCTACCCAGGGAGAAGTCATCCTTCACGAGAAACACAGAGGATTCTCTCCCCTAAACTGGCTACCTGAAGAAGGGAGAGGGTAGGATTGGGAGGAAGAAAGAAGCCTTGATTCTAATACCTTCCCAGTCATTTAACTAGCAGTATGACCTTGGTCAAGTCACTGTCCTTCTGTGCACCTCTGTCTACCTCTCTTTCCTCCCTTCCTTCCTCCCTCCCTTCCTTCCTCCCTCCTTCCCTTCTTTCCTTCCTTCCTTCCTTCCTTCTAAAAGATTCATTTAACAACAGCTATGCACCAAGAACTAGGTTATATGCTGAGACTATAAAGACAATATGAATACTCTCTCCCCTCTAAAAGCTTCCATTCTGCTTACTGGGGGAAATGAGAACTTGGGTAAATTGATAAACATATATATACCAAGTAATGTGGGTGGGGTGAATCAATGACAGCTGAGGGGGTCTCAGAAAGCCCTGCTAGGAGCTAGTATCTGGGCTGAGGCTTCCTCCTTGGAAAAATGGGGGTTATGGTCTTCATGGAGCTGCAATTGGCGAGAAAGCACTTTGTCAACAAAATACTCCAGAACTTCCTAAGTCCTTAGATTTCATACAGATGGGTGCTCCCTTCACTGAAGTCCATTATAGCCCATCTGTGCCTTAGCTCATGATTTGATGAGCAGCTGAGGCCAGAGACAACTCCCTCCTTAGTGGCCAGCGGTTCTGGTTATAAGGCTCTCCACCCAGAGCTAAACTGGTCCCTGGCAGTCCCTTCGAAGTGTAAAGACTCTGGACTGGGAGCCAGAGGATCTGGGTTTAAGGCCTAACTCTATGTTTTTGGCAAGCTGTGTAGCCTCAGTTTCTCCTTTTGTAAAAGGAGCCCATTGGCTTAGATCATTTCTAAAGTCCCTTCTCAGCTCAGATAGCTTAGGGAGCTCTATCTTTTCATCCTACTAGCAAAGTCTTCAAGACCCTGGTGTGTTTTAGAGACCAAGATGAGGCATCAGAAGAAGATGACTGAATGAAGATGCATTATTGAATGGAAAATACAAATTAATATACTATCTCCACATAAAGGATATTACTATTTTCTGATTACATTTTCATTTTTTATTAAGAACTTAGCAATTTTCAACCCAAACATGCATTCTTATATACAAGGAAAGACAAAAAAGGGGTTGGATAAGAAACTGAGCTTCTGTCACATATAATTTGGTTTTTAGGTATATATATATAAATGCTAAATTTAATGTAGTGTTTGCAATTCTCTGTCTGGCCTCCTCCTCGAATCAGCACTCATAGGTGTGCTGGTTGGGTCTCCAATGGGTTGACTACTCTCTTGGGTTCAAAGATACACTTAAAAGTATTCATGAGCCCCTACAGGGCAGCTGACCTTTACTAGTCAGCTAGTAGATACAGTTAGCTCAAAGCAAAGGCACTGATTAGGGCCGTATAATAAGAATGATAGTTACAAAATATTCCAAACTCCCCCCCCTTGACCTGAGATACACTTTCTCCCAAATGCACATAGAATCCATGGGAAGATAGGGCACAAACTTAATAATATGCTGGTAATGAGACACACACACAGGAACACATGTCCAAGGTAACTCATACCTGTGGTATTTCGTAATAATAATAATAGCTAACATTTATGTAGTGCCTACTATGTACTGTGTTAATCACTTTATAATTATTATCACATTGGATCTTCATAACAACCCTGCAAAGTAGGGGCTATTCTTACCCCATTTTATAGATGAAGACACTGAGGCAAATAAAGGTTAAGTGACTTGTCCAGGGTCAGCTAAGTATCTGAGGTCATGCTGTGTTGTTGACCATGTTAATCTCAGACTCCCATGTCTTTTTTGGATGTATCGCTGTCAAATCATGGCTCCCTATGTTTGATATTTGTGAAGCTGATTCTTTGGTCTCAAGTGAAGGACTTTACACACATGCCTATTAAATTTCATTTTATTCTATTTGTCCCAATATTCTAGCCTTCTGAGAACTTTTTTTGATTCTCACCTTGTCATATCATTTCTCATCCCTCCCAGCTTTATGCCAGCTGCAAATTTGATAAGAATGTCACCTATGCTTTCTCTATGTCCTCGGTAACAATATGGAGCAAAACAGGGTCAGTGAGGCCACATTCCTCCAGCCCATGCACAAGGGGATAGCGTGAGAGCCTTTGTTCAGTGCTTTGGCTAATCTCAGAACCCTGCATCTGTAACATCAGCCTAGCAAAAGGGAAACGGGCTTGGTTTGTCATGACCTGTTCTTGCTGAAGTCATACAGCCTCATAACAATCACCAGTTCCTTTTCTAAATGCTCACCAGCCCTATCTTAAAAAATTCGATCTAGACATTTGCCAGGAATTGGGTTACTTTCTTTCAGGCAAATTGGGGTTAGGTGACTTGTTCAGGGTGATACAGCTAATAAGTGTCTGAGGCCACATTTGAATTCAGAAGCTCCTCACTCCAGGACCAGTGCTCTATCCACTGGGTCATCTAGCTGCCCCCTGAAGTCACTAGCCCATCATCTGCAGACTTTCTCTTCTCTTTGAACACTGGGGCACAGTTCAGTGCTCGCCTGGGCAAGAGCTAGGAACACTTGGCGTCAAATACTACCTCAGATACTTACTAGTGTGTGATGGTGGGCTAACATTCCCATAAACGGGAGTAATAATGATAATAGCACCTACTTGCTGGCGTTATTGAGAGAATCCAATGTGATAATAATAAAGCACTTAGCACAGTGTCAGGCTCATAATGGGTGCTTAATACATGTTAGCTATTATGATGATGATTATTTACCTACCTCCAGAGATGTGGCATGTTTTTGCCCGTGTTCTGTGACCTTTCAAAGATCCTCAAGAGGAGCTCAACAGTCATATTGGCTAGTTCTTTCAGAACTCCTAGATGTAGTTTGTCTGGGACCAGGTGACTTTAACTAACTAAGGGCAGGTCGGTACTATCTCACCACCTCCTTCCTTTCTTGGATTTGGACTCCATTCTTACCATTTTTATTTTTTCCTTTTCTAGTCCAAAGATCAGTTTTCTTGGTAGAGAAAACAGAATCAAAGTAAAAATTGAGTAGTTCTGCCTTCTCCAAACTATATGTTGCTGTTGTTCTACTTACCTGAGTGAGCCATCCTCCTGTCTCTTCTGTGTTTTTTCTCCTGCCCACAAACGAGTTTGAAAAGAAGACTCCTTTGGAGGGTTATTTTCCAGCTATTTCCAGCTCATCCTAAGCTATCCTGCTCCTGATGGCCTGGGCCATTTCCCGTATCCTTCCTCTATTTCTTTCCCTTCCATCCATCTTCTAGCCCTGTATTTAAAAAATTTAAGTCGGATGATGAGTTCCTCAGTACAGCTTACATCAATTGATTTTGACAGTTCTCTCTTTTCATCCTCATTGGAATCATTTGTCTTGGTGTTCGTGGAATATCGTTTCTGAGCTTTCCATCCCTTCTGTGCTGAGTTATCCTGTAGAATTTTAGTCTGTGAGCCCTTACCTAGCTTTTCTATGAACCCTTTGAAATCTGTTTTCTGAAAATCTAGGGCAAAGGTTAAACTGCGCCTGGCTTTCTTCTTCTCTATCATGAATTTTTAAGATAGAAGGGGATCATATCCAAGGTTTCCATCATTTCTTCTTCAAATGCAAATCTTTCGAGTTGAATTGAATAGAGATAGATAGAAAGGGAGCCTTCACTTAGGTTTGGAGAAACAATTGCACACATTCAAGATGGGGAGGGTATGGCTAGGCAGCTCTGCCAACACATAAAAGATCTGGTGGTTTTTAGTGAAGGGTTGTCATCTCGATATGGGTCAATGGTGAGGCAAAGGAGATTTTAAAAAAGCTTCTTATAACCCTAACCCTACAACGGTGTTGTGAAGGAGAAATCCTCATTTTATAATGGAAAAACTGAAAGAAGCCATGACTTCCCTACATTTCCATAAATAGCCACTGGAAGAGTTGGAAGTAGAACCTTAGGTCTTCCAAGTTTTCTTTCCCATGCACTATGCTGGTTCTCCACCGAAATAAGGTTATTTCCAGGGATCCAAAATATAGCAGCTCACGCTGTCTTTGGGGAAGCTGGCTGGAGCAGAATGAAGACTTCAGGCCTTGACATCCTTGGAGAGTCTAGCCAGATCCCAGTGTTATTGGAGAGGGTCACAGGAAAGGACCATCTCCATGCCCAGCCCAGTTCCCTGATACTCTGTTCAGCCAAGCTAGGGAGGTGAGGGTGAAACAATCACAGGTCAATAAGGTTTGGACCTTTCCACAAAAAGGGATTAGGGGAAACAGACCTTCCCCCTCAAAATCCCCCTCAAAGGAGTTATGGTAGGAAGAAAGGCTATTGTGAATTTGGGATTAGGAAGACTAGGCCCCTGGCTCTCTGACACCAACGAGTTTTGTGGGGCTTTGTTCACACCCCTTCTTTTAAAAGCAAGTATAACTCATTTGGGGTTATTTTATTATAAACCTGAGAGGCAGTGCAGAAGAGTGGATAGAAAGCTGGCTCTGAAGCTTGTAAGAGCTGGCTTTAGCTCTTTCTCTTGACACATCCTGGCTATGTGTGCGGCCTTCTCACAGACCTCTCTGTGCCCTAGGCAAGTCTCCAAGATGGAGAGAAGGTGTCAGCCGGCATTGGTCGAGGGAGTATCTTCTTCTGGTATTTGCATGTGTCTGTGAAATTCAGCCCCCATCCTTATTATTAATTTAATAAGGAAATAACTTAGGTTATTAACTTAATAAGGAGAGCATATTATAGCATACTGCATCCAAGTATGTAGCTTGACATAGTGAGTAGAGGTCTAGTCTTGAGGTCAGAATAACCTGGGGTCAAAGTCTGCTTCTGATAACATATGAGCAAAGGGACTATTGGGCAAGTGACTTCCCCTCTCAATGCCCTAGTCAACTCTCAACAGGTGAGTGGTTGATCTGCATGGTCTGGGGCAGTGGGAGTTTCTACATTGGGAATTCTTTCCACTGATGAAATCGGATTAGTGGCATAATACTAATCAACTTAATATTAAGCATTCATACAATGAATTAAGCACACTTTGCAATGATTTACATTTAAATAAATTGCTTTCAACATATAAAATGTTATGACAGCTGTTGTCATTCCCGTTGAATTTTTGTCAGACTTCTTTGTCCATTATTTATTCCCATAAAGTGCGTTGGACTTGATGTCCAAGAACCTGGGTTCGAATCCAGCCTCCCTATTACCTGTGTAACATTAGGTAAGCTACTTACCCTCTCTGGGCCTCAGTTTCCTCATCTATAAAATAAAAAGAGTTGGACTACATGACCTCCAAGGTCCCTTCAAGCTTTAGATCTGGGATCCCATGTTTCTTCTCTTCTTATAAGGTCAGAATTCATATGTTCTCACTTTGTCTAGTTCAATTCTCTCAAGAATTCTTTACATTGTTGTTGTTGTTTACTTATTTTTCAGTCATGCCCTACTCTCCGTGACCCCATTTGGAGTATTCTTGGCAAAGATACTGGAGTGGTTTGCCATTTCTTCCTCCAGCTCATTTTGAAGATGAGGAAACTGAGGCAAACAGGGTTAAATGACTTGCTCAGGGTCACACCAGCTAGTAAGTGTATGAGGCTGGATTTGAATGCAAGAAGGTGATTCTTCCTGACTATCTGCTGTGCCACCGAGCTGCCCCTATGAAATGAGTAGACTACTCTTGACAGTGTGTGTGTGTGTGTGTGTGTGTGTGTATCCCGGGCCCCTCAGGCAATCCACTGAAGCCTATAAGTCCCTTCTCAGAGTCATGTTTCTAGTAGGATTACTAAAGAAACCAGTTATATTGACATAAAGATATAATGTTTTGGTCCAGCCAAGTTCATGGACCCTCTGAAATCTACGCAGGGACCCCAGGTTATGAACTCCTAGATGGACTCTAAGACTCCTTTCAACTCTGACATTCTGCGAGTCTCTGCCTGAACTTGGCCCCTTGTGGGGTGGGGCTCACAGTCCCATTGGGGAGGCGAGACTCCTGCTTGTGGAACATCTGATGTTGCTTTTCCTGACCTGTCCAGCTACTCGCTCTTTGCATCCCTGCTTAGTCTCTCTTTTACATGCTGTTTCCCCCACTGAATGAAAACTCCCTGAGGGCAGGGACTGCTTCAGGTCTTTCTTAGCACCCCGGTGGTTAGCACAGTGCCATCAAAGCTAACATGTGACTGCCGACTAAGTAATACTTTGAGCCGGGAGTAGAGGGGGTGTTACAAGGCTGTAATTAAGTGATTCAGTGCCCAGTGAAGGGCTCTCAGACCAAAAGCCTGGAGAAGCTCAGAGGAAGGAGAGGCCAGGGCAGCCTGGGCTGATCCAGACAGGGAGGATTGAGAAAAATCAGGAAGATTTGGAGAAAGGAAGAGGAGGAGGAGGAGGAGCGGGGATTCCCAGGCAGGTGAGAATCCAGGGGCATCATGGGAAAGTGGAAAAAGCCCTGGATCTGAAGCCCAGCCCCACCCCTTACCAGCTGGGCCATCTTGGGCAAATCCCTTTACCTCTCTGGTCTCAGTTTCCTCATGTGTAAAATGAGGGGGTTGGATTGATGGCCTCTGAGATGCCTTCTAGCTCATTATCTATCTTCCTATGGCTAGGTGATCAATAAAGTCCCTTCCGTGTCTAGAAGTAAATAGCTCCTTTTTGTCCAGCGGGTCACAGAGCTTTCCCTCCCAAGCAATAAGATGAAGTACAAGTGTCCATTTGACAGAAGAAAAAGCTGAGGCTGGGGGACAGGAAGCAGTTGGCCCAAGGTCACACAGCTGGTAGGCCCTTCAGGCCTGGGTTCGAGCTCAGGCCTAGCTAAAGCTGGGGCCACGGCAACAAGGCGGGAGCCTGTGCAGGGGCCCCCTCGCCCCAGCCTGTGGGAACCCTGCGGGTCCCTGTGAGCTCACTGTTTCCAGAAGGGAGCTTTGGGGCTGGGGTTTCCTGGAAGCGGAACAATATAACTTAATCAGGGTGGGGCCCCGTTTGAGATTAGGAAGTGGGGCTTGGTCTCCAGAGAAAACAAGAAAAGGTTGACTTTTCCCCACCCTTCCCCCTTGCAAAGCCAACAGAACGTCTCTCCTCCGTCTTTCCTGACAGCTTCAGATCACACAGCAGCCCCCAGGTCTGGTCCTTTGGACTTTTGCTGTAAAAAGAAAGAAAAAGAAGAAGAAGAAAAGACAATTCTTGCTCCTCCAGGATCCCAGCTCATGGGCATCCTTTGGAGAGCCTGGATACTTTGGGAGGACCGCCGTCCACATTTCTAGGAATGAGGAGCCAAAAAGATTGTAAACTCAGAATCAAAGAATCACAGAATGTTGGAAGTGATTTGTCAAGTGATTTGTACAGGGTCTCATGGGTTGTTGTTATTGTTGTTGAGTTGTTTTTAGTCACGTCTGACTCTTCGTGACCCTGTTTGGATTTTCTTTGGCAAAGATACTGGAATGGTTTGCCATTTCCTTCTCCAGCTCATTTTACAGATGAGGAGACTGAAGCAAGAAGGGTTAAGTGACTTGCTCAAGGTCACACAGTCAGTAAGTGTCTGATGATGGATTTGAACTCAGGTCTTCCAGACTTCAAGCCAACTCTCCACTTTAGTAGCAGTCCTAATTATTTTGATTCCCTATTGACAGGCACTGGGTTTTGAACAGAGTAGTCGCTTAATAAATACTTACTAAATTGAACTGAAGAGGACAGACAGCACGGCATAATTAGTGGAAAGAGCGCTGAATTGGGAGTCCCAAGATCAGTTTTCTAATGCCAGCTGAGTCGCTTAATATCTGTGCTTGCTGACCTTGGACAGTTCATTCCCCCTCTCTGGGCTACAGTATATTCAGCAAAAGAATGGAACCTGTTGGATTTAGATGGTCCCTAAAGTCTCTAGAGGTCAATTCTAATCCCTGTGATCCTATGCCCTGTGTCAAGCCCTTGAGGTCTGGCTGCTTATCTATAAATCTTACAAGCTTTGCCCAACAGAATCTGGAGAGATGCACTCAGCCTGATTTATGTATTGAGAAATGTGGGGATTTGGCTGCCCCCACCCCATGAAGGCTCAGGGGAGAGGGAAGCAGAGCCTGCTTCTGAGGAGTCCTGGCTTCATGTCAGTCATGATTCGCATTGCTGTAGGAGTGAAGGTTTCTCACTGTAAGCAGTGAGCTGGGGAGCTCCGAGAGTATGGGATCAGCCTAGATCTTTATCCCACTGAGGGGTTTGTCCTGGCATTGCCGATGGCGCCTTAACTAGGTGTGAAATTCCTTGGACTGGGCTAACTCTTTTAAAGGGTATTGGTTATCCCTTTGACACCACATTGATGCTGAGGGCAGCTAGCTGGCAGGATAGAGCACTGGCCCTGAACTTGGGAGGATCTGAGTTCAAATCTTACCTTGGACACTAGTTGTGTGACCCTGGGCAAGTCACTTAACCCCAACTGCCTTAAACATCTGGGGCCATCTCCGGCTGTCTTGCCACTGGACCCGGATGCTCTGGAGGAGAGAGTGAGGTTGGTGATCTTTCACAGCCCTCCCTCACTTAAATCCAATTTACTGCAAGTCATGATGTCACCCTGATGTCATGGTCCTCTTTGAGAATGAAGGACAAACAACAACATTATTGATGCTGATTTAACCTTGCCCTGGCTATCTGTTGCTCATTTATACCCTGTGGATAATTGGTCATGGAAGGCTAATGATTCACTGCTTCATGTACCCCAGGGACATGACCTTAAAAGGGAACTGGAGGCTAGAAATTGGGAAGACTTGAAACAGGAAACACAGAGGGCAGAGGGACTGCCTCTATATCCATATGGCCCCTCCAGGTAAGGATGAGCTTGATGAGGGGGAAGGGCGTTAAAAAGAGGAGTTTTTGTACCATACCATGTGGGCCTGGACAAAGGGGAAAAGTTTCTGGATCAAACAGAAGGAATTCCTAAGAGGTAAGAGTTGTTGTTGTTGAGTTGTTTCAGTCATGTCTGACTCTCTGTGACTCCATTTAGGGTTTTCTTGGCAGAGGTACTGGAGTAGTTTGCCATTTCCTTCTCACCTCATTTTAAAATGAGAACCCTGAGGTAATCAGGGTTAAGTGACTTGCCCAGGGTCACACAGCTAGTAAGTGTCTAAGGCTGGATTTGAACTCAGGAAGATGAATCTTCCTGACTCCAGGCCTGGCTCTCCATCCACTTTGTCACCTTAGCTGCCCCCAAAGAAGTAAGAGACAGAGCCACAATGCGGAGGAGCAAACCCAAGTATAAAGTACTACGTGTTTGTAGGATTGTATAGGTCTTTGTAAAGTAGGAGTCAGCAGAGTCATTTTGGCAGTTTGTGGCCTTGACTCTTTTATTTATTTAGTTTTTTTTTCTGTGGCTGCTATTGGGTTAGATAAAGCATCTCCTTTATTCAATGTTTTCTTAGCCTCAGTGCTTTTGTGGTAACTTAGGCCCCCTTCCCTTTTGTTGTTTTTAGCCACTCATGAGCTGAAATCAGATGTTCTCAGGGGAAAAATTAGAGGGTATGGGGCACAAGCCAAAGGTGGTGGTGGAAGAAACAACCATTTATTAGGCACCTACTGTGTGCCAGGCACTGTGCTAAGCATTTTACAAATATTATATCGTTTGATCCCCACAACAAGCCAAAGAGAGTGATTGGTGAGAGAAGCCCCCAAAGTTGAATCTGGGCTGTATGAACCTAGAGTTTTGGTTTGGGGCAAAGAGAGAACTCCTCGCTCCTAACATTTGCAATCTCTCTTTCTCTACCACCATAAATCAGCAACCTCTCCCTTTTTGAGTTTCATGTTAGACAACTTTATCACCTGATCTGGATCTTGGTAGCCATTATTTACAACCCTCATGACGTTTTCCTTCTTCCTTCAGTGAATTCAGTTCCCAGCACAAAGTCTCTTTATCCACTGTCTTAGGGGACTTCAATGTTCCCTCCCGATGTCCCCTCAAACATTCTAAGTTCTCAATTCCCTGGTCCCTTCAGTCTTCATGTCCTGCTTCTCCCCTCCACTTCAGCTACACACAGCTAGACATGTCCCTAACCTTGCCATGGCCCACAAGTCCACAACAAGTCAACAAGCATGACATGTTCTGTGTTTATGAACTCTGAAATTCCCTTTTCTGATCATAATCTTTTATCATTCCATCTCCTTTTCTGCCTTACAATCCTTAACCCTTTTCTTTGTTCTACTTTTATCTCCTTTTTGTCTATCCCTCATTTGTTTTCCCAGGCCATCACCCCTATATTTCCCTCCTTTCCCTATCTCAATCCCTTGGTAAATCAATTCAACTCTACACTATCCTTTAATCTGAAATCCCTTACCCTCTTGTCCTATTGCCAAATCCCAAACTTGGATTACTTCAAGCATCTATCTCCTTGGATCCTTCTGGTTCTGCTGAACAGAATCGGAAGGAAATCATAAAATGTTGCTGATTGGGTCTGTTAAAACTCTTTTTGATCTCATCTCAGTTGGTCCCTCACTGAAGCAAGGCAATCATTCTTGTCCTCCTTAACTGAGTCACCATTTCCAGCTCCATGGTAAATATTCCAAATCTTTTTCCTCTCCTCAAATCTATCCATGGTATTTCTTTTTGAGGACCCTCCAACATGATGCCATTTGCCTAGAGCTCCATTTTCTTCTCTCTTTTTTATCTTAAATCATTCAGATATTTTCTCCCATTCCCTCTTCTGTCCCTCAGGTCTCAGATAAAGAGGTGTTCCTTCTTGCCAAGGAAAACCCTGCAGCATGCCACCTTGATTCTATTCCCTTCTTTCTTTCTTTTTTTAAAAGAAGATTGACCCACTAACATCCCACTCTCTTATTTTCTTGCTCTCCCTATCTATTGACTCCTTGCCTGTTGTTGTCATGTCTCTCCCAACCTTAAAAAAATCCCTCACTTTATCATATTATTCTTAATAGCTATCATCTCACATCTCTCCTTCCTTTCTCTAGTCTCACTACTTAAGATTATGTAATTATTATATAAGATTATATAAATTAGGTACTTCCCTAGCCTTTCTCTCTTCTCACTCTCTTCTAAACCCTCTGCAAATTTGGCTTCTGATCTCATCATTCAATTTAAATTACTCTCTTGATAGCTACCAATGATTTCTTTTTTTTTGTGAGGCAATTGGGGTTGTGACTTGCTCAGGGTCACACAGCTAGTAAGTGTCAAGCATCTGATGCTAGATTTGAACTCAGGTCCTCCTGAATCCAGGACTGGTGTTCTATCCACTGTGCCACCTAGCTGCCCCCCCAGTGATTTCTTAATTACCAAATCTGGTGCCCTTTTTTCAATCTCAGCGGTACCTTCCAACTTTAAATCCTACGTGTATGGAGTTGAGTTGAGTGCTCTCAACTAAAAAACTCTAGCCCAGAGCTTGCTGTTCACCATGTTCTATATGGAAATAAATGTCTTTGGCCCCATGAGAGCTCACTAACAACAGCTCCATATTCTACCTTAATAGGAGGTATAGGAGAAAATACGGATTGATAGTTGGTAGACTTGGGTTTAAGGCATCACTTCCTCTCTCTCAGACTTAGTTTCTTCATCTGTAAAATGAGGATATTAATCCTTTCTCTCTCCCCCCTCATAGGGTTGTTTGTGTTGAAAAGTACTTTTGTGAACCTTGAAGTTACAGTTAATAATGGTTCCTCCCTTCCTACATCTCCAAAGTTCTCATGGCCCTGATCTTCCTCCTGTTTCTTCCTCCCTTCATCCCTATATCTGCCACCCAGCACAGACTCAGAACCCAGGGGGTTTTCTTTGCCTTTTCCTAACTCCATGCCTCTGGATGTATAGTCCTGAATTGCTAAGACCCAGGCAAGTTCAAGAGGACCTCCCTGGTATCACAGATTCTGGAGAACCTTTCTAGGCAAATAGAGAGAAACCCTGGTTTAGGCTGTTCATAGATATTTATCAGGCCTCAGTTTGTCTTGGTGTCCCAGTGGCCTTAGATGAGAATGTTCTACACAAATTATGGGACACTATGTTCAGGAGGCAGAGAAGTGAGCACAAGACAGGAGAGGGGGAGTTGGTGAGCCAGAGACTAAGAGGAAAGAAGGCCTGTGCGGGGCCAGGATTAACTGGCACTGAGACCAGGATGAAACAGCAGTTTGTGACACTTGGTGAGAGTTTTCTAATTTCTGTTCTTTGACTTACCCCAGTGCACTGCTGGAGGAACTTCTCCCCAGGGTTTAAATGTTAGTCCCTTCCTTCAGCAATGCCCCCCTCAAACTGGCTGGGAGAAAGAGGTCAACCTGGTTGCCAACTCCATCGCAGCCCTCTATACCTTGTTTGGGGGAGCTACATGGTGCAGTGGACAGAGCACTGGGCTGAGAATCAGGAAGACTCATTTTCATGAGTTCAAATTTGGCTTTAGATACTTACTAGCTGTGTGACCCTGGGCAAGTCACTTAACCCTCATTGCCCCAGAGATAGATTTTGTCTAACCCTACAAGTTCATGGTTCAAGATTGGGAGATTGAGTCAATTAAAGAGTTTCTATAATTTAAATAATTTCTGAGAATATTCCAGAATGTTTTCACTATACTGTCTTTGAACCTGGGTTGAGAGACAATAAGATGAGCCAGTAAGCATGGGAGGTGATAGAGGGGTTTGAGTGGTTGTCTCCAATGTATGGGAGAGGCACTGCCACACCCTGTATCACTCATCTATATTCCCATATAAAGATTGCTCTCCTCACTCTCCCCACCTCCAGGCCTGGAATACTATTCTTACTCCTGAATTCCATAATTTGGAATCTTTAGGTTGCTTCTAGGCCCAGTTAAGACAACAGTGGCCAATTCCTCCTGAAATTACTTTGTATTTATTTACATACATATTATATCTCCCCCCTCCCCATCCCCCCATTAGAATGTAAGCTTACTGAGGCCAAGGACTGTTTTGTTTGGTCTTTGTATCCACAACATTGTACTGTGTCTGGCTCCATATGTGCTTAATAAATGTTTGTTGTTTTGAGCTAAACTGAATTCCATGACTTATGCTATCCAACAAACACTTCCTGGTCCATTCTCTATCTTCATTCCCCCTTGAATCTGAGAACTTACTGTTCCCACCAGTCCAGTCTAAAGATTGTTGGCTCACCTCCTGAAACACCTCGCCCATTTGGGATTAGGCCTGCCAGCTGGGGTTCTGGGTGTTTGTTTTTGTTGTTGTTTGTTGTTGGTTTTCACTCGAAGAGTTGGAAGGCATTTCAGAGGGCACTTCCAATATCTGACCAATAATCTTCTCTACAGAATCCTTGGCAAGGGATCTACCAGCCTCCATCTGAAGACCTCCAGTGATGGGGAGCTCATTATCTCCCAATTCACTTTTGAACTGTTAGGGAGTTTTTCATACGTCAAACTGGAATCTGCTTCTCATTTAAGGCAAGTCATGAATTTCTTAGCTGCTTGGCTTTTATCAGAGAGAACCTTCCCCCTCCCCTGGCAGATGAATTGATAGTTCAAGCCTCTTATAGTATCATAGAATTTTAAAGCCAGAGGGATCTTATAAATCACTGACTCCAAGCCTCCTTATTTTACCGATGAAAAAACTGAGGCCTAAAGAAGAAAGATGAAGGAATTTCAAGGACAAAAAAGTAGGAAGGGTCAGACTCATGATCTGGACCCATCACACATATTGGTCTGGTTATAATCTGCCAGTTCAGAGCTCCAGCTACATCTTTCCACTTCGTTTCCGTCTTACTAAAGGGAGAATCAAGAATAACAAAGTCTATAATGTGGTACCCGAGGGGCAGACCAGGCATGCTCCCAGAGGGGCAGAGACTCTTCCTCTTTAACTTCCTCCTAGATTATAAGGACCCCTAATTTCCATCAAAGCCCCTTTTCCTTGAACTCCTCAACCACTGGCCTGGTACTGGGTCTCAGGCAAGGGAGATGGGGTGGGGGGAATTAAAGAGAATGGAGGCTCAAAAGGGGTTTTCTGCCACAGCATCTTGGGTCTCTGCTTGGCCACCAAATCCTGGAATCTTGGAGACAGAAAAGGCCCCCAGGGAAAATTGTCCAGCCTTTCCCTCTGGGCAGGAGTTTCCTTCACAGTCTCCCTGATTTGGGGGGGGGTGTCTCCTTCTTCCTCTGCTTGTACATTTCCAATGAGGTTGGAGACTAGGGCTAGGGGTGTGTGGGGGAGGGATGGAGAAGGGGGAAGAGGACTATCTCCTGAGCTAGCTCTTTCCATTGTTGGAGAACTCTGCTTATTGGGAAATTCTTCCTAATATGCAGTGAACTCTGTCTCCCCAGGACTGCCCCTCGTTGCTCCTGGTCCTCCCCTCTGGAGCCACATAGAACAAATCTAATCCCTCTTCCACATGAGGGCCCTTCAGAAACTTCCTGCCCCTGCCCAGGGACCAAATCCGATTGGACTGGAGTCCCTAATTAGCTTCAATTCCAGCCGCAGGCCCTTGAAGAGGAGATTTCAGGCGCCGGGTGTCTCTTCTCTCCTAACTCGCTCAGCCATGACAAATCCAATGGGACACTTTTTCTCTTTTCTGTCCCCCTCTCCCTTCTGTTTTCTCTGGGGTTGGGTCTCCTGGGAAGGTTTGGAATCTGTAGAAGAGGATGGGGGTTGGGGATGACAGCGCTTTGGGAGGGAAGCCTCTAAGGGCCTCAGTCCCTTTTTTGCTGACCCTAGCATGGCCCAAGCACTGTTCCCGAAGCCTAGCATGCCTTTCCTCTCTGAATTCCCATTTATCCTTTAAAGCCAGATTCAAATGCCATCTCCTCCTGAGAAGCCTTCTCTGATCTTTGCCTTCCTTCCCCTCCACTCATCCCCTCCATACTGACTGTCATCCTTGGCCTCAGATAGCACTTTGTACTCTTTAAGGTACTCATCCTATAACACTGTGTATTCTAGCTTTTTGTGTATATACCCTATTCTCCTATTGGACTGAGGACCTAGCTTCCTTCAAGGTCCCCCTTATATATCACCTCTTTGGAGAAGCCTTTCCTAATTCCCCTGATTGTTAATGTTCTCTTTCTCCTCAAATCTTCATACTTATACTTAGCTTTAATCCATTGGCAATATTATAATAGTATTATCATAATATTATCATAGGCATATACCTGCCATGTATATATTTATCTGTATAAGTGTCGTATTCTCCCAGTGGACCATAAGTTCCCTGAGGGCAGGGACTTTTTCGTTTTGGCTTTGAATTCCCAGCAGGTACTCAACTTTTGAAATGGATCTATAATTTCATCAGTTTGTAGGAGCCTGGGAGGTATAATCTACTCTCATCTATTCTTTCAGCTGCTCAACCCATGTTGGGGCAGGGGCTTCCTCACTTTCTCCGGATGTAGTAAGAATAGTGGAGCATGGCTCCCTTATTATCGCTCAAGATTGCCACAGACCAGTCCAGCTCCTTTTTCACTCATACATTTCTCAGATTCTCTGAAGCATCTATTGCCCTCTCTATAGCAGCCTGTTCATGAACCCACAGAGTGTATTTCCAATGACCTTGATGGGATACTTATTATTGGTTCTTTGGAGACTATAGTGTTTCATATCTCATCATCATACACATCAGCAGAATGTTTTCATAAAAAAGATGAATCTTTGGTTCTGGGGAAAATTTGGGGTTATTAAAGGAATTTTGCACTTCCTAAAGGCGATTTAGTCTATTTTTTTTGTTTAATTCTGGACCAAAGTCACTATCCATTTATATTATTTATCCCAGGTATGTCTATCATCTATCTATCTATCTATCTATCTATCTATCTATCTATCTATCTATCTATCTATCTATCTATCTATCTATCTATCTCTAGTATGCATCTTAAGGTACATCGTAAACTGAGGAATAGACATTTTTCAACCATTTGGTTTTTCCTGGATGAGTGGTTAGATCAAATTCTTTTGAGAGGTAAGGATCTCTTCCAGGAGGATCTATCATATTCCAGGGCTTGATGTAACCAATATAATGTTCCTGACATCACTGGTCCTCTTTGAGAATGAAAGACAAACAAACAATAATGTTATCTGTGAAAAGGAAATATAATGGAAGTGGTTATGGAGTTTCTATAACCCAACAAGGCATGAGGTGTTATTCAAACAACATGATAGGAAATAGGGACTATTGGATAAAGGCAACTGATATCACACAGGGGACGACTTCTAGTGCTTGGCCAAGAGGACCAGCCATGTCTCTTGGACCAGTACGAAAAAATCAAGCTAGTGAAATCTGGTAGTTGAGAAGAGAGCCAATGATAGATAGAGTCTAAGGTCAATCTTCCCCCTTTTTCCTTTCCCTTTTTCCAGAGTACACTAAAGGGGAGTGGGGAGCTCTTCCTCTCTCCTATAATCTCATTTTGAATCAGATGCACATGGGTTTTCCCCATGCCTTTTTCTTCATCTGATAACAGATATGGACAGAAATAGGAGGACCAAAGATTTAAAAGAAAAGGAGTCTTTGACAAAGTCTAGCTGGGGAGACCCAAAGCTCTCTATCCAGGAGGAAATTAATACATGTCTTGAGGGCAGCTAAGTGGTGCGGTGGATAGAGCACCAGCCCTGGAGTCAGGAGGATCTGAGTTCAAATCTGGGTCCAGACACTTGATACTTACTAGCTGTGTGACCCTGGGCAAGTCACTTAACCCCAATTGCCTCAACAACAAAAAAAAGAAAAAATCTTAAAAAAAAAAATGTCTTGAATGAATGGTCCATAAGGGTCAATAAATTGGTGGAAGTGGAGGTTGGCATAAGAGTAGTTTGCTATCACCACATGGGCAAGGGGAGATAACACTGTGATAGAAACTGGTTCTCTTTGCCAAGACAGTGAGGCATCTCTTGGATCATATTCTACTTTTATTGTTTTCTTCAACTGCCCCTCCACCCCAATCACCCTGTGTGTGTCCTGGTCTATGAAAGGAATTCAAGGTTCCTGGCTAGATAGGAATTTATGATTCTTAAACTCCCTACGGATATACATAACCCAGCTCTGGGTAGGCCCAATTTCTCCTCTTATCCTCTGAGGATCAGTTGAAGAAATGTGGCATATTTAACCCTGGAGAAGAGCATAATTACTGTCTTCAGTTCTTTGGAGAAAGATTACCCTTGCCCTGCATGGCTGCAGAAAGTTGAAGCAGCAGGTACGTGTTACAGAGATACAGATTTAGGTTTGATATTAGGAGAAAGGCTCTCTAAGAATTAGAGATATCCCAAAGGAGAATGGGCCATCTCATGAGTTCCCTGTCCCCAGAGGAATTCAAGTAAGGGTTGGATGGCTTCTTGGGAATGTTGTAGAGGGGACTTTCAGTCAGATTCAGGTTGAACAAGGTGATTGATGAACTAGGATCGGAATGATTCAGTGTGGTACAAATTGAAGCTGCTGCTAATGACCAAGTAGGTGGAGGAGAGGAAAAAAAGGATGACAAAGGTTTGCCCTGAAAACCTAGATGAAGTTGATCATATATGTTTTATAAGCTCCTTGAGAATGTGACCTTTTTTTTTAATTACTTTTCATCCCTTGTACCTATACCTAGAAAAGTCCCTACACATATTCCTCCTCTCTGTGACTCTGCATGCCCTTCTGTAAAATGAGAGGAAGGATAAAATGAGGGGTTCTTTCACCTTTTTTGTGTCATGAACTCCTGCAGTGTGGGGCAACCCTTCTCAGGATGTTTTTAAATATATAGAATAAAATATGTAAGATTACAAGGGAAACCAATTGTATCCAAATACAGTCATCAAAATATTAAAAACAGAAGCTCATGAACCTCCTGAAATCTATCCAGAGACCTCAAGAGTCCCTAATTACATGGTCTATATAGCACTCTGGTGTTTTTTTCTACCTCTGACATTCCATCTTCTGTGTTCTAAGGCTAAGAAGGCACAACAGATAGATCACGAGTTTGGAGTCAGGAAGACCTGAGTTCAAATCCAACCTCAGACTCTTACTAAGCTGTGTGACCCTGGGGGCAAGTCACTTCACCTCTATCTGTCTCACCTCACTTGTTGTGAGGATCAAATGCCATAATATTTGTAAAGTGCTCAGCTGTTGTTTGTCTTTCATTTTTGAAGAGGACCAGTGACAATTCATGCATGAATTGGACTTAAGTGAGGCAGAGTTGCACAAAGTCATCATCAGCCTTGCTCTCCATTCCAGAGTCACTGAAGTCCAGTGGCAGAACAAAAGTCAGGATGATTGCCGATGACCCAGGATGCAGTGGGTGACCTTGGCGTCTTCGCTGTCTGACCTGTCTCTAATGGCTCCACAGGGTCTGCTTCAGCTGCCTTCACGGCCATTGGACCAAACTGTTCTTCTCATCTGCCCTTTCTGCGGAGGAAAGTCTTTACATACTTGGGGTAGACATCCCCCTAATTTACTGATGGATTTGAGGCCCGTCAGTTACCCTCAATCTGGCTTAGCCCACCTGCCAGGACAGTTTCCTGGGGTGTGGCTATGGAGTGCTTCTTCTTCTTCTTCTTCTTCTTCTTCTTCTTCTTCTTCTTCTTCTTCTTCTTCTTCTTCTTCTTCGGCAGGGCAATGAGGGTTAAGTGACTTGCCCAGGGTCACACAGCTGGTAAGTGTCAAGTGTCTGAGATCATGTTTAAACTCAGGTCCCTCCTGAATCCAGGGCCAGTGCTTTATCCACTGTGCCACCTAGCTGCCCCCTATGGAGCACTTCTGGGAGGGATTCTGAAGAGGGATCAGCAAACCCTCACACCAGAGGCCCTGGTCTTCCTCAAACATCCCACACCCCCAAAGTGCTTAATACACTGCTCGGCACAGAGTGGCTGCTTCCTCTGAGCTCTGAGGTTCTATATTCCAGGTCCCTCCTGGTCGGGACGTGCTAGGTTCTACAGCCCAGTGTTCCTCCCATGTCTGACGTTCTTCGTTCTATGTCCCAAGAGTCCTTGGCAGCCTTGCCTATTCTAAGTGGAGACCCCCCTCCAGGCCAACGCATTCCATCTCCGCATTCACAATAGACAGCTGGGGGAGAAGCTTCGGGGTCTCAGGCTCAGCGCAGAGAGGGGGTGGGACCTTTTGGGCCATAAATCCCCAGGCCTTGGCAGCCTCTCTCCCTCCCCCTTCACTCTCAGGCCTTCTACCCTCTGCTTCATCCTTTCCTCCTCTTCTACCCCCTCCCTTTTTTCCCCTCTTCCCCTGGACAAAGGCAGGCCTCTCTTAAAGGTTGTCCTTCAGAAGCGGGATTAGGCTGTCTTTGTTGACAAAATACAAATTAGGCCTCCTTTAGGGTCCAGTCCGCCCCCTCCAAGGGGTTTATTCTCCCTTCCCCAGGGGCAGATGTAATTATTAACACCATTCAATGGGGTGTCTTTGGAATTAGCCACATTAAAAACCTTCCCTGGTTTTCCAGAGTCTGAGACAGAGTCCCCGCATAGCCTACTGCGCTCTTCAAAAGCCTGAGTTATTTTTCTCTGCCGAGTTCTTCCTTCTGCAATAGTACCAGCTAACTCATTGTATCCCAGACTGTCAAGAGTGCTGGGTTTGGAGTTGGAAGATCTGAGTTCAAATCTCAGCTTGGCCACTCGCTCCCTGTGAAAATGGGGGAAAGTCTGTGACTAGCCTGGGCCTTCCTTTCCACATCTGTAAAATGAGGGAGTTGAATCAGAAAGCTTTTAAGATCCCTTCCTGCTCCAAACTTGTGATGGCCTATTATTAAATTATGAATTTAGAGAACCTTTGAGCTGGGAGGCCCCTGAGAGATCGTTGGGACCAGGGGGGATCTTTAACCCTTTTTGTGCTATGGTGAAGCCTCCCAGAATGATGTTTTTAATTGCATAAGATACACAGGATTACAAAAGAAATCAATTATACTGAAATACTGTGGTCACAATATAATTTAAAAAATAAAAAGACCACAGACCCTAAGTGAAGAGCCCTTGAGTTAGTCTAAGCCTCACACTTTTTTAATCTTAATAGTATTAATTTTTTTCCAAGTTACATGTAAAGATAGTTTTCAACATTCATTTTTTTTTATAAGTGAGGCAATTGGGGTTAAGTGACTTGCCCAGGGTCACACAGCTAGTAAGTGTCAAGTGTCTGAGGCCGGATTTGAACTCAGGTACTCCTGACTCCAGGGCCGGTGCTCTATCCACTGTGCCACCTAGCTGCCCCAACATTCATTTTTATAAGATTTTAAGTTCCAAATTTTTCTCCCTCCCTTCCTTCTCTTCCCCTTCCCCATGACAGAAAGCAATACGATATAGGTTATATATGTACAATCACATTAAATATATTTCCAGGGGCAGCTAGGTGGCGCAGTGGATAGAGCACCGGCCCTGGATTCAGGAGGACCTGAGTTCAAATCCGGCCTCAGACACTTAACACTTACTAGCTGTGTGACCCTGTGCAAGTCACTTAACCCCAATTGCCTCACTAAAAACAAAAAAAAAAAAACCCCAACCCCACCATATTTCCACATTAGTCATGTTGTGAAAGAATAATCAGAACAAAAGGGAAAAACCTCAAAAAAGAAAAAAAACAACAACAAAAAGTAAAAATAGTATAGTTCAATCTGCATTCAAATTCCACAGTTCTTTTTTCTGGATGTGGAGAGCATTTTCCATTATGAGTCCTTTGGAATTGTTCTGAATCATTGTATTGCTGAGAAGAGCGAAGTCTATCACAGCTGATGATCGCACAATGTTGTTATTATGTACAATGTTCTTCTGGTTCTGCTCACTTCACTCAGCATCAGTCCACTTAAATCTTTCCAAGTTTTTCTGAAATCTGCCTGCTCATCATGTCTTACAGCACAATAGTATTCCATGACATTCATATACCACAATTTATTCAGCCATTCCCCAGTTGATGGGCATCCCCTCAGTTTCCAATTCTTTGCCACCATGAAGAAAGCTTAAACCTCACATTTTACAGAAAGGGAAATGGAGGCCCAGTGAGGAGAAGAGAATTGTCTAAAATCTCGCAGCACATTGGGATTGGGGTTGAGACTCAAACCTGGGCCTCCTGATTTGGGGGTGGGTGTTCTATCTCAACCCAGCCTCCAATTTGGGGGATACAGATCCAACTAGGATAAGCAGGCTCCTTCCTAGCTCTGACATTCTGAGTTCCTTCCTCCCTGCCGGGGTTGAATTTGTGAAGGTGGCCACCATCAGATAAGAAGCTCCCAGAGGTAAAGAACCAGGACGGTGTAGCAATGTCTAATAGTTAATAACAACAGCTAACACGAATTAATGTGATACATTAAGGCAGCTCTAAGAAGCTGTAGTGTGTGGCAGCAGCTAGATCCCAGTCAATCAACTCAGCAGACAGGCTCAACCAGGCTGCGGATAACTGACAGACCTCAAACCCATCAGTGATTAGGGAGATGTCTGTCTACCCCAACCAAGAATGGGAACACTTCCCCAGGTGGAATGGGTGGATGAGGATACTTTGTTCCAATGGCCATGAAGGCAGATGAAGCAGGTGCTGGGGAGAGCTTAGAGCTTGGTCAGACATGGAAGATGCATCCCAGGCCAACACCAGTCATCCTGACTTTTGTATTGCCAAACAACTTTGATGACTCTGGAAGAGAGAGTGAGGCTAACTTTGCGCAACTCTCCCTCATTTAAATCCAATCCATCTGGAAACCAGACATCATCCCTGCGATGTCATTGATCCTCTTCAAAAAATGAAGGACAGGGGGCAGCTAGGTGGGGCAGTGGATAAAGCACCGGCCCTGGATTCAGAAGGACCTGAGTTCAAATCCGGCTTCAGACACTTGACACTTACTAGCTGTGTGACCCTGGGCAAGTCACTTAACCCCCATTGCCCCACCAAAAAAAAAAAAAAAATGAAGGACAAACGTCAATCCACGATGTGCAAAGTACTGTCCTAGGGGCTGGGATACACAATCTTCAAATAATAAAAGAAATTCCAAACAGTCACAAAGCCAGCTTCTCTCATTCTGCTTTCTGGAGAAACTCAGTCAAGAAACATTTAGTAAGTACCTAATATGTGTCAGATACCATGCTAAGTACTGGGCAGACAAAAGAAGCAAAACAAAGTGCCTGCCCTCAAGGGGCTCACAATCTAATGGGGCAGAATCTTTTCTTTCCTTCCTCAGTGGGTTGGGGATAGGGAGATCATGGGATATCTGGTGGACAAATCAGATTCATTCAGTGAGTTCTTCTCATCTTCCAGGAGGTGATGGGAGGAGTGAAGAGGCCCAGAAAAGGAGGTGACCTCTAGAAACAACTAGATGTGGGAGCCATCAAAGATACCGAAGAGGGGCAGCCAGGTGGCGCAGTGGATAGAGCACCGGCCCTGGAGTCAGGAGGACCTGAGTTCAAATCCGGCCTCAGACACTTAACACTTACTAGCTGTGTGACCCTGGGCAAGTCACTTAACCCCAATTGCCTCACTAAAAAAAAAAGATACCGAAGAATCCTACCCAGGAAAGTGCCCACATGGGCTAGGCAAGGGCCAAGGGAGAGCTACGACGCAAGATAAGAAACGAGAGACAAATATCCCCCACTCCTAAGACTCATAGTTCAGGAACTTGCTTGGAGAACAGATGGATGGCACCCTGACATGTGACAGAGTCCATGTACAAACTCAGGACCCAGTTGGTTGTCTCCTGTATCTTCCTCCCAGTGATGTCAGCCCGAGGTGAAGCTGGGAGAGCCCAGGGCACAGGCTGGGTCACCCAATCTCCTGGGAGTGGCTAACCCAGCCTTCTAGGTATTCCTGTGCCACACCTGCCCAACATCAGAGAAGATGAAGAAAGAGCTGAGTATTGCCACACCAAAGATCATGTCCTTGTCACAATCTTGGGACGCCCCTTTGCTCTCTAGTACTTGTGAAGTTCAGCTCATTGAAAAAGGGTTAAGATTTTGGGTGAACTAAATGACTTTTGAGTTCCCTGCCCGCTCAGAAGCCATGACTTAGTGATGTTGGCATCTTCCCAGCACCTGTGATGTGTGGTACACTTAGTAGGTACCTAATCGATGTTATCAGGGCAGCTAGGTGGCACAGTGAATAGAATGCTGGGTCTGGAATTGGGAAGACTCATCTTCATGAGTTCAAATTTGGCCTTAGACACTAGCTGTGTGACTCTGGTGAAGTCACTTAATCCTGTTTGCCTCAGTTTCCTCATTTGGAAAATGAGAAGGAAATGGCAAACCACTCCAGTATCTTTGCCAAGAAAACCCTGAATGGGGTTCTGAAGAATTGGACATGACTAAAAAACAACTTAACAACAAAATTGATATTAGTTGAATAAAATTTGCCCTTTGAGGGATGGCTAGGTGGCACAGTGGATAAAGCACCAGCCCTGGATTCAGGAGTACCTGAGTTCAAATCCGGCCTCAGACACTTGACACTTGCTGGCTGTGTGACCCTGGGCAAGTCACTTAACCCCCATTGCCCCACAAAAAAATTTTTTTTTTAAATTTGCCCTTTGTGGAATCTGGGTCCTAAATGATTCTTCTGAGGGCCCTGTGGCAGCTTAGCAATCATTTCACCAAACATTGATTATGTTCCTACTGTATAAAGAATATAGGTCTTTATTCCATGCTCTTCCAGCTAAATCTAACCTCCATCTTAGGGGAGTATGCCACCATGTTTAGCCTTGCTAGAAATAGGAAATATGGATCATAGGAGCCTAGATTGAGATAACTTAGTCCAAATCTTTCATTTTACAGATGAGGAAACTGAGACACAGAGAGGTTAAGTGAATTGTCCAAAATCACATAGATAGTAAGTGGCAGATTAGGGCTATGGTTTCTCCCTCCCCAGAACCTAGGATATTGCCTGGCATACAGGGGGTGCCAAATAAATAATTAGTGATTGATTATAAGATAAGGATTCTTTTCTTTCTTTCTTTTTTTTTTTTTGCAGGGCAATGGGGGTTAAGTGACTTGCCCAGGGTCACACAGCTAGTAAGTGTCAAGTGTCTGAGGCCGGATTTGAACTCAGGTACTCCTGAATCCAGGACTGGTGCTTTATCCACTGTGCCACCTAGCTGCCCCCTAGGATTCTTTTTTTAAAAAAACTTTATTTTCCCCCCAATTAGCAGGCATTCCCCCTCTCACTTTGTCCCCAATTTTTAAAAGTGGGAGGGAAGGAAATAGCATCCTTGTAATAAATATGTACAGCCGAGGAAAGCAAATTTTTACAGTGACCACATCCAAAAATGTGTCTCAGTCTGCACCCTGAGTCTGTCTCTTCTTTTTCAGAAGATAGGTAACATTGTGGGTCCTCTGGAATTGCAGCTGGTCACTGCATTGATAGGAGCTCTTAAATCTTTCAAAGCTATTTTTTGTTTACAGCATTGTTGTTATTGGATAAATTGTTCTCCCAGTTCTGGCTTCACTCTGTATCAGCTCTACCAACAGTGCATGAATGTGCCTGTTTTCCCAAAGCTTCTCCAACATTTGTCATTTTCTTTTTTTGGTGATAAGATATGGCTTCTCAGACAGGGAGCTGGGTGTAGTGAGAAAAGCCTGGCATCAGGAATCAAAGGACCTGGGTTGGATCCCTGGTTTTTCACTTACTCCTGTGTGGCCTTAGACTAGACAAGGGTAGTGTGTGTGTGTGTGTGTGTGTGTGTGTGTGTGTGTGTGATCCCTTTGAAGATTTATGCTTTTAAACATATAAAATAAAATACATGGTATCAGAAAGAAAACCAATTATATTGAAACACACATCAACATATGTTGTCCATTTGTCTGATTCTTCATGAGCCCATTTGGTGTATATCAGCAAAGATGCTAGAGTATTTTATATGACTATAAAAATATTCTATCTCTATCCATCCATCTATCTATTCATCCATCTACCACCCATCCATTATCTATCTATCTATCCATCCATCCATCCATCTACCATCTATCCATTATTTATCTATCCACCCATCCATCCATCTACCATTTATCCATTATCTATCTATCTATCTATCTATCTATCTATCTATCTATCTATCTATCTATCTATCTATCTATCTATCTATCCATCCATCCATCCATCCATCCATCCATCCATCCATCCATCCATCCATCCATCCATTTAGTTCAAGGGCCTCCAGGTTAAGGTCCTGTGGACTTGATCTCTGAAGCTCGTTCCAGTTCTAATCTATGATTCTACAAACATAAACGGTCCCTGCTATTGAGAGGCATACATTATGGCAGGGAATGATAAATGCACAAACACAGATAAGTATGCCACAGGATGGCAGATTCTAAGTACACCAGAGGGGTACAAACAAAGTGCCCAGTGAGTTCTGAGGGATGAGGGTTGTGTTGCTGATCTCCAGGACAGAAAGCTCATTTGCAGAGAAGAGGGGGTTCTTTTCAGGAAGCCTTTCAAGCTGAAGGGGAACAAGGAAGCACTGGGCAAGGATTGGCATGCTCTTCCAAGGCCACCCAGGTGTGGGGGTGGGCACTTCCCCTTGCTAGCCCTGGAGGTCTGCCCACCTGACTGTGACAGAACGAATGCAGTGGATGGATGGGGCCTGTGGATATTTGGGGATTAACCAGTGACACATGCATTTTGTAAGCTACCACAGCACCCAAGGGGTGAAGAGGCCCCAGACAGCTTTCCAAAGCTTAATTCCTTGTCTCATGTCTGCCCCAGGGAAGGGAGGTTAAGCATTAGATCGGTAACAACCAGACTGAGCAGGTACATCGGGATCCCTGCCTCAGCCCCAGCCCTAGACTCTGCCTTGGCCCCCAGTGTTGCTCCAACCCCAGCTCCCCTCCTCTCCCTTCTCCCCCCACCCCATAGGCCCAGCCATGGTGCTGCAGAAACAGTCCTGATCTGGAACACTTCCATTTAATACCTGTGGGATTTGGGGCAAATCGATTTCCCACCTCTGAGCATTAGTTTCATCATCTGTAAAATAAGAAGTTGGGCTGGATTAGATGTTCTCTATTGAAGGAACTTTGGGCTCTAAATCTCTGATCCCATGATGCCTGGACCCCTTCTGCTAGATCTGGGACCCTCTGGCAGTCTGCTGAAGCCTATGGACCCCTTCTCAGAATTACATTTTTGAATGCAGAAAATAAAATACATAAAATTACAAAAGACACCAATTATGTTGAAATCATTATAGTTTTTAAAAAATAACAAGCTCCAAATTGGTACTTGACCTAGTTATAAAAGGTTATATCATAAACAAATTAGGAAAACATGGAAAAAATTACCCATCTCATCTATAGATAGGACCATTTATGACCAACCAAAGAATAGAGAAGATGGCAAAAGATAAAAGGAATAATTTTGATTACATTTTTTTTACACAAACAGTTCTAATAGAGCTAAAATTAAAAAGGGGGAGAAGGGAATAAATATTTATTAAGCACCTAGTATGTATCATGCACAAGTGCTTCACAAATATCATCTCATTTTTTAATATTAAAAAGAAAAGCAATTAACTGGGAAAAAATCTTTGTAACAAACTTCTCTAATCAACATCTTATTTCCAAGATATATGTATAAGAAACTAGTTGAAATTTATAAGAAAAAAAGGAGGGGCAGCTAGGTGGCTAAGTGGATAAAGCACCAGTCCTGGATTCAAGAGGACCTGAGTTCAAATTTGACCTCAGACACTTGACACTTACTAGCTGTGTGACCCTGGGCAAGTCACTTAACCCTCATTGCCCTTCCCCCCCCCAAAAAAAAGAAAGAAAAAAGGGCCATTTCCTAATGATAAGTAGCCTAAGGCTTCCAACAGGTAATTCTCAAGGGAAGAATCCTAGGTTACCTATAGCCATATTAAAAGAATGTTCCAAATCACTACTAATTAGAGAAATGCAAATTAAAGCAAGTGTGAGATTCTACTTTGTACTCATTGGAGTTGAAGATGAAACAAAAGGAAAATGATAAATGTTTGAGGGACTGTGGGAAAACAGGTATGTACTATTGGTAGACCTTCAAATGGGTAAAACCATTCTGGAAAGCAATTTGGATTTCTTCTGTTGTTCTTCATTCTTGAAGAGGACCATGCCATTGGATTGATGTCATGACTGGAAGTGAATTGGATTTAAGTGAGGCAGGGCTGTGCAGTCACCAATCTCACTCCTCCAGAGCCATCTGGGTCCAGTGGCAAGATATACATCAAGACCACTGGAGATGGCCCATGGCAAATGGGGTTAAGTGACTTGGTCACACAGGTTCGCACAACTAGTGTCTGAGGTGAGAGTTGAACTCAATTCCTCGACTCCAGGGTCAGTGCTTTATCCACCATGCCACCTAGCTACCCCATTTGGATTTCTACTGGACCAGTGTGTGTTACTGATCAAGTTATATTATTGTTAGGCCTATTCCCAAAAGAGATCAAAGGAAGAAGAAAAGTTATTTACTATTTATAGCAGTTCTTTTTTTTTTTTTGGAGAAAGGGGGCAAAAACTGGTCCCTAAAGGGGTTTCCATCAATCAAGGAATGGCTGAATACGTTATGATGCATGAATGTAAAAAGGAGGAAGCAGATGATTTCAAAGAGAGGGGGAAAGAACATGTGAGCTGATGAAATGTGAACTAAGCAGAACCAGGAGAAGAATTTAGCCTACAACATCCATATCATAAAAACCAAACAATTTTGAAGACTTTCATAAAGTGATGAAGAAGGAAACAAGCAGAGCGAGGACAATTAACGCAATGACAAATGCCTTGAAGACAATCTACTTGGAAAGCCGTAAGAACTCTGATCAATCCAACCAGTACTCGTAATTACCCAGCACCAGTGATGCGGCGTGTTCTCCATTCCAGAGAGATGATGAATGGAGGGTGTGGAATGATACATTTATATTTTTAGAGACATCCATTAAGGGAATTTGTTTTGCTTGACTATGTATATTTGTAACAAAAAATGTGTTTTCCTTTTCTTTTCAGTGGGAGGAATGGGAGAGAGAGAGAAAATAGATTTCTGTTAATTATTAAAAATGGAGGGGGGGTTGCCACAGATGTGAAATGTTGCCTGCCCTTTGATCTGAGGTCATGATATTATTAGTTTTACTTAACTTTTAATTTATTACAAGGGTACACCTTACAAATTAAGGGTAATCTGTAAATGTTTGTAATGTAAAAACAAAATGTGTGGCAATAAAAGGGGGAAGGAAAATCAAAAGAAAACCCAAGTTCTCAGACCTTAGGTGAAGAACCCCTGATTTAGATCAAATCGGTTTCAGGTCATCCCCTACTTCTTGAATCTTCCTTCCTGCCTAAGTCTATTGATGAGCCTTGTTGGTGGCATCCTCAGCTGCTCCCCAGGACATCTCTTCCTAGAAAATATCCTGGATCCCAGGAATGCAGGCTTTAAGGCTAGAAGGGACCCAAAAGGTTACCTCATCCAAATTCTTTATTTTACTGAGTGGCAAACTGGGGCCCAGTGATGGGAAAGGACCTACCTAAGGTCACACAGCAAGGGGCAGAGCTGGGATCAAACCCTGTTCTCTGAAACCAGATGTGGTGTTCCTTCTAAAATATTATGCTGCTTCTGGGTGTCCCCACCTCAAACTCAAACTCATCTAAGACTGAGATCATTATTTTCGACCCCAAACCTGACTTCCCTGGGTCAGTCACAGGGACCACCATCCACACAGCCATCTATGCTCTACACATTCATGCCATTTATGACTCATCTCTCTCACTCCTGATGTCTAAGCAGTTACCAAGTTTGGCCAATTGTACCTAATCAATCAATCAATCAATCGATCGATCGATCATTACCACACATTTATTAAGTACCTGCTATACATTATGGGAAGCAAAGACAATCCCCCCCAACCCCAAACAGTCCCTGCCCTCAAGGAGATTACATTCTAAGAAATAAGTCATTCTCTTCTTCATCTCTCTTCCCACTTCTACAACCTAGTACAATTCTTCATTGCCCCCAACCTGCACTATGGCAATAGTTTTATAGCAGTGCATCCTTCATAGAACTGCTGGAGGAATATTTCTGGTGCCCATCTTTGATGCCATCATTGCCCTGCCCCCCAAATCTCAGTGACTCCCAAATGCCTTCAGCGGAGGTGGCAAACATGAGGCCCTTTGGCTGTATGCAGCTCACAGTACTCCAGAGCTAGGCCTGGACCAGATCAAAATGTAATTGGGAAACGTTTAACAAAATTTTAAAAAGTACAATTTTAAAAAGTACAATTTTAGCCCTAAGTCAGTGTGCAGCCACAGGGATCCTTCTGTATTGATTACTCGCTACCCCCTCCCCCTTTTGTATTTGAGTTTTGATACTGCTGGTCTAGAGCACAAACTCTTTCAAGGCCCTCTGAAATCTACTTTCTAGCCAAACTGGATATCTCCTCATAGGCTCTTGCTCTCTGTGTCATTGCTTATGCTGTTTCCATTGCCTGGAATTCCAACCCCACCTCTATCCCACTCCTACCTGTCCTTCAAACCCAAGGTCCCTCAGGAAGTCTTCCAGGATCCCTCCGTCAGAAACTTGTTCTAATCGGTTTTATAGTTATCTGCGAATGTCTTTCCCCTTTATTCAGCTGTGAACAAAGACAGGGATTCTACAAGCCCCCATTAGCACGGAACACCAGACTAGGCCCTGCACACAGTGAACATGAAGGAGGGAAGAGCTCGGTGTGGGTTGGAATGGCCAAGGAAGGCTGAGCTTTGGTTTTGTTCTCAATGTCCATAGGTCCTCAACCAAGACTAAGGCTCAACACATGAACTTCTTGGGTTGGATACAGGGAGTGAGGTCAGTGAAGGTCCCTTTGGTTTTATCTGTCTCTCTGCTCAGGGAGTGGGCAGGGGAAGGCATAATAGTGGATAACAAGTTTAGGGACACTCAGGTGGCCTCTCCACAGCTAGAAGCTCTGCTATAGGATCAACTTTTTTTTCCAAGTGACTGTACAGCATGGCCTTAAGTGATCAGAGAGAGCCAAGGAAGGGCCTAGAGCATCCAAAAAGATGCCTTCTCCTTGACCCCCAATACAAAATGCCAGGATGAAATTACCAGACACCATACTTACCTGGCATCAGGAAATTTGTAAAGCCCTGGCCTCTCAAGGTGAGAAGGTCATGCCAAATTGGCCAAAATCTGGGATGAAATTCCATTCACTTGGTTGTTTGATTTGGGGTTCTCTATAGGATTTTTTCTTTTTTGTAGACCTGTGATTTCCCGTGTGTAATGATTTACCAGTGTAAAACTCTAGGAGTCTCTATATTGGGGTACAGATTATTGTGTACTGTGAAACTTGTTTTTTTCTCCTTTGGGGGCAGGGTGAGGGTTCACTTTAATTTTTTTCACTTAGCCAACATTTATTTTCTCTCCCTCAGCTCCCCCTACCCTTTAGAAAGAAAAGAAAAACAAAATTCTTGTAACAAATACACATAGCCAAGCAAAACAAATTCCTGCATTGGCCATGTCCAAAGCAAACAAACAAACAAACAAACAAACAAAAGTATGTCTCAATCTCTATCAAGCCAGTCATCTCTTTGTCAGGAGGTGGATAGCAGGTTTCATCATAAGTCCTCTGGAACTGTACTTGGGCATTGCATCAAGCAGAGTGCTTAAGTCTTTCAAAGTTGTTGCTATTGTATATATTATGTGCTTAGTTCTGTTCACTTTGCTCTGCATCAGTTCATACAAGACTTCCTTGATTTCTCTAAAACTGCCTCCTTCATCGGTTCTTACAGCACAATGATATTCTATTACATTCATGTAAGATGCTTGGTCTAGCCATTCCCCAAATATTGGGCACCATGTTAGTTTCTCATTCTCTGCCACCACAAAAGAGCTGCTGTCATTCTTTTATACATATGGATCCTTTTCCTCTTTGATCTCTCTGGGGGCATGAGCCTAGCACTGGCATAGCTGGGTCAAAGGGTAGGCAAAAATTTATTCCCTTTTGGGGCCTGGTTCCATATAATTTTCCAGAATGGCTGCACTTATTCCCAGGTCTACCAAGACTTCATCTTAATCCCTGTGCAATTTTTAGTCTTAGGAAATTGCCTGGGGAATTAATAAGGTAAAGTGAAGATCCCAGTGTCCCTTAGCCAGTAGGTGTCCAAGACAGAGTTTGGCCCTGGGTTCTTCCTGACTCCAAGGCCTGTTGTCTATGATCAATCAATTGAGAGGCATTTATTAAGTGCTTGCTGCATACTCTGACTCTCAGGATTACCTAGAGTTTAGAAATATCCACTGCACCAGAACAGATAATAGACGACAGACTGGAATCACGTGGCTTCTCTTCCTTGTGTCTTTCCCAGACCTTCCAGGTTCTATGGGGGCAACTTTGTTATAACACTCAGCTGGAAGACACACTGTGTTTCCAGAAAAACAGTGTCAGAGTTTTTAAAGGCCTTAGAACACAGAACACAGAAGGCCACAATCAGAAATAAACTAAAAAAACAGCTGATCCAAGACTCTCATTGGAAAAAATGGGCCAAATGAAGGCCAGAATAGCGAAGGTCAGATGGCTAGATAAGCACTTATTAGAACCCAGATGCTCTGACTTTCAGTGCAGTTTTTCCTAAAAATCAACCAGCTCATCATTTCTTATAGCAGAGTAGTATTCCATTCACTTATTTAAAAATTTTATTTTTAGCATTCATTTAAAAAAAAGTGGAGTTCCACATTCTGCCCCCCCCCCCCCCCCCGGCCAAGCTCTTCCCTGACCCATCGAGAAGGCGAGCAGAGGATATCAATTATATATGGGATCCATTCAAACTGGCCTGCGGCGGTGGCGGCAGGGTGGCGCAGTGGATAGAGCACCGGCCCTGGAGTCAGAAGTACCTGAGTTCAAATCCGGCCTCAGACACTTAATACTTACTAGCTGTGTGACCCTGGGCAAATCACTTAACCCCAATTGCCTCACTAAAAAAAAACAAACAAAAAAACCTGGCCTGCCAGCGGTTCTTGCAACACAGCATCCCAATTTCTCATCTCCCCATCTTTGCCTAGGCTGTCCCTCACGCCTGAAATGCTTTCCTTCCTCACCCTTTCTCTAAGCTCTCTTCAAATCATAGCTTCTGAGCTCCCTCCTCCATGAGGTCTCACCTCCAACTTGGAGGCAACGTTTGAAAGCATTTTGTTATTATCCCATATCCACTTTGCCTTTGTTTATCTGGGTACAGTTGTTTCTTCCTAGTAGAGAGTCAGTTCCCTGAGGGCAGGGCAGGGGCCGCTTCATTTTTGTCTTTGCCTCTCTGGTGTCCGGTATAGGGTTTTGTACACAGGGAGCAATTAGTACATTGAATTGAAGGGGCTTATGTTAAACATCCCTCTTTTTACTTCCCTGATTACTGATAAGGACAGGGAGGTGTGAGGGAACCAGAGGTGTTGGGTGGGGTGGCTCTGTATGAAGACAAATTTTACTGACTTCACAATTAGTTCTACCAAAGACATAGTCAGGAAAGGAGATGGTTTATAACATTGTGTAGCAGTGTAGTTTGGGAGAACGGGTGCTAGCTACATTTACAATCAGAGGTCCTGGCTTCAAATCTTGACTCTGCTACATTATAATGATAACTAGGATTTACATAGCACTTTACAAATATGGTGTCAGGCCACAAACATTTTGGGAGGTGGGTGCTAATATTATTCCCATTTTACAGATAAGGAAACTGAGGCAGATAGAGATTAAGTGTCTTGTCCAGGGGCCCACAGGTAGTGTCTGGGGCTGGATTTGAACTCAAGTCTTCTTGATTCTGGGTCCAGTGTACCACTCACTGAGCTGCATGATTGCCTCATCGTGCTTACCACTCTGGATTTTTATTTCATCATCTATAAATAAATAGAAGGGGTTAGATTAGGTGACCCCTAAATTGCCTTTAGCTCTAAATATGTGAGACTATGAATTCTGTACTGGGTCAGGGGTCCTGGGTTCAAGTCCCTACCATGCCACCAACTTTTAGAATACCATGAGAGCATTTTCTCTGAATCTCGGTTTCTCCATCTGTAAAACAAAGGAGTTGGACTAGATGCTCTCCTAAGGTGCCACCTGGTGCTGGCATGCCGTGCTCCACATCCTAAGGTCCTTCCTGGCCTAAACTCTCTGTCAATCCTCTTCCTGAGCTGTCTGTTGGGAAGGCATCTGCCTGTCCTTATTTCAACTCTCCCTTGGCTTTCTTGGGATCTGGAAGGCTGGGGGTGTGAGCAGGAATGAGTCCTCAGTCCCCTGGCTCTGCCGGAAGGCTCTCTCTCCTTCTAAGACACAGAACAACTGAACTCCCTCCAGGTCCCCCCGACCTGACCTCTCACTGGGTTTTCCTGCGGCATGTGCCCTGTCCTCAGCCCATCATTTCTATATCACCCAGTGAAAAGTCTTCCCAGACTGTTTGTAGTGTCCGCTGGCTGAGGTTCAGCCCAGGATCCACAAGGCCCATGCACTGCACCCCTCTGCCCAGAGCAGAGCTGGACCCACAGATCAGCGGAAAGGCCAGCCTGGGGATTTCAGAAGGATGTTTCAAGCCCCTTGTTTGGGGGCTTTGGAAAAGGCTTCTCTCCTCAGCCTTATAAGGCTTAAGCTTCTCAGCTCTGTGCTGGGCGCCCTGGGTGGGCCCACGGTAAAGGCCTCCTGTTTATTTCTTAGTTCAACACCCAGCAAGGCCTGGCAGACAGGATGGAGGGGGGGAGGGGAGTGGACACAGGCTTCAGGGACCATGGTAGGTCCTCACGGCTACCCACTTCCCAGGAATGCTGGACAGGGCCCTGAAAACCAGGGCCCCCATGGAGACAAGCTTCCTGGGGAAGGAGATAGGTCTGTTTTAGTCTTCTACAGGCCACTGTGGCCGGCTTGGCAGAAGGTGCCCCAGGATTTGGCCTAAGGTGAATAGCTACTTCTCAGTGAGGAGAGAAAGGATGAATTGGACTGAAATTTTCCTTCCTTCCTTCCTTCCTTCCTTCCTTCCTTCCTTCCTTCCTTCCTTCCTTCCTTCCTTCCTTCCTTCCTTCCTTCCTTCTTTCCTTCCTTCCTTCCTTCCCCCTTCCTTCCTTCCCCCCTTCCTTCCTTCTTTCCCTCCTTCCTTCCTTCTTTCCTTCCTTCCTTCCTTCCCCCTTCCTTCCTTCTTTCCCTCCTTCCTTCCCCCTTCCTTCCTTCTTTCCCTCCTTCCATCCTTCCTTCCTTCTTTCCTTCCTTCCTTCCTTCCTTCCTTCCTTCCTTCCTTCCTTCCTTCCTTCCTTCCTTCCTTCCTTCCTTCCTTCCTTCCTTCCCCCCTTCCTTCCTTCTTTCCCTCCTTCCTTCTTTCCTTCCTTCTTTCCCTCCTTCCATCCTTTCTTCTTTCCTTCCTTCCTTTCTTCCTTCCTTTCTTTCTTTCTTTCTTTCTTTCTTTCTTTCTTTCTTTCTTTCTTTCTTCCTTCATTCCTTTCTTTCCCTCCTTCCCTCCTTCCTTCCTTCCCTCCTTCCTTCCTTCCTTCCTTCCTTCCTTCCTTCCTTCCTTCCTTCCTTCCTTCCTTCCTTCCTGCCTTCCTGCCTTCCTGCCTTCCTGCCTTCCTGCCTTCCTGCCTTCCTGCCTTCCTGCCTTCCTTCCCCCTTCCTTCCCCCTTCCTTCCTTCCTTTCTTCCTTTTTTCCTTCCTAACAGAAGGTCAGAGGTAGTATAGTACAGTAAAAGCAGCCCTGGAATTGTTGTCCTGAGGCCTGAATTTGAGTCCTATCTAAAACACTTAGTGTGATCTCAGTCAAGTTTCTTTCCTTCTCTTAACCTCAGTTATCTCATCTGACAAATGGAGATAATGACACTAGAAAGAGCCTACATCAGGGTTGTAAACCTTGAAGCCTTATAGGAATGTGAATTTTTAAGCTTCTTTTCTTGGTCTTTCTTCATTCTCACCAGAGGATTCAATTAGAAGGTGAACAGGAAGACTCTTAGGAGAAATTAAGAAAAGTCAGGGGGTGGGAGCGAGGGGGGGGGAAATCACCCGGAGAGGGAGGTTGGAATAGATGCTCTCTGGAAGCCCTTCCAGTCCCGAGAGTGCAGGAAGGACCATGGCATGCTGGAACTAGAGGAGGCATGAGGGATCATAGAGGGCTCTTCCAGAGTCCTGGAAGAATGAGACGGCCCTGACCCCAGGTCTGAGTTCTGCCTCTGGTCAAGGCTTGGGAAGGGCAGGGGCCTTGGCGGCTGGCTCCCTCCCTTGACTCAGCCCCTCCGGTGGGCTGGGCTGCTGGGCAGGCTCCAAGTGCCTGCACTTCCTGTGACTTAACTGGCTGGCCTTCGATGAACAAGGCTGATAGTCCGGGCCTCTGGCCCCCCTGGGCCTCCTCTTTCTTATCTATCCCCTTAAACACCTCCTAAGAAACTCTCTCCAAGGAGCCCTTAATGAAAATGTGTTTCCTTTTGTCTCGGGGAAACACTAGGAGGAAGAATGGGCCCTTTGTGCCCCGGGAGGAGGTTTCCAACATCCCCCTAAGCTGAAGGGCTCTTGGCTGTTCCCTCACTGGCCTTCCTCCCCCTCCCCCAGCCTTTATGAAGAGCAGAGAAGAGGCGGCTAAGATGCTGAGGGCCAGGCATGGGGGTGGGGGTGGGGAGCTGGTATACAGAGGAAAGAGTCTCAATCTCACAGCATCTCGGAGCCAGAAGGGACCTGGCTCGAACCCAACACAGACCTGAAAAAGAATCCCCCCCTCCATTATCCCCCCAAAGGGCACATCTCCTCTTTCCCCAAAAACCTCTAGTGAGGAGGAGCCCATCACCTCCCAGGGCAGCCCAAGACATTGGAAGAACTGCTTCTCATTCCAGCACTCTCTTACGTGCCACATTGCTCACCAATGTATACTTGTACCCTGAGGACTGCTCACACTCAGATAAGTCCCCTCACCACATGGATACCCCTCCCCCATTCACACAGGCCTACTTGCTGACACTCACACTCTCATCTATAGACACATCCATGTCCACCCCAGGCATTCCCAGAGTTTCCCCCAGGACCTTCTCACTGGCTCAGACTCACCATCTTACCCACATGTCCTTTCTTTTGTATTTTACTCCTAGTTCTATTGATGAAAGGCAGGATGGAGTAGCTGCTAGAGAGCTAACTTCAAACCGAGGAAGACTGGCGTTCAAGTCCCTTATTTGACACATACTGGCTGTGTGACCCTAGGCAAGTCATTTAACTTAGCCCTCTGGAAAATTTTCTAGGAGTTTGAGTTGCATATGAGGTAGCTGACCTGCTGTGTTAGAGTTTCCTTATCTGGAAGTTCCCTCTAGGAATGAATTCAAAAGTTTAACACTCCCTATATTTCTCCCCTCTGTTACTTAGTGGGGAGACAGAGACAGAGGGAGGGAGGGAAGGGAAGGGAAGGGAAGAAAAGGGAAGAGGAGAGGAGAGGAGAGGAGAGGAGAGGAGAGGAGAGGAGAGGAGAGGAGAGGAGAGGAGAGGAGAGGAGAGGAGAGGAGAGAAGAGAAGAGAAGAGAAGAGAAGAGAAGAGAAGAGAAGAGAAGAGAAGAGAAGAGAAGAGAAGAGAAGAGAAGAGAAGAGAAGAGAAGAGAAGAGAAGAGAAGAGAAGAGAAAAAGAAAGGAGGAAAGACACACATAGAGGCAGAGAGAGAAAAGGGGAGAAAGAGACAAGGGAAAAGAAGAAAGGAAAGAGAGAAGAGAGGGGAGGGAGGGAGGGAGGGAGTAGGAGGGGGGAGAGACAGAGAGATAGATACAGAGAGATAGAGAAGGGGAGAGAGCAAAGAAGAGAGGAGAGAAGAGATGGGAGGAAGGGGGAGAGAATGAGAGAGAAACAAAAGCAACTCAGCAGAAACAATAAAAACATTAATCATATCTTGGACTGTATCCAATATTCCACAGTCTGTCATCTCTGCAGAGAAGGAAGGAGGTGAATTTTCTCTACTCTCCTTTGGGACCAAGCTTGGACATTAGAATGACCCAGTGTTCAGTTGCAGATCCATTTTTTCCCCTTTCTGTTTACATAGTTGTAATGGTGGCTTGTTGTAGTCCTGGTTCTGCTCACCTTACTGAGCATCGCTTGATGTGAGTCTTCCCTTGTTTCTTGGTCTTCTTCTTCATATCTGTTGTTTATCTTATGGCTTGACCATTAAAAACATTGTTTTTTGCTTTGAATAGAATTTTATTTTCCAAAATATATGTAAAAACAAATTTTAACATCAATTTTTAAAAACTTTGTGTTCCAACTTCTCTTCCTCCCTCCATAGACCACATTACATTCACGGACAACTGGTTTCACCATTTGCCAATTGAGGGGCATCTGCTTCATTTCCAGTTCTTTGCTACTTGAACACAGAAGACTCACACACACTTTTATTTCAATGAAACATATGATTATTAATTGCCTCCTGTGTGCAAGTCATTGCAAGACTACAGTGAAACAGTTCTAGCCTTCATGGAGTTTACTGAGTGGTGTATGAAGGTGGGGGGAGGGTAAGGATTTTACAATATCTACACACACACACACACATACACAAATCAAAACAGCAATTTGGGGAGGCAGAGAGGATTAACAGATGAAAGAATCAGGGAAGAAGCGCCTGAATTGAGATTTTTAAGGATGAGGAAAGAACCCCCAAATTAAATATATAGTACAATAACTAGGTTGTAGCCTGTGTTAAAAGGAATAACTTGAAAGAAGCTGGAAAGAAAGATTAGAATCAAACTGGGGAGCACTTCATGTGACAGACTGAGGGGCTTGTATTTTATCCCAGATAGGGTAATAGGGAACCATGCAAGATTTTTGAGCAAGGGAGTGATAAGGTCAGACCTGTGCCTCAGAAGATTATCTTAGCATCTGAAGATAGATTGGAAGGGTGGGGTGGAGAGGCTGGGAAAAGGGAGGTCAATAAAAATCCTGTTGTAGTAGTCCTGCTGAAGGGTGATGATGAGGTAGAATGGGAAGGATTTAACAACAGATTGGGTGGGGGTAGAGGTGGTGAGGGTGAGGATGACTACAAGGTTTCAAACCAGCGAGACTAGGAAAAGGGTGGTGAGTGGCACAGAGCTTTATGGGGCACCCACTCTTAGTGATTGGGAGATGGATAATATGCCAGTAAAGGAGACTGAGAAGTAGCATTCAGACAGGTAGGAAGTAAGTCATGGAGAGAAGAGTCATGGCAGTTGGAGGAAGAGGGAGAATCTAGGAGGACAGAAGTGACAATATCAAAAACTGCAGAGGCTAAGTAGAATAGGGACAGAGAACTGAGTGGTGAAGAGCTATCTTTGGTAGAGAAGTTTTTTGGTTTTGGGGATTTTTTTTGCAGGGCAATGAGGGTTAAGTGACTTGCCCAGGGTCACACAGCTAGTAAGTGTCAAGTGTCTGAGGCCGGATTTGAACTCAGGTACTCCTGAATCCAGGGCCAGTGGTTTATTCACTGTGCCACTTAGCTGCCCCGGTAGAGAAGTTTTTATATTATAATACCTTGGTAATCTTGAGAGGACACTTTGATTAGGAGGATGGAGTTGGGAGCCTGGTTAAAGAGATTAAGAAGCTAATAGATGATGAGAAGTAGAAACCCTAAGTATAGACAATTCTTCTTAGGGGTATGACAGTAAAAGAGGAGAGTGAGAAAGAAGCAAATGAAAGGTTTGTAAGGCTGGGGGGGGGTGTCATTCATAGGCAGCAAGGAAGGAGTCAGTGGGCAGGGAAAAGTTGAAGATGAGAAAGACAGAGATAAAGACAGAGATACAGAGGGAGAAGGAGAGAGACAAAGAGAGAGAAAGACAGAGGGACAGATACTGTGAGAGGCAGAGAGACAGAGAGACAGAAGGAGACAGAGTCAGAGACAGAGAGACAAAGAGAGACAGAGACTCAGGGAGACAGAGAATCTGAGAGACAGGGAGATAGAGAGGAAGAGATAGAGACACAGAGAGACAAAGGAAAGAAGAAAATGATAGAGAGAGAGAGAGAGAGAGAGAGAGAGAGAGAGAGAGAGAGAGAGAACTCGAAGAAACGATTAGATTAGGGGTTCTTAACCTTTTGTGTGTCCTGGGCCCCTCTGTAAGTCTAGTGAAGCCCAGGGATCCCTTCTCAGAATGGTGTGTTTAGATGTATAAAATAAAATACAGAAGATTACAAAGGAAACTTAAAGTTAGTGAAAAAAATGTGATTTTTTTTTCCCATCCAAAATCATGGACCTCTTGAAATCTATCCTCATGAACCCAAGGTTAAGAACCACTGTTGGGGGCAGCTTGGTGGTGCAGTGGATACAGCACCAGCCCTGGATTCAGGAGGACCTGAGTTCAAATCCAGCCTCAGACACTTGACGCATACTAGCTGTGTGACCCTGGGCAAGTCACTTAACCCTCATTTCCCTGCTGAAAGAAAAAAAAAGAAGAAAAAAAGAACCACTGTCTAACATACAGGGATGGGATAAGATTAAAGGCACAAGTAAGGGCTTGGCCTTGGCAAGGAGATAAACCACTTGGTTTTCAGAGACTGGAGCAAACGAAGAGAGGAGCAGAAAGACTTAGAAGAATTTTGAGGAGGCCTGGAGTGGGGGAGATGAGTGAGCTCCTCACACTTTCACTCACACACAGATGCATACAACCCTCCTCCCCTTACACATACTCACTCACACACACTTACACACACACACATTCACACACAGACACCCTGGAAATTGGAATGAGAAGTCACAGTACTTTCTAAACCAGGGATCCCGTTTTCCTTTCTTATTCTCTTTCCCATGTTCCCTTTCTTCCCAATCCAGAGTATCTGCCCCTTCTGAGGAAAGGTCTCCCTCTGGCCAGGTTAAAATGTATTTGTCTTTGGTTCTCAAAGAGGACCATGACTTCAGGGTGATGTCATGACTTGCAGTGAATTGGATTTAAGTGAGGGAGGGCTGTGCAAGCTCTCACCGACCTCATTCTCTCCTCCTGAGCCATCTGGGTCCAGTGGCAAGATATATATATATATATATATATATATATATATATATATATATATATATATATATATATATATACACATCAGGACTATTGGAGATGGCCCTGGATATTTAAGGCAGTTGGGGTTAAGTGACTTGCCCAGGGTCACACAGTTAGTAAATATCTGAGGTGAGATTTGAACTCAGGTCCTCCCAATTTCAAGGCCAGTGCTATATCTGTTTCACCACCTGGACACCCCTTGATAAAGGAGGAAAGTTAGACAGGGATACTGATAGACTGCTGTGTGATGCCTCTTGGGTTCCTCGTTCCCTCATCTGGGATCAACGGTGAGCACCATAGATCACAGGATGACCTCTAAGCTCCTAACCAGCTCTCAATCTATTATGATCCTGCAATCCCATGATCCAAAGGGTTAGCCCCAAAAGGGTAATTGTGGAGCCTCAGTTTGAAAATTGCTGTGGAAAAGGTAGTCCAAGCCCAGTAGGTGTATAATGGTGGTGATGATAATAATATCAATATCTACTCCAATGTCTAGATAGCACTATAAAGTTTACAGGATTCTTTTCCCCAAGCATTCTGGTATTATCCTCCCCATTTTTCATAGGAGAAGACTGAGGCTTAGAGGCAGTGACTTGCTCTAGGTCACACAGCTATAAAGTGACAGAGTAAAGTCTCCTGACCCCAAAGCCAAGACCCTTGCTTGAACCAGCTTGCTTTTGTTGCCCCCAGGCCCCCAAGCCAGCCATAGCAATGAGGAGTTAACTGGACAGTGGCCTCAGGCATGGCCCACCCTCCTCTCTGCAAGTGGAACACTTTGTCTACGTGTGTGCGAGCGTGTGCCTCTTTTTATTAATGAGGAGCTGAAAGCCCTTCTAGACTTTCTCCTGCTAATCCCCACAGCATTCCTGTGACTTCTCCTTGCAAGAGATAGCCCCCTGTCAGGTCTGCTTGATGGATGGTGGAGTTGGGGCCCAGTGAGGTCAGGAACTCACTCAAGGTCACCTAGGGGGAGGGCAAGTCTCCAAGGTTCTGGCTAGTAATGGTTGACTAACCAACTCCCTTCCTGAGAGACAAAGAGAGAGAGAGAGAGAGAGAGAGAGAGAGAGAGAGAGAGAGAGAGAGAGAGAGAGAGAGAGAGAGAGAGAGAGAGAGGGAGAGAGAGAGAGAGATTCTACCTAATCATTAAATAAGCTTTATCTCCTGAATACTTCTCCCGTTCAGGCAGCTCTCATCCTGCTGCCCTGATTTTCATTTTATAGGAGCATGACTCTTGTCTCCAAGCTGAAGATAAGCTCCCAGAGGGCAGAGACAGAGGTCTTATCATTAAAGATCGGAGCTGGAGGGCACCACAGAGATCATAGAATGTCAGAATGTCATAGCTGAAAGTAAAGTAAGCAAAAAGAGCCTAGACCATTGAGTTAAATTCAGCACATGACCCAGAGGACAAGTACGAAAGGACTAGGGGATTTAGTCTGGAGAAGAAAAGACTCAAAGGGGTGTGTGTGTGTGTGTGTGTGTGATATCTATCTTCAAACACTTGAAGGACAGTCACATGACTGTGTCATTAAGAGATTTATTCTGTTCATCCCCAGAAGGGCAGAACTAGGAAGAATGGGTGGGGACTGAGGAGAGATAATTTTTTGGTTCAAAATAATAAAGAGGTTTAAAACATCAGCTGAGGGGGCAGCCTTGTGAGGCAGTGAGCTCACTGTTTCTGGAAGTGTTCAAGCAGCTGTGGATTAAGTGCAGTGAGGCCATTGAGATGACTCTTGCACATGGAGAGGGGAGTTGGATAAGAACGTCTATGAGGTCCCTTCTAGCTCTTAATCTGTGTAATTTTTTTTTTTTTTTGGTGAGGCAATTGGGGTTAAGTGACTTGCCCAAGGTCAAACAGCTAGTAAGTGTTAAGTGTCTGAGGCCGGATTTGAACTCAGGTCCTCCTGACTCCAGGGCAAGTGCTCTATCCACTGAACCACCTAGCTGCCCCCAAGCTGTGTAATTCTTACTCTCAGCAAAAGAAAAACTATTAAAAAAGCAAAAACAAAAGAAATTTGGAAACGTAGGTTTAATTTGCTTGATCCAAAGGGAACGCTGTGGAAAGTGCTTTGGACTGGTAGACCTGAGCTCTACTACTAATTGCCTGTATAAACTCGGACCTCCTCTAGCTCATTTGTAAATATGAAAAGGTTGTAGTATGGTCGGTCTAGTAAAAGAAGTCCTGTAATGGAGTCAAAGGCCCTGGGTTTGAATCCTGCCTCTGCCAATTACTCTGTGACCATAAGAAAATCCCTTCCCATCCCTGTGCCTTGGTTTCCCAGTCTGTAAAATGAGTGGGTTGGATTAGATGGTCTTTGTAGGTTCTCTTTCCTCTGGCTCTCTCGGTTCTGAAGGCCCCTCCCAGCTCTGACATTCTATGATCTAATGCCTTGCCCGCCCCCACCCCCCCTTCCCAGGATGGTTTGGGGCACGGAATGACATCATAGATGGGGAAAGCCTCAGAAGGCACAAAGCAGGGCGAAAACATGAGGGATTATGGTGACTATTATTCTTGGCCCAGGATTCACTGACTCACCGCCGAGGAGCTGAACTCTGCTGCCTAGGGCTGAAGGAAGAGACAATGTGAAGGCCGTGGGCCACAGCCTTTAGTCTGCCCAAACTCCAGTGGGCAGTTACTGTCTTGCTTGGTGGAGACCTTCCTTTGTTTTCTGCTGAAAGAACCTTAGGCGTCTCTCGCTACACAGAGAGGCTTCAGATGTGCTCAGCGTGGGCTTCCATGTTCAGAAAGAAGGGGCATCCAGCCCAGCCTTGGCTCCTCTCTGCTGCCTCTCTGCATTTATCTAACAGAGGTGAAGATGATAACATGGATGTCAGTTGCAGGTGTTCCTTCGTTCCTTCGTTCCTTCGTTCCTTTGTTCCTTCATTCATTCATTCAACAAAACTTGTTGAAGACAGTCTAATAGGGCCATAAGATAGAGATAAGGAACTGGATCTGTGATTTTCTTAGTATATGGACCTCCCAGGTGAGGAAATTCCTTCTACCAATGCCGGGTGGCACGTTCTCTGCCTAGAGCACTGAGAAATTAAGTGAATTGTCCTGAGTCATTCAGTCAGTGCGTGTCAGGGGCAGGACTAGATCTAGGATGTAAAATAATCTTGACAGTAGCATTTCTATAATGCTTTATGGTTTACAAAGTGCCTTGCCTCCACTGGGTCTTCTCAACAGCTCTATAAGGTAGGTAGGGGAAGGATGGTTCTCCCCATTTTGGAGATGGAGAAAAGAAAGGGAAAGTGACTTCTTCATGATTATATGGGTGGGGGCAGCTAGTTGGTGCAGTGGATAGAGCACTGGCCCTGGAGTCAGGAGGACCTGAGTTCAAATTCGGCCTCAGACACTTGACACTTACTAGCTATGTAACCCTGGGCAAGTCGCTTAACCCCAAATGCCACACAAAAAAAAAAAAAAAAAAAAAAAAAAAGATCATATGGGTGAACAGAACTAGCATTCAGACCCAGGTCATTTAAGTCCAAATCCAAAGTCTTTCAAAAAAAAGTCATTCCAAAGTGATACAGATATAAGAAAGGTATAAAATTCTATGAGATCAGATGAGGAGGATCAAAGAAGTCTTCTTAGAGGAAGTGGAATTTGAATTGGACCTTGAAGGAAAGCTAGGGTTTGTTTTGTCTTCCCTTCCTCCCCTCCTCTTTTCTTTCTTTCTTTCTTTCTTTCTTTCTTTCTTTCTTTCTTTCTTTCTTTCTTTCTTTCTTTCTTTCTTTCTTTCTTTCTTTCTTTCTTTCTTTCTTTCTTTCTTTCTTTCTTTCTTTCTTTCTTTCTTTCTCTTTCTCTCCCTCCCTCCTTTCCTTCCTTCCTTCCTTCCTTCCTTCCTTCCTTCCTTCCTTCCTTCCTTCCTTCCTTCCTTCCTTCCTTCCTTCCTTCCTTCCTTTCCTGAGACTACCTATTTTGCCTAGCCTGGAAATGCAGCGGCCACTCATAGTACTAATCCCATGTCTAATCAGCATGTAGGCCAGTTTGCCCTTCCTTAGGTATCCATTCAGCCTTCCACTCCTGGTGGCTCATCATGGTGCCTAACTACAGCGGGTGCCCAGGTAGCTTAGCCCTACTGCAACTCAGACTTCTTGAGCTCAAATGATCTACCTTCCCTCCCTGCCCCACCACCCAGTAGTGATTAGAGACATGAGCCACATCATCAGGCTATTAGGGTTAATTTCAACATGTGGCCAGGGGAAGAAGGCTGGTCCAGATGTAGGAAATGAGGTCCAAAGGCATCATGGTGGAAACCACAGGCTGTGTAAAAGGGGACTCAAAATAATGCAGCCAGGAGGAAACACAGATCACATGACCAGAATGTATGAGACATATATGAAAAGGGAGGTTGGTCTAGATGACAGGAGGCCTTGAATGCCAGGCTCAGGAGTATAGACTTTAGTGTAGGGAGTGCCTGAAGGATGGATTGAAGCTGTCGTTTAGAAATATTAACCACATCACTGCCTGTTTTTTTAAAAAATGGGACCAAAAAAAAAGCATCACCTAGCGGCCAACCTGATGCTGAGTCCCTCTGAATTTAGCTTGGACAACAGACATATAATCTGACCTGGAATCAAATCCTAGATCTGATGCTGTGCTTAATGCTAAGAAGAAACAACAATAGCATTTATATAGTTCTTAAGGTTTGCAAAGCATTTTACATATATCATTTCATTTGATCCTCAGAACAGCTCTCTGAGATAGGTGCTATTATAACCTCCATTTTATAGATGAGGAAACTGAGTCTGTTAAGTGACTTGACCAGGATCATGCAGCTAGTAAGCATTTGAGGCAGGATTTTAACACAAGACTTCTTGATTCCAAATCCAGCACTCTATCCACCGTACCACCATACCGCCTAGCTGTTAGCTATTTTAAAAACAAATAAACAAAAATCCAAACCACAGTCAAAAAATTTAAAGTTTAATAGAAAGGATGTGGCATTAAGTTCAATTCATCCCAATAAGTATTTAGTGCCTACTATGTGCATAGTACTGTGTGAGATGCTGCAGATACAATTAAGCAGTCCCTGGCCTCAAGAGAAGACGGGAAGGGAATATGCATTTATTAAATGCCTACTATGTGCCAGGCATTCTGCTAAGTGCTTTCTAATATTATCTCATTTCATCCTCATAAAAACCCTGAGAAGTAAGTGCTATTATTTTGCAGTTGAGAAAGCTTAGGCAAACAGAGGTTAAGTGACTTGCCCAGGTCATACAATGAGTAAATGTCTTAGGCTGAATTTGAACTCAGATTTTTCAGACTCCAAGCCCAGTGCTCTATTCATTGCACCATTTAGCTGCCAAGGGGCTTATATTCCAGCATGTATACAAATAGCCATGATATAAGGCAGAATATAATCTTCTTTTACCTTTGACATAATATTTCAGAAAATCATAAAGCATAATTGCCAGATCTCTTAGAGTCAGAGGACAAAGTAGAAATAGGAAGAATCCACCAGTCACCTCCTGAAAGAAGCCCCAAATTGAAAATTCTAATGAACATTATATCCAAAATGCAGACCTTCCACATAAAAGAAAAAAATACTGCAAGCAACTAGAAAGAAATATTTCAAATACCAAGGAACCACATTCAAGATTATACATGATTTAACAGCTTTCAAATACCAAGGAACTGCAGTCAAGATTACACATGATTTAACAGCTAACACCATAAAGAAACAGAGAGCTTGGAATACAGTATTCTTGAAGGCAAAGCCTATATAAACTTGCAACCTAGAATATTTTACCCAGTAAAACTGACTACAATTCTACAGGGAGAAAACACACTTTTTAAAAATGGAGAACTCAGGGGCATCTAGGTGGTGCAGTGGATAGAGCACCGGCCCTGGAGTCAGGAGGACCTGAGTTCAAATCCAGCCTCAGACACTTAACACTTACTAGCTGTGTGACCCTGGGCAAGTCACTTAATCCCAATTTGCCTCACTACAAAACAAAATGGAGAACTCAGAGCTACATAAAAATTTTGAAGTGCAAAAAATAGGAGCCCAGAGAAAAATTAAAAGTAGCTCTTTTGCAGTGACAAGAATGGGAATGAAGGGGATGCCCATAAAATTGGGGAATGACTGAGCAAGTTATGGTATATTCAAGTGATGGAATGCTATTGCTCTATGAGAAATAAAGGGAATTGTTTTAGAGAAACCTGGGAAAACTTTATAAACTGATGTAGAGTGAAGTGAGAACCAGGAAAACAATTTATATGATGACAACAAAAGAATAAATACAACTTTTACAGACTTGGAAACTCTAATCAGCATAATGATCGACCATGATTATAGAGGAATCATGATGAAGCATGCTACTGATTTCCTGTTAGAAAGGCAATGGATTCAAATTGAGACTTTTTTTTCTGGACATGACCAGTTTGAGAATTTGTTTTGCTTGTTTTGCCTGTTTGCAACAGGGGTTTTATTTTTTCTTCCTCAATGTGGTAGAGAGAGGAGGGAGATTTTTGTTGATTGAAAAAGTAAAATTTAATTTTGAAAGAAAAAAAGTAATAGTGTCCTTCCCATGTCACATCTCAATCCAGTTTCAAGGGACCCATTTTAGGGAGGACGTTGACAGAGTGGAGCATGTATGGATGAGGGTGACCATGATGGTGAAGGGACTGGACAACATGTCATATAAGGATCAATTGAAGAGACTGCAGTTCTCTGGTCTAGACAGAAGATTTAGGGAAGTGTTTGGAGGGACAAGATTGTTGCGTTCAAGTATTTGAATAATCAGCCTCATTCTGCTTGACCCCAGAGAGGAAAATTAGAACTAATGGGTAGTAATTATAAAGAGGTAGATTTCAGTTCAAAATAATAACAGCTCAGGACAGCTAGATGGTGCAGTGGATAAAGCACGGCCCTGGATTCAAGAGGACCTGAGTTCAAATCCACCCTCAGACACTTGACAGTTATTAGCTGCCCTGGGCAAATCACTTAACCCTCATTGCCCTGCAAAAAAAAAAAAATCAAAATAAAACAGCTCCCACTTCTATATTGCTTTAAGCTTCACAGAGTCTTTAAAATCTCTGGAAATAGTTGGGGCAGGGAAGTAAATGGGGATGGAGTGATGATAGACTGGTGGGGTTTAGAATCTTGTCCCATAGCTAGTTTCTCATTCCTAAAGGAAGGCCTTCCTTCGTATAGATGGACATATAGAGAGAACCCCTCTTTAGCTACAGCTAGAATGACAGCTACAGGACCTCAAGCCCCCCCATCCTCAGATCTCCTGCTTCTTGAGGGTACTCAAGGAATCAGGTTCTCTTCAAGCCGCTTTGCCCATCACTGAACATAGCTTCAGAGATGACCACTAAAGTCTCTCTGGACATCAGTTTCCCCATCTGAAAAATGAAGATGTTGGACTAAATCATCTCTAAAGTACTTTCTTAAAAATAAAAGCTTTTGTTGCTACTTAAAAAAATCCTGGTCACTTTCCAATGAGCCCCCAATAGACCCCTTCTGTGAACCAAAGAAATAGAATTCCACCTTGGCCATATTTGTCAATGTATAATACCTCATTCCAAGCTGCACTTTACTTGCTTCTCTGCCAAGATTCAGAGGGCATGGTGGGCTATCAGTTCTAAGGTCCCTCTGAGCTCGGACAGTCTATGTTTTCTATGTGCTAAGGTCCCTCAGTTCTGCCATTTTTTGTTCTGTGCCCATTCTAGTTTTGACATTCCATGTTCTTCCTTTCCTTCTGCCTCTGAGAGTCCACTTTCTGTTCTATTTTCTAAATCCTCTCAACATTCTATGAGTCAGTCATACCTACATAGCACATGCTATTTGATTCTTGGATGCTTGTACCTGAATGGCCATTAATAGCAATCGGCTTATTTTAGGAGGGACAATGGGGCAGCTGGGTGGTGTAGTGGATAGAGTGCCAGGACTGGAGTCAGGAAGACCTGAGTTCAAATCTGATTTTAGACACTTAACTAGCTGTGTGACCCTGGACAAAGTCACTTCACCTTGTTTGCCTCAGTTTCCTCATCTGTAAAATGAGACAGAGAAGGAAATGGCAAACTGCTCCAGTAGCTTTGCCAAGAATATACCAAATGGGGTCACAGAGAGTTGGACATGATTGAAATGACTGAACCACCACCACCACCATCAACAATAGCAACAGCAGCAGCAGCAACAGCAAAAAAGGAGGGACAATGACAAACTGGAATCCAAGCAAAGGAGGTTGAGAAGCCTGGAAAACGTGTCTAAATAAGAACCAGTTGAAGAGACTGTTGACTATTATTAACCTGCAGAAGAGTAAACAAGGTGGGGATGTGATCTATGCCTACAAATGTCTGAAGAGCTGCCACGGTGGAAGAAGGATGAGACTTAGCCCAGGATGTCAGTTCTAGGAGCAATGTGTGGGAGTCACAGGAAGATTTTTTCCCCAGTGTGGAGGAGCATTTCTTCATAACCAGATCAGTCCCAAGATGCAATGGATGCCCCATGAGGTCATAGACTCCCTGGCCTTGGAGGCTGGATGACCACTCATGAAGAATTGTTGGGGAGGGGATTCCTACCGGGACAGGGGTCAGCCTAGTGGTCCTCTGAGATCCTGTCCAGTTGGAGGATTCTGCTGCTCTGTGGATCTCTGAGTCTTCCTCAGAGAGAGGATAGGGCCAGGGGCAAGGCTACGACCTAGCCCGTGAACAATTTCACAACCCGTGCCCCCCCCCCCCATGGCCAGAACCCTATTAGGAAACCATAGGGCTCTGCCCAGCTTCCAGATGCAAAAACAAACAGCTCGTCAATGCCCTGATCCTCATCAAGGCCACCGGCCTCTCCCTGGGCTGGGTGCCTGGAGGCCCAGTGGGGAGAACAGGCAAGAGATCTTTTTTTCTTGAGTGAGTTATTTACTTTCTGTGAGATAATTATCAAATACATCACAGGCCCCCTGAAAGCAACAACCTTTTATCCTCAGATGTTTGAACTCATAGGACACCCCCCCCCCGTTGGTCCCCCCTCAGAGCCCACCCTCGCCTTTCTCTCTCCCTCTTTCTTCCTTATTTCCTTTCTTTCCTCTTCCCCCTTGCTTTCTCCCCCTTTCTTCTTTCTGTTTCCCTTCCCTTCTTGTGTCTCTCCCCGCTCCCTGTTTCTCTCTGTGTCTCCATCTCCTCTCCTTCTCTTCCTCTTCTCCCCATTTTCTTCCCATTCTCTATCTCCCTTTGAACTCTTTCCTTTCCTGACTTCATCTCCTGTCTCCATCCTCCCCTCTACCCTCTCTGTCCATTTTTCTCCCCTCTCTTCTTTGTCTACAGAATCCAAAGCAATGGACAGGAGGGATGATGGATTATTGTGAGGCATAATACAGATTTATAAAGCCAGGCATACACCCATTTTGCGTAGAAGGAATCCAAGGCTGTGGATTTAAAGTAACTCACCCTGAAGTCCCCTCGCTAGTTGGAGGGATAGGTCAGGAATTTAGGGTTCAACCACCAAACCTGAGGACCCTTTCTAAAGAAGAAAGAGGAGAAAAGAGAATGAAATTGTGTATTTAGCAAGTTACAGGGAGAGAGGGAGAGAGGAGGGGATAGGGGAGCCATCCAAGGCAAACAGCCTGTAAGGGAAGAGAAAATAAACCAGCCCATTCAAAAGGAGGGCAAACTATTCATCCTTCATCCTTGCTGGCCCTCGCCCACCCCGGAGGAGGCTGAAGGCTAAACTGCAGGCCAGCCTGGAGCCTGGACTCCAGTCCAGTCCAGAGTTGGGGCCAGCTCACGCCCGAGGAAGGGGAGGAGCCCCAGGCAGCTGGTCCTCCTTCTAGCCTGCCTTCTGCCACATCCTCCAAAGTGCCTATGGGTAGTGGGGGTGGGGGGCGGAGGGCACATTAGGAAGCCAAGCCCCCTCCTGGATTTTCAGGAAGGAAGGGAGGGAGAATTACAAAATGTCAGAGCTGGGAGGAACCTTTGGAGCATCGACTATAGGATGTGTTTGCTGGAAGGGAACTTGGAACGGAGAACATGGAATGAGAGAGCTGGATGCTCGATACTTGGAGAACAACTAGGCCAAGCCTCGAATTTTTACAAAAGAGAAAACTGAGATGCCAAGAGATAAAGTCATGTGCCCAAGGTCACACAGTCAGGAAGGGAGGCGGGCAGCAACTAGAACCCAGGGCTCTTTTCAGGGCACACACCGAGGCAGCGGAGCTTTGTCGGCCCAGCCTCGGATCGGAATCTTAGAGGCTCTCACAGGATCGGAGGGTTACAGCTTTCCTCCCCGTCAGCTCTCTCATCTTTTAGGAGAGGAAGCTGAGGAGGCTGCAGAGGGGAAGGGCCTTGCTTAAGGCTAATGGGAGGAAGGATTGGGATTTAAAGCGTGAGTCATGGGCTACTGGTGGAGGGCCAGTTTGAAGGGAAAGGGGAATTGGGTTGGGGGAAGCTCCTAGTGAGAAACTGGGCCTCGATGAATTCACTGTTCGCCTCTAGAGCAGAGCGTGGGGCCTATTTAGGGCTCTCTCCCTCTCCCCCTTTTGGTGCTCGGGGGCAGTGTGGAGGTCTTCCTCCTTTGCAGATCCTCTGAACCACCCTCCCTACTCCCTCTTCTCCCACCGCCTGCTCAGATGGATGAGGCCCTTAGCCAACCCAGGATGTTTGGGGCCACTGCTGGAAGATGCTCCCCTTGTTACTTCTTTTTTTAGGTGTTCAGAAGCAATTTCTAGAACCCTACTGGGGCCAGATTCCAGCACAGGGCCCAGCCTACAAGTCAGAGGTATTCAATAAATATTTGTTCTTTTGACTGACTCTGAAGACGTGCCCATTTCAGAGCCCAAGGGAATAAAGCCCGAGCATTGGAATGTCAGGATTCTGACAGATTGCTGATGAAGCTGTAGCTCTGTGGAGCTGGGGGCCATCCCTGTGTGCTCCACAACCAGAGCCATAACTAGGATGAGGTGGTCAGGACTTTGTCCCTGGGTATCCAAATTTAGAGTATACTGATAGCATTTAGATTCGTTGAGCAGGTGAAAACAACTGAATTACTTTAGTGCCCAATTAACAAGAATGATTCTTTAAAAGAGGAGGCTAATAAATGGCACCTTTCCCTTCCTCAGCGGCTATAGCCAAGCTAAACTCATGCTGTTTCTTCTTCCCTCCCCACGCCCAGCCCCCTCCTGCTCCATCTCCCAGTGGCAGTCTACTGATAGGTAGCCTGGGGTCTCCAGTGTTCAAGGGCTTTTATCTCTGCCTCCAGGGAGTAGTGTTCCAAGGTTCAAGATACCCTCCCCAGCTGAATCTGTCTTTGAAAGTTGATTGCCTTTTGTGGTGTGTGCCCCAGGCGTCAGATTCTCTAGCTATGGCTCTACTCACATTCTCCTATCTTCTCATTGGGTTGGGCTTGGATGAATCCTTCACCGGAGTCCACTCAGAACAACCTGGTTTTTCTCAGTTACAGCCCTTTCAGTCTTCCTTTCTCAAAGTTGGGAAACACTCCCAGTTCTTCGACTAATTCTCGTAAGGCATGATTTCCAGGCTTGTCGCCATCCTGGTAGCCATTACCTGGTTTCAATCCAGTGTATTGATATCTTTTCTAAAATGTGGTACCCAGGATTGGACTCAGTTTTCTCTCTGTAGTCAGGCCAGGGTGGAGAGGAGGGGAGGAAGGGAACAAGCATTTTACATAGCATCTACAATGTGCCAGGCATTGTGCCAAGCACCTAACAGATCTCATTTGATCCTCACGCAATGGTCCTGCAAGATAGGTTCTGTGATTATCTCTGTTTTACAGTAGAGGAAACTGAGGCAGGTAGCGATCAAAGAACTTGTGTGATTTGAATTCAGATCTTCCTGGCTCCAGGTCTAGCAGTCTATCCATTGTACCACTTAACCGTGGAAGGCCACAAGAGCATCAACTATCAGCTCCCCTGTTCTGAACAATAAGCCTTTCTTAATGCCACATAAAGTTGAATTAGCTTTTTGGCCATGTCATATTGCTGGCTTATATTGAGCTTGCAGTCCACCAAAATCTCCAGGGCTTTTTTCATTATCAACTACATAGTAGGAGTAACGGAAGTAGTTTTGTTGTTGTTCAGTTGTGTCCCACTCTTCGTAACCCCATTTGGGGCTTTCTTGGCAAAGATACTGGAGCAGTTTGCCATTTCCTTCTCCAGTTCATTTGACAGCTGAGGAAACCAAAGCTAACAGGGTAAAGTGACTTGCTCAGGGTCACACAGCTAAGAAGTGTCTGAGGCCAGATACGAACTCAGGTCTTCCTGCCTCCAGCAGTCTATCCACTGCACCGCCTGACTCCAAATACTGACATGGTATAGTATAGGTTTACAAAATCCTTTCCATACACGATCTGATTTGATCCTCACAAAAACATTATATATATATTATTGTCATCCCCATTTTACGGATGAGGAAACAGATTAAATGAAATTAAGTGATTCGCCAAATAAAATATTAGCAAATATCTGAAGTAGGATTTGAACTCAGATCTTCCTGACCTCAAGTTCAATACTTTTACCTACTCTTCATGATGTTCTGTCTTATATTTATGCAATTGATTTTTTGTGCTCCAGGTAAAGGACTTTATTTATATTTACTCCTATTAAATTTCCATTTATTGTGCTTGGTATGCTATCTCCTTTTGTGTCGGACATTTTGCTTCTGTGAATGCAACTGCATGGCATAGCAGGTAGTGAGAATGTTAGCTTTGTAATCAGAAAGATCTGGATTCAAATATTACCTGTATTGACTGTGTGATCATGGACCAATATCTTATACTCTCAGTACCCCCAGGGAACTCTCTAAAGCTAGAATTTGCAGAAGAGTTAGCGGTCTGCTTCAGTGCAGGAAGTTTCCATGGTAGGAGTTCACAGATAAGGAGCAAAACCACAAACAAGCATTCCCCCCCTCCCCACCCCCACCCTGCCCCGCCTACTTTTCTCCATCTGTCCCAAACACCTTCTTCATCCCCCCACCCAACCAGGGATCCTCCAGCTATGGCATCCCCCCTAACCTAGCAGTCGAGTAACATTGTCAAACAAAGGAAATGAGAGTAGTCTGGCATGACTAAAATTAGTTTAATTTAATTAAAAGTCACATTTCCTCTACAAAACAACAAATCACCTTAAATGAGTGCATGCATGCACAGTCCAAGGCAAGCTAAACACAGGCATGTGCTGGAACATGTACAGAGAGAGGTTCACAAATTACCTCAGAGAGAGATGCAGATCCCCTCCCCCCAGCCTCCACCCATAGGGTCAGGGAATGCGCTGTCAATCAGTCACACCATGAGCATTTCTTTTTTTTTTTTTCCCCAAGGCAATTGGGGTTAAGTGATTTCCCCAGAGTCACACTGCTAGTAAGTGTCAAATATCTGAGGCCGAATTTGAACTCAGGTCCTACTGACTCCAGGACTGGTGCTCCATCCACTGCGCCACCTAGCTGCCCCAAAACTAGACAGCAATCTCTTTTTTCTAGTTTTCTTTTTTTCTGGTGTGGTGATGAGGGTTAAGTGACTTGCCCAGGGTCACACAGCTAGTAAGTGTCTAATTTGAACTCAGGTCCTCCTGACTCCAGGGCCTATGCTTTTATCTACTGAGCCACCTAGCCACCCCCTCAATAAGCATTTATTAAGGATCTACTCTGTGCCAGGCACCGTGCTAAGATCTGGACATGCCAAGAAAGGCAAAAGAGAGTCTCTACCCTCAAGAAGCTCACAGCCTAATGGGGGAGAAAACGTACAAACAAATCATATACAGAATAAATAGGAGATAACCAACAGAGGAAAGGCACTGGTACTGAGGGGGATTTGGAAGATCACAGAGCCAAGGTGAGGATCTTTGGGGTACTTCAGTAATGTGATCACCTTCTCGTGCATGATCCCAGCTCTCCGTACCGCTGAGGAAGCTGAAACCCAAATAAGGGAAGTGAATTGTCCGAGTTCCCACATCGGAGAAATGCCCTGCCCCCCAGGCCTTGTGTCCACCATGACCCACATTCTTTGGATCCTATCACAGAAAACATCAGAACTGGATGGGACCCCAGAGACCATCTACCCAACCCCTTGATTTTGCAGAGGAGGAATCTGGGTCCCAGAAGGTAAGTGACTGACCCAAGGTCACACCACCACCAAGGAACAGTGTTGGGATATAAAACTCAGATACCATGAGTCCAGATCCATTGCTCTTTCCAATATTCTGGGTTTCCATGGGGGCATTCCTGACTCCCCATGGCTGAGGCTAGTGATCCATTTGGACCTTGTCTGAAACCCCTTAACTACTCAACAACCTTCTTCCAAGAGTCAGGGGCTCTTAGACACCCCTGGGACCTTGTTCCCACTGCCAGTGTTTGACTGATTGGCCAAGGTAGAGAAGAATTTAAGGCTTACAAGATTCCTTCCTCCTACCATAGTACTATTATTATTATTATTATTATTACTAAGTGTTAGTAGTACTTTTGAGGAAATGGGAAATGGTATCTTCTCAATAAGAATATAATAATCACCATCCAAATTACACTCCCCTGGACCTATTTGAGGAAAAGGGTCGGGGGGGGGGGCCCCCCCCCAAACAAAATCACATGGTTCAGGGAAGCCCTGAGCTGGTCTCAATTAAGTCTGCTCCTGAGCTATTTCCATATAAGGGAGGATTGAAGAATTGTCCCTGTATCACCTCTCCCATTGGCTAAAATCCCAAAGAATAATTATGGAAATTAGGGTTAGGAATACTGCATGATGCTTAGCTACTTTTTGTGTATAGATTGTAACCCTTGAGTAATCAGACCAGTGATGAAAAAGGGGACTGTCCATTCGTGTTAGGGACTAGGGTTTAAAACAGGGCCTGTGAGCCCCCATTCTTTGCACCCACCAGCTGCACACTAGGTTGCCCGTTCTCACAAGAATGACAATAAATGAACCTTTGACATATCACTGCTGCTGAGTTCCAGAGAATTACTGAGCAGGAGTCATTTTCCTCACAGTACTAATATTAGTGCTATTACTAATATTACTATTGGTATTATAGGTAGTACTATGATTATTACCAGGTATTAGTAGAACTATTAGTAGTAGTAGTACTATTGCTGTTATTAGTACTAAAAGTTCTATTAGTACTATTGTTATATATTACTATTCTTATTAGTACTATAGGCAATGTTATTATTATTACTAAGTATTAGTTGAACTATTAGTCATAGTAATATTATTGGTACTAATAGTATTATTAGCACGATAGGTAGTACTATTATTGTTGTTATTAAGTATTAGTAGTTCCATTACTAATAGTACTTATTAGTACTATGGGCATTACTATTACTACTACTACTAAGTATTAGCAGAACTAATAGTGGTAGCATTGCTAATTATATTATCAGTACTTTTACTAATAGTATTATTAGTACAGGCATTAGTACAGTATAGGCAGAACTATTATTATTGTTACTAAGTATTAGTACTATTTTTTTTTAGTGAGGCAATTGGGGTTAAGTGACTTGCCCAGGGTCACACAGCTAGTAAGTGTTAAGTGTCTGAGGCCAGATTTGAACTCAGGTACTCCTGACTCCAGGGTCAGTGCTCTATCCACTGCGCCATCTAGCTGCCCACTAAGTATTAGTACTATTATTAGTAGTGGTACTATTACTATTTTATTAGTATTTTTACTAATAGGTCTATTATTAGTACTATAGGCAGTGCTATTATTATTAATAAGCATTAGTAATGCTATTATCATTAGTAGTGGTAGTACTATTACTAATAATGCTGTTATTAGTACCATAGGTGGTATTATTATTATTATTACTATTAAGTATTATTATCCCTGAGGAGGCAATTGAGACCTAGAGAAGAGACATGATTTGCCCAAGGTCACGAAGCTAATAACTGTCCTGGCATTTGCTACATCATCTCATTGCTTCTCCTCCCAGCCATTTCACTCAAGGAGATACCAAGTTGCAGATGGGCATGGAGCTGGAATGCTCTTCAGACCCCTGTGTTCCCTCTCTCCTGATAAGACTTGGATGGGCTCCCTGTAGCTTCTCAGGGCTTGTCAAACTCTGTTCCTCTTCATACACAACATAGAATCCAGCTTACAGAAAAACCACAAGCTTGGGACAGCCTTTTCTTCGCCCATGGTGCTATGATCCAAGGTCAACTCCAGCATGGGGCTCCTGCCCTTGGCCAAGATAGGATAGCTTCCTAGAAACTTAAGGCTAGGAGCTAATTCTGCCCATGGGGGAGGGGGGTGGACGTGGGGTGTTATCTATCTAGCTGCTATTTACAGGAACAAATGGCTCCAGGGCTCCTTGTTGTTGGAGGAAAGAAAGGATTTCCTTGAATAGTTACCTTTAAAAGGGTGGAGGAAGCAACTTTGGAAATTTCAGGGTTGGAGACATTCTAGATGAGAGGAAGGATAGAATCTTAGGATCATAGGAACAAAGACTTAGAGCTCATGTAGACCAACTCCATTTTAAAGATGAGAAAGTGGGGGCCCAGAGGGTATAAGTAACTTGCCTAAGAAGACTAGGACTCACATCTAAAGTTGAAATCCAGAGCTCTCACCGATGCCCTACCCTGCCTCTAGAATTAGAAAAACAGAAGGACTTTCAGAGGATATCCAGTGCAATACAATGTAGTCAACAACAACAATTTCATTTCATGGGCATTGACTTCGTGCCTATCAGGCAGGGGCCCTTGAGGGCTATAAAAGTTTAGAGAGATGAAGTCCTTGTCCTCAGGGAACTGCTAGTTTAAAAGGGAACAAGGCTATTTGTTGGGAGGGGGCTGGACCTAGGATCTCATCAGCTTTGATGAAAATCAAAACCTCTTCCCAGGATATTTGGCAGCTCATAGCGTCTTGCAGTGGCTGAGGGGCCCAGTGAGTCACCCATCCAGGATCCTCCGGCCAGGAGGCATGACCCATACCTGAATGTTCATGACTCTAAAGCTGGCCGCTTTCCCAATACAGCATGCTGGCTCTTGGGTAACTCCAACGATCAGGGCGACTGGATCGTGGAAGTTACCTAAGAGCCAGTGTGCTGTATTGGCTCTGGAGGAGAGAGTGAGGCTGGTGACTTGGCACAGCCCTGCCTCACTTAAATCCGATTCACTTGCAAGTCAAGACATCACCTTCCTGATGTCATGGTCCTCTTTGAGGATGAAGGACAAATAACAACAATTACAATGAACAATGCCACACGGTCCATGCAGTAGAGAGGGATTTCTTTCTGCCGTGGGGAATCCCATGTTTTATTTCCTACCCAGTAGATTAATACTTTCTAAAACTTCCCTGATATGGGCTTAGATGAGCCCATTTCTACTTGGGCATCTCAAGAACCAGGGATCTCTCTCCCTCCTGAGGCAGTCCATCCCTTTAGTGGACATCAGGGATGGGAAGTTATCTCTTCTCTTTCTTTTTAACTCAGATGGGTTCTGTCTCCCTGTAATTCTCATCCATGGTGCCTTCTGAGACAGGGCAGAACAATTCTCAACCCTCCTTGATGTGACAGTCCTTCAAATGCTTTAACACAACTATCATGTCTGTCCTGAGTCTTTTCTTCTCCACGGTCCTTTGATAAATGCTTCTATGACAAGGTCTCCACTTCTTTTACCATAATGATTGACCTTTTGGGGACACATTCCAGTTTGCCAATATCTTTAACAAATATGACCTCCTAGAGTGTTGTGACACCTCCTTCATTCCACACTAACTCTTATTATTGCTGTGTCACACTGTTGATCCATATTCAGCTCACAAATGGGACAGGGCAGAGGGCAAGTCCATTTCTCCCTGGACCACAGAGTACAGGGAGCAAGGTTTATTGAAGCCACTTTCCTTACCCATTTTGTTTCTAAAAATATTATCTGATATTACTATAACATGTTAAAGTTTACAAACTACTTTCCACCTGTTATCTCAGTTGATCCCCATACAATGCTGTGAGAGAGGTATTATGTGGACTGTTCTCATTTTATAGATAGGGAAATTGAAGCAAAAAGAGGTTCAGTGATTAGCCCATGGGCATACAATTAGTGAATATTGGAGATAAAAGCTGAGCCCAGCTCAGTTCAGATTCTTGGTCCAACATTCTTGCTAACTCTATTCCTATTTTCTCCTTTACAATCCTACTTCCTGCAGGAAGTCTTACCTGATTTTCCCAACCTCAGCTGGTAACCACCTTCTTCTCCTTAGCCCACACCTTCTACTTGGTGAGAACCTTTTTTAGTCACTTATCATGCACTGAGTTGTCCATTTGTATCTTCTCTTCCTGTTAGATGGGCAGCTCCAAGTGTAGGAACCACATCCATTGTGTTTTTATCTAAATTCTGTATCTTCTCCAATCAATAATAATAATGATGCAACAATAAAGATTTATCAAGCACCTCCTATGTGCTAGGTATGTACTAAACCCTGGGGATACAAAAAAAGGCAAAAGACAATTCCTGTCCTCAAGGAACTTACAGTCTAATAGGAGAAGATGACAAAGCAAATAAATCTATACAAAGCAATCTATATTACAGGATAAATGGGAAATAATTAACAGAGGGAAGGTTCTGGAATTAAGAGGGGTTGGGAAAGGCTTCCTGTAAATGATGGAATTTTAGCTGAAGTCAGTAGGCAGAGTTGAGGAGGAGAACATTCCAGGCATGGAGGACAGCCAGAGATAATTCCCAGAGCCAAGAGATGGAGGTCTTGTCAGCCAGGAGGCCTGTGTCATTGGATCAGGCTCCTAGTACATAACTCTCTATATTGTTGGTGTCTTTAATCAACAATGTTGGCTGAGCAAACGAATGAATCAGTGAAAGGACTTGAATGCCAAACCGTGGAGTTTTTTGAATTAGAGGAATAACGCGATGAGGGGAAGGACTGTCTGACAACTTGAGAAAGATCTGGGGGGGGGGAGGGGGTGTTCGTGAGTTGTAAGCTTAAGACAAATCCATACCATGGAAATGGTGGCCAAGAGTCTCTTGGGATCTCAGGGATGGGCAAGTCAGGGGCTCTGTTGAGGTAAATGGGGATATTTAGCCTGGAGAAAAGATGATGGAGACATGGTAACTGTTTTCAGGTATTTGGAGGACTCCAATGTATAAGAGGGATTAGACATATTTTGCTTGGCCCCAGTGGGCAGAACTAAGACTACTGGGTAGAAATTGCAGAGCGGTAGATTTTGGCTTGATCCAAGGAAAAACTTCCCAACAATCAGAGCTGTCCAAAAGCAGAACGGGTTTCCATGGAAGGTAGAAAGCTTTTCATCATCACCAAAGGTCTTCAGGGGAAGGCTGATTGTCATTTCCTTTTGGGGGGAAGTTAGAGCATGTTGGAGGATGGATTAGACCAGATGCCCTCTGAGGTGCTTCCTAGTTCAGAGCCTCTGGGGCCGAAATCATAGGTTAAAAAGGGAGGCTGCATCATGGAAAGGGGAAAGGGACCCACATGTACAAAAATATTTATAGCTGCTCTTTACGTGGTAGCAAGGAATTGGAAGTTGAGGGGGTGCCCATCAATTGGGGAATGGCTGGACAAGTTGTGGTATATGAATACAATGGAATACTATTGTGCTGTAAGAAATGATGAGCAGGAGGAGTTCAGAGAAACCTGGAGGGTCTTACGTGAGCTGATGATGAGTGAGATGAGCAGAACCAGAAGAACATTGTACACAGTATCATCAACATTGAGTGTTGACCTACTGTGATGGACTATATTCTTCTCACCAATGCAATGGCACAGAAGAGTTCCAGGGAACTCGTGATAGAAGAGGATCTCCAAATCCAAGAAAAAAAAAGAACTGTGGAGTATAGATGCTGATTGAACCATACTATTTCTTTTGTTTTGGGTGCTGTTGTTTTTTTTTTCTATTTTGAGGTTTTGCATTACTGCTCTGATTTTTTCTCTTATACCAGGATTAATGCAGAAATAGAATTAATGTTATTATGTGTGTATATATATGTGTGTATATATATGTGTGTATAGATATCTGTCTATATGTATATGTATATAGATGTATAGACATATAGATATAACCTATATCAGATTACCTGCTGTCTAGGGGAGGGGAGAGGGAGGGGAGGGAGGGAGAAAAATCTGAAATTGTAAAGCTTGTATAAACAAAAGTTGAGAACTATCTTTACATGTAATGGAAAAAATAAAATACCTTATATGTTAAAAAAAAAGGGGAGGCTGCAGGGGGTCTAGTGGAAAGAACACTGAGTTTGACTCTTGGCTCCACCATTCACTCCCTGGGTGACCTTGGAAAAAATCACTTTCGTCCTCTGAACCCCAGATTCCTTCTCTGGGGAAGGAAAAACCCCAACAATGAGGATAATGACACTTCTGATGTGCCTATTTCACAAGGCTGTTGTGAAGAGTCAAATGAGATAATGGATGCAAGATACTCTAGAAATGTCAATTATTGGCATTATTATACAGGTAGCAGAGGCAAGTGAATAGAGAGGTCTTCTCAGAGTCGGTCCTGGGTCCTGTTCCATCTCTGACATGGGATCAGAGACTTAAAAGAATGTACAAAGTGTCCCTCCATGACTCCATAAGACAATGGATTGTAGAGCAGTTACTGATTTGAATTGGTGGAGGGAATTTCCTCACCAGGAGTTCCCTATAGTAAGTGGTTTTGAGGGTCCACAGACCCCATAAAGGGTCCATAGGTAGATTTCAGGCCATCTGTGGACTTGGATGGGAAAAATATTACATCTTTATTTTTACTGACCCCTAACAGAAATTTAACATTTCCTTCAACATCAAACCTTTATTCTGAGAAAGGGTCCATAGATTTCACCACACTGCCACAGGAATCCGTGAAACAAAAAGGTTAAGAATCCCTGGTGTAGGGGCAGCTAGATGGCGCAGTGGTTAAAGCACTGGCCCTGGATTCAGGAAGACCTGAGTTCAAATCCAGCCTCAGACACTTGACACTTACTAGCTGTGTGACCTTGGGCAAGTCACTTAACCCCCATTGCCTGCAAACAAACAAAAACAAAAAAACCCAACAAAGAAACCCAAACAAAGAATCCCTGGTGTAAATGGATGAAATCAGCATTAAGTGAAAGAGAGGGGGGCAGGGAGAGAGAGAGAGAGAGAGAGAGAGAGAGAGAGAGAGAGAGAGAGAGAGAGAGAGAGAGAGAGAGAGAAGGAAGGAAGGAAGGAAAAAAGGGAAGGAAGGAAGAAGGAAAGAAAGAAAAAAGAAAGAAAAGAAAAAAGAAAAGGAATTTTTATAAGGAAGGTATTTTAAAGTCAGTGTATGCATTGTGTGGGAGATGGTTTGTAGGGCAAGAGATTGGGTTCTGAATTCTTGGGTGATGGCTCACCCTGCCTGTCCCCTGAGCACTGTCTAGTCCACCTATCAGTCAGGTGGCCCAGACATGTTCTCCTGAAACAGACACTGGGAAGCCCTTCTGGCCGCCCACTGGGACACTGAGATTAGCCAATGGCAAAGTGAGTCCGTGACCGCAGCTTGGCTAACAGTTCACAGGTAACTAAGATGTCATCTGGGCTTGGCCCTTGGTCTGGAGCCAAGGAAACAGAATAGATGTCTCACTCTTTCTGGGGTTCCCCTACTTTTGTGAGGACATAAATGAAAGCTCAGATCAGGAAGGGGTGATACATGAGAGGGTTTCAGGGCTGTCTCCTCTTTCTTTTGAATAGGGAACCTGACCTATCAGAATGGGGATTGAAGGGGCAGGAAGGAGGTTGGAGAGGACGGGATAAGGGACCTGAAGAGTGAGAGCCCTAACGCAGAAATGGACAGATCTTGCTCTAATTTTCATGGTCCCCCACATCCTAGAGTAGATGGCTCCAGGCATGTTTTGAAACAGTCTGTTCTCAGGACCCTTGTTACACTGAGAGTGCCCTATAGCTCTCACTGCCTCAAACCCGCCCCACTTCTCCCCATGCACTCCCAGACAAATTCTTCTTAATGCCTCATTCTGACTTTATCACTCTGCCTCAAAAAACCTCCTGTGGCTCCCCACTGTCGGAGAACAAAATGCAAATTTCTTAGCCTGGCCTTCAAGGCCTTTTGCAATCTGGCTCCATCATGCTTTTGCAGCCTTATTTCTCCCTACTCTGCTCCATATTCTGTGCCTCTCTCCATGTCTTTGCTGTTCTTTGTTCATGCCATAAATTACCCTCCCCCTCCATTTCTACCTGTTAAAATCCTCCTTATCTTTTGAGGTCAAGTCTAAATGCTATCTCCTCCATGGATTCTCCACCTCAGTGTCAATCCCTTCCTGATTAGAGATTTATACCTGGAAGGGACTCTCAAGGTCACCTAGTTTAACCTCCTTATTGTATAGAGAGGAAACCGAGTCTAAGAGCAGGTAAATGACTTACCCAAGGTCACATAGGTACTAAGTGTCGAAGTCTAGATTTGAACTCGGGTCCTATGATTCAAAGTTTGGTACTCCTCTGAACTTCTATCACCTTTTTATTTTGTACCCTTTCCTATGGACTAGGAGCTGGGAGACCTCAATTCACTTACCAGCTTTACCAGGAATTTGGGAAAATCACTTTGGAGCTCAGTTTCCTCATCTTTAAAATGAGGGGCTTTTTAAAGGTGATCTCCAAGATTCCTTCCAACTCTAAAATGATCCTATCTTCCAGGACTCTGATTCTGGGCTGGCAGCACCATGACTTTAGCTGTGCTTCCCATCATCTCTCAGCTTGGGGATCACTGGCTAGAACCAGAGCCTGCAGCTTCTCCCAGGTGTTCCTGGGAGAAGCCCAGCCCAAGGTATGCCAGGGGCCTCCAGGACAGACACTAGGAAGGAGGCAGCTTTTCCTTTGGCATTACAGGGGGCTGGGGGATCTTAACCCATGAAGCTTCTAGTCCTGTCTCTTATGTCCAATCTCCTCTTCCTCTTCTCCTTTCTCTTCACGACCCCCTTGCCCCTAGCCCTGCTCTGATATTTTAAAAATAGTTTACAAAGGGGTTTGGCTGATGTTTGGTCTTGTAGCAGTTTCAAAACTGGTAGCACTGGAAACTGGAAATCAGAGTCTGGGCAGACAGGTAGAGACCTGATACAAGAATATCTCTCTCTCTCTCTCTCTCTCTCTCTCTCTCTCTCTCTCTCTCTCTCCTACCCACCCAATAATCCTTCGAGGTCTATAGTGCAAGTGTTAGCATTCCCATTTTATAGAATAGGACAGTAAGTGTCAGAAGAGAGAAATTATTTACACTGGGAAGCACACATGGTAGAACATGGTAGAGTGGAAAGAGTTTTGAACTACCAGTCGGGAGACCCAAGATAGATTCCTGGCTTTGTTACTAATTTGCTGTGTGACCTTGGGCGAGTCACATACTTTCTTTGGGCTTCAGCTTCCTTCACTGTAAACTGAGGGGGCTAGATCAAACGTCTCTTCCCTCACTGACACTCTGTGATGCTAATGGCGTCAGACCCAAGACTCAAACCCTGGCTTCCACCTGTCTTTGCCTCCATGACATCCTCAGTCTCTTCCTATCCCTGCTAGTCTGAAATTCCACCGTTAGGATTTTGAGCAAAGGCCTTGAAGGCCCCTGTTAAAATGCAGTCTCCTCCTCAAACAAAGACAAAAAAGCAACCTCCCCCCACCACCCCATGCTGGAAACTCATAGAGAAGAGGACCTGGGGGTTCCTAGACTGTTTGTTATTTGGGGGGATGAAGAAGAAGGGATATATTTTGTAGCCTGATTTCAGAAGGACAGAATGGTTGAGCTCATAGAATTGTAGATTTCCAGAGCTGGATGCAGGCTTAGAGATCATGTTATCTATCCCCACCCCTTCCCTTTTGCAAATTTGGAAACTGAGGTCTTTAGATAGATTTGCTCAAGGGCACATAGCTAATAAGTGGTAGAACCAGGATTTGAACTCAGAAGTCCAAGTCTGGGGCTCTTTATCCTACACTGTTCCCCAAGGGATGGATAAATAAATCTAGGACAGGATAAGGCCCAGTTCAGTTCAACCAACATTTATTAAAAACAATAGTATAAACAAGATCCTGGAACCAAGCCAGTCTCTAGAGACATACTTTCTCCACGTCCCAGGGAGTAGGAGAGCTGGCCCTGGGATATTCCTAGTGCTTGCTGACTTGCTGACCCAGGAGCAGAGGCATAACTAGGATTGGGAGATGGGTGCTTTGTCTTAGGGCACTGAAATTTAGAGGGTGCCAACAATACTTCCAATCCTTCAGCAGTGTAGAAATAACTGAGTTTAGCACCTAGTTAGTAAGAATAATTGGTCAAAATAGGAAGTTATTGGTAGTGAGTCAAACACAAGGTAAGCTTCTCCCTAGCCTGGCCTCACCTTGCATTGTGCCCTGATCCCCCTCAAAGAGTTGGCCTTCCAAGAATCAACCTCTTGGTGTCCTAATCTCCCCCCTCCCCTGAGTACTTTCCCCTGCTATGGGCCTTATGTCACAGGGTCTTTCCTTCTCATCTCTCTCCTTGCCACATTCCCCTGCTCAGCTGAATTTGTCTTAATTCAATTTGATGACTCCTTGCCCCATGTCACAGTCCTGCCCAAGGGAAAGGCCGTCAGGGTTTGGTGGGGAGGGGAGCGAGCAGAGGGGTGCTTTGGCCCTAGCAGGCATTGCTAAAACAAACCTGTCCTGCTCCGATGGCTCTGAGGACTTCAGGACTGGGATGAAGGGAGCCCCCCTGGCTTGGCCTCTGAGGACAGGGCTAGGGTGAGAGCTAGAAGGAACCTCAGAGATCATCTTTCTTGTCCAGCCCCCAGATGAGGAAAAAGTGATGTGTCTCAGGGGACAATGTTCTAAGGTCCTCTAACTCCCAACCCACAGCTTTCCCTTGTATCATGATGACACCTTCCTTGTTTTTAAGGGATCAGGCAGCCTGGCTCCAGAGAACCCCTTCCTTCTGCATGCCCAGTGTAAGCCTTTTCAAAAAAAACCACCTATGAGGGGTATAGTTATTTCCCTGAAAAAAATTGGCCTTCTACCTTTTATGAGCAGCTAGTCTGTCTCCTGCCCTGGGTTCCCGCTGTCAGACAGACTGACTCCACTTAATAAACTCACTCACAGACCCACTTTCTTAAAGTCGCAGTATAAGGACATAAATTAGCCAATTCAGCCCCAGACAAAGACGCTCTTTTCAGAGGCCTGTCCCTCTGTGCTCGCTCACTCACGGGGAGAAGCTGGATCTGTGAAGCCCCAGAAAAGAATGTTTCCATTACTAGAGGGGCAATAAATTAACATTTGCTCATAGGGAAAAATAATGGCCCATTTTCGATGAGCCAGTCAGGTTCAATCTTCCTCTCTTGTCTTGGTCTCTCTTTGTTTCTGCCTTTGTCTCTGTCTGTCCCTTGGACCTTCTCTCTCTTTCTGTTTCCTCTGCTGTCTCTCATTCAATTCAACAAGCATTTATTACATGCTTACTATGTGCCAGGCACTGTGCTAGGTGCTAGAGATAGCAATGGCAAAAATGAAGAAGGCCCTTCTTTCAATGTCTATAATCTGTCTCAGTTTCTCTTTCTGTCTCTCTTTCCTTCTCTCCTTCTTTCCTTCTTTCATTCCATCCTTTCCTTCCGTCCGTCCTGCCTTCCTTCCTTCCTTCGTTCCTTCCTTCCTTCCTTCCTTCCTTCCTTCCTTCCTTCCTTCCTTCCATTCCATCTTTTCCTTCCTTCCTTTATCCTCCCCCTCTTTTTCCTTCTTTCCTTCTCCACCTTCTTCCTCTTTCTTCTTCCTCCTCCTCCCCTTCCTCTCTCCCTTCCCTTTCACACTCACCACATACTCCAGCTCATACCTCAATCAGATTCTCCTTTATAACATGTTAAGCTATTCAGCCTTTCCTTGATGCCTAAAGAACACATTCCACTTCGAGATGGTTCTTATTGATGGAAAATGTTTCTTACATCAAGTCCAAACCTGCCTCCTGGTAAATTCCACCACTGCTCCTTCTTCTGCCCTTTGGGACCAAGCAGAGCAAGTCTAATGGTTCTCCCACATGACAACCTTTGGATAGGTAAAGATGGCTGTTATATCTCAACTAAGTCTTCTCTTCTCTGGGCTAAAGACCCACCACTCCTTCAAATGTTCATCCGATGGAATGATCTCCAGGGCTTTTACCCTCCTGGATGCCCTCCCTTCTCTGGCTGCTTCCTAACTTCTCAATGTCTTCCCCAAAATGTGATGCCATGCCCCAAACTGAGCACAACACTCTAGATGTGGTCTGATAAGGGCTCAGGGGTGACCCCCTCCCTGCCCAACTTTCTGGATATAATCAATGGAGGTAGGTAGGTAGAAGAGTGGATAGAATGCAGAGTCTGGAACGCCTGATTTTGAATCCTGTCTCAGACATTTGCTATCTGGGTCCCCTGGGCAAATCTTTGAACCTCTCTCAGTCTGTTGCCTCATCTGTAGAATGAAAGAATTGGACTTTATGTCCTAATGTTGCCCCAAAATGAGCTTTCTGGTCTTCCAAACCATACTGTTGACTCACGCTGAACTTGCGGTTCATTCCAATCTCCAGATCTTTTTCAGATAAACTTGTGTCTAGCCATACCTTCCTCCCCTTGTATTTGTGAAGCTGACTTCTGAACTTAGGGGAAAGACTAATTACATTTGCATTTGTTATTTTCATCTATTTGAATAGGGTTGACCCAATTATCTAGTCTGCCAATTTCTTTTTATATCCTATTCTTGACATCCATTGGATCCCAAATCTCTCCCAGTTTTGAGTCAAATGGAAATTGGATGAGTTGTCTGTCTAGGCCCGTGATAGGCATCTATGTCATTATTAAAAAAAACAAACCCAAAAACATTAAACAGCATGGGGCAAGACATAGATCCTTAGGGCGTTCCACTAGAGATGTATTTCCAAGCTGACATTGGACCATTAATGACTACTCTTGGGCCAGATACCATTCAACCAGATCCATGATCTCTCCCATATCTCCCCATGTGGTCAATAAGAAAAGCGTGGGAGACTTTGGCAAACGCTTTCCTGATATTTGGGTAAGCAATATAAACAGCATCTAGCAGGTCCAACATTCTAATCACCTTGTTTTTGACATTATTCAGGCATAATCTCTTCTTGATGAGTATGTGCTAGCTTTCTGTGATTGTTTTTCTAGATATTAATTAACCACATTTTTTTAAATAAGGCAAGCTAGAATTTCCCCAGGAATTGAAGTAAAATTTATGGGCCTATACTTTGCAGATATTATTTTTACCTAAATGGTCAACCCAATCTTTTATTCTGCCAATATCTTAAAAATTTTTTTTAATATTAAAAAATTTATAATAAAATGTATATTACTTTATAATATGTTTTAAATTACTTTTCCTAATTACCTGGAAAACATATCATTTAACCTTTATTTTTTATAATTTTGAGTTCCAAATTCTCTCCCGCCTTTCTTCCCCTCCCCCATCATTGAGAAGGCAAGTAATCTGATAAACGTTATACATGTTCTGCCAATATCCTTTTGTATACTACTTTTGTCATCCACTATATCAGATGTCTCTTTCAATTTTGAGTCTAGTCCCGCCCTTTTCTTTTTTGCAAATTAGGATATTGGCCCTTCTCCAATTCTGTAGCAACTCTATGGTCTTCCAAGATGTTTCTGAGATCACTAATGGTGCCTCAGCAATAAAGGCTCTTTCCATCTCTGTGATGTTCTTCATCTGGTTCTGGTGATTTTAATTCAATGGAGGCAGATAAATTCACTCTTATTATCTCCCTGCTTATCTTAAGTGATTGACTCCCCATGAGGCATTTTTGCTTGATCCTTTATAATCCAAACATTATTCTTCTTGGCTGAAAAAGACCAAACACACTCCAAAGCAAGTGGTTCTGCCTTCTTTTTTGTCTGGATTTTAGGCCAGGGGCTCCTGTCCATCCTTTTTTTTTTTTTTTAAACTCCCAAATCCAAGATGCATGTCAGACTATGCCTGGCTTTTTTCTCTCCTATCACAAATTTTAAGATGAAGTGGCTACTCAACCCAATATAATTGGGTTCCTTTGTAATCCAAGACATTTTTATATTATGCATTTAAAAACTATTCTGAAAAGGGGTCCATAGGCTTCACCACACTGCCACTGGGATCTATGACATATAAAAAGATTAAGAGCCATACATCTGTATACAATACCTCTTTTGATGTATTCCAAGATTGCATTAGGTCCTTCAGTCATCATGTCACATCGCTGATTCATACTGAGCTTGTGGTCCACTAAAAGTCAGAGATTTTTTTCCACAGAAACTGTTGTCTAGTAACACTTCCCTCCCCCTTCCCCTCTCCCTCCCCTCTCCCTCCCCCTCCTCCATACTCTCCTCCTCCCCCTTCCTCCATTCTATACTTGTGAAAATGATTCTTGAACCCTAGTGTAGAATTTTTTGTTTATCTGTTTATGATTTTATCTTGAGAGGAAGCGAGCACGGCATCATGGGTAGAAAAGCCAGGTAGGGAGAAAGGGAGACCTGGCTTCAAGGCTCCCCTCTGATACTCAGTGGCATCCCTTGGTGTCCCAGGCAACTCTCTGAGACTTGTTACTTTGCATTAGTGAGAGGAGTTTCCCAGCCAGCAGTTGGGTACCTGTCCTGATAGCATCCTGGGTCCAAATCTCATTTATTCCCCCATATTTCACCTTAGGAGATTTTGCTCATCATTTGTGGCTGCTGAAATCTTTTTCATTTCTGACTGCCATCCAATGCGTTATCTGAGCCTCACACATCTCGTTCATCTTCTGATTTGTTCAAAGTGTCATTCACACCTTCACTAATGCTAGTGATAAATATTGTAAAACTTCTTAGGATCAAAGAAACCCCTCTTTCCCAACTAACACTAACCCTGAATGGCTGAGGTGGGGGGCATTGGTTCTGAACACACCCCAACTGTTCTATCATCTTGCCTCAATTTCTCCATCTTGTCCATTTGTGCAATCTCGGATGAGACCTCAAAGCTTGAATTTCACAAGGAACTGCCTAAGGGCTCCTTGGCTTCTCATTTACCATCATCCCCAGCTCTTCTCAGCCTTGGGCTCTACTCTCTTTGAGGAGAATTGGACAGGATGAAGAACTTCTCTTCCCACCCCCTCCCCCATTCCCATAATCCCAGACCATGAGCTCCCAGAGGGTAGGGCCTCGTCTCTTCTTCTATCAGTGGAGCTGAGTGCTGCATTTAGCAAATTGGGTGGGACTGGAGGAGTGGGGGAGGCAGGAACCTCACAAAAAGGCTAAACTCCACTTCAGGCTGATTAACCACTTGAGATACAAGTGAGGTCACAAGCTCAGGGATTTTTTTTTTTCCTATTGCACATCAGCTTCAGGGAGAAGGGAGATGTACTAAGCATGTAGGGGTGGATCTGTCTGGTTTGACAAGTTCCAAAGTTCAGGATGGAGTAGCTGCCTCTTCTCCCCTCTGAGAGGTTTTCTGTTTTGCTTGAATAAGACACCACAGACAGTTGGCAAGCAGCAAGAGTGCTCTGATCAGGGAGGAGGCTCTGATGAACTGAGGTGTGGCTTCGGACAACACAGGGCCAAGCAAGCCTTAAATGCCTAGCTTCTAAGGCAGGGGACACTCCTCTTGTATTGGGAGAGCTAAGCTGCTCTCTGATATAAAACGCCTTCCCACGCTGTCAAAGCTAAGCCCAATTCCTTGTCCACTGGGAAGTCTTCCCTAAACACTAGGAGTCAAGAAACTTGGGTTCAAGTCCTAGCTCTTCCACTTCTGGTCTATGAGACCTGAGGCAAGTTACTCCAGGAGGAATTCTGCTTCTCTATCTGTAAAATGAGGAAAGTTGTATTAGAGATGATAGCTCTTTGAGGGTGCCTCCATCTCTTATAGTCACTCCATGATGATTCAGGGGCTTGGAATCAGGAGAAAGCAGTTCTAATCTGGGTGCTTTCCCCCTAACTTTCGGTGTGACCTGGGTTACATAATAAATGGCTTCTTTTGAGCCAGCAAAGTAAGGGCATTAGACTAGACAGCCTTCTGGCTTTGACAGTTTGTGAATCTGTGAACTGCACCAAATGTTTATTAAACCTATATGATAAAAAAGCCCAAACACCTATATGATGTGTGTGTGTCCTCCCCTAAACTTCTGGGGAAGTTGAAGGAACAGAGACTTTCTTTTATTTTTATTTTTCTTTTCTTTTAGGAACAGTGACTTTCACTTTTTGTTTGTCCTTCATTCTCGAAGAGAACCATGACTTCAGGGTGATGTCATGACTTGCATTGAATTGGATTTAAGTGAGGGAGGGCTGTGCAAGGTCACCAACCTCACTCTCTCCTCCAGAGCCATCTGGGTCCAATGGCAAGAAAGATATCAAGATGACTGGAAATGGCAGTTTTAAGGCAATTGACTTGCCCAGGGTCACCCAGCTAGTAAGTGTCTGAGGTAAGATTTAAACTCAGATCCTCCTGACTTCAGGACCAGTGCTCTATCCACTGCACCACCTGGCTGGGGACAGAAGAAACGCATATGTATCAGGGAGATAATAACAGAGAACCTGATAAAAGGAAGCCCTAGAAAATATGTTTGGGCTGGTGACTGTTATTGGTGGCCAGGAAAGGGAGAATGTAATGTAGATTGGTGTAATCAGAGAAGAAGCTGGAGCTGGAGGCCAAAGTAGGACCTGGAGGATGGAAGGATATGGATAAGGCAGAGAAGTTGGGGAGGCAGGCTTTCCAGAAGGGAGAATGATAGCAATAATAATAAAGTTCACATCTCTAAAGCACTTAACAGCTTACAAAGCAATTTCCTTAAAACCTCTCGGTGAGGTTGGTTATCTATCATTATCCCCATCTACAGAAGAGAGTCTCAGGGTGGTTCAATAATTTTACAGAAGAATCTCAGAGCTGGGCTCTCAGACCCCAGATGTCTAGTTCAACTTGTACCTGAAAACAAATTCCTTCTATTGTAAACCTGCAAGGAGGTCATTCAGCCTCATATTAAATACCTTTAGTGACAGGCAGCTCATTTTCTCCAAATGCTGCCTGTTCTATTGCTGACACAGCTCTGATTGTTTGGAAGTTTCAATCATGGCAAACTTTGCCTCTCTGAGATTTCTTCCCATTGCTCATCATTCAGCCCTCTGGGACTGAGCAGAACAAATCTGATGCCTTTTCTCTGTGACAGCCCTTCAGTTTCCTGATGTCCTTCCCACCCACCCCTTACTTCCACCCTGCCCCCTTTAGAGATTTTTGATTTCCCAGGCTAAACATCTTTAGTTCCTTCAATTGCTATTTGGCTCACTTGGTGTCTCACTATCCTGATTATTCTGTTCTAGACATACACAAATGGACAATGCTTGTCCATGTCCTTTAAAAAAAAGAAGGGGGCAGCTAGGTGGTACAATGGATAAAGCACTGACCCTGCATTCAGGAGGACCTGAGTTCAAATCCAGTCTCAGACACTTGACACTAGCTGTGTGACCCTGGGCAAGTCACTTAACCCCCATTGCCCTGAAAAAAAATCAATAACAAGCATTTGTTTTCTCTCCCTGTTAACCTGACACCCCCCCCCCCCCCGCAAAAAAAGCAAGATGCATATTTGTGGCAAATATGCATTGTTGAGCAAGCACAAATCCACACATTGGCCATATTAAAAAATGAATGTCTCATTCATCTTGAGTCCATTACGTCTCTATCAGAAGGTGGGGAGCATACTTCATTATCTGTCCTCTGGAGTTTTGGTTGGTTCATTGTATTGATCAGAATCCTTAAGTCTTTCAAAGTTGTTTCTCTTTACAATGTTGTTCTGCCTATTTCAATCTTCATAATTTTCTATAAGTCTTCCTTGATTTCTCTGGTCATTTCTTACAGCACAGTAATATTATATACCATCATTTGTTTAGCCCCAATAGATGGATATTCCCTCGGTTTCCTGGTTTTTGCTACCACAAAAAGAGCCCCTATCACTATTTTTTGTACAGATGGGTCTTTTTCTTTCAGTGTCCTTAAAATATTCTAAATCATAAATCAGTTGACCAGCAGAGCTGGGACTATGACCCGGTCTTCAGACTCTTCAGTTCTGGGCCCATCCATATCATAAGATATGGGCCACAGACTTAAAGGGCTTCTCAACAACAAGCATTTATTAAATGCTTACTATGTGCTAAGCACTGGGACTACAAATAAAACCAGAAAGATAGGCCTTGCCTTCAAGGAGTTTACATTCTAATCATCAAAGCATAGAAGAAAGCTGAAAAGGAGGGGGTGAGGAGGAAGAAATTAATATGCCCAGTCAAGCAGAGGGAGAGGCTATAGGAGTGGAGAGTATTTTCAAAGTGTGAATTTCAGGGGCGAAGTGAGTTTCTAGCATAAAGAGATGATTTGGGGTTGGGGAGAGGGGAAAATATGGCTGCCACATAGCAAAAAAGGCTAATGCTTGTTATGAGCCGGGGTTGTTTTGCCTCTTGGCTTGGGAATAAATTTAAAAAAAATAAAAAATAATTGTATTTTTGTTCCCCAAGGCAATGCCAATCTTGTGACACTGTCTCCTGGTCCAGTGGGAGATAGGGCCAGATGTCAAATCCCTTAGGGTAGGAGGAGGGTCCAGCCTGTCCAGATAAAATGGGGGTAAAAATCAAATTTAAAATATTTTTCCTGGTCCTACTGTAGCATGAATAGCTACACCCTGCCCCCCCCAACTGGCCCCCCAGTTGTCCTCCCTCCACCGCTGCCCCAGCCCTTCAGATAGGTTCCTGCCAAAGTGAGCAGAGAGACCTTGGATTAGAAACTCCTTCCCAGAGCTGAGTTGTGTGTGTTTGACTATTGCAGACTGGGGACAGGCATACATCCAGGAATCTCCTCTTCTTCTCTGTCTCCTTCCCCTCACCTTCTAGGACCTCCCAGGTCCGGGTCAAAGCGACCACTCCTCAAATTTCTCATAACATTTTGCTGGGACTTCTTTGCTCTCACCTCATTCTTTCTTGTATTGAGTTTGTTTGTGTACTTGTCCTTCTCCACTTGGGGTTTAAACCCCTGGAAGTCAAGATTAATGCAGAGCTTATAGAACTTGCCTCTTAGCACCAATACTCTGTGTTCTAAGGTCCCTCCCAGCTCTGGCATTCTCTGTTCTAACATATTTTGCTCTAAAATCCTTCCCAGGTTGGATATTCTATGTTTTAAGGTCTTTCTGGGTTCTGATATTCCATGTTCTAAGGTCCCTTCCATCTCTGTTAATCTATGTTCAAAGGGCTCTACCACCTCTAATCTACTTTGTTCTATGGTCCCTCCCAAATCTGACATCTTATGTTCTAAGGTCATTCCTAGTTCTGACATTCTATATTCTTTAAGGTCCCTTCAGCTCTGACATTCTATGGTCTGCAATCCTTCCTAATTCTGATATTCTGTGTTCTAAGGTCACTGTCAGCTCTGACATTCCATAGTCTCCCAGCCCCAATAATCATTCTATGACAAAATTCTCTTCTGGGCAAATTTCTTAGAACCACGATGAACCCAAGCAAGAGCAGAGCAATAAATGAGATAACTAAGAATTGTCCCTAAAGTATGTTTTCCAGCTCCTTGGCTTCTTAAATTCAGAGTTTTCTTTAAAAACACGCACACACTCTCTCTCACACACAGACAACCAGGTCCACTGCTAGGAATGGTTGTGTAAGACCGCACACTACCCATATGTGCACACATCCCACCCCCCACCCCCAATAATTAACTGTTCATTGATGGTTGGACAGTTGATCACGTTGTTCCATGGGAAATGTTGGCTTATGCTTGGTTCAGGGCATGGAGCCCACTTAGTGGAATGGGGGAAGATTTCCTTTTTGGATGGAATGAACATAATTTCATTCTTCTGCTTCACATGGAACTTTCCTACACTCCCCTTAAAATGTACTTGTAAGAGCTCTATGTTTGCAGTAAGAGGATGTGGGTTCAAATTCTGACTCACACTTAGCAGCTCTGTTACCTTGGTCAAGTTCCTTAACTTCTCTTAACTAAGTCACCTCATTTATAAAATGGGAGCAAGTGAGAGTGGACAAGGTATCTTTAGGGTGGCCTCCTGCTCTACTATTCAGTTCAATTCTATATGCATCTATTAGGCATCAACTATGTTCAAGGAATCATGTAGATGCTAGGGATGGGCAGAATTGAAAAATTATCTTTCTCCAGTTGCTTTTTATTCTATTCTCCAGTTACTTTTTATTCTATTCTCCAGTTGCTTTTTATTCTATTCTCCAGTTGCTTTTTATTCTATTGTAAGAACATTCTGTGAAGCTATGGATTTAAACCAAGGGTTATTGAAAAGGTCTAGAATTTAAGAATAATTAAAAGTATCAAACAAATCTTTGTGTCAGTTGGCATGCCATAGTTCAAATCCATACTGTGCCTATCTCTTTACAGCTGGCAATGTTAGCACATCCTGCCCATTGACTTTGGGATGAAATGACCCAAAGTGGGGAAACAGCTAGGAGACAATACTTTGGTCTGGGACAACATCTGTCTCCCACCTGAGCTTGCTCCGGGTCATCAGCTTTACTCTAGAGGGCAAACAAATGGCTCCACTGAAATCATTTTCCATAGTTTACAAATCATTTGCCTCATAGTAACCCTGTGAGGTAAGGAAGTACAAATATTATTATCCCTGAGCAGAACCAAGAGAGTAATTTGTACAATAACAACAACACTGTAAAGACAAATAACTTTGAAAGACTTGAGAACTCTGATCAATTCAATAACCAACCAAGACTCCAGAAGACCAGTGTCGAGGCATACTGCCTACCTCTTCCTGGAGAAGTGATATATTCAAGATGTTGAGACATACATTTTTGAACATGGCCAATGTGAGAATTTGTTTTACTTGACTAGCATATTTATTACAGTGGCTTTTTCCCCCTCTCTTAATTTGGGAGGGGTCAGGCAACAAAATAAATGCTGGTTAATTAAATTAAATACAATTTCAAATATTATAATTCCCATTTTACAAATGAGGAAATTGAGGCTCAGACAGGAAAAATGATTTGGGCAGTCACATGGAGAAGTATTAGAAAGAAGTCCAGGTCTTCTGACTCCTAGTCCTAGTGGCCACACTGTCTCTTTGGGGAACCAGCCTAGGTAGAGAAGGAGCAGAAGACATGGCCTCCTTAAGGTGGGTCAGCCAAGAGTGGCTCTGTTGCCCCAGCTCTGCCTCTATCTGGCCAGGTTTATGATAGAGATTCAGGGGTGTTGGTTTGACTCTGAGTGTTCTGTCCAGGTAGCTAGAGCTGATAGGACTTGGGGAACTGAAAGACTCAGAATGATATTGAATGTCAGAACTGGGAGTAGCTCCTTAGAGATGATCAAGCTAAGAGTGGAGAGGGGTGCTGATTTGCTGAAGGCAGAGCTGGGACTAGAAACCTGCTTTCTTGACAGGCAGTCTTGGGATCTCTTTGCTGTCCCAGTTGAATCCAAGTCTTTCTGAGCTCCACCACCTGTCCAACCCTGAGTTTTTGTTATGTTGGGAATACAGAAGACTTTGGATCTGCCTTTGGGTTGTTTAGTCACTGTCATTAAGGATTAGACATATCCCCAGAAAATAGAACTAAAATCAATGGGCAGAAGTCACGGGGTGGCTAATTTCAGCTCCATGAAATTAAAAACTGCCCAATAATTATAGCTATCCAACACTAAGATGCTAAGTTCCTCATTATTGGAAATATTCAAGAAGAGGCTGGGCAATTCAGGAGGCACAAACTGGTCACGATGATGTCCGTGTGACTATCTGCCAAAGGATCAGATTCACCCCTTCGTGACTGCTGCCTTTTGAAAGGTCATAGGACCGAGAGCTGTGAGGGACCTTAGAGGTCATCTAGATCAGTGGCTCTCTGGGGACGCTGAGACCCTTTCAAAGTGACTTTCATGATAATACTAATTATAATACTCCTCCTTTTTCCAACTCAGTCACATCAAATGATATAATATTTGTAAACAGGTGCTTAGCACAGTGCTTGGCACATGGTACGTGCAATATAAAAGCTTATTCCCATCCCTTCCCCTTCCAACTACATATCTATGTGAGGCCAGATTTTCTTAATACACTTCAATCAAAACAACATTGCAACAGACTGAATGCAGAAGCAGATAGGAGAACCAGCTGTCTTCCATTAAGCCTGACATTAAGGAAATTTGTGAAAATATGAAAAATGATGCTACTATTTTCACTAAATTGGAAAATATGGTTATTTTTTATAAAAACACGTTATCTATGTGAACATGTAATGGGTTTATTATTAATATTTTAAATGATTAATAAATATTTCAAATGTTATCAGTTTTCACTTCTAATATGGTAAATATGGACAGATAAAACCCATGTAAACAAAAGCTCTTTGGGGTCCTCAATACTTTTTTAAGTCTGTAAAGGGGTCATGAGAACAAAAAGTTTGGGGGTCACTGACTAATTTCTTTATTTTTACAGATGAGGAACAAACCCCATTGCCCCCCAGCTTCATCATTTTGACTCATGTCATATCACAGCCCATCCCCTTCCTGATTCTTTTTGGTGTGGGATTGGGGGTCAGGAGGACCAGGGTCCAAATCCTTTTCCTGACTCTTACTAGCTGGTGACCGGAGCAAGTCACTGGTATTATCGGAGCCTCGTTTTTTTCCTCATCTATAAAATGAGGGAGCTGGAACAGATCCTTTCTAAGGTCCTTTCCAATCCTAAAGCTATGATTCTTGGGAGAGGTAGTTGTTTGCCCTTCCTTCCCAAAGAGGACCATGACACCGGGGTGTGATATCACGTCTTGAACTGAATTAGATTTAAGTGAGGGAGGGCTGTTCAAGGTCACCAACCTCACTTTCTCCTCCAGAGCCCTCTGGGTCCAGTGAAAAGATATACATCAAGATGACTGGAGATGGTGCTGGATGTTTGAGGCAATTGGGGTTTGAGTGACTTGCCCAGGGTCACATAGCTAGTAAGTGTCTGTGGTCAGATTTATACTTAAGCCTTCCCAACTTCAGGGCTGGTCCTCTATCCACTGTGCCACCTAGCTGGCCCTAGGAAAGGTCGTACAGAGCAGCAGAAAGAGTACTGAACTGGGGAGTCAGGAGACCTGGCTTCTAGTCTAAACCCCACCCCAGGCTTGTTGTGTGGCCTTAGGAAAATCCCTTCCTTTTTCTGGAAATTTCAGGGGTTGATCTAGATGACCTGTAAGAACCTTCTGGCTTCAAATCTCTGATCTAGGATGCCATGACCTCTCTGGTCCCTTCTAAGTCCCCAAACAACACGATTCTGGGTCACCCTGGGCAGTACCTATCCCTTGGGTCGCATCAGGGCCTGTGATCTCATCAGATTTCTGGAGCTGCAGGGCTAGGGAGAGATCTCTGTTCTAGATAGATTCTCTTCATCCTGCAAAACTGGTGAAATTCATCCTTCTGAAGTTCATCAGTGAGACCAAGTGAGGCAAACAGGCCTCTCCCTCCGTAGCCCTCTGACTCCAGAGATCTTAAGAGATCTCAGCCCTAGAGATGTTTGGGAGACCCTTTCCCTCTCCCACAGCTGAGTAATGGGTGACCCTTTTCCTTGCCAGTTGCAGGTACTGACCAGGGAGACTCTGCTTTGACCTCCCATTTCAAAGGGCCCATGCCTCAGAACAAGGCCTTTCTTATGGCCTCTAATGGCTCACCCTTCCTGGCGACCGATAGTTCTATCATCCTGCCTGCCGGCCACATGTTTCCTTCTTCCTTTCCATCCCAGCCATGGGGAAAGGGGGAAATGATTTAATAGACAAGGAGGCCCACAGAGGGGTAGAAAAACCCAAAGACCTTTTGCTTCCTCCCCAAGAGATAGCAGGACCCCGACTCCCCGATTCCTCACCCCTAACTTCACAGAGTCTAAACCCAATGATTAGTCAATAGCATGAAACAAAGTCCAAAGGTAAACAGGACCCGCTGATAAGTCAGGGCGGGGTCTGCTTTTCTGTTCTCTGTCTCTCCCAGGCCGGCTGCTTTTCTTTGGCCCAGATTAGCTGTTCTCAGAGCAGAGCCGCCGCTGGGAAATGCCCCCACTGACCACACAGACGTATCCAACCTTAGTTTGTGGAAAGTTGACTTGGTAGGTGTGTGTACACGGCTAAAGGAGGTAGATCTGGGTGTAGAGGCCAAGATGGGTCCTAGAATCCTGGCAACAGACTCAGTCCTGACCCCTTATCTCCCCTGAGCCACTTTATTAAGTGCTTACGGTGTGCAAAGAGCTGGGGGTACAAACTGACATGTAGGACAGCCCCTGCCCTCAAGGAGCACCCATTCTAATGGGTGAGATGTCACAAAGGGCAGGCTTCTCACCTGCAGGTCAGATGGAAATATTCTGTGGACCTCAGGGTGTTGTTGACCCTTTGGTTTTGAGGAGGACCAGTGACATCATGGGGTGATGCCTTGTCTTGCCTGTGAATTGGATTTGAGGCAGATTGGATTTGCGCAGTTGGGAGCCTCACTCTCTCTTCCAGCGCCGTCAAAGTCCAGTGGCAAGACCAAAGTCAAGATGGCTGGAGATGGCCTGGGATGCGGGGGATGACCTTGGTATCTTCAATGTCTGACCTAGCTCTAAGTGTTCCATAGTGCCTGTTTGAGCCACCTTTGTGGCTGTTGGAACAGATTGTTCTCATCTGCTCATTCTGCCGAGAGAAGTCTTCAAATGATTGGGGTAGATGTTCCTCTAGCTCACTGACAGGTGAGCTAGCCGTATCTTGGTTCCCTTCCTTGGCCTGGCAACCCCTTTTCCATCTTTTGCTAGATCCTCATCTATTTCCCTCCCAGTGAGAATGAGCATCCCCCAGAGCTCTGTCTTGGGCTCTCTCCCCTTCTCTTTCTACACCCTCTGCTTTGGTGATCTCTATGCAAATGACTCCCAGATCGATATTTCCAGTCCTAATCTCTCTCCTGAACTCCAGGACTACAGCACCTGCTGCTTGTTGGACATTTCCCTGCATGTCCTTTAGACTTCTCATACATAGGGTGCCCAAACAAAACTCATGATCTCCTCCCTAATCCCCCCTGCCCCAAACCTCTCTATTTCGGTTGAGAGCTAAACTATCCTCCCAGCCCTCCCTGCCCCAGTTTGAAACTTGGAATCATCCTTGACTCTCTCCATTACTCTGCCTCCCAACCCCAGTCCAACCAGTTGCCAAGTCCTATCTATTCTACCCTCAACTGATCTCTCATCCATCCCCTTCTCTCCATTCCCATGGCTACCATCTTAGTCCTGGTCCTCAATAGCTCAACTCTTTTTTGGTTTCTCCAAGCCCTGTGTATTCTATTTCTGTAACATCTCTCTCATTCATCACCCTCTCTCCATTCATATGGCTGCCATCTTAGTCTAGGCTCTTTTACCTGATGCTGTAACATTCTGCTTATTGGTTTTTCTACCTCTGGTCTCTGCCTCTTTTAAGTCCTCAGCAACAAAATCCTTAACATTCTCCAGTGGTTAAACACCAAAAACATATTGTTTTTATTCATGGAAAGACACTAAAAATACAGACTACCATCTGTCTGGCTGCTGTACCCCAGAGATCTCTGGGCCTTTTCATTTCTCCTGCACCTATTAGAATGTGAGCTCCTTGAGACGTTGAGATTCAAGTGAAATAATATTTGTAAAATGCTTAGCACAATGCCAGCCACATAGAATGCCCTTAATATGTATGCTTGTTCCCTCCTCTTCTCTGTCTTGTTTTTCCTTTTATAGACTTAGCACTTAGAGCAAGTGCTTTGCACATTTAATACCTTTTCCTTCCTTCCTTCCTTCCTTCCTTCCTTCCTTCCTTCCTTCCTTCCTTCCTTCCTTCCTTCCTTCCTTCCTTCCTTCCTTCCTTCCTTCCTTCTTTCCTTCCTTCCTTCCTTCCTTCCTTCCTTCCTTTCTTCCTTCCCTCCCTCCTTCCTTCCTTCCTCCCTCCCTTTCTTGCTCCTTTCCCTCCCTACCTCTTTACTTAATTTTTCCCCTCTCCTTCTTTCCTCCTTCATTCATACCAATATACCCTCCACAAACCATGAAATGAATAATCCTAAAACAAAGACAGATGTGCTCAAAAATCCTTCAGTCCCTTCCTATTGCTTTAAAGATATAATACAAGCTCCCTGGCCTGGCATTTAGGATCCTCCATAATCTGAGTCTCAACTACCTTTCTAGCTTTATTTTATACTATTCCCCTCCCAGCACTCAGCCCTCCAGTCAAACTGGCCAACTAGCTGTTCCCTGAACTTAATGTTCCACACCTTGTTTTTGTGCTTTTGCACGGACTGTTCCCCATGCCTGGAATGCTCTTCCTCATCACCTCTGTGTTAATAAATGTTTAACATTCAGCTCTTTGGGAGGGGGAAAAAAGAGGCACACAGTAAGCACTTTTTATTTTTTATTTTTTTAGTGAGGCAATTGGGGTTAAGTAACTTGCCCAGGGCCACACAGCTAGTAAGTGTTAAGTGTCTGAGGCCGGATTTGAACTCAGGTACTCCCGACTCCAGGGCCGGTGCTCTATCCACTGTGCCACCTAGCCGCCCCCACAGTAAGCACTTTTAAATTTAATCTGCATTATTTCTATTTCCCCCACCAGGTTCTTAAGCCCAGGCAATCAACAAAACAACAAATCAGTCAGTCCCTGATTTGTAGCGTTTGTGAGGTGTTAATGTTCTCGCTGAAGCCAGTTGGAGCTGGCTTCTTGCCAGCCCCGCCCCTTAGTATCCCTCTCTTCCTCCTAGGCTGGGCCGAAGAGTAACCTGCTAGAGGAAGTCTTCTCTAATTCCACCCCCAGCCCCTCAATTATCTTGAATTTACTTATCTGTGTATGGTTTAGATCCTCTTAGAAGAGTAAATGTAGCTTGAGGGAAGGGATTAGTTTGCTTTTTCTTCCTTTGTTTCCTGGTACCAATGGCAGTGAATTTAATAACTTTTTACCTAATAAATGTTTGTTGGATTGAATCTCATGGAATGTTGGGAACTCTCTTTAGAAGAAGTCACTTGCCCTTGGACAAGTCTATAGGACCTCATTCTACATAGATAATATATATCCTTTCCATGCTTTGGTTGATGCACAGAGGGCTGAGATTTCTGGAGTCCTCATTCTCTCCTTTTGAAAGCTTTTAGCCTCCGTTTCCTCATTTGTCAAATGGTGGAAGAACCCTTGCCTTCCCTTCCTGGCAGGGTGGTTGTGGGGTGGGGGTGTGGGAGGAAGTGCTCGGCAAACCTTGAAGTATCAGAAGTGGGGGCTGTTATCCTGCTTACTAGACCTCTCCCTTCATTCCCACCCCCACCAGGCCCTGGGTAGGGAATCCTGCTGGGCCCAGGGGAAGGAGCAGGCCCCTTCAGGCTTCACCGATTGTTAATAGAGGCTGTGGTGAAGTTATTAATAAACCCCTGGCTCCAGGGTGCTCCCGCTATTATGACTTAATACATTATTAATACCTCTAATAGAATTAGGGATGTTGTAGCCAGCCCTTCAGGGAAGAGAGGAAAGGAGAAGAAGGGGAGTAATGGGACATTATGGTGGCCTCTATCACCATGTAGATAGCTGCCCATGCTGTGGAGAGAATACAGGGAACAGGAGCCCAGCAGTAAGAACATTGGGTCCTCACTTTCCTTCTCTGTGGCTCAGTTTTCCCACTGATAAAATAAAGAAGATGCACTAGATGATTCCTGAGGGTCCTTCTGGCACTGATGTTCCATGTTCTAAGGGCCCTTTCAGCTTTGATGTTCTAGGTTCTGTAGTCCCTCCCAAGCTCTGTGATTCTGTTCTACATCCTAAGGTTGCAGCTAGCTCTGATATTATGCTCTACAGTGGTGCTGATATTCTATGATACTGTGTTGATAATACGCTGGAATTCAGCGGAGGGATTGGCTGGATGTCAGTGGAGAGGTGTGTGAGATACATAAATACACACACCCAAGGGGCAAACACTTGTACACACATACTAACGCCCACACTCAGACATAAGCAAACACACATTTAGCCCCTCCAGAAACTCTGTTGCTTGGAAAGAGGCAGGACCAGACCGGAGGCTTCTGAAAATGACTTTCCTTACTTTTAAAGATGGTAGCCCTCCAACCTTCTAGCCCCAGGTCACTTGGCTCCTCCCCTGCAACATTGTCATTTTTCCTTAGTGTTCAGTAAAAGGGAATAAGAATGTTCTCACACAGTGGCTGTGGGGGTGAGAACAGGTATTGTGAGTTGGGCATGGCGGTGGCCACTGGGAGTCCTTGAGACTGAACCTGGGGCTGGGGCTGGGCTGGGGCTGGATCAATGTAATTCTGAACCATAAGAGATACTGCTAAGTCTGATCAGGTGTCTACGTGAAGTTTAGTACCAATATGGGGAGCCACTAGATTGGTAGCAGGGGACTACCAAGCTACTTAAGGAGGGTGAAACTGGCCCAGGGCAGAAATGAAGGAGGTCAAGAGTTCTGTGCCCATCAATCAGTCCTTGGTTTCCTGATACACTTTTAGCATGGGTGAAATAGGGAGAGCCAGTCTGAGGGAGGGAGGGAAAGAGAGAGAGAGAGACAAACAGACAGACAGACACAGACAGAGAGACAGATACACACACAGAGACAGAGACAAAGAGATGGAGACTCAGACAGAGACAGAAAGAGAGAAAAACAGACACATAGAGAAAATAGGTATTATAAATAGAATATTTTGTAACAGTAATCATTGTAATAAATGTGAATTGAGATCATCGGGTTACAGATTTCTAGAGTTGACAGAGACCTCACAAGCCACCTTGCTCAAGCCCCTCATCTTCTAGACACTGGAGACTGGCCCAAGAGGGGAAGAGATTTGCCCAAGATCACACAGCAAGACCTGTAGCCCCATAGATCCCAACTTCTAGGCCGATATCCTTTTCCCCAAACCACTGGTTCCCAATCTTTTTGGGTCAGAGTGTTACATCCAACGGTTGAGAAAACACAGGATGAACAACAATCATTTCAATCACTTGTACTCTATCAGTCACAATAGCATCTGCATACACTTGGAAAAGGAGACTTTATTTATTCCATCTACGGAAGGGATTGTTTCTCTATTCTAAAGAGTTGCTGCTTGTTTCATTGAAATAGACTTCTAAATGGCACAGCCTGGAGCTGGGAGCTGGAGCTAAGCTGGAGACAACTGGGGTTTGGCCCAGGGTGCCAGATTCAGAGACGTCTGGATTCAGCAGGTTGAAATGCCTGAGCTGAGCACTTAGCAGGAATGATTAGAAAAAAACGGAACACTCAGATACGCTCCCTCTTCCTTCGCTCATCCCCAGCTGTACCTTCAGTGAGTGGACTTCATTGATTAGAAGACTGAGGCTCCAATAAAAAGGTGACTTCAGGTGGGTTTCTTGGACCAGCTCCCTGAAGCTAACAGTGTACTCCGAGGTTGAAGCACAGACCCTTTAAAGTCCTCTCCCTCTTACTGATGCTGACTTGCGCCATGCCCTCTGCTGTGACCTCTCCCTCTCCTCGTCCCTGCCCTGTCAGGCTTCTCTCAGAAGCCAGGTGCCACTCAGGGGTGGATACTCAGGAATCCAACAGCAAACATTTAATGCGCTGGGTGCCGAGGGAAGCAAGACCTTATAGACTCTCAGGGCTGGGGAGGACCTTGGAGGGCATCAACACCATCACATCGTCCTGTCACGTTAACGTAGCACTTTAAGGCTGCTAAAGGGCTTTGCCTAAGGTATTTCATTTGATCTCCCTGAAGCCTGGGGACTGCTTTTATCCATCATCATCCCCATTTTACTGATGAAGAAACCAAGGCTTCAAGATGCCCAGAGTCACACAGAGAGTAGGTGGGATTTTAACCTACATCTCCCTGAGGCCAAGGCCGGGACTCTACTCGCTATATCTTCTTCCCTCTCATGTTAGGAAGTCCAAAGTGATATCCATCCTTGGGTCTGTGATCTTCTTGACACGGATGCAGATCATGACCCGTTCGACCCTTCTGATCATGGACACTTCTTATCCGTGCCTTTCTGTATGGTCTTCCCATGGGATGCTACCAATGAGTTGATAGCCTTCCTTTGGTATCCCATACTTGGTGCTCAGGTTGTCTAGCTGCTACTGTTCACTCTGGTCCCATTGCCTTTTTCCACAATGGACGTAGACTCAGGGGACCTGGGTTTAATACTTACCTCCGCTCCTTACAACCTGAGTGGCCTTAGACAAGTTTCTTCAGTCAATCAATTGACAAGCACCACTGATGTGCTTGGTACAACCCAATGCATCTCATGCCTGGTGCATCTCATGCACTTCCACCTCCTGAATTCCCTGGCTTCCTTCAAGTTTCAACTAAAGTCCCACTTTCTGAAAGAAATATTTCCCAGCCCTCCTTAACCTTAGTGCCTTTCCTCTGAGATTGTTGTTGTTCACTCATTTCAGTTGTGTCTGACTCTTGGTGACTCCATTTGGTTCTTTTGTTTTGTTTTGTTTTTTGCGGGGCAATGAGGGTTAAGTGACTTGCCCAGGGTCATACAGCTAGTTAAGTGTCAAGTGTCTGAGGACAGATTTGAACTCAGGTCCTCCTGAATCCAGGGCCAGTGCTTTATCCACTGTGCCACCTACCTGCCCTCACATTTGGGGTTTTCTTGGCAAAGATCCTGGAGTGGTTTGCCATTTTCTTCTCCAGCTCATTTCACAGATGAGGAAACTGAGGCAAACAGGGTAAAGTGACTCACCCAGGGTCACAGAGCTAGTAAGTGTCTGAGGCTGGATTTGAACAGAGGTCCACCTGACTCCTGACTCTGAGCACTGTGCTTTCTTCTAGCTGCTTTCTCTCTGAGATTAGCCCTAATTTATCCTTGCTTATATCTTGTTTGTACATAGTTTTTCACATGTCATCTCCTGCATTGGACTGTGAACTCCTTGAAAATTTAACAGATGCTCTCTGACCGACTGGCTGACTGGTTTTTTTCCTCTTTCTTTGTATCCTCAGAGCTTAGTAATCATAATAATCATCATGCGGCTGCTGATGACGATAGCCAATATTTATATAATGCTTACTATCTGCCAGCCATTGTGCTAAACACTTCGTGATTTTTATCTCATTTGATCCTCACACCAACCCTGGGAGGTAGGTGCTATTATTACCCCCATTTTGCAGATGAAGAAACTGAGGCAAACAACACAGCTGTAAAATGCCTGAGGCAAGATTCGAACTCAGGTCTTCCTGACTCCAGGTCCAGAGATCTATCCAGCTGCCCCAATACAGAGCCTGGCACATAAGGAGAGTGCTTAATAAATGCCTGTTAAGTGACTGACCCTAGCCTCTCTGGTGATCTTTTCTGTTTCTTCTTGAGTGCAATGCATTGTTGGTACTTATACACCTCCTCCTAACCTTCCTCCTTTCCCCATTTTACCAATGAGGCAACTGTGGCTCATTAGGGGGCAGTGACTTGCTTAAGGTCACACAGTTAGTAAGTGTTTCTCAGACCCCCGGAGCTCTCTCCCCTGCCCTAGGATGCCTCTCAAAGTACATTTTTTCAGACTAATGAAATCCTTGAAGGCTATAAAGCCAGGGCTTTATTTGCTTTTAATCTTTTCCATCTGTTAATAAAATAATATTTGTTTTTGTCTGCAGCCTGATGTACTGAAAATGAAGCGTATGCGTTCCTAGGTCAGTGGCCCAGCCTGGTTGCCATCTGTGGGGGTTGAAGGTCACTTGGCTGCTATTTTCCTCCTTGGCCAGGCCCACCCCAGGGCCGTCCATTGGGGCCAAACTGAGTTTCTTAGTTTTTAGTCCGGGCTTCTGTGGCGGGGCCTGCTGGGGCTGGCCCCTCCCTGGGATAAGCAAAAGTAGGAGAGGATTCTTCTCTCCCTCTTGAGGTTCACTGGGCTCCAAGAAAGTGGCTGAGTTTCCCCAGTCCTGTGGCGGTTTGGGGCAGCCATTGGACAGCTTGGTCTGGCCCCTGGGACTTTCAGAGCCGCTCAAAGCACAGTCTCCTGTAGCAGACAAACCACATCTAGCAATGCTTCCCCCAAATTGTACTTGTCCAGCTGATTCTTTGAACACAAGCTTTGTACTCATCCCAATTATATCTCAGCTTCTTTGCTTTGGCTCGGGTTGTAGCCTGTCAGATCCCGGCTATGCCCTCAAATTTATCAGCTATCTCTCGAAGTCAGTCAACAAGTATTTATTAACACTCTGTGCCAGAGACAACATTTTGGACAAGGAGGATGGCTGGGGGAATTGTACCAAGTCAGGACATGAGCATCAGAGTCAAGGAACCCAAGTAGGTCAGTAGAACTGTTGAACTTCGAGTTAGGAGGGGCCTCCTGTACAAGAAAGTTAGGAAGAAGTCAGGTTGTGAAGGCCTTTTCAGTGCCAAATCGCATCTTCTATTTGACCTTGAAGACAATAGTGAGACACTGGCTTTTATTTGTAGTCACCCTTCATTGTTTTCCATTGTTTTGTCTTCTTTATATCTTTTGAAAATCTAGGCTGGCTCCAAGAAAAGGGGTGAAGGGGTAGCTAGGTGGTGGAGCGGATAGAGGCCTGGCCCTGCAGTCAGGAGGACTTGAGTTCAGATGCTGCCTCAGACACTTACTAGTTGTGTGACCTTGGGCAAGTCACTTAACACCTATTTTCTCCAACAAAAAGAAGAAAACAAAGAAAGAAAGGAAAAGGAAGAAAGAAGGGAGGGAGCAAGGAAGGAAGGAAGGAAGAAAGAAAGAAAGAAAGAAAGAAAGAAAGAAAGAAAGAAAGAAAGAAAGAAAGAAAGAAAGAAAGAAAGGAAGGAAGGAAGGAAGGAAGGAAGGAAGGAAGGAAGGAAGGAAGGAAGGAAGGAAGAAAGAAAGAAAACAGAAAATCTAGGCTGGTTCAAAATTCCTATTTTACAGAGGAGCAAACTGAGACCCAATCAATCGATTGAGAATAAATTGCTTTCTCAGGCTTCAACCTAGAATTCCAGATTTAGGGCTAGAAGGTAATGAAGAAACTACTTAGTCCAACCCTCTCCTTTTACAGATGAGGAAACTGAGAGCAAGAGAAGTGATTTTGTCCCAGCTTACACAGCTCGGGAGCTTCAGAGTCAAGACTTTAAAAATCCAGGTCTTCTGACCCCAAAGCTAGGGGGTTCTGTTCATCTCCACTGACTCCCCGGCCACCCTTCTCCTAAATCTTCGGTGCTTCTTTCTTTTGCAGGCACGTGGGCCTGCGTGATGGAAGTCAGGAGGGAAAGGCGTGGAGAGGTCAGGGAGGGAGGGACCTTATTATATACCATCATTCTCTTCTGGGAAGCAAATTCAACGGCCCAGAAAGATGCTCCCTCGGAGACTCGGGCAGCCCATCCCCCATCCCCACTGGTGTGGCAAGCTCACCATCTGTGCGGGGGCAAACCAGCCAGACCCCTGCCCAACGGAACACACCCAGGGCTGGAGAGAGAGAGTTCTCAGCTTGACTTCCTGGTAGGGCTCCGTGTTTAAACAGCTCCATACCCAGGCTGAACTTTCGCTGACTTCTTTCTTTCTTTTCTCAAGGGAAAAGGAAAAACAGGACAGGAGTTTAGTGTGGAGATGGTACTCGGGGCCCAGAATGTACCTCCACGGCGTAGGAAACGGGGCGTAGGAAAGCGGGTGGGGAACAGATCTGTAGGCAATGTGATTTAGAGCAGGAAAGGGCCGACTAGGGCATCTCGTTTAGTCTCCACCTAATTAGGCATTTCCTCTACATGAATGAATGAACGAACGAACGAATAAACCCTGTAAGCAGTGCTTCTTATGGGCGAAGCCCTGTACTGAGCCTAGTACACCTGCACAATGAGAGAGTTAGACAGATGGAAATATGAGACAGGCCCTGCTCACAAGGAGCTCATATTCTAATGGGGTGATGGGGAGAGGGGGAGACGATACACGTGGAAAGGCTTTAGGTCAGGTCAGATGGAAAGGTGCCAAGCAGGTGGTGCTGCCTGCTCTTTAATATCATTCCCACTGATCAAATGACGTCACTTTCTGATGTTGCACCATTGGACCAAGTGTGCCAAGGACTTTGGTGGCAAGAACCTTTATTTCTGTAGTATCATTACTTGTGGCTGTGGCGCCTATGGGGAGTGGTCGCCAGGCTTCCTCAATGTATGAGGGCATGGGCTGGAAACAGAGCTATTCTCTCTCTTTTTTTTAATCATAAAAGTATTTTATTATTTTCTAGTTACATGTAAAGATAGTTTTCAACGCTTGTTTTTATAAGGTTTCTAGTTCCAAATTTTTCTCCTTCCCTCCCTCCCTTCCCTCCCCCCTCCCCAAGACAGCAAGCAATCTGATATGGGTTATATATGTACAATCATATTAAACATATTTCTGCATTAGTCATCTTGTGAAAGAAGAATCAGAACAAAAGGGGAAAACCTCAAAAAAGGAAAAAGAAAAACAAAAAAGTAGAAACCGTAGATTCCACAGTTCTTTTCTCTGGATTTGGAGAGCATTTTCCATCTGGAAATGAGAAGAATTAAGTCTATCACAGTTGTTCATCACACAATGTTGTTGATACTGTGTACAATGTTCTCCTGGTTCTGCTCATCTCAGTTCATCTAAGTCTTTCCAGATTTCTAAACAGCTATTCTCTCTCTCTCTCTCTCTCTCTCTCTCTCTCTCTCTCTCTCTCTTTCTTTCTTTCTTTTTTTTTTAGTGAGGCAATTGGGGTTAAGTGACTTGCCCAGGGTCACACAGCTAGTAAGTGTTAAGTGTCTGAGGCAGAATTTGAACGCAGATCCTCCTGACTCCAGGGCCGGTGCTCTAGCCACCGAGCCACCTAGCTGCCCCTAAAGAGAGCATTCTCAAGGCTCTTGGGTCCTGGCCTGACCCCATTAAAGGGTAAGAGCATAGTGGTTTGATTTGCCTGCCTCCTATAACTTCCCGGACAAGTGGTCATCCAAATTTTGCTTGAATACCTCCAGTGATGGTGAGCTCATGCGGAGCCTACAAAGCCGCCTATTGCATTATTGACTCAGTTCTAATAGTTGTTGACCTGATACTCATCAAGTTCTTCCTTAAACTGAGCTAAAACCTACCTTTCTATCCCTCCCATCTGTAGCACCTAAGTCTGCCCTGTGGGAACAAGCTGCTCTATGACAGCAATGCTAGACATGTTAAGGTAGTGATCATGTCCTCATTGAGTCTTTTCTTCCCCAGTTCTTAGGTCATTCCAGTATGCCATGATCACTGTCCCCTTCCTCACCTGGTCACCCCTCCCTGGAGGGCTCAATCTTAGAAATGTCTTCCCCGGGGCAGCTAGGTGACGCAGCGGATAGAGCACTGGCCCTGGATTCAGGAGGACCTGAGTTCAAATCCAGTCTCAGACACTTAACACTTATGAGCTGTGTGACCCTGGGCAAGTCACTTAACCCCCATTGCCTCACCAAAAAAGAAAGGAAGGAAGGAAGGAAGGAAGGAAGGAAGGAAGGAAGGAAAGAAAGAAGGAAAGAAGGAAAGAAGGAAGAAAGGAAGAAATGTCTTCCCTAAAAATGTGCTGCTTAGAACTGAGTGCTTCATCATTTGGGGGATGACTAGGTGTGAAAGATGCCATCATCTTGGGGGGGGGGACGATAAAGGAGTAGGAATCCAGAATCCAGAGTTTGTTGGACTATGGGCTACATGAATAAACCCTAGAAAAACTCTTGTGGGGCCTGAGGTGTTTGTAGTTAGGTGGATGGTGAGAGGGAAAGAGGGAAGTGGACATGGAAACCAGGAACCCCTTGGAAGTAGGACAAAGCAGAAGGACGTTTAGGCTAGGATGTGACAGATCTTTGTGCCTAGGTAGCCAAGTGGGTTTAGGTAACTAAGAAGGTCTAGCAGACTCATATATCTCAAATTGGGGACTGGGTGCCATGCAGTTTATGGATGAGGGAACTTTTTTTTAGGAGAAATAAGGTCTTTAATGGGGGCAGAGGAACTATAGCTCGTGGTATGGCAAAGCTCAAAAGCTAGGAATACCCCAGGAACTTTTTTTTTTTAAGTTTTAAAAATCTCTGGGGCCAAGGGCAAGGTGCTTCCCCTGGATTAGCTCTAAAGATGAACTGGAATACACAGGAAGCGAAATGAGAGCAACTGTTTAATGCCCAGAGAGGAAAAGGATGCCTTTCTAGGACACTGGGCACCTCATCAGTGCTCAGCATCATGCTCATTGGGCCGTTCTATAGACCCAGGTTCACGCTCAGCCAATCGGTGCAGGGTCCTGGGTTTGTACAGCAGGTTTGAGGAACAATGCCTCCCCCTCTCACTTCCCCACATTCCTACGTAATCACTAGTTATCTAACTCTTTTTCCTCCCTAACCCCTCCAACCGGACCCAGGGGAAGAGGAGGAAATAGATGCAGACAGGTTCCCATGGCCTTGACAATTGAACAAACTGCTCTGTACACACTGGCCCATCGGTCCCAGTACTGAACAAGATAACCTCTGAGGTTCTGTGACTCAGTGCAGAGGTCACTGGATTTGGAGTGTGAAGAGCTGCTATCTGTGTATTTTAGGCAAGTCCCTTCCTCCCCACGCTGGGACTCAGTTTCATCACCTGCACAATGAGAGAGTTAGACAAGCTATCATCTAAGGACTGAATACTCTGGACTAAAACAATCAAAATCCTTTGCTCCAGGTCTGAGATTCTGTGAGTCTAAGTGGGAGACAGAAGTCCCCTGTTAACATGTAGTTGCTCAGGATGGAGCACAGACAACGTCTTCATCGGCCATGAAGACCTTATTATGAATTCGTTTACTAAGTCACCTAGCAGAGGCCTGAGGGAATGGCTCAGACACGGAATTTTTTCCAATGGAATTGGTTGAACAGGAAGACACAGAAACAGAGATTCTTAGCTCTGGAAAGGAAAGGCCTTAGAAAACATCCAGTGCAATCTCCCTTGTAAGAGCAAGTCTCTTCTCTTTGGAACTCAGTTTCCTCATCTTCATTCCTTATTAAAAAACAAAAAGAGGGTATCCAACTTCAGGGTCTGATTGGGTGTTCTCTAAGGGGCTTTCCAGCTCCTCTATTCTGTGCCGACCACATTTGCTTGCATACAATTTTCTCAGAGCTTGGGGGGGGGTCCCTTTTGTGGCCGGTGTTTTGTTTTCTCGGTATTCTGGACTCAAGCCCTGGGACATTCTCACCTGGATTTTCTGGCTCCTCTTTACCTCCCATCCCTTGAATTAATAATCGAAAAAGCTCAGAGCAGGAGAACCTGATTCCCCACGTTTTGAAAATGACATTGAACCTGTTGAGTTTGATGGCAAGGAGATAAAGTGTGTTGAATAAATATTCGCTATTGTTTGGGGCACAGAGACACATTCTTTGTACTGACCTCACCTACCTCCTACAGCGATCAATATCAATTTCTGGATGCCCCTTGTTTTTAAGATGGCGGGAGAGACTATGAATATCTATCTGCCCATTCTACTGTGGGTAGAACTCAGTTCCACTGTGTTTTTTGTTTGGCCATTTTTCGAACATGTCCAATTTTTTGTTACCTCGTTTGGGGTTTTCTTGGCAAAGATACTGGCATGATTTGCCATTTCCTTCTCATTTTACAGGTTAAGTGACGTGCCCAGGATCACACTGATAGTAAATGTCTGAGGCTAGATTTGAACTCAGGTCCTCCGGACTCCAAGCCCAGTGCTCTATCCACTGAGTCATCTAGCTGCACAGTTCACTTTATTTTTATTTTTATTTTTTTGGTGAGGCAATTGGGGTTAAGTGACTTGCCCAGCGTCACACAGCTAGTAAGTGTTAAGTGTCTGAGCATAGATTTGAACTCAGGTCCTCCTGAATCCAGGGCCGGTGCTCTATCCATTGCGCCACCTAGCTGCCCCTACAGTTCACTTTAGCTTAGACAAGTACATATTTAGTGTATGGTGTAGGAGACATATAAAGGCAGAGGTGATTAGTGTTTCAGCAAAAGCCAGGTTCTTATAATACAGAATGTTGGGTATAGGAGGGAGCTTAGAACGTAGACATTGTGGCATTCTCAGCCTTTTCTCTGTTCCTCTCCAGTTTTTACATTCGCGATTCCGGCCTCCCCAGCAGGGCAGTCTAGCTCTGGGCGGTCCAGAAAATTAATCTTGCAGATTAGCCGATTGATATAAGGGATAAAGTTTCAGCTAGGTGGCGCAGTGGATAGAGCACTGGCCCTGGAGTCAGGAGTACCAGAGTTCAAATCTGGCCTCAGACACTTAACACTTACTAGCTGTGTGACCCTGGGCAAGTCACTTAACCTCAATTGCCTCACCAAAACAAAAGAAAAAGAAAAGAAATAAGGGATAGGACTATGTTTTGGAAAGTGACCCCCGTGCCCTCCAGATGTGACGTATCATTGAAGAGATGAGGCTCCGGGCAGCTAAGCCTGCAGTATGTTTCTGTCAGCACGCTACATTTCCTGGCCCACCTCTCCAGATGCCTCTCATAGCGCGACTTCTCTCTCCACGCCCCTCCCCTGCCACTACCGCTCACATCGCCAAGTTACCAGCCAGGCTGTAAAGTTAGGTGATGAGGTGAGGACAGATGAGAATTGGGTTCGAAGTAGAATTCCCTCCCAGCCTCCCTCACCGAAGATAATTCCAGTCTTTCTAGGTCATACTTCTGTCGACATACAGGCACCCCCTCCCACACATCCCCACACCCGCTCCCAGCATCCTCTTCCGGAGGATGCATTTTAGGCAGTCTATTTCATCAGAGCTAAAAGGAACCCCTTAGAAACTGTGAGCCCTGGAAGGGGCCCTGTAACGTAGCTGAAATATTTAGAGCTGGAAGGGACGCAGGAGGTCACCTACTTCAACTACTTCATTTTAAAAAACGAGGAAACTGAGGCCCTAGTGTCGTGGTTTGCCCAAAGCATACAGGTAGTAATGAACAGAATTAGGATTTGAACTCAGATCTCCTGACTCTGGTGCTCTTTTTCCAACCCACACTATCTCCTGCCTTGGCATATCAGAGCTGGAAGGGGCCTTAGAGCAGTGACTGTTAGTAATGGAAGGGCCTTAGGACAGAAACCTGGCATTCTATAATGCCACAGCTGGAAGGAAACTCGGACTGCAGAATGAGCAGGATAATATAGTATAGCATGTTTTAAAGTGTGCAAAGTGATTTTTTTTTTTTACAGCTGTATGAAGGAGATGGGATAACTAGGTGGCACAGTGCAGGCTTGAAGTCTGGAAAACCCACCTTCCTGAGTTCAAATCCAGCTTCAGACACTTACAAGCAATGTGACCCTGAGCAAATTACTGAACCCCAGTTGCCTCAGTTTCCTCATCTGTAAAGAGATCTGGAGAAGGAAATGGTAAACCACTCCAGTATCTTTGCCAAGAAGACACCAAACCGGGCCATGGAGAGTGGGACATGATTGAAAAACAACTGAATAGCAAATGATGGAGATCGGACAGAGGAGGGACCCTAGAACCTTTGAGTGTCAGAGCTGAAAGCGATCTTAGGACAAGGAACATAGGATGATGGACCTGGAGGGGACCTCGGAGACCATGAGGCCCAGAGAAGATATATGACTTGCCCAAAGTCAGACAGCATGGCAAGAGCCAGACCTCAGTTCTGATGCCGGGTCCAGGCCTCTTCCACCTTCCTCAGTGGAGAAGTTAGCAAAGAGAACATTTGTGTAGCCCCCAGCCTTCCTTTTCCATGCCTCTACAATCATGGGCTCAAAGACTGACAACATCTTTTGTTGTTGTTGTTGAGTCATTTTTTCAGTCTTGTCTGACTCTTTCTGACCCCATTTTGGGGGTTTCTTGGCAAAGATACTGGAGTGGTTTTCCATTTCCATCTCCAGCTCATTTTAAAGGTGAGGAAACCAAGGCAAACAGGGTTAAGTGACTTGCCCAGGGTCACGCAGCTAGTAAATGTCTGAGGTCAGATTTGGACTCAAGAAGAGGGGTCTTCCTGACTTCAGGCCCAATGCTGTATCCACTGTGCCACCTACAACATCTTAGAATCATATAATTTTAGAATCTTAGGGTCTTGTGGGGTTATAGAATTGTTAGATCAGAGAACACTGGGCTCATGAAATCTTGCTGGGGGGTGGGGTGGAGAAAGGGATCTACTCTCCTACCTAGTTCAGGAATCCCCTCTACAGCCTTCCTGACAGAGGATTAGCTACTCTATGCTTGGATACCTCCACTGACAGGGAGCTCTGGACTTTGAAAAGTGAGCACTCCATGCACTCTCCCTTCATTCATATTTGAACTCCAAAGCACTCACTTCCAATCATATTTCTGTTCCCTAGAAGGGCTGTGGGACCTCAGGACCAGTGCTTTGAACACTCCCTGACTAGGTTTTGTCATCTCCTCAGAGAGGAAAGTAGTTTGAGTTTGTTTCTTCTCTGACTCCACAGGGAGGTAATGGGGGGGGGGCAGCAATTTTCCCAAAGGGCTGTAAGATCCAGTCTAAAGTAAACCAGGTTGACTCACAGGTCTGATTCTACTGATGGTCAGCACAGAAATTTCCACTTGCTCCGTTTCCAATGTGGCCTGGATAGGCCGTCCTCAGGCATCTTGGTGGCCTCCAGATCCTGGGAGCTCACCATATCACCACCGGACCTAATGCAGATAGATACACAATCAGCTTAGCCCGCTGCAGCCAGAATTCTTGAGCTGGAGCAATCCTCTAGCCTTAGCCTCCCCAGCTGCAGGGACTCCAGGTGCAATGGCCAGAAGCCAGATGATTCTCCAAGGGCAGGGGTCAGGCCTCTTCCCTCTCCTGTTGTTTAACTTGGCCATAATATAGAGAACCAGGAGGAAGTGGAATGATGCAGATTTGAGTCGATGTAAGGGGGGGGGGAACCCCCAACTTCCTAACCATTTGAACTGTCCAAAAGCTGAATGGAGTTGCTTTCCAGGTGAGTCACTGGAGGCTTCAAGCAGAGGTTGGTTAACTATTTGTCAGGGATGCTACAGAGGAAATTCCTGGCCAGGTACAGGCCAGGCCAGTCCAATGCAAGCAACAAACATTATTAATCATCTACTCTGTTCCAAACACTGTGCTAACAGAGGGGAAAAAAGAGAAAGAAAAACAATCATTGCCCTCAAGAAACTTACATTCTAAAGTGGAGTTGCAGGGAAGGACATCAAATAAATACTACTGACAAAAGGACTGAGCTTTGAAGGAAGTTAGGAATTCTAAGAGACTGAGGGGAGGAGAAAGGACTTTCTAGACATGGTGGGTTCAAAAGCATAGAGAGGGGAGAATAATGGTCATTTGAGGAACATCAAGTTAGCTAGAACATAGAACTCACAAAGAGAAATAATGTATAACAAGCCCAGGAAGGGAGCCTGGAGCCAGATTTTGAAAGGCTTTAAATGACAGCCAGAGGAGTTTGGATTTTATTCTAAGGGCAATAGGGAGCCATTGGAGTTTCTTGAGTAAGGGAATAATAAGGTCAGAACTGGCATTAGGAATGTCACTTTTGTAGCTATGTGGACAATGGATTGAGGAGGGATGAGTTTTGAGGCAGAGAGTTCAGCTGGGGGCTAATGTACTAGTTCAGGTAAAAGGGAATGAGGGTCTGAACTAGTATGATTGTGTGAGTGGAGAGAAGGGGTGGAAGCAAGAGATACTGGAGAAGTAGATTTGGAAGCTGTGGAGATATGGGGGAGAGGGAAAGGGAAAAGGAAAATGTGGCTTGTGGGCTGCAAACAGGTGACTGGAAAGATGACAGAAATGGGAAGTTTAGGGAGTGTGGGTGAAGAATAATGAGTTCTCTTAGACTTGGCATGTCTATAGGATACCCAGTGGGAAATGTGCAATAAATGGTTGGTGATAGGGGAGCTCAGGAGAGAGAGACTAAAGCCGGATCGCTAGATCTGGGAACCATCTGCATAGATATGATGGTTGAACCCATGGGAGGTGATGAGATCACCAAAAGGGAAGAGAAGAAGGCACCTTGAGTGGGGGGAGGGGAGAGGAGACTGAGAAGGAGCCATCTGATGGGTCAGAGGAGAGCCAAGAGAGCGATGTCACAAAAGCCCAGAGAGGAGAATGTCCAGAAGTGGATGGTCAATCGTATCAGATGCTAGAGAGAGGTCTAGAAGGAGGAGGACTGAGAAAAGGCCACCAGATTGAGCGGTCGTTGGTAACTCTGGAGAGAGCATTTTCAGTTGAGTGATGAAATCAGAAGCCAGACTGACAAAGGCTGAAAAAAGTGAGTCATAAAAGAGGGACTCTAGGCAAACATATATTAATTGCCTAGCATATGCAAAGCCCTATGCTAGGTTGTTGTTCTTGTTATTGTTGTTGTTGTTGAGTTCTTTCAGTTGTGTCTGACTCTCCATGACCCCATCTGGAGTTTTCTTGGCAAAGATACTGGAGTGCTTTGCCATTTCCTTATCCTGCTCATTTTATAGATGAGGAAACTGAAGCAAATGGGGTCAAGTGGCTTGCCTAGGGTTCCACAGCTAGTAAGTAACTGAGGCTGGATTTGAACTCATGAAGATGAGTTCTGACTCCAGGCCTGGTGCTCCATCCACTGTATTATCTGGCTGCCTTCTATGCTAGGAGTTGAGGACAAAGGATAAACCAAATAAGTGCCAGCCCTCCTTGAGGACTTTATATTCAACTGATTGAGTCAGGTGGAGAGAGGGAGAAGGAGAGGGAGAGGGAGAGGGAGAGGGAGAGGGAGAGGGAGAGGGAGAGAGAGAGAGAGAGAGAGAGAGAGAGAGAGAGAGAGAGAGAGAGAGAGAGAGAGCATGTAAATAGGCAGAGATAAACAATAAGCAATAGCCCAATTATATAACTGGAAGGGGCTCTCTTCCCATTATACAGATGAAGAAACTGAGGCCCAGATAGAGAAGATAATTCCCCTAAAATTACCTAGTGGCAACATCAGGACTGAAACCCAGGTCTTTTGACTTCCCAGTTCCTATGTTTCCCATTCCTCAGCCAGGTCTTTCTGTCTGTGTCCTGGTTCCTGTAGACTCTAGGACCTGTTGGCTGAAATCCAGGAACCCACAGTCAGACTAAGAAGCAAAATGTGGTCTTTGGATGGTTGTTTTTTCCTGGTGCATGGCTCCAAAAGGCTTTATTTAAAAACAAAACAAAAAACAATTACTATCATTATCAAGTGTCTCAGATTTGTAATCGGTTCATGGGGCCAGGGGATAAACACCTTAGAAACCTGACCTTTCCTGGGCCAATACTTAGAGCTGAGTCCTCTGGGTGTGAGTCCCATCTACTCTTGGCAAGACCTGACTTCCTGGCTTGATAGGAGGGAAAACAACAGGCTGGGAGGGAGGGAGAAGAGAGAGAGAGAGAAGGGGTTTTGAGGGCTTCCTGGCCACCTAACAGATCCCACAAAGCCCTGGGCTGGGCCGTTAAATGTAAGGGAATCCGATTAAAGGGGAAGGAAGGATCTGGTTTCCCTACAAAACAGGCCTCTTGTTTCTGAAGGGAAAGAAAGGATGAGGCTGGTTGGCCAGGTAGGGCTTGGGGTTTGGGGTTTCTGGGCCCTGAAAAGGTAGGAATCAGGTGTTGAGACAATTGTCCCCAGAGCTTCCCCTCTGCCTTCCTCCGGCTTCATCATTATTTAGAAACCTCCCTTCTAAAAATAAATCAGATTTCTGAAAAGTTTTATGGTTGACAAAGGGCTGGGTTGTAGTGAAAAGTTTATTGAGTGCTTTTAGCTTCAGAAGACCTGCTGGGACACTTTAGATGGGGGACTGTAGGAAACTGGTCCTGTCCTCAAGGGATTTACTTCTACTGCTGAGGGGGGTGATGGGCCCAGATAATCTGAGGAAGACAAAGAGCAAATTAGAAATCCCTTCGTCTGTCAAATGGGAACAGTGATTACCTCGTGAAGTAAGTAGTGAAGGCATCAACCTCCCATTTTATAGAAAGTAAAACTGAGGCTCAGAGAAGAGAAATGATTTTCTTAGGGGCACAGGACTCATTTCCTGACTTGAACTCAGTGTGCTTTCCAAGGTAATTGTGCTGTAATTAATTGCTAAATTGTGTCCTAGACTAGAGATTCAAAAAGTTGTGGTTGAGGTTAGTTGTTTGATTGGGGAAGACTTATTGGAGGAGGTGGGAGGGGCTTGAGGTGGGCATAAGCAGTGGGTTAGAATTTGGATTAGCGGGGAGTGGGGGTGGGATGAGGATTTGAGGTACAGGAACAACCTAAATTCCCATTTTGTACTGGGATTATAGAATAAATGGGCCCAGCACATAGTAGGTCTTCAAGCACATTGGGTAACTGTCATCTTGGGTGGGGCTCGGAAATTATACTATTTATTTTGCTATATAGAGGTGTGGAGGTTAAATCAAAGGCTCACAGGATGTCAGAGATGGAATCAATTTCTTAGAGATCTTGATGCCCAGAGAAGGTAAGGAACTAGTTCAAGGTCATGCAGTAAATTAGCATCAGAGATACGATTCTATTCCCACGCAATCGGCTCTATTACACCCTCCTTCTTGGCACACCCCTCCCCCCTTTCTATCTTTTCTTAAAAACAACAAAAAATTCGTGCCTTTCACCAAAGCCAGCTCATCACAGATGTTATACAGATCAGAGAAAATAGAGGAGTGAGATAATTCCTTGAATAATTTAAACAAACAACTATCCCACCCCTCAATTCTGTAAACGCTCTGTTTCGGAAAGAAGGGTCTGAGTTCTACATTCATTCAGCTCTCAGGTCAAGACAATTCACTTTTCTGAACCAGTGGGAATAATAATCTCTGCATTAACCGTTTCACAAAAAGGTTGGGAGGAAGGCGCTTTGCAATTGGGAGCTGTCCCTGCTACCCACCTCCTGAGAGAGAGGCGAAGATGCAGACTACAGGAGAGAGGGATTAAAAAAATAAATTAATTAAAAAAAAATATATATATATATGGCCAGAGTGGAAATATGCTTTGATTGACTATACATGTTTGTAATGGATTTTGTTTGCTTTGTGTTCTCAATTGGGGGGAGGGGGAGGAGAGAGAGTGAGAAGGCAGATTTTTGCTGATTGAAACGAAAAAATATAATTAAAAAAAGAAATGGAAGCTGTGGTGATTATCCTAATGATGTTATTCATTCGTTTATTTATTCTGCATTCCTTCAGGGTGCCTAATCTCAGGGTGCAGAGCGGGGTGGCGGGGAGGAGAAAATAAATTAACATGAGAAAAATAAAGAAAAAGACTGTAAGAAGGGCTCTTGACACATTCCCAGCAAGGTCCTCATTACAAAACAGAACTCTTAGTCCCTGGAGGAGAATCAGGTGTGACTTTCATAGCCCAGGTAGGTCTAACCCTCAGGCTGCCCTGGAGCAGGGATAGATTTAGTGATAGAAGTTGGAGTCCGGGACGGGCTGGTCCCAGGACAGAGGCAGCAGGGCTGGGGCCTCAAGTTCCCAGGCCAGGGTGGGGCTGGGCCAGGGCCAGGGTCAGGGTCAGGGCCAGGCCCAGGCAGGCAGGCATGCGTTGTGAGCTGGCCTTTTTGATGGCTCAATCCCAGATTTCACAGCTCCTCAATAGCCCTCTTGTGGGGCTGCCTCTTGTCTTCCGCGCCGGCACAACTCAATCCATTCTCCCCTTTCTCTCCTGGAGACAGCCCCTCCCCTCCCCCCACCGGCCCGGGCCTTCCTGGGGCATCACTGGGCAGAGGGGAATGTGGGCGGGGCCCCTGGAGCGGGGGCTGCGGAGCGGGGGCTGGGGGCCCGGCCCGGGTTCCTATTCTCCCGGGGGCGGCGGGGTCAGCGCGGGCCCCCTTGCCTCCTCCGGGCCCTACTCAATTGGAATTTAAATGCTCTGCCTTTGTGGCCCTGGAGAATGGGGATGCTCCGCATTGGCGAGGGAATTACCGGGGATGCCTCAGGGGGAGAGGAAAGAGGAGCCCCGCCCCCACAGGACCCCAGGCTGCGTGCCCCCCGCCCCCGACCGTGCTTGATATCCCAGGAAAGAAGCCGAAGGCTGGTAGGGGGAGAAGGGGGACTCGGAACCCACCTGCCCCCAAACCCCAGCCTAGACGACAAGGAGAGCGTGCAAGTAGCATCATAGCATTGGAGTTGGAAGAGACTTTAGAAACCATCTCTTTCAGCTCCGTCATTTTACAGCTGGGGAAACTGAGGACAAGGAGGAAACTGAATTTATACCATTACAGAGCTGGAAGGGAACTTAGAGGTCATTTAGCCACCCAGAGAGGCAGGGACAGCGTTAAACCTAGAATTCAGGTTGTCTGCCACCCTGTAGGAGAACGGAGAGGGGATGTCGATAATTTGTTCTGCCTGCTTCCTTACCTCCCCTTCCCTCCACACCAAGCCTATTCTGTGGACTGAGGATAGGGATGGTGGAGAGAAAAGATACTAGTTTTAGCGTTACAAGTCCCGAGTTCAAATACCCCTTTCCTTGCTGTGAGACTGTAGGCCTGGGTAGACTGTGAGGCCCTCTCTGGACCTCAGTTGCCTTTTCCGTAATACCTGCTTTCCTCAATTTACAGGGTTATTAGGATGATCAAATGATAACATTTTAGCTAAACATAAAACACTATAAAGGTAAGTTGTTATTAGTGTTGTCTTCTCCGACACTTTAAAATAACCATTCAGATCTCTTACCCTCCGGTCCTACTGTATTCTGTTCTTCCGGACCCAGCATAATTCTGTCCAAATCCCCGAGGCACCCCCATCCCCCAAGAGACTCTGCTTGCTATCTCCAGCTCACCCTGATGTTTCCTGGCTGGCTCTGAGAGCACACAGTCCTTACTGGAGAGGTATCCACTCATCTTAGCCGTAACATTTTCGTTTTCTGCCCTTTGGGTAGGAATCTTTTCACCCTTTACGTTTTCTGCCTACTATGAACCCCTCAAAGACAAATCCGGCTCTTCTTCTTCTCTGTTTCTGGTAGCTAAGCTTTGGGCACCTAGTAGAAATCAAGAGGAGGCAGCCTGAGGAAGGAGTGGCTTCCCTAACCCCATCTTCAAGCAGATGTCACTTTTTGTCAGGGATGCTTTATTGTGGGATTCTTTCCTAGCGGGACCAGCTGGACTGGCTAGCCTTAAAAGCAGTGTGTAACACAGACAGCACTGGCACTGGAATCAGAGGATCTGGGTTAAAATTCTCACTCTGCCATTCACTATCTGTGTGCCCATGAGGAAGTCGCTTAACCTCTCTGTGCCTCAGTTTCCTCATCTGTAAAACTGGATGATCTAATTTAAATCTCTAATCTTACGATTCTCTTCCACCTCTTAGAGTCAGATTCCTCCTCCCTTTCTCCGCCTCCATTTGTGTTTAGAATAGTACTCCTGTCCTAAATTTATGTGTCTGTTTCTTTTACTTTGTCACTTCCTAGAGCACCTGATTATTATTATTATTATTATTATTATGAGGAGGAGGAGGAGGAGGAGGAGTTGCTATCTTGCTTACTTATACCAGGCACAGTCTAGACAGTTTCTCTGTGTTCACTTTGTAACCTCCGTAATATATATGACTGCTCCCTAAACATCATTTTCTTTACATTTATTAAGTTCTTCCTGTTTACAGAACCCCTTTTATTCTTCCCTGCCTCTAACCCTGTGTTCATGTCCTTTACATCCCCTTCCTCCCTTTCACCCCTGGCTCTGCCTGTTGAAACCCCTCCCTTTCTTCAAGGCCCATCTCTGCTGCCACCTCTTCCAGGAAGCCTGCCCTGGTGCCCCTCAGTCTGAATCGATCACTTCTTTCCCTGGTTCCCCATCACATTCTTACTGCTTACTTCACTCTGTATCAATTTATGTAAGTCTTCCCATGATTCTCCAAATTCTTCATGTTTACTTTTTCTAATGGCACCAATAATTAGAATCACATACCACAATTTGCTCAGCCATTTTCCCATCCAGATGCGCCACTGTTTTCTAAATAAGGCAATGAAGAGAGAGCCCTCTGGTGTGTCATGAGGCCAAGATTGGGCATTTGGTACAAAAAACTGAATGGAAGTAACACAGGGCAGTAGAAGGCATAGGGGACTAAGAGACAGTATTTTAGAATCTTAGAGCTAGAAGGAAGGTCCAAGGGGTCCCTGAAGCCAGACTTGAACAGGCCAAACAGGCAATCACCCCCTTGAAGACCTCTGTTGAGGGGGACCCCACTCCCTCCCTAGACAAGCTTTTTCACTTTGGGGCAGATCTGGTACGACTGCTTTTTCTTACATGGCCTTGATTTGCCTCTCCTCAGCTTCTACCCATTGCTTTTAAAGCTATCCTCTGGTGCAGCACAACAGAGCTAATCACTCTTTCCTTGGCAGCCCTTCAAATGCCTGATTATAGTTATCTTTCTCCTGGTTAAATATCCCCCCTCCCCAGCCTTCCACCAGTCCTTACAGGACATGGTCTCTACTGTTTTCTCTGTGAAGGCACAGAGACAGTTGATAGATGTCATGTATGAAGAACAGTACTTCGGCTGAAATACAGAATGCTTGGGGTAGGGGAGGAGAGAAACACCTTTTAGAAAGGTAAGTTAGAAGCAGATTGAGAGAGGCTTTAAACACCCAACAGAGGATTTAGGGTTTTTTTTTCCCCTAGAGGTAGTAAGGAGCCATAGAAGTTCCTTGATAGGGCGTTAGGTGTTCTGACCTGTACTTTAGGAATGTTAATTCGGCAGCTATAGATTAATATGGAAGATGGATAAGAGAGAAGGGAGGTAGGGAGACCCACGAGGAGGTTATTACAACAGTCTAGGTCATAGGTTATTAGGATCTCACCTAGGATGCTGGCTATATAATTGCAGAGAAGAGAAAAGATGGGAGTAATGTTGTATAGGCAGGCACCTGATTAGATAGGGGATCAGAGTCAGGGAGAGGAAAGAATTGAAGATGACTCCAAGGTTGTTAACCTACTGACTAGAAAGACATGGTATTCTCTGTGTTCAGAAGCTCTGGAAAGTTTTCTTGTACTATTTCTTGCATTATAATGTTCAAGTTTGTGACTTGTGATGTTCTTCCGGGATGCCTATAATCCTGAAGTTGTTTCTACACTTTCTGCCATATGGATGGTTCTAAGGGCATAATAAATGACTGTGGACAGCTGCTGTGTCTTCCATGAACAGTTATCTGTCTTACCCTAGGATTTTCAACCCTAACACTCACACTCCATCTCCGGAAGATCAAATGGGAGGATGAATGGGAAAGGACTTTTAAAATTGTGTTGCTGGAGGCAGCTAGGTGGCGCAGTGGATAAAGCACCAGCCCTGGATTCAGAAGGACCTGAGTTCAAATCGGGCCTCAAACACTTGACACTTACTAGCTGTGTGACCCTGGGCAAGTCACTTAACCCTCATTGCCCAGCAAAAATTTTAAAAAAAATTTTAAATATTGTGTTGCTCTGGGCAAGTGAGAGAGATAATTGTCATAATTCACTTCAACTGAGAACCAGGGTCATGAATTATGTTTCTCTTTCCACTTTGCGGTTTTTTGTTGTTGTTGTTGTTGTTGTTGGTTTTTTTGTGGGGCAATGAGGGTTAAGTGACTTGCCCAGTAGTAAGTGCCAAGTGTCTGAGGCTGGATTTGAACTCAGGTCCTCCTGAATCTAGGGCCGGTGCATAATGCACTGTGCCACCTAGCTGCCCCCTCCACTTGTGTTCTTAAAGCCATGTGGTCATTTCTGGTTTTGTCTTGGTCCCAGGTCAATGGTAAGTCCAGAATTGAATGTAGGCTCAACTTTGGCCCATGAATCGTTATAATTCCATGTGTTTGTATCTTATCTCAACAATGTTCTAGCATGGTGCTTTGTATACCATAATCAATCAATCGATAAACATTTATTAATCACTGACTATGTACCAGGCACTGTGTATTAATGTTTTATTGAATTAATGGGGCCCAGGAGATTAGAGCCAAATAGGACAAGAATGAGATCTTCTACTTCGACATCATTTAATTCCTTATTATTTTCTTCCCAATAAGATGAGGAAGTTCAAACTAAGAGAAGACTTCCCCAAAGTCACATAGCTCATTGGTCTTGGAACTGGGCAACTGGGTTAGTTGCAAATCTGCTAACTCTATGTTCAGTTCTCTTCCCTCTCTCTTTCTCTGCCTCTTAAAACATGGATGATTTCCATGAACCATGGAACCTCACAGCTGGCAGGGCCTGCAAGAGGCAGATGGCCTTACTTCAATAGTCTAGTCATTTCCCCCTGAAGGTAGATGTGAACATGGGATGGCAAGGAAGCCTGCTCTAGGCCTGTAGTGTAATATACCCAGAGGGACTCTGCTCTCTGCCCCGTCATTGGGTCTGCTATTTCAGGAGCCTTTGAGACTGGGGCTGGGAGCTGAGCAGGGTTAATCACAGGTCTGTGGCACAGCTGTGCACATCTGTAGTAGTCTCTGGCTGAATTCCCCTGGAGTCAGAGGAAGTTCATATTGTGTTGGGTTGACTCCCACCGAGCTCTGTGGGGGCTGTGCTGAGGCATGAAGGGAATGTCATGGGGGTGGGGTAGGGGAGAGAGGAAGCTTACATTTCCATAGCACTTTTGGGTTTATTAGTACTAAATAACAGTATAATAATAACATTTCTGAAATCGTTCATAGTTTATTATGGTTAGCAAGAATATCTGCAACTTTAATTCTCCTACAAGGCTTTGTTAATCAGAAGAAGTCCCATTTTCATAGCATATTAGAATGTATTATTGTTAGCAAGAATATCTGCAACTTTAATTCTCCTACAAGGCTTTATTAATCAGAAGAAGTCCCATTTTCATAGCATATTAGAATTTATTATTGTTAGTAATAATAATAACAACATAGTTTATGTTTTATAGCTGTCTACTACTACCAACAGCAATTTCCACAGCACTTCACAGTTTATGAAATTCTTCTTCAACAGACTTGTGACTTTGTTTATCAGGGCAAGTGTTACTACCCACCCCTACCCTCCATTTTACAACTGAGGAACTGAGGTTCAGAGTAGGGGAGTGAGTGACTTACCCAAGGTCACACAGTGAGTTAGTGATTCAGCCAGACTCCCTGACTCCTGACCCCGGGGCTCATTGTTCCCTATTTAAAGGTGCAAGCTCAAGCCAGGACTTTCTTCAATATGAACATTTCCTGACTCTTCCTAGAGTGTGTGTGTGTGTGTGTGTGTGGCACACATATATAAACACACATGGTCTAATATTTTATATTTTTAATAAATATTTACATTATATTATATTTATATTCTATAATATAGAGATTATATATTTTATATCTAGCATATTAGATCTAAGATTTTATATTTGTAATAAAATATGTATTTTTGCATACATATAAAATATTACAAACTACAATGCAATAACATTATATATTACATACTGCATATAAACATATAAATGTGTAATGTGTGGTTATTATATGTGTAATTTATAATATTTTATCATGAAAAGACATATTTCCAAATATAAAATAGTATCTATAATATTTTATAATATGTATACATTAGATATTATATGTGCATATAATATAAATTATATGTGCCTGTGTATATGTATGTGCACATTTATACATATGTGTATATACACACCACACACACATGTTGTATATCAGAAACAACAGTCAAAAGTAGAACCACAGACATACAGAATCAAATCAGAATTTAGAGAGCATTAGTCCTACCTATCCCCATTTTATTTTTTCTTTTAAAAAACAATGTTTTATAACACTTACTAGCTGTGTGACCCTGGGCAAGTCACTTAACCCCAATTGCCTCACTAAAAAACAAAACAAAACAATGTTTTAGAGGTAGGATTAGAACCCAGGCCTGGCAATGTTCATATCTTGCTACGCCAGAGTTCTAAGCACAGCTGCACTATCCATGGGGACACTCAGCTTCAGCCGACTCCTTTCATTTTCTTTCTTTCGAAATCCAGGTTAAGTGACTTGCCCAGTAGTAAGTATCAGAGGCCAAATTTGAATTCAGGTCTTCCTGACTCCAGGGCCCCCCTAGCTGCCCCAACCTCTTTCCTTTTTGAGATTCAGAGATGGGAAATGACTTGCCCAAAGTCACAAAGCAAGTTGATGAAAGTGCTATAATCCAGGTCTTCTGATGCCAAGTCTGGGGCTCCTTCCCACAGCATTGCTTCTCAAAGAATAGGGATGACTTCTAGACTCTAAGGGTCAGGAAAAGTCTCAGAGGGTGTCTAGGGTATCCTCCGTTCCAGTATAGGAATCCCCTCGATAGCCGACCTGACACTTCCAAAGACAGAGAACTCCTTCCCTTCCAAGGTGGCCCCTTCCGTTGGGGGATGGCTCTGCCTGCTGGGAAGTTCTTTGTTTACCGAGCTGAATTATGCCTCCTTGAAACAGCTCCTAGTGGTCCCATCTGGGACAAGGGAGAACATTCTCCATGAGAGCCCTTCACTGAACCTCCCTGGCTGCATCCTGTAGGCTTGGGGGACTCGTAAGTCTACCCAGGCCTGATCTGTGAAGTGGTCTGGCTTTAGTGCTCTTCACAGGGAGGGCCTTCCTGTTCTGGTAGGACTGCCTGGCTCTTCATTGTCTTGGGCCCAGAGCTGGCTGCTCAGACTCACCAATCTGCCAGGGATAGCTCTGGGATCAAGTGATGGCGGTCAAGCCCCCTTGGTGTTAGATGAGTGGGGCTTGTCATCCCTTCCCCCAGGCAGGGGACTAGAAATCAGGAAACATCAGAGTTTGAAGGGACCATGATAGATAGAGAAACTGGGGGCAGCTAGATGGCACAGTAGATAAAACACTGGCCCTGGATTCGGTAGGACCAGAATTCAAATCCAGTCTCAGACACTTGACACTTACTAGCTGTGTGACCCTGGGCAAGTCACTTAACCCTCATTGTGCCCCACTTAAAAAAAAAGAAAGATAGATGGAAAAACTTAGGCCCAGAGAGGGGGAGGAATTTGCCCAATGTCACACATGGGCAATGGCAAAATCTAGTGTTCTTAGTATCATCAACATTGTGTGTTGATCTACTGTGATGGACTATATTCTTCTCACTAATACAATGGTGCAGAAGAGTTCCAGGGAACTCATGATAGAAGAGGATCTCCAAATCCAGGAAAAAAAAAAAGAACTGTGGAGTTGGATGCTGAATGAACCATACTATTTCGTTTTTGGTGCTGTTGTTTTTCTATTTTGAGGTTTTTCGTCATTGCTCTGATTTTTCTCTTATAACATGACTAATGCAGAAATATGTTTAATGTTATTATGTGTGTGTATATATACATACATACATACATATAGACACATATATGTATATATGTATACATAACCTGTATCAGATTACCTGCTGTCTAGGGTAGGGGGAGGGAGGGGAGGGAGGGAGAAAAATCTGAAATTGGAAAGCTTGTATAAACAAAAGTTGAGAACTATTTTTATATGTAACGGGAAAAAAATAAAATACTTTATTATAAAAAAAAAATCTAGTGTTCTTTTCACTGCACCGTGTTATTGGAGCTATCAAGAGTTATGCTCAGGATTTGAACTTAAGTCCGTATATAGTGAGACCCAGAATATTAAATGGAGACAGGATCTTAGAAATCTCACCAAATGACTAAAGACATAGACTGGGAGTCAAGAAAGGCCCCTGAGTTTTGGTCCTGGTTTTGCCACTGACTGAACAGGTGACATTGGGCAAGTCACTTTCCCTCTCTAGCTTTCAGTTTGCCTGTCTGTAAAATGGGAGCTAGGTGATGCAGTGGATAGAGCCCTGGGCTTGAAATCAGGAAGACTCTTCTTCATGAGTTAAAATCTAGCCTCAGATACTTCCTAGGTACTTCCTTGTGATCCTGGTCAAGTCACTTAACTCTATTTGCCTCAGTTTCCTCATCTCTAAAATGACATGGAGAAGGAAATGGCAAACCACTCCAGTATCTTTATCAAGAAAACCCCAAATGGGGTCATGAGGAGTAGGACTGAAATGACTGAACAACATCAACAAAATGGGAACAAAAATGCCTAGCCTGCAATCCTCAAAATTGTGTTAATGCTTTGAGAAAATGAACAGGAGATTGTTTTGAGAACTAAAAGCCGCGATAAAAATGCAAAATATCATACGCCTCATTTTATAGATGGGAAAACTGAGGCACAGAGGGGTCTTAAGTGCTTTGCCCAGGTAATCATCAACAGAACCAGAACTGCCATCCAGGACTTCAGGCTCCCACCTCAAGGTTTTTTCCACTGCTGTCTGTTCCTCTGACCTTCTCCCCCTCCCCTCCCCCCACTAGGCAATTGGCACTCTTTTACATGCTTATTTACTGTAGTCACCAAATCAGAGTTGAAAGGGAGTCTTTCAGAAAATACATCATCCAAATAGAAAATTAATTCTTTTTGTTGGAAAGTCTGACTCATGGCCTGGTCCACACGTGGGGAGATAAGGAGGGGGACACGGCACACACACACACACACACACACACACACACACACACAAATGAAGAAGATATGAACAATGGGAGATGGCCTGTAATGGTGTTAAGTTGGGTGGTGTAGACCTCAGGCCCTTTAGAAACACCAAGAAGGGGGATGCCCCAGTGAACAAGTAGGATCCGGAGGGAACAAGGAAAGACAACCAGATTGAAGATTCCAGTGGAAAGAGCCCTGAAGTAGGACTCTGGTCAGCTGTGTGCTGAATGTAAACTCCCTGAGGTTGGGCACTGTCTTTATTTTTCTTTATTTGTATCTTTAGTGCTTAGCACAATGCCTGGCAAATATTAAGTGCTGAATAAATCTCATAGTACTTAAGTGTTGTGGGTTGGGGGCAGCTAGGTGATGCAGTGGATAAAGCACTGGCCCTGGATTTAGGAGGACCTGAGTTCAAATTCGATCTTAGACACTTGACACTTACTAGCTGTGTGACCCTGGGCAAGTCACACACACACACACACACACACACACACAATGGGTTGATGAGCAGATCCCTTAATCTCATGGAGCCTACGTTTTCTCCTCCTTAAAAAGGGGATAATAACATCACTTACATGGTTATATCCTATCACAGGGCTGTTGGGAGAAAAACACAGCGTTCTAAGAACAGGAGCCATTAATGTTAATAATTACTAGGGAGTAGTCAGAGAGGGGCAGTGTGGTCCAGAGAAGAAAGGATTGGCCCTGGAGCCAGGAAGGTCTAGGTTCAGATCCCACCGATGGTTACACATGCTACAGTGTAGCCACAGACAACTCTTAACTTTTCACATCCATAAGTAAATAACTTATAAACAGTTTTCAGCTTTGTATGATTGAAGGGAATTTCCAAATGAGGACTTTTCCCATGGAGATGAAAGCATGGGCCTGGACCCATCCTCCCCTCCAATCCCTGCCCCCCATTGTAAGAGATAAGGTTAGACCTGTGACCTCAGATTGGTAACCACTTCCCCCAGCCCCCAGCCCCCAGCCCTGGGAACCTGGAAGAACATTTACTTCACCCATTGCTAACGTATTTGCCATATAATACTTTTATAATAATTAATTCGTGACGAGTTTATCCATCATCGCCCAATCACACTGTGAACTCTTGAAGGGAAAAAAGACTGTATTTTTTCCTTCACATTTTGTCTCTGCACAAAGTAGATGCTTAATCAAAATCAGTTGGATGGAGCTGAATCGAATGACTATATACAGTGGCAGCCGAGCTCAAAGGACCTTGAAAAGTCGCCCAGGGAGGTCTGTGGTTGGTCTTGGGGTGTTTCAGCGTTTTTATCAATGACTTTTATAAAGCCTTACCCAGCATGCCCTCTGGAGTCTGAGATTCTGTGACGAATCTACACATCCAAAGACTTTCTGCTCTCGACCCCGCCCTCATCCTGCTCTCTCCCACCTCTGGGTCTTTCCGTGGGCCCCTGGCCTAGAATGGGCTCCCCTGCTGTCTTCCTGCCTGTTCACCTCCTCTTCCTTTCAGGCTCAACTAAGGTGCCTTCTCCTTCCCCAAGCCTCCATGTAAGGGATCCTTCCCTTCCTCCCCAGTCTCCCTCCACTGTGATTCTACGCACTTACCCCATGCCGCCTTTGATTATATTTGTTCCTGATACTGTGGTCAAAGACTGAGAATTATTCATTCTCATTCCCTATAGTCTTAGCATGGGGCCTTTCACACACTGGATGCTTGATACATGTTTGTTGGATAGGATTGAGTTCAATTCACTGCCAGTAAAGGTAGATTCCTGAGCTCTCAGGAGACCCAGACTCTCTTCTTCTTCTTCTTTTTTTTTTGTTTGTTTTCTTTTTTTGATTTTTGGTGAGGCAATTGGGGTTAAGTGACTTGCCCAGGGTCACGCAGCTAGTAAGTGTTAAGTGTCTGAGGCCAGATTTGAACTCAGGTCCTCCTGAATTCAGGGCTGGTGCTCTATCCACTGCACCATCTAGCTGCCCCGACCCAGACTCTCTTCTGATCCTGGCAATTTGATTTACTAGCTGTGGGAACTTAGGCAACACCTTGAATATCACGGAGTCTGTTTCTTTATGTGTAAAATGAGGGATTCTCTTATTTGCACGATTAATCCATATTAGGCTTTCTAGTCATTTTTCAGTCATGTCCAGCTCTTCATGATTACTTTTAGGTACTTTGCCATTACCTTCTCCATTTCATTTCACAGATGAGAAAACCAAGGCAAACAGGGTGAAGTGACTTGCCCAGGGTCACACGGCTAGTAAGTGTCTGAGGCTAAATTTTAACTCTGGAGTCCCCCTGACTGCAGGCCCAGTGTTCTATCCACTGAGCCATCTAGCTGTCTCCAGGTAGCTTGGAGGCCACTAGCCCCCCACCCCCAACCCCGGGTCTTTTTCAGTCATATTGCTCTCTCTCTCCCATCTTGTGCTTGTGAAATCGATTTTCTTGTAAGACCTTCCATTTATCAGTTTCAGTTTATTAGAAGGTATGTTGTTTTATTTGAGGGTATTATTATATCTCCATCGAAATCATCCTCTGATGCCTCTGGTTGAGAGAATCTCAAAGATTATGCCAGAGGATAACAAACTCTTTGGGGGCCTAGCAACCTGGGAACTCAGGGTTGAGGATGAACAAGTCTGTTATCAGAGGACCAGCCTAGCTTAGGGCAAAAAGACTCATTACCCTGAGGGCTAGCTGCTAGGGGATGGTTTGACCACTAATGGAAGCCTTTGGGTGGTGTGAAGGAACAGAAGGAGCTAATGGAAGCTGTTTCCCTCAAGCTGGGGGGGGGGTCTCAAACTTTTTGGTCTCAGGACCCCATTATACTCTGAAAAATGATTGAGGGCTTCCTCCAAGAGCTTTTCTTTATATGGGTTATATTTACCTTATTAGAAATGAAAACATATTCAGTCAACTAACATCTATTCAATGTCTCCTATGTGCCAAGCACTGTGCTAAGTTCTGGGGACATGAAGTCCAAAAGCAATCAGTTCTTGTTTTCAAGGAGCTCACAGTCTAATGGGAGAGACAACTTTGCAAAATAAATAAGGAGTCTCAGAGGGAAGGTACTAAGATTAAGGAGAAATGGGAGAGGGGGCTTGCAGAAGGCAGGACTTTAACTGAGACTTTAAGGAACCCAGGGAAACTAGAAGGCAGGGGAGGGGGAGGGGGAGGGGCACAGTTCTAGCTGGAAAAATGTCAGTAGTTAGGAGGAGTGTCATGTTTGAGGATCAGTAAGGAGAGGTTCCTATTGTTCTGTCCTGTCCAACTCTTCATGATCCCATTTCTGGGTTTTCTTGGCAGAGATGCTGGAGTGGTTTCCATTTCCTTCTCCAGCTCATTTTACAGATGAAGAACTGAGTCAAACAGGGTTAAGTGACTTGCCCAGGGTCACACAGCTAGTGATTGTCTAAGGCCAGATTTGAACTCTTGAAAAAGAGTCTTCCTGACTCCAGGGTGAGTACCTTATCCACTGAACCACCTAGCTGCTCCAATGTGGGGGTAGGGGAGAGAGGAGGATGTAAAAAGACTGGAAAGGTAGGAAGTGACCAGGTTATGAAGAGCTTTAAAAGCCAACAGGGGAATTTTTTATTTGATTCTAGAGGAAATAAGGAACCACTGGAGTTTTTATATCGCAGGATGATCATGAAAACAGTTTTGACCTTCTAGACCCCTCTCCCCAGCAAAGGGTCTCTACCACTTTAAGAACCACTCTCTTAAAGACCAGAAATATTTTTATCTGTGTGGGTGGAAAGCGCACCCATCCCAGTGAAATCAAAGACCTTTTCCAGGCAACCTGGCAGAGTGTGGCAAGCACTGGCTTTGGTGTCAGAAGGTTTGGGTTCAGATTCCGATTCTTTTATGTACTAGCTGTGTGATAAGTTTCTATGAATGAAAGCATTGTATTATTATTATTATTATTATTATTGTCATTGTTCTTATTATTATCTTTCCTTTCACATTCCAGGCACCCAAAGGCTATGTCTCCATATGCTTCCATGGACACAATTTCCTGAAGAGTTATGACAGAGCTCTGTTGTTGTCCAAATGATCTGAGACTGAATATGAATCACTTGACCTGAACTCTACTCAGGTTTATTGTTCCAAGCCCTCACTTCGACCCTATTATAAAAATCTCAGCTAAATGCCCCTTCCCCAACTTGCCCTTCAGAACTGTTTTTCAGTAGTCACAGAAGAGGATGGTATGGGGCAGCTAGGTGGCACAGTGCACAAAGCACTGGCCCTGGATTCAGGAGGATCTGAGTTCAAATCTGGCCTCATACACTTGACACTTACTAGCTGTGTGACTCTGGGCAAATCACTTAACTAACCCCAATTGCCTCACCAAAAAAAAAAAAATATATATATATATATCATCTAAAGAGGAGGATGGTAGCCCTGTAAAGATCCAGAGAGACAATTAAGTTTAGTCATTGATAAGGAAAGGAAGGGGAAGGGTGTCAAGGTCACACCTCTATGAAGCGGCAGAAATGGAACTAGAACTTGGGTGCTTGGATTTCCAGCCCACGGTTTTCTACAGTTCTGTGTTGCCAACACTGAATATTTACGAGTCAGTCAACCAACAAGCAAATTATTAAGCACCTACTATGTGCTAGGTACTGTCTTCAGCACTGGAAATACAAAGACAAAAATGAGAGCCCCTGTCCTTAGGGAGTTTACATTCTTGGAGGCACACACAGCATATTTACAGATAAGTAAATAAAGGAGATATGCAAAATACATACACAGTCATTGGAGATGGGGGTTGGGCTAAAAATTGGAGGAATCAGGAAAGGCTTGTTGAGTGAGTCTGGAAGGGTCTAAGGGCCAGAGGTGAGAAGGGAGGGTATGGGGGGCAGCCTGGACATGGAGGTAGGAGTCATGGCAAGTGGGCCAATGGTGTATTTCGGGAAGAATAAAGTACAATCCAATTGGAAAAATAAGATGACGCCAGATTAGGAGGGGCTTTAATTAAATGCTGACTGTATTTTATCCCAGAGGCAAAGGGGAGCCCCTGAAGTTTCTTGAACTGGGGCACCATGGCCAAACCAGCTCTTTAGAATGTTTGGTAACTGTGTGGAAGCAAGATTGGAAAGGGGAAAGACCAGAGGCAGGGAGACCAAGAAGTAGGTCATCGCAGTAGTCTAGGCAAGAGCCTGAGTTTAGGGTGGTTGTGGTGGGAATGAGGGACAGGGTTGATGGGATGAAATCAATAGGCCTTGGTAACTGATTAAATGTGGGAGGTCAGCCTAAGAGAAGAACTGGTTGAGAAAGACTGAAATCATGAAAACGACTGACTGGAAGGGGAATGGTGTCCTCTTTAGAAACAGGGAGACAAGGAAAGAGGGGGGGTCCCAAGTCACCAACCTTGTGTATACCTATTGCTTAGGGAGCTGGTGTAATGCCCACTTCACATGGTTCACAGGTTAGAGGGAGATCGATGAAGAATGAAGGCTGGGAGGCATCAGGAGAGGCTTCTTGGAGGATACTAAGCCTGATCTGGGCTTCGAAGGATGGGGTGGATTTGGAGATGTGGAGAGGAGATGGGGGGTGGGGGTGGGTTGTGGAGATTCCTGGAAAGGAGAAAGTAGCCCAAGCAAAGATATGGGAGGCAGAAATGAGCTAGGCATGTGCTGGGAAGAGTGAAGACACTGGCCTGACTGGGGAGGGCATAGTGGGTGAAGGAGCCTAGGGGGAGAGAAAATTGGAGGGGCTGGTTGGGTCCAATCTGTAGTCAGTCTTGAATAACAGGCTAAGGTGATGTGATTTGGCTCAGCTGGCCAGCAGGAGCCACCAGCAAGGTGCCCACTCAAGGAATCCAGCCTCTTCCTGTGGGAACAAGACAGTTCAATGTATTATATTCAAGTCAGCTCCCTCCCTCCTCCCTCCCCCCCACTGAGGGAGGGAGCTGGGATCCCACTTCCCTGCCTGTCCCACTTCCCCAGGGGCCCCAACCCTGTTCCTGCTCCCAGGAGAACAATCCCAAAAGAAAATGCTGACACGAGAGGTGGTTACTTAATCCCCACCCTTTCTTTGCCTCTATCTATTAGCCCAAAGTCATTTCCCTTGAAAGACAAATGTTTCCCCATCTCTTTTCCACAGGCTTCACAGGCAGAAAAGGCGAAAAAAGCCCCGTCAGGATCAATCATTGTTGTTTTGCAGATCTGTGGTAGGCCGCCAGCCCCTGGCACTGAGTTCACTGTTGGTACTTCGCCTTGTCTGAGATCTTGGTCCTGGGCACAGACTAGAGGATGCTGGGGCTGGGGTGGATATGATGGGTGGATCTGCTCTATTCCCTCCCCCTCTTTTCCCTCTGGGACTTTCTTGATATCTGCCGCTCTCTTGTTTCACTAATAAGCATGCTGAATTAAATTGGTCATCGTCCCTCACTGTGTCTGTTGGTACCTGACTTTCTCTCTGTGGACTGTCTCTCCGCCTTGCTTCTCTTCTGTTCTGTCTCTTTCTCTGCATCTCTCTGCCAGGTTCCTGCCTTTTACTGCATTTCCATTTTGCCTCTGACTTTCCACACATCTTCCTATGTCTCTTTGTTCCTATGTCCGTCTCTTTCTCCATGTCTCTGTTTGGGCATCAATTTTGTCTGTCTCTCAGTGAGTCCCTAGCCCCAGAAGAACATTTCACAAGGGAGCCTAGCCATACCGACTTTACTTCCACTGAACTCCCCCCCCACCCCCCATCCTTGCCCCACTTCCTCTCCTAGTCTTCGCCAGCCTTGTTCTAGGTTGAGTATTCCCCATCTCCTCCCTGCTCCTTTTTTATGTGCTGTTCATTATGTCCCGCTCATTCAGTATATAGCTTGCTTTGTCTGCATTTGCTTGCATGTCATCTCCCCCATTAGACTGTAAGGCCTTTGAGGGCAGGGACTGTCTTTTGCCTTTTTTTGTACCCCCAGGGCTTAGCATGGTACGTGACACATAGTAGGTGCTTAATAAATGTTCATTGATCTATCATCTCGATCTATATATTTATATTTTATATTATTATAAATATATTTATATTATAAATATATTATTATTATCAATATATATTTTATATTATCAATCAATTATAATCGTCCTATTTATATCTGTTTTCTAGTCTCTCTTTTTATCTATATTTCTCTCTCTCTATAACTATCTATATCTAATTTTTCTATCATTTTTGGCCTATAGCTTTCTCTTTTTCTTTCTGACTACCTATCTCTCCGTTGGTCAGGTGGTCTGTCTATCTGTCTTTCTGACTGCCTGCCTACCTGTCCGTCTGTCTACCTCTCTATGTTGCTTGAATTCTCTTCTGCTTCCTTCTTTGTAGCCCTATTTTGGGCTGTGTTTGTTCCTTACCATGAGGCAGCTTGGTACAGGGTTAGGGTTGGGGCTGGATGCAAAACCTCACATTTCCACCTACTACCTTTAGGACCGTGGGCAAGTCACATAATTACTCTGCACCTCAGTTTCCCCATCTGTTAAATGAGGATCTTGGCTGACATGCCATTCCCTCTTCATTTTCAGCTCTTGGTCTATGAGCCCATCATCTCTGCCTGGCTTTTTCTAAGCCACTGTTTGTGTCTGTCTGTCTCTCTTTGTTTTTATGTTCTTCTCCCAGACCGTTTCTCATCCCATATTTGTCCCTGCCTCTGTTTTAAAACAAATGTGAGCAGAAGAGAACAGAACAATTTTTAAACACAGATAGAAGCTAAAATTATATCCTGCTCTCCTGTGTTCTCTCGCAGCACTGTTCTCTACTCCCCAACAACAATAACAAAATGTTCAACAAATAACCTTTATTTGACCATTTTGGACAATGATTTAATTTGGGCCAGTCCTGATCTCGGGCCATGGCCTTAGACCTTAGGCCTCACTGCCCTGGGATCAGCTCCTAGACATTCTGGCTCTGGCCTTTGGGGCTTTCACCCTTTTTGCTTATCACTAACCTCCCCCCAGTACTGCTCCATCTCCCTTGCTCCCCTTCTTCACCTGCTCCTCTGTGGCTTCCCCCCTTCTCTTGTCTCTGCCACCATCTTCAGGTGCCAGGACCTAACTCTTCCCTTCTCTTTCCCTTTTCTCCACTATCCTTAAGCCCTTCAGGCCACAGGAGTGAGTTTAGCAGCATTTATTCACAAGGTTCACAAAAAGTCCAACAGACAAGATGTAAGAAAGGAAATGTCCTAGGCCCTGAGTAAGGGGATACTAAGCTTCCCAATGGAGCTAACTCATCACTGAAGATCTCCATGTTGAACCTGGCCCATTTACAAGGGACCTGATTTCTCCATCCCTCTTTCCCTTCTCCCCATTGTCCTTAAGACCTTAACTCTTTCTGGCTCTTGCCAGAGGAAATCCAAAGGAATACAAAACAGGTTCATAGGATTTAGTGTGTGAAGGGGCCTTAGAGATCATCTAGCTGAACCCCCTCATTTTATAGTTGGTGAAACCTAGGCCTAGTGAAGTGACTTGCCCAAAGACACACAGGCACTAAATAGTAGAGCTTCTATTCAAATAATAGGGTTCAAAGAGTTGATGGTGCTGGAGCTGGATCTTCATCTAGTTCAGATCCCTCATTTTACAGTTTGAGGAGATTTTACAGTATAGGATTTTTTTTTTTTTGGTGGGGGCAGTGATGGTTAAGTGACTTACCCAGGGTCACACAGCTAATGTCAAGTATCTGAGGCTGGATTTGAACACAGGTCTTCCTGAATCCAGGGCCAGTGCTTTATCCATGGTGCCACCTAGCTACCCCTAGGAAATTTCACAAGAATTTGGATTCATAAGACCAGTATTTGAACCCAGGTTCCCAGCTCCAAATTCAATACATAGGTATAATATCCTTTCCCCTGACTCAAAAAAATCAGAATTCAGCAGGATTCCCAGTGTACCCCTAAGTTTCACAGAAGACACCCATTTTCTTTATAGATCTAGGTAGCAGATTTTCTTCCCCCATTCCCAAACCACTTATGTCCAACTACATTTTTGAGAGGACTGCTACGACTTTGGGTGAGGGGGCAGAGCTCCCTGGAGACCCGGGAGAACCTTAACTCCCTACTAGCTTGGCCAAGATTCAAGGATCCACTCGGAAAGCAATCTGTCCCCATTGTCCCGGGCACTGGGAAAATCCATGCTGTTTTGTGAAAAGACTTGGGAGATGGATCCTTGTCTGGGGCTCATGGTTTACTTCTCACTGGCCCGAAGGCTCTTGGAATCCTAAAGAAGGAGGAAACAAAAGACATTGGTGAATGGAGCTTCAGGTGTGAAGAACCACAGGGTTCACCAAAGATTGAAGGAAGTGGGCAAACCCAGTTGAGTTCAGTTGACTACAGAATTTGATGCAACTTGGAATGGAGGTGCCTCTCTAATGGAGTGCATCTGGGTTCTGTAGGCCTGGGCCTGTGCTATTTCACAATTTTGACAAATGGGTGATTAGGAGTAGGGGGTAGATGACGGCCTCTTTCGCAAGTACTCCAACATATCGTTGCCCCTGCCTGTTCTTGTCGTTTGTCCCTTGTCTTTGAAGAGGACCAGTGACATTGTGGGATGATGTCTTGACTGATGGGTGAATTGGATTGAAGTGAGGCAGAGCTGTGATAAGTTGTCAGCCTCGCTCTCTCATCCAGAGTCATCAAAGTCCTGTGGTAAGGCAAAAGTCAGGGTGGCTGGTGACGGCCTGGGATGTAATGGATGACTTTGGAGTCCTCCATGTCTTATCAAGCTCTAAGCTCTCCATAGAGCCTGCTTCACGTCTGCCAGAACAAATCGTTCTCATCTACCCATTCTGCCGGGGGAAGTCATGCTTGGGGAAGACATCCCCCTAACTCACCAGTGAGTTACTTTTTTTGGTTACTTTCTTTTCTTTCTTTTTGCTGGGCAATGAGGGTTAAGTGACTTGCCCAGGGTCACACAGCTAGTAAGTGTTGAGTGTCTGAGGCTGTATTTGAACTCAGGTCCTCCTGAATCCAGGGCCGGTGCTTTATCTATTGCACCACCTAGCTGCCCCTCTTGGTTGCTTTCAACCTGCTGAAATGGTTTATGGAGTGTGGCCACTGCCCATGCTACAGTTTCTTGGAGCCATAGGTGAGAGCTGAGTGAATCAGATGGACACCAAAGGTGGATGAGTGGCCCTGAAAAGGCCCTCCCACCAGGGGTGCTGGTTTTCCTGAATATCCCATCTACCTTCTAGCCCCTGGCTAGAAGCTGTGAAGGAAAAGGCGGCTTGGCCCCCTCCGTGTGACTTGGAAGTTTGGGTAGAGCAGAGTGGTCTCCTGGGAAGAGTATTGTACTTGCACTCAGCTGATCTGGATTTCCACCCAGCTACTTACCTGTGTGACCTTGGGAAGTGACTTCCCTTCACAGGCCTCAGTTTCTTCATTTGTAAAATGAAGCAGTTGAACTACTCTTCCTGCCTTAGAGATTGAAGTCCTCTGATGAAGGAGGCTCATGGAGGAGAATGGAGATACAGAAGAAAGAGCACAGCCATTTCAAGCTTAGGGCATGGATCATTTAAAAGGAAATAAAGTTATTTGTGGTTTAAATTTTTGTTTAGGCAAATGAATGAAGAGTGTACTCCCAGTGCCAGCTCACTCAGCAGTGTCTGGGCAGGAGCTAAATCTAATTTCGCATATTAAAGACACAGCCAGACCTAATTAGCTTTGTTCCATTAAGGAATGAAGCCCTGATAAAATGTGAACACAACTGCGGTGGATTCTTCTCTTCCTCCGCCCCCACCCGGCTGGCTGGGTTACTGAGACTGTGTTATTGCTTAACTTTTCATGTGGTTGGGTTTTGTCTCTATCAGACAGGGAGCTCTCTGAGGGCAGGGCCTGAATCTGCTCCTCCTTTGTGCCCTTTCCCCTGAGACTAGGAAGTCATCCAGGGTAGGGCCTGGTCTGCTTTCCCCCTATTTTTCCCAGACTGTGAGCTCCCTGAGAGCAGCCTACCCTTTTCCCAACTCATCCCCCTTCCCACTGGCCAGCAAAGATTGCTTGAGGGCTGGCGAAGAATCAGGAAAACGAAAGGCAATGAGACTTGGATGTCTTTTTTTCTCTTTTCCTAGGGCTTTGTCCTTCTCCCTCCAAGAAGAGTCAGAGACAGAGTTTCTCACCATTTTCTTCCCTCCTTGTCAGCTTTATTGCTTTCCCTAATAACCAGTTAATGAGCCCTTTAAGAAGAGGTGCTCTGCGCTAATGTGGCTTTATTGCATGGCTTCTTGCTGGGCCTCACTTTCCCAGTCTGTAAAACTCACAAGTATGTTATTGTGAGTCATACTATGTTAAGCTTGCAACGTGGTATGTGAAAAGAGTCGTGGCTTTGGGGCTAGAAGCCCTGATTTCAAATCCCAGCGGTAATGCTTCCTTGCCATGGGACCTTGAATAAGTCATTTACCTCAGCCTCTTCATCTGTAAACTGAGGCACTTGGATCAGATTATCTCTGAGGTCCCTTTCAGCTTTAAATCCAATGCGCCAAAGATAAAATGAAATCGGGGCAGCTAGATGGCGCAGTGGTTAAAGCACCGGCCCTGGATTCAGGAGTACCTGAGTTCAAATCCGGCCTCAGACACTTGACACTTACTAGCTGTGTGACCCTGGGCAAGTCACTTAACCCCCATTGCCTAAAATATATATAAAAATAAAATAAAATGAAATCAACAGGGACAAATGCAAAGTTCTAGAAAATTGTCCCATCTCTTTGAGATGTCAGAATACTAAAGAATAACAACCATCTTTGACCTGGAGAATGTTCTTCTAGAGACCTTCCTTCCCACCAATGGTTTCCTTTGGTCTTTGCTGGGGCTCTGTGACCCCAATTTCAGGCCCGGTGTTCCATTTTTACAGATGGGGCTCCTAGGAGGATAAGCAACTGGCTCATAAATCAGTTTATCAGGGTCTTGGGAGTTTAAGATTCAAAGTTGGAAGACCTCTTAGAGATAGGTGAGTTAATCAATTAATTGATGTATTTTAACAATCATTAAATACCTACAATGTGACAGTCATGGTACTATGTTCTATCAAGACAATGGTGAAATGGTTCCTGCCCTCAAGGAGTTTATACTCTAACGGGGTGGGGGTGGGGGGAACTGTACACATATAAATAAGTAGCAAGAATATCTAGAAAATGAATACAGGGTAGGTTTGGGAGGGAGGGCGCAAGAAGCTGGGTGGGGCAGAGATTGGGAAAGGCTTCAAGTGAGCCACTGAGCTGAGTCTGAAGGAACCTGGGAATTCTCTGAGGCAAATGTGGGGAGGGAGAGCCCCCTAGGAACGGGAAATTCTTTGCAAAGTCATGGAAATAGGAGATAGGCTGTCATGTGTAGGTCAGTGAAGCTAACTATAGAGTGCAGAGTAAAGAGGCATGTCCAATAATAAGACTAGAAAGGTAGGAGGAAGGGGCCTGGCTGGGAAGGACTTTAAATGACAGAAAGAAGATTTTTTTTTTGTTTGATCTTGGTGGAAATAGGGAGCCACTGGAGCTCATGACGGGAAGAGTGAGGGGAGATGGCATGGTCAGACCTGTGCTTTAGAAAAATCACCTTGGCAGCTGAATGGAAGAAGGATGGGGAGAGACTTCAGGAGGGCAGATCAAATAGGTTATTTGGTCCAGGCGAAAGGTGATGGAGTAGGGATGGTAGTTATGTGAGGGGAGAGAAAGGGATAGATGAGAAAGGGAGAAAAGTTGTTGAGGATTTTGAAACTTGTGGGAAAGTGAGAGAAGGGATGAGATTTCCCTATATTGTAATAAGGGGATGCAGAAGGATGGATTTGAGGGGAGAGATGAGCTCTGCTTTAGACAGGCAGAGTTCAAGATGCCTTGTAGGACATTCAGTTCCAAATGCCCAATAGCAGTTGTTGATACATGACTGCAGCTCAGGAGAGAGATGAAGCCTGGATATAGAAAACTGGGAGTCATCTTTGTGTTGAAATGCTAGATGACCCCCAAGAGATGATAAGGTCACCAAGGAAAGAAAAGAAGAAAGGGCCAACACAGTACCTTGGGGGACACCCACCATAAGTGGACATGGCATGGATGAAGATCCAGCAAAGGAGACCGAGAAGGAGCCATCTGACAGGGCAGATGAGGGCCAGGAGAGAGCTGAATCAGGCAGACCCACAAAGGAGAGAGACCTAGAGAGGTCAGATGACTTACCCAAAATCACAATAGTGGTTATTACTACAAAGCAGAGCTCACCTTTCTGATTCCCTCATCCCTTTATTTACTGTTCAGGATACAGTTATCAATTATCAAATTCTTTCAGACTGACGGACCAAACCAAGGCTGGATGTATTGTGTGTATTCACATATATGTGTGAATATACACAGATATATCATAAATAGGCATATACATGTGTGTATATATTTACACATGTGTATATGTCCATGTAATTTGCTCATCTACCTCTTGCTTCCTCTCTCTGTACAAAGATGTCTCTCTATCTCTACACATTTGCCCACATTGATGCCTCTGCCTGATACTCCCTGCTCCCTTCTTTGATTACTGACCTCTTCTCAGCTTGGATGTATAGATACTGTCCTATGCATTGAGGAAAACAACCACAATTTGTTTCTGTCCTTTTCCAAAAGGCAGAAAGGGGATCTTAGGGCCATTTCCAAACCCTTCATTTTTCAAAAGGGTAAACTGAGGCTGAGAGAGTTTTAAGTGACTTGCCCAGGGTGCCATAACTAGTAAGTAGTAGTAATCAGGATTTGAACTCAGGTCTTCTTGATTCTAAACCCAGTGCTCTAACCACTGAGCAACCAGCAGGCTGTATCTGGTCATGTTCCTAGAACACAGACTGTCAGAGCTGAAAGGGCACTCAGAATAGAGGATATATAATATCAAGGGCTGGAGGGGACCTCAGCAACCACCTAGAGGCTATTTTATAGAGGAGAACAAAAGGGTAAAAGGAAGGAAAAAGTGGCTCCCTCAGAGTGGGAGCGGCAGAAAGCCTTGAGTAGCAGTGGGAGATCGGAGACGTAAGCCAAGCCCTTCTTAATTCCAGCTCAGTGATCTTTCCATTAAATAATAATACTTGGCATTTATGCAATTCTCTAAAGCTTGCGAAACATATTGCCTATATGATCTCATTTAATTTGATTCTCTTAATGCTGAGAGGCAGGTGCTATTATTAGCCTCGTTTTTACAGAGAGGGAAACTGAGGCATTGAGTGATGACGTGACTTCCTTGGAGTCATACAACTAGTAAGTGTCTGAGGCAAGGTTGGAATGCCCGACTCCAAGCTTGGCATTCTACCCCTTGTGCCACCTAGATTCATAGGCTTCTAGGCTGGAAGGCATCATAGAGATTTTTTTGGTGAAACCCTTTCATTTTACAGATGAGCTATTTTGTTCATCTATTTTTTCCCACTTCATGACCAAGAAAAATCCCAACTCAACCCCCAAATGCCTCAAAGCCACTTAACCCCCTAACCTAGGCTCCACAGACTGGGGGCATGACTCAGCCTTCATTTATAGGCTGTGGCCATGAAATGCCAACTGGTTTCAATCATAGCTCACTTAGGGCTAAGTTAAATATTCATGGTCAACCCCAACCAGGGCCCATCCGTACATGCAGGGTGCCCACACTGGTGATGTGAAAGGTTCCAGTAGCTGTGAAAAACCCAGACCTTTCAGATCAAAGCAAGTGGGATCTGGGAGGAGCCTTCGAAGGTGAAACACCAAATATCGGAGCTGTGAGGGAAAAGAGAGGGGCACCAAATTCAGCCCCTTCATTTTATAGATGGAGAAATGCAAGTTGAGAGACTGGGCAGCTATGGAAAGTTGGAAGGGACAGAGGGGTGGGGCTGTAACCAGGTGTTTTTTCACATAGGGTGAAACAACTGGGGATGCTGGGACTACAGTGGGTGAAGTTGTGCCAGGAGACACAAGGCAGACCTCTCCCCTATGTGGGTGGGTGGGGATCTAGGGAGAAATTGGACCCAGGGCCACAGGAAAGGGTTCACACCCCACCTCTGATGCTTATGACCTGAGTGACTTTAGGCAAATGATTTAACGTTCCAGGAGCTCAGTTTCCTCATCCACAAGAGCAGGGGAGTTAGACTGGGTAGACCCAGCTCTGTGTGTGATCTGTTAACGGATAGCTATGCCGTCCAAGGGCTATTTGGGGGCTGGGACCTATGCCAAGGGGCAATGCCAGGCTGACAGAGGATTGAATGGCAAGGGGCAAGGATGGTAGTAGCTACCTTGGGGAGGAAGTGCTTCCCTCCCTCATGCTGGCACCTTGGGACAAAGTCCTGATGTCCCCAGGCTAATTATGGCTAAGAAATCAGGTCTTCACCCCGAAGAATGAGTTTGCTTCCAACTCTACAATCCCACCATTCTCTTCCTTCCCACCCCCCACTTTTTTGTCTATAGATGCATATACACAATCCTTCAATCAATATTTTCTGAGGACCCACTCTGCCTGTATACAGACAAAATGAAGTGTGCATTTGGAACAACCTCACAAAGAATTCTCAACCCTTTCTCCCCCCTTCCCCTCTTCCTAAAGTTTTTCTTAAATCGGTAGCTTGTTCAGACTGTTTTTCTTTATTCCCCACGTCCCTGGGAGGGGAACAGGAATCCTCTGTGGCCTGAGGAAGAAGGCTTCTAGGGGCAGCTGGGTGGCGCAGTGGATAAAGCACCGGCCCTGGATTCAGGAGTACCTGGGTTCAAATCCGGCCTCAGACACTTGACACTTACTAGCTGTGTGACCCTGGGCGAGTCACTTAACCCCCATTGCCCTGCAAAAAAAAAAAAAAAAAAAAAAGAAGGCTTCTAGAAGACTGCCTAAGTTAGAACAGTAAGGGAACATGGGAAGGTGAAGAATGGAAACTGGGTGTCTGTATCCAGTATGACCAAAGAGGGACTTGGGAGCAAAGAAAGGCTGTAGGTGCTTAGAGCTAGCTAGAAGGAACCTGTTCATGACCCTTTTAGTCTTAGCTTCAAGTCCAGGCAATTCTTACTACACCAACCTATCTCCTCCTCCCTCTCTTTCTCTTCTTTCTCCTCCTCTTTCACTTTCTCCTCCTCCTTTTTTCTCCTCCACTTTCTCCTCCTTTTCCTTTTCTCCTCCTCTTCCTTCTCCTTTTCCTTTTCCTCCTCTTCCCCTTCCTCCTTTTTCTCTTCTCTCTCTTCCTCTTTCTCCTTCATTTTTCCTCCTCTTCCTCCTCCTCTTTCTCCTTCTTCCACTTCATCCTTTTCCTCTTCTTTCTTTAGTAAAAAGAGCTATTTTGAAGCCAGTGGACCTGGGTTAGAACCCCAAGGAATAGGACCTTCATTAGAGAAAGTTAGCTCACCTCTCTTACCTTAGTGTCCCCATTTGTAAAAGGAGGAGGCTGAACTAGGTGTGCTTTAAGTCTTCTGATCTTGACTCATCTCCAGTGTTTCTTCTGGCCCTCAATCCTATAAGCTATGAAACTCTCCTCTGTTTCTCCAGCACTTGAACATTCACACAGTACTTTCCTCCAGTTTCCTTGACTTTTCAGATTTAGCCGTTCAGAGACTCTGGGTTTACTCCCCTTTCTTGGTTCTAGGTCCGGAAAGTCTGATCCTGGGGGTCTGAAGGACGCTGGGGCTGCTGGGGTGCTGGGCTCTCTCCCTGTCTCAGGCTTAGGGCTTGCGCTCAAAGCTAAATAATCACCCTAACCCATCAGAGCTCGTGTGTGGCCCACAGACAAACACAAGCTGCTCCACAGTGGAGGTCTCTGGGGGAGGGAAGGGGAGGGATGGTCCTGGCCTAGAAGGAGTTGAGGAGCCCTGGGTGGGATGTCAGGAGGGACTTGCTTATCTGTTTCTGATGCAAGCTGTTTGTGCCACGTCCGGGCCTGGCCTCGGGCTAAACCGTACAGTTGAAGTCACATGAGGATTGCTTGAAAGGACGGGGGTGTTTAGTTTGGAGAAGAGAAGACTTAGGGGGGAAGGTGTTTGTTGCTTCCAAGTACCTGAAAAGCAGCCGCGGGGAAGAGAATTACATATGCTCGGGTTGGTGCCAGAGGGAAGTTGGAGGGGTGCTGAGAGACAGCGGAAAGCACCACAGACTGAAGGTCAGATGTGGATTTAAACCTCAACTCACCAGCTAATTACTCACAGAACTTTGCTCCTTCTGAGGCTCAGTTTTCTCATCTGTGAAATGAGGGGGTTGGATGGGATGGCCTATAAAATCCCTTCCAGTTCTTTTTTTTTTTTCCTTCAGGGCAATGAGGGTTAAGTGACTTGCCCAGGGTCACACAGCTAGGTAAGTGTCAAGTGTCTGAGGCTGGATTTGAACTCAGGTCCTCCTGAATCCAAGGCCAGTGCTTTATCCACTGTGCCACCTAGCTGCCCCCATCCCTTCCAGTTCTAATCCCTAGAATCCTTTTTACAAAACTCAGAGATGTCCTGCAGTAGAAAATATAGGTGGTAAGCTCCCCATCAGGGCAGGGTGGTATGGCCTGGCTGACCGCTCCTTGGGGATACCTTCAGAGAAGCCATTCCTGCTCTTTGAGGGTCTGCTGTCTTCTGCTCAGATCCATCGGGTTATGCCAGGTACCATCTTTGCCAGGAACGAGTTAGCTCCCTGCCTCTTCTTGCATCCCGTGGCTCCAATTCCCTCACCCTGTGCAGGGTTAGGGTTAATTTGTGGTTGGAAAATCATCTGGGCATCCAGCCGAACGACGAGTCCGTGTTCTGGTCTCTGCTTGAGGCAGAACAAAACCGTCTGTGTTGTAAATATAAACTTTCCCTCTGCAAAGTCATTTTTTTCAGCTCAAATTAGATTTCCACCTCCTGGAGCTGGCCCCCAGTTTGCCTCCCATTCCCTCCTCTTTTTCTGGGAGCATAGGGGAACGTGCCGGGGCCTGGGGCCAGGAATCAGCCCGTCTGACTCCTTCTCTTCCACATGATAGAATCTTGGCTCCTCGGTTTCCGGAACTAGAAAGAGAAAGACAATATTTTTCTCTTCTCTTTCTGAAGTTTCCCTGTCCTCACGCACTGCTTGACACAGCTTAACAACCTGGGGCAGTCCCAACCCTCTCCCCCTTCCGACCTCCCCTTCGCCTAGAGAATGATCGCGTCATGGGCCAGAGCTGGATGGGACCCTGGGAGCTGAGTCCAACCGTTTCCTTTCATAGATGAAGAAAATGAATCCTGGGGCAGCGAGATAATAAATATATGCTCAAAGTCACACATCTGTCTGAATATCCTAGAACCAAAGTCAATAGTTCCTATAAAAATCCAAAGATCTGCCCACTGTGCCGCGAGGCATCTCCTTCTTTCTTCAATCCCTTTCCCTCCTTTTCAGCTCCCTGTCTCGCCAAAGCTTGCAGCCACCTTCTTATTCTGGGATCTTGCCTCCAGGGTTTCTTCAGGTCAAGGACGGCCAGATGATTGTCCCAAACTCTGTCACTAACTTGCTCTCTCCCACTCTATCTCAGAAAGCATGAACTTACTCTGTTATTATATATAGTGCACGCCTCCCTAGTAGACTGTGAACTACACAGAGGCCAGGCTGATGTCTCATCTAACCTCAGCTGAGCACAGTGTGATGTATACAGTAAGCCCATAACTGATTGAATTGAAATAAAGGGAATTGTTCAGCCCTGAGGGCATGGGCAGAAGTTCCAGGGAAGGTAATTTCTGCTGAACAGAAGGAAGAGCCACTTAATGGTGGGTGCTGCTTAGCACCACAGTAGACCACTTTCAGTGGTCGTGAGCGTCTTGTTGCTTGAATTCTTCAAGGAGAAACTGGATGACCATTTCTTGAGCATTTTGCTTAGGACTGAATGACTTCTATGTCTTTGCTTCTAGCATCATTAGCTGGTCAAGGAAGGTTCTAAGCAAAAACACTGAGATATCGCTTGCCAAACACCCTCAGGGTCTGACAGCCCTTTCACTTTCAAGATGAATGAATGAGTGAATGAATGAATGAATGAATGAAAGGACATATTTAATAAGCGTTTATTCCATGCCAGGGACCGTGCGAAGGCTGAGGATAAATAAGTAGATGCTTTTGGTTCTGTTCAGAGAAAACACCCTAATAGTGCTCTCTGGAAACCATCAGCAGCCTCTTTGAGCAGGAATTTAGCATTAATGGGGAGGGGGAGCAAAAGAGATAGATATGGGGGATACCCAAATCTCCTGACTGGCTGAGCTATTCAACTTTATTAGACCTGTCAATCAGTCAAAAAGCATTTAGTAAGTGCTTCTGGTTCAATCGTTTCAATCGTGTCTGACTTTTTGTGACCCCGTTTGGGGTTTCCTTTGGCAAAGATACTGGAGTGGTTTGCCATTTCCTTAAACAGCTCATTTTACAGATGAGAAACTGCAGCAAAAAAGGGTTAAGTGACTTGCCCAAGGTCACACAGCTTGTAAGTGCTGGGACTGGATTTGAACTCAGGATGATGAGTCTTTCTGACTCTAGGCCTGGTGTTCTATCCACTGGGGCACCTAGCTGCCCCTTAGTAAGTGCCTACTGTTCACCAAGCTCTAGACTAGGCACTGGGGATATAAAGAACTGACAATCTCTGCCAGCCAGCTGGTAAAGGCTTTAATTAGTTATTATGATGTCATAAGCATTCCATCAAGGCCCTAATCTGATGCCTTCAAGGTATAAAGATGACCTCCAGTTCCTAAAGGTAAAACTAGGGAGTATCAGGTCTGTACAGAGTTTGTTTGTTGTGTCTTCCATCACACTGTGAGCCCCAGGAAGGTAGGGACTGTCTTCTGCCTTTCTTTGTATCACTCTGTTATTAGCACAGTGCCCAGAATATAGTAGGTGCTTAATAAGTTGATGCTTCTTGACTGACTATCAGATCCCACCAAGATAGAAAGGATGAACACACAGAATTCCAGTGTGGTCCTGGTGATAGACTGTAGATCTGTCATCTGAGGACTGGCCCCTCTAAATTTGGAGATACTCATCTCCCCATTGACTGCCCACTGATTGGTTTTGCTGTCAAAGTAATCTTAGACTCTTTCCACTAAGTATCAGTGGAAGGATCACATCAGGAATGCTTAAAGTATTTGAAATACAATATTAAGGAGTTGGTATGGTGTCATAAAAAGATGAATCAATTTGGAGTCATAGGATATGAGTTTGAATCCTGACTCTGCTATTTGCTACATTTGTGACATTAGACAAGTCTCCTGATTTACCTGGGTCTTGGTCCACTCATATGTGACATGAGGAGGTTAAACTGGGTGGCTTCTAAAATGTGTTTCAGCTCTAATCTATGATGCTATGATACTAAATTATGGAATGAGGTTGGTTAATAGGGGATTCAGGGACAATGTAGGCTTCTGGACATATTATCAAACTCCTCCTCTTCTTGCCCCACATAAGAAGGCCCTAGATGCCTGAGGATGTAGTTTGATTGTAGTGACCAATAACATACTGCTTAACCACTGTTCATTAAATGAAATGAATGGATGCTCCAAGCTCCTTGGACTAGCTGAGCATTCCCATTGTTTTTGTTTGTTTGTTTTTTGGGGTGAGACAATTGGGGTTAAGTGACTTGCTAGCTAGGTGTTAAGTGCCTGAGACTGGATTTGAACTCAGGTCCTCCTGAATCTAAGGCTGGTGCTTTATCCACTGTGCCACCTAGCTGCCCCCGACTCACACTCATATTGATGAGCTGGGTCCCTCAGAGCAAGGGTGACCAGATCTCTGTCTCACAGTTCTAGGGATAACTAAAAGGGGTTTGGGGTAGGGCTCTCTTCTAATGCCATCAGCCCCCATTCTCATGTGTTCTTTTCAATATCAATCTCACTATTAATATCAATGATATTAATTTATAAGGGATGTATCTCCCTTATATCATTGATTGAACTAGGAATTAGCACCTCAGTATCATTTAACCAATGAACATTTATTAGCTTTTACAAAAGGATATTTACTTAAAAGATATAGTAAGGATATAAGCACAACAACACCTTTCTTCCCCAATCCGGAAAGTATTCTCTCCTTGACCATCCTGGTCCATGGGAAGAGTGGGCTCCCATTTAAAGCAATTGCTGCAGAGCATTCGCTCCACCAAGTTTGCTTCAGAATGGGGTAGAGCTTCCTTGGCTGTGGTGGATTCTTTACTTTGCTGGGTGAATGTTGCTCCTTCCTAGATGTGACCACTGACAAGCTCAAATCTCTGGCTTGGATCCTAGTCACTTGTGCCCTCCTATCCTTTTGACACATAAAAGGTCACAACCTAATCCATCCAACTTCTAATACTCCTTCACCCCCAAAAAGGAAAGAATAGACAACAGAGACAGGAAAAAAAACCACCCAAACCCAACCTAGGCCATGGGTTCACATGGGTTTTATTTATACAAAATAAATACAAAAGACTTTCAGGGAGAGGGTGTGGGAAACACAAACAACTAGAGTAATCAGGAAACAATCTCTTGTAGGAGGGAAGTAGCCCTTGAGCTGAGTCTTGAAGGGTTCCAAGACACAGAAGTGAGGGAAGAGAATGTTCAGGGCTTGGGCACCAGCACAGGAGGGGTAGAAGCCAGGCACTATGGACCAAAGAGGGCTGTGGGCCTCCAGGGTTGAGGAGATTGAGAAGATTTACATGAGGGCATGGAAGTAAGCGTGCCCAAGCGTGCCCAAGGTCACACATGAAGGAAGTCATGTGTCAGTGTGTCTGACACCTTGTGAATGAGCTTGCCTGCATTCAGAGGGCTAACACGTGTGTTTCTGAAGCTCCTGTGTTCATGTGCAACATTACAAGCCTGGGTGGCCATGCCTGCCCGCTGGGCTTTGGCCATAAAGGTATTGGATTTCTCCCTGATTTGGAAAAAAGCTGCATCCTTGGACCCTGTATTGTTCTGGGACAGCTTTGCGATCCACGTGGTATGCGCCAAGGCAGACAGACCGACACACACACACACACACTCACACACACACGCAGTCGGGTACATGATGATATGCAGATACCCCACGTTCAGCACCACCCCCTCCACCTTCAGAGATGTGAATAGACACACACACACACACAGACAAACAGATATAGCCACCTACGTACTCTGCTCACACAAATACTAGACTCGAGCATCTATAGAAACACACACTCACTTGCTCACACACACACGCACACAGAATCAGCTCACTGTGCTATTGCTATGTGGCTTAAGGTTCATAATCCTCCCCACCAAAAGATCTGGGGCGCCTTAGTAATGTAGACACCCAATAATGACATGGATATAGATGACCCAGTCTCCTTTGGATGGCAAAGAGGAAAGACAAGTACCTAGCTTAGCTGCTTGTACAAAACTCCAGTACTGAGATGGGGTGGAGGGATGGAGGGGTGCAGAAGAGCAGACCCAGATCCTGCCCTCAGGGAGTTCCCAGGATGATTGAGTGGAGGAGGGGAACAATAGACACATCTTAGTTAAAGGCAAACTGGGCAGAATCAGCTCTAACATGTCAGTCAACAATCATTTATTATGCGACTACTGTGTACCAGGCATTGTGTGCTTTGTGCTATGTGTTTGAGCTGGGGATACAGCAAAAGCAACCTCTGCCCTCAGGAAGCTCACGATCTAATGGAGGAGACAACATGGAAATAACTATGCATAAACAAGATAAAGACTGAATGACTTGGAGCTAATTAACCGAGGGAACTGGGAGACCATCACAATTATACCGGCTCAGACTCAGAGATCCCTGGGGACAGGATTGAGCACAGAAGGCTTCCTGGAGGAGGGAAGTCTGGAGCTGGGGTCGGAAAGCTGAGTCTTGCTCAGATGGGCAGAGGGGAAGGGAGAAGGGAAGGGCATTTCATGGGAAGGAGTGGGCTGAGGTGGGGTTGACAGTGAACTAGCCGTGGGAGACAATGAGAAGACCTGCTTGGCGAGATGGAGGGGTTGTGTTGGAAGGCAGTGGGGGTGGGGGAAGAGAAGATATGGTTGGATGAATAGGTGGAACAAATATTTCCATCCTGTTTTTCCAGTTCTTATTTCTTACTTTCTCTGGGTCACCATCAGGGTGACTGTCACCTACAGGGATCCTAGGAAATAATGGTAGAACAGAGAATGTCAGACACTCGAGGGGCCTTAGCAACTAACTCCCTCATTTTACAGATGAAGAAACAGAGCTTCAGAAAGGGGGAGGAGCTTGTCCTTGGTTGCACAGCTAGTACCTAGCCGAAGTGCGATTCAATATTCCCAACCATTACACAGGATCTGGATACTTGGAGACACAGAGAAGGGACCCTCTCCAGGCTAGGAGGAGGGGGGAGTCTTTACCTTTTTCCCATGGATTTCATGGCTTGAACCAAAATGGGGGTGGGGGAGGGGGCAAGGAGTTAATAAAAGCAATGTCAGAGGTTGGGACAGAGCGAGCCATTGTGCAAGGTTGGGAGGAGAGAGCCTACACAATACTCACTTTCAGTCCTCTGGCCCAGAGCCCCCTGTAGGATTTTTATTGGGGGCTGCTCAGTTGGGTTGGGCTGGGTTGGCCCAGGCTGGGCTTTCCAGTTGGGGACCGGCCCAAGGCCCCTTGTCCAGGGTTGGATTCTCCCCAACCTTGAATATGGAGAGAAGTGGATCTGTCAATCAGATACCACACCCAGGATGTCCATAGGAGACATCTAAGGGAGGGTATCCGAGCCTCGGAGAGAGTCCTGTCTGGCCCAAGGCCCAGGGCACCACAGAGACACACAGTTTCTACTCCAGGAACATTTGCCCAATGAAGGAGTACCCCAGACCGAGGGGAAGACATTCTAATGGTGGCAGTAACACAACCTGGATGCAGCTGTTGTGACCACACACACACACACACACACACACACACACATCCTTATTATTTCTAAAGGCCTGTGATTTCATGAGTCTGGGTATCCCCTACAAAGAAAGAGGTGCCTTCTCACCTTAGTAGGCAGCTTTATGAGCTTGCAAGAACCAAAAGATTTTTTAAAAAATTATTCTCCGGTGGCCAACTCTGGTGTTGGGCTTGTCTTAACTGAGCTGACCTGGTTCTTGGACAAGAGATACGTGGGATCATAAGTGAAGCTCTTCCAGTCCTGCCAGCCTCCTGAACTCTGTTGGTGTTGCCCCCACCCCCCAGGGAAGCATGAAGAGGTGGCGGCTGAGAAGACAAACACATGTGTACACATACCCACAGGTACACACACGTTCCCATTCATGTCATTCCACCTCACATTTCAGAGGCTTGTGGCATTAGAACTAGGAGGAACCTTGCACACTAGTTAGTCTCACCCCTCACTTTGCAGATGTTGAGACTGAAGTCCAAAGAAGTAAAATAACTTGCTAAAGGTCATATAGAGAGTAAATAGCAGAGGCAGAGCCAGGATGGCGGAACATGGGCTGAGACCCAGCTGAACTCTCCCAACATTCCCCTTCAAACAACTTTAAAATAACACCTCAAATAATTTTTTTTCTAATTCAAATTTTGGAGCAGAAGAACCAACAAAAGGTCAGAGGGAGACATTAATCCAGCCTAAGACAACTTAGGAGGTTGGCAGTAGAGGTCTGTAACCCCGGGATGGGCAGAGGCCCAGAACACATCAGGAGCACCAGTAGTTAGTTTTGGAGGTGGCTACAACAGCCGCAGAAGCAGCAACAACTTCAGGAGTAGAGATGATAAGAGGGTTAGATGACTGGTCAGAAACAGATTCCAGAGGACCCTTTGCCGGCACTGAATGCAGCTGCCACTGTTTGGCAACTCTGTTGCCCATCAGCAGCCCTGATCCACAGTTCCAAGGCCAGGAGGAGCACCACTACTTGTGGCTACAGGGGAGCAGACCTGGAAGAGCAGTGAACACACCTCTCCCAGGATAACATCATCTTGGAAGCACCCCAAACTTGCAGACCCCCAGAAATACCTCTGAAAAGACCAATAGAAAAAAGTGCTTGAGAAGGTACTTGAGAAGGTGGGAAGAGAATGGAGGAACAGGAAATAGACAGACTTGATAAGAATGTAAAATACACGTAAGAGTCATCTGAGATAAGTGATTAGAGCTGCATTAGGAAGGCTTCTGAGGGCCAGGCCAGGGGATGTATACTTTGTTCTACAGTCAATGTGGATCCACTGCAGGGCTTCTAAGTTGAAGAGTGACAGAGGTTCGTGAGATTTGGACCCAGATGGGACTTTGAGATCACTTAGTCAGATGGAAAACAAACAAACTGGAATCCATAGAGGAGAAGTGATTTCTTTAGCAAGGTCACATCGCTAGTATAAGTGACCTGAGCTCAAGTCTTCTGACCCCCAATCCAAGGCTCCTTCTGCTATACCAGGCTGCCTGTCATATCATAGTGAGATCTGGGAAAGACCTTCGCTTAAAAAGACCAAGGTCTCCCATTGTATCTCCAGTCATCCTGACCTACGTCTTGCCACCGGACCCCTATGACTCTGGAGGAGAGAGTGGGGCTGATGACTGCCCAGCTCCGCCACCCTTAAATCCAATTCACTTGCAAGTCAAGACATTACCCTCCCGATGTCATTGGTCCTCTTTGAGAATGAAGGATCAACAACAACCACAACCACATATCACAGTGATGTGTTAGGAAGATCACTCAGGCAGCATGGATGACATATGGTTTATTGAGGGGAGATCAGTTAGGAGGCTGTTACACTGGTCCATATGAGAAGTGATAAGGGCTCGCACTGCAGTGGTGATAGGGGAAATGGAAGAGGAAGAGGAAGAGAGGGAAATGAGGAATATTGTGGATCCATCTTGTCTGTTCTTCTTGCTGACCTCACCACCTTACTTCTGACTTTTACTTCCCTAGTTTTTCTTCAATGCATACGCAGTTCAGATGCTACCTTGTCTTGAATGCCTTTCCTAACCTCCCAAACTGATAGCTCCTCTAACCCCTCCGCAATTAGCTTGAATTTATTTTGTATATCTAACACACATATTTCAGTATATAATACACAAATATAAATACATATACACACACAAATAGACATACATATAAAAATATACATACATACATACATACACAAATATACATGCACATACACACAAATATACACACATATATAAACACAAATATACATATACACACACACACACATACACACACATATATACTTTTCACATTGTGACTTTCCCCATCTTGGTTTCAAGATATTGAGGGTTGGCATAAGAAATTAAAGGAGAATTTTGGGGAAGTTTTGTGGAAGCTGCAAATGACATGAAAAGACCAGCAGACAACACAGAAAACTACTTAACCCAAATTTGACAATAAGGTGCTGTAAACACCCCATAAAAGAAAAAGAAAAAATTCCAACTTCTTCTCTGGTATGAAGGGAGGGCCAAAAAATTCTATTCAGATTTTCCAGATCACAGGGGCAAGGTCCTAACCCTGAGATGTGGAAGGGATAACTATATATATATATATTTGCTATTTTATTGGATGGAATGTAAACGAGGAATCATCTAATTTTGGGCTTTGTATTCTCTGCTTCTAAGACAGTGTCCAGCACATGGTAGGTGCTTAATGAATGCTTCATGCTTAACTGATTTTTTTTTTTTTTTGGTGAGGCAATTGGGGTCAAGTGACTTGCCCAGGGTCACACAGCCAGTAAGTGTTAAGTGTCTGAGGCTGGATTTGAACTCAGGTACTCTTGACTCCAGGGCCGGTGCTCTATCCACTGCGCCACCTAGCTGCCCCGATTTTTTTTTTCAGGGCAATGAGGGTTAAGTGACTTGCCCAGGATCACACAGCTAGTAAGTGTCAAGTGTCTGAGGCTGGATTTGAACTCAGGTCCTCCTGAATCCAGGGCTAGTTCTTTATCCACTGTGCCACCTAACTGCCCACAGTTTAATTGATTTTTAAAAAAAGATTAATGGAGTTAATGTCGGCTCCCAAGCCAGGGCTCAATGGATTACATGATTAGATCGAATTCTGATGCATTTGGGAAGGAATGGGACAGGAGAGTCCCCATCCAGCTTTATAGGCCAGGAAGGTGGGATAGTAAGAACACTGAGTTTGAAATCAGAGGCCATTGATTAAATACAGGTTCTGCCATGTACTACCCATGTGACCTTGGAAAAGTCACTTTCCTTTCCAGGCCTCGGTTTCTATATCTGTAAAGTGATATATCTTTCAAATGAGGAGGTTTGACCAGGATTTCTCCGGGGTCCCTCCCAGCTGTGGCATTCTATGGTTGGATTCCTAGGAAGGCCCATGCTCTAAGCCATCCATGGTCACAGCCTGTTTATGACTTCCATTTCAGACCTAGGGCCATTGCTATCAAGCTGTCAATACAAAGCTTGTATTTCAAGGAGACTTCTGACATTGAACTCCTCGGCCTTTACGGAAATACCTACAGCTTCACCATAAACGCCTTCTTTATAGCATGTGCCTGGCTTGTGTAATGGGAAACATATTGGAGCCTCCTTAGGAAGAGATAGGCACTAGGTCAAATGATAGGAAATGACTGAAAGAGTAGTGGAGGCCCCCTGTTTGGGAACCCAGTGGCCATTCATCTTCCTATCTGAGGAATGGGTATGAGAATAGGAGTACAGCCAGAGTTAACTTCAGTGCGCTATGGCATTCTTGCTGGGTGGTAGCTCAGGAGGGCTTGGGCCAAAAGAAATAGCAAAGCGAGTGGCGGCTTTGTCCTGGAAAGGCTGGTTGTCTGCTGCATGCAAATGTCTTCCCTTCCCTTGGCTTCAGTTTGCACGCCCACCAAATGGAGGAGTCTGGTCAGATGGAAGCACCTGGGTGCCTTGAAAAGAAAGCTATCTTTAGAGTCATGGGTTTGAATCCTACCTGTGAGTTTTGCCAACTGAGTGACTTTGGACAAATCACTTTACCACCCCAGACCTCAGTTCCCTCATCTGTAAAATGAAGGGGTTAGACTAGATGGTCTTTGGGATCCTTTCCATCTCTAACCTGATGATCCTTTGGCTCTTACACTCAGTGTTCTAACATCTTTCCTTAGCCCGGGCATTCTATGTTTCAAGAACCTGATATTCTAAGGTCACTTTCAGCTCTTAGGTTTTATGTTTTGTGATTCCATTCATCTCTGACCTGAAATGAAGTCATTCTATTCCATTGGGTTTCCTAAAAGTCTTGATAAATACATCTATCCCTTGTTAGGGTAACCATTTACATTTTTTTTTCCTTTGGTGAGGCAATTGGGGTTAAGTGACTTGCCCAGGGTCACACAGCTAGTAAGTGTCAAGTGTCTGAGGTTGGATTTGAACTCTGGTCCTCCTGAATTCAGGGCCGGTGTTCTATCCACTGCACCGCCTAGCTGTCCCCTAACCATTTGCATCTTATTATGAATTAGAGGGTCAGAAGAAACAGCTGTCTCTTGGAGAGCTGATAGCCTAATCTGGAGCAACTAATTCAATTATCTTGTTAGGTGTTGCTAGAGCCCTCCGGCTAAGTGAGGCTCCCTGCCTTCAGGAAATTTCTAATCTGGCTAGAGGGACAAAATGCACATGATAAAGAGAAAGAAAGAAGAAAAGAATGTGATCACTATTAGCATCTATGAATCTTTATATTTCAACACTGTCAATAATCTGTGATTTCTTCTCTGTGCATGCTCCCTCTTCATGCCTTAGAAAGTGTATTGTTCAGTTTTGTAGGAACTGCCAAAGCCTGCTCTCTGAGGCTGTAAGAGGGATTGTCCCTGGTGCCATATTGAAGCAGCAGAAGAGGACTTTATGTAGAAGAGTATGGGGTACAGACTCTAAATATTGTCCGGGATCCTAGACAATGGAAGGATCAGTAGGGAACTGGGTCTGGAGAAGGGAAGTCATCTGTTATTATTATCAAAGAGCCAGAGTCCCACCATCATTTGGAGAAGAATCTTGACAGGAGAGAGGTGGGGGCCCAATCCAATAAAATGAAATCTAAAAGGGATTAATGTAAAATCTGACACCTTTACAAGTTCAAGGTGGGGATGAAAAAGAAAGTGATTGGAAAAGACCTGGGGGTTTTAATGGATGGTAAACTTGAAGTGTCAACAGCCGAGAAAATGAAAGAGAATTTGGATCTCAGCATAGATCAGTTATACTGTGGCCCGGTCAGCCCTACACCTGGAGTATTGTGCTCGGTTTTGGGTACCACTTTTTTTAAAACTTTGAATAGAATTTTATTTTCCAAAATATATGTAAAAACAAATTTTAACATCAATTTTTTGAAACCTTGTGTTCCAACTTTTCTTCTTCCCTCCATTCCCACAGCCCACCCAGAAGAACTCAAGCAATTCAAAATAAGTTGAGTAGTCATGGAAAAATTCCCATATTAGCTAGTTGTGAGAGAAAACAGTCAAAACCCCCCCCAAAACTTCAGATTAAGGAATTGTCAAAGAGGAAGAGAAAAAAAATGTTTTTAATGTGTTTCCATCTGGTTTTAGATACCATCAGTTCTTTCTCTGCAGATGGGCTGCAATCTTCATAAGTCCTTCAGGGTTGTATTGGATCATTGTGGGCATCACTTTTTTTTAGGAAAGATATTAATCTCCCAGAGCCCTTCTTTAAAAAGAGGGATAATGAAAATATCGAAAGGTCTCAGGTTCATGTCACGTGGTGATCAGCTGAAGTTGCTGTGGGACAGAGAGAAGAGCAATTAATTTGGGGTCAGAGGAACTGGGTTCAAACTCTGGCTTGGCAGCTTTACTCACCGTGTGATCTTGGGTAAGTCACCCCACCTCTTTAGAACTCAGTTTGTTAATCTTTTATGATACTGTGAACTGGGAATATTTAGCCTGGAAAAGAGAAGCTTTGAGGGACATGGTGGGTGTCTTCAAGTATTTGAAGAAGGCTTATTTTATGGAAGAGCAATTAGACTTGTTCTGTTCAGTCTCAGAGGCAGGAGCAAGGGGTGAAAGAGCTCTGAGAGATATTTAAGCTTGACCCATCCATCCCTTGGTGTGTGTGTGTGTGTGTGTTTTGGCAGAGCAATGGGGGTTAAGTGACTTACCCAGGGTCACACAGCTAGTAAGTGTCAAGTGTCTGAGGTCAGATTTGAACTCAGGTCCTCCTGAATCCAGGGCTGGTGCTTTATCCACTGCGCCACCTAGCCATTCCTTGTTAAGGAGGAGATACTTGTTCAGGTTTGGATTGGATCAGATGGACTAAGATGCTTCTGCCTTTGAGACTCTGGGATTCTGTTTCCCCTACTAGACAATGGGTCCCCTGAGGGCAGAATCAGGTCGTGACCCTATTTATGCCCACCCCCACTATAAATTCTCTGAAGTTAGGGTCTGAGTCTCCTTGTCTCTTGCAGACAAGGGCAGACTCTAGATAGGTTCTACTGTCTTTTGACAGTTTAGTCTGGCAAACAGAGAACTCAAGACTTACTTGATGTTTCCCCCATTAGACAGGAAGCTCCCTGAGGGTAGGGGTGGTTTCATTGTTGCCATTCTCTCCCTAGGGTTTTTAGCACAGTGATTGGCACGCAGTGAGAACTTAATAAATGCTTGTTGAAGGATTGATTGATGAATGAATGAATTTATTACCCAGTACCATAAAGAAATCAGATGGAAACTCTGAGTACTGGAGACTCTACTATTTTGGGGATAGGGAGACATATAAGAGGAAGGCATTGTCAGAGCAGGAAATCTACCTCTGCTGGAAAAGGGGAGAGGGAGATTGTAGTCCGTCAAAGCCCCTATTCAACAACACACCCTAGGCTGGCCACACGCATCTCCTAGCACTTCCCTATGCTTTTATTCGTGGGTCGCCCCAGGCCAGAATGTCTGACAGTTTTCTCAGTCTGGCTTTTCCCTAGGGAAAGCTAGCGCAGGCCCAAAGCCTTTTGGGTGATGGCTTCAGCAGACCCCCCCCAGGACCCCACACTCTGTTCCTTCTAATCGAAACAATATCGCATTATGGCTTGAGCCTTCTTGGTTCTATCTGTTTTCTCTCAAAGAGTATTTGTTTTATATCTGACATGTTTATATATGGTAACTGTTTGTTAAAGAAATCTGTCAGCATAACTGGCTGGCCGGAAACTCTTGGCTCGAAGCCAGAAGGGCCTTCCTTGAAAACCCTTCTTTACTAGGGGATCCAGGGGGTGGGTGCCTACCTAGAAAAGGGGCGGTGTTAACCCTCATGGGAAGGGCTTCATGGGAAAGGACCTGGTCTGTACCCACTGAAGACCTGTCCAGGAGCTGCCCACGAGCGGTTATCCCCCAGCAAACATTTGGAGGGGGACTCCCCCTTTGTCACTCATCAGAGAACGACATTTATGAACTGCTGCTGAATGGGCCCAGAAGGTCCTTTAATAAAAGAGAAAATATGTACAGTTTTGATCCTATCAGAAGGACATGTTCCTGAGGAAGAGATATCTTTGACAGCAGGAGTGGGGAGGAGGAGAAAGAAAATAGGGAGCCTCTCTTTCATCCAGTTTCAGGGGGCTGTGGCCACCTTTGACTCTCTGCCCAGGAAAGCCTTTCAAAGATGGGCATGGGACGGAACATCCACAGCAGCAGCTTACATTTCTCCAGGGCTTTGCAATTCGCAAATAGTTCATATTTTGTAGGTGGCTCCCATTTCTGTGGCACTTTGTGGGATATGGAATACTTTCCCACCTCGGCTCTGTGATGGTAAGTGGTGCAAGGCAGAAAAATGAAGCCCAGAGAGGGATCCTAGTTATCTCTAGGTGATCCAGTGAGTAAACAGAGAGCTAGAGTTAGGAAGCCCTGAGTTCAAATCCTGCCTTAAATACTTCCTGGCTGTATGACCCTGGGCAAGTCACTTCACCTTTCTCAGCTTCAGTTTCTTCACCTGTAAAAAGGAGATAATAACATCAACCTCTCAGGGTTGTCGTGAGGACTGACTTAGATAACATATAAAGCGTTTTGCAAACTTTCAAGTGTTATATGAATGTTATCTGTTGTTATTATTTTTATTAATTATTATTATAGGATCATAGATCTAGAGCTGGAAAGGACCTCTGAAGCCATCTAGTCCAACACTCTCATTTTACATTTGAGGAAACTGAGGCCAAGGGAGAACAACCCAGTGAATATAGAAAGGAAGAGTCAGAGGCAGGGGTTCGACTGGGGTGCAGGGAAAGAGACTCTTGCTTCCAATTAGAAAGTAAGTGGCAGAACTGAGCAGCGTGGTTTAGTGCAATCCCAAGCACCATTATACTGTAGTTTCCCCTATTAGAATGTAAACTTCTTGAGGGGAAGGATCATCTTGTTTTCCTGAATTTGTGTCCCTGGTGCTTAGCACAGTGTCTGTGCTATTAGAAACCATTAATATGTATAATAATAATATAAAATAAAAATCTCTCTCCATCTTCCCACCCATCCATCCATCTCTCTATATCTATATCTATATCTATATCTATATCTATATCTATATCTATATCTATATCTATATCTATATCTATATCTATATCTATATCTATATCTATATCTATATCTATATCTATATCTATATCTATATCTATATCTATATCTCCATTCACTCACCCACCCATCATCCATCCATCTCTGTCTGTCTAGCTGTCCGTCTTTCACTATCTCTATCCCAATGCCTGAAAAATAATAAATATTGCAGAATGAATAATAAATGTTGCAGAATGAATGAACAAACCCTGGATTTGGGATCCAAATAACTGGGCTTGAACACTCGTGTTGCTGCTAACTACTTCTGTGACCTTGGATAAGTGCTTTCTCCAGTCTGGATCTGTCTCCTCTTCCATACAATGACCATCTAGTCACTGTACAGAGATTGGATTAGATTCATGGTCTGCAAATTCCCTTTTAGCTTGAAGTCTATGCTCTATTAACGTAGGTCTGCACTCACAATGCTTCCCAGAAAGTGTTGTCATCATTGTTGTTTTATTCATATCACCTTCAGAAAAATGCACACCCAGACACAGCAAAGGAAGATGTCACCTTGGGGGATAGATCCAAGGGACTGAGATTTGTATATTTATAGAACACGGCATTTGGAAAGCACCTCATGGTCATAGGAAATTTTAGCTGAAAGGGACCTTTCTGATCATGAGGGTAGGGACAGCCAGTGTCTTCTCCCTCTGTATTTCTCCCATCACCCAGCACAATCCTCTGTACCTGGTTGAACAAATGAGGAAACCGAGTTCCAGAAAGGGGAAGAGACCATCCAAAGCAACATCACCATTCAGTAGCAGGACTGGGCTAGTAGTACCCAAATCTCCTGCTTTTCAAACCTGATGCCTTTCAGCCTTGCAGAAACATTTGTACAGGAGTATCAGCATAGTGTAATTTGGTAGAAAGCATGCTGCACCTGGAATCAGGAGACTGGGGGTCCCAGTCTCAATTTCATCACTTAATGCCTCTGTGATGCTGCATCACAGAGAAGGCAATGGAGAGTCATATGGAGGGTATGAGCAGGGCTATAATACATACCCAGTGAGGAACTTCAAACATTATTAAAGAAAGGTATGATGGAAAAAAGAAGATAGGCTATTGCATGGGAAAGCAAGAGATAAACAGTGATGGATAGTCTGGTTGTTCTCCAGTTGTGTTCTTTGAAATGTCAAGAGAAATCAAGTCATGTTGGGGCAGCTAGGTGGCACAGTGCATAAAGCACCGGCCCTGGATTCAGGAGAACCTGAGTTCAAATCGGGCCTCAGACACTTGACACTTATTAGCTGTGTGATCCTGGGCTAGCCACTTAACCCTCATTGCCCCGCAAAAAAAAAAAAAAGGGAAAGAAAAGAAAAAAAATTTTTTTTAAATCAAGGAATGTTCCCAGCATGATGAAGACCTTAAGAGAGGGCAGGGGAGAGAGCAGGCATAATTTTTTAAATGACTAAAATATTTATTAAAATAACAATTTTAATTTTAAAAATGACAATTTTAATGTTCAAATTTTCATCCTGATCAAAGTTTTTAAAAAAATATTTTAAAATTAAAGCAATTATTAGGAGTTATTTTGCCCAATTATATCATCAGCATTTCTATATATTACTAATAAAGACCAGTAGCAAGAGAAAGAGAAATTCCATTTAAAATAACTGTAGACAATATACAACACTTAAAAGTCTACCTTCCAAGACAAATTCAGAAACTATATGGATTCAATTACAAAACACTCTTCACACAAATAAAGTAAAATCTAAACAATTGGAAAAATATTAATTGCTTTATGGGTATGACAAACCAATATAATAAAAATGACAATTCTACCCCAATTAATTCAGTGTCATACCAAACAACCTAAAATTATTTTATAGAACTAAAAAAATCATTACAAAATTTATCTGTAAGAACAAAAGGTCAAGAATATAAAGGGAATCAATTTTTTACTACCTTTTTTTGTTTTGATGAGGCAATTGGGGTTAAGTGACTTGCCCAGGGTCACACAGCTAGTGTCAAGTTTCTGAGGTCGAATTTGAACTCAGGTCCTCCTGACTCCAGAGCTGGTGCTCTATCCACTTTGCCACCTAGCTGCCCCAAGAATCAATTTTTAAAAAACATGAAGGAAGGTGGCTTAGCTGCACCAGATCTCAAATTGTATAACAACAATCATCAAAACACTCTGGTACTGGCTAAAAAAAAAATAATAGAGTGGTGGATCCGAGGGCTAGATTAGATTAAATATCCAATATACAGCAGTAAATGACTATAGTAATCTAGTGTTTAATAAACATTAAGATCCAAGCTTTTAGGACAAGAACTCAATAACTATCTGTCAAAAACTACTAGAAAAACTGGAAAGAAGTTTGGCAGAAACTAGGTATGAATCAACATCTCACACCTTATACCGAGATAAGGTCAAAATGGGTATATGATTTAGACATAAAGAGTGATACCACCGGGGGCAGCTAGGTGGCTCAGTGGATAAAGCACCAGGCCTGGACTCAGGAGGACCTGAGTTCAAATCCAGCCTCAGACACTTTACAGTTACTAGCTGTGTGACCCTGGGCAAGTCACTTAACCCTTATTGCCCCACCAAAAAAAAAAAAAAAAGAGTGATACCATGAGGAAATTAGGGGAGTAGTTCACCTGTCAGATCTATAGACAAGGGAAGAATTTATGACCAAACAAGAGACAGAGAGCACTGTGGGATGCGAAGTAGAGAATTTTGATTACATTAAATTAAAAGGGTTTTGCACAAACAAAACAAATGCAGACAGGATTAGAAGGAAAGCAGAAAACTGGGAGGGGGCCGTTTGCAGCAAGTTTATCTGATAAAGGTCTCATTTCTCAAATATATATAGAACCAAGTCAAATTCATAAGAATAAAAACCATCCCCAACTGATAAATTGACAAAGGTTATGGACAGGCAGTTTCCAGAAGAAGAAATCAAAGTTATAGTCATATGAAAAAAAATTCGAAATCACTATCAATTAGAGAAATGAAAATTAAAACAACTTTGAGGCACCACCTCTCACCTATCAGATTGGCTAATGTACTGTTGGTGGAGTACTGAATTAATCCAACCATTCCCTTTGATCCGGCAATGCCATTATTAGATCTATATCCCAAAGAGAGTTTTTTTTTTTTTTAAGGAAAGGAAAAGACATACAAAAATATTTATAACAGCTCTTTTTATGATGGCAAAGACTTGGAAATAGAGGGGATGTCCAGTGGTTGGGGAATGCCTGAACAAGTTGTGGTATGTGATTGTGATGGAATATTGTTGTGCCCCAAGAAATGATGAGCAGGATGCTTTCAGAAAAGCCTGGAAAGGCTTACAGGAACGGATGCAAAGTAAAGTGAGCAAACCCAAGGGAACATTGTACACAGCAACAGCAACATAGTACAAAGGATCAACTGTGAATGCCTTATCTATTTTCAGCAATACAACAATCTAAGCCAATTCTGAAGAACTCATGATGAAAAATGGTGTCTATCTCCAGAGAAAGAACTGATGGAATCTGAATGCCGATTGAAGCACACTTTTTTTTTACTTTAGTTTTTTTTGGGGGGGTGATCTGTTTCCTTTTATCACATGACTAATGTGGAAATGTTTTGCAGGACTGCACATGTATAACCTGTATCAAACTGCTTGCCTTTTCAATGAGGGGGGAGGAGAGGAAAGGAGGAAGGGAATTTGGAACTCAAAATTAAAAAAAAAACACGCATGTTA